>NC_092143.1:47867574-49260074 GCF_043159975.1 Macaca nemestrina
TAATTGTATGCTTACAGAAAAGTTACATAAGTGTTAAAAGACAGTTCCCATATTCCCCTGATCTAGCATCATTTAATGTTAACATCTTACACAACCATAGTTTAATTACTGAAACCAGGAAACCAACACTGGTACAATTTGGTACTTAAAAAAACTGCAGACTTTAATTCAAATTTCACCAGTTTTCCTTTGCTCGCCCGCGCGCGTGTGCATGTGTATTTTCATTCTAGTAAGGATTCCGTATTGCATTTAGTTTCTGTTTGTCCTTAGACTCTTCTAACGTGTAATATTTCCTCAATCTTTCCTTGTCTTTCTTGGTCTTGGCAGTTTTGAAGAATACTAATTGGTTATTTTGTAGAATGTTCTTCAATTTGAGTTTATGTCGTGTGTTTTTCATGATTGGAATGAGATATTTTTGGCAACAACATCAAAGAAATGATATGCCTTTCTTGGTGCATGGTGCCAAGGAATTCATGATGTCAACATGTCATTACTAGCGATGTTAACCTTGTTCATTTGGTTAAAGTAGTGTTTTTCTGGGTTTCTCCACTGTAAACTACTCTCTTTTGCTTTGTAGTTAATATATATCTTGAGGAAGATATTTTGAAACTTTGTAAAATCTATTTCTCTTTAAACTTTCACCCACTAAAGTTTGCATCTATTGGTGGATCTTGTCTGCAACAGTTTTCACTATACTCTTTGCCTAATGATAATTATTTCCCTTTTGCCCTTTTAGACAAACAAATGAATCAAAAAGTATCTGTTGTTTTATGAACATTTAGAGAGTTAGAGTGCTGTTGAGCATATTTTCTCACATTTATTGGCTACTAGTATTTTGTTTGAATTGTCTATTACTCTACTTATTATTTTCTTCTGTTTGATATCATCTGTTTCTAATTGATTTGTTGAAGCTCTTTATATAGTGTAGATTCTAATGTTTTGTCATATAGGTGTAGTTGTAAATACATTTCCCTTGCATGTAGTTTGCATTTGTAATCATTTATGCTTTCTTTTTTGGACATAATTATACTATGTAGTAAATTATGGGAAATTTTGCTTTATATTCTATAACTTTTAAAATCTAGCTTTTATAAATCCATTTCTAGCTGAGGTTTTAGTCTATATTTCCTCTTTTAAAAATTTTTCACATATAGATGCTTAATCTATCTGGAATTTATTCTTATTTATTCATATATATGGTGTGAGGTAAGAATAAAATCATGTTTTTTTCATTTTTCCTATTTGATTAGGAATTGCATTATTTATTTCACTGAATTAGAAAACCATTTTTGTCATATATGAAAATCCACATATATGTGCCCCTTCTATGGGTCTCCACTTGGTTTTAATGCTTGGTTTTACTCCTGAGTGTTTATAACACAGTATTTTAATCTAGACAACATTATTGTAAGTCTTGATAGCCTAGGAAGTCCTGCTTCTTGCTTTCCTGCACTAGAAAAATTTCTTAACCTACTATATTAGAATCAGTTGCTTGATTTCCACAAGAAATCAATTCACAATTACTTTTGGTATGTGTCAAATGTATAGATTAATTTAGTGAAAGTAGAGTTTCTAAGTCTTTCCATTTTTGAATGTGGTATAGCTCTTCATTCACCCAGGTCTTCTTTTGTCAGAACAAATACTTTCTCTTTATGTTAAATGTTATAGAACATTTTTTTGTAATACTCTAAAGAGGCCCATTTCTATGTCACTTAAATTCAACATACATTTTTTATGCATGTCCAAATGCATAAGCAAGGTATTTTAAACTCAGTATTTCAACCATAATATGAAAAAAATCTGAAGAATCATGAGATGCTTTATGAAGGGTCTTCAGTATATAGCTCTTCCTTCTGGGGATTTTTTTTTTCCTCTAAATTTTAATGACTTGGAGAGGATAATGACCTATTCAAAAAGTTTTTTTTTTTTAAAGTAAATTGTATCTCTACTTAACTTGAGTTTATAAATTGTTATGCAATACAGCTCCAGCTATCATTATTTAAAGATACTGAGTTTGGGAAAACAATCACCAGAGATCATATGAAGATTTCAAGAGATGGCAGGTAACGGATTCTTGATGATTTTATAATTGTAAACAGCCCATCTGAGTCTATTTGTCTCTCTTTTGTAAAAATTGTTCAGATCTCCATGAATGAATGATCTTGTATAGAAAGGTAGAGGCATATTTTAAAGATATTGCAGATTTGATTCCAAACCACTATAATAAAGTGAATATTGCAATAAAGAATGTCACAAATTTTTTGTTTCCCTGTGCATATAAAAGTTATGTTTATACTAGACGGTAGTCTATTGAGTGTGAAATAACATTATGTCTAAAAATATACATAACAATTAAAATATTTTATTGCCAAAATACGCTGACACAGAGACATAAAGTGAGCACATGTTGTTGGAAAAAATGACACCAACAGATTTGCTTGATGCAGGGTTGCCACAGACCTTCAATTTGTAAAAAAAAAAAAATTGCACTGGCTGCAAAGTGCAATAAAACAAGATAATGCCCGTATTTCTGAAATGAGGGCATTTTGCATGAGGACATGACCTTTAAAAGCAAGAAACCTATTTGACCTTCCATAACTAACATTTCCAATAAATTAGTTAGAAATAGCATACCATATGAGCAAATTACAATGGGAACAAATTGAGAAATAGACACCGTTTTGAGAAAAAGGTCAATATAAATCTAATGTAAACATACAGGACATGGAAAATTATCAGGGTAATCTTTAAAGTGAGTAGCTGTAATAGAACATTACTTCTAGAAATGGTCTTAAAGACTGAGTAGTCCAGTCCTCTCTTTTTTCAAATAAATAAAATGAGGCCCTGAGAAGACATACAACTTACTTAATAACAATGACAAACAGGTACTCTTTCTCCTTGGAATTTTTTTTCTTTCTGATTCTTAATTGTGGAAAGACTCTATCATCCTTATAAATGAAATGGGCCTGTCTTTTTTCACACTGCAATGTGTGGCAATTGGTAAAAGTATGTCTGACAAGACTAAGCAGAGAGGTGAGAGAGTTTGGGACATACTGGAATTGAATTGGGAACTACTGTATAGTAATTCCATTTCAGAAATAGAAAATAATAATGGTAGAAACAAGCAAGCGTTCATATGTGGGATTCTATAGTTCCAAAAACTCAGGGACAGTAGGTATTGTTTTTGCTTCAAAGTAGATAATCTAAATCCCAGAAATGTAAAAACTAGTCAGATTGTGGGGAGTTCATGAGCCAAGGAACATTTGGATTCTAAGAAAATCAGCAAAGAGGAATGTATAAAACAATACAAACTCATTATATCATATAATATGTATAGGGTTGAATCTTCTTATCCTAAACCCAAGCTCTTCATTATCTGCCCCACCTTTTTTAAGTCCTGGTTTTTATAAGCACATGGGACTTCAGTTCAAATTAACTAAACAAATACTGAGTACCTGTTTTGTATGGCAACTGCATTCAGAGTTGTAGCTTTTCCAAAGATATTCAAACTATGTGTCTGTTTTCCAGGACATTAAATGTAATGGAGAAGGCAGATATACAAAAATCTGTGACATAGAACAGAGCTGACCTAGACCTATCCTCCACACTACATTCACATTTATCACATATTTATTTTCATTTTAATTTTTAATTTTTTTCTTAAAGGTGGAGTTTCACTATGTCACCCAGGCTGGAATGCAGCAACACGATCATTGCTCAGTGCAGGCTCGAACTCCTAGGTTCAAACAATTCTCCTGTTTCAGCCTCCTGAGTAGCTGGGATTAGAGCCTTAAACCACCACACCTGGCTCATCATACACTAAATGCATAGGAATTCCAGAAAATTTTGCATTTTAGAGAATGGATACAAAATTACCTAGATAATATGATGTCAATTACCATCAGTGCTACATAAAGAGTATTTAATGGTTAGCAGTGTTTTTAAATTAATAAATTATAGGAATTTCTCTGCCAAAAAAATCTTTTTTTGTTGTTTATTTAAGCCTACAGCACCTGATATTTTCAGGCAGTCTCCCATCCAAGTCCTAATCAGGCTCAACCCTGCTTAACTTCTGAGATCAGATGAGATCAGGTGGGTTCAGGGTGGTATGGCCATAGGCCACCCTAAATTTTCTATAGCAGTCGTATAAGTGTTACAACAGAAAGGTACTTAAGTGTTTTTTTTTTTCTCTTCAGGGCAGCAAGAATCCACACTGTTAATATGTTTGAAATTGATGACTTTAGAAGTAAATGTTTGAATCTCACTCTCATTTTTATTAAAAGGATAGAAGTATTACATGCTCAAGATTTTAAGGCACATCTTTACAGAGATACATATTAACGTGAAATTTGCTCCATTTCTATTCTTTATCCAATTCAAATTAATACATTTACACCTTAACGCAGTATAATCTAGAGTTATTGAAAACCTAATTACGAAAGAAACCTTCAAAGTATTACAAAATACAAAGGATCACATCATATCAGAAACTATTCTCAGAATGATTGCATATATAATGCCTGCTTAAATATGAACATAGGAATTCATGTTCCTAATTCATATATACAAATAGTTTGATATATTTGACTGTATTAAAATGAAAATTGTTTCAAGGGATACTACAGATGGAAAGTTTATATTTGGAATGTATATGAAAGAGGAAGTGTTAGTACAGACTCTACACAGAAATTCTGAAAACTAATAGTAAATCATAACACAATCTAAGTAGCTAAAGGTTATGGATAGGCAATTCTCAGGATAGAGATATTATTGTCAATAATTATATAAGAAAATAATAACCCAGACTTGTACTGAACACAATTCATATTAAAATAAGATAAATAATTGTGTTGTTCATTTGGTAAAAGAATTAAAATCTGGTAATGTCAATTCTTGTCAAGAATCTGGAGTAATGAGAACTTTCATGTATTTCTTGTTGGAATGTACATAGAACCAACCTATTTAAAGATCGCGTTGGCAATATTTAGTGATAAGAGAACAATGCCCTTCCACTTATAGAGCAGCTATAAAGTCTCTGCGTGATATCCCTGCTTATAATGATGACCTGAAAAAAACTATCAGGTACCCTCCCCGTTAATGACTCCCAAGCAGTTGTCTACAAGATCAGGTTTGAAACTATACATTTGTGCTAAGAATAGAACACAGAGATCACTAATTAGGATATAGAGACTTTGTGGCCACCATAAATAAACTGTGTAGAAATGTCTGCACATAGGCATGAGATGTTTATCCTAGCAATGTTTGTAGTAACAAAACAGAACAAAACACAAATTTAAAATAATTCTAATGTCTAACGCGATAGCATGAAAGATTTGATTGAATTCATGTGAAGATTTAAAATTAATGACCTATTGTACCGTATAAACCTATAAACCTACATACATTACTAAACATAGTGTTTAGTGAGAAATCCAGGTGCGAAGCGCTGTGTACGGCAAGTACCATTTTATGAAAAAACCCACAGAAATCAATGTTATGTACTCTAAGAATACACACACACACACACACACACACACACACACACACACACACAGAGTTCTGTGTTTTTTTCATATACATCTAAACATACCCACATACATATAGGCATTCAAAATAAAAAGCAGAATGAATAGAATATTATTTGTAGGTGAAATTATTTTAGTACAGCAGTTTTCTCTTGAAAAGCACGAGGATTTTATCATATATATAATATTTTTTTCTAAAAATATATGTCTAAAACAAGCATAACAACTGTTAATATGTATTGGAGCATATGTCTTTTATGACTTTTTTTCTACTTTTGACAAACTTCATAAAGAAGAAATAGCAACAAACGTCTATGTGAAAAATATTACTAAGTGCTACAAAAGCACAAAGGAAAGCATCACATTTTGGCTAAGAGAAAACAAAAGGTTTATGGAACTAGTGATACTCACTTTAGATAACGGTTGATGCATACAATTTCAGTAGACAGACAAGAGGAAGGTCATTCCAAGCAGAGGCAATATTTGATTTGTGTAGAGAAACAATATTTAGAAGCTATTTAAAGAGTTTGAAGGACATATTAGAAATACATTTAGGAAAATGCTGCTTGAGAGACATTTTTAGGAATTTAGGAATAAGACAGAGGTAAAGAGGAAAAGAATTGAGTCAAAGTCAAAGGTTGATGAAATATAAAGCAGAATGGAGACTGGCAGCAATACATTGGATTTAAACAGATAAGTAGAGAAAGTCATTGTAGTTTTATTAGAATTATAAGTTCAGGAAAGTGCAGGAAGACAGGGAAGTGGCAGCAAATAGTCCAGGCTAGTTTGAAAATGTTTATTGGAGGAAGAAAACACATATGCAAAAGTAACTTAGCTCAGTGCTTTGGGAGGCAGAGACAGAAGGATTGCTTGAGGCCAGGAGCCCAAGACCAACCTGGGCAACATAGTAAGACCCCTGACTCCACAAGAAAACAAAAGCAAAACCAATTATCCAGGTGTGGTGGTGCGTGCCTGCAATCCCAGCTACTTGGGAGGCTGAAGTCAGAAGATCGCTTGATCCCAGGTGTTCGAGGTTGTAGGGGAACTGTGATCATACCACTGAACTCCAGCCTGGGCAAGAGAGAAAGATCCCATCTCTTAAAAAATAAAGGAAAGCAAGGAAAGAATAAGAAGAAGGAAAGAATAAAAGGAAGGAAGGAAGGAAGGAAGGAAGGAAGGAAGGAAGGAAGGAAGGAAGGGACGGAGGGAGGGAGGGAGGGAGGGAGGGGAAAGCAAAAGTAACTTATTGGTGGTGTTGTGTCTTTTGTTTTAAGCATATAGGATACTTAGGCACTTTTCTAGTCAGAGTAATGGGAATAAAAAAATTATAAGGCCAGATCCTGGAGGAACTGGAGATGCGAAATATTGCTATCCAGAACAGAGCTGGAAGAGTTATCTTTGGTTAGCAGAAGACAGTTTTTTGTTTTTGTTTTTGCTTTTTAAAAATAAATAAATAAATAAAACAGAAGAAGGACAACAGGTTATAGAGATTACCAGACAGAAAGAACACTACAAGGCTCATTAGAGAGGAGTCTTTATCTTTGTAGTAAAGGGAGAAAATAAGAGCAGAGATCATGTTTCCAGCTTGGAGAGGGTAGAAACTGTTTGGGAAACATGCTACAGGAACTGAAATCAGCCATTGAATGGGGATGTAAAGACGCCTATGATACAACTCCATCCCTGCTGCTTGGTCCAGAGTTAATAGTATCCTCTGCAGACATTTTTTAGTGGTTTGTGGTAGCCCATAATGCATATTTTATAACTTTTTAAACCTATTTTTCTTTCTAGAGTGTTCATCTATATGTACCAGGAACATAGTAAGTGCTTAATAAATGCTTCTAAATTGGATGAGCAAGACATTACATTAGTCAGTTCATAACTTACATTTAAATTCTCTGTGCCTGATCCACATTCTTTGGTGCAGGACAGAGCTATGAATTAAAACAAACTTCCTGGGAAAGTTATTAGAGATGAACAACAACCTGAGCAGATACCCTGCTAGCATTCCCTTTTTAAAGAGGGAAGCCAAGAGGTATTTCCGAATGTCTGTCTGGAAGATGGACTAAGTCACCACCTAACAACTGTGTGACGTTGCAGAAGTTGCTTTACCTCTATATAAAAGAAGTGGTATACTCGTCATGAGAACAGTTTCTTATAGTCCCTGCTCATAAATTGTTAGCTGTTTTGCTATTATTAGAAATGATTTTATACCCTTCTGTTCCATCCATCAGATGTACTATAAAGTCACTGAGGACTTCCTATTGTCACATGAGATGTACCTTTAAGTGAAGATAGTCAGCATTGCGTATTATCAGTGGATAGCTAGGAGGAAAATTCTCGATACTTTGGCATTAAATTTATATGTATATTCAACTAGTGATTTGGATTAGGATAAATCCCCTCACTCTCAATAAGCTTTGTAGCACTGCATTTTAAAAAGCTTAGATGATGTACAGAATACCCGTTTGCGAAAGTTTATGTGCAATTTTAGGCAAAAGAATTAAACATTAAAGGAAAACTATAACGGTAAGCTAAAAATACCCTGGACAGCTAAATTGAATATTTACTAGATAGATGTACCAGGCTTAGCAAAATTAAATTGTAAAACTGTGCCTATAACAAAACTATGAAAAAAGTAAGAATTCATGCTTAGAAGGGAAAAAAAGAATGGAAAAAGGGTGACGATGCAGCTGGCAGGGGGATTCTTAATTCATATTTCCTTTTATGCACATTGTTTGCTAAGGGACCTCAGAGCAAATAACTTGGATCCTCTTGACTTCTGTCTCTCACTGGGTTGGGAGGCTGATGATGTAGTCTGTTTATTGTATGACTTCACTGTAAAAATCTGTGTGTGCCTATTTGGCATTATTATACTCTATAGAACCAACTCCAGTACACAATCATAGTTATTCTTGCCTTTCAACCTCTAAGAATTAATTATCTCTACAAATAGAATAATAAATTTGAGTGTCAGTTCACAAGATACCTATGTCCAACAACACGTTATTTTGTAGTTATATGGCAACATCAGGAAAAAATTAAATACGAATTTCAAATAAGAAATAAGAGAAAAATTCAAATTGTTCATCTGCTTATAGGAGATATAGGTGAAAATGTTATTTGTTTCCAGTTTTCTCTCACACAAAGGGAAAAATGAGTTTTTATAAAGAATGGAATGAAGCCTTAACAGATGGAGACCAAAGCTTGATGCACTGGTGTGGGAAAGGACATACTCAGAGATGAACGTCCCTTAAATTTAGCCCAAGGGAAACATATTGAAATCAGCAGAAAGCAGGCTTCCTTCCACACAGCCCAGGCACCAACTTTGCTGCCCTCAGTGACATCAAGGCCTGGCTGTATCTCACTTAGGGAGTGGGTCAAGTTATACCTGATATACGTATCTAATAAAATTGTAGGAAGATGCTGAAGATAAGTAATCCTTGGATAAACATAAACCATTAATGAACTATACAAGATATTATTTATTTACAGGGTCAGATTGCAGAAGCGATAATACCAAAGCTGATGGTAGTGTCTACATGTCAACAAAAAGGCAGATGTACAGTGAAACATTCACTGTCCAATCAATTAGATGAAGGAGCTGTATAATGCCAAACAGCTAAGTATTTGGAAACACCCAGACATTTGATAGCACAGTTCCTATTTTTTAATGAATTTTCCTCCAGAGCCAGAACAAATTCCATACAAGGAAAGTGGTTTCTGTCAGCACCTTCTTTTTTCTTTTCATACCACAGTGGGATTACTCAGGAGTCTCACTCTCTTTATTTGAAAGACCTGTTTTGAAGGGATTTTCCATTGATCCTATAAACAAGTCAAATACACCATCAAAGAGCAAAGATTTATGCTACTTCCGGCTATGCCGTAAAATCATGTGTCATAGGCTCTTAGGACAATTTCTTTTCTTTCTTTCTTTTTTTTTTTTAGACTGAGTCTCGCTCTGTCACACAGGCTGGAATACAGTGGCACAATCACCATCTCGGCTCACTGCAACCTCCACCTCTTGGGTTCAAGCAATTCTCCTGTCTCAGCCTCCTGAGTAGCTGGGATTACAGGTGCATGCCATTATGCCCAGTTAATTTTTGTATTTGTAGTAGAGATGGGGTTTTGCCATGTTGGTCAGGCTGGTCTCGAACTCCTGACCTTGTTATCTCCCTGCCTCGGCCTCCCAAAGTGCTGGGATTACAGGTGTGAGCCACCTCACCCAGCCAGGACAATTATTAAAGGTGTTCCAACAATGGTTCAATAATGAGAAAGGCAGTTGGCCTTCCAAAAAACTGCTAGAAGGATAAATTCATTTGGATATTTAAGTTCTGATTTATTTAAAATATGAATATGAGTTGCCACCTCAATTAAAATATAAATTCTGGATTTTCAGGGACATTCTTGATATTATTTTTAATCCCCACCCTGACTCCCAAATATACATAGTACTAAATTTGTAGAAGCATATTATATGCTCAATGCTTGCCTACAGAGTGAATGGTGAGCTGAATGTCTTTTTAAAATGTACTAGAATGAAATTTATACTGAAATATCTACCATCTGTTTAAAAAAAAAACACACATGCACAAAACCCCAACATTTTAATTCCAGAGCATGTGGTTACTGGAACTGAAGGTCCTAAATTGCATCTTTAAAAAAAGCAAGGGCATCTCTATTTATTAGGCATTTAAATTCAGTGCACTGCAATGTCTCATCTCTTTGCACTTTCCTTAGTAATTGGGTGTTGACTCTGTGTCTTCAGGCTAATTCACTACTTATGTTGTTAAGATATAGACTGGCTGCTCCTGTGTGAATACTTTCTGGCTTTAGTCCATTGCTCATCCTTTTCCCAGATTTTAGTAATGAATAGAGCTCTTCATTCACTGAAAGAATGTCCTTGGACCTGCTTGTGCTCTATGTTGTTCATACACTGCAATATTCCCTTGGCCTCCCGACTTTGCAGCTTGTGGTGGTCCAATAGCCTAGTTTCCTTTACGGGGGACCATATGCTGTGGTTTTATAGAGGGAGAGCCCTTCCTACCACATCCTAATTCTAGTCTCTACACATATCCGTGAAACTGCATACACTTACCTAAAAACACTGCTTTAATATATTAATTCCTGTTCAAAAACTTTCCGTTTGACCTTATTTTGAGTGTTGGGGGTAGGGGTCATCAGAATAAAAATGTGCGTAGTTCTCAAAGATTTCTATAAAGAAAATACCCCATTATTACATTTTTTTATTTTCTGGGAGTCTTCTCACAGACTTTGGTTGAATTTAGGACTTCTTCACTTTATCAGGTATATATTCCATTTGTTGACACTCTCAGTGCCAAAGATGAGTACAAAGATGTATGTCATTAATGATAATCTTCTTTGTTTTAATTAAGTTCTGTTAAGTTTATCTGGTTTATGGGTAATTGTTGGAGAAGAAAATATCATATGTTCCTATTTTCATATGTATATATCTGATGTCTTCCAGCAGCTTCCAAGCCAGTCAAGTTCCTATGCAATCACTATTTTCATCAAGACACAGAATCCTTACTTAAGCTAACATATGCTCCCTTTCTGAAAGAAATCTAAAAGGGACTGGAATACTGAATTGGTTATCAGTAGTTATCATATTATTCCTCTTTCTATATTAATCTAACTAGATTTATCTGGAACAAGTTACACATTTTTCTTCAGGTCTCATTTTTCCACCAGTGAAATGAAAGTCAGTTCAAATGTTCTCTAATATTTCTCTTCGTTGTGATAATCTGAGACATTATGACTCCATAACTCTTCTACATTTTCTACCTTATTAGGAAAAACTTAACAGCAAAAATAGTGTTTATCTTTTTCCCCTCACTGAGTACATTGTTATGTGGTTAAGGGAGGCTAAGTACCCATTGGATGAAGAACTTACTACCTGTTGTTTAAAGTGTGCCCACAGTTCTGAATAATGAGCTCTCACCTTGTTAAAATCATGAACCATTTGGTGCAATCATAAGTCCAAAGACATGCATGGGATTAGCCAAACCAATCAAAATCAAACAGAAGCTTCTCCATTATGTCCCTCCCTTCCCAGACCCAGTGCATTTCAACAAGGAAAATCATGCCATGAGGTTGTAATAGGAGCTAAACAATAAATATTCTCCCTTTAAATGTTTGTTCAGTTGCTGAGGAGTCAAAATGACAGCTCTATACATCCGCATTTATAGAGATTACATTTTCTTCCCTTATGTTTCCTGAATCTTTTTCTCAGCAAAGTCTCTATTCCAGCAGGCAGCAGAGAAGAGAAAAAGCAAATTAAAAGTATCTGCCATTTCCGGGAGGGTCAATTATGCTCCAAACCTGAATTACGAAAAGCCCTGGTGGTGAAGCATAGCTGGTTTGATTTGGTCCACCCTTGTAGCAAAAAATTAAAATTTTGATGGGGCTGCCCGCCACACCATAGATCAAAGAGAAAGGATAACTTGGGCTGGGAATAAAATGTATAGTTTAAGATCTGTTTAGCCCCAAGCATCCAGCACTTCTCTGTGATGGGTCATCAAAGGCTCTGTGCAGATGACGTCTCAGTCAGCCCAGGGAGTCAGACACCACCAGAGCAAAGAGAGGTGGTGAGCAGACACCAAGACACATTTCTTTTATACTCTCAGCACAGCCTGGGAGAATCCTACAATCCCTCAAGTTTTGCTTTCCCCTGAATCAGCAATCCTAAACTTGACTGCAATCTTGCCGAGCCCCATTTTATTCTTCTAGCATAGTTTTCCTTAATTTGTGAAGTGGAAACCACCTACTTCCCAGTTTCTTGCAGTGATGGTTAAATATACAGTACAAAAATCTTGGACCCTACCACTAAACCTACTGAATCCAATGTAAGAGTGTACCCAAGGGACCTACATATTTAAGAATTTTCCCCACACTTCTTCCCATGCTTAATTTCCCAGTCATGAACAGTAGCAGCTACAGTCTGCTTCCTAGCAGACTCCAAATCTCCCTCAAAAAATTAAAATGCACTTACCTTCTATTATAAATGAAATGGCCAATTACCATCAGTAACTATCTGTTATTCCTTTTCTAATTCAAGCCTATCTTTATATGCAATAAAGTCTACTTTATCATCATAATCACCAGGTCCGATAAAATAGTAGAAAAAAAATTATATACACATACATAGAAATATGTATGTAATATATACATATATATATATACACACACACACACACATACATATATAATTTTTTTGAGACAGAGTTTTGTTCTTACTGCCCAGGCTGGAGTGTAATGGTGCAATTTTGGCTCACTGCAACCTCTGCCTCCCCAGTTCAAGCAATTCTCCCACCTCCGCCTCCAAGTAGCTGGGATTGCAGGCATGCACCACCACACCCGGCTAATTTTGTTTTTTAGTAAAGACAGGGTTTCACTATGTTGGTCAGGCTGATCTCAAACTCCTGACCTCAGGTGATCCACCCGCCTTGGCTTCCCAAAGTACTGGTATTACAGGCATCAGCCACTGCACCTGGCCTATATTATATTAATAGATATTACCTAGATCTATCAACCTATTTATCAATGGCTATCTGTGTTCTTCACATAGCTGTGTGCCAGCTATAGAGGCTGCTTGTGGTATGCCTGGTACAGCTGCAGCCTCATAGGGAGCCACCCATAGACCAATCAGCACATGCCTTCTCCCGTCTGAAGCCTATAAAAATGCCAGATGACTCAGCCAGACTTGAGGACATGAAGGGATGACCAATATAGAAATATCTATATATGTTAATATGGAATATATATATATATATATATATATATATATATAGTTAGAGAGCTATATATATTTTTTTCTTGTGTTCTCCATGTAGGTATAAATGGAGATATAGATCTTGAGATATATATCCAGATAGGTAAGAAAGAGCAAGAAAAGAAAAATGGGTAGGTTCCAGAGTTCTTATTTCTACAGCTATACACAAAGCTGAGTTGATATATTTGACTTACTTTTTTACTGCATGTTTGAAATTCCTTTTGCCCTTCACCACCACTCTAGGTTGTCAGGAGTCTTTTACTGGAATGATTATATACATCATAAATCCTAAAGAATCTAAATGTCTAATGGTCTGTAATCTGGTTAAGATCATTATATACTTTTCTTTTAACCTGAGACACTTTTGAGTATGAGAGTTCTATTAATATCATGCTAGTATAGTATACATAAAATGAAACAATCCCAAGCAAACCAGGATATTTGGTTGCTGTGCTGCCAGCTTACTTTAAATTCATGCCTATGGCCTCATGGAGAGCTCTCCATGACCACTTAATTGAAGAAGAAGAAATTCAATTCATTTATAAATTGTTTTTACACAATATGCTGGCAGAGCTGGAAGAGACAGTTACATCATCATAGTCAGACTCAGATATGGCCCTATGTATATATGGTTTTCTACATTACTCCACTGAAATTTACTAATAGACATTGATGGCAGCAGCAGCCTGTCTGGAGTGGCTGTTACCATAATGCTGGCTTCTGTGGGGGAGGTGCGGCTAGGGCTGCTTGCTCAATGGAGCCAGTGGGAGCCTGGAGCAG
The DNA here is from genome assembly GCF_043159975.1 of Macaca nemestrina. NCBI lineage: Eukaryota > Metazoa > Chordata > Mammalia > Primates > Cercopithecidae > Macaca > Macaca nemestrina. The sequence continues at coordinate 47,881,669 of NC_092143.1, forward strand.
GTGGGAGTCCCACCCTCCTGGGTGAAGCTGTGGCCACCCAGCAGCGGTGTGAACCCAGGCATCTCTGCACTCTCAGGGGCTCAGAAAGGGCCCCCATTGCCCCCACAGTCTCACAAGTACCTGCTCCCAGTACCTGGCCTCTCTCTGCTCTCAGCATCTGCTGTGATCTCTGAGCAAAATTGAGGCTGAGTCCAGGTGCTGTTGCAAGCTGGATGGGTATAAGCATGCTTGGGGCAGTGCTGACATGACAGCACCATGTTACCTTAGCCCCCTCCACACTCTGGGCACCAACGAGCATGGAGGGAAGCCAAGGGAGGGTTGGGGGCAGTTCCAAGCTAGCCTGCAGGTGTCCCTTGGCAGGAACAGCCTCGGCAACATGAACAGCAGCAGGAGGCAGACAGGCTCTGGGGCAGAAAGGGGCAGGTCCCCAGTGAAGCTCTACCTTCAAGCTGGGAAAGGCGGGAGGCCTGGAGGCTGGGCTGCCAGTCCCACAGAATGGAGTAGAACTTATGGTGCTTTTACCAGGTCCACCCATCACCACCAATGGACCGATAAGCATGCATTCCCTCCCCTCTGAAGCCCATAAAAACCCTGGACTTAGCCAGACTTGAGGAGACAACAGGTCCACCCATTGTGGAGAGGAGCTATCCATCACAGGGTCTCCATTCTGCTGAGAGCTGAACACTCAATAGGATGACCGGCTGCAGAGAGGAGCTACCCACTCCAGGGTCTCATCTCTGCTGAGTGCTGAACATTCAATGGGATACTCCACCTGTGTAGAGGAGCTATCCACTGTGGGTCTTCTCTGAGCTGTTATGTCCCTCAGTAAAGTTCCTCTTTGCTTTACTCACTCTCCACTTTTCTGCCTACCTCATTCTTCCTTAAGGCAGGACAAGAACTTGAGACCCACCAAATGGTGGGACTTTTGTGTTACTAAAAGACGTAACACAAACAGTGCTGAAACATGTTCCTTCCTTGCTAGGTTGTGAGTGACAAGAAAGAGGGAAGAGAGAAGGAGAAAAGAGCTGCTGCCTTTTGGAGATCCCAGGCCTAGGAGCTCCCCAGGCCAGGGCTGTGACACCCTCTTTGGGGCTCTGCAGTTCCTGGCATCTCCAAGATTCTATGCATTACTTCATTCTGCATTCCCTGGTGCCAGCCATGGAAACTGCTTGTGTTACGTCTGGTCCAGTTGTAGACTCGCAGGGAGCCAGAGCAAATGCCTGCTCCTGAAGCTGCACACTCTGCCACAGCCAGCATACCTGGCTGTGTGTGGTGGCTGGACCCCATGCTGCTCGCTTGCTCACACACCCCTTGCCATTCCACTCTCTCGGCAGGCATGGCATCCAGGTCAGTAGCACGAGCTGAGCACAACCTGCCAGGCTGAGTGGGAGCAGTGAGCCTGAGCAAAAATCAGGCAAAGGCACCACTGACCACAGAGGTTTCCAGCTAGTGAAAGGACACCCCAAGGATCCCGCAACAATGTGACAATAGTAGAAGGAACTTCACAGTATTTAATGGGTTTCATATACACTCTTTCTCACCACGAGTAAATCAATTTGATAACATGAGTAAATCAATTTCTATGTAGTAGTCAGGATTAATTACCCTAACAAACAAAGTTGTCCCTGTTTGAAGGCACACATAGCTAAGTGGCAATCCAAACTTCCAGTTAAAAGGAAGTATTACGTTTTCTTTTATGGAAGTGTTCCTTTTTGGGTATAAAAATCTCTAAACCAGAGGATTCTAAAGTCAAAATAGTAGGAAAAAAAGTATTTTATCAATGGTTTATTATATGTAATACTGAAAGGTGCAAATCACATTTCCACTTTATGTTTCTCTATCACTGTGCTTTGGTACAATAACAATGGTTGTTGGGAAAAAAGCATCATATATTGAAAAGCATCTCATAATTGGCTTTGTAACTGACTTTTCAAAAGGGTATTCCACTGTATATTGGTCCAACTATTTCTAATTGATGGTAAAGTCAGCAAATTGCATCAATATATGCTAACTGATATACTTCTTTTGCTGCAGATTGTGTTTCTTGATAAGAAGCAATATAGTCTGGGATGTTATTGTGGGTAAATGAGTAGGTAAGGTAGTCCATAAATAGTATTTTTTTTTTTTTTTGAGACAGAGTCTCACTCCATCACCCAAGTTGGAGTGCGGTGGTGTGAACTTGGCTCACTGCAAACTTTGCCTGCTGCGTTCAAGTAATCCTCCTGCCTCAGCCTCCCAAGTAGCTGGGATTATAGGCACATGCCACCACACCTGGCTAAGTTTTGTATTTTTAGTAGATATAGGGTTTTACCAAGTTGGCCAGGATGGTTTTGAACTCCTGACCTCAAGTGATCTGCCCACCTTGACATCCCAAAGTGCTGGGATTACAGGCATGAGCCACCATGCCCAGCCCCATAAATAGTATTTCTAGCAGATGGAAATTCAGTGCAAATCCATATTTAATATAAGTGCAATCCAAGCAAGGACAAATTGCCATCCAATCCATAATGGATGGTTTCTAATATAATTGTCCTGGCAGCAGATGGTTAGCTGGTCCCCATGGATATGGGCTAGCAGTGGTGTCTAGATTGATCCTGTTGGAGATTGATCACCTATGCTTTTGAACCCATAAATAATGTATCTCCTTATTACTTTGGCCTTTATTTTATTTCAAGAGCCCAGTGAATCAGCACCGGGATGGCTGAGAACAAAAGACTGAAAGAGTGATCTTGTCTAGCTGACTATTGAGAAATCAGTGAACATTTTTACAGTACAGAAATATTTTCAAATTATTGGCCTCTTTCCAGCATTTCAAATCTCTCACCCATGTCTCTTTAACATTGGTCATATAATCTGATTCCTTCGAACTCTCTGAACATCCAACCATGTTCCACCAGCCTGTTAGCCGAAGCTTGCAGATCGTTATAAATCCATCATGTGGGCCATAACGCCTTCCATGCACAGAGGAAATTTTGCCTATTTGATAGATTTCCTTTATCAGTCTTTCAGGGCTACCAGATCTGAGTATGACTATCATGATATAACTTTCTCTTCCAGCTCTGCCAGCTTTTTGTGTTGAACAATTTATAAACTAGAGTTGAATATCTTCCTTTCCTTTAATCACCTGATCATGGATATGGCTTGACAGGGAGTTGACAGGCAGCACAGCAAGAGCAGATGCCCTGCAGGAATGATTGACCTACTCATGCTGTTTCCTTGTACATGTGCTTGAGTTCAGTTTTATGTATACCACTTTCACCTAGTGATATAGTACTGTTAAGCAAACTCAAATTTATGGCTTATGGTTATTTGAACCATTAAGAAAGCAAGCCAGGATATTTGGTTGCTATACTGCCAGCTCTTTCAAGCCATGCCCAGGTTCTCATAGAGAGTTCCTCCATGACCAGTTAATTGAAGAAGAAATTCAAGTATAGTTTATAAATTTTTTTTTTTTTTGAGACGGAGTCTTGCTCTGTTGCCCAGGCTGGAGTGCAGTGGCCGGATCTCAGCTCACTGCAAGCTCCGCCTCCCGGGTCCACGCCATTCTCCTGCCTCAGCCTCCCGAGTAGCTGGGACTACAGGCGCCCGCCACCTCGCCCAGCTAGTTTTTTTTGTATTTTTTAGTAGAGACGAGGTTTCACCGGGTTAGCCAGGATGGTCTCGATCTCCTGACCTCGTGATCCTCCCGTCTCGGCCTCCCAAAGTGCTGGGATTACAGGCTTGAGCCACCGCGCCCGGCTATAAATTATTTTTACACAATATGCTGTCAGTGCTGGAAGAGGCAGTTTCATCATCGTAGTCACACTCAGATGTGGCCTTATGTATATATAGGGTTTTATATTACTTCACTAAATTTTACTGATAGGCTTGATAGTAATAGGAGTAATTTCATAGTATTTTATGGGTTTCATACATACTCTTTCTTAACTACATTGATACCACCAGCAAATCAATTTTTTCTGTAATTGTCAGGATTAATTACCCTAACAGATAAAGTTGCCATTTTGGGGAGTCTGTAGGTCAGAATTATTTTCATAGTAGCATTAAGACATTCGCTATGAGCTCAGCATTCAAAAGTTGAAAAGCCTAACTCCCAATGTGATGGTATCAGGAGGTAGGGCTTTTGGGAGGTAATTAGGACATAATGGTGGATATAAATGGGATTAATACCATTTTTAGAAGACATGAGATGACAATATTATTTCTTTTTTTTTCTTCTCACTTCCATGTGAGGATATAAAATGGCCACCTGAAAACCAGGAAACTGACCCTCACCAGACACTAGGGTAGCTGGCACTTTGGAGTTAGGCTTCTCAGCCTCTAGAACTAAGAGAAACAAATTTCTGTTTTTGAGTCACTCAGTCAATAGTATTCCATGATAGCAGCCTAAACAGATTAATACAATGTTGTTTGTCTTTTCACCATGCTAAGATTTTTACTGATGGTACAAAAGAGTGATGGATAAAAATTCTATATTTAACATGAATCAGGCATTGTTACCAAACAATAGGTACTAGTAGTTTGTTAGTCCATTTTACATTGCTATAAAGAAATATCTGAGAATGGGTAATCTATAAAGAAAAGATGTTTATTTGGCTCATGGTTCTGCAGGTTGTACAAGAAACATGACACCAGCATCTGCTTGACTTCTGGTGAGGCCTCAGGAAGCTTTTAGTCATGGTGGATGGTGAAGGGGAAACAGGCATGTCACATGGCAAGAGATGGAGCAAGTAAGATGCCATGTTCTCTTAAACAACCAGTTGTTATGTGAATTTAAAGAGCAAGAATTTACTCATTACCATGGGGAGGGCATTAAGCCAGTCTTGAGGGATCTGCCATCATGACCCAAACACCTCCCACTAGGGCCACACCTCCAGCATTAGGCATTACATTTCCACATTATATTTGGAGGGGACAAACATCCAAACTACATCAAGCAGTCATCATATCTTTCATTACTATAAATTTGTGTGTGTGTGTGTGTGTGTGTGTGTTTTTAAAGCCAGTGTAACTTAAGAGACCCTTTGAAAAAGTAGTATAAGTTAATTTTATTGTCTTAATGCTTCAGTACAAGATTTTTTAATACTTTGTATGACAAAGTGGAAAGTATGCATAAAGCATTTCTAAATACTAAAATCTAATTGTCTTAAAAAAAACTCATGCTATTGTTGGAGTGAGGACCTAAACTGGTTGTTTTTTCCATGAAATATCATTTTTATTTGAATAAATGAGTGATACTAATTCACTGTTTTTCAAAATAAAGTATTTGGCAGATATTTTCTCAAAAATGAATAAAATAAACTTATTACTTCAAGGAAAACAACTGACAGCATTTATAACCAATGATAAAATTCAAGCTTTCAAGTGTAAATTAGAAATTTGAAATTTTTTATCGGCTTGCCAGCTCCCCAATATTGAAAGAGTATTCTGAGGCTGGTGTTGATATTATGAAATATAATTGAGAGATCATATAAATGAAATGTACCAAAATCTGGAAGATTTTCTAAGTCACTAAGCCAATGGTTTCAAAATAAATTCTGTATAATTTTTCAAAACCAGGCATGGATAAAAATTAGATGAATGAGTTTTAATGTAACAGAGAGCAAAATGCTCACTGATATGGTTTAAGATACCATATTATAAGCAACTCTTAAAGCTCAACTATTTGTTGAGTTTTGGTGTAGTATCAAAGAAAAACCAGAATAACCTGAAGGCTATGACATTTCTCCTCCCTTTTCTAACTACCTAGCTGTGTTTGAAACTAGATTGTCTTTGTACATTTCCATTGAAACAATCTATTGCAATAGATTTAATGGAGAGGTAAATATAAAAATCTTTTTCCTACTAATCAATTTATTAAACAGATTTCAAAAAATATTAAATAATTTTTCACTTACTTTTTGAAAATGTAGTGATTCTTCATAAAAACATATCACTTGTTATGTAATTATTTTATCTTTTTTTAGCCAGATTACTGGTTTCTAAAATTTTTAAATTAATTTCTCATATAATAAATATTAAAAAGAACAATCCACACAAACAAAATCTCTTTGGAGTGTTAAATTTTTTTTTTAGTGTGTAAAGGTCTCCTAAGAACTTTAGAACAGTTTGGGATTGACTTCTTTAAAGAATAGTGGTTATTTGCTGATAATAACATAGTTATGCTCTAAATATCTAGAAGTCCACACTGTAATTTTCTTATCAGAATTTTTTCATACCTGCTTACAGCATCCTGATCTGCTGCAACATTGTAAGTGCCAAATAGCTGAGCTGTTTGTACTGATTTCTGGACCAAGTAAAGAAAGATACTTATTTTTCCTATATCATACTAAAAGATGCCAATTTGGAGCCTTTGCAATAAATTGCTAGGGGCAAAACAATCAAATATATCATATGTGGCACCTAAAATTATAAGAGCCCTACCAAAACAATAGGCTCTACCTTAGTAGTACTCATTTCAGGGTGTTCCAATATTTCTTTGCCTCTGAAGGGAATCCCAGCAGACAATCCCAACAGGCCAGAGAAGAATGATTTCTAAAAGTAGGTAACAAATGCAAGTTTCCAAGACATGAGATTTCTTGCTACTTCCTTCTTACCGGGTCTTATTGGCATGAGAAAATCAATGTAGTAAACCAATGTGTCCTGAGGGATATGAGAGAATCAAATTTCCTGCAGACTAGTTACAGCACAGAGTTGATATAACTCTGATGTGAGAGAATAAAGTTGTACTCTTGCCCAAGTCAAGTGAAAGAAACCTGTTAAAATTTTCTTATTAGTATAGAGGAAAATACACTCAAAATATTGATAGCTACATATCAAATGTTAGCGATTATGCTAGTTTTCTCTAGTAAGGAGACTGCAAGATGTCACTCACTAATTAAATGTACAATAACCATGGCCGTTCATCAAGGCATGTTGATTTTTTGCATAGTCCATATTTGGTTTGTTTGAAAGGATATGTGATAGGTGTAACCACCCCACATATTTTAAGCGACTGATGACGGAACTAATCTCCAAGAGGCTCCCATGAGTGAAATATTGCCTTTGTTTTATTATTCTCAAAGAATGGGTAGGTCCTGGGTCCTCACTTTCCAAAGCTTTCACTTAATGGGTCAAAGAATCAATAAAAGAATTCTCAACTTGCTGAGTATATCTACTCTAACTATACTTGTAAGAATGGGGAAATAGTCATATAGCAGTTTCACTTTGAAGTGAGCTTGAGTCAAAATGCCATTTACCACCTAACCCCATAAACTTTCACTCTGAGCAGTGGACCATTAGGGTTTTTATTTCAGTCCCCAAAGTTTATTAGTAGCTGAGATTCATGATTCAATTATTCTAAAAAATTATAGATTTTTCTTTCCCCAGTACACAGCCATCTTCTTATACCTGTAACAGCTATCATGTAAATGCCAACTAGTTTAGAGAGGAAGACAATTTCAGCCCATCCTTGTGAAATAATGTCAAGGATATTTCTCAAGCCTCTATAGCATCCTTTTTTTTTTTTTCAAGAGAAACTAGTCTTTACTGTTTCAGATATAGATATTGATGGAGGGGAATTGGTTGAAGACCTGGGACTCAAATCAGATTAAGTAGGATTTTATTTCTAGGGACCTCATTATCAATAAGAGACCATCAAAGTTCTCTGTATGTCCAAACATGCTGATTTCCATCCCTTTCTTACTTCTGGTAGCTAAGTGCTGCTGCCTTCTATGTTCCAGATATTCTACCATCTCCCCTACAATTATCCTTCAGAAAAAATATAAGGCACTTTTCAAGGATACTAGGACTCTATATTGGCAGTTCACTTCTCATGATTTTGCAGATAGAATTCTTCTAGATGCTCTCAAAGGATGGAGACATGGGGTGGGAAGCCAATAACCTGCAGAAAATCCCTCCCAGTCTCTCCATATTACCAAATATTGGGACTCTTTCTTTTCATTATATCAAAGGATTTCTGGCTTTTCCACTTTATTCAGTGAAGGTGTGTTTTTATTTTATTTTATTTTATTTTTACCTTGGTTTTAGTTAACCATTGGTCCAAACAATTAGAACTATTTCTACCTTTTAAATCCCACTTACAGAATCCAAAATAGTAATTTACTCAAGTCAATGAATGCAATGTAATATAAAATTATGTTTCCACTTTTATCTAGCCCTCTCCTACACATATTTTTTATTATTTGCCAATGCCATTATTATAAATTAAAAATTATATAATAGTTTTATTGTATGTCTTTATTTTCCATATTTAACATTTAATTAGCCCCTGAGTCCTACTGCAATCTGAGTATGATTATCTATATGGAGGTAACTAAGGATGATGGAATATAAGGACTATGATAAAGTGGCTCAAGAAAGATTGTTTCCGTTCCTTCAAGCAAGGATTGACTATGCTTCTCAGATAAGTGAAGGGTTGCTTCTAGCAAAGGATATCGGTTTTGGTGTTTGGGTACTTGTAATTGTACAAATCCTTCCACAGTTTCCAATTTAAATTCTATAGGTCTCAATCTGAACCAAGATTGCAGCTTTCATTAGTAAGGCTAGTGAACACAAGTTAGACTTGAATGCAACAATACACAGGTTTAGTCTAAGTCTAGTTTTTGGATATGTCAATGCTGAGGCTGCAAAATGGATTTTTATCTTCAATAAAGCATATATTGATGAGATTGAGAATTCAAAACCCCCAGCTTGTCTTTTTGCATGTTAATCTCTCCAGTGCAATTAGACTTAGCTACTTTCCCCATTTTTTGTGAACATCATACAGTGATATATCCCATTACCATCACCTCCATTACCACCCTTGTCTGTCAAAGCTGTTCTTCAGTAGGTACTTGATGCCACATTACAAGGGATAATTTAAGTACCTGTTTTATGACTACATACCACTAGTATTCTTTTTTAAAATAGTAATTTAATTTTCACTGCTTTCAATTCTTATAAATAATTGCAGAAGCCCAATCTGAAGTTTTGACTAGTTGTTTGCCTGTTTACCTGAAGCTACATTTTGAGTTAATAATATACAAGTTGGCTGGGTGTGGTGGCTCACCCTTGTAATCCCAACACTTTGGAAGGACGAGACTGGTGGATCACCTGAGGTTAGGAGTTTGAGACCAGTCTGGACAACATAGTGAAACCCCGTCTCTACCAAAAATACAAAAGTTAGCCAGGGCTGGTGGCGGGCACCTGTAATCAGCTACTCAGGAGGCTGAGGCAGGAGAATTGCTTGAACCCTGGTAGGCGGAGGTTGCAGTGAGCAAAGACTGCACCACTGTATTACAACCGGGGTAACAGAGCCAGACTCTATCTCAAAAAAAAAAGAAAGTTAATATTAATGTTAAAAAATATACTTAACATAAAATATTATAACTATTTTATGTGGAAATGAATGAGGTATTTACAAATTACTCCAAATAATGGAGAAGTGAAAACTGTACATTGGGTATCCAAAATAAGTTACAGAAAACAGTAGCATTGACTTGCCAGCAGAGCAGAGCTGCTACATCTTCCATAATCAGAAAGATTGAGTGGCAGACTTGGATTATTGGCTTCAAGATCATGTCATATTGACTGGGATCAGGAAGCTGCCACATACAACTGTTGCCTCTAGAATTATATTATATCTGCTATATCTTCACTTGCAGATAATATATGCCCTACTTTCTGTCTTTTGATATGTGTAAAGCTAGTGATAGAACACTAAAAGTTATATTATTGCTATTATAGAGAAACCCAATACATCCATGGATATGCTTGACATCAGAAAAGTCTTCACCATACTCCCCCTTCCAAAACTAAGTAAGTGCATCTGATTATTGAATTCAAATCAAATATAGAACCTAAGTCACAAAGAAGTCTGGGAAATTCGTTTATAGACTTAATAATTTCTGAATTTTAAATGGCACAGCTAGGATGATGACAGAATGAATATTCTGTACCAATTCATTATAGTCACCATTTCCCTTTGTTAAATGAATAATAGTGATAGAGTAATAATTAAAAGAATTCCCACATGCAAGCCCTTTCTGGGTTGGCCTTTTCCTTCTAGGGATCAGACTATTCATGAGGTTGAAATGAGCAGCCCACCCACTCAAACAGTCCACCCTCTCAAACTGAAGAGATAAGCAACAATAAAAATACATTTATACATACTACTTATAATGGTCAGATGGGAGGACATAACTCAAAAACTACACTTGTACTTCTCCATCCAGGCCATTTTTGACTGAAATATTAACTTAATAAATGAAGGCACGATTCTTCTGCATTATAGTTACCACGGTTGCACCCTGTATACCAGTGATACATATCTTACTACTGTTTCTGTAAGGCCAATATCAGTATTAAATTCTAAATTTTTGTAACAATTCATAGAAGTACTAAAAAATCATTAAGAGTAGTAGGTAAGTTAAAAGTATAAGCTAAAATATGTCTAAGAATATTCTAGAGAGAAAATATAAGCACATATAATGTTTATTCTCATGTTCAGTTTCACTTCAGGGAACCTCTCTGCAAATCCCTTTAAAGTGCTGAGTTAAAGGAAGAAACAGTGCTTGTTAGAAGCCTGAAGTTGGCTAAATTTAGATATGTAAATGTCTCCACAGGGCTTGCTTACACTCCATAGGCAGTCTGTACAATCTCTCTGTTTTTTTTCCCCCTCCTTCTTACTCCATCCCTAATTAAAAGAGCTGTTCAGTTACAGGGTCAAATTTCTCATGCTGACCTAGCTTTGCTGCAGCTTTGAGAGGAGTAGAAACCTGTATATCACAGAGCAGTGGCAATTAGTTCTCCAGTAATTAAGGAGTGAAGGGTAACAGCAAATGGAGGTGTACCCCTTCCAGCCTGCTGAGTGGGAAAACACAAATTGGATTAAGGAGAATTTTCTAAGTGCTGTTTCCCCTAGAAATGGGTTCATCATTTCTCGTAGAAATGGCTTACAGTCCTGGGAAGAATCTCAAATAAAGTTACTGTAATTCTGAGTTAGATTGGAAAGTGAAGACACTCACACAAACCCACTCAAGAAGAGAGGCCCTTGGAATTCATCGGTGCCACTTATAATGAGGAAAGAAACCTCCCTTAGCCACACACTGCAGAACTCTAACATGTTGTCATGTTTATTTTAGAGTCAAACTTGTTGGATATAATCTGGATATAGAAATATAAACAAAGTTATTGTTTTTAGTATTATTTTGAATTTTCAGGTGTTTAAATACAAACTTTCTTTTTTTTCTGCAGGCAAGAGAGAACCAGTAAGTTCACTTAAGCAATGGGAACTTTACTGCCACAATAAATATTAAAAGATTCAAAAATATAATCATAAAACTATCAGGAACCCAAGTAGTTTTAAAGGCTGTTTTATAATTTAATGTCTTTCTTATTGCATCTTTATTTTTTTTTTTTGTCTATGTTCAATTCCCTTCTCATTTCTGCCCAGTTACTTCCCTAACTATTACTTCCCTAACTCTAATCTGCACTTATCTTGTTGGTAGACTATATATTTCTCAGTTCACAAAAAAGCTTACATACATTGTTTTCCTAATATAAGTTTTATTCCACTGGGAGGTATATTTAGCTGCTACCTACATTAATCTATTTTGGTTGTGGGGAAACATTTGGGTCTGGAGAACTAGAGATGGCTTCAGGCCAATTGCCTGAACATCTGTACTGGTCAACTGTACAAGAGTGACTTATATTGGTAAGCATTTATTTCTTGCATTTATATGATGTGTTGACTGAGGTTCAGTGAATTTCGGTAATGCTGGTTTAGCTTCAGATTACACAAAAGCTCCATGATCCATGAACTAGCAGTTACCTAAGGAATGTTTTTCTCATAGTGCAAGGAAGGAGTGTAAAAGACCATCATCAACCTGGAATTACATTGTCAAACGTCTGTTTGAGTCACTTGCTAACACCTCATAGGAATAAGCGATTTTGATAGCCAAGCTCAAGTTCAATGTACTCTAACCTCCATGGGACCATAGGATTGTAGATATTTAATAGTATTATGGAAGAGGAAAAAAAAAAAACAAACAAACACTGGGATCAACAATCCAATTAAAAATAAAAGCTCCACAACCATGCCTACTTTATTTCTCACTAAAATGCATAGACCCTAAAACTCAAGATTTGCTGCTGTATAGAACCACATCAAGGAAGATGTAACCTGTAGTTTGCATCAGCTCCCGTAAGTTAAAGGGCTCAGTCAGACAAAACTGTTTAAACTTTAGATGTCAATTCCAAGTCCCAGGCCACCTGTGCTTCCAACTGACTAGCTATAAATCAGGGGTTCCCATTACCTTCTCAGGTTTTTTCAAACAGAACAACTCATGGATCTCAGGAAGTCACTTTACTTACGTTTACCAGTTTATCATAAAGAACATAAATGAACAATCCAATGAAGAGGTACATAGGATGAGGGCCAAACGTATCCCAAATGCAGGAATGCCTATCTTTGTGGAAGTGAGGTATACCACACACTAGCATGTGGATGTGTTCACCAACGTGGAAACTCTAAGCCCAGTAGTTTAGGGTGTTTTATGAAGGTTTTATTACATAAGTACAATTGATTAAATCATTGGCCACTAGTGATTGAACTCAATTTCCAATCTCTTTCCTCTCCTCAGAGTTTGGGAGAAAGTGGCTAAAAGTCCCTACATTCTCATCTTGGTTTGATCTGTCTGGAGACCAGCCCCCATTGTGAAGCCATCTACAAAGTCCTCATCCAATAGTCATCTCATTAGTATAACGAAGACACTCATTACTCAGGAGATTCCAAAGATTTCATGAGCTCTGTGCCAGGAATGGGGACAAAGTATTTTTGCTTTTTAATGCCATAGTAGTCATTTTGGCTACATGGCTGAATAAGAATCTTTGAAATATAGAATAAATATAAGTTGAAAAGTAATTATTTAAAATATAGTCAAACCCACATGTTAAAGCAGAAATACAAACAATATTCATAGAACCCTTGTCCTAAGATTATATTAACTGAGTTTAGGTGACAATTATGTAAATTTGAGAGTTCCCTTTCAGTTTTCAGAAGGAAATAGCCATACGCATAAAAGGATTAAGTCTAAGCAAAACCGTATGCATATCTGTATATGCACACACAGAGACACATTAATAGAAACATGAGTAGACAGTCAAATGCATAAGCAAGAAATCTCTGTTTTTTGGGACACCGCCGTTTGAAACAAGGACCGAATGAACCTTTGTCATATTATTATAAAGATCACAATTTTCTTCTTTTAGCTTTAAAATAATAAATAAGTTTTGACCAACTTATTTTTTATACAATGTTCTCTGTATTCTCTGGAAATCATAAAAAGAAGTAAATTGCAAGCAAGTAAACAAGCAAATACATTCATGAACACTTTTAAATCTAAGAAAAAGCTTTCATGCCTCACAAATTTCACCGCAAACCAGTAAACTACATGAGATCAGGGACTTGGTTTGGTTAGGTTTTTTTTATTGCTATATCCCCAGTGTGCTTTGATCCATTTCTAGCATGTAGGTCAGCACCCTACAAATATCTAGCAAAGAAATAATTCCCCATGAATAAATTCTTTATGATTTTTTTCACAAAATTGTATGGCCAAGGAAAAAACCCAATATGGTTGAGGGCATCTCCACCAGCCTTTCCCACTAGAAAATACGTTTTTCAAACTGAAGTATGGAAAGAGCTGTCACTGAAGCCGAACACTGACCATTCTGACAACTCAGTGCAGTCGGTCAGCTTGAGGTCACATGAAACATGAAACATGAGATTAGAAGCCTATTTTTAATCAAGATGTTCCTTCTAACTACGGGAAAGAATAGAATCCTTGTGAGAAATTAAAGGTTAAGAGGCATCAAAGACGTCAGTAAAGAAGTCAAAGGATCAAACCTGAATCACATAAGCATACGTCAATAGAAATTGTCAATTCCAGCACCTAGGACAGTACGTGACAGATAATAAAGGTTCAATTAAATACTTTTTTTTTTTTCCATTTGGAGCCAGAGTCTCGCTTTATCACCCAGGCTAGAGTGCAGTGGCACAATCCCAGCTCACTGCAACCTCTGCCTCCTGAGTTCAAGCAATTCTCCTGCCTCAACATCCCAAACAGCTGGAATTACAGGCATGTGCCAGCATGTCCAGCTAATTTTTATATTTTTAGTAGAGATGGGGTTTCACCATGTTGGCCAGGCTGATCTCGAACTCCTGACCTTAAGTGATCTGCTCACCTCGGCCTCCCAAAGTGCTGGGATTACAAGTGTGAGTCACTGTACCCGACCAATATTTACTGAATATTTAGATGAATAATTTCCTTATTACCAGTTTATCTGCTCTCAGGAATCCTAAAAAAAATCATAATTATCACAACCAAATAATGAGAAAAAAATAAAAGATTAGTATTCCAGTTCCTCTCCATCATTAACACCTACCTACCATCAACTGGTATTTTTCTTGTTTGTGTGTTGGTTTGTCCATTTGATATTTATCTTTCTGTTAGACTGAAAGCTCCATGAGTACATGGACTTGTTACATTCCTGTTGTATCCTCAGCGTCTTGAATAGTGTTTAGTTTATTTACAATGCTGAGTGAACACTGGTTTGAAGAAATAGTAATTATAAAGATCATCAAAACAATGGGTTCTAGGATTACCTCTCCTGGGAGCCAGCCGTATTTTTATGCCATAATATTCCCCTGTGAATGAAAATAGGTCATTGAACACTTTCAGCTTGCTTCAGTATGAAAATAATTAAGAAAATGATTTCTTTAAACATTGTCCTTCTCCTGAAAGTCTCATTTAAAATTAAAATATCCATTAAAATAATAACAGAATAAGTCATTACCACTTTAATGCAAGGCGGTACATGGAAGATTCTCATTTTATCTTAGGGCATGGAGCTTAGGTAGTGGTGAATTCCCAGTGTTTCCCCTTCAGCATGTGTCTCCAAATTCCACATCTACCAGGAAAGTTGTATAAAATGGAAATCTTATTTTTCTATGAATCACATTTGAAAAATGGCATTGAATATTCCATGCCAGCGGTTGAGCCTATTAGGATAGGATAAGGAGACAGCTGTTTCAAGCAAGCTGCAGAAAGCAATTAAGTGAGAGACAGTAGGAGAAAATATTCTTTTTAATCTTTAACTTTGTAGTATCCAGTGTTCTAATATGCTAAGTAGTCTTATCAACTAATCAACTTTAAAAATCTCACGAGCATAGCCACTTAAAAGAGAGCTTTTCATTAAACTCTGTTCCAAGAAATTCTAAGGCATAACATCACATCTGTCTTGTCTCTGAGATAATATTCCCTCTTAAACCTTGGAACTGACCAACCAATTACACAAGCTCTTTTCTTAACAGCAGCTGAGATTGGTGAAACCATTGTTGGGTTTGATGAGTTCCCTATTCCGAATATTTATCTGAGGTCTTTCCCAAGATTAGATTCAGCACACCTTTCTAGCATAGGAATTGCATAGGAATCAGCTCCCTATCTATGGCATTTGCATTAAAGATGGCATACAGAGGCCGGGCACAGTGCTCACATGTGTAATCCCAGCACTTTGGGAGTCCAAGGCCGGTGGATCACCTGAGCTCATGAGTTCAAGACCAGCCTGTGCAACATGGCAAATCTTGTCTCTACTAAAAATACAAAAAAAAAATTAAAATAAATTAGCCAGGTGTGGTGGTGCATGCTTATGTTCCCAGCTACTCGGGAAGCTGAGGTGAGAGAACTACTTGAGCCTGGGAGGTGGAGGCTGCAGCAAGCTGAGATTATACCACTGCACTACGGCATGGACCACAGAGTGAGACTCCATCTCAAACAAACAAACAAACAAAAGACAGATTTTGAAGACATGAGCAGGATTGTAAAACTGACCAAGTTTGACTTCATCATCATTCTAGCATCCCTTTAAATCATGCCATTCCCACTTTCTGGAGCCCTTCCTGAATGTGCACAAGATAAAGATGCACGAGGACGGAGGCTGAGCACCAGTGGGGAGGTTTATTAACAACCTTCTTTTTGGTGAAATTATTTTGACCATCTAGGATGAACAACCTGAGACTAAGGGGTTACCAGACTAAGGGGATACTCAGTGAGTGCTAAAAACAGGAAAACTCTGGCAAACCAGGATGGTTTGTCACCTTAATACCAGAAGAAACTGCCTAGAATACTGCTCTGTAATTCCCTTATTTCCTGCCAAGTCCCCTCCTGTTGCAGCTATACACATTTCACCTAGAAGACCATTACTAACCTTCCAGGCCTCATCCGCATGCTTACTTACTATAAGAAGCCTTCTGCACACCTCCAAGATGGAATTACGTGCTTTTTCTAGAAACGGGTGATATCATCTTGTTTTGAACCTCTTGAATAGCATTTATCACACTATCTTAGTTTCCCTTTTACTTGTTTACACCCCCTTGGCTTCTTGTATGCAGCAAACATACCATGCTTACTACTGTAACCCATCCACTAATTAAAAATACTTGGAAGATGACAGCAATGAGTAAGTATTAGTTATGTTGAAAAACTCTTTCAAACAATATAGGCAAGAATGGTGAACAATCACAGTGGTCTAACAGTGATGCAGGCTTGAAGGAGAAATGGTGAACACCATGTTTTTAGAAATGTTCAACCATCTCTCAGGTTATACTGCATGTGAATCCTTCTCTAGGTAAATTTTCAAGTTAATTGAACACAAAGGTCCCTTCACACTGACTCATCTTTAGACAGATGTTTCCTCAAGCAACAGTATCAGAATTATGTAAATCCCCAAACTTTGATTCTATTGATATGGAGTCAGATCTAAATATTTCTACATTTTATAACCTACTGAAGAGATTCTGAAATAGAGCTAGTTTTGTTCAAGTCTACTAATGCTTATTACACAGTTAAGGTGAAACTACATGCTCTGGGGATATTAAAAACAAAAAGGCATATAATCCTCTGGAAACTCATAGTCCAGATAAATGAAACTGAGAACTTCTCACCAGGTAGAGTATATTTATGCCTTAGCTTTCTTGGCTCTGAATAAACCCAGCACTGGTCCCATACCAAAACCTTTCTACTCTGGTTTATTAATCATATTCATGGATCTAGAGTAGGGTTTTCAATGCCAGCTGTACACAGGAATCAGGTGAGAAGCTTTAACAATATATAAATGCCTCACCTTTTCCCAGGTGGTACTAATGTAATTGGATTGAGCGTGGCCTTTCCAGTTAATTGTAAGTTTCAGCCTGAGATGAGAGCCCCCACAAACAAAGTGAGGGTTAAGCTGAGAGCTGAGGTATTAGTAGGTCAGGTGAAGTGTGGGGATGCATGTATGCATTTGTGCGTGTATGTGTGTGATGGGAAGAATGGTTAGGTAGTATGGTAGTGAGAATGAAAATCTAGGCAAAACTTTTTCACTTAGGGAAGTTTTAATGTCCTTCTGCAATGGGGAAATGCCTACCATTGAAATTAATTACAGATAATATGTGTAAAAATGCTTTGTAAAATGGAAGGCATGGCTTAAGAAAGTACTGTAGGTAATTTAATTTAACTAAATTTTAAATCCTTAATGCTATTACTTTCAACCTGAAGAAACTAAATTATTAAGAGATCAGCTCTTCCCATATAGGTCATGCTTTTTGGTAATCTCTGGTTATTTTACATTATTTTTCTTCTTGGAAACAGGGATCTATACCCAGATCCTAAATTACTTTTAATCCCATTTGACTACAGAACATTTTCTTAAGTGTGTGGTTCTATGTTCTTGCCTCATTAATTCTTACTTGGTGAATATCATGGAATCTTTCTTGAATAAATAAGTTTGTGATCCCTCAGGGAAATCAATTAACAGTGTGTAGGAAATTCAAGTTAGTGTGTCCTGACCCCAGGACATACCAGGGAATTGCCTTTAGAGAGAAACTGCTAATATCAGCTCACTCTACTCTAATGGTCCACTTTCTCTTTAAAGGAGAATGCTGGGGAGTGGAGAAGTCGGGTACTTAATTGAGTTTGGTTTGTGCCAGTTCCTTGTAATTTCTTTGAAACTGGTAAGTGAAGGTGAATTGCAACCCTCTTTTTATAGAGGCTCTTTATATTGAAGGACCTATCCCATGGGGTCAACAACATAGTAAGATGTTGAAAGCATCTCTGCCACAGTTGCCTTTACCTAATGAAAAATCCCAAGTGTGTCAACAAGTACCTGAATCAGCTCAGAAGAGGATCTTCTGAAGCTGCCACTAGTCAAGCAACTGAACTTGAAAGTGTATCCTTCCCAGGCCAGCCTTGAGATGGGTGCAACCCTGGTCAATAACTTGATTATAGCCTGTGAGTGACTGAGACAGAGGCTTTCAGCTATGCTTTGACGGCATTTCTGACACACAAAAATTATGAGACAATAAACATCTCTCGTGAGAAGCCAGAAAATCTTGAGGTAATGCTATTGCTCTACTGCAACAGGTGATTAAAATATCAGTTTCCCCAATTCCAGTGGGATGCCAGTTGTCACCCTTCTTACAACTCTGATCTAGTACCACCAGAATGGGGACTTTAAGACCTTTTTGCTCTATGCATCAGCCTACCCAATCCCACTCTCAGCCCAATGTTCTTGTCATCCTAAGCCCGAGCCACAATGCTCCTGAGTGCCCCCAGCAGGGATGTTCAGTTATTTATAACTAATATAAATGATTCCATTTGATTCTCAAGAATGTTGTGAAATATTTACTATTCTACCTATCTTACAGACAAGGATATTGAGGCTCAGAAAGAATACTCAGTTTGTACAAGTAGAAAGTTTAAGACAAAAGAACATAATTTTTTTTCTTTGTTTAAAATTATACTTTAAGTTCTAGGGTACATGTGCACAACATGCAGGTTTGTTACATATGTATGCATGTGCCACGTTGGAGTGCTGCACCCATTAACTTGTCATTTACATTAGGTATATCTCCTAATGATATCCCTCCCCCCCACCCCCACCCCACAACAGGCCCTGGTGGGTGATGTGCCCCTTCCTGTATTCAAGTGATCTCATTATTCAATTCCCACCTATGAGTAAGAACATGTGGTGTTTGGTTTTCTGTCCTTGCGAAAGTTGGCTCAGAATGATGGTTTCCAGTTGCATCCATGTCCCTACAAAGGACACGAACTCATCCTTTTTTATGGCTGCATAGTATTCCATGTTGCATATGTGCCACATTTTCTTAATCCAGTCTGTCACTGATGGACATCTGGGTTGGTTCCAAGTCTTTGCTATTGTGAATAGTGCCACAATAAACATACGTGTGCATGTATCTTTATAACAACATGATTTATAATCCTTTGGGTATACACCCTGTAGTGGGATGGCTGGGTCAACTGGTATTTCCAGTTCTAGATCCTTGAGGAATCACCACACTGTCTTCACAATGGTTAAACTAGTTTACAGTCCCACCAACAGTGTAAAAGTGTTCCTATTTCTCCACATCCTCTCCAGCACCTGTTGTTTCCTGACTTTTTAATGATTGCCATTCTAACTGGTGTGAGATGGCTCTCTGTCTGTTATTGGTGTATAAGAATGCTTGTGATTTTTGCACATCGATTTTGTATCCTGGGAGGCTGAGGCGATGGGGTTTTCTAAATATACAATCATGTCATCTGCAAACAGGGACAATTTGACTTCTTCTTTTCCTAACTGAATACCCTTGATTTCTTTCTCTTGCCTGATTGCCCTAGCCAGAACTTCCAACACTATGTTGAATAGGAGTGGTGAGAGAGGGCATCCCTGTCTTGTGCCAGTTTTCAAAGGCAATGCTTCCAGTTTTTGCCCATTCAGTATGATATTGGCTGTGGGTTTGTCATAAATAGCTCTTATTTTGAGATACGTTCCATCAATACCGAATTTATTGAGAGTTTTTAGCATGAAGGGCTGTTGAATTTTGTCAAAGGCCTTTTCTGCATCTATTGAGATAACCATGTGGTTTTTGTCTGTGGTTCTGTTTATACGCTGGGTTTCGTTTATTGACTTGCATATGTTGAACCAGCCTTGCATCCCAGGGATGAAGCCCACTTCATCATGGTGGATCAGCTTTTTGATGTGCTGCTGGATTCGGTTTGCCAGTATTTTATTGAGGATTTCTGCATCAATGTTCATCAGGGATATTGCTCTGAAATTCTCTTTTGTTGTTGTGTCTCTGCCAGGCTTTGGTATCAGGATGATGTTGGCCTCATAAAATGAGTTAGGGAGGATTCCCTCTTTTTCTATTGATTGGAATAGTTTCAGAAGGAATGGTACCAACTCCTCCTTGTACCTCTGGTAGAATTTGGCTGTGAATCCATCTGGTCCTGGACTTTTTTTGGTTGGTAGGCTCTTAATTATTGCCTCAATTTCAGAGCCTGTTATTGGTCTATTCAGGGATTCAACTTCTTCTTGGTTTTGTCTTGGGAGAGTGTAAGTGTCCAGGAAATTACCCATTTCTTCTAGGTTTTCTAGTTTATTTGCATAGAGGTGTTTATAGTATTCTCTGATGGTGGTTTGTATTTCTGTAGGTTTGTTGGTGATATCTCCTTTATCATTTTTTATTGTGTCTATTTGATTCTTCCCTCTTTTCTTCTTTATTAGTCTTGCTAGTGGTCTATCAGTTTTGTTGATCTTTTCAAAAAACCAGCTCCTGGATTCACTGATTTTTTTGGAGGGCTTTTTGTGTCTCTATCTCTTTCAGTTTTGCTCTGATCTTAGTTATTTCTTGCCTTCTGCTAGCTTTTGAATTTGTTTGCTCTTGCTTCTCTAGTTCTTTTCATTGTGATGTTAGGGTGTCAATTTTAGATCTTTCCTGCTTTCACTTGTGGGCATTTAGTGCTATAAATTTCCCTTTACACACTGCTTTAAATGTGTCCCAGAGATTCTGGTATGTTTTATCTTTGTTCTCATTCGTTTCATAGAACATCTTTATTTCTGCCTTCATTTCGTTGTGTACCCAGTAGTCATTCAGGAGCAGGTTGTTCAGTTTCCATGTAGTTGAGTGGTTTTGATTGAGTTCTTAGTCCTGAGTTCTAGTTTGATTGCACTGTGGTCTGAGAGACAGTTTGCTATAATTTCTGTTCTTTTACATTTGCTGAGGAGTGCTTCACTTGCAACTATGTGGTCAATTTTGGAATAAGTGCAATGTGGTGCTGAGAAGAATGCATATTGTTGATTTGGGGTGGAGAGTTCTGTAGATGTCCATTAGGTCCGCTTGGTGCAGAGATGAGTTCAATTCCTGGATATCCTTGTTAACTTTCTGTCTCGTTGATCTGTCTAATGTTGACAGTGGGGTGTTAAAGTCTTCCATTATTATTGTGTGGGAGTCTAAGTCTCTTTGTAGGTCTCTAAGGACTTGCTTTATGAATCTGGGTGCTCCTGTATTGGGTGCATATATATTTAGGATAGTTAGCTCTTCCTGATGAATTGATCCCTTTACTATTATGTAATAGCCTTCTTTGTCTCTTTTGATCTTTGATGGTTTAAAGTCTGTTTTATCAGAGACTAGGTTTGCAACCCCTGCTTTTTTGTTGTTTTCCATTTGCTTGGTAGATCTTCCTCCATCCCTTTATTTTGAGCCTATGTGTGTCTCTGCATGGGAGATGGGTCTCCTGAATAGAGCAAACTGATGGGTCTTCACTTTTTATCCAATTTGCCAGTCTGTGTCTTTTAATTGGACCATTTAGTCCATTTATATTTAAGGTTAATATTGTTATGTGTGAACTTGATCCTGTCATTATGATACTAGCTGGTTATTTTGCTCGTTAGTTGATGCAGTTTCTTCCTAGCATCGATGGTCTTTATATTTTGGCATGTTTTTGCAGTGGCTGGTATTGGTTGTTCTTTTCCATGTTTAGTGCTTCCTTCAGGAGCTCTTGTAGGGCCGGCCTGGTGGTGACAAAATCTCTCAGCATTTGCTTGTCTGTAAAGGATTTTATTTCCCCTTCACTTTTGAAACTTACTTTGGCTGCATATGAAATTCTGTGTTGAAAATTCTTTAAGAATGTTGAATATTGGCCCCCACTCTCTCCTGGCTTGTAGAGTTTCTGCTGAGAGATCTGCTGTCAGTCTCATGGGCTTCCCTTTGTGGGTAACGTGTCCTTTCTCTCCAGCTGCCCATAACATTTTTTCCTTCATTTCAACTTTGGTGAATCTGACAATTATGTGTCTTGGAGTTGCTCTTCTTGAGGAGTGTCTTTGTGGCATTCTCTGTATTTCCTGAATTTGAATGTTGGCCTGCCTTGCTAGGCTGGGGAAGTTCTCCTGGATAATATCCTGCAGAGTGTTTTCCAATTGGTTCCATTCTCCCTGTCACTTTCAGGTACACCAATGAGACATAGATTTGATCGTTTCACATAGTCCCATATTTCTTGGAGGCTTTGTTCATTTCTTTTTACTCTTTTTTCTCTAAACTTCTCTTCTCACTTCATTTCATTCATTTGATTTTCAATCACTGATACCCTTTCTTCCAGTTGATTGAATCGGTTACTGAAGCTTGTGCATTTGTCATGTAGTTCTTGTGCCATTGTTTTCAGCTCCATCGGGTCATTTAAGGACTTCTCTACATTTGTTATTCTAGTTAGTCATTTGTCTAATCTTTTTTCAAGGTTTTTAGCTTCTTTGTGATGGGTTCAAACTTCCTCCTTTAGCTCAGAGAAGTTTGATTGTCTGAAGCCTTCTTCTCTCAGCCCACCAAAGTCATTCTCCGTCCAGCTTTGTTCCATGGCTGGTAAGGAGCTGTGTTCCTTTAGAGCTGGGGAGGCGCTCTGATTTTTAGAGTTTTCAGCTTTTCTGCTGTTTTTTCCCCATCTTTGTGGTTTTATCTACCTTTGGTCTTCGATGATGGTGATGTACAGATGGGGTTTTGGTATGGATATCTTTTCTGCTTGTTAGTTTTCCTTCTAACAGTCAGGACCTTCCATTGCAGGTCTGTTAAGAGTTTGCTGGAGGTCCAGTCTAGACCCTGTTTGCCTGGGTATCAGCAGCAGAGGCTGCAGAAGAGTGAATATTGCTGAACAGCAATTTTTGCTGCCTGATCATTCCTCTGGAAGCTTCGTCTCAGAGGGGTACCCAAATGTGTGAGGTGTCAGTCTGCCTCTACCAGTGGGTGCCTCCCAGTTATGCTACTCATGGGTCAGGGACCCACTTGAGCAGGCAGTCTGTCCATTCTCAGATCTTAAACTCTGAGCTGGGAGAACCACTACTCTCTTCAAAGCTGTCAGACAGGGACATTTAAATCTGCAGAGGTTTCTGCTGCCTTTTATTTGACTATGCCCTGTCCCCAGAGGTGGAGTCTACAGAAGCAGGCAGGCCTCCTTGAGCTGCAGTGGGCTCCACCCAGTTGGAGCTTCCTGGACGCTTTGTTTACCTATTCAAGGCTGAGCAATGGCAGGCAGGCGCCCCTTCCCCAGCCTCGCTGCAGCCTTGCAGTTAGATCTCAGGCTGCTGTGCTAGCAATGAGGGAGGCCCCGTGGGTGTGGGACCCTCCAAGCCAGGCACGGGATGTAATCTCCTGGTGTTCCATTTGCTAAGA
Source organism: Macaca nemestrina (assembly GCF_043159975.1). Classification (NCBI taxonomy): domain Eukaryota; kingdom Metazoa; phylum Chordata; class Mammalia; order Primates; family Cercopithecidae; genus Macaca; species Macaca nemestrina. Next base: position 47,905,178 of record NC_092143.1, read on the forward strand.
CCCTTGGAAAAGTGCAGTATCAGGGTGGGAGGGATTCGATTTTCCGAGTGCTGTGTATCACGGTTTCCCTTGGCTAGGAAAAGGAATTCTCTTACCCCTTGTACTTCCCGGGTGAGGTGATGCCTCGCCCTGCTTCAGCTCTCACTAGGTGGGCTGCACCTATTGTCCAACATGCCCCAGTGAGATGAACCCGGTACCTCAGTTGGAAATGCATAAATCACCCATCTTCTGCTTCGCTCGCACTGGGAGCTGTAGCCTGGAGGTGTTCCTATTCGGCCATCTTAAGAACGTAATTTTTAACTCCAGGTTCAACACACAGTGTATTATCTTGAAGCTGCCTCTGCATTATTTTCTTAAAGTTATTCTTTTATAGTAGAGGAGCTATTACAAGTTATTTGACAAAAAGATTTAAAAGATATCAGATTATCTGTTCTAAGTGTCAAGTGAGTCAATATACCTGTTTTTAAAAATTATTGTACTAATATAAGATGTTGCTATTAATATACATTCTCTATATAGGCATATTTGTATTTGTACTTTTTCTTGTTTGAATTTTGTGGAAATTCACACTGCTAAGTGTCAATTAAAATATTATCTGATCCTTGAGACTCACACATATATTTGGATCATTAAATTTGACCTTATGTATATGTGATTGCATATAATATGTTTTTCCTCTCTGGCTTCTGTTAAAATTTTCCATTTTTATTTTACTTTTGTTTAGTACAGATTAAACAGAAAGGAAATATTAATGTCATGACAAATATAGTTCATGAAGATTTCTTTTTCTCTACTTAACATGCTAAGGAGCAGGGGAAAGAGCGATTTTTTAACACAAACCATCCCAGATCTTTAAATTTGTATGTAAAACTGGCACTAGTTCATCATTGCTTCTGCTGAGGAAAAAAAAAAAATCAAAGTCACCCAGGAGGGTTTTCCTCTCTCTTTCTTTAATAATGGATACTTTCAGAGACCTCCTGAGGTCCCATTCCCCCTGTCATGTTTAAAGGGTTTATTGTTTCCAGAAAAGCTTTTGCTGCTCCCTCTGGAGACTAAGCCTATCCAAGGTAATATTAATTCTGTGCCTCTCTCTTGTCGGAACTCAACTTCAAATGGAATATATGAGATGAAAGCTGAAAGAGAGGTTATGTGGGCTGTCATCCACCATTGTGTCTGAGGCATCAACTGTGCTCAGAACAAATTAGGTGTCAGTCCGGTAAATCACAGTCAGGAAGGGAAATCAGTTTATAGAAGACTTATTTGGTCTTCTGGAAGGCTCTTCCATTCAGAGAACAGTTCATCTTTCTTTTCTTTTTGATAATTAAAAAAAATCTGAGATTTAGCTGGTCATTTTTATTATCTCCTCAAGCCCCATCCCAGCTCACTTCATTTCCCCCACAAAGATGAAGGACTGTCGCTCTGAAGGACTAGTTCCATTTGCAAAACGATTCACATGGAATGTCTCTTTTTTAAGTCTAATTTCCTAAATAAGGAAAGATCTGGGAAGAAAAGGAAGAGGAGGTGAGGTTGGGCAAGGGGGTGATGGGGAAGGAGAGGGACATGTGACTTCGCTGCTGGCTTGTGTGGTGTGTGCAGATCAAGGAGAGAACACTCAGGGAGAAGGAGGTCAATCTGGCTCTCATGAGATTTGTTTCAGTTTTTGAAATCCTTCTGGATCCCATTAGCCTTTCATTAAGAAGTTTGATGGCAGAAGCAAATAAATTGCTTTTCACTTTGGAATATAGAATTTTAAGCCTATCATAACTTTAATGTGAGAGAAAAGGACGCAAGAGAAAAGAAAATGAAATATTTGTATTTTTCATATCAGGCTCAAAACCATTCTGCTTTAATCTAAAATAAAAAACGCATTGGAATTTATGAGGAAGTAAGAGACCAAAAAAGAGTACGAGAATCAAATTCATTTCACCAACACTCCAGTTTTGATGACTAATGATTTCAGGATGCTGTTATAAATTTTTGAAATGGATCAAAATTATTTTTATAACACATTTGCTTACAGATGTCTGCTAAACATGGGTAGAGTTAAACCTGAAATATTGAGTTCTTTAAAGTCATTTTTTCCAGCTAAATTATAGCCGTGAATTGCTGTGTGTTCCTCTAGGTATATCTTCCAGAAACTAGAACGTTAACCCTCCCAATTTACCTAGGTACTAGAGCACAAATGTAACCTTTTTTAAAAGATTTAAACACTCAAAAAAACCCCAAATAGTATACCATAAAGAAATTAATTTCTGTTTCTAGATGTACTACATAGGCTCAGAACTTCTGAATATACAATATTGTGAAGGTAATGAGAATTTTTTTTTTTTTTTTTTTTTTTTTTTTTTTGAGACGGAATCTCTCTCTGTCAGCCAGGCTGGAGTGCAGAGGCACGATCTTGGCTCACTGCAAGCTCCGCCTCCCAGGTTCACGCCATTCTCCTGCCTGAGCCTCCCGAGTAACTGGGACTACAGGCGCCCGCCACCACACCCGCCTAATTTTTTGTGTTTTTAGTAGAGACGGGGTTTCACTGTGCTAGCCAGGATGGTCTCGAATTCCTGACCTCGTGATCCACCTGCCTCGGCCTCCCGAAGTGCTGGGATTACAGACGTGAGTTAATGAGGACACTTTTCCAAACTATTTAATTCTTAGGTTTATACTTAAACATTTATTTTAGAAATTTTTAACACTTTCAGAAACTAATTTTCTCACAATTAGGCTATTGTAAATTCCTCCGTCCCAATGAAAACAAAATCAAAGCCTACAATGACTCTAAATCTTACAAATAAACTATTATCTTGAGCTAAACTGTCTAGAATAATTAGTGTTCTTATTCCCTTTCCACTGTACTCCATTGCTTAATGCAAAATGGAGAATGTGCTATCTAAAATGAAATATGCCGTTTGAACAGGTCAATCTTCAGACCTACAGCACACTCATAGCCTGTGGAAAACAACAAGAATGTCAATACAGCCATGTGGCAAACACAAAATTCTGGCCATTAATAGGTTAGATTAATGACCAATGCTCTTAAACTCTTTAGTGTCATGTTATAAAGCATAGTGACAACAAATATTTGGCAAGATCTTTTAAAGTCTAAAACAAAAAGTTATTTTTTATACATAGTTCTATCTTACAATTCAGTTACTCATACATTTGTTAGATTATTCAGTGTTTGTTAGATTATTCAGAAGAAACAATCCATTTTAGTCTTAACCTAGTCAGTTTTTCTTCTTACACGTTTTTACATAAAAAATTACTAAAATCACAATTCTGAGGAATTTCTTTTTAATCAAACAAATACTGTATGCTTAAACTAGAACCTTTTGAAGCATTAGGAAAGGAAATTAGAACCTTTCTTATTCTATTTAATATGATGTTACCAAATTTATAAGAACTCTTTTCCTCAGCTTTTCTTTATACTCACAATCATAATTTGAAAAATGTATCTCAACCCCACAGTGAACAAACATCCATGCTTATTCCACATAGGTACTGCCAGCAGTGCCTGTGGTATCCTTTCAACTCTGACAAACTCCTCAGGGTTGTCAAATGTCCCATAGAAAACCAGTAAATCATGTATCCTCCTCAGTTTGGATCAGAGCCAAGGTTTTTTTTTCCTCAACTTCAAATAAAGTTGCTTCCTTGTAGTTCTTCTACAGTATATGTGAAAGTGACCGGGGCTACCTTGGAAAGAGTAGTCACTGAAGAAGATAGCCAAGGATTCGGACTGTCTAGAGATGATGAATCTGAAATGTGGCTGCTTTCTGTTCCTGGGGCACTGTGGGTAGAGCATCTCACAACTTTTTGGAGCCTGAGAATTTTTAATTTCTTTAAAACAAACTTGACATGATCGCCTGAACTATGGCCAGTAACAGACTGTTTTGCCCATACATTTATGTAAATGTCCATACATGTACTGGTTTTGGGGCTTTTGAAGGGGTGGTTATTAAAACTGTTTCCATGTAAATAATTTCTGAATTGTTTTCTTTGGTAGTTGATACAATCATTTTTCATTGCTTCTGAGAAAGTTTAACTCCATGAGATCATTTGCCTAAATTTGACTTTGGTATAGCTTCACATTTTGTCTACTTTCTTCTGTTTTTATGATGGTTCTGAGAGTCATAACACAACAGGAAGCTATGCAAAAGTCGGTAGTCCTAGAGATTTACGGTCTCCTGATTTCACAATGGGATTTCATACAGATAAGATTGCGGGGAAAGTTAAACCTTATGTTAATAGTACATCTCTTACATATTCTAGGGAATATTTGAAACCATCGGAAAAGTCACCAATCTTTAAAATATCTGCTACACAGTCCATTTCCAGTAACAGGATTGATACTATCAACTCTTGTAGGTGGTTTGCAGGCTCTTTCAGTCCTGAGATAATTCAGTATGCTGGTTCATCCTCTTCTCACCTGCAAATGATGATGATTATTTCTCCCCTTGCTTTTGTTAACACTGATACTATGTAGATGATATGAAAGAAAATCACAATTAAATAAAACATGTACAAATTAATGATATTACTAGAAAGGTCCTGCCACTGGTCATATCTGTGCCACCACTGTGCACAAGTCTGGAGGTTTTCTTCTCACTGATCATTCCTCTTGTCTAAATTTCCATTTTATCTGCATTTGTCTGCATTACTACTTCTCCCTAATTAACTTTGGGTAAATTTGACTGGAGATATAACCAGAGATTCCATAATTTCATTTTTAAATAATTTCCTGGTATCCTGACCAATCACAGTTCTACAGAGGGTAATTACTGAAAACCGGAATTGCTACTTGCCTCTTCACTTGATCTAGTACTCTTATTTGAGATTTTATATCATCTCCTAATAACCTACTTTATTGTTCCAGTCTTGTCTCTCTCTCTCTCTCTTTTGCCAGACATCATGATTCCTGATTTTCTGTCGGACTCCAGGATCCTAATTTTATGTTCAGCCTGACATCCTTGGTATATATTCTCTTCTTTCTTCTGTTCTGTTTGTGGTCAGCACAGGACAACTCAGATATAACATCAAGTTTGTTTAATAGTCATGTTTGCTTGTTTCCATCAGCTAAGCTTCTGATTTCCCTTCCAATTTCCTTTAGCTACTCCACATCTTAATAGACACTGAGTCATTCATTTGGTCTCTGGGCAGGTAGTACAAATACACTATGCCCCCTCTCCTAAGGCCTAGGTCAGGTTACAGCATCATATCAATGGGAACTGTGGTCAAGGATTCTAGGGGATTTCTAACAGTTAATGGACCAATTTGAGAAATGAGAACCAAGAGGATAACCCAGAGTACGTAAGACATTTTGCCTTCCAAAATTTCTACCAAGGGGTGATAGAGGTTTGCTAGTAACTGACGTGATATACTTCAGTTTTTTTCTGCCACTTGCTACTTCACCTCACTTATATTCTTCTTTCCTCAACTGCAAAGTTATCAAACTATTGCTCTTCTCTTTACTATGAAACTTACTTTCAAGATTAGTCACCACCTAAATCTCTGGTTCATTATCTCTCATCCACTGGTCCTCTGGATTTTGTTTTTCCTCTCTCTCCTAAAATTAAACTGTTCATTGTACTGGTAATCCTCAAATTGCCAAATCCAACAAGCCACTTTATTTCTCATACTATTGAGATTGTGACATTTGCAATGTTGAGTACACACTCCGTAAAATGCTCTTCTGTCCTGATTTTTATGCCCAACACCCTTCTGTCTTCTTTATTTCAGACTGATCATTTTCTATCACACTGAGCATTCTATTCATCTGTCTATCCCTGGAACTTCCCAATTCCTTTTAAACCATGCAAAAATTAAGTTTCAGTTTTCTTGCTTTGCTTGTCATCAAATTTTCAGCCCTTTTCTCTTTCCTTACACTCAGACCTGTATTTCCAGCTGCTGTCAATTTTCCATGGCTGTGTTCCATGGGTATATCTGACACAATACAAAAGAAACTTTTCACCAAATCACTTTATTTTTCTCTGTTTTTACCTCCATGTTTCATTCAGTAGTCCCAACTAAAGGTTTCATAGTTCTTTACCAGCACTCAATTTCTGCTGATCCCACCCCTCCCACAGATGCCTAATCCTTCACTCTTCTCTCATCTACAACCTCACTGGCATTTTTATTTAAGGCTCTCATCATCTCTCAGTCTGACCCCAAACATCCCAAACAAGTTTATTTTACCACTTTCCTGGCCATCCCTTCAAATATATGCCCTGGCATGTTCTTTTTTCTTTTTTCACCACTTTTAGGTCATATGAACATATCATGCTTTTGTTCCCTTTCCTTTTCTCATGCAGATGTCTCTGCTAAAATGTTTTTTTTTTTTTTTTTTTTCTCTTTCCTGGTCATGCAATTTCTTTCCTGGTCATGCAATTTTGTTTGTATAGTCTTCTGATTCTTATTTCTTCCAGGATTATTCCTGGCTCCAATTTACTTCAAATAAATTTGCCAACGTGCAAAGTAATCACAACTTGTTGCTGTTTTTGATACTTGCACCAGGTGCAAACTAAAGTGAAGCCTATCTTTTGTTTTGCCCCAGAGCTGCTACTAATCTGTGACAGAAAGGTCTCCCAGACTTTTCTAATGGGAGAAAGTGACTTCTTAGTAGAAAGGATTCTAGTTTTTCTCTCACTTCTTTCAATTCTAGGATATTGTTGGAACCCAGGTGTACTTGAAATGTACTAATTGAATCCAAGATGTGGGGAAAGGCAAACCTAAAGGAGCCAATGGAGCCACATAGGCTCTGTGATGTAGGCTGGAGCCACTTGGATTTATTTATACTCATTTAAACATCTCGTATTATGACAGTTGGCTTTTAGGAGATCAAAGGAGCCAGTGCAGAAATGTTGTTTTCCTGACTGTGCAGCACACAAACATCATTTAAATGTCCCCTCAACATGTGCTCACATCCAAAGCCCATCAGAGCATCAGGCAGCAATGGGAGCTGGCACCGTGCCCTCATTATTAGTCTTGCTCCATTATGATGGAAATAACAGAGACAGAAAGCAGGATGGGGGAGTGGCACGGGGTTAGATAGCTCCTTGGTGGGGTTGGGGGGCGGGGGAGTAGGGAGTGGATGCAGACATAGTCCTGATAATGTGATGTTTGAATTTCAATTTTTTTCTGTTGAAAAAGCAGATTGATGCGAGAATGGCTTCATAATCTCTCTGGCTAGAGGTGATTTTTCAAACTCCTGCTTTAGTGTCTTTGGAGATAGAGCCCGGTGGCCACATGAGGCCTGAATGTTGAGATTAATCCCCCTTGTTTGGAAGATGGAAGTGGCAAAACAGACTATAGATATATCAGGGCAGTTCAAAGGCCAGAGTCCAAAAAGCATATGATGCCAGCAAGCAGTAAAATTTCTATTCAATCTTCTTCTAGAATCCAGTTTGCTTTCAGCATATTGTGAGTGCACTTCATGGGATGATTTTCATAACATTCATTTATCAAATACATATTAATATTCAAAGAACTTTTATATTTACTCATTCATTTGGAACATACATCTCTCCTATAATGTTATAAAGATTCAAAGCTGGAAATTCCTCAGAGATCATCTCTCCAATGCTCACATATACTAAAATCCAAAGGGATCTTAGTTTGCCTAAAATCTTATACACAGCTAGCAATATTGGGTCCCACGCCTGTTGGATTTTCACTCCAGAGCTTTTTACATGACCCAGTGCAACCACTTAGACAAGAATTTATTTATGATTTTTCATAAGATGATAATTGTTTGAGAGCATGTATGTGTTTATTGGGTATAAGGGGAGATTGGGAAATTGTGCCTCCTGCAATTGGGAAGGAGCCCTGTGAAAACACTTGAGGCATTTTAGTCTGTGGTGGGGTAGGAGTGTCCAGTGCAAGTGGAATGCTATTAAAAGAAACATGCCTACAATTTTTCTTGTGAAACAATCATTTCAGAATGCTTATTTCTAGTATTACACAATGGGGGTAGCTTTCTATCTTTGCCACTTTTTTTCTCTGCCCTTTATTTTGGAAAAAAAAATCATGTACAGAAATATGAAAGTAAGAGAGAGGAATACTCCTGGTATTGATTGTTGCTCTCTCCATTGGCCTTTACTGCTATAATTCCCCACACAGACAGGACATATCTTCCCTAGGGTCATTCTAGAGGCAGCAAATTGATTATTGGTCTTAAGTACCTGTTCACAAAGATATCCTTTGACCATTCCTCAGACTTCCTATAGAATATTTTAAAAGAAGAAAAACTTAGGTTTCTGAAATTAGTAGAGAGAATTGATGAACCTATATCTCAGCAGATACCTTTCTCTAAAATTCTCTCATCCACATAGTCTCCCAAACCCGCAGAGAGTTACATTGGACACGTGTTAGGTACTAAACACCTCTCACTGAACACAGCTTCCTCTTTTGAAATACTTTTTATTTCCTACTTGTCTAAATATGCTTTCTAATCAATGTCACATCTCTTTTTTTTTTTTTTGAGATGGAGTGTTGCTCTGTCGCCCAGGCTGGGGTGCAGTGGTGCGATCTCAGCTCACTGCAAGGTCCGCCTGCCGGGTTCACACCATTCTCTTGCCTCAGCCTTCTGAGCAGCTGGGACTACAGGCACCCACCACTATGCTTGGCTAAGTTTTTTGTTTTTTTTGTTTTGTTTTGTTTTGTTTTGTTTTTGTATTTTTAGTAGAGACGGGGTTTCACCATGTTAGCCAGGATGGTCTTGATCTCAGTCTCCTGACCTCGTGATCCCCCTGCCTCAGCCTCCCAAAGAGCTGGGATTAGAGGCGTGAGCCCCTGTACCCAGCCAATGTCACATCTAAGAAATATTTATTGAATACAAAACAATGGATTATCTGGATATCTATAGCCTCAAGTTCATGACTATAAGCCTAATATGTAAGAATAGAGTATGATTTCTCTATTTTTTCCTTTCTAGTTATGTCATGGGATTTAGTTAGAGGCTCATTAGAATTCTTGGAAATTAAATTTTTTCTACCTTCAAAATATTGCACCAGAAGCTTAGGAAATTGTCAAGGAATAGCTTTGTGATTTGGCCTATCTGGAAGTTATGGTGAATAGTGTGGGGCTCTGTGTGGGGCCTTACCTCAGTGAAGTCCAAAGGAAATTCTCAAGATGTTCTCATTCTGTCTTGCATTACATTTAGTATATAAATGGACCCAGAATAAAAGTGTTCTGTAAATATTTGCTCATTGACTTTAATTTCTCAACTCCCAACATTGATACGATAGATTGCAATAACTGAAGCCAATAATAATATAATTCCCTCTGTTGTACATTATTAGAAGTCAAGAGACTAAAGTTCTTGCCCAAAGTCTGACATGTTATGGACATATAAAACTGTACAAAAGTATTTATCTCTCTAAGAATAAGTTCATTTTAATTTAGTCCAAAAATAGTTAAGTTTTGCCCTATTCACCTTCAGAAGCTTTAGTGAAAAAAGTCTTAAATAAAATGGCCTTTATATTCCTAGGCTTTATAATTTATTTCAAATACTATCATTATAATATTACCATTAGTGCTTATTATAGCTTTTGGATCGTCATCTTTAGTTTAATATTTTATGATATTCTACTCCATTTCTATCATTTTTTCTTATATCTCATTTAAGTTTCATACATGTTAATTGCAGACAAGTATATATTACATCTTTTGCTTTGTTTCATCTGCTGCCAGGATAGGTCAGAACTCTCAACAAATGTTATTACTTGCTTGTATTTGAATCTATCATCCGATGGCACTGGGGACAGAGCTATTGGTTTCTTGTGTGAAAATAAGAGTTGTAGAATAAGTCATTCAAATTTTCAGTTGAATCTTATGTAATGTTGGGGGGGGGGAAGATGGCTAATCTATATAACCATGGAAGACAATATTGTGGGAGGAAGGTAGAGGAAAGGCTTGGTATGTGTTTGGGGAATCCATCTGCAATCATTGCCTCCCCATCCAGAGGTCAGAATATGCGATTATGGAAGTGACAGCCTTGCCATCACTATTTATTCATCTCAATGATACAATTATCAGGAGAGACAGGCAGAGGAAAGCACTCTGAATGCGAGACACAGGAAAGCAACTCGCATCGGAGTGGGGCTTCCCAATAAGTCAGACCTTTTCTTCTCTGCCTGAAAGGGTCACAGGCTGAACTGGCTGTGCTGACTGTCTGGTTGACAGCCCCAGTTGACCGGCAAACGAGTGATATATGGCTTGGTCCCAAGATGTGGCCACCACAGCCCAACACACTGGCTGTGGCAAACTGTAACCAGAGTGCCTCTTCAGGCCTGACCTCACTGGGCAGGGCTTCCCTGCAGGAACTCCAATAACTCCAGCCAGAGGCTCAGGGACAGAACCCAGATGTCCCTGGGCCTGAACCTCTAGTGGGAAGGGTGGCCCCAGTCTCTGTGGACCAGCAGACTTTGCCTTTCCTCCTGGTAGTTCTAAGGAATCCGGGCAGCCCAGATCAGTGGGTTTCCCTTCAGTGAAGCACACCCCTTCTGCCAAGGAACAGACAAAGTGTTTCATTAAAAGGGTCCTGTAACCTATGCTACCCAACTGGGCGAGACCCTCCAACAGGGGTTCTAAGATATCCTACATAGAAGCGATCCTACTGGCATTAGGTGCCCCTTAAGGTCAGAGATCCTAGAAGAAGGAACAGGTACCTATCTGTGCTGTCCTCCAGCCTCCATGAGTGACATCTCTAGGAGCAGGAGTGAACCAGATGAATAGGGCCTGAAGTGAAACCCCAGCAAACTGCAGCAGCCCAACAGAAGAGGGACCTGACCATTGAGAGAAAAACAAACAGAAAGCAACAACAACAGCATCAACAACAACAACAACAAAAAAGCCCCTGATAAAAACTCATCCAAGGGTCAGCAGCTTCAAAGATTGAAAGTAGATAAACTCATGAAGATGAGAAAGAATCAACAACAACAACAAAATGTTGAAAACCCAAAAAGCCAGACTGCCTCTTCTCCAAATGATTGCAATGTCTCTCCATCAAGGGCACAGAACTGGATGGAGGATGAGATGGACAAATTAACAAAAGTAGGTTTCAGAAGATGAGTAATAAAAAATTCCATTGAGCTAAAGGAGCATGTTCTAACCCAATGTAAAGAAGTTAAAAACCTTGATAAAAGGTCAGAGGAGCTGCGAACTAGAATAACCAGTTTAGGGAGGAACATAAATGACCTGAAGAAGCTGAAAAACATAGCATGTGAACTTCATGAAGCATACACAAGTATCAATAGCAGAATTGACCAAGTGGAAGAAATGATATCAGAGTTTGAAGACCACCTTGCTGAAATAAGGCATGCAGATAAGACTAGTGAAAAAAATAATAAAAAGGAATGAACAAAGCCTCCAAGGAATACGGGACTTCGTGAAAAGACCGAACCTACAATTGATTGGAGTACTTGAAGGAGACGGGGAGAATGGAAACAAGCTGGAAAACACACCTTAGGATATTATCCAGGAGAACTTCCCCAACGTAGCAAGACAGGCCAACATGCAAATTCAGGAAATACAGAGAACACCACTAAGATATGAAAAGATCAACCACAAGACACATAATCTTATTCTCCAAGGTCAAAATGAATGAAAAAATGTTAATGGCAGTCAGGGAGAAAGGCTAGGTCACCTACAAAAGGAAGCGCATCACACTAACAGTGGACCTTTCAGCAGAAACTCTACAAACCAGAAAATATTGGGGGCCAATATTCAACATTCTTAAAGAAGTTTCAACCCAGAATTTCATATCCAGGCAAATGAAGCTTCATAAGTGAAAGAGAAATAAAATCCTTTTCAGACAAGCACATCTTGAGAGATTTTGTTACCACCAGGCCTATCTTGCAAGAGCTCCTGAAAGAAGCACTAAATATGGAAAGAAAAAAACTGTACCAGCCACTGCAAAAACATACCAAAACATAAAGACCAATGACACTATGAAGAAACTGCATCAACTAGTGTGCAAAATAGCCAGATAGCATCATGATGACAGGATCAAATTCACACATAACAATACTAACCTTAAATGTAAAAGGGCTAAATGCCCCAATTAAGTCACAGACTGGCAAATTGGATAAAGAGTCAAGACCTATTGGTTTCTGTATTCAGGAGACCCATCTCAAGTGCAAAGACACACATAGGCTCCAAATAAAGGGATGGAGAAAAATTTACCAAGCAAATGGAAAGCAAAAAAGCAGGGGTTGCAATCTTAGTCTCTGAAAAAACAAACTTTGAACCAACAAAAATAAAAAAATACAAAGAAGGGCATTACATAATGGTAAAGGGAACAGTTCAACAAGAAGAGCTAACTATTCTAAATATATATGCACCCAATGCAGGATCACCTAGATTCATAAAACAAGCTCTTAGAGACCTACAAAGAGACTTAGACTTCCACGCAATAATAGTGGGAGACTTTAACACCCCATTGTCAATATTAGATCAATGAGACAGAAAATTAGCAAGTATATTCAGGACTTGAACTCAGCTCTGGATTAGGTGGACCTAATAGACATATACAGAACTCTCCACCCCAAATCAACAGAATATACGTTCTTCTCAGTGCCATATGGCACTAATTGTAAAACCGACTACATAATTGGAAGTAAAACACTCCTCAGCAAATGCAAAAAACTGAAATCATAACAAACAGTCTCTTAGAACACAGTGCAATCAAATTAGAACTCAGGATTAAGAAACTCACTCAAAACCATACAATTATATGGAAATTGAACAACCTGCTCCTGAATCACTTCTGGATAAATAATGAAATTAAGGCAGAAATCAAGAAGTTCTTTGAAACCAATGAGAAGAAAGAGAAAATGTACCAGTATCTCTGGGACACAGCTAAAGCAGTGTTAAGAGGGAAACTTGTAGCACTAAATGGCCACATCAGAAAGCTAGAAAGATCTCAAATCAACACCCTAATATCACAATTAAAAAAGCTAAAGAGGCAAGAGCAAACTAATTCAACAGCTAGCAGAAGACAAGAAATAACTAAGATCAGAGCAGAACTGAAGGAGATAGAGACACAAAAAACCCTCCAAAAAAAAAAAATCAATGAATCCAGGAGCTTTCTTTTCAAATTAACAAAATAGATAGACTGCGAGACTAATAAAGAACAAAGAAGAATCAAATAGACAAAAAAAAAAAAAAGATAAAGAAGATACCACCATTGACCCCACAGAAATACAAACTACCATTAGAAAATAGTATTAACAACTCTATGCAAATAATCTAGAAAATCTAGAAGAATGGATAAATTATTGAACACATACAACCTCCCAAGACTAAACCAGGAAGAAGTCGAATCCCTGAATAGACCCATAGTTATGAAATTGAGACAATTAATAGCCTACCAACCCAAAACACCCAGGACCAGATGGATGCACAGCAGAATTCCACCAGAGGTACAGAGAAGAGCTGATATCATTCCTTCTGAAACTGTTCCAAACAATTGAAAAGGAGGGACTCCTCCCTAACTAATTTTATGAAACCAGCATATTCCTGAAACCAAAACTGGGAAGAGACACAACAAAAAAAGAAAACTTCAGGCCAATACCCCTCATGAACATCAATGTGAAAATCCTCAATAAAATACCAGCAAACCAAATCCAGTAGCACATCAAAAAACTTACCTACCATAATCAAGTCAGCTTCATCTCTGTGATGCAAGGCTGGTTCAACATATGCAAATTAATAATTGTAATTCATCGAATAAAAGGAACCAAAGACAAAAAAACACATGATTATCTCAACAGTTGCAGAAAAGGCCTTTGATAAAATTCAACATCCCTTCATGTTCAAAACTCTCAATAAACTAGATATTGATGGAACATACCTCAAAATAATAAGAGCTATTTATGACAAACCCACAGCCAATAACATATTGAATGGGCAAAAGCTGGAAGCATTTCCTTTGAAAACTAGTAAAAGACAAGGATGCCCTCTCTCACTATTCCTATTCAACATAGTATGGGAAGTTCTGGTCAGGGCAATCAGGCAAGAGAAAGAGATACATCATATTCAAATAGAAAGAGAGGAAGTCAAATTGTCTCTGTTTGCAGACAACATGATTTTATATTTAGAAAATTCCATCATCTCAGTCCCCAAACTCCTTAAACTGATAAACAACTTCAGCAAAGTCTCAGGATATAAAATCAATGTGCAAAAATCACAATCATTCCTTTACATCAACAATAGACAAGCAGAGAGCCAAATCATTCATGAATGAACTATTTGCAATTGCTACAAAGAGAATAAAGGACCTAGAAATACAGCTAACAAGGGATGTAAAGGACTTTTCAAAGAGAACTACAAACCACTGCTCAAGGAAATGAGAGAGGACACAAAGAAATGAAAAAAAATTTTATCCTCATGGATAGGAAGAATCAATGTCATGAAAATGGCCATACTTCCCAAAGCAATTTATAGATTTAATGCTATTTCCATCAAACTACCATTGACATACTTCACAGAATCAGAAAAAAAATATACTTTAAATTTCATATGGAATCAAAGAAGATCCTGTATAGCCAAGACAATCCTAAGCAAAAAGAATGAAGCTGGAGCCATCATGCTACCTGACTTCAAACTCACAACAAGGCTACATTAACCAAACCAGCATGGTACTGGTACCAAAACAGACATGGAGACCACTGGAACAGAACAGAGACCTCAGAAATAACACCACACATCTACAGCCATCTGATCTTTGACAAACCTGACAGAAACAAGCAATGGGGAATGGATCTCCTATTCCATAAATGGTCCCGGGAAAACTGGCTAGCCATATGCAGAAAACTGAAACTGGACCCCTTCCTTATACCTTATATAAAAATTAGCTAAAGATGGATTAAAGACTTAAATGTAAAACCCAAAAACTATAAAATCTCTAGAAGAAAACCTAGGCTGTATTATTCAGGACATATGCATGGGCAAAGACTTCACCACGATATGTTAAAAACAACTGCAATAAAAGCCAAAATTAACAAATGGCATCTAATTAAACTAACAAGCTTCTGCACATCAAAAGAAACTATCATCAGAGGTAACAGGCAACCTACAGAATGGGCAAAGATTTTTGCAATCTACCCATCAGATGAAGGTCTAATATACAGAATTCACAAGGAACTGAAACAAATTTACAAGAAAAAACAACCCCATCAAAAAATGGCAAAGTATGTGAGCAGACACTTCTCAAAAGAAGACATTTATGAAGCCAACAAACATATTAAAAAAAAAAAGCTCAACATCACTATTCATTAGAGAAATGCAAATCAAAATCACAATGAGATACCATCTCACATCAATCAGAATGGTGATTATTAAAAAGTCAAGAAACAATAGATAGAGGCTGTGGAGAAACAGGAATGCTATTTGGTGGGAACATAAATTATTTCAACCATTGGGGAAGACAGTATGTTGATTCCTCAATGAGCTAGAACCAGAAATACCATTTGGCTACCATTATATACATAAAGGAATGTAAATTATTCTATTATAAAGACGCATGAACATGTATGTTTATTTCAGCACTATTTACAAAAACAAAGTTATGGAATCAAACCAAATGCCCATTAATGATAGACTGGATAAAGAAAATGTGATACATATATACCATGGAATACTATACAGCCATAAAAGGAATGAGATCCTGTCCTTTGCAGGGACATGGATGAAGTTGGAAGCCATCATCCTCAGCAAACTACCACATGAACAGAAAACCAAACACTGCATGTTCTTACTCATAAGTGGAACTGAACAATGAGAACACATGGGCACAGAGAGGGGAACAACACATACCAGAGCCTGTTGGGGGGTTTAGAGTGAGAGAAAGGAACTTAGAGGATGGGTTAACCTTGGAACATGTATACCTATGTAACAAACTTGCATGCTCTGCATACCCTGGAACTTAAAGTAAAATTTTAAAAAATGACAATTTAACTCTGATAGGGTTTGCCTTGAATCTTTAAATTGCTTGCATAGTATTGCCATTTTAATAATAAATCTTCCAAACAATGATATCTTTCTACTTATTCGTGTCAACTTCTTTCACCAATGTTTTATAGTTTTTAGTGTACAGATCTTTAGTGTACAGAAATGTTTTATTCTTTTTGAAGCTACTGTAAATGAGATTGTTTTCTTTTTTTGTAGTAGTTTGTTATTAGTATATAGAACCACTGACTTTTGTATATTGATTCTGTATATGCAACTTTACTGAACTCCTTTATTTGTTCTAATAGTTTTTTGATAGAATCTTTAGGTTTTTCTACATATGAGATTATGTTGCCTGCAAATGAAGATAATTTTAGTTTTTCCTTTCCAATATGGATGTCTTTTTTTTTTTTTTTTCTTGTCTAACTGCTCTGGCTAGGATTTCCAGTGCCATGTGGAACAGAAGTTAGAATACTGAGTATCTTTTATTTGTTTCTGATCTTAAAGGAAAGACTTTCAACTTTTCACCATTTAATATATTACCTATGGGCCTATAATGTAAACTCTTACTGTGTGGAGGGTCATTTTTCTATAGCTAATTTTTTGAGAGTTTTTAATCATGAAAGGATGTTAAAGTTTATCAAATGCTTTTTTTCTGCATCTACTAAGAAGATCATACAGTTTTTATACTTTATTCTGTTCATGTGGTGTATTTCCTTTACTAATGTGAATATGTTGAAACAATTGACATTTCAGGGATACCTTTCACTTGATCATGATGTACGATTCCTTTAATGTGCTTTTGAATAAAGTTTGGTAGTATTTTGTTGAGGATTTTTGCATCTATGCATACCAAGGATATTGGCCTGTAATATTTTTGTAGTGCCCTTTTCTAACTTTGGTATCAGGGTAGTGCTGACCTCATAAAATAAATTGGGAAGTATTTCCTCCTCTTCAGTTTTTTGAAGGAACTCATTATTTAAATATTTGGTAGAATTCAACACCGAAGCCAGGTGGTTCTGTTCTTTTCTATCATATGAGACTTTTGGTTACTGATTCAACTTCATTAATCATTATGGTCTTTGAAGTTTTTCTATTCATTCATGACTCAATCTTGGCAGGTTGTATGTTTCTAGGAATTAATTTCTTTTAGGTTAACCAAACTAGAAGAATTTGTTGGCGTATTACTACACATAGTAATTTCTGATTCTTTATATTTTGACTTTATCAGTTTCAATATTGCCTGATTCATTTATGATTTGAATCACCTCTCTTTTGTTGTCTTGCTGAGTTTAGCTAAAATTTGCCAATTTTATTTTTCCAAAAGTCAGATTAGTTTTAATTATCTCTTCTATTGTCTTTTCAGCCTTTATTGATTTTGACTCCTATCTTCATTATTTCCTTCCTTCTGTTAATTTTTGACTTAGAATATTCTAGTATGTTTGTTTGTTTGTTTGTTTGTTTTGAAATGGAGTCTCTCACTCTGTTGCCCAGGCTGGAGTGCAGTGGCATGATCTCGGCTCACTGAAACCTCCACCTCCTGGGTTCAAGCAGTTCTCCTGCCTCAACCTCCTGAGTAGCTGGGATTACAGGCATGTGCCACCACACCCAGCTTTATTTTTATTTTTTTATTTTTTTTTGTATTTTTAGTAGAGACAGGGTTCACCATGTTGGACAGGCTGGTCTCGAACTCCTGACCTCATAATCCACCCACCTCGGCCTCCCAAAGTGCTGGGATTACAGGTGTGAGCCACTGTGCCCGGCCTCTTTTTCTAGTTTTTTAAGGTATAAAATTAGGTTGATTGAAACTTTTTAAAGTAATTTTCAATGTAGGCATCTATCGTTATACACACCTCCCTTGAAACTGCTTCTGCTGTGTAACATTAAGTTTTGCTATGATTTGTTTTCATCTGCATTTGTCTTAACATATATTTTGTTTTCCTTTTGATTTTTTTCTTTGACCCACTGGTTGTCAGTAGTGTGTTGTTTAATTTCCACATATTTGTGAATTTTCCAGTTTTTCTCATTATTTCCGTTTCATACCATTGGGGTCATACTTAAGATGATTTAAGTGTTCTTACATTTGTTAAGACATGTTTTATGGCCCAGCATACCATATATACTGAAGAATGTTTGTATGCTTGAGAAGAATATGTATTCTGTTGCCATGGGATGGAATGTTCTGTATATATCCATTAAGTCCATGTGGTCTAAAGTGTACTTCAAGTTCAATGTTTCTTCATTGATTTTCTGTCTGGATGATCTGTCTATTGTTCAAACTGGGGTGTTAAAGTCCTCTATTATGTTGCTGTCTCTCTCTTCACATCTGTTAATATTTACTTAACATATTTAGGTGACCTAATGTTATGTGCATGTATAATTGTATATCCGTGGTGAATTGATCCCTTTATTATTATATAATAACTTTTTATTGTTACATCTTCTGATTTAAAGTCTATTTTGTCTGATATAAGTATAAATACCTCTGCTAGTCATTTTTAAAAGAAATCCATTCCATGACTTTATGCCTTCTGATTGGATCACTTAATTTATATTTAAAGTAAATAATAGGTAAGGAGTATTATTGACATTTTATTAATTATTTTCTGGCTATTGTATAGTTCTTTTTCCTTTCCTCTACTCTTGCTACCTTCCTTTGTGAATTTATGGTTTTTTGTAGTATTGTGCTTTCATTAATTTTTTTCTTTATCTTTTGTATATCTACTCTAGGCTTTTGCTTTGTAGTTACCATGCCTTAAATAAAACATATTATAATAGGCTATTTTCAGTGATAACTTACCTTCAAATCTGATACAAAAACATTACAATTTTATTTTTCTACTCACAGTTCATGTTTTTGATTTCACAATTTATATATTTTTAGATCATGAATTCATTAAAAAATATAATAGCTGTGGTTATTGTTAATAGTTGTTTTTTAATCTTTATACTAGAGTTTAAAATGATATATATATATATCACCATTATATATATTAAAATATTATTTGATTACATGTTTACTTTTACTGGTAAATTTCATACTTTTATATGCTTTTGTGTTATTTATTGGCACCTTTTTGTGTCAGCTTGAAGTATTTCCATTAGCATTTCTTAAAAGACAAATCTAATGGAGATGAACTACCTCAACATTTGTTTGTCAAGGAAAGTGTTTATCTTTCCTTAATCTGACTCAACAACATTGTTACAAAAAGTATTTGTGGTAACCAGTTTTTTCTTTTCACATTTTGAGGGCATCCTCTCACTTTTTGGCCTATAGAATTTCTGCTGAGAAATCCACTAATAATTGATAGAGGTTCCCTTGTATGTGATGAGTTACTTCTTGCTGCTTTCAAAATTCTCTTTTCCTTGAGTTTTAACAATTTGATTATAATGTGTCTCAGTGTAGTCTTCTTTGGGTTGAATGTTTTGAAGACTTTTGAGCTTCATGAATCTGAATATACACATTTCTCCCCAAATTTGGGAATTATTACCTATCATTTTTAAAAACAAGCCGAGATTGATATCAATGAAGGCTGCAGAAGTCTATGTCAATGGGCGTTGCTAGGGCTGTTGGGGTCCTTGGTGGCAAAGGCTGCTAGGGTGCATTTTGTATTCTAAATATTATACAAGGACTAGCTACAACACATGAGAAAACAGAAGGCCACAGAGCTAATGAAGCTTGCTCACAGAGCTAATTAGTAGAGGTATTGAGGTAAGTACTTGGGCTTTCTGTCAGATGCTCAATAGGGTGTTTTGTTTTACTTGTTTTTTTCCTTGTTTTAGGTTGTTTAGTGTATATTTTGTTTTTTTTTCCATAGTCAATCTTATTGAGAATTTTGAGAAAGATCAATGGTGAAAGATCATTGGTAAAGATGATATCAGAGGTCTTTTAATAATAAAATTTGTTACATAAAAATTAAATATTAGAGTCAGTGGCTTCACTTATCAACTTTGATAACATAATTCTTCATTGAGGTTACATAAATTTTGATTACATAATTTAGTAACATAATTCTACGTTGAGAATTAACAAGGACTGAAGTGCTGAAATTATAATTGGGTTATTTTATATGTCCTATAAATAACTTCTTGGTCCTTATCTCTGCGACCTTAACCTATTTCATAGGGCCGATATGGTTTGCCTCTGTATCCCCACTAAAATCTCAAGCTGAATTGTAATCCTCAATGTTGATAGTAGGGCCTGGTGGGAGGTGATTAGATCATAGAGGTAGTTTCTAATGGTTTAGCACTGTTCCCCTAGTGCTTTCTTGTGAGTTCTGATGAGATCTGATCATTTGAAAGTGTGTAGCAGCTCCTGCTTTTCTCTCTTCCTCCTGCTCCAGATATGTAGGATGTGTGGGCTTTCCCTTCACCTTCTACCATGAATGTAAGTTTCCTGAGGCCTCCACAACCACGCATAACTGCGAGTCAATTAAACCTCTTTTCTTTATAAATGACCCAGTCCCAGATCTTTACAGAAGTATGAAAACAGACTAATACAGAAAACTGGTCCTAGAAAAGTGGGACTATGCTATAAAAACACCTGAAAATGTGGAAGCAGCTTTGGAATGGAGTGATGGGCAGAGGTTGGAACAGTTTGGAGGTCTCAGAAGAAGACAGGAAGATGAAGAAAGGCTTGGAACTTCCTAGAGATTTGTTGAATGGCTTTGACCAAAATGCTAATAGTGATATAAACAGAGATGGCCAGACTGATGAGGTCTCAGATGGAGGTGAGAAACTTATTGGAAACTGGAACAAAGGTGATTTTTTCTATGCTTTAGCAAAGAGACTGGAGGCATTGTACCCCTACTTTAGAGATCTGTGGAAATTTGAACTTGAGAGAGATGATTTAAGTTATCTGGTGGAAGAAATTTTTAAACAGCAAAGTGTTCAAGATGTGACCTGGCTTCTTCTAACAATCTATGCTTATTTGCATAAACAAAGAAATAACCTGAAACTGGAACTTATATTTAAAAGGGAAGCAGGGCATAAAAGCTTGGAAAGTATGCAGCCCAGGCATGCAGTAGAAAATAAAAACCCATTTACTGGGGAGGAATTCAAGAAGGCCACAGAAATTTGCGTAAATACAGAGGAGCTAATAGCCAAGACAATAGAAAAATTGCCTCTAAGACATTTCAGAGGCCTTCATAGCAGCCCCTCCCATTTCTGGCCCAGAGGCCTAGGAGGGCAAAATGGTTTCTTGGGCCAGGCCCAGGACCCCACTGCTCTGCACAGCCTTGGGACATGGTGCCCTTCATCCCATGTCACAGATAAAAATTCAAAAGCAGATAAAGAAGTCACCTTGAGAACAATAAGGATATAAACCACTAAGTAAGCATTTAGTGAGCATTAACCTCACTGTATAAGTTTCTGGAATGCAAACACTGAATCTTATTTACTTCAATTTTCTTCACTTATCTCAACATATTAAGACAACACATTTAGATAAGCACATAATCTTAAAGTACTAGGCAAATCATTAGCTAAAACTTAATAATTATGATCATTAACTTTTAAAACATTTTAGTTAATAATTAATCAATGTGCTTCAGTTCCAGCTTTGGCTAAAAGGGGCCAAGGGTACAGCTTAGGTCATTGCTTCAGGGGGTGTAAGCCCCCAAGCCTTGGCAGCATCCATGTGGTGTTGGGTCTGCAGGTGCACAGAGGACAAGAGTTGAAGCTTGGGAGACATTGCCTAGATTTAAGAGGATGTAAGGAAACACTACAGGCACAAGCATAAGTCTGCTGCAGGGGTGTAACCCTCATGAGGAACCTCTACTAGGATAGTGAGGGAAAATGTGGGATTGGAGCCCCACACAGAGCTCTCACTGGGACATTGCATAGTGGAGCTATGAGCTATGAGAAGAGGGCTGTTGTCTTCCAGACCCCAGAATTGTAGATTCACCTATAGCTTGCACTGTGTACCTAGAAGAGCCACAGGCACTCAATGCCAGCCCTTGAAAGCAGGCAAGGGAGCTGAGTCCTGCAGAGCCATAGGGGCAGTGCTGCCCAAGGCCTTGGGAGACCATTCTTGCGTCAGTGTGATCTCGATGTGAGACATGGACTCAAAAGAGATTATTTTGGAGCTTTCAGATCTAATGATTGCTCTGCTGGGTTTTTGACTTGCATGGGACCTGTCACCCCGCTGTTTTGGCCTATTTCTCCCTTTTGGAAAGGGAATATTTACTCAATGCCTGTATCCCTAGTGTATTGTGAAAGTAACTAACTTGTTTTTGATTTTATAGGCTCATAGGTGGAAGGGACTTGTCTCAGATGGAACTCTGGGCTTAGGTTTTCGAGTTAATGCTGAAATGAGTTAAAAATTTGGGGGGATCAACTAAATGAAAAGAATGAGATTTGCACTTTCTATTTGGTCTAACTAGAGAGAATACAAAAGCTCTGTATTATTCTGTTCTCACACTGCTATAAAGAACCACCTGAGAATGACTAACGTATAAAGAGAAGAGGTTTAAGTGGCTCATGGTTTCACAATTATTTATTTACTACAGTTTCTTCAAAAAGTTGCAGTAAGGATATATGTATAAAGAACTCTAAGAAGTACAAGGCTCATAACAAGTACTTAATCAACAGAAGCTAATTTTATCATTAATAGCACACTGATTAAGTATTAACTAAAATGTTTAAAAAGTTAGTAATTACAACTAATCACTAAGTTTTAGCTAATGATTTGCCTTGTAGTTTAAGTTATGTACTTATCTAAATATGTTATCTTAATATGTTAAGTGAAGAAAATTAAGGTAAATAAGATGCAGTGTTTTCCTTCCAGAAATTTATACAGTGAGGTTAATGCACCGGTTTATATCCCCTATTGTCCTCAGGGTGACTTCTTTATCTGCTTCTGAGCCTTTGTCACTTCACATATTAATTCATTTATGATACTTTCATTGAGCCTTTTCTATTTTCTGAGTACTATTGTAGATGTTGAGATACAACATTACATGAAAAAGATAATCAAGTTGGATAGCATTTAGTAATTTCTTAAGTCAGGATGTAAATTAGATAAATTATTTAATTCAATACTCACAGCAAACTTACAAGGTAAGTTTTTATATTGTGATTCCAAGTTGCCAAATGAAGTAACAGTGCAAATTGTGTCAAATATTAAGTCTGATGATACTAAGTCATGTTAGAGATAGGACTGGCATTGAAGACTGAATCAAGAGTCTACATTCTCCAGAGAGATTCCATCTTTGCCCTTGAAAAGTACACAATAAACTTGACAGAGCACATGTGAGTCTGATGGGCAATTTGAAGCATTCAGATGAAGTACCTAGAAGACCAAAACTACTTCTCCAATTAGCCAATATTTCATAGGAATGCTGGAGCATAGATTTGTAAAAATGAGATGAGTAGTAAGATGTCCATCATTGTAGGTCCCACTTTCACCATGAAAACTCCTGATCAGGTAGATAATGAACAGCCCTTTTTTACATATGAATTTTTGTAGATTTCTTAGTACTTAAGATTGCACATTATATGTTCAGGTATATATTTTCAGTTAGTTTAAATTGCAGTTAAGACAGAGACTATCCTGAGTGCTTTGTATAGATCTGTATTCAAGAAAGGTTCCCGGTAAATATATTAAAATAGTTCTGTAAGACTGTCATCATAAATTATTTACTAGGCACCTAACTGATTATCTGTCTATGTACACAAAAATATTTAGAAGATGTTCTTCTATTCTTATTACCAGGGCAGTTCTGGGTTTTCTTTAGGAAGAAAATAGTAATCCGTTAAACAGCACACACCCTTGTGAGTTTTGATATTTCCTACCTTTCACTCTGCTCAGTTCACATTCAAACTTTACATGGAATTCAAGTGCCAAGAAGCAAGGGTAGTGTGGAGTCTTTCCAGTAATCGGAATGTGACTGGAATTGAAGGCTTTTCAGAAATCTATATTTAAAACCTGTTTTATTCATTCAGCAGCAGCGATTTCTTTAACAGCTACAGTTATAATTGAGAGGTTTGGGACAGAGAGAATTGATTTCAATAAATGTTTTATTCTTTTACCAGTAATTCTCTTAAGTGGGCTTCAGTGAATTACGTTTGTTATGCAGCTATTACCAGGGATAGTATCAAAATAACTGGGGTCTAAGCCAAAGAATTTCTTAACTATAGTAAAGGGTTGTAGCTCTTTTGAGAGAGGTAGTTCTCTATCCCAGTACTGGGGATAATAATAATAGCATAGCATTTGCCTTTATGTAAAACTGGGAATTTGAGCCTGGTACTACATAAATTAAAGGTCTTAATAGAAACTGTGGGCATTTTTCTTGGAAAATTTGAGGAGGAGCAGTTTTGTTATTTTTTTTTTTTCCCCACTGCAGTGGCAATTTTATTATCACGTGATACATTCCATCACAAACTGTACATCACTGTATGTTCTACTAATCTTCTTTCCATCAAACTTATCCTGCCTGAATGGCAAAGAATGCTTCCTACAAGAGATAATATTGGTCCTGGGTCTTCCAAAGTAAACAAAAAGTTCCACTTAGATTTAAAAAAAAGAGACAGCATCACTCAAAAAAATCTATGGCAATTAAGATTACAGCTCCAATTGAAATGTTTGACTAATGAAGAGAGTTTTAATGGAAATTGAAGACAAAGTATATATGTTATTTTTAAGTAGGAAATTTATATAAGAGAAAAAAAAACAAAGTTATTAAAAAGATAAAAATATGTTTAAACTCACCAGTAAGTAAACAATGAAAAAGTTTAAAAATTAGATATCACTGAACATCAGTTAAATTGAAAAATGTTAGCAGATAAGTGAGAATACACTAAAAGTAATAAACCTCTGGCAAGAGTAAAGAGTTGTAGCCATTCTGGAAGACTACAGCAGATTTTGTTAATTTAAATATATTTATATCCTCTTTTCATGATGAAGAAAATACTGGAATTACATTAACCCTCCTCAAGAATTGGAGATGAAGGCAATAAATAACTATATGAAAGCATGAAAGATCAACAGAAGATTTAGTACTCAAGCAACTAAGATTCTAGAAATAGTAAATTCTGAATTGAACTTAATATTCTACATACAACTCCCCCATCAGCTACTTGCTGACTCTGTGTTGCACATGTCTGTGGTCAGATCACATACACAAAAGGGGGGAAAAAAGAAGGTAACTTTTAAAGAGCTAAAAGGCTAAATAGATTTTTTTTTTCCATGAAACAATACAAGAGTGTAACTTTGGGAAAAAACATGAACTAGTAATAATGGCAAACTAGAATAAAGCTGTGCCCAGACATTATCTGCTGCACAGAGAAAAAGTAAACCTTTCCTGAAATAACACTGGAACACCAGTTTGGAAGGGTAGAAAGAAAACAATGGCCCAAGTAAAATGCCATACCCAGTGAAAATAAGCTTCAACAATGAAGACAAAATAAAGATTGATTAAACATTAAAAATGCAGATTTTACAAAAATAAATACCTTATCTAAGAGAATTCTTCTGACAGAAGAATCAAGAGTCCAGAGCAAACTAGGGTAATGCTCAAAAACATGGTAAATAAGTAAAAGGGTAGTTGTATGAGTTAATCTAAATAAATATTGACTGTTTAAAACAATAATGTTTACATCTTCTGGTGTTTGAAATATATGTTAAATTTATAAAACTAATAATAATAGAAAAAATATAGGAATAAAGGGAGACAAAAGTCTGAAGTCAGATACGACTTAGGATATGGTAAGTATATTAATTTAAAGTGATCTCTAACGAATTGACAATGTATGTTTTAGTATCTAAGGCAACTATGAAGAGAAAGAGGAAAAGAAGCAGTATTATACCTAAGTTGCAAATTAATGGAGGTGAAGGCAGAATACAATGAAATCTGAAGGTAAGAAAATAAAAGTGAACAAAATAAAATGAGGCAGATTAAAACAGATATTCAAATGGGGAATTTAACGCACATATATTAGTAAGTTATATTTTACGTAAAAATATGACAAAATTGTAAAAGTAAATACAAAGTAAATCATCACTACATATGGCTTATAATTCTAAAATATGAGAAGGTAAAAGTTTGAAAATAAAATAGAAGTTAAATCAGGCTGGGTGCAGTGGCTAATGCCCGTAATCCGAGCACTTTGGGAGGCTGAGGTGGGTGGATCACTTGAGGTCAAGAGTTTGAGACCAGGCTGGCCAACATGGTGAAACTCCGTCTCTGCTAAAAATATAAAAATTATCCAGGCATGGTGGCACGCACCTGTAGTCCCAGCTACTCAGGAAGCTGGGGCAGGAAAATCAGAGACTGAGGCAGGAAAATCACTGGAACCTGAAAGGTCGAGGTTGCAGTGAGCAGAGATCGTGCCACTACACTCCAGCCTGGGAGACAGAACAAGACTCTGTCTCAAAAGACAAAACAAAAACAAAGTTAAATGCTACAAATATACCATGAAGAAAGCTAATATCCCAATATTAATAAATTTTAACATCAGTAGAAGACTTTACACCACCAAGGATCAAGAAGTACATTTAATGAGAGTCAATTCAATAGAAAGATAGTAATTATTATTATATGATATATCATTGATTATATATAAGCCAAATAAAATACTAGGTATGCTAGAGTAGTTAACATCAGAATACTCTTTTGAAGTAATTCACCATATCAACATAAAACAAAGAACATTTGCTTGTCTGAATAGATGCAAAAATACATAAAATCAATACTCACTTATACAGTAACAAACTAGGCAAAGGAGGAAATTTTATTGACCCAAGAAAAGAATACCAAGAAAAAGCTTAGAGCAAACATTAAATTCAATTATAAAATATGGAAAACTTCATTCTGTGAATGAAAATGATATCCCATGCCACCATATTTATAGCCAGCACAATAATTGATCATGATGGATTAACTTTTTGATGTGTTAGTTTGGTTTCTTAGTATTTTGTTAAGGAGTTTTGTGTTGATGTTAATCAGGGATACTGACCTGTAGCTTTCTTTTTTCATCGTGTCTTTGGTAGGTTTGGATATCAGGATGATGCCGACTTTGTAGAATGAGTTAGGGAGGAGTCTCGTCTCATCATTTTTTTGGGAATAGTTTTAGTAGAATTGTTACAAACTATTCTTTGTATATATGTTAGAATTTGGCTGTGTATTCACCTTGTCTAGGGCTTCTTTTGATTGGTAGGATTTTATTACTGATTCAATTTGAGGACTTGATATTCAGAGTTTCAATTTCTTCTTGGGTAAATCTTGGGTGGTTGTGTGTTTCCACGAATTTATCCATTTCCTCTAGATTTTCTAGTTTGTATGCATAGAGGGGTTCACAAGAGTCTCTGGGGATCTTTTGTAATTTTTTTTTTCTTCCTGACAGTCTCACTTTGTCACCCAAGCTGGAGTACAGTGTTGCAATCTCAGTTTACCGCAACATCTGCCTCCTGGGTTCTTACCTCAGCCTCCCAAGTAGCTGGAATTACAGGTGTGTTCCACCACACCCAGCTAACTTTTTAATGCATATATATATTTGGTAGAGACAGGGTTTCACCATGTTGGACAGGCTGGCCTCGAACTCCTGACCTCAAGTGATCCACCCGCCTCAGCCTCTCAAAGTGCTAGGATTACAGGTGTGAGCCACTGCACCTGGCCAGATCTTTTGTATTTCTGTGGGATTGATTGTGATGTCACCTTTGTAGCTTCTGATTGTGCCTATTTGGATCTTCTCCCTTTTGTTCTTTGTTAATCTAGCTAGCAGTCTATTAACCTTGTTTATCCTTTCAAAGAACCACCTTTGGCTTCATTTATTATTTGTAAGAATTTTTAGGTCTCAATTTCATTTGGTTTTGCTCTGATTTAGATTTTTTTTTCTTCTGCTACTGAACAGACACTTTTCAAAAGATTCCCTCTACTCCTCTTATTCTCCCTAGTGCTCATGTAATGTAGACAGTATGACTGGTTTCTATCTAGAACAGGGTAACCCACCCAGCCAACAGCACCTGGGGGAATCAACTGGAAGAAAAATTAATTGCAAAGTAGTTGAACAAATATGTACATATGTAGAGAATAATGGGACTTCACATTTTCACTGTCAGAAAAGAAAGATTCAAATATGAAAAAGAGATAAACTAAATTAATCCTGTGGTATAAGACTGTAGTTATTGGTATAAATTTTGTGACATTTAATATATAGATATAGTAAATGTGTGTGTGAAAGGGTGTTCATATACAGATATGTTTCCTAATCTTGTCTATTGAAAGAAACCTAAAAATGATACTCTAATAGCAAGGAACACACCTGGCATCCAAATCTTGGTTTCTGAATAACATTCTCTGTTAGAGGATATCAGGTTTGAGGGAATGATTGATTCCAGAGCTGGAGTGGGAAAGGTATAAGATGAACCATGGTACATCTTGTTGTGGCTATAAGTAAAAAAGTATTCAAAGAATAAGACAGATTAAGGGGCTCCCACTGTCCAAATCTGGGATAATTTAAGTATCAAAATAAATAATAATTATTATGAATTATAACTGATTAAATAAAATAGAAAACTATAAGTTCATATTGTTATTTGAGTACATAAACTAATGGAGTGGGGGGAGAGCTTTACCTTAGAGTGGAATGCTATCTGAAAAAATCACTTATGAATTAATAAGTATAAAATAATTATTAAAGTTCCAGTGTAGAAAACTGGCAGACACCATTTTCACCAAGTGATAAAATTTAGCATCTTCAGTAATAGGGGAGGTGATATCATACACCTACTGATAGGATGCACTGAAGTCTTCCTGTAATAGTTGTATAAGTTGCCTTAGTGGCATAATCTTAGGGAAACACCAGGCTGAAACTGAGGTGGCTGGCTTGTTATTTTCAAAAATGATCAAGTCATGAAAATAAAGGACTGAGGAACTGCTTTATATTGAAGGGATTGGAGAAACTATTGAATGAAACATATCCTTAATTACTGAAATAAGAAACACTGTGTGAACAATTTCTGAAATTTGAATGGAGTATTATTATGAGGATTGTTTGACATTATTGTATAAAATTTAAAACTTGTAATGATTGTACTGTCGTTATGTGTGGGAAAGTGTCCTTGTTCTTAGTAAATGCAGACTAAATTTTAAGGGATAATTAGGCAGTATGTCTGTAATTTACAAACTGTTCAAAATGAGAGAATGGTCAAATATGCTAAAATGCTGACAATTGTGATATGAGAGTTCTTTGAACTACTCAGCAAGTTTCTTGTAGTATTGAAATAATATCAAAATTAAAAGTTTAAAACTATTGGAATTTAAAAACTAGACATCAAAATTCTTTAGAGAGGATGGGAAGTCATCAGAGCTAAGGCTGTCAAGGGACCTGTGAAGTTCAGGACGGAGATAAAGCAACTGATAATCTTAGGCTTTTGTAAATCTGAAATGGAGATAGATTGACGAAACCACTAGGAAATCAGTAATAATGATTTCCAAAACAATAGAAAGAAGAAAATGAGAAAAAATTTCATTATGATGAGTTAAATGTTGAAATTCAAAATAGTGAAGATTATTCTAAGTAAAATTGTGTCTTCTGTTTACAGCAAACATTTAAACTAGATTCATGAAAAAGTTTCGCCCCACTTAAATAACTTAAAAAAACTATTTTACTTAAACTAGATTCATGAGGAAGTTTTTTTCCCCACTTAAATCACTGAAAAAACTATGATATGCCTATTAATCTAAAGTCATTGCTGAGCTTGAAGAATATAAGTAAAATCCTCAGGAGGCAAAAATAGAAATAGAATTTCTTGACATCTGTATTTGTGAGCAAGGTAATTCAGACTAATTATCTCACTGACAACAACTAGAAACATTAGGCAAAATATAAAATGAAATAATTTACTTGAGACATTGGAGAGCTAACATACACACACACACTGAAAAAATTAAGGGGATGCGAGATGTGATGTGACTGGAGAGTTTTAAGGCTTTCATTTTGATCAGGAGAAGGATGAAAGTACCAGCTAACATTATTTGATAAGTCAACATGCATGCTGAATTCTATAGGGCAATTACTAGAAGGACAATAAAGCCACAGAATATGAAACAAAAGAATAAAAGCAAAAGAAACATAAAATGTATGGCATAATCACAGAACAAAATGGTAATACAGTAAATTCTACCCAAGATAATAGTAATTTTATTATAAATACAGTAAATATCCAAAAAAAGATTATCATAGTAGGAAAAAAACCTATGCAACTTTAAGAGAAACATTTAAAACCAAAGTCTCCAAAATTTTGAAAATAAAAAGCATAGAAGAATATATACTAGGCAAAACAAACAAAACTACATTTTAGAATCTTAGTGGAAGAAGGTTTATTAGAGATAAAGAGGGCCATATGGTACTGGTTAAAAAAAATTAATTTCAAATTTGAGGAGGGAGAGGATTAGAAAAAATAATTGATACTAGGCTTAATATCTGGATGATGAAACAATCTGCACAACAAACCCCCATGACACAAGTTTACCTATATAACAAACTTGCACAGGTACCCCTTAGTTAAAATAACAGTTAAATTTAAAAAAAGTTTTAGGCTGGGTGCAGTGGCTCACACCTGTAATGCCAGCACTTTGGGAGGCTAATGTGGGTAGATCACCTGACATCAGGAGCTCGAGACCAGCCTGGCCAACATGATGAAACTCCATCTCTACTAAAACAACACACACACACACACACACATTAGCCGGGTGTGGTGGCAGGCACCTGTAGTTCCAGCTACTCAGGCGGCTGTGGCAGGAGAATCGCTTGAACCCTGGAAGTAGAGGTTGCAGTGAGCTGAGATGTCGCCACTGCACTCCAGCCTGGGTGACAGAGCGAGACTGTCGCAAATAAAATAAAATAACTAAAAATAAAAAGTTTTAATTTTGTACATATTTGACCTAGCCTCCCAAATGAAAAACAAAATATTACTAGAAATAAAAGAACAAAGAGAAATATCCACAATCAGTGTCAGATGGAAAATCAAAAAGGATTTAAAACACTTGAACAGCATATTTTGCACGCATAACCTAGTTATAGAATACTGCATCCAAAAATGGCATAATACGCATTATTTTCAAACAGAAGGATACCTAAAATCTGACCCTATGTTGGAATAAAGCAGGTCTCAACAAATTTTATCACTGTGGTTTTCTAACCAAAATGATATTAAGCTAGAAACTTTATTCAAGTAATATAAGTTCATCTTAGAATTAATAATGGGACGATGAAGGGCTTCCATGTCAAAGTAACATTGAGTGGATTGTGGCAACAATTTTTCTACTGATTATTACAAAAAAAGTATTGTGGAGGAAAAAAGGAGTAGGTGAATTAAAATTCCAGAAAGACGTTTCCTAATATGCAAAGACCATTACCCAGTCCTTTTATGAATTTTCCAGTTCTGGGCATTTCCTAAGGATCACGGTTTGGTCCAGGCAGAGGGCTGCTGCTGCTTGAGGAAATTAGCAAAGCGAGAAAAGGAGGTTGTGAAGAATTAGAGTGACAAAATTTAAGAATTGTGAGTCTCCAAGTTAAAAACAAAATAAAGTTTCTCAAAACAACAAAGACAACAACAACAAATTGCAGAATAACTAGACTAGGCAGGACCCAAAAGAACTACACTGATATGAGATGAACTGTAGGAAAGGATATGACAAGTAAAACAAACAAAACAAAAAAATTAGATTTTTTTTTTTTTTTTTTTTTTTAAGAGACAGGATTTTACTTCTTTGTTGCCCAGGCTGGAGTGCAGTAACCGAATCACAGCTCCTGGAAGCCTCAGTGTCCGGGCCCAAGTAGTCCTCCCACCTCAGTCTCCTGAGTAGATGGGACTACAGGTGTACACAACCATGCCTAGTTTAGAAGAATTTTTAAACAAGCATTTCTTACACTGGACAAAAAAAAAATGCATTAACTATAGAT
Source organism: Macaca nemestrina (assembly GCF_043159975.1). Taxonomy (NCBI): domain Eukaryota; kingdom Metazoa; phylum Chordata; class Mammalia; order Primates; family Cercopithecidae; genus Macaca; species Macaca nemestrina. The sequence goes on from NC_092143.1 coordinate 47,937,023, forward strand.
GAAAACATTGATGCATTAGCACTACTGTGTTCATTGAATGATATCATTTTAACTGTAAAGAGGCAAGTCACAGACTGGAATAAGATATCAAACAAAGAATTTATATTCAGAATATATTTTAAAACCCCAAATATCTACAGGCCGATAAACAATGCAATTGTTTTAAAAACAGACAAAATTCTTTTTTTTGAGACAGAGTCTTGCTCTGTTGCCCAGACTAGAGTACAGTGGCACAATCTTGGCTCACTGCAGCCTCTGCCTCCTGGGTTCCAGCGATTCCCCTGCCTCAGCCTCCCTAGTAGCTGGGGTTACAGGCATGCATCACCACACCTGGTGGTGGGTTTTTTTGTTTGTTTGTTTGTTTTTGTATTTTTAGTTGGCCAGGCTGGTCTCGAGCTCTTGACCTCAAGCAATCCACCCACCTTGGCCTCCCCTAGTGCTGGGATTACAGGAATGAGCCACCATGCCCAAAACAGACAAAATGTTTAAACCGGCACTAAATAAACAGAAAACCAAAATAGCTAATAAGCATTTGGAAAGGTACTCAATGTTGTTAAGTTATCACAAAACATAACAACCACATCTGTTAGAATGACTAAAAGTTTTAAAGGTTAAAAATAGCTAGTGCTGGTGATGATGCAAATAATCTGAATTGCTGGTGGGAATGTAGATTGGAAAAACAAATTTGAGAAACTGTTTGGCAGATAAACATATGCTTACATTATGAACTAGCAATTGTACTCCTAGGTATATTCCTGAGGGAAGTGAAGAGACATGCTCACTAAAAGACAAGCATAAAAATAGGAAAAAAAGACATGCATAAGAATAGTAAAGGCGGCTTTATAAAATAATTTAAAATTAGAAGCAATCAAATGCCTATTAACAGGAGTTAGAGAAATTGATGTTGACTCATACAATGTAATACACATTACACAATATACATATACATTACATTTTATTATATGTGTATTAGTTTGAACAAATAATAGCACAAATGTTAGATATTATATAATTTCATAGATATAAACTTTAAGAATAGGGCAAAATTAATATATGGTATACAAAGCTAAAATAATGGTTACCTCTTGGGCCATATAATGGGAAATGGCACTGGGTTCTGGGGTTCCCAGGCTCTTAAAAGGGAAGGAACATCAGTATCTAAGCTATCGGATGTCTTGAGAGTATTAAGTGAGAAACAGTATAAGAGTCTGGAGCCCCAGACACATTCTACTTATTAATCTATGCTATGATTTAAAAGTATATACAAATTAAAAGTTCAATGTGGTGTACATTTAAGATTAGGGCAGTTTATATAAACTATAGATTTCTATATCTATATCTATATCATATATATCTCCTCAGCCCAAAAATCCAATCTAAAATCATCTCAGAGACAGAGTGAAATCTGCAGTATCACAATGCTTTGAATAAGAAGATTAACCAAGTGGAGAGCTTCTAAAATCAAAACATAAAAAAAGATGAAGCCATAAAGAGAAATATAAATTGAAGGTGATGACCTAAAGAAACCTTTCATCTGGAGACATTTAGGCTTGGTCCATCATGTAAGACTGCTGCTGAAGGCAAAAATACCAGTAGAGATTTTGACGTTCAAGTAATTTAATGGGACAGATTGAAATGTAAGAAAAAAAACACACACCCAAATAGTCATCCTCAAGATTTGAGATGGAATTTGAAGTTGTTATGTTAGGAGACTACAGGCACTAGCAGGAAACTTTATGGAACTGAGTCACCCATATATCTTTTCAGTACTGATGAAGCAAAGATAAATTAGATATTTAATTGAAACACCTTGAGGACAATGCAGTAAATTCATGGCCAAATCAGAGGTAGATTAGGGTTTAATAAACATGCAATCCATTCTTGAGTAGATCAGATTGTGAAGGATTTAGGTGATCAGTATCCCACCTCAGGTGCCTAACAGAAGAAAGGGTGAACTCTAACTAAAGAATGAGGATATCATCTGTAACATCAGTCATTATATTTGTATATATACACACATGGAGTCCAGAATAAAATAAATTACTAGGTAAACAAAACATATGACTAGTAATGAAGAAAAAAAATACAATAAATCCAGACCTACAGATAATTTATACATAAGAGGTAGATTAGACTTTTTTTTTTTTTTTCTCCCTGAGATGGAGTCTCGCACTATCACCTGGGCTGCCATGCATGCAATGGTGTGATCTCAGCTCAATGCAACCTCTCCCTTCTGGGTTCAAGCGATTCTCCTGCCTCAGTTTCCCAAGTAGCTGGGATTACGGGTGCCCACCACCACGCCCAGCTAATTTTTCATATTTTTAGTAGAGATGGGGTTTCACTATGTTTGCCACATTGGCCTCGAGCTCGTGACCTTGTGATCTGCCTGCCTTGGTCTCCCAAAGTGCTGGGATTACAGGTGTGAGCCACCACACCCGGCCAGCATTAGACTCTTAAGAGTACTCTGATTACTTTATTCATGTGTAGAGGATAAAATGAAGAGAATAAAAAGGTGAAAGATTTCAGCATCAGATGGGAATCTATCAAAAAAACTAAGTGACTATTACTGGAACAAAACATTAACCAGCCAAAATTAAGAATTACTAGATGGACTTAACGAGAGGTTGGGCATAGCAGAAGACAGGATTAAACAAGTGAGTAGAAAATACTCAAAGTGAAACATAGAGAGAGGAAGAAAAAAGACAAAGAAGTGAAGAAACTAAACACAGATATTTGAAAACAACATGGAATGCACTTTAATAACATATGAGTAACTGACTTCTCAGAAAAAAGAAAGGGAGAATTAGGCAGAGTAAATATTTGAAAAAACTGGGTATGCTTTTCTTTCAAAAATGGTTTAAAATTCTAACCCATAGATTTAAGAATCCTACTGAAAACCAAGCAGGATAATTATAAAGAAAAATCACATGTGAGTAGATCATAAAGTACTGAAATGCACAAGAATGCTTTTAGCAGATTTATAAGAGATAAACAAAAATAACACAAGTGTTCATCAAAAGTTGAAAAAACAGGATAAATTGCAGTATTATTCACACAATGGAATACTATAATGTAGGGAAAAAGAACAAACTGCAGCGACACACTTAGCAAACATAATGGGAAGCCAAAGCAGTGAGATAAAAGGGGATATATGATATATAATTCTAATGATATTAATGTAAATAACAAGCAAGTTGAAACTATGATGTTAGAAGCCACTATAGATTACCTTTGGTGAGAAAAAGGGAGTAGAGATTGTGAAGGCCTAAGAAGAAATTTGGAGGTGGTGACAACAATCTGTCTTGACCTGGGTGATAATTATCCAAGTGTTCACTTTGTGGCAAGCAGTAACCAATATAATTAAGGCTTCTGTGGGGTTTTGTTTGTTTTTTGTTTTAGTTTTTGTACATTGTTTGTATGTATTACTATAAAAAAAACACAATAAAACTTGTGTAACTTACCATATTCTCTATGGATAGGACAGAAGAGGATGAAACCACGTATTTCGATGGTAAGTTTAAGGGACTGCTTCTTTGGTTTCCAGAGCTCTCTTGGTGCTTTTCTTCTCTGAGGCTTGGGTTCTCGGGTTTTTATTTGATTCTGGGAGCTACCCAGGTATTTTCAGTAAAGTTATTTGTGGCTTTTTTTTAATCAGAATTGGTTTCAGTTGCTAATAACCAAAATATCCTCACCTATGTAGCTTTAAAATGGCATGATTTTTGTCTTTTTGTTTTGAATATCTTCTATTAATGAAGTTTCAAATGAAGTTTGTATTTTAGTCTCACGGCTTTTATATTATACACACATACAATTTTTCATCAGTTTAATTTATGATAATTACAGCTTCTAATGAATTATTTTGAGATGTTGACACACGATTTTAAAGTTTTTCTAAATTATTACAGTCTTTGATGAGCCATAACTTTGAACCAAAAAAAAAAAGTCAGGAAAATAATTTTCTACCAAACATTAAAACATAGTGCCTCAGTAATTCAACAGTGTGGAGGTATTGGTAAAGGAAAAAAACAAGAACAATGGATTTATATCTGGGGAACAACCAATCAATTGCCATATGATTGTTCATTCTGGAAACAAATTTAAGCATATAGATAATAAATTCCCCACAATAAATAATTATTGAAATAACATTATTTGGGGATACAAGTTAATGAAGATCTATGCCTAACAACAACAAAAAAATTTGAAATTGAATTAAATGCTTTAAGAGTAGATATAATTACAAAATAACTGCAGAATACATAAAACCAATAGTTATGTTGTCTTAGAATTAGGAAGGACTCTTAAACTTGACTCTCAAATAAATTATAAAAGAAAGAGAAATATTGATTTGGCTTCAAACATGTAATATTTTTATATAGAATAAACACACTATGAAAAATTAAAAGACAAAACATCAAATAGGGAAAATATTTGTTCCACATATGCCTGACAAAAGATTTATATCTGTAATGAAAGAAAGCTTATTCTAGGCATTAAGATAAAAAATAAATGAATCTAGAGAAGATAGGTAAAGGATAGAAAAGGGAAAATTAGGGAAGCAGAACCACACATTTTCAGTAATTATTTAAAATATTCAACTTCTCTATTAATAATGGTAGTAAGAGACACATAAAAAAAACTAATTGCCAACAATTAAAATGAAATTTTGTTACTGCAGTTGGAATAAAACTGCAAATAACACATATTCTTTTTGTGAGTATGAATTTGACTATTTCTAGAGGCAATTTGAGCCTATGAAACTGAGAGCTTTAAAGTCGGCATATTCTGTGGAGTAGTCATATTTATAAATATTTGAAAAATCAAATACGACACTATATAGGTAGAAGGATTTTCACTGGAGACTCTAAAAAGATCTATAAATAAATTAGAAATAATAGAAGTAAGTCCACTCAGTGAAAGTACATCCAATTAGCCATTAAAGTAATGCCGTCAAATATTTGTTCACAGCTGGGCGCAGTTGCTCATGCCTGTAATCCCAGCACTTTGGGAGGCTAAGGCGGGTGGATCACGAGGTCAGGAGATTGGGACCATCCTGGCTAACACGGTGAAACCCCGTCTCTACTAAAAGTACAAAAAAATTAGGCGGGCGTGGTGGCGGACGCCTGTAGTCCCAGCTACTCGGGAGGCTGAGGCAGGAGAATGGCGTAAACCTGGGAGGCAGAGCTTGCAGTGAGCCGAGATCGCGCCACCGCACTCCAGCCTAGGCAACAGAGCAAGACTCCGTTAAAAAAAAAAAAAAAAAAAAAAAATATATATATATATATATACACACACACACACACACACACACACACACGGAAATATGTTTTAAGTATATTTGTAAGTTTAAATGATCACATGGTAAAGAATATAAATGTTTTTTGTTAAATAAATTTTAAGAAATATATATTTATTTAAAACAGGAATGAAAATACCTAGAAAAATGCTATAATGTGAAAGTAGATCTCTTGGTGTACTGGGTTCATTTTCTTTAAGCAAATGTACATTCTCTAATTTTCATACACAAGAGGAGCTCTCAGCATTCATATAACATGGACCTCCACTCAAAGTTGGAGCATCCAGGGTTGGCTATCTAACCTGAACTGAGAGTTTGTCTGTCTTAGGAATCTAGAAAAAAGTTAGAAACAGGTGGTAAGAGTGATTGAATCTTAGCTTCATTAGTAAATGTGTTCTCCACAAAATTTCCAAGACAGCTTGTTGCTATAACCAAGAGGCCTCATAGCTCACTGTACTTCCTGAGATTATTTTTATTTTTTTATTCAGTGAAAATTTCCAGTAACCTTTACAATTGGCCCAATTGTTTAAAAGAAATAATATTTACAGGCTTATGAATAAACAGAAATTGACTCTCCCTGGTCTTAAACCTTGAAACTTACATTGGTCTCCTCTGAGTTCCTTCCTCAGGAAACCAACCCTCAGGCAAGGAACTGAAACTCTTGGAACCACCACGTGCAGACAGTTAGATGCCAGAATCCCTCATCCATCATGATCACTTCCTTACCCCTCCCTAATTCCTGTTCTCCTCTCTACTTTCCCCACTATATAAACCTCCCAATTTTAGTCAGTGAGATGGATTTGATGATTTATCTCCAGTTTTCCTAAGTTGCAACACCTGATTAAAGGCTTTTGCTCTGGCAATACTCATTGTCTCAGTGATTGGCATTCTGTCAGCTGATCAGCAGGAACTAGACAGAACCTGTAGCGTTTTGGTAACATCTTTACTTTGACCCATTGTGTTAGCGATAGTTATTCTGTTACTTAATTCCCAATAACCTTAACTAACAAGAATATCCAAACAGTCTTTTCCTTCATTACCATATAGAGTTTTTAGTTGTCATTAATATTTGGTCAGCCAGGTATGGTGGCTCATGCCTCTAATCCCAGCACATTGGGAGGCTAAGGCGGGCGGATCGCGAGGTCAGGAGTTCCAGATCAGCCTAGCCAACATAGTGAAACCTCGTCTCCACTAAAAATACAAAAATTAGCCGGGCATGGTGGCACGCACCTGTAGTCCTAGCTACTCAAGAGGCAGAGGCAGACAGAAGAATGGCTTGAACCTGGGAGGCAGAGGTTGCAGTGAGCCAAGATTATGCCACTACACTCCAGCCTGCAGAGCAAGACTCCGTCTCAAAAAAAAAAAAAAAAAAAAAAAAAAAAAAAAAAAAATTGGTCATAATTCTGATGTGAGCCCAGCTCAGAAGACAAATCACATGAAAAAGACCTTGCTACATGGGGAATTGCCATCTTGATGACTCACATTTGTTTGCATTATCAAGCTTATGACTCCTGCCTTCATGAACACATCTTTTTTCCCCACACAACTCTTTAGTCTTTGTGTAGTATCAAATACCTTCTCCCTAGATATCACCAACCCAAAAACTTGGTAAAACAAAGCTGAGTTTTTTCTTTACTACAGTGAAGGAGAATTCTGCTTGACAGACCTCTGATAGTGTCATGGGGAAAGGAAAAGAAACTTGTTAAGAAGTTAAAGTTTGGGTCAGTCAGATCTATCAAACTGAGATATATACATATATATACACACATGCACATACATATATACATACATACATATACATACACACACATATATATACACACACACACACACACACATATACACACGCACATTTTTTTAAGAGATGATGTCTTGATATGTTGCCCAGGTTGGAGTGCAGTGGCTATTCACAGGCATGATCGTTGTTCACTCCCAGGCTCAAGTAACTTTCCAGTCTCTTTGGTGGCTGGAACTACAGGAGCTCCTCACAGAACCAGTTCTCTAAGTGAGAACTTGACTGGAATTAGATCAGAATTATGATATAATGGTAGAACTGATTAAAGCAACAGGTACGGATTTTATGGAAATGTTGATGCAAAGTGCCTCTAAGGAGCAATCAAGCTATTTGCCTGGGCAAAAGTCATAAAATAGTAATGTTATGCTGATGAAGACAATGGGGTAGTAAAGTCATGTTAATATGGTCGGTAATCTGGGTAGGGGGCAGGTAATTTCTGTCTTCAGTGTTCAAGTTGCGTATAGTGGTACATGATTTTGTTTTCAATAGGCCTCTAGTTTCCTGGACTACTGTTTGCCAGACATAATATTTTATAGTCCTAAGTTCCTATTTAGGCTCAGTCTAGGACTCTTGATGATAAATTTAATTTTGAAAGAGGGAATTTAAGATAGGTTTCCAATACGAAAGAGTAGAAAGTTAGAAATAAATCATCTTATGCTGAGGACAGTAGAAATTGTTTAGATAGAGTAAAACCTTTAATTAGGAATAAGAACAAAATTGATGCATATATAGTAGTGGTCCAGATTTTACCACTAAATTTTTATGAACTTAAGTATTTGAATGCTTGTCATTAGGACAAATTTTCGACAGTTGTAAAATAAATTCTGTATACTATTTTTTTTCTTCTGGCTCTAGCATGCTATAGTAGCTTATGAAAGCTAGTATTACAATAATGATGAATACCTTCCAAATGGGCATATGGCCAAACATTATTTTTCTTTCTCTCCATCCTAAGTACCTCTTGACTAGAGGAGGTAATGGTATCCCAGCAACAGATAAGCAATGCTCAATTTAATTGTCAAAGATTATATTTTAATGAACTTTGGAGAAAGGAATCAAGTTGACTACAGGGTTCTTTGTCTGATTAATGTGATGAAAATCTATAAACATCTGACCTAGCTCATTAACACGTTAATGAAGACAGAAGACTCTTATGCTCAATCTCTAGGAAACGAGTGTTGTGTGTGATATTTTGATTTTTTCAACCAAAGAATAATGAGGTTCATAAGGTAAAATTAACATAACCATAGGTCAACGTGAATATGGCAATCATCATCAAAACAATTGGGATGCTGAAGACTTTGTTCATGACCTTATTAAAGGCTATTTCCGGTTGGTTGGTACTCTACCCCTTCCTCTCTTCCGTTTCCCTCTTCTTCCTCACACTGCTCTACCACTGCCATGCAAGTAATAGTGTACGTCTACTACTACCTAAAAGACAGATGTCTTGTGGAGGTAGCTCTGTTAGTGTAGAACACCAGATGTTTATTGATCAATTATTTTTGGGGATTATTAGAGTTGATAGGGACATTGAGGATAAATATATATCATCGTTACCCCTGGAAAGCCAGCGGATTCAGCTAATTATGCTGCAAAAGAGTTTGAGGTGTTTGTTTGTTTTAAAGATAATTCACGTAATAGTTGGCAAGGCTGGAGAACCAGACTCAATGACTATTTTAATAGCCAGGATCACTACTAAAAAGATGCTGAAATACGCCACCTGTCTTTTACGTTTTTATTTATCCTTTTCTTTATCCATTCATCTATTGATGGGCACTTAGGTTGTTTCCATGTTTTAGCTATTATGAAGAATACTGCAATAGACATGAGAGTGCAGGTATCTCTTTGGAATACTGATAGTTTTTTGTTTGTTTGTTTGTTTGTTTTTAACACAAATACCCAGAATTGAAATTGGTAGATTATATGATAGATCTATTTTTCAGGTTTTGAGGAACCTCCAAAACCTTCACACTGTTTTGATAATGTCTGTACCAATTTACATTCCCATCAGTAGGGTACAAGGGTTCCTTTTATGCCACATTCTCATCAACAGTTGTTGTCTTTTTGATAATAGCCATCATAATATGTGTGAATTAACATCATTGTGATTTTGATTTGCATTACCCTGATGATTAGTGATGTAGATCACTCTTTCATTTATCTGTTGGCCATTTGTATGTCATTAAGAAATGTCTATTCAGATCTTTTGACCATTTTAAAATCAGATTATTTGTTTTCCTGCTATGGAGTTGTATGAATTTTATATGTATTTTGGATATTAGCACCTTATCAGATATAAAATTCATAAACATTTTCTCTCATTGCATAGATTTGAAACTGCCTCTGCAAGATTATAACTGAGGAAATTAAGACAGTGAAAGAAATCAGGCCTAACTGACTCTATCTTGCCTCTAACCCTTAAGCTGTCCTTGTTTAATCCTGGGCATAGGCCAAACTAACTTTGGGAAAGAATCGAGTTCGTGGTTTGACTCTGAAACAAAATCGGTAACAGCCTATCCGGAAAAGACCCCCTTCTTGACTGGGGTCCAGTCTGCCTTTTCAGGACTAACAAATTAGCTACAAGATTAGAAATTACAATTTATGGGTCATGTAGCCTCTGGATGCAAGAGTCTGAACCTTCCCAAATTGCTCCTGCAGATAACATCATTATTGTAAATCCTAAGATCAGTGCTTGAGATATTTTGCAGACCCTGCACTTAGTGGATCAGCTGACACCACCCAGACCGGTAATCTGGCTCAACTAGTTCTGCCATCCCACCCAGGAACAGAAGACAGCAAGAAAACCTCATTTTCACCCACTATGATTTCATCTTCAACCCGACCAATCAGCACTCCCCACTTTCTGAGACAATACCCGCCAAATTATCCTTAAAAACTCCTATCCGCAAATGCTCAGGGAGACTGATTTGAGTAGTAATAAAACTCCTGTCTCCGGAATGGCCAGCTCTACATGAATTAATCTTTTGCCATCGCGATTACCATCTTTATAAATCATATCTGTCTAGGCAGCAGGCAAAGAGAACCTATTGGGTGGTTATAGATTGCCTCCTCATTTTGTTGATTGTTTCCTTTGCCATGCAGAAACATTTTAGTTTGATGCAATCACACTTGTTTATTTATTTATTTTTCTTTTCTTTTTTTTTTTTTTGCTTCAGTCTTTAATTTTTTGTGAGTTGATTTTTGTGTATGGTGTAAAATAAAGATCCAATTTCACTTTTTTGTGTGTGGATATCCAGTATTTTTAATATTATTAATGGAAAAGATTCTCCTTTTCTTATTGTATATTGTTGGCACCCTTCTTGAAGATTAGCTGACTGTATAGGTATGGGTTTATTTCTAGGCTTTCTATTCTGTTCCATTAGTGTATGTCTGTTTTTGTGTCATTTTTTGATTACTATAGATCTTTAACATAATTTGAAAAAGAAAGTGTGATGACTCCAGCTTTATTATTTTTCCTCAAGATTGCTTTAGCCATTGAGAGTATTTGCTGGTTCCATATAAATTTAATTTTTTAGTTTTATTTTTTAATTTCTGTAAAAAATTATTGAAATTTTAAAAAAGTGAAATATATTGAATCTGTAGATCACTTTGGGTGGTATACACATTTTGATTCTTCCAGTCTATGAGCAATGAATATCATTCCATTAATTGTTTTTATTTATAATATCTTTTGTGACTGCTTTATAATTATCAGTGTGCATATATTTCAACTCCTTGGGTAAATTTATTTATAAATACATTATTTTTTATTGTTGCAAATGAGATTATTTCTTAAGTTTTTGGATAGTTTATTGTTAGTTTATAGAAAGAGAACTGATTTTTGTATTTTGATTTTTGCATAATGCAACTTCATTGAATTTATTTTTTCTAACAGCTGTTGAAGTTTTTAGGGTTACCTATATGTAAGTTCATGCCATCTTCAAAAAGAGATACATTTACTTCTTCCTTTCCAATTTGCTTGTCTTTTCTTTTTCTTGCCTAATTGCTCTGGCTAGAAATGCTACTTGCATAGAAGTGTTTATTAGGAGTTACAAGATTGAGTGTCCTTATCCTGTTACTTATCTTAGAGAAAAAGCTTTCAACTTTTCACTTTTGAGTATGTTACCTGTGGGTCTGTGATATAAACCTTTATTTTGTTGAGGTGCATTCCTGTTATGCCTATTTGGTTGAGAGTTTTTATCATGAACAGATGTTGATGTTGTCAAGTACTTTTTCTGAATCTTTTGAGATGATCATATAATTTTTATTCATTCTTTTAATGTGTTGCATCTGGTTTATTAATTTGCATATGTTGAAATATCCTTGTATCTCAGGGCTAAAGCCCACTTAATTATAATGTATGGTCATTTTAATGTGTTATTGAATTGGTTTGCTAGTGTTTCGTTGAGGATTTTTGCATCTGTGATTACCAGGGATAAAGCCTGCAGTACTCTTTTTCCTATAGTGTTCTTGTCTGGCTTTGGTATCAGAGTAATTCTGGCCTGGTAATAGAGTTTGAAAGTTTTCCCTCCTCTTCAACTTTCTGGAGGAATTTGAGAAGGATTGATATTAATTCTTTTTTAAATGTTTGGTAGAATCTACCACTGAAGCCTAGTGGTCCTGAGCTTTTCTTTGATGAATGTTTGAGAATACTAATTCAACATTCTTAATTGTTATGGTCTGTTCAGATTTTCTATTTCTTCATGATCCAATCTTGGTAGGTTGTATGTGTATAGGAATTTACTGATTTCTACTAGGTTGTCCAATTTGTTAGAGTATAATTTCATGTAGGAGTCTCTAATTATCCTTTGTATTTCTGTGGTAACAGTTTTAGTATCTTCTCTTTCATTTTTGATTTGCATCCCCTCTTTTATTCTTGGTCTGTCTACCTAAAACTTTGTCAGTTTCTTTTTTATCTTTTCAAAAACCAAATATTGGTTTTGTTTATCTTTTCTATTGTTTTTCTAGTCTCTGTTCCATTTATTGCTGCTCTGATCACTGTTATTTCTTTCCTCTTACTAACAATGGGCTTAGTTTGTTCTTATTTTTTGAGTTTCTTGAGATGTGAAGCTAGGTTGTTAATTGTAGATTTTTATTTTTTTCTTCATATAGGAATATATTGCTGTAAATTTTCCTCTTAGAATTGCTTTTACTGTGTCCCATAAGTTTCAGTATACTGTGTTTATATGTCCGTTTTTAAAATTTTCCCTTTTTATTTCTTCTTTGATCCATTGGTTTTCAGAATTTTGTTGTTTAGTTTACAAATATTTGTGAATTTTCCTCCTGTTGCTGACCATTTCTTCCTAGAAAAGTAGAAATTGTGATTAGAAAAGATACTTGATATCATTTTAATCTTTTTAAGTGTGTTAATATTTATTTTGTGGCCTAAATTATGATCTATCCTGGAGAATATTTTGTGTGCACTTGAGAAGAATATGCATTCTGTTTCTAGTGAATGAAATATTCAACATGTACCTGTTAGGTCTATTTGGTCTAAATAGTAGTCCAATTTCAATATTTGTTTGTTGATTTTCTGTCTGGATGATCTGTCCTTTGTTTAAAGTAGAGTGCTGAAGTCCTCTACTATTATTGGTTGCTGTCTCTTTATCTGTTCAGATCTGTTAATATTTTCTTTACATTTTTAGGTGCTCTAATGTTGAATGCAAACATGTTCACAACGGTTATATCTTCATGATGTGTCATTGTCTTCTTGGATTCTCTCGTTATATTATCTTCTTGATAAATTAGCTATTTTATTATTACAGTTTATTATTACTATATATACAATAGATTTCTCTATCTCTTGTTACATTTTTTGACCTAAAGTTTATCTTGTCTGATATAAGTAGAGCTAGTCCTATTTTCCTGTCAAATGTATTATTTATTTATTTATTTATTTATTTATTTATTTATTTATTTTTCGACAGGGTCTTGCACTGTCACCCAGGCTGGAGTGCGGAGGTGGGATCTCAGCTCACTGCCAGCTCCACCTTCCGGGTTCACGACATTCTCCTGCTTCAGCCTCCCGATTAGCTGGGGCTATAGGTGCACACCACCATGCCTGGCTAATTTTTTGTATTTTTAGTAGAGACAGGGTTTCACCATATTAGCCAGAATGGTCTCAATTTCCTGACCTTGTGATCCACCCGCCTTGGCCTCCCAAAGTGCTGGCATTACAGGCGTGAGCCACCATGCCCAGCCTGTCACATGGAATCTTTCCCACCTCTCCATTTTTATGTGTTAGTCTATGTGATTTAAAGTGAACATTTTGTAGAATGTATAGAGTTGAATCTTTTAATTTTTAAATTCATCCATCTATGTGTTTTGATCAGTTAATTGAATTTATTTCACTATCTTTTAAAGTAATTGTTGATAGGTAAGTACTTATTCTTACCATCGTGTTTACAGTTTTCTGGTTGTTTGTAACTCCTTTGTTTCTTGCTTTCTCTTATGCTGTCTTCCTTTGTGATTTGATGACTTCCTGATGGTTTATGCTTTGATTCCATTCTCTTTATCGTTTGTGTATCAACTATGCATTGTTACTTTGTGGTTACTATGTGGTTTACATAAAACATATTAAAGTTGTAATAATCTATTTTAAGCTGACAACTTAAAGTTGATGACATACAAAAACACTGCATATTTTTCCCTTTTCATATTTTGTGTTTTTGAGATCATAATTTATAATTTTGTAATTTTATTCATTAATAAAATATTAGAGCCATATTTTTAAAAATTTTTTACCTTTATATTAGAGTTTTAAATTATACACCCCATTACATTATTAAAATATTCTAAATTTGCCTTTATGTTTACCTCTACCAGTGACTTTTACACTTTTACATGTTTTCATTTTGTTAGGGTCTTTTCATTTTAGCTTAAAGAATTATCTTTTTCTTGTAAATTTGATTGAGTTCTTTATAGGTTCTGGATATTAGCCCTTTGTCAGATGAGTAGATTGCAAAAATTTTCTCCCATTCTGTAGGTTGCCTGTTCACTCTGATGGTAGTTTCTTTTGCTGTGCAGAAGCTCTTTAGTTTAATTAGATCCCATTTGTCAATTTTGGCTTTTGTTGCCGTTGCTTTTGGTGTTTTAGACATGAAGTCCTTGCCCATGCCTATGTCCTGAATGGTATTACCTAGGTTTTCTTCTAGGGTTTTTTAGGTTTTAGGTCTAACATTTTTGTCTCTAATGCATCTTGAATTAATTTTCGTATAAGGAGTAAGGAAAGGATCCAGTTTCAGCTTTCTACTTATGGCTAGCCAATTTTCCCAGCACCATTTATTAAATAGGGAATCCTTTCCCCATTTCTTGTTTTTGTGAGGGTTGTCAAAGATCAGATGGCTGTAGATGTGTGGTATTATTTCTGAGGACTCTGTTCTGTTCCATCGGTCTATATCTCTGTTTTGGTACCAGTACCATGCTGTTTTGGTTACTGTAGCCTTGTAGTATGGTTTGAAGTCAGGTAGCGTGATACATCCAGCTTTGTTCTTTTGGCTTAGGATTGTCTTGGCAATGTGGGGTCTTTTTTGGTTCCATATGAACTTTAAAGCAGTTTTTTCCAATTCTGTGAAGAAAGTCATTGGTAGCTTAATGGGGATTGCAAACAACCACATAAAAAAGTGGGCAAAGGATATGAACAGACACTTCTCAAAAGAAGACATCCACACAGCCTACAGACACATGAAAAAATGCTCATTGTCACTCGCCATCAGAGAAATGCAAATCAAAACCACAATGAGATACCATCTCACACCAGTTAGAATGGCAATCATTAAAAAATCAGGAAACAACAGGTGCTGGAGAGGATGTGGAGAAATAGGAACACTTTTACACTGTTGTTGAGACTGTAAACTAGTTCAACCATTGTGAAAAATGGTGTGGCAATTCCTCAAGGATCTAGAACTAGAAACACCACTTGACCAAGCCATCCTATTACTGGGGATATACCCAAAGGATTATAAGTCATGCTGCCATAAAGACACATGCACACGTATGTTTATTGCAGCACTATTCACAATAGCAAAGACTTGGAATCAACCCAAATGTCCATCAGTGACAGACTGGATTAAGAAAATGTGTCACATATGTACCACGGAATACTATGCAGCCATAAAAAAGGATGAGTTTGTGTCCTTTGTAGGGACATGGATACAGCTGGAAACCATCATTCTCAGCAAACTATCGCAAGAACAGAAAACCAAATACTGCATGTTCTCACTCATAGGTGGGAACTGAACAGTGAGATCACTTGGACACAGGAAGGGGATCATCACACACCAGGTCCTATTGTGGGGAGGAGGGGTAGGGATAGCTTTAGGAGATATACCTAATGTAAATGACGAGTTAATGGGTGCAGCACACCAACACGGCACATGTATACATATGTAACAAACCTGCACGTTGTGCATATGTACCCTACAACTTAAAGTATAATAATAATAAATAAAAAATTATCTTTAGCATTTCTTGTAGGCCAGATGTATTGTGGTGAACTACCTCAACCTCTGTTTGGAAAAATCTTCATCTTTCCTTCATTTCTCTAAGACAGATTTTCCAGGTAAATTATACTTGGTTGGCAGTTTTATTCTTTCAGCATTTAAATATATTACGTCATTCATTTCTGGCCTGCAAGATTTCTCCTGAGAAACCTACTGATATACTTACTTAGATTCCATTGTATATAATGTGTCTCTTTTTTATTATTACTACTATAAATAATTGTGTATGTAAGAAGAGGGAAGTGTTAAAACTTATTCGCTTCACGTGTCAGCTAAACCTGGTGTCACAATTAGAACCCAGAAAAAAGATATTCAATTGTAATCTCTTTCCTTGGAATTGTTATATTTGGTCTTCAGATTCTAATTCCCACACCTCTCAATGTAGTATATGTACATTTCTCACATATGGGATGATGAGACATTCTTTTTGTGGGGCACAGTTAATAAAAGCCTCTATGCAGGCAGCAAATGATCAAAGAGAAGTGACCTGGATTGCTGATGCCTTTTCAGTTTTTGATTCCAAGTCCTGTCTGAGGCCTAGATATACTTCTCCTTTTTTTAATGATATGACTTTTTCTCATACTATATCTCCTCATTTCTTGCTAAAAGGATGTGGAGTTAGCAGGTATTATGTAGAACCAAAATGACCCAATGAAAACACTTTCTAAACTCTAAAGCCTTGAAGAGTCAGAGAGTGAAGGGCATATCATAGAATGTGGAGTACAGGATCTTCAAGGGTGGCTTGTTCACGGGGGCTAAGAGTATTGGATGAGAAATTTGTAATGTGTAATTCTCCTGTCCAGTTTCCCCATGAGATCATGTTTAGCTCCATAAAAAGAGAGAACTGATTTTCACAAGAAAATATGTGGGGCATGTGGTCCTTTAATTTCTAATTATTAGAAACCAGGTAATAAAATGCGATTATGATCTGGCCACATTGTAGCCTACTTGGAGAGATGTAACTAATTATTTGGCTTCATAGCTGAGTCATTATTTCCATTTTTATTGATTAATATTTGTTTTTATATTTAGCCATTTATACATTTACTCACTGGCAAATACCGGTACAATTGAGTCACCACTATGTGTAGTAAAAAATCTAAATCAAGGGTAGCACATTGTTGTTTTCCTCCGAGCTTTGTACTTGTTCCTAAGAACCATATACACTTCCCTAGCAATAGTGCTTTATGCTGTGATAAACAACAACTAGACTTTCTTCATAAAGCACAGTATGCACATTTGAAGACATAAATATTGTTTTTAAGCAGTCTGAAATGGTATTTTATTATCTGCTGACAAGAGAACAAAGGATTTCTATTTCTAGGTTTTTAGCTATTCTGTAGAGAAGAAAATGCATTCATTTCATTGGGGTGATTCTATTCTTTGGAAATCATGAAGTCAGAAATAATGAATGATTGACTAATGTTACTTATTACAATACATGACAGAGTACATAAGGACTGATTTGTAAACATGTATTACTTTCTTCTGTATTATTACTCTTCTCAAGAATAAAAATATTCTTACATGAAATGGCCATTTTTCTTACTTCATCTGCAATAGAAAAGAAATCATTTGTCCAGTCATGTTAGTCAAAACGTGTAAATGGATACAGCTTATGTCCAGTGACTACACGAGTATAAATCCAGTATTGGCCTCATTTGCACGTTGGAAGTCTGGATAAAATGAAACTTGAGATATTTAATCAATTTCTGTTATCTCTCACCTATCCCTACGGCATTGCACTAATCATTTTGTTAGTTTTCCATCATTGTGAAATTGGGATCGTGTTACTACTTCATGGACATTTCAAATAATTTAACTTGTTATGTCTAAATTCTGGTTCTACAGTAGAATTTTTTTTCTGAAAATATGGTTGAAGTGGATTAGAAAGGGCATTTGGGGAAACATCAGTTTTCCTGATGCTCCTAAATATTGTCTATTCTACTTATGGGTGAGGTTGGACTTGAATAGATCCCTTTACTAATGCTAGGGAACAAGAGCAATGAGGTGGGCTCCATTACTCCACACTAATAGCATGGAAGGGAACAAAACAACTACATGGTGAGAGTGATCTAAAACTCGGTGGCCAGACAATGAAAGCAATTCAGAAAAAAACAGCTTTTAGCTTCTCTTAGAGAAAAACCTATGGCCTTTTCAAGTCTCATTGTGTGTTCCAGCTCTGACACACAGGAGACTGCTCAAATGAGATTTTAAGAACACTGAGGTATTCTCTGAAACCCTGCACAGCTTATTCTCCCTACAACTTAAATTATCATCATCTCATTTCCTCCTTAAATTATAAATCCTTTGGCCTAATAGATTTACATAGTAAATTTTGAAGATACACATGTAGTAATCTCTATTTAACTATTATTAATTTACCGTTCTTCTAAGTAATAATTAAGGAGGATATAGTTAGAAGTTTAAGGCAAGAGAAATCTAGAGGTTGGGTCACATATAGGATTTGAAGGGTGTGTGCATGCGTGTGTGTGTGTGTGTCTGTGTGTGTGTGTGTGTGTATGTGTATCTGTTTTGAGGGAGTAATAGAAATGGGCCAGGGTGCTACCTAGTTTTTCTTAAATTTCTTGGGTAAATTGACTCATAGAAAGGAGATGAGCACTGAAATACATGTGGGATACCGTTGAATAATTTTACAACTTCACAATTATGTCAAAAAATGGCCTTGTGTAGTCCATTTGGTCTGAATTTCTTGCGAACTAAAGATATACTTAGAGAATACACAGCCATTTGGTTATTTTGCTTCCCACAGTAAATAAATAAATAAATAAATAAATAAATAAATAAATAAATAATCAGTTCTTTGTTCTTCTAAGACACCAGAAAAAAATTTAATTATTTCACATAAAATGAATGTACACGGTGTCAAGACACCCATACTTAAGTACCCTGAAACATAAGGGAATTCATGTTAAAAATGTTTATTTCTAAAGTAGTTAAACGTCATAAATTTTATTTCAGAGTAATAACATATTTTTCAGGTGAGGAATTAAAATACACAGATGGATATATAACTATAATACCTGCTTGGGAAAACTTTATGTCTTCATATAAATATAGAGTCTTGTTTCAGCATTAAGGATATTTCCCAAATCAGAAATTCTGTTGTCTCACAAGATGATATTTTACTTTGATGCTTTTGAAAAAGACAATCTATCCTGTGAGTCTGATCCTTAGGATTCTCAGTAAACAGAAAATGGAATAATTTGTTATATATTGGTAAATAAATTCCAATGCCAAAATATTTCTCTATAGCTCAAAACCATTGCCTCAAATTCCATCAGTAGAGTCCATCAGTAGAGTCATTTGTTTAAAACACTGTATTTAATATAAGTTGCCATAAAATGATAATGTGCATAGTAGCACTAAATTATGTAACCATTTCCTACCATCCACAGTAGGCCCCAAAACTATTTTATAATTTTGGTGGAAGTTATAAAATCTTTTCCAAAATGATTCCAGGCTAACGGCAGTCTTGAATATGGGATTATAGGATCAGTTTGGGCATCAGTGAGTGAATGGATTGAGGGGTGTTTAAGCTCCCTCATAATCTCTATTGATCAGTACTCTACCCATAAATAACTCATTTTTTAAAAAAATAAAGACTTTTTCTCTTAAATGAACTTTAAAGTTATGTTCCAGCTTCCCATTCAAAACAAATTTCTGCCCCAAAACTCTTACATCCACCCAAAGAGGATGTGCTGAATGAAGTCAAGCTAGATGAACTTCCCCAGCAACCTGGCTGTGTGATGATCTTCACAGCCAGCTTTCTGTATGAAGTTATCATTGGTTTGATTGGAAGCAGGTTGATGGAAACAAAGAAGCAGACTTAAAGGTCATACTTAGGAAGCTTGGGGAAGCTTGGCTCTTTTGGATATTGTGACTGTCCTCGAAAATCATTCCAGATTCTCTGATGCTTATGCTGCTTGCCACCTAATGCTCACTCTAAAAGCATCTGAACTGAGAAGTCAAAATAATTTTGAAAATTCATAGAATCTCATCTTTAAAAAATTCCCAGCTTTATTACAATTTCATCATTTAATTTGGTTTATATCTCACCTCTACTTTTTTTTTCATTTTTATATACATTTTTATTTTAGAACAGTTTTAGATTTACACAAAAATTGTGAAGATAGTACAGTTTCCAATATGCTCCTCAACCATGTTCTTCTACTATTAGTATCCTGCATTAGAGTGGAACACTTGTTATAATTAATGAACCAATATGTTGTTAACTAATGAATGTCTTTAGTTTTTACTTAATGTCCTTTCTAGGTTGGTTTAGGCTGCCCATTCCTAAACGAATTAAACATTGGCAAGAAAATTGGGGTTACTGTGATTGGTTTAATTCATTTGGACTGATCACTGTAGATTGTTGTTTTTTTAAATTATACTTTAAGTTCTAGAGTACATGTGCACATCGTTCAGGTTTGTTACATATGTATACATGTGCCATGTTGGTGTGCTGCACCCATTAACTCGTCATTTACATTAGGTATGTCTCCTAATGCTATCCCTCCCCCCTCCCCTTTGCCCCCTCCCCACAATAGGCCCCGGTGTGTGATGGGCCCCTTCCTGTGTCCAAGTGATCTCATTGTTCAATTCTCACCTATGAGTGAGAACATGCGGTGTTTGGTTTTCTGTTCTTGTGATAGTTTGTTGAGAATGATGGTTTCCACCTTCATCCATGTCCCTACAAAGGACACGAACTCATCCTTTTTTATGGCTGCATAGTATTCCCTGGTGTGTATGTGCCACATTTTCTTTTTTTTAAAAAAATTTATTTATTTATTTATTTTTTATTATACTTTAAGTTCAAGGGTACATGTGCATAACATGCAGGTTTGTTACATATGAATACTTGTGCCATGTTGGTGTGTTGTACCCATCAACTCGTCAGCACCCATCAACTTGTCATTTACATCAGGTGTAACTCCCAATGCCATCTCTCCCTCCTCCCCCCTCCCCATAATAGGCCCCGGTGTGTGATGTTCCCCTTCCCGAGTCCAAGTGATCTCATTGGTCAATTCCCACCTGTGAGTGAGAACATGCAGTATTTGGTTTTCTTTTCTTGTGATAGTTTGCTGAGAATGATGGTTTCCAGCTGCATCCATATCCCTACAAAGTATACAAACTCATCCTTTTTTATGGCTGCATAGTATTCCATGGTGTATATGTGCCACATTTTCTTAATCCAGTCTGTCACTGATGGACATTTGGGTTGATTCCAAGTCTTTGCTATTGTGAATAGTGCCACAATAAACATACGTGTGCATTTGTCTTTATAGCAGCATGATTTATAATCTTTTGAGTATATACCCAGTAATGGGATGGCTGGGTCATATGGTATTTCTAGTTCTAGATCCTTGAGGAATCGCCATACTGTTTTCCATAATGGTTGAACTAGTTTACAGTCCCACCAACATTGTAAAAGTGTTCCTATTTCTCCACATCCTCTCCAGCACCTGTTGTTTCCTGATTTTTTAATGATTGCCATTCTAACTGGTGTGAGATGGTATCTCATTGTGGTTTTGATTTGCATTTCTCTGATGGCCAGTGATGATGAGCATTTTTTCATGTGTCTGTTGGCTGTATGAATGTCTTCTTTTGAGAAATGTCTGTTCATATACTTTGCCCACTTTTTGATGAGGTTGTTTGTTTTTTCTTGTAAATTTGTTTGAGCTCTTTGTAGGTTCTGAGTATTAGCCCTTTGTCAGGTGAGTAGATTGCAAAAATTTTCTCCCATTCTGTAGGTTGCCTGTTCACTCTGATGGTAGTTTCTTTTGCTGTGCAGAAGCTCTTTAGTTTAATTACACCCCATTTGTCAATTTTGTCTTTTGTTGCCATTGCTTTTGCTGTTTTAGACATGAAGTCCTTGCCCATGCCCATGTAGATTTTTTTTTTAAAGATCAACAGTTTGTCTTTGTGACATCTTTTACTCAGCTTGTAGTCTCCTCCTAGGATCATGACAAAATTGGGGACTCATTTCCTTTGATTATTTTTCTTCTTCATTAAAAAAAATATTCAACAGCAATTTATTGAAACTTGACTAGTTACTAGGCACTGTTCTTAAATTTAAGTACAAAGATAACCTCACACTTTACGCTTACAAGCCTGTACTGTCCAACATTATTTCTTACAACTTAAAATTCTCCACTGCAAGTTTTCACACAAAAATTCTTTATTTTAAAGCTGCTATCATGTTTCTGCCAGACTCTCATCTTTCTAAGGCTAGCCTCTTTAATTCATTTAATCGTTTCTCAGAGAGCATGGTTTCCAATCTTTCTAACATCTTGGTCATTCTCAATTAGCTTTTTGTCCTATAAAGCACAGCACCAATAATTAAATGTAATTAAATATACATTACATTTAAATCCCTTCCCTTACACAGAGAAGAGTATCACTTTCACACTTTTTATTCTAGTTATCTGCATGCTTACTCTAACATAAACTAAATATATTTTAGCCTCCTTTTTGTAGCCACATGGCAAAGTGGATTCAAATTGGACTTATTGTTTATTAACGTGATTATGCTTTTACACATCGCTGTCTCACTTTAACTTGAAGAGCTGATTTTTAAAATTCACTTGCTCTCTTAAAGTTCATTCATCTCTGTTAAACTCATGCCATTAGATTCAGTTTGTTGCTCAGACTTGACATCATCTTTTTAGATTTTTATTTTGTCATTTAACATGTCTCTCTCCTTTTCAACATCAGAACACACTGATTTCCTGATTATATATCTTCTTTATTGTCATACAGATTATGAAAAAAACATTGCTGTCACTGTCAAAGGCTATCCTTGAGGCTGACAGTAATCTAGTAACAAATACTCTTTAAGCATGGTTATTCAGTTATTAATCTACAACTGCAGAGAGTGCATAGAACCTCTCCTTTTAAATAAAAGTTGTAAAACTGCACACTGAAAAATTCTGAGATACTTTTTGTGACAAAAATAAGTCTAATAACATGGTCAAAGTGAACAATCAAATGAGTCTGATATGTTGTACTTTCATAAATCCATGCCAGCTCCCAACAATCACTGCTACTTTTCCTACATACTTTTGAACAATCCCTTTTAGTTCACAAATATGTAATTCATGGAATTTCAAACAATTTTCTCTCTCCAGTTTTTTTTTTAATCATATCACATTCTCCACAACTACATAAAGACTACTTGTGTTGATTTGGAAGCCTAATTTTCAGATTATCTCAGTAAATGCAAAATGTGTGGAAAAAAATATGATGTTGTGACCGAAATGAGTTTGACATTTTCAAAAGCAGATGTATATCCAAGTGTACATGATTACTGAAGAACAGATTACTAGATGTAAGTGATATAACCTTCTGCTTTTGGACATTCTTCCAGCTTTCATCCATTTCACAAATAGACTATCTTAACCTGATTTAACAGACCCCTGGAAAAGTCTGTTTCAAGCATTTGGGGAAATGCAGGTAATGTAAGAACTAAAAGATCAGAGTTGACACATTCATGGCTTCGATTTTCATTAGCTTCAGTCCATTAAAGAAGCATTTGCCAACATAATATTGTATGCATAAAACAACTGAAATATTCATTACATGGAAAAACGACTAAGGATGCAAGCCAACCGTTTCTCCTAGCCAGTTTTGCTACAGGAATACAGCTCACCAGGGTCCACTGCTTTGCCATTTAGTTTAATTTTTTGAATATAAGGTTTTTAAATATCTGTGACTCATCAGACAAATATATTTAAATTTTTATGGTGGAAAAGTTTTTTTTCTTTGCATCAAAACCATTAAAATATTAGGTAGGGTTCAAATACTTTTCAGGATATATCCTGATCCATATGATTCAGGTAATCAGACAGAGCCAGTCCCCTTATTTTTTAAGTAGAAATACTTCCTCTGATGAATTAATCTGATTCATTCCCCCCAACATCCTTTCATGAAAGGAATGAAACAATTTTTCAATGCATTTCCAGGAATAAAGCAACACATGTCACTGCCTTCATACTCATAGATTAATGGAGAGATTAGAGAGACACATATGTTAGTATAAAGTGAGGTAAAATAATGATGAAAAAATGATCTGAGTAAAATCAGTGGGTCAGTTTAAAAATAGGGAAATGTTGCATATGCTTACTAGATAATATTTTACATGAAACTCAGTTTGACAGGTAGAAATATGGGGTGTTTGATTCCAAGGGTATGAAGGAAGATCCACAATGGTAGCAAGCATTTGCTTTGGAATCAGGAAACCAAAATTTCAGTTTAGATCTGCAAATAACTAGATTTGGGACATTACACAGTCACTTTTTCTATCTGAGAAATATTTATTACTTCTAAAATATGCCTATAAGATTTCTAATGTCCAGCTGTAAAACAAAAGATGTGTGAATATCATGTGCAAATTCATGAAGGTATTAAATGCATGTCTAGGGAAGAGCTTCACCATCTAGTTTGACTAGGTTTTATTATGTAGAAGGTAGATATAAATGGAATGACAGAGCCTTTGAAGTTCTTCCGTGTAAAACTTAGAAGTTTTCATGTAACTAAGAAGGTATGATCTTAAAATGGTAGGATAATTTATACACAAGAAAAAGTCACCAAGTTTTAAGAATACAATTTCATTGATTTTGACAAATATGTGTATAAATCTTAAAATGTATCCCTTATGCTGATAGTTAATCCCCTGCACCAATTCCAGCCTTCTGGCCCTCTTTTTGTTACTATAATTTTGCCTTTTCCAGAATTCTAAATAAATTGAATCATGCATTATATAGACTTTTGTCACTGACCTTTTTCACTTCCCATAATGCATTCTAGATTTATCCAGGTTGTCATGCATCCATGGTTCATTCTTTTTTATTACTGAGTAATAGTGGCTATATGGCAATTTTACAGTTTGATTCCCTTCACCAGCTGATAGGCATTTGGGTGGCTTGCAGTTTTGGACTATCATGAATAAAACTGTGTGAGAATCAAAATATAAGTTTTTTGTGAATGATTTATTTTGGGAAAACACCCCGGAGTGAGGTGGCTGGATTACATGAAAAATGCATGGTTAAATGTTGAAGCAACTGCCAGAGTGTTTTCCAAAGTTGAGGTGCTATTTTCACTCCCAAAAGTAAAGTGTAAAAATTCCAGCTGTTTCAATTCCTTGCCAATATTTGACATCGTCAGAATTTTTCATGTGTGTAGTAGTATCTCAATGTGATCTTAATTTGCATTTTTCTAAGGACTAATCATGTTAGCACATTTTATGTGTTATTTGCCATATCTCCTCATTTTTTAAAAGTTTTATCCACCTCTTAATCAATTTTTAGTTGAGTAAATTTTGAATACTAATGAGTTTTTTATGTTTGCTATATATTCTAGATACAAATCTTTATCAAATACGTGTTTGCCAGACTTTGTTTTACTATTCTTCCACACATCTTGCTTTTTCATTTTCTTAATAGTTTCTTTTAAAGAGTAAATTTTAAAATTTTGATGAAGTCTGATTTACCATTTTTCCTTTTGTGGTTTGTATTCTCTGCATCCTTTTGAAGAAATCTTAGTATAACTCAAGTTCATCGAAATAGTCTCCCATAGTTTACCCAGAAGTTTCATAGTGTTGTCTCATAAGTGTAGAACTGTGATTTTTTGGTAGAAAAGCAATTGATTACTTATGAGTGGAAGTATTTCTGGACTTTCTATTCTGTTTATCCTTATACCAACACTGTACTATCTTAATAATTGTAAATCCATAGTAAATTTTGCTATCAGATAATATAAATTCTCTACCTTTTATGGATCTAACAAAGCTCTAATATCCAGAATCTACAGGAAACTTAAACATATTTACAAGCAAAAAACAAACAACCCCATTAAAAGTGGATGAAATTAAACTAAAGAGCTTCTGCACAGCAAAAGAAATTATCATCAGAGTGAACAGGCAACAAACACAATAGGAGAAAATTTTTGCAATCTATCCATCTGACAAAGGGCTAATATCCAGAATCTATAAGGAACTTAAACATTTTTCAAGAAAAAAACAACCCCTCAAAAAGTGGGCGAAGGATATGAACAGACACTTCTCAAAAGAAGACATCTATGTGGACAATAAGTGTGATTAAAAAGCTCATCATCACTGGTCATTAGAGAAATGCAAATCTAAATCACAATGAGATATGATCTAATAACAGTTAAAATGACAATCATTAAAAAGTCTGGAAACAACAGATTCTAGAGAGGATGTGCAGAAATGGAGACACTTTTACACTGTTGGTGGGAGTGTAAATTAGTTCAACAATTGTGGAAGACAGCACGGCGATTTCTCAAGGACATAGAACCAGAAATACCATTTAACCCAGAAATCCCACTATTGGGTATATACCCAAAGGATTATAAATCATTCTACTATAAAGACACATGCACACATGTTTATTGAAGCACTATTCACAATAGCAAAGACTTGGAACCAACCCAAATGCCCATCAATGATAGACTGAGTAAAGAAAATGTGGCACATATACACCATGGAATACTATGCAGCCATAAAAAAGGATGAGTTCATGTCCTTTGCAGGGACATGGATGAAGCTGGAAATCATCATTCTCAGCAAAACTAACACAGGAACAGAAAACCAAGCACCGCATGTTCTCACTCATAAGTGGGAGTTGAACAAGGAGAACACGTGGACACAGGGAGAAAAATATCACACACTGAGGCCTGTCGTGGGGTGGGGGGCTAGGGGAGGGATAGCAGTAGGAGAAATACCTAACGTAGATAACGGGTTGATGGGTGCAGCAAACCACCATGGCAGGTGTATACTTTTGTAACAAACCTGCATGTTCTGCACATGTATCCCAGAACTTAAAGTAAAAAAAAAAAAAAAAAAAAAAAAAAAAAAAAAAAAAGTGGGTAAAATACATGAACAGACACTTATCAAAAGAAGACATACAAGCACCCAACAAACATAAAGAATGTTCATTATCACTAATCACCAGATAAATATAACTCAAAACCACAATGATATACCATCTCATGCAAGTTAGAATGGCTATTATTAAAAAGTCAAAAACCAACTAATACTGGCAAGGCTGCAGAGAAAAAGGAATGCTTAAACACTGTTAGTGGGAATGCAAATTAGTTCAGCCACTGTGAAAAGTAGTTTGGAGATTTCTCAACGAACTTGAAACAGAGCTACCATTCAACCCAGCAATATAATTACTGGGTATATAATGGGTATATCTAAAAGGAATATAGATCATTATACCAAAAAGACACATTTACTCCTACATTCGTCACTGTGCTATTCACAATCGCAAAGACATAGAATCTACCTACGAGCCCATCAGCAGTGGATTGGATAAAGAAAATGTGGTGTATATATATATATACACTGTGAAATACTATGCAACAATAAAAATAGCAAACCATCATGTCTTTTGCAGTCACATGGACGGAGCTGGAGGCCATAAGACCATAATCCTAAGCGAGTTCACATAGGAACAGAAAACCAAGTGCCACATGTTCTCACACACAAGTGAGCGCTAAATATTGAGCACACACAGGTGTAAACACGAGAACAATAGACACTGTGAACTACTAGAAGTGGGAGGGAGGGAGCCGGGTATAAGTTGAAAAACTACCTATCAGGAACTATGCTCACCATCTGGGTCCAATATACCCAGGTAACACTCCTATACATGTACCCTCTGTTGCCAAAATATTAAAAAATAGACCTTATTTTTAGAGCACTTTCAGGTATAAAGACAATTGAGCAGATCATACAGAGAGCTTCTAGATATCTTCTCTCTCTCCCATTGATAGGTTCCCCTATTTTTAACATCTTACATTAGTGTGGTACATTTGTTGTAATTGACAAGCTGATATTGATACTTTTTAACTGAAACCCATAGTTTATTTATTTATTTATTTACTTGTTATACTTTAAGTTCAAGGGTACATATGCATGACCTGCAGGTTTGTTACATATGTATACATGCGCCCTGTTCCTATGCTGTACCCACTAACTCATCATTTACATTAGGTATTTCTCCTAATGCTATCCCTCCCCTATCCCCCCACCCCATGACAGGCCCTGGTGTGTGATGTTCCCCACCCTGTGTCCAAGTGTTCTCATTGTTCACTTCCTACCTGTGAGTGGAAACATGTGGTGTTTGGTTTTCTCTCCTTGGGATAGTTTGCTCAGAATGATGGTTTCCAGCTTTCCATGTCCCTAAAAAGGACATGAACTCATTCTTTTTTATGGCTGCATAGTATTCCATGGTGTATATGTGCCACATTTTCTTAATCCAGTCTATCATTGATGGACATTTGGATTGGTTCCAAGTCTTTGCTGTTGTGAATAGTGCCACAAGAAACACATGTGCATATGTCTTTATAGCAGCATGATTTATAATCCTTTGGATATATACCCAGTAATGGAATGGCTGGGTCAAATGGTATTTCTAGCTCTAGATCCTTAAGGAATCACCACACTGTCTTTCACAATGCTTGAACCAGTTTACAGTCCCACCAACACTGTAAAAGTGTTCCTGTTTCTCCACATTCTCTCCAGCACCTGTTGTTTCCAGACTTTTTAATGATTGCCATTCTCACTGGTGTGAGATGGTATCTCATTGTGGTTTTGATTTGCATTTCTCTGATGACCAGTGATGATGAGCATTTTTTCATGTGTCTATTGGCTACATAAATGTCTTCTTTTGAGAAGTGTTTGTTCATATCCTTTGCCCACTTTCTGATGGGATTGTTCGTTTTTTTTCTTGTAAATTTGTTTGAGTTCTTTGTAGATTCTGTATATTAGCCCTTTGTCAGATGAGTAGATTGCAAAATTTTCTCCCATTCTCTAGGTTGCCTGTTCCCTCTGATCATAGTTTCTTCTGCTGTGCAGAAGCTCTTTAGTTTAATTAGATCCCATTTGTGAATTTTGGCTTTTGTTGCCATTGCTTTTGGTGTTTTAGACATGAAGTCCTTGCCCATGCCTATGTCCTGAATGGTATTGCCTAGGTTTTCTTCTAGGGTGTTTATGGTTTTAGGTCTAACTTTTAAGTCAACGTGACCCAGCATATAAACAGAACCAAAGACAAAACCACATGATTATCTCAATAGATGCAGAAAAGGCCTTTGACAAAATTCAACAGCTCTTCATGCTAATAACTCTCAATAAATTAGGTATTGATGGAATGTATCTCAAAATAATAAGAGCTATTTATGACAAACTCACAGCCAATATTATACTGAATGGGCAAAAACTGGAAGCATTCACTTTGAAAACTGGCACATGAGACAGATGCCCTCTCTCACCACTCCTATTCAACATAGTGTTGAAAGTTCTGACCAGTACAATCAGAAAGGAGAAAGAAATAAAGGGTATTCAATTAGGAAAAGAGGAAGTCAAATTGTCCTTGTTTGCAGACGACATGATTGTATATTTAGAAAACCCCATCGTCTCAGTCCAAAGTCTCCTTAGGCTGATAAGCAACTTTGGCAAAGTCTCAGGACACAAAATCAATGTGCAAAAATCACAAGCATTCTTATACACCAATAACAGACAAACAGAGAGCCAAATCATGAATGAACTCCCATTGACAATTGCTTCCAAGGGAATAAAATACCTAGCAATCCAACGTACAAGGGATGTGAAGGACCTCTTCAAGGAGAACTACAAACCACTGCTCAATGAAATAAAAGAGGACACAAACAAATGGAAGAATATTTCATGCTCATGGATAGGAAGAATCAATATCGTGAAAATGTCCATATTGCCCAAGGTCATTTATAGATTTAATGCCATCCCCATCAAGCTACCAATGACTTTCCTCACAGAATTGGATAAAACTACTTTAAAGTTCATATCGAACCAAAAAAGAGCCCGCATTGCCAAGACAATCCTAAGCCAAAAGAACAAAGCTGGATGCATCATGCTACCTTACTTCAAACTATACTACAAAGCTACAGTAACCAAAACAGCATGGTGCTGGTACCAAAATAGAGATATAGGCCAATGGAACAGAACAGAGCCCTCAGAAATGACACCACACATGTACAACCATCTGATCTTTGACAAACCTGACAGAAACAAGAAATGGGGAAATGATTCCCTATTTAATAAATGGTGCTGGGAAAACTGGCTCTCTTTTCTTCTTTGTTAGTCTTGCTAGCAGTCTATCTATTTTGTTGATATTTTCACAAAACCAGCTCCTGGATTCATTGATTTTTTTGAAGAGTTTTTTTGTGTCCCTATCTCCTTCAGTTCTGTTCTGATCTTAGTTATTTCTTGCCTTCTGCTAGGTTTTGAATGGATTTGCTTTTGCTTCTCTAGCTCTTTTAATTGTGATGTTAGGGTGTCAATTTTAGATTTTTCCTACTTTCTCTTGTGGGCATTTAGTGCTATAAATTTCCCTCTACACACTGCTTTAGTGTGTCCTGGAGATTCTGCTACATTATGTCTTTGTTCTCATTGGTTTTAAAGAACATCTTTATTTCTGCCTTCATTTTGTTATTTACCCAGTAGTCATTCAGGAGCAGGTTGTTCATTTTCCATGTAGTAGCATGGTTTTGAGTGCATTTCTTGGTCCTGAGTTCTAATTTGATTGCACTGTGGTCTGAGAGATAGTTTGTTGTGATTTCTGTTCTTTTACATTTGCCGAGGAGTGTTTTACTTCCAATTTTGTGGTCAATTTTGTAATAAGTGTGATGTGGTGCTGAGAAGAATGTATTTTCTGTTAATTTGGGGTGGAGAGTTCTGTAGATATCTATTAGGTCTGCTTGGTTTAGAGCTGAGTTCAAGTCCTGGTCCTTGTTAAGCTTCTGTCTCATTGATCTGTCTAATATGGACAGTGGTGTGTGCAAATCTCCTATTATTATTGTGTGGGAGTCTAAGTCTCTTTTGAGGTCTCTAAGAACTTGCTTTATGAATATAGGTGCTCCTGTATTGGGTGCATATATATTTAGTATAGGTAGCTCTTCTTGTTTTATTCATCCCTTTACCATTATATAATGGCCTTCTTCGTCTCTTGATCTTTGTTGGTTTAAAGTCTGTTTTATCAGAGAAAAGTATTGCAACCCCTGCTTTTTTTTTTTTTTTTTTTTTTTTTGCTTTCCATTTGCTTGGTAGATCTTCCTCCATCCCTTTATTTTGAGCCCATGTGTGTCTCTGCACATGAGATGGGTCTCCTTAATACAGCACACTGATGGGTCTTGACTCTTTATCCAGTTTGCCAGTCTATGTTTTTTAATTGGAGCATTTAGCCCATTTACATTTAAGGTTAATATTGTTATGTGTGAATTTGATCCTGTCATTATGGTGTTAGCCAGTTATTTTGCCTGTTAGTTGAAGCCCTTTATTCCTATCATTGATGGTCTTTACAATTTGGCATGTTTTTGCAGTGACTTGTACTGGTTGTTCCTTTCCATGTTTAGTGCTTCCTTCAGGAGCTCTTGTAAGGCAGGCCTGGTGGTGACAATATCTCTTAGCATTTGCTTGTCTGTAAAGGATTTTATTTATCCTTCAGTTATGAAGCTCAGTTTGACTGGATATGAAATTCTAGGTTGAAAATTATTTTCTTAAAGAATGTTGAATATTGGCCCCCACTCTCTTCCGGCTTGTAGAGTTTCTGCCAAGAGATCCGCTGTTAGCACAATGGGCTTTCTTTTGTGGGGGATCCGACCTTGTTCTTAACATTTTTTCCTTCATTTCAACCTTGGTGAATCTGACAATTATGTGTCTTGGGGTTGCTCTTCTCGAGGAGTATCTTTGTGGCGTTCTTCGTATTTCCTGAATTTGAATGTTGGCCTGCCTTGCTAGGTTACAGAAGTTCTCCTGGTGAATATCCCGAAGAGTGTTTCCCAGTTTGGTTCCATTCTCTCCGCCACTTTCAGGTACACCAATCAGACATAGATTTGGTCTTTTCACATAGTCCCAAATTTCTTGGAGGCTTTGTTCGTTTCTTTTTACTCTTTTTTCTCTAAACTTCTCTTCTTGTTTCATTCTATTCATTTGATCTTCAATCACTGATACCCTTTCTTCCACTTGATTGAATGAGCTACTGAAGCTTGTGCATGTGTCACGTAGTTCTTGTGCCATTGTTTTCAGCTCTATCAGGTCCTTTATGGTCTTCTCTATTTATTTATTTATTTTATTTTATTCTAGTTAGCCACTCATCTAATCTTTTTTCAAGGTTTTTTGCTTCCTTGTGATAGGTTTGAACATCCTCTTTTAGCTTGGAGAAGTGTGTTATTACTGAACTTCTGAAGCCTATTCTGTCAACTCGTCAAATCATTCTCCATCCAGCTTTGTTCCATTGCTGGCGAGGAGCTGCGATCCTTTGTAGGAGAAGAGGCACTTTGGTTTTTTAAGAATTTTCAGCTTTTCTGCTCTGGTTTCTCCCCATCTTTGTGGTTTTGTCTACCTTTGGTCTTTGGTGATGGTGACCTACAGATGGGGCTTTGGTGTGCATCTGCTTTTTGTTGATGTTGATGCTATTGCTTTCTGTCTGTTAGTTTTCCTTCTAACAGTCATGTCCCTCAGCTGCAAGTCTTTTGGAGTTTGCTGGAGATCCACTCCAGACCCTATTTGCCTTGGTATTACCAGCAGAGGCTGCAGAATAGCAAATATTGCAGAACAGTAAATATTGTTGCCTGATCCTTCCTCTGGAAGCTTCATCTCAGAGGGGCACTCAGCTGTATGAGGTGTCAGTCTGCCCATGCTGGGAGGTATCTCCCAGTCAGGCTACACAGGGGTTAGGGACCCACTTGAGGAGGCAGTCTGTCCATTCTCAGAGCTCAAACACAGTGCTGGGAGAACCACTGCTCTCTTCAGGACTGTCAGACAGGCATGTTTAAGTCTGCAGAAGTTTCTGCTGCCTTTTGTTCAGCTATGCCCTGCCCCCAGAGGTGGAGTCTACAAAGGCAGGCAGGCCTCATTGAGCTGCCATGGGCTCCACCCTATTCGAGCTTCCCAGCCACTTTGTTTACCTACTCAAGTCTCAGCAATGGCAGATACCCCTCCCATAGCTGGGCTGTCACCTTGCAGTTTGATCTCAGACTGCTGCACTAGCAGTGAGCAAGTCTCCGTGGGCGTGGGACCCACTGAGCCAGGTGTGGGTTATAATCTCCTGGTGTGCTGTTTCCTAAGAATGTTGGAAAATCAGGGGCAGTCTCCCGATTTTCCTTGTACAGGAAAATCCCTTACAGACCCCTTACACTTCCCGAGTGAGGCAATGCCCTGTCCTGCTTCAGCTCACCCTCCGTGGGCTGCACCCATTGTCCAACCAGTCCCAGTGAGATGAACCAGGTATCTCAGTTGGAAATGCAGAAATTACCCATGTTCTGTGTTGATCACGCTGGGAGCTGCTGACCGGAGCTGTTCTTATTTTGCCATCTTGGAACAGACCTCCAAGCCGAAAGGTTCACTCTACTGTTCTGAGTTTTAACAAATAATATAAAGCCAGGTATTCACCATTATAGGATCAGACAGAATAGTTTTACTACCCTAAAAATTCTCTGGGCCCCACCTCTTTATTCATTCCATCTTTTTCAAACCCCTGGCAATTACTGCTGTTTATTTATTTATTATTTTTTAGCTGTCTTTATAGTTTTGCTTATTCCAGTATGTCATACTGTTGAAATCATAATGTATTTTTAATTTTAATTTTAATGTATTTTTAATTTTAATTATTTTTAATTTTAATTATTTGTAGTCTTTCTTATTTTATTAAGCAATATGTACTTAAAGTTTCTCCATGTGTTTCTGTGCATTGATACTCATTTATTTTTATCACTGAATAATATTCCATTGTATGGATGAACCACACTTTACCTATTCTCCTGCCAAAGCACATCTTGGTGGCCTGGTGGGAGAGTATGTATAAAGCTATTATAATCATTTGTGTGCAGATTTTTATGTGGACACAAGTTTTCAAGTCATTTGGATAAATACCAAGAGTGTAATTGCTGGATCACATGGTAAGAGTATGTTTAGTTTTTGAAACAACTGCTTTACTAAGTGGTGTGCCATTTTCTATGCCATCAGCAAGGAATGGAAGTTTCTGTTGCTCCACATTCTTGCAAGCATTCCATCTTGTCAGTATTTAAATTTTAAGCATTCTAGTAGGTGTATAGTGATGTCTCCTTCTTGTTGTAATTTGCAATTCTATAATGACACATAATGATTAACGTATTTTCTTGCACTCATTGGATATCTGTACATCTTCATTGGTGAGGTGTTTGTTCAGACTTTTTACTGATTTTGTGGCTTTGGAAAAAAAAAAAAGAAAATGGACAGGAAGAAGTAGAGAAAGAAGAGAGAATAGCCACAATTATGTGTTATCACAGAGTCTGCCTTTCATTCCAAAGGACATTCCAAAGGACACAGACCTACCATTTATCTAAAAAAAATCATCCAAAAACATAGAGTAAGTTCATGTATAAACTGAAACTAAAAATGGGGCAAAAAAAAAAAAAAACAGTAAAAAGATCAGCTCTTGTAATGAAATATACTGTCTCCTTTTTTATTACATCTTCTCTCTGTATACATGCTCTGTTATTCTGTTTCACCCTTTCAGTGGGCTGCTTCTGTTCACTCATATTTTCTAATTTCTCATAATCTTGTTTACCATTTGGTTATCAAGGCTGCCTCAAATGTCTTCATTATGGTTTTTCAGTTTCAACCTCTACTAACTAGTTCAGTCTGTTTATGTTCTTGGTTTAAGAGGCTATAACTCAAATGCATATCCCTCTCTCAACTTTTCTTTTTTATAGCAAGTTATGTGTCACAAGTCACTTGCCAACTAGTTTATTGGCTGTTATTTGGAGAAATATCTATCTTAGAGCTAATCAGGGGTACCTGAAGGGTTAACATCAAAGAATATAAAACACAGATGCTTACTCAACAGAGCCCTTGGGGTTGGCACATAAAACGGACTGTTTAGTGTGAAAGCAGATAGACACCATATAAAATGCCTATAACCAAAGTCACTGGGAAAGATAATTTTAAAATTGAGAAGGTGACAACCACCTTAAAATGTAGATAGTGCAAAGAGAATGAGGAATTAAAAAATGTCTTTAGACTTGACCATTAAGAAAGCAGCATGGCTTTGTGATGATTCACCATAAAAAGGAAAATTTGTGAAGAATGAAGATTGGAAAGAAATATACAAAGTGGTTAGTTCATCATTAGAAAGAAGTGAAAACTTTTTTTTTTCTTTTTTTTAAGACAATCACTCTGACTGCGAGGCTGTAGTGCAGTGGTGCAATCTCAGCTCACTGCAACTTCCACCTCCCAGGTTCAAGCAATTCTCTTGCCTCAGCCTCCTGAGTAACTGGGACTTCAGGGACTACAGGCATGTGCCACCACTCCTGGCAAATGTTGTACTTTTAGTACAGACAAGGTTTCAGTATTTTGGCCAGACTGGTCTCAAACTATTGACTTCAAGTAATGCACTCACCCCTATCTCCCAAAGTGCTGGGATTACAGGAGTGAGCCATCATGCCTGGCCATAAGTAAGAACATTTTTGATTGAGAAACAGCATAGGCAAAATCCAGATAAAGAGATTAGAAATACTGAATACATGGAGAAGATAAAATGAATTGCAGAAGGGAAAATAAATTCAAATATTGCAATCAGTTAGTTAATATTAATAAGGCTTTAGTAAAGAGTTAGCATATTATAATATGTCTTCTAAGAAATATACTGTATTTAAAAATGTAAGAAAGTGAACTAAAATGACCAAGTACATTAAACCTTAATAAAATGTTACTTTCTTATATAGGCATTTCCTTTCACATCACAGCCCTCATATCTCATGATTCTAATTGAATATTTAGAAGACAAATGCCATTTACAATTAGTCTAGACTGTTACTTGTTATTACTTAGCTTTTGTAAGAAACACCATAAATTACAAAATTATAGTCTCATTTGGAGCTGTCAAACCTCTTGTCATGGAAGCAATTTAAAATCCTAGTATTTGATGACATCATTACATCATTCCCTCTGTCTTTTTGGAGGAACACAATTTAACTTGCTGAGAAAGAAGGCTCTAAACAGTATTGTGAGATTTTCTTCTTTTCTCCTCTTTCAAACCACCAAATAACATTATGTGATCCACACAATCTGGAATCACAATATTTTATATTTTGTCTCATTAAAATCATCAAACCTTCTCAATTTATCCTTAATCTGCTTCATCAAAACAGAAAAGAACTATGTTGACAACAATTTAGTGGACTTTATTCTCCTCTTCTTGTCCAACAGCATTTAAAAATGACTGAATTTTTAAAAATACACAGCTTTCAAGATGAAGACAAAAACTGTGTTTTTTTTAGTTTTTTTTTTTAATTTCCCATTTATTTATAAAATGAATGATCAAACACCCCAGTGACTTAAATTGTCTTCCCCTTTTCAACCTGTCTTTCAGATCCAATATAGAGCAAGTTCTTAGTCTGCAGCACATGGCCAGAGACGTGAAAGTCACAGAAGAACTAAGGATTAGAGATCAGTAACTGAATGATGTCCATTGAGGTTACATATTGACTTGACAAGTTTGGTAAACAGTCTAGAAACTTGATTATGCTCTTGCTGCACAGATACTGACAGAGCACTATGATCAGCTTGTTTGTAAGTACAAAAAGGGTTTATAAGTATTGGGGGCAAGGATGAGTTCCAAGGAAGACATAGCATTCTAAAACAGACTCCAGGTGATAGATGTGTCCTGCTAACAAGAACCTACTCCAGTGCTTTTCTTATTGTGGAAGTGTTATGGTCCTTTTTGTCTCACTGTTGAGGAATGCATTCCTTTTCTGTTTCCTCTCAACTGAATTTAAAATGTAAGATAGCTGCATTCTGTTGTAGAAGTACCAGAGAATTGGGCCCTTGCTTATTGTTCTACAGATAAGCATAAATTTACTGGTTTAGGGGAAAAAATAGAATGAAGAAGAGGATCTCTATTTTGATAGGAACTCTTAGCCTCATGTTCTCAAGAGAAGCAGAAGGCAGAGATCACAAGGAATGTGTTTTCAGAAGACAAGTCATAATTTCCTCTCTTCATACTTTGGAGAGTCAGGGAAGATTCCCTAAAGAGGGATTTGAGTCAACACTGTAAACCATCTAGTCTTTAACGTTTGTCTTAACTGCCCCGTTTAGCTATTAGGTGACTCTAAGGATCACATTCATCTCACCCCTCCCCTATGGAGGAGAAACATTGCTGTACATGAACTGTGCCCAAGTGCATGTGTATCTTAATACTAGAAAATATGATACAGGATCAAAAGCTTGAATTTTTGCCTGCTGAGTCCGCTTAAGATTTTAAACCCTTGGGAGGCTGAGGCAGGTGGGTCACCTGAGGTCTGGAGTTCGAGACCAACCTGACTGACATGGAAAAAACCCATATCTACTAAGAATACAAAAAAAAAAAAAATTAGCTGGACATGGTGGCACATGCCTGTAATCCCAGCTACTTGGGAGGCTGAGGCAGGAGAATCACTTGAACCCCAGAAGCGGAGGTTACGGTGAACAGAGATCGTACCTGGACTCCAAGTATGTACATTGCACTCTAGCCTGGGCAACAAGAGTGAGACTCCATCTCAAAAAAATAAAAAAATAATAATAATTTATACCCTTGGGACTGACCATAATTTTAGACTATTTCTTCACAGGAATATCTACTCTGTTTTTGTGAAAATGGTAGGGAGCTGGGTGGGAACCTGTCCTTAGAAGGCATAGGGAATGCAGAAGTCAGGGATGCTTTTGCACTTGGAAGACCCTTTCGATGCAGTTTAGAATTGGCTGAGATTTGGTGAGATCTAGAAAGTCTAGAAGAACAAAGTTAAATAAGCCTTTCCGCCCTTGTAGTGTAAGGTTTTGTTGCTTTGAAAGATGGAAAGAAGGAGTCTATTAGTTCCACATGGGCCAGCTCAGTTCAGCTGGAGTGGTTGTGTGGAAGGGCGCCCTGTATAGCATGTGGGAGCAGAAGTCTTATAGCAATATGGAACGTGATTTGCATAGAACATCTCCTCTGCATATATTATCACACAATCTGGCACTCGGTGAGATAAATAGAAAAAAGATTCATGTATCCTGGATGCTGTCAAATATCACCTAATATGAAATAAACTCATTTAAGCAGTTTTGTTACTACCTATCCTTTCAACCTGCTTCATTGTTTGATGCTGTGGTTAACATACTTGGGAAAAAAAAAAAAAACTAGGGAAGAGAAGTGAGGTTCTGGCCTTTAGCATCAGCTCTAGTCTAAGTGACAGGAGAAAATAGAAAGCCTGGTTTTCTATAATCTGACACAGAACCCACTGCACTCCCATTCCCCACCATGCTGCATGTCAGGGCAGTTTACTACAAATCTGCCACTTATAACAAGATCACTTCCACTTTCACAACTTTTACTTTATTGTTCTTCTCACCAGGAAGGACTCCAATTTTCCTGTTGTCTAGAAAATTTCTACTTATTCTTCAAGGCCTGGCCCAAGTGCCACCTCGTCAATCAAGAATTTTCTGTCCCTTCCCCCAACAACTTATGAACACTTAATGCTTTCTGAGGATTCTTTAAACTTTTCAAATGGTGGTATCTTGTTTCAATTTAATTTCAGACTCATCGAATACCATAAATATATCTAACCATTTCTTATATACATTAGAGCACAAATCATCAGTGAATTGTTTGAATTAAACTGAAATAGATGGTGTGAAATCAACACATCCAACAGTGACTATGTACACAGTGCTCTTGTCTAGAGACTGGGTATTTTTTCATTTACTAGTCCTAGTAGAATATTTAATAAATATTATCCATTTTGCTCTTTGATATATATATATATGGTATTTATTTGACATATTCCCTTCACCCATCTGTGCCCTTTGGCAGTGTCCCCTGCCACACACTAACTCCAGACTGGTCTGACAACTTTCTTCGGTTAGTAAGAGTTGCAATGTGCTGCACATTTGTCTTTATCTGTCTCTTGCTGCTCTTTGGAACCTGGGGACTAACATGTGCAGAATCATAGACAAGCCTCCTGAAAGGTGAAAGAACACGTGGAGCATAGACAAGCCAACCCAGCTAAGCTTAACCATTCTGCCAGCTGACAAGCTACAAGGCCATCACAGACCATTCATGCTAGCTGAGCTGAATCATTCCAAGTGTTACCCCAGCCTACCTGCAGGCTTGTTTTAAGCCACCAATTTGTGCATAGTTTCTAAGTTAGCAAAAGCACACTGATTTCTCAAATCACAGCATGCAGAATGAAAATCAATTCTTTTGAATTACCTCTGCCCAGCAGGTTTGTGACTGCCTAGAAGTCTTTAGGACAACAATGATAAATGACTGTATTAGTCAAAGGTGGAAGAGTTAGCTGTATGCTCAGGCTCTGAGTTGAAATGCATAGGGAAAAAGTCTTCTCCTCTGAAATATCTCTTCCAGCTTAAAATTCTTCCATACAGATAACTTGGGAGATGTACAGTATTGCATATTTAGTTACACAGAAGATTCTGGTAAGTTTATTTAGTTGAGCATCTAATTCTTGAGATAATGGGATACAGGATGGTTTTTTTCAGTTTCTATAAGATTTTGGATAATATTGAGATTAGCTATTCATTGATTAGAAAGTAGAAACTTCTCTAAACTACTCTGAATCTTTTATTTACTGAACTGACAGATTGATTTTTCACAACTGAGTCAAAACTTTAATAGGAAAATTTCCACTTTAAATTTTCAAATTCATAGTATTTTTCTCTAAGTGTTTAAAGAAATTTATATATTAGCTGGTTTTTAAATACCAGTATTATTGATTTCTGCATATTATATTCATTGTTTAGTTTTGCTAGAAATCTATTTCAATAGCTTTTTACAAAAAACACTTCTTTTACATTGTTGACTCTATTTATTTATTTAGATAGAGACTTGCTCTGTCATCCAGCCTGGAGTGCTAGTCTCGAACTCCTAGGCTCAAGTGATCCTCCCACCTCAGCCTCTCAGAGTGTTTGAATTACAGGCATGAGCCACCAAGCTTGGCCAAATTGTTGACTCTTTTCTTCTTCTTCTTCTTCTTTTTTTTTTTTTTTTTGCATTTTTATGATATTTTATTTACTATTTTAATTTCTTCTATCATTGTTTTTTATGAAAACAATAAATAAATATATGTATAATTTGAAATCACAGAATTATAGGCTTTTGATCTGGGAAGGTTTGAATCCACAGAATCAAGCACAGAGATAAGCCCCACATAAGGGCTCAATAAATACTTTTTGAGTTTAAATATTATTGTTTTCCATTCTACATTGTTCATCAATTAATGATCCTATATTATGCTTCAGATGTAGCAGCACTGTCCAGTATAGAATATTTAACTCATTAAATTTTGGTATTCATTTTTTCTCAAATATAAATCTTCACAAGTTTTGATGTGCTGCATTTACATGGACAGTCATTTTCAAATATTTTTAAATTTCCATTAAAATGTAGCAACCTTCCCTCACAAAGTAGTCAAGCTCTTCTACAATGTAAGCATAAATCTATAATCAGTGACTTTTTCTATCACAAATATTTATTCATTGTGCCTTATGAAATAATGACACAATGGATTTTTGGCATAGGTTCTAAGTTAGCAAAAGTTAACTGACTTCTGAAAACACGGCATGTGGAGGGAAAGATAAATCTTTCAAATTCTCCCTGCCCAGCAGCATTGTAGCTGTTCAGCAGTTTTTAGGACCACAATGACAGAAGATTGTTTTAGAAGATCCCAATTTTGGCAATATGATTTCATAAAGTTGGCGGTAAGAATTTGGCATGACACTGTTTATATTCCAGAGCTTATGTGGTTTTTATTTAGAATGAAATTGAGTTCTAAGTGAAGGGTAGAATTTGAAGACTGCTTTCCTCAGTACATTCAAAAACAGTTTTTGCTTTCTTGTTTTTTTTTTTTTTTTTAATACTTATGGAGTCTATACTGTGAGTCAGGGATAGGAACAAATATTTTAAATATGAAATCTAATATCATTCTGTATTTTAACATACCTCATCTTCATTTAAATTATGTAGAAACTAGGGTTTAGAAATGTTAAACTACCTTTACCAAAATCACCCACACAATAAGAATTGAATCAGGGGTTAAAATCCAAGCTAACTTACTTCATAGTAGCCTCTAGTCATCTCACAAATGAGTTGCATACAAACCGGTTAATGTTCACATGAAATTACTTAATTTTCAGGGTTTTGAATTAAATTAAAGACTAAAAGCAATTTTTTTTCCTGGAAGTATTAATTCACACATTTATCTATTGGCCCATGATTGAGAAAATATGTGTGTAAAAATGAAGAAAAATAATTTAAAAAGTTCAAATATGGTAATGAAAAAAAACAACCGGAAGAAATCAGGAAGTAATTCTGCTTGGATCCTGCCATCAATAGTGTGAGTGACGAGTAAATGTGGATAAGTTGTTTGAGCTCAGGAGTCTCCTTTCTACAGTGAGAGATGAGAATTTGGTTTCTCGGGTTCTTTACAATCTTGGCAATCTTTTAGAATCTCAGTTTAGCATCATCCTAGAGAGGTGACAGTAATATTCTAAAGACAAACACATCCCTCCAAGCACTTTTTGAACCACAGCTACTAATTAGTCATTCTTTTTGATGCAGATATAGGGTTTACCCTGGAAGATCATCATAAAAATATATAATTTGAAGTCAGAATAATAGGTTTTTGATCTGGAAAGGTTTGCATCCACAGGATCAAGCACAGAGATCCGTCCCATATAAGGGTTCAATAAATATTTTCTGAATTGAATTAAATATTATTGTTTTCCATTCTACAATGTCCATCAATTAATGATAATGCATTATGCTTCAGGGGTAGCAGCTCAGTCTCACCATCTGAGTTGTCAATCCTTCAAGGCAGGAGTCATTTCTTCTAGCCCTTTTCTTATCAACTAACAAGATGAGGGCAAGGAAAGCATTCTCATTGTTTAATTTAATCCAATGGGTAAAACACCTTTCCTTTTTGGATTTGTTGAAAGCAACTCCATTTAGGTAAAATGACACCTGTCAAGTTCCTTGATGATTTCACCTTTCCTGATACAATTACAGAAAGGCACACAAGGCTGGTCCTAAGTATTTCAGTGGCATGAACAGTATAGCTATAATTAGTGATTTTTGCCTGGTGTTAACAAATGCCAGAGGGCATCTCAATCTCTGTAGATGAGTTCTCCAGGATTTAATTAGCTCTCTCCTTCATTCTTTGTAGAACTGTGCTATTCCTAATATACCTGGTGCTTGCTTCAGGCATGGGTCAAAACATGCAGCTGTCAATTATTTAATATTCATGACATTTTAAACAAATGAACTGTGCAAAAAGCCTGTAGTATTAAAGGATATTGAAGCCAGTTCATTTATAGAATAGATAGCTTACATTTTTTAAAATAATAGTATGAATAACTCAGAGACACAAGAAATTTGTTCTTAAATCTTAAAATCTGTCTTCTCTATTTGCTTGTAATTATCAAGACAGAGAATGAAGCAAGTGTTATCTGGGTTTTAGTTTCTATTCTCTGTTATCTCAGTATATCAATTTTGCACATCACTGCAGGCTTCAACTTTTCGTCTTTAAAATGGATAATTGAATGAGCTGATTTCTAAGACTCCTCTAGTTTTAAAAGTCTAGGCTTTGATGGTGATTATGGAAATTTTTATCAAATTCAGACTCATTTTTCTTTAAAATAGATTTCTGGGAGAAATTCTAATTTTTGCTTTATTACATGTGTGTACTATAGAGAGAAGGACATTACATAACTTTTTAAATTCTGTAATTTCTGTTCCTTGAAAAGTTTGAAAACAATTTTCTTGGCTACACCAGTGACATGTGATACATAAAAACGTTTTGGAATGAATCCCTGGAAATAAGTTACGCAGCTCAGAAAGTTACTGTAGTTTTTTCCAGCCATCAGGTTACATTTTGATGCCCTAAAGCAGAAATTTACTGAGTATCCCGGTTAATATGGCTTCCTGAAATGGCTTTTATGTCTCTGGAGAAACTGACTTCTTAAAATATATTACAGTCAATTTTTAAGTTAATTCTGGAGATTGGGCTAATGGCTTAGCTACTGATCATTGCTCATTTAAGCTAAAGTCAACATCCCTTACAGATTAGACCTGTGATTTCACTTTTACTTATCTTAGCAATTATCCTGTTGACATCCTGATGGATGGGCAATGTATATGGCATAAAGTTATATAGATATGACAGTGAGCTTCCTTTTAAGTCTATCTGTTGCATTATGACAATGTTTAAGTAATAATAATGACACATATGTAGATATACCATAGGACCATACTTTGTGTAGAGTATGGCAAGTCACCAACTCTTATGAATAACATTTATTTAATTTCACATGGAAAGTAATAAATATTTTAACAGCCTTACTGAGGTAAAATGGACAAATAATAAACTGCATATGTACAATTTAACAATTTTGGCAGATGTATGCCCATGAAACTATCACCACAATTAAGATCCTGAACTTACCGTTACCTCCCAAAGTTTCCTTATGCCCTTTTTGAATCACTTCCTCTTGTACATCCCAATCTCTTTCCCTAGCCAATACTGAGATGTTGTAGTATGTCACTATAGTTTGTACTTTCTATATTTTATATAAATTAAATACATATATAAAGTAGTATGTACTTGTTTATGACTT
This sequence comes from Macaca nemestrina, assembly GCF_043159975.1. Taxonomy (NCBI): domain Eukaryota; kingdom Metazoa; phylum Chordata; class Mammalia; order Primates; family Cercopithecidae; genus Macaca; species Macaca nemestrina. The sequence goes on from NC_092143.1 coordinate 47,980,321, forward strand.
TTTTCACTCAGCATAATTATTTTGAGATTCACTAGTGTTACTGTGTGTAGCAATAGTTCACTTCTTTTCACAGTTGAGTAGTATTTTATTGTATGAATATACTGTAATTTGTCTATTTCCCTGTTCAGGAATATTTGTGTTATTTCCAGTTTTTGGCTATTACAAATAGACCTCGTATGAACATTTGTATGTAAGTCTTTGCACATTATATACACACACACAAACACAAACACACATATATGTATTTTCTTTTCTCTTGATTGGTTAAATAATTATAAATGCTAAAGTAAATTATTAGTTCTAATAATTTTTTTGTAGATTGTGTCAGGTTTTCTATATAGAAAATATCATCATCATGGTCAGGTGTAGTGGCTCATAACTAATCCCAGCACTTCGGGAGTCTGAGGAGGGCGGATTGCTTGAGGCCAGGAGTTTGAGACCAGCCTGGCCAGTATGACGAAACCTAGTCTCTACTAAAAATACAAAAAATAGCCAGGCATGGTGGCAGGTTGCCTGTAATCCCAGCTATTCAGATGGCTGAGGCAGGAAAATCGCTTGAACCCCGGAGGCAGACATTGCAGTGAGTCGACATCATACCACTGCACTCTAGCCAGGGAGAAAGAGCAAGCCCCTATATCAAAACAAAGTAAAAAAAGAAAAAAGAAAGAAAAAGAAAAGAAAATATCATCATCTGAGAATAAAGATTATTTTACTTCTTCGTTTATAATCTGAAAGCATTTCTTTTCTTTTATTGCCTGATTGCACTGGCTGGACATCTAGTACAATGTTGAATAGAACTCATGAGAGCAGACATCCTTATCTTGTTTCTGATCCTGGGATAAGTCATTTAGAATTTCACCATTAAGTATTATGTTATCTCTCTGTAGGTTGTCATAGATGTCCTTTATCAGGTTAGGATTCTTTGTGTTACTAATTTGTTGAGAATTTTTATCAGGAATGAGTGTCAAACTTTGTTAAATGCTTTTGCTGCATTGATTGAGATGATCATGAGTTTTTCTTTTACAGTTTGCTATATTTGCTACCTTGATTAATTTCCAAATGTTAAACCAATCTTTCATTTTTGACATAATTCCTACTTGGTCATGATGTATTATCCTTTTCATATATTGTTGCTTTATTTAGCAAGAAAATATTTATTTCTTACAAATATTCGATAATTATATACTTTGAATGTAGTCATAAGCATTTATTAAGAGCATGGGCTCTTTGGTTAAGTGGACTTGGTCAAAATACCAGCCTTGGTTAAGTTACTTGAGCTTTTCTATCTTTCAGTTTGCTTAACTGTCAAATGTCAACAAGAACAACAGCTTAGCTATTTCATAGGCAGTTTCTAGTACAAAATAAAGTAATGCATTTGGGATTATAGTATAATACCTGGTACACAGAACATGCCAGACATGGTTATATAGCATTAATATATTTGAGTGGCTGTAGTAAGTCCAGAGCATTAATGTGTGGCAAGTCATCAGTGGTAGGAAAATATGAGGGGAGAGGGTTTTGAAATAATTATGAGAGTGAGTTATTGAGCCAGTTGGAGGAATTGCTAAAAGTCAGTAAGAGACAATGAGAGGTTGAGTTAAAGATTGACTTGCTGGTTTGAAGTTGGTAAAAGGGAAAGGTTCTAGACATTCTAGAGGTGAAAAGTTGAGTGTCTTAGAGTATATCTGTCTAGGTACATATAAAGGGACTTTTATAGAAAAGCTATCAAAGGGCCGGCTAGATACTTAGAGGAAGTTAATAATACCAAGGTCAGTATTCCAATTCCAAAACCTCCATCTAGTCTTTTACAATGCAGTTTTTTTTTAACAATCCTTGACTCTTAAACACCTTCAAATAATTTTATTCCCTGGACTCTTTTGAAGTGGAAGGAACTCTTTCTAACTCATTCTACAAGACCAACATAACATAACTCTGATACCAAAACCAAACAAAGACACAGAAAAGAAAGACAGAAAGACTGAAAGAAAGAAAGAAAGAAAGAGAAGAAGGAACGAAGGAAGGAAGGAAGGAAGGAAGGAAGGAAGGAAGGAAGGAAGGAAAGAAAGAAAGCTACAGGCCAGTATGTCCAACATAAACACAAAAATCCTTAACAAAATATTAGCAACTGAATCCAACAATACATCAAAAAAGATAATATACCATTATCACATGAAATTTATTCCAGGAATGCAAGGATGTTTCCACATATATAATCAATAACTGTGATACACTACATCAACAGAATTAATGACAAAAACTATACGATCATCTGAATAGATGCAGAAAAAGCATTAGATAAAAGTCAACATCCCTTTATGATAAAACTCTCAATAAATTGGGTATAGTAGGAATGTACCTCAACACAAAAGCAATGGCAACAAAAGCCAAAATTGACAAATGAGATCTAATTAAACTAAAGAGCTTCTGCACAGCAAAAGAAATTACCATCAGAGTGAACAGACAACCTATAGAATGGGAGAAAATTTTTGCAATCTACTCATCTGACAAAGGGCTAATATCCAGAATCTACAAAGAACTGAAACAAATTTACAAGAAAAAACAAACAACCCCATCAAAAAGTGGGCAAAGGATATGAACAGACACTTCTGAAAAGAAGACATTTATGCAGCCAACAGACACATGAAAAAATGCTCATCATCACTGGCCATCAGAGAAATGCAAATCAAAACCACAATGAGATACCAACTCAAACCAGTTAGAATGGCAATCATTAAAAAATCAGGAAACAACAGGTGCTGGAGAGGATGTGGAGAAATAGGAACACTTCTACACTGTTGGTGGGACTGTAAACTAGTTCAAGCATTGTGGAAAACAGTGTGACGATTCCTCAAGGATCTAGAACTAGAAATACCATTTGACCCAGCTATCCCATTACTGGGTATATACACAAAGGATTATAAATCATTCTGCTATAAAGGCACATGCATACGCATGTTTATTGCAGCACTATTCACAATAGCAAGGACTTGGAACCAACCCAAATGTCCATCAATGATAGACTGGATTAAGAAAATGTGGCACATATACACCATGGAATACTATGCAGCCATAAAAAAGGATGAGTTCATGTCCTTTGTAGGGACATGGATGAAGCTGGAAACCATCATTCTGAGTAACCTATCGTAGGGACAGAAAACCAAACACTGCGTGTTCTCACTCATAGGTGGGAATTGAACAATGAGAACACCTGGACACAGGAAGGGGCACATCACACACCAGGGTCTGTCATGGGGTGGGGGCGGGTGGTGATACACCATTAAGAGATATACCTAATGTAAATGACAAGTTAATGGGTGCACCACACCAACATGGCACATGTATACATATGTAACAAACCTGCATGTTGTGTACATGTACCCTAGAACTTAAAGTATCATAAAAATTTTTTTAAATCTGTAAAAATAAGAAGTTAAGAGACTGATATAGAATAAATTAGAAAAAATAAGAAAACATTTTATTTCTTAAATATCTTATCAAGTGAAATCTATACATATTCCTTCAGTTCTTTATTTGAATGCCCCCTTTCAGTAAGGTCTTGTCTGGCTACTTTCTCTAAAACTGCAATATTTGTCTGGGCATGGTGGCTCACACCTGTAATCCTAACAATTTGGCAGGGGAAATCACTTGACCCCACAAGTTTGAGACCAGCCTGGGTAACATGGTGAGACTCTGTCTCTACAAAAAAACACAAAAATTAGCTGGGTGTGGTGATGCATGACTGTAGTCCCAGTTACTTGGGGGCTGAGCTGGGAGGATTACCTCGGCCTGGGAGTCAAGGCTGCAGTGAGCCATGATCATGTCATTGCACTCCAGCCTGGATGACAGAGTGAGATCCTGTCTCAGAAAAAGCAAACAACAGTAACAAACCTGGCAGTACTCTCTAACCTGCCAACAGTGCCTGAACCAATTCTCTAACTTAGTTGTCTCCTTAACATTTGCCATTATCTAAACCCAGGCTCAGCAACTAGCCCATAGGTCCAATTAGGACCACCTCCAGTTTTTATATAATCCTAAAACTAAAAACATATTTTTAAATATTTTAAATGATTTTTAAATCAAAAGCACAATATTTTATAACACAAGAAAATTTTATTAAATTTAAATCCTAATGACCATAAATCAAGTTTTTTAGAACAGAACTCATTTTGTGTATATGGCTACTTTCTCACTACAAGGGCAAAATTGGGTAGTTGTACTATCTGGTTCCTTAGAGTAAAAAATTTACTGATGCCTGTTTTAACATAGTGTATTTTTATTTCTTTCATTTATTTACATATGATATTTTGTATATTGTATTTTTATTGTCTAATTCCCGTCACTATTTATAAACTATTTGATGGTAGGACTCTATGTCTTTGTTTTGTTCTTTAGTCATTCCTAATGTCCGGTAACAATATACGGCACATTGTAAGGCTTTCTAAGCATTTGCTGGTTAAATGAATGTTTGCCACATTAATAACATACTATGCAGAACAGTTGAATGAAACAAGAACTATCAGGAAGAGAAGAGGTTGATCAGTGTGTGAGCTTTTTGAGAATGCCTTAATAAAGAATCTTGATGGATGAGTATGCCAACCCATAGGGGTGCCAAAAATCTCCAGGAAAATAACAGCAAACTCAGGTTGCCAAGGTGGCAATTAGGATGGTTCATTCAGGGAATAATGAGAAAGAAACCTAGAGAAATAGTTAAGCTTTTAAGATGAAGAAGAAGGAGAAATACAATTGAAAAACATATAAATGAGGCCAGGTTATGTGTAACCTAAAATGCCAGGATGGAAGTTTGGTTTGAGACCAACTTTTGAATGTCCTCACTCAAATCTGTTTGTTTACAAACCTTGGAAAGAAATGGAGGCTGAAAAGGTTACAACTCAACTGAGAAGATGTCAATTTGCTCTGTAGTTACTTGTGATTTGAGCAATTCCAAACAAAAGCAGCAAATCGAAATATCCACTCCCCTTTATTTTCTACCCTTCACTTTAAGAATACCAATTACAAATGATTGAAAGAAAACATTTTCATGGTATTTCCCCAGACCTGATTGTATTACAAGTCTGGAGACAATCTCCAGGGCTCCAGCCAGGACACATTTACAGGATATCGAGTTTGGATTTTACGCCTTGTTTTTGCCATTATGTGGAGGTTACTTTGACATTTATTATACTGCTGTTTGATACAAATTATAGTCAGATAAAGACAATCAACATTTTTTACTACTTCTTCAAATTGTGACCTGTCCTCAACAGGAGTCAATGGTAATTTTTAGTGCTTTAGAAATTTAGCTCAACTCCCAGGACAGTGAAGAGTATGTTTCATACTTTTAACCTATTTAAACATTTAGTATTTAATTTAATATGCACTTACTGGTACACATTGTTACCATATCAAACAATTTTCATAAAAGACAGACATTAAGTATATGAATTAACAAACTCAAATTCACAAAAATATTTTAAAATGTGGTAATTTTCTGGTTGATGATAAAATAGAATTATGTGATTACTAAATGGAGCTTGATAATACACTAACATTAAATACCAGCACATATTTTCATAATGCTAAATCATGCATTTTCAACACGAGTGACACCACCTTCCGGGGGGTGAAATTTATACATGGGGAGTGAACCAATTTTTAGATATTACAATGGTTTATGGTCCTCCAAAGTGCTCATAGTATAAACACAAACATACAACATATTTCTGGTATAAAAATTTCACAGAGGAAGGTTCTGTTAAGAAAAAAAGTATTAAAAATCTCCTTGGCATTGAGGTTCTTTAAAAAGTTTGAAAAACTATGATTTTGAAGAAATAGGTGCTTGTCTTCATTTTGCCAGTCTTCTCAACATCTTGATAATGCAAACAACTTATAAATTACTTTTAAATATTCTCAAGGTATTTGTGGGGTATATGTTTGTGTATGTGTGTGTGTGTGTGTGTATGTGTGTGTGTGTGTGTGCGCGCGCACGTGCATGTTCTACCCAGTAAGGTATAGACTTCTCAAAGATAGAGTCTGAGCCTCCTGTGTTTTCTGACCTTCCGAAATTATAATTGATACATAGCTTAGAATATTTAGGCAGTCTGATTGATGAATCATTAGGTTTAAGTGCTTTTCTATCCCTTATTCTTTTACACTGTCTACCACTTTATATAGATTTGCTAATAATCTGTAAACCAGAAGAGTTTTTAATTAGAAAATTGTCCCAGCAGAAATTCTAATGTCAAGTAAGGAATTTGTTTTGTATGTCTATATTTTACTTGCTGAGTTTTATTAGATATGTCTCAATAAATGGGACTTTTAATTGCCTTAACTGACATTTGATTTTAACACAATTGATTCAAGTGTTAGATAAACCTCACCTCTGTGAAGAAATGGCTTAATAAATGTTAACAGCATTTATCTGTAACTTTTTTCTATTGATGACATTTATGGCTTCAATTGGACCCTTTCAATTTTGAATGGCATCGTAAGGTGGTATAGTGTAGCCGGACCTGGGTTTGAAACCCTCCATTAGTCATGACTACGTTTCTGAACTGGAGAAAGTTATTTAAACATTTTAAAGCCTCATTTTATCTTATTTAAAATTAATATTATAATATAAGACTCACAGTCTTGTGAGAATTAAACGACATAACAGAAACAAAACTGTTAGCATAGATACTAACACATATTAAAAGCAAAATAAGTGAGGATGGTGGTAGAAAGATAGAAGTAGTAGGATAGTACTGATAATCACAGTAGTAGTTTGATTTGAGATCATGTAATTTACACATCCAAGTTCCTACGTAAAATTTTTATTTTAGAAACACAACGCAGTGACAGTAAAGAAAATGATGTCTGAACCCAGGAGGCGGAAGTTGCAGTGAGTGGAGATCACACCACTGCACTCTAGCCTGGGCGACAGACTGAAACTCCATCTCAAAAACAAAAATTAAGATTCTATTATAACATATTTAACTTGAGATGTGATTAGTGACTTTTGGAAAATCAGTAGTTGTGGGGAGCAAATGAAACCAGTATGAGGTAGTTCAACCAAGTAAAATAGGGAGAAATTTAACTGAAAGAGGCCAAATAGGAGTAAATTACAGATTTCATACATGAGACACAACAGAGAAAAGGTAAAAGTTGAAAAAGCTGTCATTTTAAGGGGATATTACTAATTCAAATTTCAAAAGTGAATATTTCCACTTGGGATGGGAACCAGTTATGGATGTGCTCACAGATTATAGTTGATCATCATCTAATCTGCGATATTTGAGAAATATTCATATCAGCTCACCAGATGAATCATCAACATGTCTCTTGAATTGAAAGAGAAACATGCAGTAGATGGAGAGAGAAAAAAAAAATTGGGCTACTTTGAAATCCTCAAGGAAAATAGTGCAATCAGTTGTGGTGGCAAATGCCTGTAATCCCAGCACTTTGGGAGGCCAATGTAGAAGGATGGCTTGAGTTTAGGAATTCAAGACCAGCCTGGGCAATGTAGCAAGACCTTGTCTCTGTTAAAAATGAAAAAAAAAAAAATTAGCCAGGAAAGGTGGCATGCACCTGTAGTCCTAGCTACTTGAGAGGCTGAAATGAGATCACTTGAGCCTGAAAGTTCAAGGATGCAGTGAGCTGTTACTGTGCCACTGCACTCCAGCCTTGGCAATACAGCAAGAGACCCTGTCTCAAAAAGTAAATAAGTAAATGGAAAGAAAGTACAAGCGTGTCATGAGAACAAAAGTATTCTGGTGACAATGGTGATGAGGTATTTGAGAGTGTGTAATAAGAAAATTTTATTAAGCTGAATTAAGATTTGTGAAGAGTGTACATAATGCATGACACATGCCAAGTGCATGTGTCATATGCCAAGTGCAAGAATGTGTTAAATATAAACATAGTATAATGTGTAAATAACATGATCTCCAAATTTATTTATAGAGGTAACCTTTACTCCTTAATGGTGCAGGCACACAATACACATTCATTGAAAGTACAATCATGGCAATTATATTGGAAATAAAACACCAATGATTGTTCATTATATGTTTATGGTAGAATTAAACAGGAACCAATTCCCTGAAACTGCCTAGCCAATCTAAAAGAAGTTGACAACCCAAATCTCTTCCATTCAACCAGACTGGGAAGTTAATATGTTGTGTGACCTTTCAGTTTACTTTTAATGCATATAATAAAAAGTTATAGTCACACTATTACATGTCCTGAGAAAAAAGGAAATTAATTATGAACATCTCATTGAATATAGGGAGTCTTGAATGTCTACAGCTTCCTTTAAAATATCATTGACATAATTCCCCCACTGCTGATTGTACGCTTCTATAGAACTCATCTAAATGTGCTCAATGAATCCCTACAGAGTTTCTGCATCATTAACTGTTTACATGGTGACCTCAATAGAATGGATTTAGTCTGATGAGATATATATCTCACAGGTTGCCTCAGGCAGCAGTTGTAATACTCCATATGACTCTGCGATATATTGAAAGATGAAAAATATCACATTACCTTTCTTAATCTCATCTCATTAAGCACTGAAATTCCCCTTGTGTTTATCTCCAAATAGCCTCCGTAATGCTGTATCTTAAGCTATATCCCTGAAGTCCTCAGTTTCCACTGATTTGGAGTGAAAGAGGTATGTATATATGTATATGTGTGTGTGTATTTATATGTGTGTATCTGTACATATATATGTAAATAGTGCTTCATATATATATATAATGCAGAATATATATGCAACACTATTTATTTAGCACTATTTATTTATATATATGTATAGCACTATTTATTTCCTCCTACATTCCAAAGTTCTATAATCCTAAATTTGAAAGCAGGTGCCTTTAAGTGTTGAACTCATTTTTTAATGATCCTATTATTTGCTTTCCAAATTATAATGCCAAGGAAACCAATATATTCAAATGTCACTGAGCATCTTTCTAGAAATAATGATTTCTTAATTAGCTAAATGTTAGAAAAAGAGAAGAAATATATTACAACACAATAGTTGTCTGGTAGTAGAGTCTCTATTATAATAATGATTGGATAGATGGAATCATTCAGCAGATGATTCAGAGAAAGATATAATAATGCTATTTGAGTTTTGCATAACACAATGCCTTCCAAACTTATCTTTTGATATACTGTAATAAACCTGATGCATGTAGAACAACATAAATTTTAACAAGAAGTATAAACATAAGAGAAGGCACTATAGCTGGGTTCTGGTCCCAAAATAGCTGGAAAACTCTGCTTTATTGTGCAAATAGCTTTATAATTTGTGGCCTCATTTTTTACATTTCTAAAATTTGGGAAATGGGTGGCACAGTCTCCAAAAATTTATGTCAAAATTCTGTCATACTATGTGATATTGGATACCATTCCTGTCTATAAAATTATTGAACTATTATATCATGTACTGTTAAGTGTGATTAACTAAAAAATTCTATGATTTTAGTGCTTTTCCCTATTTATTTATTCACTGACATTGTTTTCCAATACAGGCTTAAAATGTTTCCTTCAATTATTTCTGATAATTATCTTCTAATTAATTGTGCATTTACTAATCTTTCTCTCCCAGTCATACTCTATTCAATCATTAGATTCATGTTTCTAAGATATAAGTATTCAAAATCAGTCAATAATCAGTAATGTTTAGAGAATAAAATCATTTCTGTCTAAATGTACCTCATAGTGTATTTTATGTTATATTCCATTTGCACCTTTGTTACATCCTTTATTGGCTCTTTATGCCCATATCAATTTCTCTCCTATCCACATTCCTCTAAAACCTAAGCTTAGATATGCCTTTTAGTTGTTATTCACTTATAGAAAATCTCTCAAAAGCAGGCTTATCATTCCTTGCATTACCTTCAGTTCTTAGCACAATAATGAACATACAGCTGGTGTGTAGTAGATAATCACTGCTGAAATAGATAATAGATACCTTTTAAAAAATACTTTACCATCCTTCCTCATTGCAGTAGGGATTGGGTTTTGAAACTTCTAAGAATGAGATGGATTTTGGTTATTCTATCTATATCTTCTTATCTGAGTCTCTTCACATCAAAGACTGAATTTTCAAAGGATTTTAGTATTTTTCAATTTAGAGTTAACTTCAGCCGAAAAGTTGGATGGAAATATTTCTGTGATGTAATGAAAAGGTGAGATGAAGTCAGAATATTTGATTTTACTACCCTTAGTCTCTTCACTAGTCTAAAGGAAATACACATGTCATCTATACTAACCTCACTGGCTTTTCAAGGGACCCAGATGAGGAGCTGGATGTGAAAGCACTTAAATATTGCAGAATGTTGTGAGATGAGATGATTTTGTGTTTTATTAGCAGGAGTATTGTGGGTAGTAGCAATAGTAGTAGTAATTTTAGTAGTGTTTGCGGTATCATTATTTAGGATTCTTTTGGTCCATAGGGGTAGGAAGTATTCTCAGGACCACCATATCTGATACATAACTTGTATTTGTATATCATTTATGTGTATGCATGCATGTGTTTGTGTTTACGCATACATACAGTATGTATGTGTATATCTGTATATGTATATTTGTATTTGAAATCAAAGGTACATACATGTTCTCCTTTCCAAGCTATCACACAATGGTTCCTTGTAACTTGATTCTCTAGATTATATATACGTACATATATACACATATATTACATATAATATACACATATATTATATATATTTTTTCACAACATACAAATTAAGTGCTTAAGGCTGGAAAGAAGCATGAATTGTCTTGATGTCTTCAGCTGTATCACAGTCCACTCAGGTTGCTATACCAAAATATCACAGACAATGTATCTCATAAACAAGAGAAATTTATTTCTCACAGTCCTTGAGGCTGGGAAATTCTAAACCGTGAGTGGACAGATTGGGTGACTAGTGACCCATTCCTTATAAGTGGTGCTTTCTGGCTGCATATTCACATGTGGAAGAGGAAAGGGAAGGGTCCCTCTGGGGTCTTTTTTACAAGGGCACTAATCCCATTCATGAGGGCTCTGCCTTCATAACTTCTCAAGAAACCCACTTTCCTAACACCACCACTTTAGAGGTTAGGGTTTCCACGTTAATTTGGAGGCATACAAACATTCAGATCATAACAGGTTGCAAGGAACTGAACGCATTCAAAAAGACTCAAGTACAAAGTTGCTTAATTAAAGATCTCAGGAGGTAATCCTGTGAACAATCAGGTATGACAAGGCATACAGAAATTGAGAGTAGGAACAAAGCTTATTTCCTTAGTCTCTTATTGAAGCATATTTTGCATTTCTGGTCATTTTCTCATGTGCTTTCTCATAGTCTCTGGGCTTTCTGGAACTTGCTCATGCATTTGGTTTGCCGTGGAGCTTAGTCACACACAAACTTAACGTGACTTTTTATTTTTAGAGCTTACCATTAGTTGGTTGATTGATTCTTAAGGTTTCAAAACTCCGATTTCCTTGGAAGGGAAACATAATGGACCCTTTGAAAACTGGGGTTCACCAATGGTTTCATAAGTTATGGGCTATAGATAATAGTCAGTTGGGAGAGGGGGCAGAAATGTATTGCACACAGAGTTAGCCCTTTATGGAGAGTAGACTCTTCCACAACAGACTATTTGTGATGAATCAAAGCTTTAGATGTCTTTTCCATAATAAAAATCAACTTTTTATATCATTCAAATGAAACTAACAATTCTGTGTCTTTGTTAAAAATAACTCCATATTTACTGATACATGTAAAGTATCTGCAATCAATATATAGGAAATCTATCCATTTTGGGGGATATCAGACAATGCATCTCTTACTCAGTATAAATGTCCAGATACTTTCTCATCTCCTCCTGCTAGTGATCAAGAAAGTTTTTTGCTCTGACCTCTAAGGTACTGCTTCACAAAGTAAGTCTTGTACATATCTTTAATTAACTTATACAAGAATAGACCATATGTTCATGTTTATAATTCCTTTTTTATATGAAACAAGACTGAATAGAATGGCATGAAAGAACCTGTAAATTGTTGGGGGACAATTAAATGGCATTCAAGTGTTTTACTGTGGTAATTTTCTTGCCTTTTATCATATTGAATTTGTATTTTTAAAGGTAGATAAATTTCCTCTTACTCATTTGCCTTTTATTTTTCCTTGAACAGGGTCAATACTTAAACTTTTTTGTTATCCTGGATATTTTGAGACTGTAATAAACTCATGGACCCCCTTCCCAGAGAAATGTTTCAAAATTAAAAATTTCTATCCCATTTTATGTGCCTCATTGAATTTCCATAGAACCCCTAGAGGTTCAGAATTCACTTACCAAATGTACGAACATAATGGAAATGATTACAGAAATGCTGCCCAATCATGGTTTAGAAAACATGCTTAAATAGGACATTATAATTATTGATGTATCCTTCTTCCTGAGTTTTCCAAGTTCACCAATATATGAGTTGAAACAAATCTCCAAAAATAGTTTAAGTGCCCTAGATTTCATTATGCTAGTGGACTATCCAAGATAATCAGAAATCTAACAGATGTCAGAGAAGCTCAGTGGTGTTGAATTTTTTTAAGTATAGAAAACTCTTTTCTTCAAATGAACTCCTACAAAGAACCCCAATATGTAAAACAGATCAAAAGTTTAGTTGGTTAGTTGAAGTGCAATTTGGTGAGGCCATGTATGGGTACTACCGATAAATCCTTTCCTCACCTGTCTATTCCAGCTGCTAATAGAACTCTTTAGATTCCTCAGGGATCTGAAACACATAAATGAGCCAACGATATAATGAAGAAAGAGAAAGAGTATTTTAGATAGAATCAGTGGCACTTACAAAAGTAACAAGGAAAAAGACAGTAGTTAAATATTGCCTTAAAATTATATTGGAAGTCAATAGAGAATTGATAATAGACTTCTAAAATAACAGCCTCTAGCTGGGCATGGTGGCTCATGCCTCTAATCCCAGCACTTTTGGAGGCTGAGGTGGGCGAATCATGAGGTCAAGAGATCGAGACCATCCTGGCCAACATGGTGAAACCCCATCTCTACTAAAAAGTACAAAAATTAGCTGGGCGTGGTAGCATGTGCCTGTAGTCCCAGCTACTCGGGAGGCTGAGGCAGGAGAATTGCTTGAACCTGGGAGGTGGAGGTTGCAGTGAGCCGAGATTGTGCCACTGCACTACAGCCTGCAACAGAGCAAGACTCTGTCTAAAAAACAAAATAAAATGAATAAGAATAATAATAATAAAAAGCAGCCTCCTTCTTCAGGGACTTGTATTCTACAGGAAATAATTTAAATATTATTTTACAAGAATGAAGAATGAGTAATTTAATTAGGTTTAAATTTTAGAAAGATCATTCTGGAAACTGTATAGAAGATAAGTTAAGGGAAGAGATTGGAGACAAAAATATGGAGGATAATTAAAGTAATTCAGAAGAGATATTATTAGAGCTAGAATTAAGAAAATAACGTTGAGAGCGAAGAAAGGTAACAGGTTCCAAAAATATTATGAAAGTAGAAGAAGTGACACATCTTGGACAACTTGTATATGGTGATCATGATTTCCATCAAGTTGTCCATGTGTAGCACTAAAAATAAAGGAAGAATTACACAATAGAAAGGCTAGATAATTACAAGTTAACCCTTTCCTATGTTCTAATTCCTTCATGTGCATAAAATATCACTTTCCAGTTACATAGTGATTTCCCCTGTTACATTATATGTTTTATGAAGAATTCTCTAAAGTGAAAGTGGAAATTGTTTATTCAAACTGGATTAACTATCAGAAGCAAGTGTATTGGTAAGTTGAGAAGAGTGGCTATACCATAGCTAGGCTCTAAGAAAAAACATATTATGTATGTTTAACGATGTCTACCATGTCTGTGGAAGAGAGAAGTACTTTTTTATATCTTCTACATGGTTATTATCTACATATCTCTATATATCACCTTCCCTGCATAGATTTGTTAGAAAGAATATTTATTTTTCAATAGCAAGGCCAAGAAAGACTTCCAAATTTGGTGAATTAAAATAAGCTTGTGCATGCCTTAATTAATTGCTTTATTTATTTATTTATTTATTTATTCATTCATTCATTTAGATAAGATTTCTATGTATTTCTCTCAAGGTACAAGATTGAAAGTAATGGCAAGACTGCAATTACTTTTATACCAACCTAGTAGTAAAGAAAAAGAGATAGTCTTTGTCCTTAAGATGCTTAAGGCTGAGAAGTAGACACTAGTGTAAGCATAACATGACATAATTAGGCCATAATATGTGGTGTGCATACTTGTGGTAACACATATTACTAAAGGCAGTCAGTATCACTACAGTGGATATCAGATTAATACCATGTAAGTATCTGGATCTTGTTTAGATCAGGTGTTGGCAAATGGCGAAATTTGGGTGAGCGAAAATAGGTGGCAGATTATGGTAGGCTATGGCTAGGTTATTAATCTGTCTCTCTAGCTCCTCTGCACCAATGTTCTCTGCTTCTTTGCCAATTCTCTATGCTCTGTGGACTCAGGGTTCCTGTCTTGCTTCTGGCCATCCATGGTGCCCTGTCCCTGCTTTCAGGGAGGGCTCTCAGCTCTGGGTCTTGCCCTTACTCCCCATTCTTTGGTATATCTTAATGAGAGGGGCACGTCTGAATTTCTAGGGTTTTATGAAGCAATTTTCCTTCTTCATTAAGTAGTAAACTTGTAATCATCAAAGGCAAGGTAAAGTTATTCTAGTGAAAATAAAATACCTCCCTCTCCACCAGAAATTCCAGTCTGTTTTAGAGAGGACTATTTGAGGATACCTGGGGGAATGCAGATATAACAGTTTGGTCTAAATCTCATAACCCTTCTGGAACATATCTAGGTTCTAGTTACAAGTGTCTAGAAGAAAGTGCAATGCTTTGCAGCAAACACATATACTGCCACAGGGCACTGAAAAAACCCACCTTTGAGGAAGATCTCTACGCACAGGTTTTCTTCGGGTGTCTGGACCACACCACATAGACAGTGTATTGCGTGCACACATGCATGAAAATGAGTTACCTTCAGGAAACAATGAGGAACTTACTCAATGGCCAATGTAAACCCAGTATCCTTAGAGAAGAGGTTGTCAACAGTTCTCTAGAATTTATTGTGGTGCTGATCATATTTGGATATGTCTGGCTTACTCTTTGGATATCTCTGTTCTAGGAAACTGTTCATCTGCGTCTGAGTTGGGATGGAAGCAACAACAAAAAAGAAACAATAGCAAGCACAGTTTATTTCTATTGTCCCATAGGCTAATCAAATAGACACACAATAAATGTGTACTGACCCAAGCAATAAATATATATATATATGAGATATTTAATTCATAAAGACTCAATGTATTTTCATTAATGCTGAGGCTTTTTTTTTTTAAAGACATAAAGTCTCTGTTGCCCAGGCTGGAGTGCAATGGTGGAATCATGGTGTACAGCAGCCATGATCTCTTGGAGTCAAGTGATCCTCTTACTTCAGCCTCCTGAGTAGTTGGGACCACAGGTGTGCACCGCTACATCAGGCTAATTTTTATTTTATTTTATTTTTGTAAAGACGGGTGTCTCACTATGTTGCTCAGGCTGGTATTGAACTCCTGACTTCAAGCAACGCTCCAGTCTTGCCCTACCCAAATCCTAAGATGACAGGGATGAGCCATCGTGCCTGGCCCCCTGCTATAATTTTTTAATAAAAGATAGGTTACTTTCACTTTCTATCTTTCTGCTTCTCCATTTATCACTTTCTTTCCTGAGTGGACATATGGCCTCCTGCAAAGGATATGTGCCATAAGCTGATGCTGCTTTCTCTTCTGTGCAATATAAAATATATACATTATAGAATGTTCTGTCCTTTGATCCATTGCTTAAGAGTAGATACTAATAAAGTATCATCATCATCAGGAATTATAGCATATACTTTGAGCCCATATTACTGTGTATGTCATTAACTGTCAACATTCTGTTAGTATCCTAATTGGGAATCACTTAATTAAACTAACAAGGTCAATAGTAATTCTTTTTTCTTATGCTCGAGAGCACATTCACAACCATGACATTTTTTTTTTCTCCTTCAGATTAAATGACTCTGTTTTCAAACATTCATTAATTCCAACCCTAACACTTTTTCCCCAAACTGACCTGCAGTGTAGATTGGACACACACACACACACACACACACACACACACACACACAAACATGCACATACACAGAGAAGTTTGCTTGGGAAAGGGCTCCTCCTCTCTTACTTTCAGTGTACTGCTAGAGATTTGAGCAGGTTCAATGATAAATCATGCAGTGTTTTGGTTTATTCTTCATTGCAATTTCCCAAAAATATTTTTGACAACCATTTAATTTGCAGTGGAATATTTATGTACTAACCCCACACTTCAAGCAATTTATTTTTGAAAATGAAGTAGGAACAATAGACACAATAGTATGATTTCAATAAATTACAAAAATTTACAGCAATTGTTGCCATATTAGGATATAGCTTACTGTCTTCAGAAACAGATAAGATTTTAAGAGGAAAAATGCCTTTCAAAATGACAAGCAAGATATAAAATTGAGACAAACAGCTCAGGAGAGTGAGTACCCAGCTGTGCATAGTATTATTTGTGAGCTTGTTTCATTTGCTTTTTTGAAGGATTCCGTTCCTTCCTGACTCTGGGATAGAATGTCCTTTTTAAAGGCTGATACATAAGAAAACGAGTACTCTGCCTAATAATTTGGCCTGCTCTTTCTATTCACAAAGCATTAGAATTAGGTTTAGTTTCCCTATGTAAATTGGGAAAGAATAAAAGTTTACCTTTTTGACTTAACAGTAAAGCTTCTGATTTCACATTCTTTGTTGCTGTAAGAAGAATCCCACTCTGTCCTTTATAAACACTAATGGGATTAAGGGCAAACTGGATATTTATTTTTCAGTGACATGTTTCTTGGCAGAGGCTATAACTTCTGATTACTACAGTCAGACTTTCCAACAATTCACTCATCCTATTGTATTTAAATATTCTTGTAAGCCAAAGGCACTGCATTGCTACAACTACAGTAGGAATAAATCCATCAGCAGATACTTCCTAAGCATTTACCACGTATTAGACACTATGTTAGGCATGAAGAAGGTTTCAAACAACTGTAAAGCATCAATAAGACTTCAATAGACTAACAACTATATCAAAGGATAAATAATAGTGATTTAAAATATGAACAAAATGTTACTTCAGAACAAGACAATGCTCCAAGAAATGTCTCATTTTCGATGAATAAAATAGGATTACAAAGTGAGTACTTTATGCACTAACTGGTCCAGAAACAAATGTCTCATCTCAGATGAATAAAGTAGGATTACAAAGTGAGATACCCACTAACTGGTTCAGAAGCTAGGGGACAGAAAACAATGTTCTTAGAAACAAACAAACAAACAAAATTTGGTGCTTGCTTTAGCAGCACATATACTAAAAGTGTAAAGAAAGAAGGAATTTGGGCTGGATCTACATATTATAAAAAGAGGTAGGTTTTGAAATAGAGAAGAGAAGGGAGTGTGAACTTTCACAAAGTGAAAATGATGATATGTGTATGGTCTGAATCTTCCTCTACTCCAAAATTATATGTTGAATTCTGACCCCCAAGTTGATGGTATTGAGAGACAGGATCTTGTGGGAGGCAATTAGGTCATGAGGGTGGAGCCCTAATGAATAATATTAGTGCCCTTGTAAGAAACCCCAAAGAGATTCCTTATTTAGCCCACCATGGGAGGACACAGAGAGAAAAGAAGGCCATCTGTGTACCAGGAAGCATGCCCTCACTAGACATGAATCTCCTGGCACCTTGATCTTGGACTTCCCAGGCTCCAGTACTGTGAGAAATAAATCTCTATTGTTTAAAAGCCATCCAGTATATGGTATTTTTCTTTTAGCAGCCTGAATGGACAAAGAGAATAGGGATGTTAAAATTTTAAAAGTCCTTCTGGAAGACACTAAACATAGCATTTTGTAGGAGTGAAATGTTTGTACTAACACTGATGAAAATTAAGTAGAGTAAGTTTAAAAGTCTAGTGTTAAGGAATTTAAAGACAGAGTGTTTTTCTGTATTCTATTTTATATAGTTTGAAATTTATTTGTTTTGTGTTGCCCCTCTTGCAGGGATGACATGTAATTTTAAATTTAATTTTAAAGGGACTAAAATGTGTTCATATATTTACCTACTTATATATTCTTGAATTTACTTTTAAAATTTCAGCAGCGTTTTGGTTATTCAGCAGAATCTAGCACTGAAAAGAACAGAAGAAAAAAGCATGGACTCACAGAATGAATATTCTGGTTGGAGTAAACACATAATCAATAAAATACATAAGTAAAACACTTTACAGTTTCGATATAGCTAAGTATATAAAAAAATAAAGTCAAAAGAAAAAAATATGAAGTGTTTGGGATGGTGCATTGAAGTGTTTGAGGGTCCAGCAAATGCTTCTCTGAGAAGGTGACTTCTGAGTAAAGACCAACAGGAGTAAGAGTCTTCCATGCGGATATTTGGGGGCAGGAAGAACATGGAAATCAGGGGAAGGAGTATGTACAAGGCCCAAGAGAAGGAACAGTCTGGAGGGATTGGAACAGCATAAGCAAAACAAGAGTGGTAAATATGAAGTCAGAGAGAATAAGGATCAACTTATGGAGGAGACTGCAATCCCCCCGAGGACACTGGCTTTTACTCAGAACTATGAAACTACTACAGGACCATGAGTGGAAGTTTAATGTGATCTGACTTATAATGCGTTATGCAGTGGATATTAATATTACTATTGAATATATTTATAGACAAATGAGGTTTCAAAATTGCTACTGTTGACTTAGAAAGTTAAAAGCACAGAAGTTGAAAAAAAGGTATTCAATTATGTGTGTACTTGAGTTAGTCCATTCTTGCATTGCTATAATGAAACACCTGAGACTGGGAATTTTATTGGCTCATAGTTCTGTAGGCTTTTCGAGGAGGCATGATGCTTACATCTACTTGGCTTCTGGGGAGGCCTCAGGCAGCTTGCAATCATGGCAAAAGATAAAGGGGGAGAAGGCATATCACATGGCTAGAACAGGAGCAAGAAAAAGAGGGAGAAGGGTAGGGAGGAGCCACACACTTTCAAATGACCAGATCTTGCAAGAACTCACTATTATAAAGACAGCACCGAGCCATGAGGAATCCACCTCCATGATCCAAACACCTCCTACCAGGCCCTACCTCCATCATCGGGGATTACAATTCAAAACAAGATTTTGGTGGAGGCAAATATCCAAACTATATGATTCCACCCTGGCCCCTCCCAAATCTCATGTCCTTCTCACATTACAAAATACAATATGCCTTTCCAAGAGTCCCTCAAAGTCTTAAATCATTTCTGCATTAATTCAAAAGTCTCATCTGAGTCTGAGTCTTCCATCAATGAGTCTGCAAAATTAAAAACCAGTTATTTAGTTCCAAGATGCAATGGAGGTATAGGAATTGGGTAAACATTTCCTCCCAAAAAGAAGAAACTGGCTAAAGGAAAGGCGCTACAGGCCCCATGCAAGTTTGAAACCTAGTAGGGAGGTAATTAAATCTTAAAGCTCCAAAATTATCTAATTCCATGTCCCACATCCAGGGCACACTGGTACAAGTGGCGGTCTTCCAAGACTTTGGGCAGCTCTGCCTCTGTGGCTTTACAGAGTGCAGCTCCTATGGCTACTCTCACAGGTTGTTGAGTGATTCCTTTACCACAGTTTCACCAGGCAGTGCGCTGGTAGAACTCCATGTGGGGAATCTAAACCCACATTTCACCTTGGCACTGATCTAGTGTATATCCTCTGTGAGGGCTCTGACCTGGCATCAGGCTTTTGCTTAGAAACCCAGGCTTTCTCATACATCCTCTGAAATCTAGGTAGAGAATTCCAAGCCTCTTTTGCTCTTGTGTTCTGTGTACTCGCAGGCTTAACACCATGTGGATATCACCAAAGCTTCAGCTTACACTCTATGAAGCTGCAGCCTGAGCTATATCAGGGTTCCTTTGAGCCAAGGCTGGAGCAAGAGTGGACAGGAATCAAGGAGCAGTGTCCTGAAGCTGTGCAGAGCATTGGAGGCAGAGGCACTGTACCTGGCCCACAAAACCATTCTTCCCTCCTAGGCCTCTGGGCCTGTGATGAAAGAGGTTTCCTGGGAGATCTCTGAAATGCCTTCAAGGCCTTTTTCCCAATGTCTTAGCTGTCAGCACTTGGCACCCTTTTAGTTAGGCAAATTTTTCTAGCAAACCTCCTTGAACTCTTCCCTGCAAAAAGCTTTTTCTTTCTCTGGCATATGGCCAGACTGCAAATTTTCCAAACTTTTAGGCTCTGCTTCCTTTTTAAACACAAGTTCCAACACTAGGTCCTTTATTTCCTCCTGCATCTGAATGTAGGCTGTTAGAAGCAGCCTGGTCACATCTTGAATGCTTTGCTGCTTAGAAATTTATTCCAGTAAATATCCTAAATCATCATTTTGAAGTTCAAACTTCCACGGATTTCTAGGGCATAAACAGAATGCAGCCAAGTTTTTTGCTAAGGCATAACACGTGTGACCTCTGCTCCATTTCCCAATAAGTTCCTCATTTCCATCTGAAACCTCCTTGGCCTGCAATTCCTTGTCCACATTACTATCAGCATTTTGCTTACAACCATTTAACCAGTCTCTAATGAGTTCCAAATATTCCCTCATCTTCCTGTCTTCTTCTGAGTCCTTCAAACTTTTCTAACCTCTCTGCCGGTTATCTAGTTCCAAAGTTGCTTCCACATTTTCAGGCATCTTTATAACAATTCCCTACTCCTTGGTACTGATTTTCTGGGTTAGGCAGTTCTTGCATTGCTCTAAAGAAGTACTTGAGACTTAGTAATTTATAAGAAAATATTTGTAATTTGTTCAGAGTTCTACAGGCGACATAGTGCCAACATCTGCTTCTGGGGAGGCCTCAAGAAGCATTTAATCAGGACAGGTGAAGCGACAGCAGTCATTTCACACAGCAGGAGTAGAAGCGAGAGAGAGAGAGTGTGTGTATGGGGTAAGGTGCCACACACTTTTAAATGACCAGATCTCATATGAAATCAGAGCGAGAGTCCACTTATCACCAAGGGCATGGCCCAAGCCGTTCATGAGGGATCCGCCCCCATGATCCAAACACCTCCCAACAAGACTCACCTCCAACACTGGGATCACATTTCAACATGAGATTTGGGCAGACATAAACATCCAAACTATGTTAATACTTCTAAAGACTAACAACCAATACATTTAATATCTCCTAAAATTAAGTGTTGAAATTCCTATGTCACGATTATTTTAAAATTAAATTGGTATAATTTGCTGAAAGAGTGTAAAATCTTCAGACCTATAGGAGTTATGTTAATAAAATAATATATCTTTATGAAAGTACTTTCTGTTCTTTAGTAACTTAGTTTGGTTCAGCATTTCTGTGTGAATTAGTGAACAAACTTAAGATTGCAAGTGAGCTGATATGGATTTTAAAGCCAGATGAACAACTAACTAGTTCTACACTTGTAGGTAAACAGTTAATTTATACAGACCTCAGCCAAAAATTCCTACCCTGCCCATCTTATGTTATTCCTACTTTGGACCCTTAAAAATGCAAGCAGGGTACTCCCTCAAGTGCAGTGCTTCCAGTACTGAGCCAGATCACTCTATCCTCCTTTTCCTATTTTCTGTTTTTCACTCTAATCTCCTGTGATTATTTAACTGCTGCTCTATTTCATAGTCACCTCCAGTGCCCATACCTTACTTGCTTTGTAAAGTACATACTTTACTTGCAGTGTAAAGTATTATTTTAGCTTCCCATCTCCATCTCCCACCTTTCTCCCTGGACTCCATTCGATATTCTTCCTCCCATGATTCAGGAGTTCTCTTTGGTATACTCCCACTTGGCTTGCCTGTCAAAACAGGGATGTATAATTTTGTACATGGCTAACATTCTATACTAACAAATCCACACCTATGGTAACTTTCCCAAATACACTGTATTAAGTTTTGCTTCTTCAGGTCCTCAACTGGTAATGTTAGTCTTGACTAACATGATGGATTCATAATAGATGACCTTTGGTAGTCATTGAAAATCTACCTAAGTTCTTTGCTGGACATTCAATAGGCACTATGAAACCTATTCTGGGTATTTTGTCGTTGACTTGGACATTTGGAAACAGAGCAATACAATTATAATCCTCACCATCAGCATAATCACTGACATCACCATCATTATTATAATTAATGCATACTGAATACTTGCTGCAAATTAGGGTTAGAGCCAAGAATAGTAATGGGTCATCTCATTTAATCTTCACAACTATCCTAAGAAGCAATGATTATTATTAGCCCTATTATTTTAGATGATGGAACTAAGGCAAAGAAAGGATAGTTTATTTACTGAAAGTGAATTAATTGTAACTAATGAAGCTGGGATTTGAATCCATAACATCTGATTCTGAATATATTCCTTGAAGATGTCTCCAGCTATTTATTTTTGTCAACATAGTGAAATTAGGGTTAAGATTTTTCTACTATAAATATTTTGTTTAGTATAAAAATGAATGAAAGTGGTAATATTTTTGAAATATTTGAGAATATGAGAAAAGGGGAATGACAACTTATGTGTATATAAATGTAGAATACACACATACCAAATTATGGTACTAATAAAGCAAATCCATACAACATACTTCAGTACTTTTTAAAGCTCACATTAAAAAATGGTGGGCAATGTTATTGATTTGTGTCCTTGTAGATTTTGAAACAAATCATGCTCTATAACACAGGCCACATAGTATTTACAGATGAGTGAAGGCACTGACCAACTGTCCAAACACACAGAAAGCAGAGGAAATGATGTGAGTTTATTTGGAGATGCCTATCATCAGGCTCACATTACAGGCCATCGTAAAGCTGCAGAATACATTACAAACAGATTTGTTATAATTTAATAGTGTTGTTTCCCTCTTGGAACAAGAGAACATAAATGTGAGCAATAACATTTTAGGATATATAATACTTCAGTATGTGCTTTCTTTGGCATTTTGATGAATAAAAGAAAAGATGAGAACAAAATTTTTCATCCAGGCAAATGGATCTGGATTATTAGAATATAAAAGCTGATCATACAACCCCATTAAACACAGTAAAGGGAAGACATAATAGCAGGAATACTAATGCTATGAAAAGTCCTCACAGGACACTGAAAAGGGGGCTGAACACAATCAGGAGGCTCAATGGTTCTTTCACTGACTGGCTGTAATTCACATAATTTCCCTGGATCTCAGTTTCTTCATTTGTAAAATGAATAATTTAGACCGAAATAATCTCTAGGATCCTTTCTAGTCCTAGCATTCTGTTATTTAGATTTGAATTAAAACAGAGGTTCACTTGGGTGCCAAAATTTACCAATGAAAACAACTTTAAGTAATATCTAATACATTGTTTCTTGGGGACTGTAGAATTATTTTCATTTACAAAAGAATTTGTGGTGTTACAGTGAAAGAAGAATTCCCTTTGGAGTCATAGACTTAGGTTTTTATCCCAATACTTTCACACACAAGCTGTGAATAGGCTACGTAAATCTGTTACATGCGAGGCTCAATATATTATTAGATGGTTGAAGTCACCTGGCCTATTTTACACAGATGAGATAAGCATTAAATAAAGCCTTTTGAAAGGACTTTACAACTTATAAAACGACACAACTATAAAAGACACTCACAGGCCTTTACAGGGACTCTCAGACCTTTAACACAAAAATTCTGTGAGGGCAGGGATGATGTCTATTAAGTTCATCATTTGATTCTCAGCATATAGCACACTGTCTGGCTCAGAATAAGTGCTCAGTAACTATATTTATGATTGAATAAACAAATGGGTAGTTGACTTACTTTTGGATCACAGGGCCTTCCTATAATGTTTCAAATTGCTTTTATCAGGTTGCATATCCATTGTATTTAGTGCTAATCTTGATCATGTATTATAGACAGATCCCAATCCTTGATATCCTAGTAAATAAAAACAGGAATCTGCAGGAATCCTTTCATGGCACATCTTCAATTAAGTCACTTAATATAAAACATATTAACAGATTTAGTGGATAAAATGTAGGCTTTGTGTCTCACAGTTCTGGTTAAATTCTTACATCTTAACCTCTCTTAAATACTCAGAGACAGAAATTTCCTTGAATGATTATAAGTTAGATTGTGTTTATAAATTAGTTACTACAGTGCCCAGTTCATAATAGGCATTCAATGAATATGTATTCCTTTTTCCTCCATGCTATAATTTCCTATACTCAATGAGGAAGAGACTGAGTTAAACAAATGAGAAAATAAAAAGTTTCATTGCTATATTTAAATAATAAATCTCTCCTTTATTAGTGGGTTATAAGAAATTGTAATAGAAATTGTAATATGAAACAATTTCAATGTTATAAGAAATTGTATAAGAAATTGTAATATGTTGACCACTAGAAAGATGACAGAGAAAGAGCAAAGAAAAATCCCTTTGGTTCCAGAAAATCTGCTGAAAAAGAGGAAGGCTTATCAAGCCCTCAAAGTCACCCAGGCAAAGCAGGCACTTTTGGCAAAGAAGGAGCAGAGGAAAGGAAAAGGGCTCAGGTTTAAGCGACTGGAATCATTCCTACATGATTCCTGGCGGCAGAAACGTGACAAGGTGCGTCTCAGATGACTATAAGTGAAACCTAATGCCTTGAAATTGCCAGATAAACATTCCTTGACCTTTGTTGTACGCATCGAAAGGATTGATGGTGTGAGTTTACTGGTGCAAAGAACCATTGCAAGACTTCACCTAAAGAAAAATTTTAGTGGTGTCTTTGTAAAAGTCACCCCCCAGAACCTAAAAATGCTGCGTATAGTGGAACCTTATGTGACTTGGGGATTTCCAAATCTGAAATCTGTCCAAGAACTCATTTTGAAACGTGGACAAGCCAAGGTCAAGAATAAGACAATCCCTCTGTCAGATAACACAGCGATTGAGGAGCACCTGGGGAAGTTTGGTGTCATTTGCTTGGAAGACCTCATTCATGAAATTGCCTTCCCAGGGAAGCATTTCCAGGAGATCTCATGGTTCTTATGCCCTTTCCACCTCTCAGTGACCCATCATGCTACCAAAAATAGAGTGGGCTTCCTCAAGGAGATAGGCACACCTGGCTATCGGGGTGAAGGCATCAATCAGCTCATCCGTCAGCTGAACTAGACCCAAGTGTCAAACTGTGGTAAATTTTTATCAATGAAGTGGAAGCATGTGTTTAATTTTTGGAAATTTTTATCAAGTATCTTCAGAGAAGATTATTTCCCGCTTTATCTTCAAAAACTGGAAAGGTTGGGTCAAAGAAAAGACAGTAGCTGGCCAAGCGTGATGGCTCACGCCTATAATCCCAACACTTTGAGAGGCTGAGGCGGGTGGATCACCTGAGGTTGGGGGTTTGAGACCAGCCGGACCAACATGGAGAAATGCTGTCTCCACTAAAAATACAAAAATTAGCTGGGCATGGTGGCATATGCCTGTAATCCCAGCTACTTGGGAGGCTGAGGCAGGAGAACTGCCAAGCGGAGGTTGTGGTGAGCCGAGATCACGCCATTGCACTCCAGCCTGGGCAACAAGCGAAACTCCGTCTCAAAGAAAAGAAAAGACAGTAGCTTATGTTCATGGCAAGCGCCTCTCATCACAGTCCAGTTCCAAGGAAATATTCCAGTATTTTCTACATTGGGTGCTGCATCGTCTGAAATCAGTACATTCTGTGGAGGAAGCAGTCCTGCTTTGTTGCATCTATCTTACGGTGTAATGTTGGTAAATGAGTCACTCTAGCATTTGTACAAGGCTCCCTAAGACTCCTGCAGCAGTTGACCAAGCCCAAGGACATAATTGAATCTGGAGAGTCCTAGGGCCTTGTTTTGAAAAAGACTTGAAATACACATAGGAAGAAAGGCATACAAATAAATGTCCACTTGTCTCTGCAAAAAAAAAAAAAAAAAAAAAAAGGAAAAGAATTTGTAATATGTTAACTAAAATAAAAATTTTGGTATACAGAGTGTAAGAAAAGTAATATATACATAACATCTAGAATATATGCCCTAACAGGTTGTATCAACTTGATTTTGAGATGTAGTTGTATGCAAAGGTAGATGAGAATGTTTTTATTTCGCTTTTTTTTTTTTCTCCTGGCTTTAATGGACTTTAGATTGATTTAAACATTAGAATAAGAGTGATTTTTTATGATATGGATAAAAACACAGGAATCCAAAATACCTGGTTTATGCTGTCCAGAATCTTTACCAGTGGGGCCTGTAAAGTGACAGTAAGTATTTTCAGCTTTGCAGGCCATATTATTAACTCTGTTTCAACTACCAAACCTTGTGGTTGTAGAATGAACATAGCCATAGACAAAACGTATAATAATGGTCATGGCTGTGTTCCAATTAACCTTAATAGCATTCATAGTGTTGCCATATTCGGCCCAGGGGTCATAGTTTGCCACTCATTAATTACTTCAATTGGATACAAGGATTTTCCATAATTAATAATGAATGTCCTGTTACATGCCTAACCCTATACCATATACCTTGTTTGATGGAACTGAATAGAATATATATATCAGTCATATAGCTCCATCAATAGAATTATGAGCAAGTGACTCAAATTTCCCAGGATGTACTATTGCCCTTTTCTAGAAATTCCTGTTTTGTTTCTTCATGTTTCCTCTTCCATCCAGTTAGATTCACCATACCATCCGCTATTTTATTAATTCATTTAATTAATATTTATTAAGTGTTTTCCCAGACTACTTATTTTAAACAAATTTTCAATGACTGGCAAAAATGTCCCGATTTTTGTATGGAGATAAATTTTAAAAATTAAGGTGAAAGTATTAATCCATATAGTGAAAAAAACAGGTACCAATGAATAGCTGAAATAGATTGTTATGGTAGACAAATTTTTTCTTAAATTCACTTCCACAGGGAGAAGATTTTTTTGATCTAAGGTTGGTATCAGGCTTAAAATTTTGTTATTTAGAGTACATTAAATTTAATAACTCAAACTTCATTTTTTTATAGTGGAATTATGACAGTAACATGCACATACATATATTCTTTATATGTATATTTGTAGGTTAATTTCAATAAAACTAACAGTTTCTGTGAGTTTTCAATCATTCACATTCCAGTGTGAATTAAATTTTCTCTTGCCTTCTCAACTGGGAGTAAACTAGAGTATAGAGTTCTCATAGATATGCAACAGTGGTTCATAAACTGTAACCAGCATCATGAAACATCACCTAGAAATGTATTAGGTCTATTGAATCAGAAACTCTATAGTAGGGAAATCCAGAAATCTGAGTTTTATAAAGTCCTGCAGGTGATTCTAATGTTAAAGTTTGAGAACCACTCTCCAATAAGCTAATTGGGCAGGCTCTTTTTCTTTTCTCAACTCACTGTCTTTAGTAAACCAATTCCAAAACTTTTCTGACTAGGCCATTATTTTCCATCCATTGATCCTTCTACTAACTGAAAGTTAATATATGTGAAACACATAGAAGAATGCCTGGACTATGTGTATCCAACTCTGTTAAAATTTTTGTCTTATTTTTCACTTGTTCTTACATAACTCCTTATCTAGCTTTAACTCCATGGTTAATCTTGACAAACATTATTTTGCTACTTGTTCAACTCTCTTGGCACTTTCTTACTTCATTTTACTAGCTTGACAAAGCTATGAATACAATTCTCCAAGTGCTCTGAATAGGTATCTGCAGAGCTAAATGGAAGAAGAGACAGCCAGGTGACTGGTCTCACTCAAAATTCATGATCACTAAACTCAAGTGGGACATTATCTGAGCCCAATAATCAAACTACTATTTCCAAATCCCCCCCTCTCCCATTCCTCTGGCTAAATACTTCATAAAAGTTCATCTTTCAAATTTCTAACATCTCTTCCACTATTGCCAATCAAATCTGATAACTGTATTTCACTAAGATAATTCAAGCAATAAGAGAAATTTCCAGAAAATCCTACCTCATCTACTTATCCCATCTAGTGCAGTATTCAGTATGCTCTAAAAGCATTATGGATGGACTATCCATGATCCCACCTAGGGCCACCTCCCTATTGGTGTTAGATCCCATCCCTTCTGACCTACTAAAGACATTGCTTCAATAATTCTCCCATCTCCAACCTCTCCAGAAACAGTAAATTTTCCCTCTTTAGTGAATCATTCTCATCACTATACAAACAAACCATTATTTTTCCCATCTTAAAAAAAAAATAAACTGTATTCATCTCGCCTTCCCTCTTTATTTCTTTTTGTTTTTCTTTCTCTTTACCTCAAACTTCTTAAAAGAGTTGTGTATACTGGTTCTCTTTCACCTAAATTGGATCCACTCTGATGAGACTTCCCCCCTGCTCCTAATACCCTACAAAAACTATACTTAACATTACCAATTACATGTACGTTGCTAGATCCAATCGTAATTTTTTGGGCATTTTCTTTTCTTTTTTCCATTTTTTTTTTTTTTTGAGACAGAGTCTCTCTCTGTTGCCCAGGCTAGAGTGCAATGCAGTGATCTCCACTCACTGAAACCTCTGTCTCCTGGGTTCAAGCGATTCTCCTACCTCAGCCTCCCAAATAGCTGGGATTACAGGCACGTGCCACCATGCCAGGCTATTTTTTGTATTTTTAATAGAGACAGGGTTTCACCATGTTGTTCAGGCTGGTCTCCAACTCCTGACCTCATGATCTGCCTGCCTCACCCTCCCAAAGTGCTGGGATTACAGGCGTGAGCCACAGCGCCTGGCCATTTTCATACTTTGTTCTCCCTAAAGAACGTATTGCACTTGACTCAAATGACCCTCTATGGGCCTAGTTTACCTGTTACTTTCTGGCTTCCTCCTCTTTATCTCTTACAAGCTTCTTTTCATTTTCCTGAACTTTAAATTGCAGAGTGGCCTAAGACTCTGTTTTCGTACTGGTATTTATACTCATTATTGATATTATCAAGTAGATGACTCCCTTAGACTCCCGAGTCAAATATCCAAATGCTTACTGACATCTTCACTTGGATGACTAAAAGGCATCCTAAAATTAATATATTCAGGAGCTTTCACTTCTGGTCATAGTGAAGCATTAGGAACTAGATTTATCCACTTAATGATAAAATTAACAAACAATACAAAAATATATATAAGCAATGATTTTTAAGAGATTTCTGAGAAAAGTGAAACCAATGAGTTGAGTCTTATGGTTGCCCCAAGTTATTGTCCAGGGACTGTTCCAGGATGCAGCACATACAGGAGGAATCTAAGTGGAATCTAAATTTCCTTGTGTTGAAGAGACAGAAATCCAGGAGGGCTAAGGGAGACTGAGTTCACAGTGCAGAGTGCCAGACAGAAGACAACCACACATAGAGGGATTCTAGAGATTTGAAGAGGGTCTCCTCAAGTTTCCAACTGAGTATTGATCATTGTATTTGTGTATGCAAACTACTTCAGACCCAGGGGTGTGGGAGGCACCCAAAAGGAGCAAAAAGAACAATCTTTGGCATTTTCATAAGACCAGTAATGGTTTGTGTTCTCACAAGCCAGAGTAGAAAAACTTCATAATTCATCAAATATTGGATAAAGTACTCAGAATAGTGCTGACTTAATAGTGGAACAAAATGAGTCCTGAAGAAACATTGTCCCAAATCAGCCTCACAAAGCACAAAAGGAAGCATTACAAAGATCAAAACATTTCTAAATAACATAATTGCACCCTAGAACAATGCTCAAGAATATTTATAGTAATGTCAAAAAATCCAGAACACAAAAAAATAAAAGTCACTATGCCCGACATCCATTCATAAATTATCAGCATGAAGAAAGATGAAAAATCAATCAACAGAAATAAGTTTAAAAATAATTTAGATAATAGAATTAGTAGACAAAGGTTTAAAAACAGTTATCATAAGTTGCATTCCACATGTTTAAGAAAGAAAAGATTAAGCATATTTAAAAAGTGAGAGAAGAAATAAAGATACAAATTTGACTTCTAAAGAGGAAAACTACTTGTCTAAGTTAAAAAAAAAACACAATGAATTAGAGTTTGAAGAGAAAAAATCAAACTTAAAGGCATAGCAATAGAAGCTGCAAAACAACAATAAAACCTCGAGTGACAACCAAGGAAACCCCAAAGTATTAGTGAGCAGTAATACAGCATCAGGTGGCCTAATATATGTATAAATGAAGTTTCCAAAGAAGGTTGTAACACTAAGAGAAAAAAATAGGAAATAAGGCAATAGTTTTTAAATTTAATAAGTAATCTAAACCTACAAAGTCAAGAGGCTCAACAAAACCCGAGCACAAAAAAGTGGAAAAAATGTATACCAAAGCACATCCTA
The DNA here is from genome assembly GCF_043159975.1 of Macaca nemestrina. NCBI lineage: Eukaryota > Metazoa > Chordata > Mammalia > Primates > Cercopithecidae > Macaca > Macaca nemestrina. The sequence continues at coordinate 48,010,776 of NC_092143.1, forward strand.
ATCAAATTGCTTAAAACAAATGATAAAGAAAAATACCTTAAAAGTAGCCAGAGGGGGGAAAACACATATTCGGAGAGGAATAGATAATGACAGCAGACTTCCCATTGGAAATAATAGAAGTGAAAAATCAAGAAAGTAGTATAGATAATTTACTAGGGGAAAAATTATCTAATTTTCAGTGAATATTAAGATTTCTGCTGGTAGCGGTGGCTCACGCCTGTAATCCCAACACTTTGGGAGGCCGAAGTGGGTAGATCCCAAGGTCACGAGTTCCAGACCAGCCTGGCCAACATAGTGAAACCCCGTCTCTACTAAAAAATACAACAATTAGCTGGGCGTAATGGCGTATGCCTATAATTCCAACTTCTTGGGAGGCTTAGGCAGGAGAATCACTTCAACCTGGGAGGCAGAGGTTGCAGTGAGCCAAGATTCAACCACTGCACTCCAGCTTGGGTGACAGAACAAGACTCTGTCTCAAAAAAAAAAAAAAAAAAAGGTTCCTTTACAAAACCCTCTTTAGTCAACCTTCTTCTACAGACAGGACTTAAGTATTAATATTCATTTATATAATGAATCAAGCTTAGTACATCTCTGTCCACTATAGCATATACATTTCTAATATTCTTTTTTCTTTCATGGATCTTTTCATCAAGTCTGTATACTTCTTAAAGATGGAATCTATTTATCAATCATCTTGACCAGTACTTGGTATAAACTGGAATTTACTAAATCATAAAAAGGAGCAGAAGGTAAATTACTTTCATGTTGTAATTACAAAGATAATAGTTCACATTTATTGAATATTTACTATTTGTATATGAAATACTTTGCACATTTTTACACAAAATATCTAATTTAATAATGCTACCAAAGCTATAATGAAGTCTTATGGTTTGGCTTTGTGTCCCCACCAACATCTCATCTCAAGTTGTAATCCCCAGAATCCCCATACTTTGAGAGAGGAACCAGGTGGGAGATGATTGTATTATGGGGGCAGCTTCTCCCCATGCTGTTCTCCTGATAGTGAGTTCTCATGAGATCTTATGGTTTTATAAATCAGTTTTCCCTGCTCTTGCTTGCTCTCTCTTTCCTACTGCCATATAAGATGTGCTTCTTCCCCTTCTGCCACGATTGTTTCCTGAGGTCTCCTCAGCCATGTGGAACTGTGAGTCAATGTAACCTCCTTTGTTTATAAATTACCTTGTCTAGGGTAGGGGTAGTATCTTCATAGCAGTGTGATAATGTTAAAAGTATGTAGGTACTTTTAACATTCATCTGTTTTTAGTTTGCCTTTATTATTGTTAAAGAAACAAAGCTTTGAGATGTAGCAAAGTAGATATTCACAGCCAAATGTTTTCTATAACAAAGCATCCCTTTCAGAATTTGGGTCCTAAAACCTAAATTCGAGGGTATTATCTGCCCCTTAATAGTTCTGTGATTTTTTAGGAAGCTATTTATCTTTCAGCTTTAGTTTCTTCACTTACAAAAATAGGATAATAATATATTATAAAGTTTCTTCTAATGATTAAATAAGATCACAAGTTTTAGAGTGCCTAGTATAGGACAAGTAGCTAACAAATATCATTTACGTATTACATCATAGTTACAGAAAGCTCTAATGTGGGACGGCCCTCAGCAGGCCATCAAAGGAAAGGAACTCGTGTAAATACAAGTGCAAAATGGATGGGCAAAACACAACCCTCTCTGTGGTGTCAGTGCTGAACTTACTTATTCTATCTTCAATAGTTCCATGTTGTTTTGTTTTACTTGTGTTTATTTTATTTATTTATTTATTTATATTTTTTGAGACAGAGTCGCGGAGGCTGGGGTGCAGCGGTGCGATCTTGGCTCACCTCAACCTCTACCTCCCGGGTTCAAGTGATTCTCCTGCCTCAGCCCCCCGAGTATGTGGGATTACAGGTGTGTGCCACCACGCCTGGCTAATTTTTGTATTTTTAGTAGAGATGGGGTTTCACCATGTTGGCCAGGCTGGTCTTGAGCGCCTTACCTTGAGTGATCCACCCGCCTCCAGCTCCCAAAGTGCTGGGATTACAGGCATGAGCTGCTGCGCCCAGCTCCATGTTGTTTTAATAACTTGATGCTCTTTGAAACATGGGGAGATAAATACTCTTTTTAAATATATGTCTTTTCTACAGAGAAAGAGTTAAGAGAAGCCGGCATCTGTTGAAATTTCTGGTCTGCTATGATGAAGGGCTCATAAGGCATAGGAAGACCATTTGGCAACTATGGCTAATGGTGCCATAGCCACAGGACCACAATCTCAAAGAAAAGAAAGTCTACCTTTTGGGGCTGGTTGAAAGGAGGATTTAGCACTTAAACACTTTTATAGGCCAATATTTTATGGGAATCAGTGCTCCTTTCCTGCTGATCTCTTTGGTGTGCATTCTTGGCCTAACCTTAAATAAAATTGTCTTAGAATTAAACCACCTCAAATACACAACCTTGTGTTCAGTAACTTTTGAATGAAAATTGAACAAAAGCCAATTAAGAGCTTGGTTTTTACCTATCCGGATAATACCTCAATTAGTTGCATTTGTGACATGAATTTCCTTGGATAATTAGTCTCATGGACTTTTGCCAGAAGGCATATTTCCCTTTTCCCTCCGCACTTTCTAGCAGTGGCTGAGATATTAGATGAGCATTCTTACCACAAATTATATTAAGAAGTTTAATTAGTAGGAAATAAAATATTACACTGATATTAATCATTAAGTGGTTAGGCTGCATCTAGACACTGACAACTACTTGATCTGTGAAACCCTTTTAACAAACCGGCAATTGTGGCCTCTTTGTTCCACTGCTGGTTTGTCAAAATAATCTCCATTGAGTGGCTTCGCTTCTTTGTTCAGTCTTGCTAAATTTCTAGTGATTCTTTTGCATTTGTTGGCTTCTGTGTCCTAAAAGGCACATGAGTCTTCATAGTCATTAAGATACAAAACTGATTTATTTTTGAATGTTCTCATTAACATACACTAGACATCAATATCTTTTAGCCACTTAGAAATCTTCTTGTAGCAACTTCAACTGAGCACCATATTTTCTCTTTACCATAAGCGGCTCAGATCTGATCTTCCTCTAATCTATAAACCTTGTAGTCCTTCCTCCTTTCTAAACTACATTTCAACTGAATTAAACAAGGCTGAGATACTTTCTGATGTTTCCTATAGGAGGAGAAGGATTTCTTTCACTGGCTGATGCAATCAAATTTCTCTCTGCCTATCCCTCATCCTTTGATAGTCTTGTGTTTTGCTTTGTCCTTTCAGCTTTGTATCAGGCTTTTTTCTTTTCTTTTTCTTTTTTTTTTTTTTTTTTTTTTTTTGCTTGAATATACCCATAGATTCCTTCTTAGAAAGCGCTTAGTGTTTTTAATTTATATTTAGGTTTTCAGCTGCCCATTGTGTAATCAATGATTGGAATTACTGTTAATATCTTTCAGGTCTTTATATAATATAAATATTTTAAATGTTAGAATCTTATTATTTATATGATATGTGCAATCTACCCAAATCTGGAAAGAATCTAGAGGTTTGCCATTATGTTGGCAAGACACACTTTTGTAGCTCAAATTTTAGTGTGTGTGTATATACACACACACACACACACACTTCGTGTCATTGCAAAACAACTTAATTTCTTCCTTCAGATGATAATTTTTATTAGTAAAGGGTAAGTTTCCTGGTAAATTTCTCATCAAGCTGACAAGCAATCCACTTCAATTTATTTGAAATTCTTACTTTTATATCAACATTAAGCAGATTGACCAGTATACACCTGTCTTTATCAGTTAAAAATTATTATTAAAATAGACAAGAGTGAAGCATGCTTTTCTCTACAGAGACTGATTTTTTACATTATTACATATATGTGCTCTAATGTTAACCAAATTCATAACAATAAAAAAATTAAAAAGCTAATGGAATGTTGAGTTGCTCAATCAATTGTATTGGAAAAAAGATGACAAAAATTTATTCGACTGTGTAAAGGTAGTATTTTGAACATAAGCCTATAAAATTGAATAACAGAAAGGACATAGGAGAAGGAGTAAAAAAATATTGTGTTTTATCTTCCTCTGCATTCATCATACATTTGGTTTGGGTAAGTTTACTCACCTTACTCAGTCTTCTTAATTATTCATTTGGAAAGATAAACAGAAATATCTGTGGGTATTTTGTCTGTTCTAATAAGGACATTCAAGAGTGCATTCAATGTGCATTAAAAGTTAGATTAAATCAATCACAAAAAATCAGAAAATATATTAAGACACCATTTTTAATATAACATGAAGTAAATATCTAAAATGATGAATGTTGTATTAAGCCCTTGAGACAATCTCATAAGTAGTTGTAGTATGCTGAGATGTATTATATGGCCCACCTATTCTAAAACACTCCACCTACTGGGTCCTCAGAGGGGAAACAACCTAGAATAATCTAAGTTGAATCACAGAAGCACGGCAGGCAACCTCTAGAAGCTGAAAAAGGCAAGAAAACAGATTCTCCCCTAGGACCTCTAGAAGGGAACACAGCCCTGCTGACAGCTTGATTTCAGCCAAGTGGGACTGTGTTAGTCCAGTAGGACCTGTGTTGGACTTCTAACCTGTAGAACTGTAAGATAATCAATGTGTTATTTTAAGCCACTGAGTTTTTGGTAAGTTTTTATGGCAGTCAAAGAAAATTAATACAGATAGTTACAAAATAATATTTAATATTAATTAACATTTTTCTATTAGAGAGGGTAAACATACTTTTTTATACATGGTTGGCCATTTATAGTTTTTCTTATATACATTTCTTGTTCATAATTATTACAATACTTCTGGTTTCGCCAAGATTCCTTTTTTTTGTTTTTTTTTTCTTTTTTTTTTTTGAGATGGAGTCTCACTCTGTCACCCAGGCTGGAGTTCAGTGGCGTGATCTCGGCTCACTGCAACCTCCACCTCCCTGGTTCAAGCAATTCTTCTGCCTCAGCCTCCCAAGTAGCTGGGACTACAGGCACCCACCACCATGCCTGGCTAATTTTTTTTTTTTTTTTGTACTTTTAGTAGAGATGGGGTTTCACTATGTTAGCCAGGCTAGTCTCGAACTTCTGACCTTGTGATCCACCAGCCTCGGCCTCCCAAAGTGCTGGGATTACAGGCGTGAGCCACTGCACCTAGCTGATTCCTTTTTTGTCTTATCCTCGGTAGTCTTTTGCATAATTTTGGGGCAATTATATTTTCTTACATCTTATGTCTCTGTGTAGCTAATGCAGTCTGCCGTCTGATTTTCAGAAATTCCTTAAAATGTGTGATTTTCTGATGGTACTCTTTTTTCTTCCCTTGCTACTCTTTCATTGTGTAAAATGTGTTTTTTGCCATTTGATGGGAATTTAGATGGCAGGCAAAATAGAAATATCAGCTTAGCCTGCCTTCTTGACCCAACTACTATCATTTAATTTTTATAACAAATCTGTGATAAAGCTTGTAGAATTCTTGTTATACAGATGAGAAAACTGAGACTCAGAGAATTTAAATAACTTGTGCAAACAGACATATATCAACATGGAATCTGGGTGTGAAATCAGAAGTGTTTACCTCAAAGTCATTTTTTTACGTTCACTTCAATGTAATGTAATGCCTGATGAAACTGATATATGATCTAGGTACTCTTGCTTTGAGATATTTATACTTGTTGACAGAGATGGGACTTTTTGAAGCTCTTTTCTGTCTAGTTTATTCTAGCAATGTCTAAATAAATAAGAGTAAAATTTATTGGAAGTACTATTATTACACAAGAAATCATGGGTTCAAGAGATAAGCATGCATTTTGGAGTATAGCGGATTCCTATTTAAATTGTGGTTTTCAGTTCCAGTTATTAGCTATGTAACCTTGGACATGTAATAATTATTTTCAACTTTCTTTTATTTTACCATCTTCATTTGCAAATTATATATAGTAATGTCTATTTCAAGGACTTATGTAAGGATTAATTGAGAGGCATATTTAAGAGCATAGAAGAGGGTGGAGCATATGATAAACACTGACCAAAAGTTAGCTTTTTTATAATCCTATACATTATATTTAATTTTAAGAACAACCCAGAAGTTGTGTACTATCATTATATTATAGCCAAAAACGTTTTGGCTTAGAGAGGTGAAGCATGACTTGCAGTAAGTCATGTATCTAATAAATGGTGTAGCCAAATTTAGCATGGAAGTCTGTGGGACACTACACTTTTTGTTTTCTCCAGGGATTTTTCTAATTCACATTCTGAACTTGGTACCACATGAACACTTCCTTTGATCTAAGCAGTCCCTTCCGTTGGAATCCCTGAGTTTACTTCTTCTCTTTGGTGTTTCAAGCCACTGGATTTAATTAAAGAGAACGGTGTTTCTGTTTGTTGGAAAACCTTCAGGAAAGGAACCTATTTTTTTTGTTTGTTTCTTTTTTTTTTTTAATTTATTATTATTATACTTTAAGTTGTAGGGTACATGTGCATAACGTGCAGGTTTGTTACATATGTATACTTGTGCCATGTTGCTGTGCTGCACCCATCAACTCGTCATTTACATCAGGTGTAACTCCCAATGCAATCCCTCCCCCCTCCCCCCTCCCCATGATAGGCCCCGGTGTGTGATGTTCCCCTTCCTGAGTCCGAGTGATCTCATTGTTCAGTTCCCACCTATGAGTGAGAACATGTGGTGTTTGGTTTTCTGTTCTTGTGATAGTTTGCTAAGAATGATGGATTCCAGCTGCATCCAAGTCCCTTCAAAGGACTCAAACTCATCCTTTTTTATGGCTGCATAGTATTCCATGGTGTATATGTGCCACATTTTCTTAATCCAGTCTGTCACTGATGGACATTTGGGTTGATTCCAAGTCTTTGCTATTGTGAATAGTGCTGCAATAAACATACGTGTGTATGTGTCTTTATAGCAGCATAATTTATAATCCTTTGGGTATATACCCAGTAATGGGATGGCTGGGTCATATGGTACATCTAGTTCTAGATCCTTGAGGAATCGCCATACTGTTTTCCATAATGGTTGAACTAGTTTACAATCCCACCAACAGTGTAAAAGTGTTCCTATTTCTCCACATCCTCTCCAGCACCTGTTGTTTCCTGACTTTTTAATGATCGCCATTCTAACTGGTGTGAGATGGTATCTCATTGTGGTTTTGATTTGCATTTCTCTGATGGCCAGTGATGATGAGCATTTTTTCATGTGTCTGTTGGCTGTATGAATGTCTTCTTTGGAGAAATGTCTGTTCATATCCTTTGCCCACTTTTGGATGGGGTTGTTTTTTTTTTTCTTGTAAATTTGTTTGAGTTCTTTGTAGGTTCTGGATATTAGCCCTTTGTCAGATGAGTAGATTGCAAAAATTTTCTCCCATTCTGTAGGTTGCCTGTTCACTCTGATGGTAGTTTCTTTTGCTGTGCAGAAGCTCTTTAGTTTAATGAGATCCCATTTGTCAATTTTGGCTTTTGCTGCCGTTGCTTTTGGTGTTTTAGACATGAAGTCTTTGCCCATGCCTATGTCCTGAATGGTACTACCTAGGTTTTCCTCTAGGATTTTTATGGTATTAGGTCTAACATTTAAGTCTCTAATCCATCTTGAATTAATTTTCGTATAAGGAGTAAGGAAAGGATCCAGTATCAGCTTTCTACTTATGGCTAGCCAATTTTCCCAGCACCATTTATTAAATAGGGAATCCTTTCCCCATTTCTTGTTTCTCTCAGGTTTGTCAAAGATCAAATGGCTGTAGATGTGTGGTATTATTTCTGAGGACTCTGTTCTGTTCCATTGGTCTATATCTCTGTTTTGGTACCAGTACCATGCTGTTTGGGTTACTGTAGCCTTGTAGTATAGTTTGAAGTCAGGTAGCGTGATGCCTCCAGCTTTGTTCTTTTGACTTAGGATTGTCTTGGAGATGCGGGCTCTTTTTTGGTTCCATATGAACTTTAAAGCAGTTTTTTCCAATTCTGTGAAGAAACTCATTGGTAGCTTGATGGGGATGGCATTGAATCTATAAATTACCTTGGGCAGTATGGCCATTTTCATGATATTGATTCTTCCTATCCATGAGCATGGTATGTTCTTCCATTTGTTTATGTCCTCTTTTATTTCACTGAGCAGTGGTTTGTAGTTCTCCTTGAAGAGGTCCTTTACATCCCTTGTAAGTTGGATTCCTAGGTATTTGATTCTCTTTGAAGCAATTGTGAATGGAAGTTCATTCCTGATTTGGCTCTCTGTTTGTCTGTTCCTGGTGTATAAGAATGCTTGTGATTTTTGCACATTAATTTTGTATCCTGAGACTTTACTGAAGTTTCTTATCAGCTTAAGGAGATTTTGGGCTGAGACAATGGGGTTTTCTAAATATACAATCATGTCATCTGCAAACAGGGACAATTTGACTTCTTCTTTTCCTAACTGAATACCCTTGATTTCTTTCTCTTGCCTGATTGCCCTAGCCAGAACTTCCAACACTATGTTGAATAGGAGTGGTGAGAGAGGGCACCCCTGTCTTGTGCCAGTTTTCAAAGGGAATTTTTCCAGTTTTTGCCCATTCAGTATGATATTAGCTGTGGGTTTGTCATAAATAGCTCTTATTATTTTGAGGTACGTTCCATCAATACCGAATTTATTGAGCGTTTTTAGCATGAAGGGCTGTTGAATTTTGTCAAAAGCCTTTTCTGCATCAATTGAGATAATCATGTGGTTCTTGTCTTTGGTTCTGTTTATATGCTGGATTATGTTTATTGATTTGCGAATGTTGAACCAGCCTTGCATCCCAGGGATGAAGCCCACTTGATCATGGTGGATAAGCTTTTTGATGTGTTGCTGAATCCGGTTTGCCAGTATTTTATTGAGGATTTTTGCATCGATGTTCATCAGGGATATTGCTCTGAAATTCTCTTTTTTTGTTGTGTCTCTGCCAGGCTTTGGTATCAGGATGATGTTGGCCTCATAAAATGAGTTAGGGAGGATTCCCTCTTTTTCTATTGATTGGAATAGTTTCAGAAGGAATGGTACCAACTCCTCCTTGTACCTCTGGTAGAATTTAGCTGTGAATCCACCTGGTCCTGGACTTTTTTTGGTTGGTAGGCTATTAATTGTTGCCTCAATTTCAGAGCCTGCTATTGGTCTATTCAGGGATTCAACTTCTTCCTGGTTTAGTCTTGGAAGAGTGTAAGTGTCCAGGAAGTTATCCATTTCTTCTAGATTTTCCAGTTTATTTGCGTAGAGCTGTTTATAGTATTCTCTGATGGTAGTTTGTATTTCTGTGGGGTCGGTGGTGATATCCCCTTTATCATTTTTTATTGCGTCGATTTGATTCTTCTCTCTTTTCTTCTTTATTAGTCTGGCTAGTGGTCTGTCAATTTTGTTGATCTTTTCAAAAAACCAACTCCTGGATTCATTGATTTTTTGGAGGGATTTTTGTGTCTCTATCTCCTTCAGTTCTGCTCTGATCTTAGTTATTTCTTGCCTTCTGCTAGCTTTCGAATGTGTTTGCTCTTGCTTCTCTAGTTCTTTTAATTGCGATGTTAGAGTGTCAATTTTAGATCTTTCCTGCTTTCTCTTGTGGGCATTTAGTGCTATAAATTTCCCTCTACACACTGCTTTAAATGTGTCCCAGAGATTCTGGTATGTTGTATCTTTGTTCTCATTGGTTTCAAAGAACATCTTTATTTCTGCCTTCATTTCGTTATGTACCCCGTAGTCATTCAGGAGCAGGTTGTTCAGTTTCCATGTAGTTGAGCGGTTTTGATTGAGTTTCTTAGTCCTGAGTTCTAGTTTGATTGCACTGTGGTCTGAGAGACAGTTTGTTATAATTTCTGTTCTTGTACATTTGCTGAGGAGTGCTTTACTTCCAATTACATGGTCAATTTTGGAGTAAGTACGATGTGGTGCTGAGAAGAATGTATATTCTGTTGATTTGGGGTGGAGAGTTCTATAGATGTCTATTAGGTCTGCTTGCTGCAGAGATGAGTTCAATTCCTGGATATCCTTGTTAACTTTCTGTCTCGTTGATCTGTCTAATGTTGACAGTGGAGTGTTGAAGTCTCCCATTATTATTGTATGGGAGTCCAAGTCTCTTTGTAAGTCTCTAAGGACTTGCTTTATGAATCTGGGTGCTCCTGTATTGGGTGCATATATATTTAGGATAGTTAGCTCTTCCTGTTGAATTGATCCCTTTACCATTATGTAATGGCCTTCTTTGTCTCTTTTGATCTTTGATGGTTTAAAGTCTGTTTTATCAGAGACTAGTATTGCAACCCCTGCTTTTTTTTGTTCTCCATTTGCTTGGTAAATCTTCCTCCATCCCTTTATTTTGAGCCTATGTATGTCTCTGCGTGTGAGATGGGTCTCCTGAATACAGCAGACTGATGGGTCTTGACTCTTTATCCAGTTTGCCAGTCTGTGTCTTTTAATTGGAGCATTTAGTCCATTTACATTTAAGGTTAAGATTGTTATGTGTGAACTTGATCCTGCCATTATGATATTAACTGGTTATTTTGCTCGTTAGTTGATGCAGTTTCTTCCTAGCCTCGATGGTCTTTACATTTTGGTATGTTTTTGCAATGGCCGGTTCTGGTTGTTCCTTTCCATGTTTAGTGCTTCCTTCAGGGTCTCTTGTAAGGCAGGCCTAGTGGTGACTAAATCTCTAAGCATTTGCTTATCTGTAAAGGATTTTATTTCTCCTTCACTTATGAAACTTAGTTTGGCTGGATATGAAATTCTGGGTTTAAAATTCTTTTCTTTAAGAATGTTGAATATTGGCCCCCACTCTCTTCTGGCTTGGAGAGTTTCTGCCGAGAGATCTGCTGTTAGTCTGATGGGCTTCCCTTTGTGGGTAACCCGACCTTTCTCTCTGGCTGCCCTTAAGATTTCTTCCTTCATTTCAACTTTGGTGAATCTGGCAATTATGTGTCTTGGAGTTGCTCTTCTCAAGGAGTATCTTTGTGGCATTATCTGTATTTCCTGGATTTGAATGTTGGCCGGCCCTACTAAGTTGGGGAAGTTCTCCTGGATGATATCCTGAAGAGTGTTTTCCAACTTGGTTCCATTTTCCCCCTCACTTTCAGGCACCCCCAATCAGCTGTAGATTTGGTCTTTTTACATAATCCCATACTTCTTGCAGGCTTTGTTCATTTCTTTTTCTTCTTTTTTCTTTTGGTTTCTCTTCTCGCTTCATTTCATTCATTTGATCCTCAATCGCTGATACTCTTTCTTCCAGTTGATCGAGTCGGTTACTGAAGCTTGTGCATTTGTCATGTATTTCTCGTGTCATGGTTTTCATCTCTTTCATTTCGTTTATGACCTTCTCTGCATTAATTACTCTAGCCATCAATTCTTCCACTTTTTTTTCAAGATTTTTAGTTTCTTTGCGCTGGGTACGTAATTCCTCCTTTAGCTCTGAGAAATTTGATGGACTGAAGCCTTCTTCTCTCATCTCGTCAAAGTCATTCTCCGTCCAGCTTTGATCCGTTGCTGGCGATGAGCTGCGCTCCTTTGCCGGGGGAGATGCGCTCTTATTTTTTGAATTTCCAGCTTTTCTGCCCTGCTTTTTCCCCATCTTTGTGGTTTTATCTGCCTCTGGTCTTTGATGATGGTGATGTACTGATGGGGTTTTGGTGTAGGTGTCCTTCCTGTTTGATAGTTTTCCTTCTAACAGTCAGGACCCTCAGCTGTAGGTCTGTTGGAGATTGCTTGAGGTCCACTCCAGACCCTGTTCCAAACCTATTTTTAATGATTTGGAAAATGAAGAACTAAACAAATCTGAGCCTGTAGCTGCAATTATTAGCAAATAGTTTGGGTGATAGTTAGGACTATGGACGGAGAGGAACAAATGTTCCACAGCAGAGCAAAACCATCGCAAAGGGAAAAGACTCTTCCCCCACTCATGTAAATAAAAAGGTCTAGGTTTAACAGGAAGTTGCCCAGATGCCTATATTTACCTCAAAAATGTGTAAGTCAGCCTGGATTTGGCTTTCTGCAATGAAAAATTGTACAAAGAGTTTGCAAAAGTTTTGTTTGTGTTTGTTTTTGTTTTGTTGTTATTGTGAAAATCAGTTTTTTGTCCACCCCAAAACATGCTAACAGACATATTTCCAGTTATGTTGTTGTTGTAGTAATACATAGGGCCCTAGTTTTTATTCAACTTTTACCCCCAAAGAATAATGAAAATTGCTGAAAGAGGAAAGACTAATTCACAAAATGAAAGAAGGGAGCTTAACAAGTTGGTTCTTTTGTGTTTTCTTTTGAGGAAAAAAAAAGTCTTTTTCTTCACATGGACTAATGCACTTTGACAGAGGAACCCAGCAAGCATGATTCTACCAAAGGCACAATTTAAATCTGTAGCATAAACCAGTAGATCTCAAGGGAACCCTACAAATTAACCTCTGCAAGCGCTTCAGTTTACAGAGGTGGCAACAGAGGCACAGACAGCAGAAGTAACTTACCCTAAGTCACTTCGTCGATGAGGCATAGATTTGAAATTCAAGTTTGTCTTCTGGTGCCAGCTACCTTGGCCTACTTAACATTTTAACTTGTTATTTTGTGTATGAAAATAAACACAAGTAATTTTCAAACAACCTCAGATTCAACCATTAATTTAGAGATGCTTTCTTCTATATGTCTATTAACATTACAAACTCTGTTTGTTTGTTTTTTTTAACTTTTAAGTTCAAGGGTACATGTGCAGGTTTGTTTATATAGGTGAACTTGTGTCATGAGTTTTCTTTGTACAGATTATTGCATCACCTGAGTACACTCGTTTGATGATCAAAAGAACAAGTAAATAAAAACATGTGCACAATATAGACAACTTAGCCAGTAACCCCCTTAATGTCTTTGCATAGACAAATATTGAAAATTTCAAGCCCCATTTTCTCACATATAAAACAGTAAGGTTGAATTACCTTCTTAAAGCATATGAGCATAAGTACCAAATGCAAATTCATAACAAATAAGTACATTGAAGATGGTACAGAGTAAGACAAAGTCTCTTCTGAATACCAAAGGCAGAAAATGCTTTGTTTTGGTATCTCTTGCCTGAAGGAAACTTTTTTTTCTCCCCTTTGTTAACTGTAGCTGATTTTCCTCTGCAGATTTGAAACATCTATGACATCCATCAACATGATTATATATACTAGAAAAACGCTAAATCTTTGTTCGTCTATTTTGGCATATACAGATTCTGATTTAAAGTAAGCAAGAAAAATAAGACATATAGTATCAAAAAGTCTGATCTCCACATTCAAATTATCTGGCTGATCTGTGTGTGCCAACACACACACACACACACACACACACACACAAACGATACCATTTACACATGGACTTATCGCAGAGAAAGCACCACTTTCCACAGCATTATTCCCTATCTAATTAGAATGCAGTTATTTGTTCAAAGTCACAAAACTTTGCTGGCAGCCCTACAAAACAAGATTTATTGAAATTCCCACCTAAATCTTGCTATGAATTCACCAATTAATATGACGAAACAATAATCATTAGAATGGAAAAAACAGTGCAAATATGAACAAAAATATAAGTGATAATTTGGTACCAAATAATTTTGAAGAAATCCTTGTTTATAACAAATGAACCAAAAACTTGTTTCAGAAATGTTTTTAAATAGTTTTTATGATTTGTTTACTTTTGAAATGTATGAAGCTTGTTCCTGGAAACTCTGGTTAAAAATCGCTAGGGCAGAGTTTAAAGTTAACAGCATGGACCATAGAACATTAGTTACCCAATAAACCTTAATATTATTTCCTTCTGAAGAGAACTGCTTCTTCATTAACTTTTGAAATAAACAACACACTCAAACGATTACTCATTCTTTTGTTGACTTCAGCGCAGTGTTCTTACATGTTCACACTAAAAAGTTCCATGAAGTTTATTTCAAGCAACAGGGGGCTGAGAAAGCTGATTTCACTTATAGTTTGAGGTTTCTTCCTCTGTCTTTAAATATTTATACTTCCAGTAAACAAACACAGATGTTTAAAAAGAAAAAAACTAACTAAAAACCTTGCCCTGTGAAAACAGGCATATGGCAGAGGTTTTTCAGTATGGTTTGATTTCAAATATACTAGAAATGATGCAATTATTTAATGGTTTTACATAACTAACACAAAAATTCTTTGGCTTATGTAGACAATAAAGTTTTTACAAGTCATCTAAACTTTTTACAAATAGATAAATGATTACATTTAGATAGATGTGGCAGAGCTGTCTGTAAGATGGAAAATATCTGGCATGATTTGAGTACATTAATCAAATACAGACAACTGGATAAGAATCATGAATAGATATTCTGTCTCTAGCTACAACATAAGTTAATATATCAGCAGGGAAGAATAATTAGGAAAGTCATCAGTTACATTTATATTTATACTTTATTATTGAAAGCTAATAGCTTCTGTAGCTAAAGTATTACTTATTGATTATAGGCAATAGAAAGTTATTTATAATGAAAATATGCTTGATTATTCAAAGTATTGATTTTCACAAATGAGAGCTAAAACCACTCAGTGATGTTGTGATAACCTGTGACCAAGGCATCAGCCATATTTGAAAATTTAACATTTAGCACAGGAGTTGAACCATAAACAAAAGGAAAATAAATGAGGCCATGCCCTGGTCTTATCTTGCACAGGTGTTAGCCTGGATTTAGTCTTGGCTAGATTTGGTAATATTTTTACATAAATAAAGATGTATTTACTCATTTTGATAAGCTGTTTCCCTAGCAATAAATTAAAATAACCATATCACAATTTTCTTGAATATCAAGTCAAATAATGAATATAAAGTTGTTGTGGGAAGTCAGGGGCCCCAAATGGAGGGACCGGCTGGAGCCATGGCAGAGGAACATAAATTGTGAAGATTTCATTTTAATATGGACATATATCAGTTCCCAAATAATGCTTTTATAATTTCTTATGCCTGTCTTTACTTCAATCTCTGAACGTAAATTGTGAGATTTCATTTTAACATGGACATTTATCAGTTTACAAAATTAATACTTTTATAGTTTCCTATGCCTGTCTTTACTTAATCCTGTTATCTTTGTAAGCGGAGAATATATGTTACCTCAGGACCACTATTGTGTTAACTGCACAAATGGATTGTAAAACATGTGGGTTTGGACAATATGAAATCAGTGCACTTTAAAAAAGAACAGAATAACAGCGATTTTCAGGGAACAAGAGAAGACAACCATAAGGTCTGACTGCCTGTGGGGTCGGGCAGAATACAGCCATATTTTTCTTCTTGAAGAGAGCCTATAAACGGACATGCAAGTAGGGAAGATATTGTTAAATTCTTTTCCTAGCAAGGAATATTAATAATTAAGACCCTGGGAAAGGCATGCATTCCTGGGGGGAGGTCTATGAACGGCTACTTTGGGAGTGTCTGTCTTATCTGGTTGAGATAAGGACTGAAATATGCCCTAGTCTCCCGCAATGTCCTCAGGCTTATTAGGGTGAGGAAAAACCCCCACCCTGGATCTGAGGTCAGACTGGTTCTCTGCTCTAGAACCCTGTTTTCATGTTTATGAAGACAATACCTGCACAGCTGAATATAGACCCTTACCAGTAGTTCTGAATTTGCCCTTGTCCTGTTTCCTCAGAAGCATGTGATCTTTGTTCTCCTTTTTGCTGTTTGAAGCAAGTGATCTTGTGACCTACTATGTGTTCTTGCACCCCCTCCCCTTTTGAAATCCTTAATAAAACTTGCTGGCTTTAAGGCTCACGTGGGCATCACAGTCCTACTGATATGTGATGTCACTCCAGGCGGCCAGGTGTAAAATTTCTCTCTTTGTACCCTTTCTCTTTATTTCTCAGACCAGTTGACACTTATGGAAAATAGAAAGAACCTACATTGAAACACTAGGGGCAGGTTCCCCTGATATAAAATATACATAATAGGCATATAATAGTTTGTTCCTTTGTTTCTCATTTTACAGTATTTCTGCTCTTTCCTGGTGTTTTGACATCATAGAGAGACACCATTTCTCTCTTAACCTTTCTATTGAAAAGGCATTTTCCTGGGCTGGGGAAACCAGAGTATGGCACAGTAAAACATTCAATAAAATTATAGTTTCCCCAGTTTTCATCTTCTGGCATATTATTTCAGAGAATCTTGAGGGAAAAACAATGAGAGTGATATTGTTTGAATATTGTAGATGATTAGTCAGAATGAAATAATTGAATAATCAAAAAAGTCTGAATTCAAATTTTAGCTCTGTGACTTTCTAGGTGCATGACTAGATGAATTAATCCCTCTGAGTTTCAGTTCTTCATCTATAAACTGTAAAAAATTACTCAGCAGAGTTATTGGAGGAGTTAGAAACAATATATATATAGTATATTCAATTTATTAGGTGCCACATAAAATAGAGAACCTGGATTTATGTTCCCCTGCAGAGGATTTCTGTTGTGTTGTGACTTCTGCACTGGAGTTTAAGGAGATAGCTACTCTTCAGCTTTGAGAGGATCCCTACTATTAATGCCTCACAAGGACCCCAAAAAAGAAGATGAGAACAGATTTCTCTCTCTTTCAAAATGACTTTTATCTGCTTTTGCTTTTCTTTCATGTCCTGTTGAAAAGACTGTGATTTGAGAGAAACTACAACATTTTGACTGAAATTAGAGATAGAAAGGAATAAAATAGTCATACGGTTTGGCTCTGTGTTCCCACCCAAATCTCACATTGAATTGTGATCTTGAGTGTTAAAGGCGGAGCCTGGAGCAAAGTGATTGAATCATGGGGGTGGTTTCTAATGGTTTAGCACCATCCCCCTAGTGCTGTCTTGTCATAGAGCTCTCACAAGATCTGGTTGTTTGAAAGTATGTAGCACCTCTGCCTTTGTGTGCTTTCTTTCTCTCTTGTTTCCAAGTGAAAACGTGTTTGCTTCTCCTTTGCCCTTCTGCCATGATTGTAAGTTTCATGAGGCCTCAGAGCCATGCTTCCTGTACAGCCTGCAGGACTGAGTCTATTAAAGCTCTTTTCTTCATAAATTACCCAGTCTCAAGTAGTTCTTTACAGCAGTGTGAGAATTAATTTAATATAAAGAAAAAATAAGTGGATGAAATGAGAGCAAACTAAAATTAAAATAATTCTTATTAAAAGATTCAGAAGGCCAGGCACATTGGCTCATGCCCGCAATCCCAGCACTTTGGGAGGCCAAGGTATGTGGATCATTTGAGGTCCGGAGTTCAAGACCAGCCTGGCCAACATGGTGAAACTCCATCTTTACTAAAAATACAAAATTAGCCAGGCACAATGGCTTGCACCTGTAATCCCAGTTACTGGGGAGGCTGAGACAGGATAATCACTTGACTCTGGGAGGAGGAGGTTGCAGTGAGTCAAGACTGTGTCACTGCACTCCTACCTGGGTGACAGAGTGAGACTCTGTCTCAAAAAAAAAAAAAAAAAAAGAGTTTCAGAGGCTGTGAACTTTGGTAGGACTCATGATATATGAGGGAAAATGCCTGAAAGAATAAATGTGGATATTTTGAACTTCATTCTGGTATTTACAAGACAGATATTTTCAATAGATGAATTGATTTTAATGTGAAAAATAGTAGAAGAGAACAATTATCTTTTAATGGAAGAAATTTAAACAAAAGCATTAATTGCACATTGGTTATATAATCATAAGTGGTAGTTATTTATTTCAATCATTCATTCATTTACTCAATCAAAATTTATTTATTATGTACTGAGTGTAGGCTGGAGGATAATGAAGGAAAAAAGTAAACTCACTACTGGAACACCAACCTGACTGCTACTATTTACTTTTCAGCAGTAAGAGCAGATTGGGTGCTTTGTGCATCACCAGGTTTCCTAGCTACATTCAGTGGGATAAACAGGGTAGCCTATGCTTACTCTGTCTTCACCAGAACTGAAACTACATTCTTTTCTAAATTCAGTGAAGTTTTTGCCTCCTACAGTCCTCTGAAAATGCTCCCATGAGGTCATCAGGATTCTCCATGGTTCTAAATCCAGTGTTTAATCTCTGTCTTTAACTTTGTTAAAATTTAAGCCTTCAATCAAATTTCACCTTCTCAGGGAGGTTAATTCTAACTGCTTTATTTAATGCTATAAACTTCTTTTATACAGCTCAGCTTTTCTGTGCCTTGCTTTACATTTTTTTCCATAGCACTTTCATGTTCTCATATTTTAGACAATTCAGTCGTTTATTTTATTCATTTCTTTACTGTACTAAAATGTAATAATCATGATGTCAACGGTCTTTTATTTCCACATGCCTAAGATACTGGTAAGCCTAGAAAGCCTTCAGCCAACATTTGTGGAATAAATGAATGTGCTTTAAGAATTTTTTATTTCTTTGAAAATTTATTTTATTTTCTATGTAAGTACGTTTTGTAAAAAAAGTTTTAATGTAACAGATTGCTATGTTTAGAAGGCTCTTTTTTGCCAGATTGGCCCTTGACTGGAATCTAGGAAACTGGATTTCAGAAAGGCCCCCACCACACCCAGAAATGATGAGTAGCATTTATTACATGTTTTTACGACTTATTGGTTGGGGAATTAAATACATCCTGTATGATTCCACTGGGAAAGTCTCTTGCAAGTCTGCATCTGGTTTCATCCAGACTTTGTGTACCTTCCCTTGCTGATTTTGTTGTGTATCCTTTCACTCTAATAAGTCATAACCATGAGAAAGCCTGTATTCAGAGTCCTGTGAGTTATCCTAGACCTGGGAATTGTTTTGGGGAACACTGATGCACACACCACACATAAATATATATATATATACACACACACACAAACATATTTATTTATCTAATTAGCACATATATGTGGCATTAATTTGTCAGATAAAAATATAATTCATTATTGCCTTCTTGCCTTATTTCCATTATTTCTGTGTTTTCTGTTTATTTTATCCTCTATTGCTTATATTGGAAAATTACCTCAACTGGGCAGACATAGTTGATTGTAAATTGATATTTAAAAGCAATGCCTCTAACATAGATTGGCAGTTTTGTTTGTATTGATGGGAGTCTTTGCTTAAGAGTGACCAGTAATATGCCAGCAATTATATTGGAGATTTCTGAATATAAAACTTCAGATGCCTTTTTTTTTCTGGAAATATTTAACATGAGACTATTTCTCATGTTTATTTCCCAGAAGACAAAGTCTTCCTACTGCTATTCTCTGTGTTTGATGTGGTAATAGTAGTCATGGTGTATTCTACCTTACCCCCATTTTTTCAGTTCTGTGCCTCAGTTCAGATCTCTACTTGCTCTAAGGCCCTAGTCTCTGCTGTGTTTTGAGGGCACATTGGCTGCCTTACCATCGACATCCTGCTCTGTTGGCACACAAGGCCTAAGGGTCTCTCAGCGCTGCTTCATCAGTTATCACTCTCCCACCCCATCTGCTTTTAATTTTGAAAAAAGATGTTGAAATCTCTTATTATTGTGGCTTCTTTTCTGCTTCTTCTGTTTTCTTTAATACTGTGGATTTATACATTTTCATTATTTTTACTATCGTGTTAATAAGGTCTTGAAACAGATAGACGATGGAAACCTGTATTAAAGCCCAATTATAAACATCTTATTAACTATTTTACAAAATGATCTGTAGACATAATCCCTGAGAAGGATGTTACACTGTCTACATGGTGTGATTTCAGCAGTCACAATGCCTCTTCCCCCACAATCTCTGGTTTACCTGCTTCTTCACATATAAAATCCTTGTTCTATTAAATAAACACTTTAATTCCACCGATAGAGACAGCATTGAACAGGTAAATGCCTATGAAATGTTGGCATAATTCAAACTCATTTTTAAACATAGACTTTAGATTTTTTACCGAGAGCAAAGTTTGAAAAGGAAAAAGTAAACCATAGTGTTAAGACTCCATACCTAAAAGTAGGAATTTGAGCAGCAAAATTAACACTGAAGCAATGTACACAAGATGGGATACTCAGTTATTAAAACCACTTCACTTCTGATAAGGTTTTGTAAAACACAATGTGAGCTGGACTGGGAAGCAGACTTATAAACATACTCTTAGCATCACCGAAGGGTTCAGTAGTTTTTTGCTATGCCTGAAAGGGATTACACTAGTGGTACTTCCTCTTCACCTCTATAATCTTGTAATGCTTTAAAAATGTTTGTCCTGGAACTACAGTTATGTTTGCTGATCTCAATTTAGCATTATTATTGATCTTTAAATATTAGTATTTTTAAAGTATTTGAACATATATCATTTTCTTGGATTTCCTTTTGTTGTTCCACAGTTAATGTTTCTCAAGTTTAAAGAATTTGTTTAAGAAAATCTTTATTTTGTCTTAATTTTGAGTAATTTACTACCCCTTATTGATACAAAACCCCTTCATCTTGCAGATTTTTCCTCTCCAGATTGCTGTGAACAGCACTGCCATTAGGCCTTGACAAGAAGAGACCTACCTCAGGATTCAAGCTTTAGGAGCCCACACAAGGGGAGTGCCTTCCTTAAATTTTTGAAGTCCCACTTTGATGGCCAGGAGTGGCCTGATCTGATAGTGTTGTAGGAACAGGGCCAGTAAGCCTGGATTCAGACCTTTTGAGATCTCATTCTTGGGATCC
The DNA here is from genome assembly GCF_043159975.1 of Macaca nemestrina. Taxonomy (NCBI): domain Eukaryota; kingdom Metazoa; phylum Chordata; class Mammalia; order Primates; family Cercopithecidae; genus Macaca; species Macaca nemestrina. The sequence goes on from NC_092143.1 coordinate 48,031,387, forward strand.
ACTAGATGTCCCTATCAGAAACTCATATCCATAGTCATCCCAGGACCTGTGGCCAGTTCTCAGTTCTAAGAGGAAAGTCTGGAACCTCCCAGATTGTCAGTGTAGTATTTTCTTTAAAAGACCATGTGAGATCCATCCACCAAAATGGCGTGAAGAAGATGATTTTTTCTCACTCATATATGTTATGCAATAAAAACCTCTCCATAATAAGAAAGGTTCAAGGCTCTGAGCTTGGTCCACTCTTCATGTAGTATGGACCAATGTTTCAGCTTTCATTAATCTGTGATAGCACATCTAGTCTATAGCCCTCTAAGGCAGCAATTTTTGTGGCAGATATTATTTATGCTGTGTTTCCCCTACTTCTGACATATAGGTGGTCATTCCACTCTTCTGTTAATGTCATGTTCGGTTCAGGGAGTCCTCCATGGATGGCCATGCCTTTCTCTCCAAGAGCTTTGGTGAACTCTACCCAATCTGAACAGGTCTTTCGATTCTTGCACTTTTTTGCCCCTAATCAAGAGAGTACTAATGTACTCTCTCTGATGTTATAAATGGAATAGACATTCCTTACACAGATGTAACACTTTCACTCTGACCATGGACTTCTCATCTTTCCTCCCTACTAGTGGCAATATGTGGAAGACAGGGGTGCATCATTTATATTTTTCTGCACACCCTGGGTAAAACTTGCATTCAAAGTCATTATCAACAAAGAACAGTCACAATACTTGAGACAGTCATTAGAAACCAGTGCTCATGGGTGGCTCAGTGGATGGTGCAGTATCATGAGCCATGAGGTAACCAGCATTAAGTAAACGGTACTAGAGAAATGCAGAGGCAAAAATGTCCAGAGTTATGGCATTGTGATTTATAACAGTGTTGCTGCCTCTTATTGCCGTTAGTGAAATTAGCTAGAAACAGTGCATTATTTTGATTATTATTACAGATAGAGATGGTTCCTGGACACTATGAAGAGTCATCGTTGACTGGTCAATAATGAATAATGTAAGCTTTCTTTCTTTTTTAATTATAAATAATAATCAATAAGTCACTATACCTTACATGAGCCCATGAATTTTATAAGTCCCTTTTAAATCAAATTATGTATATATATAGGAATCCCATACACACACAAAAATATTTGCCTTGAGCCCCACATACCCTAGGAATAGCTCAGGCTATGAAAGCTAGTTCATATATTTTATCAAATGGTTTGAATTGGAAGAATCTATTGAACAATGATATTAGGGTTTCAATTTTCTGTATCTGACATAGTATATTTATAGATTAATAATTAAAGAGATCAGTTAAAAGAAAGATTTTAAAAGACATTGATATATAATTAAATATTATTTTTCTAATTTATATGACCTTAGAATTTATTTTACAATTATGTGTTAATATGAAATTTAGATAATTTTTAAAATTTCTAAAATCCAGGTAAATAAAACTTGATTAGTGTCTTGTCTATAATATCATAGATTCAGTTTGAATATAACTAGTTTAATTATTGCCGCTAGAATTTAAAAGGAAACTATATGTCCTAAAATATCAACATTTTATACATTGATACTAGGTAGCTTCATGTAATATTTTTGGAGTACTACATGTGTTATCACAAAAAGCTTCTTATAATATTGAAAATTTTTACCTGTTAGGAAGTATGTCTCTCCATTTATTTATCTTATTTATCTCAGTAATATTTGACAGCTTACAGTGTACTGGTCTTGTACATCTTCTGTCAGGTTAATGAATATAGTTCTTTTATTTTTTATTGTACATATCTTTTATCAAAATTTTAATTTGCAATTATTTGTTGCTAATAGACAGGATTACAATTATTTTTATATTAATCTATAATCCTATAGTCTTGCTAAAAACACTTAATACTTCTTGTAGCTTTGTATATAGGAAATTATGTCATGTGTCAATACAGTTTCGCTTCTTCCTTTACAATTAGGACAGTTTTAATTTCTTTGTTTTGCTTTATTGCTTAGCTAGAATGTCCAGTACATGTTCCAGAACCTCTGATTCTAGGGGGAAAGACATTTAGCTTTTAATTATTAAATATCACATTGAGTAAAGGTTTCTGTAATTTTTCATTTATCAGGTGAAGAAAGTTTCTTTTTTTTTCTTAGTTTACTGAGAGTTTTTATAATAAAGACAGTGCTTCCTGTTGGAGTATAGCACCATCATACTTACCATCCATTTTAAAGAATTATTGTTGTCTAAACTTAATAATCATTTTTGGTAATTTAATTCTTTTTGTGCTCTGGTATCTTCTGGTCCTATTTGTGTCACTTGTGAAAATTAGATCTTTGTGAATTCGCTGAAAATTGGTGCTACTCTGTAATTAGTGCTATAAGTAATAAACTGTCTTTCATCTCTGACCCAGGAGTTTTGTGTCTTCTATAAACATCCATGAAAATATGGCAGACTGTTTCAAGCTAAGTAAAATATTGAACCCCGAAGAGCTCTTGAGAGCACTAAGCTCTGTTTTCTTTAGGTCTAAAAGTGAGATTTCAAAAAAGAAAGTTTTACAGTGAAGATGACTAAAAGGAACACATAATTCATCATGACTATGAAGCCCAAGAGCATGAAGTCAGAAGTTGTCTCTCAAGGGTTCTGGCTAAGCCCATAGTCCAATACATAGAAAGGTCTGAGAGTCTTAACTAAAAAAAAATTATCATGAAATTCAGTAAACTGAATAATTTCATTTAATTTATCAAACACCAGGTGCTAAATTCCTTGAAATTATTAACTAATTTAATTATTATAATAACTCCATCCTTTTGTTATGTGTCAGCATTTTCACAGCATTTCACTCAAATCATCTTACAACATTTTACTGGAATTTTAAGGTCTGCTTGGTAGCAGTGCAATGAGAGGAAACAGATAATCTGTTTTTGCTTGCTTGTTTGCTTTTTTTGTTTTAAATCTGGCACTCTCAACTTCAACATGGCTTCCAGGAAATGGTAATCATGTTTTATCAGTAATTAGTATTCTAAAGAAAGGTACTCACCCTCTTCTGTACACATTCCACATGCCAAGTGGTATGTTACTCAAACATCACAGCTGCACAAACATATGTGGGCTATGTACACAATGTATCACTCCCATGCCCACACACACATGCACACACACAGAGATACACACACATGCACCCAGATTTTTTGGCAGTTGCTTTGTGTTGTATTTCTACATAACAGGCTTATGGCTTCCAAGAGTGATAAGATAAGAAAATTATGCTGAATAGGCACCATTTTCTACTCATTACAATACTAAGTTATAGGAATAAACTATTGTGACTACTGATTTGTCAGAGTAATGTACTTGCTCAGATACAAATGAACGACAACACAGCTTAAAATGCTATTGTCTCACTAGAGTATCAATGGTAGAGCAAGCATGTATTCCAGTGTTCTGAATTATTGAGATGCTTAAGCTTATATGAACAGTTGAAGCACATAAATTTCCTGAAGCTTGTTTCTAATCAGTACTTTAGCTAATTGTGCCTATCCTGACACTTCTCTTCTCCACCTTTTGTAAAATTGTACACAATGAAGGTCTTAACATGCCAAAGAGTGACAAAACATCAACAATTATTCTTGGAAGTAAATACATCAGCACAAGTTTCCGCCCCATCTTTTTTTTTTCTCTCAATAAACACCATATTTGATACAGAAGGATGGTGTAAGGATGCTAAGTCACAAAGTCAGAAAGACTTTGAAACGCAAATAATACCATCTTCTTAATCTTATATTGTATTCTACTTTTTACTTCGTACATTTGTTGTAAAGACACAATACGACAAAGTATATAAAATGCCCACAAAATTGCTCTAATTTGTCTGGGTGCAGTGGCTCATGCCTGTAATCCCAGCACTTTGGGAGGCTGAGGTGGGCAGGTCACCTGAGTTCAGGAGTTCAAGACCAGTCTGGTCAACATGGTGAAACCCTATCTCTACTAAAAATACAAAAATTAGCCAAGCGTGATGACAAGTACCTGTAATCCCAGCTACTCTGGAGGCTGAGGCAGGACAATTGCTTGAACCCAGGAGGTGGAAGTTGCAGTGAGCTGAGATCGAGTCATTGCACTCCAGCCTGGGCAACAAGAGCGAGACTTCATCTCAAAAACAAATTGCTGGAATTTAATGATTAGTAAGTCTTTCTTATACTCCTTTTTCAAGTAGCTCCCATGACTTACACATGGCAGCAAGTGTAAGAAATTTGAACAGAAAAAAAAAAAACTCTTAATAATAAATTTTTAAAAAGACATTAACAATCTACCAATTTTTTTTGATCAATGAATGATAGAATCTCCAAATATTACTGTGAAAAATATTTCTACTAAAGGAGATCAGGAAATGCCACCACAAAATATGCTGCTTGAGTTTGCTGACTAATGGAAACTGAGGGCACTTGGGGAACAGCAAATGCAGGAAGGAACTTTCTCTGAACTCCTTTAATTTGCCTAAAGACAGATTGCCCAAAAGGAACACAATTGTCGTGAAACCCCTCCCCAGGAACCTCATCCACCCAGATGGTTAGGAAATGTTAACTCAGATAAGAGGAGAAGAAACTGGAGGTGACGTCATGCCTAGACAGAATTTGTCACAGGCTGTCACCTGTTCTTTTGAGGGCTCCTTCATCTTTCTCAAAAATCATTTACTCTCATCTAAATTGCCTACCTCTCCCTTCCACTCTCCCTAATGAAGAGGGGATGTAAGCTTCTAGATCTCACTGAGTTTTTCTATACATACTTTTCTTTCATGTGAGGCTCCTGTGTATGAATAAAAGGGTATACCTTTTTTCCTGTCAATCTGTCTACTGTCAGTTTATTTCATAGACTCAATTATCAAACTCTCAGAGAGTAGAGTTTCCCTCCTCTATAATCCTATGATCTTTCATATTTGAAGATTATGCTCTCTCATCTTAATTCTGGATTATGTGGCTGAAGGTATACATACTATAACCAATTCCACTTTTTCTCATTAACATAACCCCAGTTTCCTTGAAGAGGAAATGGGTACCTGTAAGAAACAAGTTTCAGCCACATTGCGGCAATGCGTGACTAAGTTATACAGTGATGATTAGCAAGATGAGACCAAAAGTGCAATGAGAATTTCTGGTTACTTTTTTTTGTTTTCTTGATACAGGCAACCTTTTTTCTCTCTTGTTCTTTCTCTTCCTGAGAATTCAAATATGACATCTTGTATTCAATGTCGATTGTGAATAGTAATGATACTGTGATGTTAAGGGAAATAGTTACCTTTCTGATATTATATTTTACATCTTCAGTTCTAAACTTCTATTATGTCATTTTCTTTATCTCATTCTTTTCACAGATTATATAGTGAAATGTTTTAAGTTACAGGTTTTTGAAGTTTAGTGATCATAAGTTCCAAGTTTGTCATTTTTTAGCTAGAAAGCATAAAAATGTCGAAAAAATTGAATGTCGCCAACTCTGCAGGGGTAGAAGTTGTATAGACAGGCAAATAATTCTTTTACTCAATAATACATATTAATTTGTCCAGTAAAGACATAATTGATTTTCATCCTAAAGAAAAGATTACCTCAAATAATACATTTATTTCCCTATAGGATGTTCATTAGTTTGCTTCTATTAGCAAATTTATTTTGGCATTACTACTTGTCTAGATATGTGTACAGTTTTCAAATTCATCTTTTACTGATTACCTTATTCAATTAATGAGTTAAATGAAATTGATATCTGATTATTTACATGAGTGATGTTTTTAACTTTTTGACAAGTTATACTTCAGTGTTGCCACTAATTCAATTTATAAGTGAAGGAAATATGATTCTGCAGGATAAAATAGTTGCCCAATTTGATTAGCTGACTACTAGCAAATCGCAGACCAGAGTCCAGTTTTTCCTTTTTATGCTGTCTACTAATCCTAAAACTTCAGCTTATATTTTTGACTTTTACTTCTCCACAATTCTGTTTTTACTTCTGATTACCTACTCCCATCAACATACACGTGAACTCACAATCCAAACAAGAGAGACCTAAAAGTATCATGAAATTCAAGAAACATTGCCAAAGTAGTCTATTTCATTGATTTCTTCATTAGTTTTACTTTCAACAGTCGGAAGATGGGGAACTACAAGACAAACAGGGACAGCCACATGTTAGTGAATAGAAGCATGCAACCAACATTTTAGCTTGTTTCTAGTCACTAAATTGCTACAGCTCTCAGTAAACAATGGTTATTTAAGTATGAAGGGATGGTGAGGGTTATTTATTTTTTAATCGTATTTTATTATGTTGCTTATGTGTACAAGATTACCATATTTGCAACCTTCTACCCATTATGTTTTCTTTTCATTATGCCAGTTTAAGCATAATGTTTTCCTTCTGGACTGAAAGATGTTTCCACTTAAAACAATAGTGGACATGTCAAAGAAACAGAGAATTTTTTTTCAAAAAATAGCATGTTTGCTTTTTAAAGAAAATTTAAGGGAGAAAAGGATATGCAGTTTAAGAACAGCACATGAATGGAATGATGTGTCTAATTAGACTTACTGTTTCTCTATCAGAGACTGAAAGCTTTGCAGAAAAGTAAACAATGCTTTTCACTCCCTGGGTAGAAATATTCCGTCAGGTTTATTTTCCTCTTTGAATAGCATAGTAAGGAGAGAAGAAGGAGAGAGAAAACTCTGGTTTTGGTAGGGATTTCAAAATAATTCTCTGCACAATATTTCTTTCTGAAATAACAGCATATGCATAAAATAGCTCATTAGCTCTGCTCAACACTGACTCAAAGCTAGCTTTGATATCTCTTAGTGTTCTTTATGCCAACAATCCTTAGCTACTGAAGACCTTAGTTCAAACCAGTGTTTCCAAAACTGTGCTGTGGGAAAGCTTCACGGGGTGTTAGCAGTCACTGAATGAGAAGCGGGAGGGGAGCAGGTGGGTAGTTTACAATTAAATATGCTTGTGAAACTCTGGGCTAATTAAAGTTAAATAGGTTTCTTTCTTTACAGGATGTTTAAGAGATTTTGTTATGCTAATTTAACATTTTACAATTTATATTTATTATTTATTTTAAGTTAGCTTTTTGAGATTGTGTGATGGAAGACTGGTGGGTACCTCTTAGCATCTTGCTGTCTGGAAAGGGCAGCTCTAGAGAAAAGATAATCCTTAACACTAAACTGAAAGCTCTGTGATGAAAATACCATATCTTCCTTGTTCATCACTGCCTTCCCTTTGACAAGCACTGGAGACATTCAATAGATATTTTCAACTACAATGCTATGTCTTTTTTAACCAACCATATTAACCATATGTCTTCTACCTTAAACAGTCATTTAATACCCTCTTTGTCTATAAATGAAGTTTTGAAGATCAAAGTGAATCATAGAGATAAAGTATTTTTGATCACTGTAAACACTATTTACTTACAGCATCATGGGATGTTGCAACAGGTACTGTTCTTGAAGATTATATGGTTGAAATTATTTATGTGATAGTCAAGAAAATTGAAGTTACTTGGACAAGGTCACACATCTTATTATTGTTAAACTACATACAATTAGAATCCAGGTCTTATAACTTCTAGCTCAATGCCCTTGATACTATGATTATTATTCCTATTTAATATGGGTTTAAGAATATTTATTAAGTAATAAATCTAGTGATAGGGTTAAATCATATTTACTATCAGTATAGTCGAGGTTAAGTTGGAGAAAATAACTTAGTAATTGTCAGATACAATAGTGTGTCTGTACTAAAACTGTGCATGGTTATAAAAACTAACAGACAAATAAAAATATAAAAGAAAAATCCCTAAAAGGCTGTCTGATCATGGATCATTTTGTGGTTTCAGACTCACAGTTAGCCTCAAACATTTTTATCAAGAATTATGTAAAAGAGTAGATTAACTTGACTTAACTGCCAAAGAGATGAAGATTTGGACTGACAGTGTTTATGATGTCCATAGCTTTCTCTGTCGTTCTCTTTCCCTTAACATAATTGGCTTTGACTGGGCAAATCATGTTGTTTTCATTGTAATGTCATTGCAATTTATGATTCCATAAGGCACATGAATAGATTTTTTATTTCACTTGCTTTGCATTTCATTTTAATGCTACCTAAGAAAATTACCTACACAACTATGCATGCTACCTTTTATTAGCTTTACCATGTTTCCATTTTCATATTTTCAATCACTATCATATTTTGTTTTAGCTGTATTATAAAATTAATTCTGCTTTCACAATTACATCATTTACCTTTAGACTCTTTTCTTGTGAATTCTCTATCTGTAACATTATGTTAAATGGAAGCCTATACTCAGTAAAACAAAACTATGCCAATAATCTAATTATTATAATGCAACACTTATGATAGAATTTTATTTCCAAACAAGAATCTTGCTTTAGATTTTATCAGAGTCATTATTTTAATAATCTTTAAGAAGCAGGCAGAGATATAAAACCCTAATGTAAATATATTTTTAGGGGGTTAAGAGATTAGTTGTATCAGCCTTTTATTATATGTAAATGCACAGTTTCTATTCATAAGACTAAACACAAACACAATCAGGATAATGCTATTTTCATACACTTTAAAATGGCACATGAAGTCTCAGTGATGGGACTGGTAAGTATTGAGGAATTAATGTGATCCTGGGAATTTTATGTTTCACAAAGATAAACAATTTCCTTTGTGTATTTTTCTCTTACATTTGGAAGTAAATTATTTTCTCTCTACATTCTGCTATCTATTCACAAGCTTACATTTGTCCATTTGTATTTGGCACTAGCTTATATTTGAAACTCTGTGTGTGTGTGGTTTTTTTTTTTTTTTTTAGTTTTAGTTTTAGTTATAAATTAATGTGTTTCACAAGATCCTTAGGGTTACAATCTCTCTTTTGCACACCAGGGGAAGATCCAGGGAGCACATGAGAAACTACCAAAGATTATATCGTTTAAATTATTAAGTATAGTTTCAATTATAGAGTATAGTCTCAATTATTATTGATAATTGAGTATAGTGAACTTTGGGCATTCTCTCTCAAATGTCACACTAGAAATTTCAGTCAAACCTAAATCTTAATGGAGTAGAGAGTTGGTTGTATGCAGTGATGAAGAAAGACTGTACGTATTTCAAATTTTTATGCGTCTGTTATTCTTTAAGCTATTAACATCCATTTTCCATCAGGTATGGGTCTCAAAGATTTCATAAAGTAGACCTGTTGAGGCAGTTATGTAATATGGCTTGTCAATAATCAGGGGAAATATTATGCATTTTAATATTAATCCAGTCATCTGTTAATCAGCACACATTTCATAAGAATCTACCATGACTGGAACACTATATTAGTCTAGAAAAACAGAGAAGAATCAAAGGGTAGAGTTCCTCCTCTTACAGAGTGAAAAAATAAAGCTTAAAACAATCTTGTATAAAATAACTTAAAATGAACAATATCGTGTAGAATGTATTTCAGACTAAAGAGTTTCATTAGATAATGCACATCTCTGAGTTGTCTAGCCTGTTGTGTTAAACATTATCAGCTCAACTTAAAAAATAAAGTCAACTTTCTTTTACTATATAACCATGATGAGCTTTCCCCCCCGCCTTTGGGGATCTTCTCTCCCCAGATAAAACAATAAGAATTAAAAATAGTGTTAAGAATAATTTTTATTCAAAAAATATTTATTGAGTGCTTACCAAATATTTTGAACTCTGGAAGGCAATGATTACAGAATTAAACAAAACCATAAAACAACAACAACAAAAATAAACCAACAGACAAAAATACCAGTTTTCACAGATCTTACGCTCTAGTAGGAGAAAAAAGAGGAAAAATTAGGTTAAATATATACCATGTTAAATAGTGATGCTAATAATAAGAAGTGCAATTGAGAAAAATCAAGAAGTTGGGATGACAGGATGGTCTATGGGTTTGCAATTTCAGATGGGAATGATCTTGGAGCAAAGGCCTTGTGGAAGTGAGAGAGAGAGAGAGCCAGGAAGATATGAGAGGGAAAAATAAGTACAAACACCCTGGTGGAGAAGTGCATCTGGAGTGTTTGAAGAACAGTTGAAAGAGTGTTATAAGGTTTATTGAGCAAGATGGGAAGAAACAGAAGATGAAAAGAGCAGTAGGCAGAGTCACCTTGGCTGCTGCAAGGACTGGGTTTTATTTGGCATGGGTTAGAGAGCCATATGGGTTTTCTTTAGAACAGGGGCATGATTTGATTTGAGTTTCAAAGAATAATGTTTGCTACTCTGTTGACAACAGATAATAAGGAAGTAGGAGATTTGGTAGCAGGCTACTGCAATTGTCCAGGTAAAATCTGATTTTTAACTTGACAGGAAAGTTTAATAGGATAGCTGATTTTAGGGTGATAGAAGGGGAATAAGGGATAAGTAGTAAAATGTTTAATATGTCATTATGACAAAAGTAACAATTTGCTGACAAATTAGATATAGGGTGGAAAAAAATTGAGAGTTTAGAGCAAATACTGGAGAAATAGCTGGAGGACCTTCCAGTGCAAAAGATCTGTTTTATTTTTTAAATAATGGAATAGATGCATTGCAGAGAAAATGATAATAGATAATGAAGAAAAAGAAATAAAGAATGGAAGCAATAAACTAGGACAAAAGAGATGTGGTTTAGTGGATAAGTGAAGAGATTAGCCTTGGGAGCAAATGGGGGCTTATCCCTAGTAGCAGTTGGGAAGAAGGAGTATTTGGGTGCAGGTGTGGACAGAAAATAAGCTTCAGCATGTTAGCAAGTCCTACAAATTCACCCTAGTAGTCATATTCCTTTCTGCCATTGATCTATATTTGCACAATTTGTATTTCTGAACTCTATTCATGTGTCATATTCCTTTCTTCTGCTGCATAATCTTAAACAATTTTTTAATAGGAAAAACAAGAGGAAAAAGTAGAGAGAACGAGGGAAAAGAGAATGAAGAGAGAACAAAAAAAAAGAGAGAGAGAGAGAGCAAGAAATGAAAAACACACAAAAGAAGAAACTAGAGAGAAAGTAAAAAGAAAAAGTAAAGACTAATCCAGTGTCTGCATTTTAGGATCCAAGATGAGAACAAATATTTGATTAGAAATAATAAATTAAAAGCATGGTAGTGATAGAAATTATTATTTATTTTTTAATCTAGCTAACAGTACGTTTCCATAGCCATCACTCAAAAATATTTGCATAACTAATTAAGTGCTCAAAGTGGCAGAGAGTTTTTGAAAGAGGAGGATTTAATTTATATTTATGTATTTAAAGCTTAACCTGGAAATGAAGGGACCTAGAGCTGTGTAAAAGGCCTAATTCCTAAAGAAGTCTGAAATAGAGTGAGCATAAACTTTTGTTTCAAACAGAAGTTGAATTTATAACAGAGGAATTAATACTTCACTTTGTTTATTTTTTCCCAGATATCTCTTTTTCTCTAAAGAATGTTACCATCTAAAATTCACATAATACATGGTTTTGAAATTTACATGTGAGGATATTGAGTTACAAGACGTGATGTCTTTTATGTGTATGCCACTCAATTGAGCAGTTTTAGTTGTATTAAAGGGAAATAGTTGAGATAAGGAAAATGTTTCTCTCTTCAGTATTGAAGAGCACTTAAAATATGTTTGCTTTATGAAAGCTGAATTGGTAATATTTATACACATTGTATTTTATTATAATAAATAAAGTATAAATCAAGAAACTCTAAATATATGATTAGTTTGGATAGATGTGTATCTCCATTCTATTTACATTGTTTGTTACCTTGAGAAAGTAAAACAAAATTGTGCTTTATTAGGTAGATACCTAATAATCTAATATATTGTACTCAGTGTAGAAGGAAACAGAGAATAGACAGAGAATCCGAAAGAATACAAAGTGGTCAAAGACCATGTAAAGCACTGATCAGAGAAAGGTGCCCTACATCCCAGACCCAGAGACTATTATCCCCGTGGCCAGAAAAGACTTGGTTTAGAATACTCAAAATGTTCTGATTCCATGTCTTCCAAAAAAACTTCCAATTAAAATGCAGCATATTGTGCAGCATACTTACATAGTGAGAAGAAAGTGATGCCCCATCTCAGCGTTCAGTTTGCATCACAGATTTAGTCTCATAGAAATTGAAAATTTACTTCCTGATTTCTGTATCATCTTTGGTGAACTTAGAAAATGATCATCCACCCTTGAGAGTGGGGTCTAATCTTGATGGGCACACAAAATCAAATATCTGAGTATAAAATGTCAACAAGTAGTTTGTACTATGGTCATCTCCTCTTATTCACAGTTTTACTTTCTGTGGTTTCAGTTACATGTAGTTAACCACAGTCAGAAAATATCCAATGGAAAATTTCAGAAATAAACAACTTATACATTTTCGACTGCATGTTGTCTGAGTAGCTGATGAAATCTCATGCTGTACAGCTCACCCCCAGCAAGACAAGAATCATCCCTTTGACCAGCACATCCATGCTGTATACACTACCACTCTTAGTTTCTTAGTAGCCATCTCAGTTATCAGATTGACTGTCACAATATCACAGTGCCTGCATTCAAGGTCAATAGGAACCTAATGTTGCGTCATGATACCTACTTCATTCACATCACTTCACCTCTTTATGTAGGGATTTTATCATCCCACATCATCACAAAGAGATGAGTGGGTACAGTACAATAATATATTTTGAGAGAGAGTAAGAGAGACCACATTTACATAACTCCTATTGTAGTATATTGTTATAATTGTTCTGTTTCATTATTTGTTTTTGTTGTTAATCTTACTGTGTCTAATATATAAGTTAAACTTTATCATAGGTATGTATGTATAGAAGCTAACATTATGAATATAGGGTTAGCTACTGTCCATGGTTTTGACATCCACCCAGGTCATGAAACACATCCCCCAAACATAAGTAGGGGGGACTACTGTATTACAGTTTTGGTGATGGTTACTGTGAAAGGCCAGAATGTCTTATTCCAAAATATTCCTCATAAGCATAAGGATTATTTTGAGCTGATTGAGAAACACCAGCCATGGGAGAAACTCTGAAAAAAGAGTAGAATGTACCTTTTTTGTAAGGGAAATTTGTGTTTATAAAGGAATAATCTCCATTTGTAAAGTTCTCTCTCTCTCTCTCTCTCTCTCTCTCTCTCTCTCTTTCTCTCTCCCTCTTCTCTCTTTCAGGAAAAGAAGGATATTCTAAATCACTACAAAATACTATGAATGGAGAAGGCATCAATGTAAATCTGTATAATAAATCTTATTCTTGTTTACTCCACTTTCTCTGGATATCTCTCTATAACCAACCTTCCCGATCTGTCTTTGTTTCATCAAATGATGACATTTAAGCTTGTTTAAAGCCACCTTTTCTCATTTTTTCTGTAGATATTCCCATGTATACATGCGGTATACATGTTATTAAATGTCTATTTTTCTTTTGTTAATTTCTTTTGTTACAGGGGTCTGTCCCAGCTAAGAACTATGAAGCTTAGAGAGAAAATTGTATTTCCCTTTCCTTATGGAAACATGATAATTAAATATATACTTTATGATGACAGAAAGCCAGCTTCACAAGAAAGTATAATACAATTTCAGAATGGTGTAAAAGGAAACAATCTTGCCTACTTCTTAGTTGAGCAGGGTCTAGACAGCTAAAAAACTTCTTTATTCATCCTAAGGTACATGCCAATAAGCTATATAAGTTTAATTGCTGACCCTGGTTATGGGTATAAAATTAAGTAATTCAGAATCAAAGCTGGTGGAACTTTAAATTACTCTGGGCCTTAAGAGGTATGTGGCTATGCAGTCTGAGTTATGTGGCAGGCAGATACAAATTCTGTCATTTTTTTTCTCCCTGTAAATAATTAGGAAGACCAAATGGGGCCAGAGATAAGACTTTCTCAGACCACTCCTCCTCCTCACAGAGTAATAACGTCTTTCTTGGAATGTAGCATTCAGTAACCAATCAAATTACTATAACCTGTACACTGGTCTCATATAGAAAAATGTTGTAATCCTGCTAAAATTTCTCTTTCTCTGCCTGTATAAAAGAAACCTTAACTTTGGACCACTGACTCCATCCACTTGGAGTTGCTGTTTTCCAGGTGGTCATCCTCAAGCTTTGTGCTCAAATAAACTCTATACGTAATCATATTTTCTGGGTCTCATTATTTAAAATTGACATGAGTCACTTGGCAAACTATCAAAAAAAATTTAAATTACTCAATACCCACTTAATTTTAGAGTGAATGAGAGGAGATGAAGATCCACAAGTACAATTTGAGGAATTCCACGTGAGAAGTAACTTTATGTGAGCAGAATTTTCTGTGAGCAGAATTTAGCACTTTTAAAATATTTTCCCATAGGATGTAAACATTTACATTTACATTTTCCCCTAGGCTTTAGTTTTTAATAGTTTAAGAGGAGAATGAAGAGAAATTGATATTCCCTCATCCCTACTCCAATGTAAGTGATCAGAAAGTAAAAGGCAAACAATATTTATTAAGACTAATGTTATATTATATGGTGTGCTTGGTAATTTTGGTGATAGGATAACACTTAAGCCTCACAACGGCTCTGTGGATTATGCATTATTTCTCCCATTTGGTAGAAGATGCAATGGAGACACAAGACGAGAAATGGTTTGTCAAGCAGCTTGTAAAATACAGGCCATTAGTTAGAACTCAGAATGAATAACTACCAAGTTGATTCTCTTCCACCCTCTTCCTTCAATAGATATAGTAAGAGTAGAACATTTCAAATGGGTAAGGGTGGGGAGATTTTCAAAATCTTCATTCTACTTATAGATTTTTTTCATCATGTACTCTCAGTATTTGTATTCTAGTTTATATCATGAAATTTAAATCACACATGAATAGAGAGAGATGGAATATAGTAAAAACATTTCAATTAGAAATGTACTTATAAAACACTTGTTACATGCAAATTATCTTCTTAAAGTTCCTCTTGGGACAACCAAAAAAGAAGAAATAAGGGAAAATATATTGCCTCCCTCATCTCTGCTTGACTACTGAGAGCTGTGTTTTTACGGTGCTTTCGTAGTTTTGTTAATCATAGTGTGCTTTTGCTAACTCTAATCTTGTGTCAACACGAGCCAAGGAGATTGAACAACTGTCACATTATTTGTAATGGCTGATTACCAGATATAGCCACTGAGGCCGGAAATCTTAACATTTTTTTCCTGCTTGTTTAAATACCAATTTTGCTCTGCGTTTTATTGATTGCCTTAATTATTTACATGGTTGATGTAGTTTAAGCTTAAGAATGCACCATAATGTCAAAATTCATAGAGAATTATTGGTCCTTGGCACTGAAATTTTCATACAAGCCTAGGTAATCAGGTGGAATCTCAGTAGAAGAAGGTAAAGGTGAGGCTGTTCTCAACCAAATTAAAACTTCAATACTTCTCTAAAGTGGGAAAAAGGCCTTCTAGACTATGTAATCTTTTGAAACTTTTTGAATATCAAAGAGGTCTCAGAAAATGTCTTGATGGATCAAGTAGACAAAAGTCAGAAAAAATATGCTCTATTTCCTTGACATATACTCTGTTTTCCATGGAAAAGAAAGGAACAACATCTTTAATTTGAACATTGCCACATCCTTCACCTGCAAACGATATCTGGAAAGTTCCAAACAAGCTTAACAAGCTTTAGAAAATTGACTAAAGAGAGAAAAGGATATATATTAAACATGAAAGAAAGGTCACATGGTCAGAGTGTTTCAAGTATTCTATTTTTTCCATAGCAACCTAAGATTCATAAGTGCAAAATATTGTCTCTTTCTAAGAGAAGGTGAATAGATTAATAGATAAATCTGAGCATTATATTTTACTTTCATGCTAATAACAAAATTAATCATTCACATTAATGACAAATATGATAGTTCTCAAACATTTCAATCTGTGTCAAATTATATCGTAGACTTTTTTTTTATATTTCTACATGAATGTTTATAGCAGAACTGATCAGAATATACGCCTGTCACACATTTTCACCATGTCTTCTATAGGCACTTTGTCTGTAATATTAACAACGTCATCTTCATTGTCCTGTCAGCACTCAAAGAGTTTCAGACTTTGGAACATTTTTTATTTTGAATTTCTGGATAAGGAATGCTCAACCTGTATAGCCTTAAAATAGAATATTATTCATCAATGAAAAGGAATGGAGTGCTGATATGTACTACAGTATGGATGAGCCTCAGAAACCTTATGCTACTTGAAAGAATCCAGACACAAAATACCACATATTGTATAAGTTCATTTATATAATATATCCTGAACAAGTAAATTCATAGAGACAGAAAGCAGATTAATGGTTGCCAGCAACTAAGGAGAGAGAAGAATGAGGACTAACTGATTAATGGGTATGACATTTCCTTGAGGGAGATGAAAATGTTTTGAATCCAGATAGTGGTGATGGTTGCAAAATATTGTGACTATCCTACACACCACTGAATTGTACATTTTGAAATGGTTAATTTTGTGTTATATAGATTTCAATTCAATTTTTAAACGAATAATATATAACCTTTTAAAACACATGTTCACCCAGTGACACACACTCCTGTTGACTCATTTTATTATAATTTTACTTAATTAGCTACAAGCATAAAACTCCTTATGCATATAACTTCTATGCCACTATAAAACCAAAATAAATTTACAGATAAAGTACTAAGAAGCTCTAAAAAACTAATAGAATACAAATTAGCAGCATAATTTAATGTGACAGATAATCTTGTGCTGCAACTAAATTGTTTCTCCCAATGTGCACAGGGTATTTAATGTGATGGCACAGGTTCTATTGTATGGAGCCTTTTGCTACCACTGTGCACACTGAGATGACTCAATGTTCCAACTACATTTTGTTTTCTTTTAAAGCATTGGAGAATCTTCATTTGTAGGATACGGCATACTATCAAATGGTCTATCATTCAGAGGCATATTTGCAAAAACCAGAGACTTGGACACTGAAATCTTATGGCAACATTCAATTATAAATAAGGTGACCATATACCTGATCTTTCAAATAATGGAAATAAGAAAATAAAAAAGAATGCTACCAAAAGTTACTCTGGAACAGCAAGTAAAAACCAGTACAGTTTATCTTTGAACAATGTAGGGGTTAGGTGCACCAACCTCCATGCAGTGGAAATATCTGTGTATAAATTTTAACTCTCTCAAAACTTAATT
Organism: Macaca nemestrina; assembly: GCF_043159975.1. Taxonomy (NCBI): domain Eukaryota; kingdom Metazoa; phylum Chordata; class Mammalia; order Primates; family Cercopithecidae; genus Macaca; species Macaca nemestrina. Next base: position 48,048,598 of record NC_092143.1, read on the forward strand.
ACTAATATCCTACTGTTTAACAGAAGCCTTAGCTATAACGTAAACATTTAACATATATTCCATGTTATATGTATTTATTGTATTCTTACAATAAATTAAGCTAAAAATATAAAATGTTATAAGAAAAGCTTAAGGAAGAGAAAATATATTTACTATTTATTAAATGGACTTGGCTCATCATACAGGTCTTCATCTTTATTGTGTTCACATTAAGAAGGCTAAGAGGAGGAAGGGGAAGGGTTGCTTTGCTGTCTCTGGGATGGCAGAGGCAAGAAAAAATCTGCATATAAGTGTACCTCTGAAGTTCAAACTATGCTGTTCAAAGGTCAAGTGTACTATTCCAGGCCACTCAGAATATACCGTCTTCTCATTTATAAAGCAGTCGTTCCAAACCACCAAATTTGACTTTGCTTGCATGATATTTCTTGTTAATAAAATTTCTTAAGTCAAACATTTAAAACATTTTTAAAACTTAAATCTTCTTTATTGCTTTCTCCTGCCTGGTTGGAGGAATTCATTTTCATTCACTATTATCACTTTCTATACCTCCCTATTTCTAAATTGGGTAAGGATTGAGGTCTTTTTAAAGCATAGAACTATTTGGATTTAAAGAGGGCCAACTCATCTTCATTTTTATATAAATACTATCACTCATAATCAGTCTAGGTGAGCCTTTGAAGTCCTGCGTATCTGCTTCTCTTATGCCATTGCCATCCGTGCTGCACTTGGGCCCAGGAACACTCAGATGGAGCCCTGGCATCTTCAGGACTACCTCCTTCATGCTCTATTCTGTCATTCCCCTGAGACATCTCCTACATTCAAGTGATACTGTTTCCACGAGTTATAGAACCTCAAAGTCATATCTTATTTTGAATCTTGGAAAACTTTCCTCACTCTTCCATAATCCCAAGACAAGGGAGAAGCCTCTGGAAAGAGAATTCAGAATGTATTCTTAACTTTTTTTTTTTTTTATCATTGTTATCCTTGAAAAATGAGGAATAAGTATAAAGATGTACACTACAACACCATAAAATGAGGTAATTCACTGCAATATTTCAGTCATTATGAAACACGGTGCTTGTGCTACAAAGACTTTCTAAGGACTCTCTAGAGAAATGAATAACTAGAAGACTAGTGAAGAGTCAAACTTCAGATCACCTTAAACAACAACAACAAAACACTCATCAAATTCAGCAGGCTCTTGCTTGTGTTCCTGCCACAAGTCTTGCAGAGTACAAACACAATCTGAGAAAGACTGCAGACATGAGAGAAGAGGAAAACTGTCAGCAAGACTAAGTAACAGTGACCTGAAACCACTGCCAGAAATATGAAATCTACGATTTATGTGAAATATCACCACAATGTCCTGGTAGACCAGAGTATACTACCAGGGAGGGAGATAAAGGTATTCACGTGATCAGAGAATACCATCTCGGAATGGCCACCTTTCAGCAGCAATTTCAAAAAATTTCAGGAAGAAAAGTATCAAACAGTAACATTATATCTAGCCAAACTGCATTTAACTCTCAAGACTATAGAAAAATAGCTTTCAAACATGCAACAGTTCAGATGATTTTGTGTCCTTGGTTCATTCTCGAGCAACTACTAGAGCAGCAGTTAGTAAACGATGTCGGTATGGTTTTTTAAGCAAAGTTTTATTGGAACATACTTCTACTCCTACTTTTATGTTATGTACTGCCTATGGCTGCTTTTGCTTCACCATAGCTACAACATATGACTGGCAAAGCCTAGAATATTTACTATCTGTCTCTTTGCAGAAAAAAAAAATCTGCTTCTGGACTAGAGGAAGCACTTCATTCAACCAAAAGGTAGTCAGGGAAACTTTAGAAAAATGGTTAACAGTGAATATGCATACAATTGTAGATGAAAGTCTAAAACAACAGTGTGAATAAGGGTGGAAAAATATGTTCTATATTATGTGTTATGAAAAAGGAAAGACAAAAAGTAGAAAAGAGAAAGTAAGAATAAACTTATTGATTGGTGTAAAGTCCTTGGTAAAACTTAAAGACACCAAGAACAGCTGACACTGGACAATAAAAGTTTAAGTAAGGAAATAGTGGACTAAGGAAATTAAAATAATAAAAATATAATTTAAATATAACAGAAAACGTGACTACAAGAACAAAACTACAGACCTTCCAAAATATAAACACGTTTCTTAAAAAGAGCAAAGAAGACACATGACATAAATAGAGCAAATTTCATATAACACAAATTGAAATTGCAACATAAAATATGATGTAGTTGAGTCTAAACATACCAGTCATATTAATAGTCATAAATGTACTTTGCTTACCTATACACACATAATTAAACAATATATACGAGGGGCACACCCAAACTGAGTGATATAGAATGATTATAACTAAAGGGAATAAGAAACTTATGTATAAGAAGAAGGAAATAATAAGATATCAAGAATGGGGATCCTCTTACACCGTAAGAATATTCTAACCAACCAAAAAGCATTAAATATGACAAAGAAAGACCTAAGTCAAATTATATTCTTTTGCACTTGACATAATAGTATAGCTAGAGTTCCTAATCAATAATAAAAATAGCTAAAATGATAAGATAATTCAGTAGGTTAGTGGAACATAAAATTTAACATGCAGAAATTAACAGCTGTCATATAATCAAAAACCACTTAGGGGATATAATCATAGAGAGAATATCATTAAATGACAAAAACAGGATAAAATTCTTCCAAATAAACTTCAGAAAAAATGTATAACACATATGCAATATAAATCATAACACATTTTTGAAAGCATGCTTTAATTAATGGAAAGACAGCTCTTGCTCCTAAATAGAATAATGCACCATTATACGTGTTCAGTTTTCCCTGACATAAATTACGAATGCAATGCAACTTTAATAAAAATACCAATAATCATTCTTAAGGAGTAATAGAATTTGGTACTCAAGTTTATATGGAAGCATACCAGTATATCCAGACAAATGATGGAAAAAAATGCAATGGGGCATAGCCATTCCAGAAAGTAAAACAGACTATAAAGTTTCTATAACTAAAATTGTGATGTCAAGACTGACTGATAAGCATAGCAGTGAAATATAATAGAAAGTCAAGAAGTGAGAACTTTATGATGAAGGGGAATTTCAAATAACTGGAATAAACAGAATTTTGTGTTTTTGTTTATAAATAAATGGTGATACAATAACTGCTTAAACATTTGAAAAAAGGAGACAGAGTTAGGTCCCTGTTCATCACACTAAACATAAGAATGGGCTCCAACGGATCAGGGATCTAACTGTAACGCATATATTTCCAACAATGAATTTCAGCATTGATACAATTGGAAACTAATGGAAACAGTCTAAATGTCAGGATAGAGATAAGTTGTTGAAAAACAGTGGAATGTCTGCCCAATAAAGTACCATGTTGCAAAAACTAGAATGAAGACTGTATCTGTGAACCATATCAAGTGATTTCCAGGACACATGGTTAAATGGAAAAAAAAAAAAAGTACAAAAATATGTCTATAAAATGCTATATTTTGGACAAGAAAAATGGGAAAATAAGAAAAAACACTTACGTTATCTCCCATCCTACAGGAAAAAAAGGAAAAGAAGAAAGATAAATAAAAAAGAAATAAGATTGGATAGTTATGTGGGGGCAAAAAGTATGGGGTAACAAGGCTGGAGGGATGGGAACAAGAAGAAGGGGTGAGAAGAGGAGTGATATTTCTTTGAGTTTAATTTCAACTTTTAGAATTACATCATAGTTCATATTCTCAGTTAGAAAAAGAAATCAACAAGGATGGGGCAAAAGGCAATACAAACAAAATCAGATAAATTTGACTGCAATGAGAAGGAAACAAAACAAAATAAAAACAAAAGAACCTAACTCGAAGAGGATAAAAAAGTTTCTTCAAAAAATTCTTGAACTAATTAGTTGAACTACATAGTCCAAAGACAAAAACAATTACAAATATTGAACTCTAGTTAGTAGTCTTGTTGTCATAGTGGTATCTGTTTGCAGTGTTCAAACTACTTAATCTGTATTCAATGATTGAGCAAATAAGTAAATTTACTGTGGATAACAGGCTCCAGAGAGAAGGTGAGTCCTCTTGGAAGTCATAAGTCTGGGTTCCCAATCCAATAACAATCGTGGCCATAGAGGAAGAAAGAAAAATCTTTCTTTCTCTTTTCCTGCTGTAGGCTTCCATTTCAAGCCAGGGAGAGAACACTCAGCAGAAACCAAAGTAGCCAGCACCTTGATCTTAGACTTCTCAGCCTCCAGAACTGTGAAAAGCAAATTTCAGCTGTTTAAGCCACCAGTCCATGGTATTTTGTTATGGCATCCCAAGCCAACTAATGTGTGAGTTAAAATACGAAAAGGGGAAGACTAGAATGAGCACTATAGTCCTGAGTTATAATTCAGATATTAGTATAAATTCATAGCTTTAATATATAAGTAGATAAGATTAGAAATAGATATGTATGTATATGGCTTGTGTGTGTATATGTAAACATCACATATGTTTACTAGTTCTGTCTGCTGAAAAAGACAAGAAACAATGGGATACCAATAACATCTGATAGCCAGATCTTGATTTCTAAATATTATTATCCACTAAAAGGAGTCAGAACTCCTTTGAAAAATGGCTGATTTCAGAGCTGGAGTAGAAGAAATACTTGAAATGTCTTGCAGTCTCAGGAATAAAAGAAATACTAAAAGTAAACAAACATTTTTAAAAGATAGTGCATGCCAGAGGGACTCTGGAGTCCCCTTGGAGTTGTTGGGACTTCCACTTGTAAAATATGAGGTAATTCAACCATCAAAATTAACAGTAATATCGAAAGAAATATAACCCAAAGAATAAAACAAGAATTCATGAGCCTATGCTGATATAAATAAGTGAATAGAAAATTAATGGGGGAAAAGGTCAAACTCTTTCCTACAACACAGTAATCAAACAATACATGTAAAAGAAATAATCGAGTTAGAAAATTACCATTTGGCAGCCTCCATAGTAATAAATTGTTTCTGGTAAGGGACTCCAAATGAACTACTTGTCCAAAAAGAGAAAAATCGTTACTTTTCAGTAAAGAAATCAGGCAGATACCACCTTAACCAAGAAATCAAAGTTAACATCACTAGTAATGAAACAAATAGATTTCTTGTGTCTTTTTGATTTGATAAACTGACAAGGACATAACATTGCTGCTGTGATATTCTTGCCAAATATTATAACTTGAACTCATCATGAGAAAACATCAAACCCAAATTGAGGGAAACTCTGGAAAAAGAAACACAAAATCATACTCTTCAAACATGCCAAGGTCAAGAAAGACAGACTAAAGAGCTGTTCCACATTAAAGGAGATTTAGTCATGACAATTAATTGTAATACGTGTTCTTGGAATGGGTTCTGGACCAGAAATATTTTTATTAGTTTAGTTTCCATGTAAAAGACATTAATGGGACAATTGACAAAAACATACATAAATTTTATAGATAAGGTCATAATTTATCAATGTTAATTTTTTTTTATTTTCGTAATTTTGCCACAGTTAGCTATAGATTATAATTGTTTTCTGAAAATGTACACAGAATGGTTTAGGGATAAAAAAAATTTGTATACAATATCCTCTAAAATTATTTAGAAAAAGAAAACTAACATCTCTCTCTTTTACCTCTCTTTCTCCTGCCTCTCAGCCTGTTATCTATTTATATGTATAGAGAGAGAGAGAGAGAGAAGAAATAATAAAGCAACAGAGGACATGGAAAATTTTAATATTAAGAGAATCCGAGTAAATAGTATGTGGGAAATCCTTATACTGTTTAACTTTTGTAAATTTAAACTTATCTCAAAATCATTTAAAAAATTATTTTATTTAGAATAAGGAAAAAATGTTTCAATATAATATTGGGCACCTAGAAATTCTGTATGCCCTGCCTTTATGTATATGAACTGTAAGGGAATTAAGAGACACAGTAGTTGTAATTGTCAATATCCAGTGAAATGTAAGTTAATTGAGATGGGCTTATGATACCCTATGTATTACAAATGACAGATATTATGAATTTATTAAATATGTGTTATGATGTATTTGTTATTACCCTCCCACCCCTGACTACCAAAGCCTGACTACCTTTATGATTTTCTTATTTCAAGACTAGTACAATCCATTAAAACTGCAAAAACAAGCGGGAATTATATCAAAGTAGATTCTGCAGGATGGGTCCCCAAGACACAGACTCAGAGACATATTTACACATATGGAGTTTATATTAGGGAGTGCCACAAAAATCAACACCTAAGGGGAAAGAAGTAAACTAGATTGGGCACAGAAAAAAGATGAATTATAAGTCACAATAAAGGAGCAGGTGGGATAGTGTTCTCAAGCTGAGCTAGGCACTCAGAGTTGTCATGAAGAGAGAAAAGGAGGCTAAATTTTATACCCACATCAACTAGTCATTGGATGTGGGCTTCTCCTATGACCTTGGATGAGGTGGTTCTCTTCAACCACGGTTGTTCTGGAGAAAGGCAAAGCTGAGAACTTTCAGCTGTCACTAATCCCAGCAGCTGGGGAAATGAGCACTGAAGCCTTGTGGGTTGGGATTTGGGCTGTGTACATGCATTTATCACATCATTAGTTCTCAAAATATAACACCTGTGACCCTCCCCCAACAAGGTCAGGGATAAATGATATATCTCACATGCTTAACATGGCCTGAAGGAGTCACTTAAATATGTGTCTTTTGAATTAATGCAGAAACAGGAATTTGAACTTCCAATGGGAAGAGCATATTCAAATACTAGTTGGTGAGGGACTGGGAGAGAGGGGGCACAGCTGATTGTAGGAAAAGGAAAATATTGAGGAATAGTTGTAGATAAGACATAGGAGAGTTGGTGCCACACTTTGTTTGCCCTTGGGAGCCAAATAACAATAATGCTATAAATGTTAGAAATACTATCTTATTTCTCAAGTGAAAGTATGGTAGAAGGGCAAAGATATTTGAGGATATTTATTTATAAAAGGAAACGTATATGGAAAGATTGTGGCCTGAAGGACCAGTTAGCAGGGCTGCTAGAAATAATCTTAACAAAAATTGAGTAAGTACTTGTTCTGGAGACACCATCAGGAAGGTGCAGAGAAAGCAGCGGTGTTGTGGTTGGGTATGTGCTGACTAGTGAATATCAAAGAGAAATGTACGTCAGAGACTACCCAGCCTTCTCAGTATGCAGCCTGGAGAATACTATAGTTGATGGAAAGTAGAAGCAAGAAAACTTGGGTTTGAGGAAGTCCTTTTCTAGATATACTAAGATTGAGGTAAGACAGGATCCATTTATTAGAACCTCAGATATGTCAACACTAAATGAGAAGCCCCAAAGGGGTCTCATGCTGGGATTTTTCACTTCCATCATCAACCTATATGTCCCCCTTCAAGGCTATTCCTACTTTAATTAGATCCCTGCATCTAAGGAAAAAGTGATCTCTTTTTGCTTCTGTCCCAACATCTGTAGCTGCAACAACGACCAATTACAATGCCCTTAACAGGACTTCAGTTCCAAGGTTTTACTGAGTCAGGCCACATGCCTGGCTGATCAAATTGCAACCCTCACAGACAGGATGGCTGCACTTCACTGAAGGCCAAACTGATTAATGGATGGCCTTTACTTTGCCAACCTTTGAGGGACCAGACAAGAAAAGGAACCACTTATGTATTAAATAAATGATAAAGATATTATTTTTTTGCCAAGCATTAGATCCCTAAATAGAAATGCATTAAGCTTGACTGGGATTTCCAAATTATTCTCCTCAGGGGCTAGGAGATTCTAGGAAATAGATATCAGGGTGCCTGGAAATAGACATTCCAGGGACACATCAGCTTACTGGGCTGAATTTCTATTCTTGATCAGCGTGATTAGTCAGCACACAAAGTTAATAAAGTCAAGGTCAGAGGTTGGATCTTTCTCTGGATCCGTTAATTCTTCTCCTTCCCTGAAAGTGGAATCAGAAGCCAAACGACTCACACACTGGGGAGACTTACAGTAAGAGAGTGTTTGGAGCTTTGGCAGAGCATATCTATGTCACTAAAAAAGCAAGAAGATGACACATCTTGTTAATGTGGTCAAAAGTGCTACAATGGTGTATAAGTGTCTGTAATGTGTAAAACTTATGGTTTCTAAAAGATTATATGAATAACTCTATATTGTCCTGCACATCTGGCAATTACTAAGCATTATCTGTGTACCTACAACATGCAAAGATTTTTATATACATGCTCTGTGTTAGGCGAATGACCATTTATCTCTGTTACTGGGAATAAAGCCTCACCCCCAGTATACACTCAATAGATATTTTCTGAATGTATGGCATACACATTTGAACCATTGCCGCTATCTATGTTATAGGTGGGTCAACCAAGCCATGAAGACGATGTATATTTTGCCCAAAGTCACACAGTTGGAAAGCACCAGAACCAAGATTCAACTAAGATTTTCTGAATCCAAAGTCAGCACGTTGCCTGATTGTCTAGTGAAACCAAAATATAATGTAGGAAAAAAGAATATAATATGAAAATTCATAATCAGTCCAAGAGGATTTTGAATTTGTAGAAAAGAGATGGCAAGAAGTTTGACCTGACTCATAAATGGGAATGAGCTTGAGAAGGAAGAGACTCAACTGAATACATGAGAGAGAATAATAACATTTCAGAGTTCATGAGAAAAAGAAAAAAGATAATGGCCAATAAAGAATAAAAATATGTAAGTTTGCTGATAATAAAGTCATGCAAACTAAAGTAGTGATGAGATTGCTTGCTTTTTAAATTAATTTAACCAATATTCAAGAGAGCTTATTATGTGCCAGCTGTAACAAAATAAGACGTTTATAATTTTTAATTTGGGAGATGATATTGGTAATATTTTATCATCGGGGTGTAGAATGTCAATCACTGTCTAGCCTTGAACTTGTGGACTCAAGCAGCTCTCCTACCTAGGCCTCCTAAAATGTTAGGATTACAGGCAGAAGCCACCATACTCATCCTTAACATTTTCTAGGAAGCAATTTGGTGACATATTTCAATAGCCATTTAAGTTGTTTATACTCTTATCAAGGAGTCATCCTTACCCTCTTCATAGTCCTCTATTCCTAATAAAAAGATGAAGACCTAGAAAAATATTTATACACTAGGATGTTTGCAACAACATTATTTATTATGACAAAACATAAATATAACCTAGGGTATAGGACAGTTAATTACCAAATCAAAATAGTTATGTTATTGAGTATAATAAAGCTATTAAAATGCTATTTTGATGCCCATATGTAACTACAAGATAGAAAATGCTGATGATATAGTGATACAGAAAAAATGAGTATCCCATGTCTTTGATTTTTTAAATTGCACAGATATATAATTCTGCTATATGCATATATACATTTCATATGCATATAGCATAATTAATTTATTCATACTGCACTATACAAACACAGGTGGTTTCTTTATTTTCTATCACTAATACAATATCTTACCTAAGGCCTATTACCACACTGGAAAGTAATAAAGATAAATTACTTCAAACTTGGCAGAAGTCAGTATCTCAGTTGTCTGTTGGACATGAAAGCTCTTTCACTCCCATATGTGCTCTTATTCAAGATAGTGCTGGGTAAATAAGGAGAAGTAGGAGGGTGAGAGGCTTCATGTCTTTGTAGAGATGACTTCTGACCTTCACTGGTCCATTCTGTGGAATAACTGGTCTCCTAGAAGGAACCCCATGAGGTCCAACTGCTGCTTTTTGCTTTTCAGGGGAACCTGCTGGTCATATCATTAATGGTTGTGGTCCCAACCGTTGCTTAAGTTGTAAGTTCACCAGCCATGGCAATCACCTTGTTCTTACTCTAGATGGATGCTCATCTATCCCCCCTCTCTCTCCAGCTCCTCTTTACCTTTTCAAAAGAACAGATTAAACTTCTGGATTCCATGAATATTATGTAAGGCAAAGTCAAGGATGATGGGATCTGATTCAGCTTCATTACCTAAATGCCCACTGCCATCACTTCATATTCCATGCTATGTTAGATGTGCTCTGAGACAAAATCCTTGTTCTTGTTTAGCTTTCCCATATAACTCATAAGTGTGCTGCTTACACTAATATTCTGTGGTTCCTTCATAACTCTTTAGATGTTTCAAGTCCCCCTTTTCCCAATACCTTATGGTTGGGCCTGAGGCGGGGGTGGAGAATGACTAGAATGTTTGTTTTTAGCTTTCTAGTTCTATCTCCTTCTCCCTTCTTCTCATAGTCAGTAGACCCAAAAGAGGTGATCTGACCAGGACTCCAATTCATATCCTGAGTTCTCCTGGAATATGTGGGAAGCATTTGATCTACTTTACCAGGACTAGGTCATAAATAATTAGTACCTACGGAAATTTGAAAAATCTCCTTGTTTCCTATGAACTATACTTTCTGGAATCCTTGGCAAGTCCAAACCAAATGTCAGATTTTTAAGACAATTTGTTTTATGTCTTTTTATGCTATAAATCAGCATTGAAACTGCTAATTACTTTTTTCATAGTGGACTCAAACTTGTTTTTCCCTAGGACAGTAAAACTCATGGTTCAGCTTTGGAGGAGGATGGCTAAAAGGAAAAGTGAATTAAAGACAAAATCCCATGATTTTAATATCTTAAAAAATTCAAAACTGTTTCATTATAAACATAGGCATACAAAATGACTAAAAGACATATAAAAATGTTAAGGATGGTTAATTTTGTCTATTAAGATAATGAGCAATTTTTATTTTCATCTTTACAGCTCTGAAGTTCTCAAATAATCTAAAAGAAGTATGTGTAATTTTTATAATGACATAAATAATGCTAAAAGAATCTTATTGATGCAATCTCTTCTTTAAAATTCCCTTCTCCCTGGGGAAAAAAAAGCAGAAAACAAAATCATATTTTACAACGTTTTGGCCACAATGTCTAAACTTGTTAGAGCACTGGGGAAAGAACCCACTGCTTTCCTGAGAAGCAGAGTCTTTGCAAATACATATTTTTACTTTTTCATTTGATTTTCAAAATAAACATTTTTCAAGTAGACACGTCTGACTCAGTGGAGTTCATAACTTTATGTTGGGTCTTGCATTGCACAACATCTGGTTATGCCTCATTTTGCCAGTAATATTTCATCCAAGACATTTTGTTCCCATTAATTATCATACATAAGAAGACATCTTTGTTTTATTTTTATGGTTCCAATTCTCACATAAGGCAGGCGATGGGGTTTTTGTGGGGTGGGGAATGGAGAGTGAAGAGAGACATATCCCAGTGCAATGGAATGTGAACAGCCAAGAGGATGCTGCATCCCTGCAAGCAGATGTTGGGGACAAAACACAGATCAAATTATGGAGCCATTGTGTATGACCCAGTGTTTGTCTGTGGATATTTTATTGATAGGGGACTCTAGCAAGTGGAAGTTGAACTTCTGTGTTTCATAAAATCATTCGATCTCTGCTTCATTCGATCATTCCATAAGAATGTATGAAATATGCATACGTTACATGCCAAGTGTGATATAGAATATAGTGACAAAAAAGACAAACAAAAGACAAAGATAAGCAACAAAACAAGGTAATGCCTGCCCTCAGAGATGTTATAATGCACTGAGAAAGACAAAAGTGTAAGCAACTAACTATACTAAAGAGTAGAAACAAAAAGAGCCCAAGCTTTAAATAATGTTTAATGAAATGACTCATTTTTTGAGGAACTTGTAAGGCAGCTCAAAAGTGTAGAATTGGAGCCTATTCTAGACACTTCTCAAAAGAAGACATTTATGCAACCAACAGACACATGAAAAAATGCTCATCATCACTGGCCATCAGAGAAATGCAAATCAAAACCACAATGAGATACCATCTCACGCCAGGTAGAATGGCGATCATTAAAAAGTCAGGAAACAACAGGTGCTGGAGAGGATATGGAGAAATAGGAACACTTTTACACTGTTGGTGGGACTGTAAACTAGTTCAACCATTGCGGAAGACAGTGTGGCAATTCCTCATGGATCTAGAACTAGAAATACCACTTGACCATCCATCCCATTACTGGGTATATACCCAAAGGATTATAAATCATGCTGCTATAAAGACACATGCACACGTATGTTTATTGTGGCACTATTCACAATGCAAAGACTTGGAACCAACCCAAATGTCCATCAATGATAGACTGGATTAAGAAAATGTGGCACATATACACCATGGAATACTATGCAGCCATAAAAAAGGATGAGTTCATATCTTTTGTAGGGACATGCATAAAGCTGGAAACCATCATTCTCAGCAAACTATCGCAAGAACAGAAAACCAAATACTGCATGTTCTCACTCATAGGTGGGAATTGAACAACGAGATCACTTGGACACAGGAAGGGGAACATCACACACCAGGGCCTGTCATGGGGTGGGGGGAGGGGGAAGGGATAGCATTAGAAGATATACCTAATGTAAATGACGAGTTAATGGATGCAGAAAGCCAAAATAGCACGTGTATACATATATAACAAACCTGCACATTGTGAACATGTACCCTAGAACTTAAAGTATAACAATAAAAAATAAAAATAAAAAATAAAAGCATATCTGCCTCAAAAAAAAAAGAGTTGGAGCTTGTTCTTAAAGAATGAAAAGGATAGAAGAGAGGGGAAGAAACATAGAAAAAGAGAATAAGCACAGAAATTGGGTAAGGTGTTCAAAGCTGAACAACTAATGGTCCAAGGATATCACTGTCATTAACACATGCTTTAGTCACCAGGAACTGCCAATTTTACTTCTCAAATCTCTTAATTACATCTGCTTCTCCATTTGTATTTCCATTGCCATCATTGCTTGTCATTGAATTTATTGTAATAACTTCTTCATAAGAATTTATTGTTAGATGAGTTTATTGTCTGTTGCTATATTTCAAGCACAGAATTAAGCACCTTTTGTACAGCCTCGCTTAATTCTGAGTTATGGCATATTCTATTATTAGCCCTATTTGATAGAAAAGGATTCTGAGGCTTGAAGATGTTGGTGGAAGAAACAGAACTTGCCTCCAGCTAGCATAACTTCTAAGAATGTGTTGTCAATGGCGTAAGTGACTCACTCACCTTGCTCTGCAGCAGGGGGTCACTTTGCTCCATCCCCAGGCCAAATCCAGTTGCTGCCTGTTATTGTAAATGAAATTTGTTTCAACGCATTTACATCCTTATGGTGACATATTGTTTATGGGTGCTTTTTGTGTTACAATGAGAGAAATGGTGCAGAGTTGCAAAAGAAACCATCTGTCCCACAAAGATGAAAATTATTTACTATCTGGCCCTTGACAGAGAGAGTTTGTACCCCCCGAAGCATCCTGATATTTTGTAGTTTTGAAATTCTCTAGTATATCTTCTTGCTATTGCAAACAATTGTTTCATTTTAAAAAATATATTGGTTAAATATTATTAGATACCAGGTACTGTTCTAGGTGCTAGGACAAAAGCAGAACAAATCAGGTATAGCTGCTTCTTTGTGGAGCTCATATCTTAAAACTCTGAGAAGAAAGAGGAGAAAGAATGAGCAAGATAAGCAAACATATAAACGCATAAGATACTATTAAATATTAGCAAAAATGCTGTGAAGGGAATGAGTTCAAGTGATGGGATGGAATGAGGCTGATGTGTGTGGGTGATACTTTTCGCTTTTATGAATGGCCCGGCTAACCAAGTGTTTCATGAATGGGAACCTGATACATATGAAGGATCAACTGTGTGTAGATTGAGATTAGAATGTTTCTTACAGAATTGAAAGTGCAAAAGCTTTGTGTAGAAATAAGCTTGGAATGTTCAAGGAACTTGAAGAAAGAAAGTGAAGTTTACAAGGTAAGAATCGAAGTTAAAAAAGTGGGGGCTGGAGCCAGAGCAGACTGAAATTTGTTAACTGTCAAGCTGAGATAATATTAAATATTTTAGTGCATTTGGAAAATGTTTGAGAACATTAGTAGAGAAATGGTGTGGTCTGATTTATATACGAGGAGATATAATTATAAAGTAAAGCCAACAGATTTGTTGTTAGACAGTAGAAACATACACCGACACTGTGATTAACATTGTGCTGTTTACCAATGTATGATTCTCTGCTCCTTTTAGGCAAATGAGACACTGTATGCCCTCACCACCTTTCAACTAGACTCAGCCATTTGGCTTGCTGTAGGTAAAAAATAAAAGAGACTAAACCTGAGTAAAAGATTTTTACACTTTTACACTTTTACAGAATTGCAGTCGAGCAACTCTCCAGCACAATTCTCCCTGCTACACAATGATGGAAGCACATGTCTATAAGTGGGTGGCATGAGCTCTAACCAGACATTCAAACTGAGCCAACATATATTGAACAGCTGCCCTGGCGAGTCAGCTAGACCTGCATCAAACTTGGTCAAAAGGGAGAAAAAGCTTTATTTTTATTTTTAATTGATGGTAAACAAACCAAAATATTGGGGTTTCTTGTTCCTGAAACATATATTAGCCTCTCCTGACTAATATAAATACCTACTATCCTTGGTTTTCCTCCACTTGAATTTCAATGTACAATGTAAATCCCACTTGTTATGGAACATGTTCAACAAGCATTTATTGAGTACCCAGCATGTGCCAAGTACTGTGTCAACCGTCACATGACCATAGGAATAAATACTTCATCTCCCCCACAACCTGCCAGAAACTCAAAGACTAAAAAAAAAAAAAAAGCATACATTATTAATCATAATATAATGTGGTAAGTATTGTATAAGAAGGAAAAACTGGTCGAGCGTGGTGGCTCACACCTGTAATCCTAGCACTTTGGGAGGCTGAGGCAGGCAGATCACAAGGTCAGGAGTTCCACACCAGCCTGGCTAACATGGTGAAACCCTGTCTCTACTAAAAAATACAAAAGTTAGCTGGGTGTGGTTAGCATGAGCTTGTAGTCCTAGGTACTCAGGAGGCTGAGGCAGAAGAATCTTTTGAACCCGGGAGGCGAAGGTTGCAATGAGCCGAGATTGTACCACTGCACTCCAGCCTGGGAGACAGAGAAAGAATCTGTCTTAAAAAAATAATAATAAAAAAAAGGAAAAACAGCATATCATGGCCCATAGAAGAACAATCCAAAAAGAGCTAAGAGTGTAACATTTAAGCAGGACCTTTCTGTCCACATGTAGCCCTATTTACATTGCTGCATTTCACATTCCCAATAATCCTGAAAGATACGTTAAGCAACTATCATTACTCTCATTTTATAGCTAAAAACAATGAAGCTTGAAGATTATAAAGAGCTTATCTGTGGTGCCCTAGTCATAGTTATCCAAAATCAAGCCTTGTCTCTGATTCAAAATTTAGTCTATATTTTGCTTAAAACAACAATGGTGAATAGAGTGACCCTAGATTCCCTAAGTTAACAAGAACAGACAAGAAGCTTTGAAAGCAAAATTCAGTTTTGCAAAACTTTCCATTTAGTAACCTCATTGATTTGGACTGAATCGCTTTGGAATCTCTAACATTTTAATCCAAAGTTTACTTTGGTTAAAATTGTTTTATTAAAAAATAAGACTAGTTGGATAAAGAAGCTCACAGGGGGCATGTTTAAAATAATCACAAGCACAATATAGTTTCAAATACTACACAATAATTAGGAAAAATTTATTTACATATGAATGATCAACAATCTCATCATGACCATAGCAACTTAGAGATGAAACAGATTCTTAGATATTATTTAGCTTAATTATCTTGCCTGAAAATTTGAGGCAACTTATACTCAAGTTAAGAAACAAAATATATTAGACAATTCATTGTAAGCCTATCTATAGCTACTGTAGGAACAAAAGCAGCATTCTTTGCAACCCATTCATAGTTAGTACTAGTGTCTATGTGGGTATTATTGGCTTGGCATCTTCAGACTGAAGATGACTTGGAAACCAGGCAGAGCCATAGGATCAAGACCAGGACATGCAGTTAGGAAAGATACCACCTAGGACACAGATGACTCTAGTTGGCTACATAGACATCTTCAAGTGAATCCAAAAGAAGAAATTGGAGGCCACAGCAAGCAGTGAGGACATAGATGATAAGCTTGTACAGGTCATAAGGAGTCAATAGGTCAATATTCAGATAACAGGCAGCATGAGCAGGAGAAAGAAGACCTGCATTTCTACTGCTGGTCAGAGTGAACTAACTTGTGAGGCTTGTTTTTCTTGTCTCCATGTGGTCTTCTATTTACATAACCTGTCAATGTTCTCCATTTTTGAGCCCTTATAGTATTATATACCTCTCATTAGCCATTTAACACATATACTTTAAAAAAAAATTTATTGAATGCTTTATGCATAAATGACTTACAAATTACTTGTTAATTATAGTGTCTTAGAAGAGAATATATTTATTTCACATAGCTTTTTGAATAGTTTATACTCGTTATTTGTTTAATTGATTCATTTACATTCAATTTCTTTATTGCTTCTTACCATTCTCATAAAGAGTCAGGATGTCTCAGGTAATGTTTCACTGAAGTCATTTCATCACAGCACCTTCTGGATTGAAGCCCTAGTATCCAGGGGGAACAGGTAGGTAATCAGTGATCTTTTCTAGCCCAAGGTTCCAGCCCAAGAGGTAGCTGTTTGCCCCTTCCCCTATGTGAGCTGTACTCATGTGTAACTTTTGACATCTGGAGGCAAAGACAGGATATTTTCTGGGAAGAAATTCAGACTTCATCAGATTCTATTTTTGTCCTCAAATCAGCAGCTTCTGTGTTTAATTAAGAAGAAAATAGAGGCATTGCAAATATGAGACTGAGCTGACATATCCTGGTATTATATTAAGAAACATTCATGGAAACTTGCTCCAAAATGACAAAACTGCTCCTAAAATGTGAAATAAAGCAAACTCATTCTTCATTTAGAGATATTCATTATTAATTGGTAATGCATTACAGACAAACATAATCCAGCAAAATCTCGTATTCCACAATTTTAAAATCAGAAATCAGATCATAAAGCCTTTCTCACATGCATTTCACATGCCTTCAATACATGCTTATAATTATGCTTTGCATACCTTTTTGTTAGAATACAGACATCTAAAAAATCTAGATAGAAGACCTAGATAGTAGTTTACATCACCTTACTTAACTAGGTGTGTGACTTCCAATGTGCTGCTTTACTTCTCTGAGCCTCAACATTTTATTCCAAGAAAAAACTTATTGGGCATGATGAGCCCTAAAACTGCAAGCTGTAATGTTCCACAGTGTAGATGTCAATTAACACCCTGAAATAGGAATTTTCTCCTTTTTCCTCCATGAAATATATGATTATACACAACAAGCACTCTGTTCTGGTATTCTTATTCCTCTCCTTCCTACCATCCAAGTTCAATCTCTTTCTGAAAAGTTACTGGTTTGATACATGAAAGAAATAAGCAAAGCCATTTATCCTGAAAATATCCAGCTGGTGTGAGATTTTGGTCTACAGTACATACTAATTAAATAGAGAAGCATTTGAGATTTTATTTAAAAAAACTTTAATTTACTAATTAAATGACTAGTACTGTTCTCAAATTGTCCCTTTGGCTTACTGTGCATTTCAAGAATTAATTAACAATGCAATCAGGCTACAGTTGTGAAATGCCAATATGGATGTGATTTGAGGATGCAGCTTCTGTTTTCCATGCTGACTTCCTGTTGATGCTGTTGTTGTCATTGTTGTTGTTGCTGTTGTTGTGTTTAAATTGGAACTGCACCCTAATGAAGATATTGGGTCTTTCAATTTGTCTGTGTAAAATTAAAATGAGTTCGTAGCGTCTTGCAAGCTCTGCACACAACTCAATGATACATTTAATGGTGCATTGCCTAGCCCCTGACACAGGCATGTGTCTTGATTAGATTTCTTTAATCGTTTACTAGAAATGAGGAGCATAAAGTCAGTTTGGGTTTTGATGATGTCCATATGTTGAACACTTTTGAACTCGGTGATAATAATGCCTCTTGGGTGTGGAATCAGCTCATCTGATAGACTGAGTTCAAAGTAGGTTAATGCCCTGAAGTAATGAGGAAAGGAAAAACAGTAATGTGCCTTCTCTTTTATTCTGCCTTGAAATTTGAGGTGGCCAAAAGAGCTGCATTAAAAAGTAGAATGTGAATGTTGTTATACTTGGATTTGGTAACTTGGTTTTTCTTCATTCTTCCACATGCTGTCCTGCTGTCACCCCACCACTCACCCTGCCTGAAAAAAACACCTAACAGTTTGCACATACCACACACAGCCCTGGCCTCAGCTGTGACTGGAAGAGAGTGAAGTGCTGCCAGTGGGCCCCGCAGAGGGCAGGGAGGTGGGAGGAGGTAGCGGTGAGAAGAGGAAGGCTGATGGCAAGGTGGTCCTGTTGGGTATTCTCTTGTCCTGCAAGGAAGTTCAAGTGTGAAAAAGTGAATCTCTAAGTTCTGGAAGAGCCTTGGGCAAGAGTTCAGGTCTCTCTCTCTCTTTTATCAAAATTGCTTTGAGAGTCATTTTGAAAGTAGCCATGTTTTCCTCACGATAATTCTTTGTGAGTTATTTTCCACATTTTTGTACTTTGAGCTGACTATTTAATGTATGGCACATGGCTTTTTCCCTCCTTAAAAAAGAATCTTAGACTTCAGGTCAGTTGATCATGGTTACTCTTTCAGAGAAGGAGTAGAAAACATTCTTCCTGGAATCTCATCGTTTATTTTCCACAGGGCCATTGGAGAAAGTTGAACACTGGGGTGATGTAGTACTTTCAAAATAAATGCTGTCTATTTCATTGCAAAAACCAGGCTTCAGTCACACAGTGATATGTATCATTCCTTCCAGATATCAGGCATCTAGTTTCCGTGATAGCTCTAGACACCATTACCTTGACAGCAATGCCTTTAGTTTCTGGACATTGAAAGAAATAGATAATCAGTGAACTAACTGTCTTTCAAAAAACACTAGTGATTAACCTTCCATTACATCATGATCAGGAGTGAACTAAATTGTGAAGTCCAGAGAATGTTAAATTATATTACCTTATTTCTACTTTTCCTAGTGTTTTTCAAAATAATACCTTATTTATCTTGCTTGTTTTGGTGATTTTTCTGAATAATTTCATTTTATCTTGGTACTTGGAAAACAAACCTGTGAGGAAGGCATAGCATATATTTCAGTATCTGCCCCCCGTTATCATGTCCTGTTTTGCATTTATTTATTCATCCATCTATTCAAAAACATTTATTATAAACAGGATAATGACAACCATAATAGGTACAATTTCTGAGTAGCTAAATTGTTGCACTGTATTTGAAATTAGAGACACAAAGATGAATGATTCACAGTTTCTGTCCTTAAGAAATCTGAAGTCTAGTGGAAAAGACACCTGCATAAACAATAGTACTGAAATGTGTTTAATAAAAGAGAAATAACTGAGAAATATGGAAACACAGAGCAGAGTCATTTAACCCAGCCCCAGGATCTGGCAAGTTTTTCTGGAGTTGGGGGACTCTATTTAGTAACTTCTGCAGTGCCAAATTCAAGGTTTTAATATTTGAGATGACACAGTGATTAAAAGCTGACGTTCTCATGGACCCTGCAGACGATTTACAGAAATATACTAGTAATCAAGCCATTAAACCCCAGTTCTAAAGTGGCATACATGTAGCCCATTATAGAATACATCAAACCCAACTTCAAAGTGGAAGGTCCAGAATGTCTACCAAAGAAGATACCAAACTCAGCCCTGAAGAATCAATAGGACTCTAGGTTGAGCTGGAAGAGTGAACAGAATAACAGAAGGGAAGTTAATTGTAGTCTCAATAAGCAAGTGCCATGAAAGAACATGGCATTTTCAGGGAACTGCAAAGTCCTATTAGAATTATTCACAGCTGAAATCTGAAATGTAAGGCAATCCATAGGCTGAACTGGTAAACTGCTATAGTGGTTGGGCAGACTACAAAATAATTTGTACATTAGTTCAAGATGCTTAGACTGTATCCTGAGGACAAAGACAGTCATAGAAGGGTTTTTAAGAGACGAGTAACACAATCATTATGTTTTAGATTACTTTCACCTTTTGTGGCAAAACTTGAGCTAGAATCTAGGCCCCAGTTTCTTCCTAAGATTATGCTTTGAACTCACTATCCCAGCTTTCTTTGTCAGTGGTGGGCTCCTTATGGCACCTTCACAGAAGGGCTTCTTTGGGGAGAATGTATGATTATGAAGGTTTTTCTCTCCAGCTTTGATTATTATTTTTCTTGTACATCTAAAACAGAATATCTAGCTCCATTTTAGAACTTGTGTTCAGATAATTACTCTGTGACAGTTATCAGATGTTTAGTAAGTAAATAACCTTTAAGAATATTATTAGAGAGCTGCAAAAACCCTCTGAAGAAGATACGGGTTAGGGTGACATAATTTTCACATTCCCAAATAGCCGAACAAATTATATGCTGTGAGAGATTGCTCTAGAAAGAATAAAACAATGACGCTCTGAATTAACCATGTTTCTAGGTTCTGTAAACTTGATGTTTCAACATCTTCCCTGCCTGCATATGCCAGAAACACTTTGTTCTAGACAACCTGATAATCTGCCTGAGTCACCTCACCTTGGCCTTTGGCCTTCCTTATCCTACCCCTCTTCAGGTGGAGGTCCTCCTTCTGAGACTGCACTTTTCAAACACAAATCAACCAGTTCTGAGTTTACACTCCCAACCAATCAGGCTCTCACAATCCAGGCCACCATACATCTACCCTAGTCACCCTAGGTCCCGGTACAGAAAAACTAGGGCCATTCCGTACACATCTGAAGCACTGACATTACTCAAACCAGCTATTTCTAAGCCAGCTTTCCCCATTTCTCCTGTTACTTTCCATGGAAACCACAATAAAGGCTTTTGCCCACAGCTCCCCACCCTCCCTCTGCCTCATGACTGATCCTTCTCATTCCCTGGACCCACAAGGCGTGATGTGTATTCTCCCTCTCTTGAGATCTGTAACTATAATAAACTATCTTTTCAACAGCAGTCATCTCCTGATCTATTGGCCTAACCATACCTAAATAATAACAAAACTAATTAAAACATGCCCTCACCATGGAACTGTTAAACATGTTCAGAGCTTAGTTTGTCAGAATGCTTTAACATATGGAATCTCCTTTGATCATGTTGCTAATCCTCTGAGCGAAGTGGTTCAGCTATGACACCTCCCTATTTGCAGAGGAAGAAAGGACCAAAACCATTAATTTGTCCAGAGTCACGTGGCTATTAGATGGTAGAGCCAGAACTGGAAAGCAGATGCCCTGATCTCATACGAGGCTCTGGGTATTGTGCTCCGCCTGGCTGTCTCCTGATGAGACACAGCAAACAGACATTTTTGTAGGATCAGACCTTGAATATGGGAGCAAATTGGAGTGTGGGGCCATCTGAAATAGTGGCATATCTAATTAATCAAAATATGAACTAAATGGAATAAATCAAATTAATTGGATAACAAATGTTTCCAAGTACAGTAAATGTATTTTTCAAGAATTTGTTAGTGAATAAAATGATTCACATGTTATTAATATCATCTAGACATATAATTTCTTGATTAAAAAAATCCTTAAAAATGCTTGTTCTCTGAAATAGTTAAATTCTGTCAGGCGATGTTATTAGTTTGATTTATTTTGTTAGTAAAACCTTTATTGTACACTAGATATAATCAAATCAATTTTTTTCTTCTTTTATATAGAAAGAGGGCCCTATTTTTCTGAAATTCTATATGCCAGTAAGTGATGGATTCAAAATCAGCTACAGTGGTTTGAATCATTTTTCATAAGCCATCATTTCCTCTCTGTGTTACAATTATACTTTTCTATCCTCTAGCATGAGACTTCGTGATACCATCTACCAGCGTGGGCAAAGCATAATATCCTGCTCCATTCATGTTGAGGTTGAATGTATGACTTTCACTGACCAATGTAATGTGGGAAGAAAAGAGTCAGTCCGTTCATTCTGTATGGAAATCTCAATATGCATCATGTATTTCTGTGCACCCTCTTGCACTCTTGTTATTCAATCAGAGAATACACCAGAACTAGCAACTGGCTCAAGTAGGATGGTGAAAAGCCTGACATGGTAATATGTGCCTGTAGCCTCAGCTACTTGAGGGGCTGAGAGGGGAAGATCACTTGAACCCACAAATTCAAGGTTGTAGTGAGCTATGATTGTGCCACTATAGTTAGCTGCAATCATGCCACTGCACTTTAGCCTGGGTGACAGCAAGATCCCATTACAAAAAATAGAAAAAGGCAGATGGAAGAAAGAGACAAAGAAAGAAAGAGAGAGAGAAAGAAAGAAAGAAATAAAGAGAAAGAAAGAAGAAAGAAAGAAAGAGAAAGAAAGAAAGAAAGAAAGAAAGAAAGAAAGAAAGAAAGAAAGAAAGAAAGAAAGAAAGAAAGAAAGAGAAAGAAAGAAAGAAAGAAAAAGAAAGAAAGAAAGAAAGAAAGAAAGAAAGAAAGAAAGAAAGAAAGAAAGAAAGAAAGAAAGAAAGAAAAAAAATTAAGGAAGAAAAGGAAGGAAGGAGGGAAGGAAGAAAGGAAGGAGAAAATAAAAGAAAAGAAAAGGAAAGAGAAAAGAAAAGAAAAAAGAAAAAAAAGAAAGGAAAAGAAAAAGAAATCAGGAAAAAACCTGTGGAAGAGCTATCAACCCAGCCTCCAGTCTGGAGTTAAGCCTAGTGGAGCTCCAGTCAAGCGCCAAATTGCCAACCTAAGAATTAGGCAAAACAAACATAAAACATGCTGAATTTTGCAGTACTTTCTTGCAAAGCATTATTGTAACAATAGTTGACTGGTACACTAAGCCATCTATTTTCTGTCTTCCATTCCATAGATCTTATTATTGCAAATATGTTCATCTTTATGAATTTGGTTTAACTTTATGTAATGTTTTCTAAAAAGGCATGAAATCCCTCAGAAAATGTAATCTCATTTACTTTATTTTAGGGTTCTTGATATACTACCCAGGCAAATAAAACCTGCCAAGCACAAAGTGTACTGGGAATAACCAAGAATCCTATGTTGAACTAAAAATATTTTTCTTTCTGTATCGTTTTAGGCAAGAGCAGCCTGTGTATATGCTGAGTAGCTCACTTCTCTACTCTGAGTTACTTGAGAACTAAGCCAGGCACCACATATCCTCCAAGTTATTCTTAAAGTAGCTTATATGGTTTTAAAATCTTATTTCGGTAACCTAATTATAATCCCCACTTTTAGTCCCTTGAAGAGTCAGTCCCCTTAGAAAAAATTTTTGCTTCTTAAAACATCCCAGATAAATGTATGCAATGTTTGAATATGTACGTATAGAAAGATTTGTAAAGCACCTCATGTACCTAATTAGCAAACGGATTTGTACAATTTAAGAAGTGATTCCACATCTATGATCTCAGATTAATTCATCAGGACAGATAACATTGCACCGTTTCAAGGGGAGAAAACTGAGGGCAGGAGGAATTGTTCAGGCCATGCAGCTAGGAAATGGACTGCTCCAAACATCACGCTAGAGCCATTTGCTAGAGGTAGGAGCTAGGAAGGGGGAATTGCCCTGAGAGAACAAGGGCCAGAAAGGAGATACGGCAACTTTCTGACAGGCCACCAGCAACCAAAATGAGGGACAAAACACCTTTGCTTTTCCCCTCTTCCTGTTCTATAGTTTCCTACCAGTACTTCCCAGGGCCAAAGCTAACCAGAAACAAGCAGCAAGAGAGTCTAAGAAACAGAATTTTCACGGGCCTGTGCTCTGCTACACAGAGCAAAGCACAACAGAATAAAGTCAGGAATCCATGAGCTGAGATTGTGTAGGCAAACGGCTGACAAACCCCTCCTAGACTGCAAACATTTCAAAGAAGCAAGTGTTGAAGGCATTTCTTAACTGAGAGCAATGCCTGGTTTTCATGGGTCAGGTTAGCCTGACACGGTGGAAGGAGTAACTTGGAGGTGGGGGCCGGGGTGAAGAAGAGACTCTGAAACAGGATATATAGCCTGTCTAAAAGCAAACTTTGCATCCATAGGTATTTGTTGTTGCTGTCTAGCAAGCTCTGTATTTATGTTCTGCACCATTGATTCAAGTTTGTTTATCTTTTGACAATCCTAATAATCTCTCCCCACCCTGTACCCCCTTTCAAGAAAGCATGTTAAATGTGTGTGTGAGTGTGTGTGTGTATGTATGTGTATACATACAAATGCATAAAAATCAGTGTCTCACGCAGTCATGGCAAGGGTCTTGGCTCAAATTTCTTCCCGGCTGTATCCGATCAATGAAGGAGACACCAGAAACAGGCACTGGTCCTGCGTGCCTGGCAGCTTCTCCAGAGCTGGAATCCAGTATACAAAGAACACGCTAGCTAGGGGCATAGGAAGGGAATGGAAAAGTACTCCTGAAAATGTGTCTAATTTCTTTCAGATGTCTCCCATCAGCTGGTTGTTGGCATGCTTTCCTGTTTTCCATTTAGTACCTTTTACAGTCACATCTTCAAATATGAGATGAGTGAGAATAGAGTTTTTTAAAATGAATGTCATACATCCATATTCATATCTACCCATAGAGAATACAAAAAACTTATAAACACACTTATAAAGTGCAACCACATATAAAATATATACACATATATGCTTTAAAGAAAAAATTGATTACTTTTTACTTAATTAACTTTGATTTTTCTGTCTCATCTATTGGTGCCTACAGAAGAAAACAATAATAAATCATTTATAAAAATGGCCCAATCCTTTCTACTGGGAAATAAGTCAGGCAGACTTTCTCATAAATTGTTTAGAATAATGCAAATCTCCAGTGATTTTTCTCTGATATGTATGTTTCAAATAAGAAAATATCAACCACAAGCTTTGAAAGATGATTTATTGGGTGGTAGGGGATGAAATTTACCAGAGGAGGAAGAAGATGTGTTGAGAAAATCTGTGCATTTTAACAAATAAGAATATAAATTACTTCCCCATATCCTTGCTAAAGAACACAGACTCTGTCCCTTTTGGAAAACAAAACAAAGCACTCAACCAGTAGCTAGAAACCATAAACAGAAACACTGATGCCTGTAAGTAAGTAAATAGCTAGGTAAATAGATAAATGAATAAACAAAACAAGTCCTGTTCTTTCTCCTTGGGCTTTCCAGAAGTTTTTCTCTTGCAGGGGTCTTAGGTTGTATTAACACTGGATCTCCCAAGCCAGGCATTGTGAAATACTCCCTTGCTCATCACTTGAAAAAGAAACAGCTTTTCAGCCTTGGCTTTTGTGAAATACCATCTCTTGGACAAGATTTACCCTGAACTCATTATTTAAACATGAGTTGTTTTGCTTTTTTTTTTTTCCTGCTAAGCAAATCAATTGTTCCAATTAAAAATTTAAGAGGAATGCTTAACTTAACTAAGAGAAATAACCATCCTGAAGGACATAAAATATGCCTTTTAAAATAATACAAATGACATGCCAGTTCTTTGCCATTTATTTAAATTCAGGGCCTGAATATCTCCTCTGTACCTTAATTTTACTATCACACCAGACAGTTTGTAAATATTTTCCTCATTACAGTAAAGCTGTTTCTTATGTGTTTCTGTTGGTAGTGAAGTTCTGTCCATTATATACTATCACTCACATTTTTTTAAATTTATGAAAACATTGCATGCCATTAAATGTTCTACAAGCTCGTGTTGAAAGCTGAATATTCTATAACATTAATATATTTCATTTTATTTAGCCAATAACCTAAGGTTGAAAATTTAAATTATTTTCATCTTTTTTTCTTCATTACAAACCATGCAGTGATGATGTAAACACCCTAATGGGAACATCTCAAAGTATTATCATGATTAATTCCTTTAGAAACATTCATAAAAATACAATTACTGGGTCAAAGAGTATGCACATACACCTCTCTATACATATTTTCTGCTAACATCTTGAAAAGTTCACCGGTATTTATACTCATTGATGGCAGAAAAGTGCTCACTTATTTACTGTATATCCACCAACTGTGAACATTGTTACTTATAATTTTTATCTTATTTTTAATATGCATTTTGATTACTAATGAAATCATTTCCATGGATTTAATCATCATCTCTATGTACTGATTTGAGAATTTCTATTCATATTCTTCAATAGTCATGCCAAAATATATCATCTTATATCTGCATCAGATTCTATGCTGAGAATTTGCGATGTAGAAGTGAACAAACAAGAACCACGTCTACAAGAAGCTTACAGTTTAGTGAGGACAGAAGATGTTAACATGTCATCTCATGGATGTGAAAGGATTTGAAATGCTGTAATGCTTCAGGGGATTTATTCTGATCTAGAGAGACTGGAAAGACCCCATTAATGAAGAGTTGTCAGTTTCTTTTTTGTCTCTTTGTTACTTTTGATTTTTAAATGTTATTTATTTAGAAATCATTACTTTCCCACAGACTTATGTAGAAGGTATTCATAATTTGCTGTTAATGTGTCTTTTAATTTTGTTATGAATTTTTCTCTCATCAAATTTAGCAATTATCATATAATTCTTCTGTAGGTCATACTTAGAAATCTCTACCAACATTTTCTCCAATCATGTTTGTGTTTTGTTATGTTTTAGTTTTTACATCAAATGTATTTTATAATACGGAATGAGATAATATAATGTTTTCTGAGTTTTTTGTTTTGGCTTTAAAGGGTTTTTTTTTTTTAACTTCAAATGATAACAATTGACCCAATATTTATTTTTTAATGATCCATCATTTTTAATTTAATTAGCTAATATAAGTTTATACTATATGAAATTATTACTATGCTTTCTAAACTTAAAATTTTTTAAATTTATATGTGCCAGACCAATTAGTTTTAGTAATTATAATTTTATATATTTTTCTGATCTTTTATAAGACCTTCATCAATACAATTGTGTTTCAATAACTTCTTGCATATTAACAATGTAGGTATTCTTATTTGAATTTCCTCAATTGAGGGAGAACAGACTTATTCCCAGTATGTGTCACCACAGACTATATTCATTCTAATGGGCTACTTTTAGGCAATTCAGGATTAATTATTATATTTTTACCTCTTTTTCCTCTTATCATACCACTTCCACTTCTTGTTTACATTATCTAGGATTGAAGAGCTAAAATAAAGTTATTCAATTTTGATATAGTATGCACTGGATTTCTAGAATTAACTTTGACATGTTTACTTTAAAGCTACAATTTATTATCAACTCTGCATTTGATTTACAATAATTCTCCATTCATGAGTTCTCTATGTTTTCTCATTTCACAGGGTGCTAAAGTATATCTTCCCATAATTATTTGCAGTAGAGTGTGTGTATATTTATATTGGGTAATCTTGAAGGCTTAAGAATATCTTGTTTCTTCTCAGATACGAACAATGTGACTGAATATGGAATGTTTGGGATACAGTCATTTCTCTTCAAAATCTGTGGACATATATTGCTTAACTTTTGGTATTTAGTGGTGCAAGGAAAAAATCTGAAGTCAGCCTTCATTAATTGTCGTTGTTATTAGTATCATTTGCTTTAACTAGCTCATTTTTGGCTTCACATGATTTTATTTTCATTTTAAAATTAAAAAATTAAGTTGCCTCTTGATATTTCTCTCTTTTAAAAATATTTCTTGGTTTTAGAATACAACAAAAACAAATAAAAAATTTTTTTACAATGTATTTCTTGGTGGGTGGTAAAATTACCATCCACAGGCTAGACACAAGCAAGTCTTCTACCTAAACAAGCTTGCTTATGCAATTCTTTAAACACTGTTTCAACTATATGTAAGTATGTATCTCATTTCTTCTCCAATCATGTTCATGGCTATCATTTAACTGAACTATAAGTTCATTATCATCTTTCTGTTCTTCATTACTTCCTAATTTTGCAGAAAAGATTTTATTTCCATGCAATTTTTTGTAATCTCAGACATTTCCTTCTTTATGATTGTTTTCTCTGCCTTCTTGAATCCTTATGTAAACATAGCCATGTTTAAAATTTCTTCTGCTTTCTTTAGGAAATCAGAGTGACCATTTTTCCAAATCATTACCGGAGTACCTATATGGATTGTAGTACCTTTTTGTAGACATTTTTGTTTTTCTCTATTTTTTGAGAGGTGTGATTCCCTGTTCTAACACAGCCCTGCCACCATGCCAGCCAACTTTTTGGTGTACTCATATGCTCTGAGGGTTCATTCTACAGAAGTCACTCTATTCTTGCTGTAACCACAGGATCCAGACAGAAGCTGTCTGCTCAATGGAATGGATTCCTGAAAAATATGCATTCCAGCCCTAGCTTCTTAGCCAATGCAAACATCAGCTCTTGGCAGAAGAGACCTTGCTTTGTTGAGTTGGTTTTCTCTCTGTCATCTGCTTGATAGCTATTCCCTCTGGGAAAAGGTTCTGCCATAAAGGTAGGACTTTAAAATGGTGCAAGCAGATTGTTTCACTATCTGGTTTGCTGCCAGCTGACCAGAATAACCCTAGTATCTGCTTGCTACTTTTCAAATTAGGAGTGTCAGTGAAGTTTTGACATGGTTTCTCTCATTACTTCCTAAGTAAACTGCTCTTTAATAAGAAGAAATGTGAAGCCCTTTGGCAGTTTTTCAAGCGGAAATTCCTTAATAGTTTTTGCATATGAATGGCATCACCTTCCATAACTGTTGCAGGTTTTTTCCTCATATTTCAGGTCCTCTCCATGGAAATTATAGGAATAATGATTTAGTTGCCTTTTTAAATGTTGCCAGAATAAACAGAAGTCTGCAGTCTACTGAGAGTTAGAGAACTACATTTCTTAAGAGAAAGCAAACATCAAACTTTTCAATAATTCCAACTGGATGTTGCTCTGAAATACTCTGAATTTATGAGGGTTGACAATAAGGCCTCATTATTCTTAGCAATGCCTGGACAGTAATCACTTTATAGAAGAAAAAATAATGTCCTCAATCAGCCCGCATTTATTAAATAGCTATGATGTGCCTTACTCATGTCAAGCTGTGAGTGGAAACCAAATATGTATAATGTAAAGCTGTATTCCTTGCCTGCAATTCATTAATTATCCAGTTACAAGAATACAATATGCTTAATGAACTAGCTGATAAATGAGACTATATTAACAGATTGTTACAATTATTTAGTTCCATACAATGCCTAAGTTAGAGTGTGAATGAATATAGTGAATGGTAACATTGTTGGCAAAGGTGGGACTTAAGCTGTACCTTAAAGGACTAATGATATATAGATAGGTTAGAATGAAAGGAAAATTCCACTTGGTGAAAAGTAAATTATAATCATAATTATTATAACAACAGTCACCACCATCTACTACCTCCCTAGCACTTTACTGGCATCTTCTCAACTGTCTTAGATGCTAACACAATAGCCCCAACTCATAGTGGAGAAAGCTGAGGCTTTAGCGAATGATGCAGCCTGGATTTGAACACAGACTGGCTAGATTCCAAGGCCTATGACTTTAACTGCTAAATCTTACTCCACATGACCAAAGAGTCATTGTTAAGAGTGAATATAGAATATGTGGGGATCAGCAATCCTTCAGGATGAAAATGATGAGTACTTATGGGAGGATCTGTCAGAACGCTGTTGTGTCAACAGCGTTTGGACTTAAGAAGACCTGAATGTCGTTCAGATCCACAGGATGCAGTCTGAGTGAGTAGTTTACCAAGTATTTTCTATTACTAATAGAACATTACCCTTTATATTCTACCTTTCAGAAGGTTTCCCCATTGCTTTTCTTACACGGGGCATGCATCGGGAAGACCTAAAAAGCATAAAGAAGCTGACCTCGATGTTGTGTTCTCCTACAGTGCTATTATGGTGAAAAGGTGAATTGAGTGCCCCTTGGGGCACAACATGGCCTGGATTTGGGCAACTGGAAATATTGAGGAGCTACGATTGAGAAAATTTTGCATTTCAACATTTAAGTTGAACTTTCTTGACATTTAATGTCTTTACAAGGAGACCAAAGGGAATTAGGGAGGATTTATTTTTGTGGCTCTTACTCCCCGTGGTTTAGAATTAGCTTAACATTTTATAATGCTACATGGAGGGACTGAGCCATGTTTTAAATTCCACCTATTCTACCTGAGTGAATGGTTTTTCATGCATCATTTCTGATTGCCTTGAGAAATAACACAAATCAACATTTGTTCATATGGATCTGATGACTCTTACATAATCATTCTGTATCTTCTCTCTCCCATTCCTGAATTTAATCAGACTTGTTTGTTTAGTTTTTTCCCCCTGATTTATGCATTGTCTTATTTTTTTAGAGACAGGGTCTTGCTCTGCTGCTCAGGCTGGAGTGCAGTGGTGCAATCATGGCTTACTATTGCAGCCTCTACCTCCTGGGCTCAAGTTACTCTCCTGCCTCAGTCTTCTGAGTAGCCAGGATTAAAGACACATGCCACCACATCCAGCTATTTAAAAAAAAATTATAGAGATGAGGTCTTAATATGTTGCCCAGGCTGATATCAAACTCCTGGCCTCAAGCACTCAAGCCATCAAATCACTGAGATAACAGGCATCATCCACTGCACGTAGTCTCCCTGATTTATGTTTTTATGTGTTTACAACCCCCTAACCCATGACCACAATCTCACTGTGTCCACTCCTGTGCATGTATTGCGGAAAGATAAACCTCCCTGATTTTGACATATTTTTGTCATACCGCTAAAATCATGTCTAATACATAAAGAAATAAAATCTAATGGAAATTGCTATAAATTTTAAATAATTCATATTTACCAAAATATAAGTAGTGATACCTGTTTTCTCTAGTCCCTCTCTTAGCTATTCCCAGGTAAACATTCTAAGTTTAGTATTTATTCAACTTATCTGCAATAGAATACTAGGTTAGGTTGTCCAGATTGTAACCCAAGGCAGCTTTTACTTGGCACCAACACTAAGACTGGTAAGATTCTTATTTCTTTCAAGTGTCTTCAAGACTTAGTCTGGTTTTTTACATCTTAGTTCAATCCCTCTGTCTCTGAGTTCTTTTACTACTTCTTTTTATGGTCTGCAAAATATTTGTCAGTCCTGCTCTGTTCCTTCAATTAATAAATGAAAAGGCACATTTCTTCCTCTCCATTGGCTTCTTACTATGCTGCACTGACCTGTAGTTACTCCTCCTGCTAAGGTCTCTCTGTCACTGACTCCTAAAAAGTATCTTCCCTGGTCTTACTTATTTCCACATGGCTTGACTTTTATCTGCAGCATGGTCCAGCTATGAAGATTGACTGGTTAAAAGTTGGCTTCAAAAACCTCTGCTTAGTCATGTTGAAGACCATGTAGTTTGGAGAGCAGGTGGCATCATTCCGGCACCCTGCTCAAATTCTATTATTTCCTTCTAGTATGCAAGGTTAGGTGACCTCTTTCCATGTGAAAACTTAGTTCTCATTGAATCACTAAGACAATGTGTATCTCCAGTCTCAGGTTGATCTTAACTTTCAGCTGTCAACAAAACAGAGGTTTCAGCCTTGCTCTGGACCTAAGGCTGACCATTCTTCAGAAACTGCAGCATACTGCCTCATACAAAGGTTATTTATTCTGGAGACTTATTTTGTGACCTGATTTTAATAAAAGAACGCAATGTTTTCAACTCCTAAGAGTACAGATGAAGAATAGAAAAATAGTGTAAATTTGAAATAACGAGTAACACTCTCAGCTGAGAGCAAGAGCAAGAGGGTGGTTTTCCAATGTCACTTTTATCAAATAACCTTTCCTAATCCCTCTAGTTTAATTACTTTCATTTTTCCCCTAATTGTATAACACTTGCTTTTATCATTCTTATAGTACTTGTCATGTATTTTTTTTTTTTAATATTGTCTTCACCAGTGTCCCAGTGTTTTCTCCTAATTAAAACCTTCTTGGGGGCATAGCTGCATCTTACAATCTTTCATTCTCTCAAGCTATCAATATCTCCTTTCTCTAGGCTAAAACTTATGGCCAAATACTTTTAAAAACATTCTCAGAAAGGCCCTTAATTTTTTTTTTTTTTTTTTTACATTTGGGTCAAGTCAGAGGATCTTCTAACATACCCAGAGGAAACCACTTACCCATTCTGAGAGACCATTTTTTTAAAAATTAATTTGTTCCAGTATCATGTGGTCTTCCAGAAATGCTATACAAAATGTTGACTTATTACTAACTCATAATTTTTCCTTTCCAAGCAGTTCCAGTTCTTTCTATTTTCTTTCAAATACCTCTATCAATAACCCTCTCAATTTTAGTCACTTGACCTTCAATTTCTCAGGAAACAGGAGCTGTTAGGAGTAAGGTTTTTGCATCTCCTGCATTATCTCCAATCTATATTTCTATTCATTTTTTCCCTATCTGAATCAAGGAAGTTTCTCAAGCTTTGTAAAAACTTATCAGAGCATCTCTCTACCTGTGCCTCTGATTCTATTTCTTTAAATCTTTTTTGGGGCATTTTCTATGAAATACCTCATCTTTCATTAATTTCTCCTTCTCCATAGTTGTCATTTATTTTGTCTGACAATGTGTTTAAGACATCAACAGCTTAATTAAGCTACGCTTCCACCCTACTCCCCACTTAAGCTACGGTTTATTTCCTTTCAGTAACCAACAGTGCATCATAATTTCCACTCCATCCTCTTACTTACCTTCAAGTCTATATACATCAAATTTTTATCCCCATAGTCCAGCTGAAACTACTCTAACAAAAGCTCACCAAAGGCCTGCTTCCAGTCAAATCTCATGATTTTATTTCCAGGCCCCGTCTTTCTGGGCCTGTGAGAATTTTGATTGAGAGTTTGACTTTTTCTGTCCTTATACATTTTGTAACTTTTTTCCCACGAGGTTTTATGAAATAACTCATCCATTGGCTTTTTCTACCTCTAATCACTTTCTCTCTTTTGCTCCTTTACTGGCTATTACATTAGTGTTAGTGTTTTCTAGTGTCCTATCTTTAGCCATCTTCAATGACATTAATAGTAACTGAGATCTTTGAGTTCTTCTCTATGTCAGTGCCTGTTCTATAGTTTTTGAAAGAATTATATCACAGGAAGCCAGCATAGTAAACTAGTAGAAGTAAGTAGTTCTCTTGCACTTGTTTATAAAAATAAAATCTAAAATTTGGAAAGGTAGGTAACTTGACCACGGAGCTAATAAGCAACAGAGTTGGTGTTAGCGTCTAAGCATGCCAGTTCTTCAGACTGGGCAACAGCTTTTCATGGATAATTTTATCTATGTTAATGATGCTAATTATTATCTTTATATTTCTGGTTCTAAGGCCGGTATCTCCAAACTTGATTTTGCCTATACCCCTACATCTGTGTTATATTTCTGGTTCTAAGACGTGCATCTCCAAACTTGATTTTGCCTATACCCCTACATCTGTGTTTCTACATGTCTCATAGATCTTGAGTCCCATCAGACTTTCTGAACTCATCTTTGGCCATACAAAAGTCTGGTCAAATCATGTTGGTA
The DNA here is from genome assembly GCF_043159975.1 of Macaca nemestrina. Taxonomy (NCBI): domain Eukaryota; kingdom Metazoa; phylum Chordata; class Mammalia; order Primates; family Cercopithecidae; genus Macaca; species Macaca nemestrina. The sequence continues at coordinate 48,082,117 of NC_092143.1, forward strand.
ATCTGATGTTCATAACTCCCTGCCTTGGTCCTGCTTTGCTACAGAATGCCCTAATCTGTATATGTGGCCCACAAGGTAAAGTAAATGATTCCTCATTTTTAAAGGTCTATCTAACTCGAATGTATTTTCTTGTTTCTAGCTTCCCCTGACTTTCACATGCAAAATTAATTTCTCCAACATCTGTATGGCATAACAAATTTAATGATTATAGCTCCATTATAATACTTAACACATACCATTGAAGTTGTTTTGCTTGCCACAAAATATCTTTTTCAATAAATATATGGTAAAGCATATTACTTTATGATTTCCTGTTTACACAGGGTAGAAATCAATATACTTTGCACATAGTATGACCTCCGGAGTCATTTCTTGAGTGAGAAAAATAAATGAATACCTCTCAAATTATGTTTTAAAAATAACAATTTTAGAATTCCCTGTGATCATTGTGTATCTCTCACTGGTGTCAACAGCTAATCTAGGCCCCTAGGACATACTGCTATGATGTCTGAACTCTGCCCCACACTATTTCTGCCATGTCAGATGTTATCTGATGAAGGTAACAAACAAATGATAATGTATACATTGAACAAGTGCATGACGTAAATAAATTATTAAGTCAATATTCTTTCTTAAAATGCTTCTCTCTCACTTTTGCATATCCAATTTCTACCTAGCTTTCACAAACCTCAGTTCAAAGGTCATCTCCTCCAGGAATCTTACCAAGAACATGCAGTTGAAAAAAAAAAAATTATTGTAGCTCTGGGTTTATCTCTCTCATGATGTCTCCCTTTATTTTTTGCACCTATGATCTTCTACCAGTCTGTAAGATGCTTGAGGATAAGTTTCTCTTTCTTACTCTTTGTTAGTATGCTTGTGCCTTGCACAATTTTTCTCATAGTAGGCACACAATAAAAATAATCCACATGTGGGTGATCATAATTTCCTTTTTAAATAATCTCAGGAAAATAACTGACATCCTAAGGCTCATTGAATCAATCCAAGAAACATTAATTAATTGTTAACACCACGCTCAACCTCATGCATAGTTTCAAAGAGTAATATAGAAGAAAAACACAGACTGTGCCTCTTTTAGTTTTTATAAAGTAGTTGGAGAGACAGAGTTTTAAAAATGAAACTGGAGAGCTGTATATAATCAAATGAGTGATTTTTTCCAATTACATCATCACCATTTATATGATGGAAGAAGATATTTTTCTCGAGTTCTTAATTGTGTCCAATGATTCTGAACTTTAACAGCTGGAAATGAACAGTTTAACTGACAATAGTCAGTGGAAATTCATGTCTGGGAATGAGTTCAAAGCACTGTGATTACCAAGAGTGGGACTGTCAAAATCAAGTACAGCCCATGGGGAAAAAGCTCTCATCATGAAGACTATCTAGACAGGGAATGGAGATGAATCAACGCAATTGGAGATTCAAGCTGTGAAACTGGAAGCTATTTGGGTGAGGTTTGATGCTGAGGTCACTATTGAATTTAATGGCTTTGTATTGCTAACAGCAACCACCAGGCAAGAGTTAGGAACAATTTGTCCTACTCTAGGAAGAGTGCCAATCTAAAGTGCGAATGTGTCCAGAATCCATCCACTAACCTCCTCCCTGACTCCAATAACATTTAGCTCTTGACCCTGGCAGTTTCCTTAAGTGAGCTTTGTTCAACCAAAAATTCAGAAAGTACTGATTGACCTTTGAAATACTGGCTAGATAATTTATGTATTTATTTTGAAAACAAAATGTGTGAGTATGCAACTATTTGTTTAAAATGGCAACTGGCCACTGATGCAGCCTTGTACAGTTTTATTTAAAATATCTGTGAAAATATAGAAAGGTTAGAAACTCGAAAATGAGTAAAAGTATTCCCTAAAGACTGAAAATTTATTTCCAAAATCTGGAAAGTATTAACTTGTATAATGAGCCTGATGGATATGGATTATTAGAAACAAATAATGCTTCTCCTTGTGAGAAGATTGTAACCCCTTCCATGAGGGAGAAGGTTGCACTCTGGTTTATCCCTGGCTCCTGGGCTATCCCCTGGCTTAGAGACACAGTCTACGTAGAGGAGAAAACAGAATGAGTGCCCTTCCCCCTGCTGTTATATAGTTGCTGCTTTTAAACATTACCTAAAGCTTCCCTTGTACTAAATTAAAATATCTTTAGTGTTTAGTTATCTTGGTGCCTCAAGAGCCTAGGTTATTTAAGAAAATCTCTATATATGTGTAAGAAAAATGTGCTTCCTTTTCAAGACACTTTATTTTCATGTTTTGGAAACCTATTATAATAACTTTATTAGGGCAGGGTATATTACTGTTATTTACCAAAAAAAATTAATAATAAAAAATGCTATGATGTCTACGTTGTAAGAATGCTCCCTAGATGTGTGCAAAACACACTCTGCATAACTATTCTTGACAGCTATATCTGACATTTGCAACACAAACCTCTTAAGTAGTTGTAATTCATTAAAACACAAAAATAGCCAAGGATCTCTTACTGTGTGAGTTGCTAGCAAGATTACTATGCTCTATCATTGAAGTCATTTGCAATTATCTTCCCTACTCCTTTTTCCTCTGATTTGAGTTGCTATGACATTACCAGTGACATCCTAACAAATTGCATTTTTAAACATCATATTTATATGTTAAAAACTTGAATATTAACAATTTTGTGGGTTTTAATCTAATAAAATGGTAATGTATTTTTAAGTAGATGGTTGTTTAAAATATTTTTACAGAAATTTTGTTTTATTTAAATTCTTGCAGATCACTGAATGGATGGTGCATTTAAAACTATGTGTGGGTGAACAGCTTTCAGGGAAGATGGAGTGGATGTACTTTTCCCTATTTCTCACTAAGTACAACTAAATATCTTAATTGCACTTGGACATTATATATAAAACAAATACAAGAAGACTAAATGGTAGAGAAGAAAAAAACACCAGGTAGGGACCTCAGGGCCCAAGGATCAATATAATGGTGAATTCCTGGGGTTTATTTATTATTCTTTTTTGGCTTCATATCTCTCAAAATAGGAGCTGAACAAGGCAGCAGCTCAGAAACACTAAGAAATGTTGACCGAAACCAAACCAAAACAAAAAGCCTTGACAAGAGCCTGCACACTCAGCCCAGAGACCAGAAAAAGTGCAGAGAAAATGTTATTACCTGCTATTACATTGGTGCAAAAGTAATTCCGGGTTTTGCCAGTAAAAGTAATAGCAGAAACCTCAATAACTTTTGCACCAATCTAATAGACATAGACGATAATCACTCTATTTCAGTCAAGTATCATAGAAAACTCTGGCCCCTGCTCATGCACTCCAGCAAAAGCCTAGTGAGAAACCCAGAATTCCACACTCTCCAGGCTGTAAAAAGGTAGCTCAACCTTCCACTGTACTGGAATGGTCTCAGGGCCAGTAGGGAAGCAGAGAGGCAGAATTTCCATCCCTCTAAGGTGGTGATGCGCCCCCCACCACGGTACCCGTCTACTATCTGGAAATCACACAGAGGGAAAAAACAAGACACCACTGCTCCTCCAAGCCAGAGAGATGTCAGTGGAGGCTGAGTGGGGACTCCTATCCATCACCAACTAGGAGACTCCTCCTCCTTATCTTCCTCCTGGCAGTATTGACACAATACTTCCAATCCTTTTGTCGTACTTGAGACAAATAATGAAAAGCAGAAAGTTTCACCAAAAAATAAAGTATATGAAGAAAAACAAAATAGTAATTTTAGAACTTAAAAATACTCGATATGTAAACTCCATAGTAGAATAGCTATGACAGAGAAAAGAATCGATGAATTTGAAGGCAAAGTGATAGAAAATACTCAATGTGAGCAAAAGAGAGTAAATAGACTCAGAAAATATAAAAGGAACAGAAATGTGCTTATATGACTCAAAATATCAACCACTCATGTTATCAGAGTCTCAGGAGAGAGGAAAAAGAGCAGGACTACAAAAATTACTTAAGGAAATAACAAGAGAAAAGTTGTTAAATTTGGCAAAAATATATAAGCCTACAGATGCAAGAGGCTGAGTGACTTCAAACAAGATAAACTCAAACCCATGACGAGAAACATCATAGACAAACTTTAAAACTAAAGACAAAGGAAAATCTGGAAAGCAGAGAGAGAAAAACGACACCTTACTTATAGGAGAAAAACAATTTAAATGATAGTAGATTTTTCATCAGAAGCCACAGACCCTGGGAAGAAGTGGCACATTTCTCAATGCTAAAATGAAAAAAAAAAAAAAATGCAAACCCTGAACTCCAAATCCAGTGAAAGTATTCTTTTTGAATAAAGCAGAAATCAAGACATTTTTAGTGAAAGAAAAGAGAATTTGTCATCAGTCGGCCTATCATAAAATAAATGACTTGAGAAATTGCTCTAAATAAAAAGGAAATGATAAAAGAAGCAACCTTGAATCATCAGGAGGAAAGAAAGAAGAATAACAGAATCAGTAAAAAATATGGGTAAATATTTAACACAACACATGATCTTTATCATCTTGGCTCTTGTTATTGCTACAGGTAGATGGGACCACCTGACAGTGCCCTGTTTGTGGTCCAGTGTCTTGGAAGGCCTGGGGCTTTGATGCTGACACTACTGTGGCAAGATGGGACCAAATGAAGGTGTTCTATGAAATGGGAGCTGGAAAGGCCAGGGACTCTGTTGCTGCTGTTGCTACCCATGCTACAACTGTCAGTAGAGCAAACCACCACCAGGCCAGGGGGCCGATATGGCTAGCTGATGCTACCAATGGATCAGAATGCCCCAGGGCCATCAGAAAACTCTCCATGAGTTTTCTCCATGTAATTGTATTTAATAACAATAAATTATTAATTAATATTGCCTACGATGAATAGTAATGATACCATAATTTATTTTATACTTTAAATGAATATAATATCATGTCATTATAACAGAACATTATCATTTCTGCAGCAATATTACTTCACCATAGACTTCATTATTGATCAAGATAATAATGATTCTTTGTCACCAGCTATTTGTCACATTACATGTAGAATGAAGCCTGAGGACTATTTTATCCTCCATCAAAAAAAAAATGACAACTGGGGCATATAGAAACAATTTTTAAAAAGATGATCAATATGTATCATTTTATACATCATATGACATTATATCAAAATGACTTTGCTCATGAATGACAATAAGATTTATCATATATCCTTTATTGCCATGTTCCCTGCCCAATGTCATTTCATATTGTATTCAGTCATGGTATATTATTAATCACTAACTGTAGCTTCAAAGAGTAGGATAAGTAAGGTATTATCTTAGCCTCATGAAATCACAATAAGGAAAACTGAATAACAGAGCCAGTGACAAGTCCTATGCTATTTGGTAGATTACATTTTTCTTTAGAGAAGGAGATATTTTCTAAGTTAAGGAGAACTCAAAAGCACAATATAAGAATTCCAACTATCATAATATTCTTCTTTGTTATTGCATTCTTTTAAATTACATGGGTAATAAATGTAGACTGTAGATTAAGTTACTTATGATGCCAACATCCAGGAAAAACCATTATTTAAAGTTTTACATATAGCTTTCAAGAAGTTCTTCTCTTCATCTATAGCAGACCAGAAAGAGAGATGCAAAACTTGACTATTAGATAATGGCATGACAACTAGTTTTAGATTGCCTTCTTCTTCAACTATATGCTATGGAAAAGTTAATTATACCTGCTATGTGATGCAGGCATAAAACAAGATCCCAGACTTCAAGAAGCTTTAAAGTGATTTTGAGGAATAAGAGCAACAAGAATGCAAGAATATAACCAACCTTCTTGATAGCAGGGATTTTGTTCCTCATTCACTGTTATATGAATGTACCACACATTGAGAATGGCCCCTAGTGGAAACTCAACAAACATGGTGTAAAAGATGAATGAATGAAAGTGTTTTCGATGTAGTAAAACAGACACACAACTAAAAAGGATAAAGTGGCTTAAGTTTACTTGGAGGTGGTCAGAGAAGTTTCACTGAGAAGGTGCTTAAATTGAACATTGAAAGATGTTTGGATTCAGAGAAAAGAAGGGAAAGCCAGTGTTCCCCAGAAAGGCAACACAGGAGAAAGAGCACAAGATCTGTTCGGAGTATCCTTGCAGACATTTGAATTGGAGTGTGTTGTGCAAATCCTATACGACAATATTAGCTTGAGCTCAACTAACTGCCAGGTCCTTTAAAGCTTGACAAGAAGAGTGTTTTATATTTCAGGAATTTGAAAGTCAATTTATATTTATGATCAGCTTGCTACTCACATGAAGAAAATGTTTCTAATTTGTAGAATCAGAAGAAATTTGAGGAAGGAAAAGTTGAAAATAGAGTGATTAGCAATGGAAATAGTCTGGGCATGACAGGGAAGTGACCAGTACAAGGGGTGGCAGGGTTAGAGGGAATACATGGATGTAAATGAGCAGAATCACATTAGAATGGGCCCTGCCCAAAGAGTAAGAGAAGAAGTGCTGTATACTCCTGCGCCTGAGAAAGCAGGTATATTTGGCCATCCTTGCATGTTACAAAGTCATACCTAGACTGGGTAGTAGGTTATAAGAAAAGATGTTTAGAGGCAGTACAGGAAGCATAGGGCTGGTATTTGCTTCTGAGGAGGCCTCAGGAAGCTTTAACTCATGGCAGAAGGCAAAGCAGGATCAGGCACTTCACATGGCCAAAAGAAGAAGCAAGTGAGAGAGGCGGGAGGTGCCACACTTTAAAACCACCAGATTTAAGAACTCACTCACTATCATGAGGACAGCACCAAGACATGAGGGATCTTCCCCATGACACAAACACCTCCTATCAAGCCCCATCTCCAACACTGGGGATTACATATCAACATGAGATTTGGAGGGGACATCCAAATCTGATGTTCCCATATCAGCAGTGAATGACAGAGAGGGCTGAACTAACATATGTTGAGCAATGTGCTAGAGGCAGGTGGAACGTGGGAGTAAGAGCAAGAACATGTTACATCTGGCTCCATTCTGTACTAACTGCAATGTTGATGAGTTAGTTTAACTTTTTTGATCATCAGTGCCTTCATATTTAAAATTAGATCATGAAAACTACCCCATAAATTTGTACAAAGAGTAAATGAACTAAAGCTTAGGACACAGTAATCACTTCGTGAAAGCTGGACATTTTGATCAACACTTTACCTATGGTAACTCATCACATTTGTTTGGCTCCTTTCAAAATTGTATTATGTAATATTTGATACACGGCAAATTATGTGTGCTCCATATGTTTTACGAAGTAGGTTAATAAACCAAGCACTTGTGAACTGACCATCTAACTTCAAAGCTAAAACAGATCTTGTGTCCTTGAAGTCCCCTGTGAGCTTCTACACTACTACCATTACATTGACTTAAAATTATTGAGCCTTAATTTGCATGCAACAAAATGCAACCATCTTAAGTGTGTATTTCCATGAGTTTTGATAAATACATATACCATGACAATACCAAGGATGACAAGTGTGTAACCACAACCCTAACAAATATATAAATTAATTCTATCACCCTAAGAAGATTCTTCATGCTCATTTATAGTCATCCCAGTTACCCCAGTGTATCCCAGGCAACCCCTGATTTGACCTATTTCCAAACATTCATTTCACCCAGCTTAGAACTTCATGCAAATGTAATCATTTTTGTGCCTCTCTTCTGTCACTCAACCCAATGTTTAAGTTCATCCATTATTATGTAGGACAACAGTTTCTTTACTTTTATTGCTGAGTAGACTGTGCCATGCAGAATACACCACACAACAAATGACACTTGACTTGCTTCTAGTTAGAGCGATTATGAGTAAAACTGCAATAAACACTTAAGTATAAGATGGTGGGTTTGTTTCATTTCAGGCTAATACTTAGGAGTCAATGTTCTGGATATACAATAGATACATATTCAACTTTTTAAGAATCTAACACGTTTTCCAAAATTTTTGTTTTGTTTTGTTGATTTTTTCTGTGTGTGTGTGTGTGTGTGTGTGTGTGTGTTTTGTGGGGGGGGGGGGCTTTGTTTTTATATATTTCACTCCCACCTGAAATATATGAGAGTAATGCTATATGCTTGCTAACATTGGGTATTTTTAATCTCAGGCATCCTTATTGATATAAAATAAGTATCTTGCTGTGTTTATAATTTTCATTTGCTCACCACTAATCATGTTAAGCATCTTTTCATGTGCTTATTGGACAGAAGTACACTTTCTTTTCTGAAGTATCTATTAACAAAGTCCTGTGTTCATTTATTTTTAAAAGGATCTTTGTTTTCTTATAATTGAGTTGTAAGAGTTATTTATAAATTATGAATGCAAGTCCTTTGTCAGATATATGCCTTGCAAATATTTTCTCCCGGACTGTGACTTGCTTTTTCATTTTCTTAAAAGTGTCTTTTTAAGAACAAAGCATTTTAATTTTGATGAAGTACAATTTATTGTTTTTCCTTTATGGTTTGTTCTTTCTGTGGCCTGAGAAATCTTCGCCTACCTCAAAATTGTCCTGATTTTCTTTGTATTTTCTCTCAGAAGTGTAATTGTTTAATCAAACATCTAGTGAGATAGGCATTATTATCCCCATTTCAGAATTACAGAAAAAGACATTTTAAGATAAAGGTGATAAAAGTGCACATTAAAGCCAGGTAGGCTATCTGAATTTCTAATGCATTACAGTCAGGGTAAAAACAGTGGCAACAAAATAGGATTTAGAATTAAAATTCCTGAAATCTAACTCCAAAGCTTCTGTATCTGAGTTGAGTGACCTTGTATAAGTAACTTTACCCTCTAGGGTCTGGTTTTCTCACTTGTTAAATGAGGGGTTAGAATGGAAAACCTCCATTTGTTGCAGCTCTAATTTTATAAGTAAGCAAAGCCCAGTCTCTCTTAATGTGGGCTCCTGTTGGCCAGTCGCAACTGCCTCTGGAAGCTTCTCGTGTATATTGTAAGTGATGTGTAAACGCCTTCCGCCCTTGCGAACAAAGGGATGCAGACTTTGTTGTGTCATTTCACCCTGGTGTGTTGGCTAAATTCCAATTATGTAATTACCTTCTGCAACCCCCACAATCTCTCGTAGGGTTTTAGTAGGGATGGAGTGCTTGGGGTTCTCACACCCTAACTGCCTGCCTTCCTCAGCCTTTGGGATCTATTGATGTGTGTCATGAAACAACTGCCAGGCCAGCCAGGGAGATGGCCCCTGTGTGGGGCCCCAGCACAAGGATTCCAGGAGGACACTTCAGTGGGAGTGGCTTTGAAATCAAAGACTTCTTATCAATGAAAATGACTCTGGTCACTCCCTGCAAGCACTAGAAGAAACCCAGAGTATAGGCAACACCAATAACAATGATGTAGGTGAGAACACAATTTGGAAGGAAAATTACTTTTTTTTATTTTAAGGGAAATGAAAAAAGTATGGTTCTACACAAAAAAACAAATGCAAGCCTGTGTTTATTTCCATTGGACTACTGCTCCAGAGGTAACCTTGCTAATTAGATTTTTTGTGTGTGATTTCATTATTAGATCTTTGTTAATGAGCTTGCACCATTACATCTTGTCTGCAGACTCCCTAGGCTGCTCTGGAGGTTTGCAAATGAGAAAGCAAGAGAGAGGCATCTGCATAAAACATACTTACTCTTTATGCTTACAACCATATTTGCCTTTTCATCGAAAATTCAAACACCCTGAAAGCTCAATGAGGCAGATAGGCTGAACATCTTTGACTTACAGCAGAAACTGATACTCCAAATAGTTAAGTGACAACCTGGTTGAAGAGGAGAAAGGTTAGATAGCAAACAAACTGTCACCTGTGACCTACTCTTGCCTTAGGCTACTGCTATGCAAATAGTGGTTCACCAATCTCTTCTTCCTTTTAATTCTGTGACAGTGACAGAGTCTTGCTCTGTCTTACAGGTTGGAGTGCAGTGGCGTGATCATAGATCACTGCAGTGTTGGTCTCTGAGGTTTAAGCAATCCTCCCACCTCAGCTCCCAAGTAGCTGGGACTACAGGCAGGAGCAACCACACCCAGATAAATTTTATTTATTTATTTATTTATTTATTTATTTATTTATTTTTGGTAGAGACCTATATTTTAACCATGTTGCCCAGGCTGGTCTGGAACTCCTGGGGCTCAAAACTGCTTGCTGCTTGATCTCTTATTTTTTCTTTTCTTTTCTTTTTTTTTTTTTTTAGGCAGAGTCTTGCTCTGTCTCCAGGCTAGAGTACAGTGGCATGATCTGGGCTCACTGCAGCCTCTTCCTCCCTGGTTCAAGCAATTCTCCTGCCTCAACCTCTCGAGTAGCTGGGACTACAGGAGCACGCCACAACACAAATTTAAAAGCTAATTTGTGTATTTTTAGTAGAGATGGGGTTTCACCATGTTGGCTAGGATGGTCTCAATCTTTTGACCTCTTGATCCACACACCTCTGCCTCCCAAAGTTCTGGGATTACAGGCGTGAGCCACCACATCCGGCCAATCTCTTATTTCTAATCCCTTTCCATCCCAGTGTTTTTGTCTGATTTTTAAATTGTTCTCAACTCTTTCTGCCTTATGGCTTATCTTGTAAAATCACTGTCCAGAAAACCATGATGTGTAGACGAAGTTTAATTCTACAGCCCATGCCTTCACTACCTTGCCTTCATTCTTCTTACCTGAAGCATGAGAGGCTAAGCTCCTCTGAGCTAATCTACTATTGCATCAGTCTACAGATTATGATCCTAAATGTTCCTGTGTTGCACATTTGTAAATTTATAAGTGAGTGTGGTTCATCTTTGTATGCTGAAATCATATGAATTTACTTGAGAATGAAATTGCTAGTACTATAATTTCTTCACTGACAAAATAATAAAACAACAGGAGTATTTTGGATTGAATAAAGTATATCGGTTTATATTAGTTCTTCTTGCCATTGCTATATTCAGCAAAAGTTTCTAATTACGAATTGCTCTTAAAATGAAGATCAGAATCGCACTTTATTATCTCCAGAAATATCCCCTTTCACCTTTCATAGGCTGTCTTCATTTATCTTGTCATCTGTTATATATATTATATCTGCTTATAATTTGCCTTTTCCTTTAACATTTTTGAAGTTCCATGATGCCATAAAGCAGAGGCTGCCACTAACATACCATGCCAATAGCTTAAATGCTTGTAAACCTATTACCTCCTATTACGTCTTTGCAGTGAAATCCATCTGGTCTACCTATGACTCATATATAAGCAGTCTGTAAAAAAAAAAAAAAAAAAGTAATAGAGCAATCAATGGTATCAGTCCAACTATTACACTAAATTACGCTGGGCTACTCCTATAATTTTTCTGGCTTATTTTTGAAAATATAAATCTCTGTCTCATCTAATTTAAGAAAATATTATGAAAAATAAATGCATCCATTAATTGATTCACTCAAAAATATATTCTGAACTCCTACTCCTCAAACAATCAATCAAGAAAACACTATTGCTAGAACTTTGATGAGTAAGATATGATTCCTGCTCTCAAATATCTTGTGCTCTGGAGAAAATAAAATGTAGACATAAATGTGCAAATAATGAAAGTAGTGGAGCAAAATCTATTTAAAGGGAGGAGGGGATCTCCATGGAAGACTTAATGGGGAAAGTGTCATTTGAACTAGGACTAGAACCACATGAGGTAGACTGTATCACACCTAGAGATGACTGTGTCAAAACACTGTTTTGAGAAAACTGCTCTGAAAATGATGTGTTGAAGGGAATGAAAAGGGGACCAAATACAATATTTCTGAAAGGGTTTTGTATAGCTAAACATGTAATGTAAACAAAACATATAAAAAACTCAAACACTGTCTTTGGAAATGGAAAGGGAATCAGAAAACTGAGGTCAACGTCATGAACAACTCTGTTACCTCTTTTCAGTCTTATTGAGGGTAAATAGGGTTTGCAGCTCTTTCTCTCCTTCCTTCTCAAGACTATTTAGGAAATCAAATTGCTTTGAAAATTACAGTGGGTGGTGAAAACCAAAAGATAAGTATGATGATATAAGTTGATAGTCTTAATTTTTTCAATACTCTCTTCTACACACACATACACACACACACACACAGACACACACTATCATTCCTATGTAATCCATTTTCTCCCATTCAGTAAAGTCTTTCCTACAAAAGAAAACTTAAAATGTAAACATTAGCAAAGAATGAATGGGACATAATGTAAAACCTAATAAGAAACTGCCCCTGAGGACATTTTCAATGCAATATTAAAAGTTCCCAAAGGGAAATACATTGATACTTAATGCTATTCTTTATTTTTCTTCAATCATCATGAAGCTGGTGGTAAAAAGCTGAGGACGAAGAGCCCTAAGCAAGACTTCTAATATTCCTCTCTAGCCTTGACTTAGCACAGAGGCCTTCATTCACCATACTCCATGGACCATGGCTCAAGACAATAAACATAGGCATGTGAAGGCAGCTTGGATTTTCCTGGTAAAGGTAAAATTATTATATAAGTTTCTTAGGCCTACAGTAAGAAATTACACACACAGACAACTTGATAACTTAAGAAAAACATTTATTCTCTCATGTTTCTGGAGTCCAGACCAAAGGTCCAAAATGAAGGCATCATCAGGGTCACTCTCTTTCTGATGACCCTGGGGGAACATCCTTCCTTGCCTCTTCTGGTATCTGATGGCTCCAGATGTTTGATGGGGCTGCTATCACAAAGGACCATAGAATAGGTGGCTTTAAAAACATAAATGTATTTCCTCACAGTCTGGGGGCTAGAAGTGCATTGGCAGGGTTGGTTTTATGCTGAGGTCTCTCTCTTTGGCTTGTAGATGGCTGTTTTCTCCCTCTCCTTGTAGGGTCTTTCCATTGAATTTGTCTGTGTACTAATTTTCTTTTCTTATTAATATAAGGATTCCAATCCTATTAGATTAGGACTTGCCTTAATAACTTCAGTTAACTTCAATTGTCCATTTCAAAGCCCAAACTTCAGGACCAGTTCTATTCTGAGATACTAGGGATTCGAAATTTCATGTATGAATTTGTGGGGGTCTCAATTCAGCCTATAACAATTATAATCTGTTTTCATCTTCATATGGCCTTACCCTCTGTATGTCTCCTCCTCTTCTGTGTCAAACCTTCCTTTGCCTTTGTTTTATAAGGCTAGTTTTCATTGGATTTGGGGCTAATCTGGATAATGCAGAATCATCTCCTCATCTCAAAGTCTTTATTTATATCTGCAAAGGTTCATTTTCCAAATAACACCACATTTACAGCTTCTGAGGAACAGGGTGTGGACATGGCTTTTTAGAAACTATCATTAAACCCACTACACGTATTTCACTAAGATATTGGTTACCCTAAGTCTTTCATTATATATTTTTTTCTTTTTAGTTGTACCAACCATCATATTTAAGTTTAAAGGGAGAGAACATTTCCTGGAAGAAGAGGAAGATGCCAGTATGCCACTAAATGAAGACAGTAATAGAATAATCAGAAGTATTTTGGCTTGTCTGACACTTTTTAATGTTGTCTTTTACACCAAAGATTCAGAAAGCATGAAGACTTTTGGGTTTTGGCTAAGATTTAACAAGTCTTTCTGTACCTGTATTAAGAAAAAAAAAAAACAGCAGGAAAAAAACGATACCTTTAGGTAGTGAGCTTTATGACTATGACAGAAATACCATTCCTTTAGTTGTAATTCATTAGGAAAAAATATATGTAAATGCTTAATATATATGTAGGTAATCTAAAATTCATAGATATTCTCTTGTTTAAACTACATATGCACTCAAGGTGAAAGGTCAGAGTATAATAATCCATTTCATATATTATTTAACAAATATTTATTGGGCAAATAACAGTTATGTGGCTATTAGAAAATTAATACTAACTAGCCATTCTATGGGTTCTTATTTTGTTCAAAAGTAAAACATTGTTTTGCCTGAAAACTCACATAATCATGTATTCATTCTTACAGGATAGGCATTAACAGATTGTCTAGGTTATAAACTGTGAGACTTAGGAAGCAGTGTAATATTAGGAAGCAGTTCAAAGGGACCAGAGAAAAGGATTCTTGAGAGAGTATAATGTCGAAAGAGAAAAGGCAGGGATACTTTAGAGTGGTCCTGGTAGACTGTGCTTAAAAATTTACGTTGCATATGTTAGGTGGAAAGATAGCATTGGAAATGTTGCCCATTAATAAATACTATTGGATATTCACAAAATGAAATATTGTAAAGCTGTGAAAAAAAATGATTTAGATAATAATATAGCAAATTTCCAAGATCTGGTTTGTTTTACACAGAAGAAACTATCATCATAGTGAACAGAAAACCTACAGAATGGGAGAAAATTTTTGCAATCTATACATCTGAGAAAGATCTAGTATCCAGAATCTACTTAAACAAATTTACAGGAAAAAAACCAAACAGCCCCATCAAAAAGTGGGTGAAGGATATGAACAGACATTTCTCAAAAGAAGACATTTATGCAGCAAACAGACATATGGAAAAAAGGTCATCATCACTGGTCATCCGAGAAATGTAATTCAAAACCACAATGAAATACCATCTCACACCAGTTAGAATAGCAATCACTAAAAAGTGTGGAAAGAACAGATGCTGGTGAGGACGCGGAGAAATAGGAATGTTTTTAAACTGTTGGTGGGAGTATAAATTAATTCAACCATTGTGGAAGACAGTGTGATGATTCCTCAAGGATCTAGAACCAGAAATACCATTTGAGCCAGGAATCCCATTACTGGGTATATACCCAAAGGATTATAAATCATTCTACCATAAAGTCATATGTACACATATGTTTATTGCAGCACAATTTACAATAGCAAAGACTTGGAACCAACCCAAATGCCCATACATGATAGACTGGATAAAGGAAATGTGGCACATATGCACTATGGAATACTATGCAGCCATAAAAGAGAATGCATTCCTATCCTGTGCAGCGATATGGATGAAGCTGGAAACCATCATCCTCAGTGAACTAACACAGGAACAGAAAACCAAACAACGCATATTCTCACTCATAAGTAGGAGTTGAACAATGAGAACATATGGACACAGGGAGGGGAATATCACACAACAGGGCCTGTAGTAGGGTGGGGAAAAAGGGAAGGGAGAGTATTAATACAAGTACCTAATGCATGTGGGGCTTAAAACCTAGATGATGGGTTGATAGGTGCAGCAAACTATCATGGCACATGTATACCTATATAACAAACCTGCTCGTTCAGCACATGTATCCTAGAACTTCAAGTAAAATTTTAAAAAAAGAAAATAAAAAGACTGACAATGTATACGATTATGATTATATTCCTGCAAAAATATTGGAAATACCTACTCACACATGTAGTCACATGTGTATGCACACTTGTGTATGGAAAAAAAATCTGAAAACATATGTATGAAGTTTTGACCCTAATGCCAATGAGAAAGAAAGCTTACTAATAATGTAGACTATAAAACCTTACTAATATTCTATACCCTTTTCTATTTTCAGTTAGATATATTTTAGAATATTTTAATAACTATATGCTAAAATTAAAGAGAAGAATTTCAGGTTTAATGATGAGAATAAATAGGAGAGGAACAGAAAAAAAGAACTCATTAGAAATTTTTTGAAATAATCCAGCATACGATTTGCAAAGGTGCAAATTAAGAAAGGATAAGCATAGAGAAAAGTGAAAGGATTAAAAAATATTTGAGGACCACATTTTAGTATTTGATAAATGAATGGATGTGGGGAGTGGAGAAAGCAGTAAAGAAACTTTCAAGAAAAAGCTCGTGTTTCTACTTTGAGTTTGGTAATTTGCAGGGCAATTGATAGTGTTTTTTTTGTTTTTTTGTTTTTTTTTTTTTTTTTTTTTTAAGGGCGTAGAACAAGTCAATTTGGTGAATAGATGAGGAGACAATTTTGAATGTCTCTGATTGGAGATACTTGTATCTAGAGGTAGAACTTTCTAAATAATAGGTGGAAAGTATAATAGAAAATTGAAGCAAGACTGCTTTTCTTTGACCATTAAGTTCAGTGTTTCTCAGACGTTGTTATATGTAGAAATGAGATAAAATAGTACTCTATCAAAGCTACTTCCCTAACCTTTAACTTATTGGCAATAATTGTTGGTCCATTTTACTCCCTGTCTCTTTTCTTTTTCCCTCTTTTATTATCGGGATACAACATAAATAATTTTACTATTTGAATAATCCAAGGTATTTAAGTTGGTAAAACGCTAATCTAGTCTTATCTTCTCATTTATTAATATGAGAAAAATGAAGCAGAATGTTGCCTTTTACTCCCCTACCAAGGAGAGGTCTGAATGAGGTTTAACTGACTTCTAAGGCAGTGGTGGTTCTACAATCACATACTTGTGGAGGCAATTTTTAATTTGATTTCAGGTGAGTGAACTAGTAAAATCTGCTTAATGAAGAGAAGTAAAATCCATTAAAAAAGTCAGAAACTGTGAATTACCTGATTGAACAAAGTAAATAAATTCTTTAAGATGGTTCAATGATCAGAGGATGGCTCATCCCTCTACAATTCCCGAAACTGATGAGTGTTGTTGGTTTTTTGAGAGAACGGAGTTTATAGCTTGGGTCTCAGTTTATGAGTCTGATACAGCTTAGGTGGTTTTGGTTAGGGATGAGTAATCTCTGGCACTTATCATGTTCGGAATAAGTGCTTTAAGCACTTTTTTAAAAACAAATTTTCAGTTAAGTAAAACTCAAAACACTTCCTTTGGTCAGGCATTTTCTCTTAATTATGAAACCCATATGGATGTTAATGGAAACTTAATCCATGTGTTTCTCATTCACTTGCATCCAATTCATCAAGTGCTGTTTTGTAACAGCCTTTGACATTAAAGAAGTATTCTGGGGCCTTTTTCTTAGAAACAGGAAGTGCTGTTCTGCCAAAAAGTGAATGAACTCTAACCTCCAAAGATTCAAATTCCATTTGAAATGCGGAGGTTAAAGAAGAAGCACAGGATTTGACTTGAAAAAACATGTCTCCCAACCCTTTATTTGTTTAATTTTAGTTGTGGAAAATTACACTGTGAACACTCAGCTGGGTTGTTTTCTTTTCCCTGTTCCCAGAGAGCTGACTGTCAAATCTATGGAGGGAGAGCTTTTGTTTTGAGTAAAGCCGATGTTTCTGAGCCCACAAATGTTTGAGAGGTTGTTAGGGAAATCCTCTTCACCACCAGGAGAGGCTGCATATCTGAAAAAGAGAGAGCATGCTTTCTGATTGAACCGTATTTTATTGCAACCATCAGACGTTTTCTTCTCTCTTCTCTGGGATGGTCAATCAAGCTACATCAGAGAGGTAAATATGAGCAAAATTAGTGTAATTTGCTGTCATTCTCTGGGGATGGAATCTGGCCATATTTTTTCTAAATTTATGTATTTATTTTTCATTTTCCAAAGTGATTACAATGTGCAGCCAAGTTTAAGAATTAGTCTCTGGTTCTCTTGGTACTCAGTGTAAAATCTCAATCCCCACTCCAAAAGTACTGAATCTGAATCTTCAGTTTCAAAAAGATCCCAAGATTTATGTCTAAAGTAATGTTTGAGAAGCAAGTTCTAAAATACACATACCTGAGTCCCACCAGTAGAGATTCTGATTTAACTGAGTCTGATTATTGAGATTTAAAAAAATGTTTAAAGAATGACTGCTCTAAACTACTTTGTAGAATCTCAGGTTCATTGAGTTGAGGAAATTAACTTTCAGAATTTGATTTTAACCTATCTATGACCCAGCAGTGTAGAAAATGAGGGCCAATCATTTCATCACTGTCCATTTCTAGGTTGAGTGGATCATCACCTGGGTTAAGTTGATGAACGTATTCCCAAACTATCACCTCCAAAAAATCTGTCATGTTACTGGAAAACCTGGTAATAGCATTTCATCTCTTGTCTTTCTAGACTTTCTCTTCCCAAATGCAAATATTTATTTAAAGGTAAATTTCCGGATCACTGTGATATAAATAAGAATGCCTGATCACTTTCTTCTGATTCACTGGAGTGGTTATTCTAAACCTGTGGCTTATGGTGCTGTTTAAAATAGTATTTGAGTAAATCTCTGGTTTAGAGAGGAGGGGAAAATGGCAGCCATTCAGAGTCAGTGAATGGGATCTAAAATGTCAGAAGAATAAAGCTCTTTGACAACTTTTCTTTGAGGTATTAGCTGGCTAGAGCTTCAAAGTCTTGGGAGCATTTGCAGTTTTAAGGGATGCCAGAAGTGGGAAGTAGGGAAAAGAGGGATGACATGAGAATATCTGGGTTTTAGGATTAAGAAAATAAAAATAAATGAGAAAACTGGCAGGATGTTGTGATGGAGTCTGGACCATGGGAGGGGTTTCATTAAATTAATAAATAAAAGGGGTAGTAATGTTCCAAAGTAATACTGGGAAGAAACAGAAGGAGAAGAGGATGCTGAAAAATCAACAGCAAAACAATCAACTTGAAAAAGCTTGAACAGATGACCAAAATAATAATAATAATAAAAGTAAAATCAAAGTTGGCTCAAAAAACATATGTATGTTTATAGAAAATATTTAAGGAAAAACAAATAACTGTTGTTTTTATCTGTCATCCTCCACATTTATTCAATCACCATGTTCCATTGAATTTACTCCCTAAATACTTTCAAATTCTCCCACTGGAATATTCCATCTCCCCTGATACCATCTAGGTTTTCTCTTGCAGGCTGGCCTCATTACTCATGATCTACATAGCAGCAAAAATGGCATGGCTGAAGTTTACAATCATTCAAAAGCCATTAATAAGAGAAAGTCTGAGTTCAAGCCCTAAAGACTTGAGTGCTATTTCT
Source organism: Macaca nemestrina (assembly GCF_043159975.1). Classification (NCBI taxonomy): domain Eukaryota; kingdom Metazoa; phylum Chordata; class Mammalia; order Primates; family Cercopithecidae; genus Macaca; species Macaca nemestrina. The sequence continues at coordinate 48,100,982 of NC_092143.1, forward strand.
CCTGACTTGTGTGCACTAACACAGACTTCTGTGTTTGTGCTTCAACTGGGATGGCTCCTTGTCCATTCTTATATCATTCTACTTTCTACCATGAAATAGAGGTTGTTCTGTCTGTCTACATCTTAACTATAAGTCCTCTTCCATGTCATACATCTTGTTGCCTATTGTATTCCTCTTTCACCTCTTCTAAGACTGAATGATATTGTATACTGTTTACGAACTCAGGCTTTGGAGTCAATCTGCAGGAGCTTAATGACATGCTTTAATACCCACAGACTCTCAATTGGGCAAATTGAATTATCTAATCCTTAGTTTCCTCATGTCAAAATTAATAGGCACAGGTATCAGCAGCACCAAACGTATTGGCTTATGTTATTTGTTAATTGGGTCGTTGTGAAGATTAACTGAAATGAATTATTAATAGGTCAATAGGCTGGGCACAGTGGCTCACGTCTATAATCCCAAAACTTGGGGAAGCCAAAGTGGGCGGATCACAAGGTCAAGAGATCGAGATCATCCTGGCCAAAATGGTGAAATCCCGTATCTGCTAAAAATACCAAAATTAGCTGGGCATGGTAACGCATGCCTGTAGTCTCAGCTATTGGGAGGCTGAGGCAGGAGAATTGCTTGAACCAGGGAGGCTGAGGTTGCAGTGAGCTGAGATCACACCACTGCTTTCTAGCCTGGTGACAGAGTAAGACTTCATCTCAAAAAAGAAAAAAAAAAAAAACACAAAACAACAAAAAAGAGCAGGTCAATAGTATAGTGTCTAGGACATAATGAGCCCCTAACAAATGTTTGCTATATATGCGATAGGCAACTCACTGCTTTGAGAAAATTTTGGTAGACCCCCTAGATTTGGTCAGGTTTATTTGTTATTTATTCCTATGGTACTGTGTTTATCTGCTTTATATCTGCCAAAACAAATCTAAATAAGTAATATCTCATGTGATTAATTATTTACTGTTTGTCTCTATTGGTAACACATAAACTACAAGAGGGCAGAAACCTTGTCTATCCTGGTACTTACCTTAGTTCTTTCACAATATTTTACACATAGCATAGACTCATCAGTGAAATAAATGAATGACCACTTCCTGTGACCATGTGAAGGGCTTTTCCAAATTTTCTTTTGATATTCAGTAAAATCCTATGAAATGAGTATTAATATGGAAAAAGGAACTGACAACTTGAAAAATTAAATGATTTTTCAAAATAGATAATCAAGAATATAAACCAAAGATTTCTGATTTTATATCAACTAAAGTTTGCATATAATAGTCAATACATTTGTTGAAACCAAAAATGCTAAATTAAAAGTAAAGCAATTTGAAATAAGGCCAATCCTGATTTTCCGATTTTTATTGTCATATACTTATGACTTATTCATCCCAAAATACTTATTGGACACCATTTTATATTAGGAGAATTATGCTAGCTTGATATTAGTATTCGAGTAATGAAAAGGATTGAGGCAGTTTCTATGTTCATGGACTTATAGTCTAATGGAGGAGACAGAAAAAAAGTAAATAAGTAGGTAAATAAATTGTGCAGGTGCTGTTTCATGTATACTGGACTCAATAATTAAGACTAGTCCATACACAATGGATAGCTAGGAAAACTGCACAAAATGTAAGAAAGAAAATTATTGAGAGTATCATCAAGTTAATATGTCAGCAAACTATTAATACATGAGATTTCAGGGGAAGAAAGATAACCAGGAAAATAAATCTAATATTTATGGACACTTTTCCCTTAGGTGAAAGAGGAAAGCTAAGAAACTAAGAGGTTAGGATATGCTTTCAATACTTTCAGTGGCCTAGATGTGCAGGTGTCTCAGTCCAGGTCTCTCCAAAATGAGACGACAATGGTGAACCTGTAGGTTGTAAGTCTGGATCTGATTTATTTTATCATAGGAGTAAGGGTGCACTAGAATTAGACAGAACTTCACGGGAATTTTAGTTCAATGTTGAATAATCTCACTCTCTGAAATTAGGATTGAAGGGGTCCAGGAATGCTAGTACACTCAAGTACCTGGAAGACGCAAAGAAATACACTATTTTGAGTAAGAGTACAGCATTCTAGGCCTCAAATTATATCTTAAAACAATTTTTCAAATGAAACGTCAAGTACACAATCCAAAATAAACCATGACCACTAAAAGACAGAAAACATGGTAGTTGGGGGAGAGATGCATACAGAAGAAATAACAAAAAGTAGGGGGGGAGAAAAAGGACTTTAAATATTGAAGTTATCAGATTCATACTTTAAAATAATTATGCATAATATGTGCAAGTAAATAAGAGACAAAAGTGAAAATATTGGCACAAAATTGGACACTCCACAAAGTCTATTGAAAACTCTAAAAATAGGCCGGGCGCGGTGGCTCAAGCCTGTAATCCCAGCACTTTGGGAGGCCGAGACGGGCGGATCATGAGGTCAGGAGATCGAGACCATCCTGGCTGACACGGTGAAACCCCGTCTCTACTAAAAAATACAAAAAACTAGCCGGGCGAGGTGGCGGGCGCCTGTAGTCCCAGATACTCGGGAGGCTGAGGCAGGAGAATGGCGTGAACCCGGGATGTGGAGCTTGCAGTGAGCCGAGATCTGGCCACTGCACTCCAGCCTGGGCGGCAGAGCGAGACTCCGTCTCAAAAAAAAAAAAAAAAAAAAAAAAGAAAACTCTAAAAATAAAAAATGTAAAAATAATTTAGAATTTAGTGGCTGAGTTTATAGCAGACATGACATAGCTGAAGTTTGAATTAATAAACTGAAAGAGAAGACCAAAGAAAATATGCATTATGAAGACTATGAAAAAGAAATAGATTAAATATGCAGAAGATAGAAAAAGGGACATAATGAATAGTGTAAGATGGTCTGATATAAATGTCAACAAATTAATAAATAGCATCAATAAATATTAATAAATGAATTGATACCTTTGTAAATATCAATAAATGAGTAAAGAGTAAGCATATATTAATACAAAATTCAAGTACTATGATTGGAAAACTTGACCTAACTGGTATATAACCAACAACATCAAAATGCACAATGATCGAAAATACACAGAAAGATTTGAAATAATTTCACCTTACATTGTGCCATACATTAGTCTCAGCAAATGTCAAAGCGCTAAAAGAACATTGAGTATGTACTCTAACCACAATGCAATTCAGCTGGCAATATGTAGCAAAAATTAATCAGAATATACTGTTTAAAAAATTTAAAAATGAGCTTCAAAAATAAATCATTGATCAAAAAATAAATAGGAGGAAAAATAATTTTTGAGTTAATTATATTAAAACATTAATAAATTCATATTTAGAGAAAAATGTGTAGAATTAAACAATGTATTTTTTAAAAGAACAACTGAACATAAAGAAATTAGAAATAGAACAAAAAAGAATCCTAATAGTGTGAAGAAGGAAATGATTAAAATAATGGCAAACATTAATAAAATAAAATACATACATACTAGATAAATTATCTTCAAAGTTCAAAACTGGAAAGACACTTTAAATTCATACCCTCATACAAGAATAACCATGACCAAAAAAATTAAAGTTAGAAATAATAAAGTGGTCCTTAGCATAAATTTTATAAACAGTTAATAGATAATATGATGATAATATGGAAAACTTTATGCAAAATAATTAGAAATATTTGATGATTAAATTTGAAATAATCAAGTTTATAGAAAAATATAAATTTCAAATCAAATCCCAAAAGGAATAGAAAATCAAAATAGTTCTATAGGTACCACTGGTGAATTCTATTAAACATTTAGGAAAGAAACAATGCTAATATGCCACAAATACTTTCAGAAAACTTTAAAAAAGAAACAACTTCAAACTACTTTATGAAGTATCCTTTATATATAAACATAAGCATAGTAGCAAAGAGAGAAATTTTAGCAAATATAGAAAAGATTAATAAAAATCTACAGAAAAATAAGTGTATATGTTTGTGTGTATAAGGTAGCATGACTAATTCAAAATTAGTCTGTACATTTGACTATTTCAAAATATTAATCAACGTAATTCACTGTATTAATATAAAAATTGATGAAAATCCTATGATCATCTTACAGTATCTCTTTCATTTTTATTTTTTTCAATCAGTAGCTCTCATTTTAATTATTATTAGGTGCTTCAATTTTTACATGTTGATCATCTCAAACATACTATTTTCTTTTTTTTAACCTTTCTTTGTTTTTGAGACAGAGTCTCCCTCTGTCACCCAGGCTGGAGTGAAGTGGCATGATCTCAACTCACTGCAACCTTCGCTTCCCTGGCTCAAGCAATTCTCCTGCCTCAGCCTCCCATGTAGCTGAGAATAAAGGCGCCTGCCACCACACCACACCTGGCTAGTTTTTGTATTTTTAGTAGAGACAGGGTTTCACCCTGTTGGTCAGGTTGGTCTCGAACTCCAGACTCCAAGTGATCCACCCACCTCTGCCTCCCAAAATGCTGGAATTACAGGTGTGAGCCACTGTGCCCAGTCTAACCTTTTTATTACTATTACTATTACTATTATTATTATTATTATTATTATTATAGTTTAAGTTCTAGGGTACATGTGCACAACGTGCAGGTTTGATACATAGGTATACACGTGCCTTATTGGTTTGCCGCACCCATCAACTCATCATTTACATGATGTATTTCTCCTAATGCTATCCCTCCCCCAGCTCCCCACCCCACGACAGGCCCCAGTGTGTGATGTTCCCTGCCCCATGTCCAAGTGATCTCATTGTTCAATTCCCATCTATGAGTGAGAAAATGCAGTGTTTGGTTTTCTGTTCTTGCGATAGTTTGCTGAGAATGATGGTTTCTAGCTTCATCCATGTCCCTGCAAAGGACATGAACTCATCCTTTTTTTATGGCTGCATAGTATTCCATAGTGTATTTGTGCCACATTTTCTTAATCCAGCATATCATCGATGGACATTTGGGTTGGTTCCAAGTCTTTGCTATTGTGAATAGTGCCGCGATAAACATACGTGTGCATGTGTCTTTATAGTAGCATGATTTATGATCATTTGGGTATACACTCAGTAACGGGATTGCTGGCTCAAATGGTAATTCTAGTTCTAGATCCTTGAGGAATCACCACACTGTCTTCCACAATGGTTGAACCAATTTACGCTCCTGCCAAGAGTGTAAAAGCTTTAAAATTTCTTCACATCCTCTCCAGCATCTGTTGTTTCCTGACTTTTTAATGATTGCCATTCTAACTGGCATGAGATGGTATCTCATTGTGATTTCGATTTGCATTTCTCTGATGACCAGTGATGATGAGCATTTTTTCATGTGTCTGTTGGCTGCATAGATGCCTTCTTTTGAGAAGTGTCTGTTCATATCTTTTGCCCACTTTTTGATAGGGTTGTTTGTTTTTTTCTCATATATTTGTTTGAGTTATTTGTAGATTCTGGATATAAGGGCTTTGTCAGATGGGTAGGTTGCAAAAATTTTCTCCCATTCTGTAGGTTGCCTGTTCACTCTGATGGTAGTGTCTTTTGCCATGCAGAAGCTCTTTAGTTTAATTAGAACTCATTTGTCTATTTTGGCTTTTGTTGCCACTGCTTTTGGTGTTTTAGTCATGAAGTTCTTGCCCATGCCTATGTCCTGAATGATATTGCCTAGGTTTTCTTCCAGGGTTTTTATGGTTTTAGGTCTAACATGTAAGTCTTTAATCCATCTTGAATTAATTTTTGTATAAGGTGTAAGGAAGGGATCCAGATTCAGCTTACTACATATGGCTAACCAGTTTTCCCAGCACCATTTACTAAATAGGGAATTCTTCCCCATTTCTTATTTTTGTCAGGTTTGTCAAAGATCAGATGGTTGTAGATGTGTGGCATTATTTGTGAGGCCTCTGTTCTGTTCCATTGGTCTATATATCTGTTCGGTAACAGTACCATGCTGTTTTGGTTGCTGTAGCCTTGTAGTATAGTTTGAAGTCAGGTAGTGTGATGCCACCAGCTTTGTTCTTTTTGATTAGGATTGTCTTGGCAATGCAGTTTTTGTTCCATATGAACTTTAATGTAGTTTTTTTTTTTTTTTTTTTCCAATTCTGTGAAGAAAGTCATTGGTAGCTTGATGAGGATGGCATTGAATCTATAAATTACTTTGGGCAGTATGGCCATTTTCACAATACTGATTCTTCCTATCCATAAGCATGGAATATTCTTCCATTTGTTTGTGTCCTCTTTTATTTCATTGAGCAGTGACTTGTAGTTGTCCTTGAAGAGGTCCTTCACATCCCTTATAAGTTGGATTCCTAGGTATTTTATTCTCTTTGTAGCAATTGTGAATGGGAGTTCACTCATGATTTGGCTCTCTGTTTGTCTGTTAATAGTGCATAGGAATGCTTGTGATTTTTGCACATTGATTTTGTATCTTGAGACTGCTGAAGTTGCTTTTCAGCTTAAGGAGATTTGGGGCTGAGACAATGGGGTTTTCTAAATATACAATCATGTCATCTGCAAACAGGGACAATTTGACTTCTTCATTTCCAAACTGAATACCCTTTATTTCTTCTCTTGCCTGATTGCCCTGGCTAGAACTTCCAACATTATGTTGAATAGGAGTTGTGAGATAGTGCATTCCTGTCTTGTGCTGGTTTTCAAAGGGAATGCTTCCACTTTTTGCTCATTCAGTATGATATTGGCTGTGGATTTGTCATAAATAGCTCTTATTATTTTGAGATACGCTCCATCAATACCTAGTTTTTTGAGAGTTTTTAGCATGAAGGGTGGTTGAATTTTGTCGAAGGGCTTTTCTGCATCTATTGAGATAATTATGTGGTTTTTGTTGTTGGTTCTGTTTATGAGATAGATTATGTTTATTGATTTGCATTTGTTGAACCAGCCTTGCATCCCAGGGATGAAGTCGACTTGATCGTGGTGGATAAGTTTTTTTTGATGTGCTGCTGGACTCGGTTTACCATTATTTTATTGAGGATTTTTGCATCAATGTTCAGCAGGGATATTGGCCTAAAATTCTCTTTTTTCGTTGTGTCTCTGCCAGGCTTTGGTATCAGGAGATGCTGGCCTCATAAAATGAGTTAGGAAGGATTCCCTCTTTTTCTATTGATTGGAATAGTTTCAGAAAGAATGGTACCATCTCCTCTTTGTACCTCTGGTAGAATTTAGCTGTGAATTTGTCTGGTCTTGGATTTTTTTTTTTTTTGGTTGGTAGGCTATTAATTATTGTCTCAATTTCAGAGCCTGTTATTGGTCTATTCAGAGATACACCTTCTTCCTGGTTTAGTCTTGGGAGCCTATTTGTGTACAGGAATTTATGCATTTCTTCTAGATTTTCTAGCTTATTTGCATAGAGGTGTTTACAGTGTTCTCTGATGGTAGTTTGTATTTCTGTGGGATCAGTGGTGATATCCCCTTTTTCATTTTTTATTGCGTCAATTTGATTCTTCTCTCTTTTCTTCTTTGTTAGTCTTACTAGCAGTCTATCAATTTTGTTGATCTTTTCAAAAAACCAGCTCCTGGATTCATCGATTTTTTGAAGGGTTTTTTGTGTCTCAATCTCCTTCAGTTCTGCTCTGATCTTAGTTATTTCTTGCCTTCTGCTAGCTTTTGAATTTGTTTGCTCTTGCTTCTCTAGTTCTTTTAATAGTGGTGTTAGGATGTCGATTTTAGATCTTTCCTGTTTTCACTTGTGGACATTTAGTGCTATAAATTTCCCTCTACACACTGCTTTAAATGTGTCCCAGAGATTCTGGTACATTGAGTCTTTGCTCTCATTGGTTTCAAAGAACATCTTTATGTCTGCCTTCATTTCGTTATTTACCCAGTAGTCATTCAGGAGTAGTTGTTCAGTTTCCATGTACTTGTGCTGTTTTGAGTGAGTTGCTTAGTCTTGAATTCTAATTTGATTGCACTGTGGTCTGAGAGACAGTTTGTTGTGATTTCTGTGATTTCTGTTCTTTTACATTTGTTGAGGAGTGCTTTACTTCCAATTTTAGAACAAGTGTGATGTGGTGCTGAGAAGAATGTAGATTCTGTTGATTTGGGATGGAGAGTTCTGTAGATGTCTATCAGATCTGCTTGTTGCAGAGCTGAGTTCAGGTCCTGGATATCTTTGTTAACCTTCTGTCTTGTTACTCTGTCTAATATTGACAGTGGGATGTTAAAGTCTCCCATTATTATTGTGTGGGAGTCTAATTCTCTTTGTAGGACCTAAGGACTTGCTTTATGAATCTGGGTGCTACTTTATTGGGTGCATATATATTTAGGATACTTAGTTCTTCTTGTCGAATTGATCCCTTTACCTTTATGTAATGGCCTTTGATCTTTGTCTCTTTTGATCTTTGTTGGCTTAAACTGTTTTATCAGAGACTAGGATTGCAATCCCTGCTTTTTTGTTTGTTTGTTTGTTTTTGCTTTCCATGTGCTTTGCAGATTTTCCTCCATCCCTTTATTTTGAGCCTGTGTGTTTTTGCATGTGAGATGGGTCTCCTGAGTACAGCACACTGGTGGGTCTTGACTCTATACAATTTGTCATTCTGTGTCTTTTAATTGGGGCACTTAGCCCATTTACATTTAAAGTTAATATTGTTATGTGTGAATTTGATCCCATCATTATGTTGTTCATTAGTTATTTTGCCCATTAATTGATGTAGTTTCTTCATAGTATCGATGGTCTTTACAATCTGGCATGTTTTTGTAGTGGCTGTTAGTGGTCGTTTCTTTCCATGTTCATTGTTTCCTTCAGGAACTCTTGTAAGGCAGGCCTGGTAGTGACACAACCTCTCAGCATTTGCTTGTCTGTAAAGGATTTTATTTCTCCTTCACTTATGAAGCTTAGTTTCTTCATAAGCTTAGTTTCTTCATAAATTCAGAGTTGAAAATTCTTTTCTTTAAGAATATTGAATATTGGCACCCACTCTCTTCTGGCTTGTAGGGTTTCTGCTGAAAGATTCACTATTAGTCTGATGAGCTTCCCTTTGTGGGTAACTCGACGTTTCTCTCTGGCTGCCCTTAACATTTTTTCCTTCATTTCAACCTTGGTGAATATGACAGTTACGTGTCTTGGGGTTGCTCTTCTCGAGCAGAATCTTTGTGGTGTTCTCTGTATTTCCTGAATTTGAATGTTCACCTGCCTTGCTAGGTTGGGGAAGTTCTCCTGGATAATATCCTGAAGAGTGTTTTCTAATTTGGTTCCATTCTCTCCATCACTTTCAGGTACACCAATCAAACATAGATTTGGTCTTTTCATGTATTCCCATATTTCTTGGAGGCTTTGTTCATTTCTGTTTACTCTGTTTTCTCTAAACTTCCCTTATCACTTTATTTCATTAGTTTGATCTTCAATCACTGATACCTTTCTTCCACTTGATTGAATCGGCTACTGATGCTTGTGCATGCATCACGAAGTTCTCGTGCTGTAGTTTTCAGCTCCATCAGGTCATTTAAGGTCTTCTCTACACTGTTTATTCTAGTTAGCCATTTGTCTAATCTTTTTTCAAGGTTTTTAGCTTCCTTGTGATGGGTTCGAACATCCTCCTTTAGCTCGGAGAAGTTTGTTATTACTGACCTTCTGAAGCCTACTTCTGTCAATTTGTCAAAATCACTCTCCGTCCAGCTTTGTTCCATTGCTGGCAAGGAGCTGAATCCTTTGGAGGAGAAGAGGTGCCCTGATTTTTAGAATTTTCAGCTTTTCTGTTCTCGTTTCTCTGCATCTTTGTGGTTTTATCTACCTTTGGTCTTTGATGGTGGTGACCTACAGATAGGGTTTTGGTGTAGATGACATTTTTGTTGATGTTGATGCTATCCCTTTCTGTTTGTTAGTTTTCCTTCTAACAGTCAGGTCCATCAGCTGCAAGTCTGTTGGAGTTTGCTGAAGTCCACTCCAGACCCTGTTTGCCGGGGTATCACCAGTGGAGGCTGCAGAACAGCAAATATTGCTGCCTAATCCTTCCTCTGGAAGCTTGTTCCAGAGGGGCAGATGCCTATATAAGGTGTCTGTCGCCCCCTACTGGGAGGTATCTCCCAGTGAGGTTACACGGGGGTGTCAGGGACCCACTTGAGGAGGTAGTATGTCGGTTCTCAGAGCTCAAACGCCATGCTGGGAGAACCATTCCTCTCTTCAGAGCTGTCAGACAGGGACATTTAAGTCTGCAGAAGTTTTCTGCTGCGTTTTGTTCAGCTATGCCCTGCCCACAGAGGTGGAGTCTAGAGGCAGTAGGCCTTGTTGAGCTGTGGTGGGCTCTGCCCAGTTCAAGCTTCCTGGACTCTTTGTTTGCCTACTCAAGCCTCAGCAATGGTGGACGCCACTCCTCCAGCCAGTATGCCACCTTGCAGCCTGGCAGATCAATCTCAGACTGCTGCGCTAGCAGTGAACAAGGCTTTGTGGGGGTGGGACCCGCCAAGCCAGGCACAGGAGAGAATCACCTTGTCTGTCAGTTGCTAAGACCCTGGGAAAAGTGCAGTATTTTGGCGGGGGTGTTCCGTTTTTCCAGGTAGTCTGTCACAGCTTCCCTTGGCTAGGAAAGGGAAATCCCCAGACCCCTTGTGCTTCCTGGGTGAGGCGACGCCCCACCCTGCTTCAGCTCACCCTCCGTGGGCTGCGCCCACTGTCCAATCAGTCCCAGTGAGATGAACCCTTGTTCATCTGAGGTACCTCAGTTGGAAATGCAGAAATCACCCATCTTCCGCGGTGATCGCACTGAGAGCTGCAGACTGGAGCTGTTCCTATTTGGCCATCTTGGAACACCCCTAAAGTATTTTTAAAATAATTTCATCTCACAGTAATGATTTAAAAAATGCTACTAGCATCCTAAATTCAGAAGAAAATTACATTAATCTGATAAAATATAAGTAGAAAAAACATTTACAACAACCATCATGTATAATAATAAAATGTTGAATGACAAGAATTCCCAGTACAGATGCTTTCACTCAATATTGTTCTGGAAATCTTAGTACAAAAATAAAACAATAAATAACTTTGTCAGGATGAGAAAACATAAATAAAAGCCAAGGAGTTTGAGACCTGCCTGGGCAATATAGGGAGACCTCATTTCAACAAAAAGAAAAAAAAGGTAGCCAGGCATAGTGATGCACACTTATAGTCCTAGCTACTCGAGGGACTTAGGTGGGAGGATTGCTTGAGTCCAAAAGATCAAGGCTGCAGTGAGCCAAGATCATGCCACAGCACTCCAGCCTGGGCAACATGGCGAGACTTTGTCTCAAAACAAAGTCATTATTTGCAGAAGATATAATCCACAAGAAAATCCACCAGAATCTACAGATAAGTTATCAGAACTGACACATTAGAATAGCAAGATTGGTAGTTACAAAGTCAATATTTTTTTTTAATTTGTATTTTTATATTCAAGCAATGAAAAATAAGAAGGTGTGATCTTTTAAATGTCATTTATAATAAAAAAATCAAATGCTTAAAAATAAATTTAACAGAATACATGCAAGACTTCTAAACAGAAAACTATAAAAATAGTATTGACACAAAAACCTTAATAAATAGGAGACAAATCATAGTAATAGGATGAAAAATGTGAATTATATCTGAATCAATCTATGAATTTGATTCAGTATCAATCAAAATTGTGAAAATTTGCTTTTTCTTCTGAGATGTGTGTGTGTATGTGTGTGTATGTGTGTCTTATAACTTAATGAACTGATTCTAAAATGTATGTGATAATGGAAAGAGCCAACAAGATTTGAAGAAGCCTTTAAGAAGGAAAAATTGAGTGAATGCATGTTATATTAGATATCAATACTTATAAATCTATAGAAATTAGATCATCATAGAGTTAAGCTAAGAATAGACAAAAGGCCAAATGAATGGAGTCTAGAAACAGGCCCATGACAATATGGACCTACAGTGACAGTCATGACACTAGAGAAGTGTAAAATGAACAGTCTTTCAATGAATATGATTGGATAATCAACTATTCCTATGAAAAAATAATAAAACTGACCCCTACTCATACATTCACAAATATCAAATATAGGTTTATTGTCAATCTAAATGAAAAAGAAAAAATGATGAAATTTCTAGAAGATAATATGGCAGAATACAGGGCACTAAAATAATCACAGAGGAAAAACTAATAAAATTAACTTTATCAGAATAAAGAATATTTATACATATGTTCATCAGAGAAGATTTAATGATGGACAAGAGAAGCCACAAAAAGGGAAAATATTAATAATGCTTTTAACCTACAATTCTGAAGGAATTATCCAAGTGTAGCAGCTACTCCTAGCTGAAAAGTAACCTTGGTGTATTTTAAGAATGTTAGTAACCTGAGCCATATGAAAGGGAGCATGATATATAACAAGACTCTAGCTTAGATAAATGAATGGTAAAGGCCTACATTAGAATTTCTAAGGGCACAGAACTAGAGATTTCCAGATAAAAGTAATATACGATGATGTCAGTGGGTGCAGACCTGAAACTGGAAGGGGTGGGAGATGTTGAGACAGTTAAAGTATCTCTGCCACCAGAGGCTGAAAATTAGAGAAGCCCCTAAAATGCCCATTGCAGCAATAACTTAAGTAACATGTGGTCAATCCCCAGAGCTTGTTTAGGGCAAGGAGTAAAGAAATAGTCTCACATACCAAAAAATATTTCTACAGAATGATTTTTCTAGATAGGCTGTACCAGGACCCAACTCGTCAGGAGTCAAATATGAACCAGGAGTCTGAATACCTCACAATTTATGTCACTTGTCATCACAGAATCAGAAAACTGCAATTCGCTTTGATGTTTTCCTTTATTATTTATTTTTCCATAGCATCTTAGCAAGTTTTATTTTAAATGCTTTTGCTTAAAAACAAAAAGAAAAGGAAAAAGAAATATTTTATCAAAATTGATAATTAATGTGAGGATTTGGGGGAGAAGAAGAAAACAAATCTGCCTACATTTTTTCAGAAGAGCTACAGTAGGTACAGCACCCTGGAGACGCAGCAAAGTCATGCCAGTTGGAGAAATGGGAGAGTGACAGAACCGAGGCTGTGAGTGGGATGAGTTCCCCACATCAAAGGCAGTCCTAGGAATAACTAAGATGGCTGTTTATGTTTCTCTCTCTCCCTCTCTCTCTCTCTCTCTACGTATATATAGAGAGAGACATATCTGTGCCCTTAGCAATTCTAATGTAGGCCTTTACCATTCATTTATCTAAGCTAGAATCTTGTTATATATCATGCTCCCTTTCATATGGCTCAGGTTACTAACATTCTTAAAATACACCAAGGTTACTTTTCAGCTAGGAGTAGCTGCTGCCCTTGGAAATCTCTCTCTCTCTATACACACACACACACACACACACACACACACACATATATATATATGATTAGGAATCAGAATGTTAAAAATTTCCCAAGTGCTCCTTATCTCAGACCCAGAATTATTCTCAATCTCTTTCATGACTGTCATGATTGCCTGTTCATGGCCTAATCTGGAGAAGTGTTCTGGGAAGCTGGAAAGTATGGCTATTGTGTATCTGAAAGGCATATTCAAGGCTTAATCTTTGGTAAGCGAGAGTGTTCAGATAAGTCTGCAGCTGGGAAGAGGCACCACTGGAAGATAGATAAGGTAAAAGGTTCTTGAGGCAACTCTAAAAACCATCTTTTGTCCAGTTGGGTCCCTGGCCTTTATGTTTTATATAGGTCCCTGGCCTATGTATTTTTACAATATGATCATTAGGGTTAGGGAATAAGGTTGACCAAGATTTCCCAGACATTTGAGTATAGATGAGTGCATAGCAGTATGCAGAGGGTCTATGAAGATACCCTAGATATTTTGGAGTATAAGCAATTACTTTGTGTTAGCATCAATGGATTATATTAAGCTAAAAGGATGATTTTAGCCACAAAATTGAACTAGTGAAAAAAATTAGGGGAACTATTCCATTTACAATTCCGTCAAAAATAAATAAACCAATAAGCTACTGGGAGTAAATGTGACCAAGGAAGTGAAAGAGCTTTATACCAGAAACAATAAACATTGAGGAAATAAATTAAAGATTACACAAATATATTAATAAATGGAAAGACATCCTGTTTTCATGGATTCAATTAATATTTAAATGTCCATACTGCCCAAAGGGATCCAGAGATTCAGTGCAATCCTTCTTAAAATTCTAATGTCATTCTTCATAGATATAGGGGGAAAATATCCTAAAATTTTGCTTGCTTGGGCACCACATCTACTAAAATTGGAACAATATAGAAAAGATTAGCATGGCTCCTGTGCAAAGATGATATGCAAATTCATAAAGCATTGCACACTTTTTATAGTAATACTATTCACAATAGCAAAGACATGGAATCTACCCAGGTTTCCATCAACAGTGGATTGGATTTTTTAAAATGTAGTAAATACACTCCATGGAATACTATGCAGCTAAAAAAAAGAACACCATCATATCCTTTGCAGTAACATGAATACAGCTGCAGGCCATTATCTTAAGTGAATTAACACAGAAACAGCAAACCAAAAACTGCATGTTTTTACTTATGAGTGGGAGCTAGACATTGGGTACACACAGACAAAAAGGTGGGAGCAATAAACACTGAGGATTCTAACAGTGGAGAGAGAGAGAAGGGGGAAAGATTGGAAAACTACCTATCAGATACTATGTTCACTGCTTGGATGTTAGGATCATTAGAAGTCCAAACCTCAGCATCAGGTAATATACCCATGGATGAACTCTGCACACGTACCCCCCCCCCATGGAAGAACTCTGCACATGTACCCCTTGAATGTGGAATAAAATGAAAATTTTAATCCTAAAATTTTCATGGAACAACAAAAGATCCCAAATAACCAATGAAATCTTGTCCAAAATGTGCATAGGTGGAGGCATCCCACTACTAGGTTTCAAAATATATTACAAAACTATAGTAATCAAGGCAGCATGGTAATGGCATAAAAACAGATATACTGACCAATGGAATAGGATAGAGAGCCCAGAAATAAATCCACATATCTATGTTCTAGACCTAAAACTATGAAACTGCTAGAAGATAACATAGGGGAAAAGCTCTATGACATTGATCTGGAAAGGGATTTCTTGAATAGCACTCCTAAAGCCCAAGCAATAGAAGCAAAAGTATATTAATGGCATTACATCATACTAAAAAGTTTCTACACAGCAAAGGAAACAATATAGTGATGAGACAGCCCATGGATTGTGAGAAACTATTTGTCAATCATACTTTGATTAGGGGCTAATCTCCAAAATATATGAGAAACTCAGACTACTCAATAACAAGGAAACAAATAACCCTACTAAAAAATAGGCAAAGGACTTGAATAGACATTTGTCAAAAGAAGATATACAAAAGGCCAATAGATACATAAAAAAGTCAAACATCTCTAATCATCAAAGAAATGCAAATTAAAACCATAGTGAGATATCACCTTACCTCACACCTATTACATAGGTTATTATTTAAAGAATAAAAGATAACAAGTGCTGGCAAGGATGTGGAGAAAAAGGAATCCTGTTGTTGGTATTGTAAATTAGCACAACCATTTTGGAAACCAATATGAAGTTCCTCAAAAAACTAAAAATAAGATTATCATATTCAGCAATTCCACTTCTGGGTACATACCAAAGGGAATTTAAATCAGTAAGTTGAAGATATGTCTGTATACCAAATGACGATATGCCTTATTCCTAATAGCCAAGATATAAAAACAATCATCAAATGTATCAGCAAACAAATGGGTTTTTAAAATTTGATGTATATATACACTGTGGGATACTATTCAACATTAAAAAAAGAAAAAATTTCATCTTGACATTTATGACAACATGGATGAACCTGCAGGACATTATGTTAAGTGAAATAAGTCAGGCACACAAACACATACTGTATTATTTCACTTATACGTGGAATCTTAAAAAGTCGAGCTCATAGAAGTAGAGAGTAGAATGGCAGTTACCAGAGGTTGAGGGGCAGGGAGGATGGACAGGGAAAGGCAAGAAGTTAAGAGACATGGAGAAGACTATGGGAGAATGGAGGTGAAGACTGGAGTTATGAGACTGCAGGGCAACTACCAGAAGGTGGAAGAGGCAAAGGAAGGCTTCTTCCCTAGAGCTTTCATAGGGATTAGAGCTTTCATAGGGAGCATGAACCTGTGTATACCTTGATATTGATATCTAACTTCTAGAACTGTGAGAGTATACATTTCTGTTGTTTTAAGTTACCCCAGTTTTTGGCAATTTGTTACAGCAGCTCTACGAAACTAATATACAGGTCAATTGGTAACACATCTTGCTGTGTCTAGATTAATGCCTCAGTTCACGTGGAAAGGTCATGTGGTTAGCCATGAAAATTACGCTGAAGGCAAAGATGAAGATATAAAAGTTGGTGCTGAGATTTATGAGGATACTTTGTCCATTTTACTTTTGAGATTGCATTCTCCACCTGTAGATATTCTGAATTTTCTAGGCCAGACATAATACAGTTCACTTCTAATTAGGTAAAAATCACCTCATAAAATACAGCACTGCCTTTTCTGTATTTTGTCAATATCACTCCCAGAACTTTGTTTTATATGTATTATGTAGATTTACAAAATAGTGAAAATTATCAACATCTCTGAGAATGGGAAGTCTCTGGGTTTTTTCCTTAGCATCTTTTAGGATTAGTATAATGCCTGATTCATTATACTCATCTCAATATCCAATTAAAGTTTAGTGAATGAATCCGTTTTACATTTTTGTATCTTCCCTGTATCTCTTTGATATGGTTCTGTTCATTTGAAATTAAAGTATGAAACTATGACCTAAATAGGGTATAAGATGCTTGATCAATATTAAATAAAACTTAGGAACTACAAATTCAATTCACCTAAACCTACTCGTCTCAATGAAGAGCACAGGAAATTGTGTCCATTTAATTTCACTTTCCTCTGTAAGCCCATTCTTGATCTCTGGGATTTTGTTTCAATATTTGTATTTTAAATCAGAAATTGATTTTTCCACAGACATTTCTGATTTCTTTTTCTTAATCATTAATGAGGCAGTTTTACCAGACCAAGGTAAGTAAACCTACTAACAGGGTTATGCCATAGAGCTAAGATCTGTGGAGAAGTTCCAGCTGTTTATTTTTCCATCTCCCAGACAACTCCAGAAATGGGCATCCAAATGCCTTTTGAGTTATACTTTCCATTTCTACATCGAAAATGGAACTAGAATTTAGGGGGGAAAAAAAGGCCTCTGTATTTGAGCTGGCGGCCGACTGCTGTGTAATTATCATTGCTCTTCTTTATTAACTGCTCGCCTTCGCCTTATGTGGTGCTTTGTTGATAGATGTAACCTCAATCTTGTTGCTATGGTGACAGTAACAGTCGCTGAGAAGATTTTGTTTATGGTAAACAAATCCAGGCATATGCTTGAAGCCTGGTGGAATAGTTTTCCAGCTTCCCTTACACTGCTGTCCCTGAATGAAATCAAAGAGCTCCAACTGAAAAACCCACAGCCTGGATTTGAAATATAAAAAAATAGGAAACAGTCCTGAGATTATCGTTTATGTGTGTGGGAATGGCCCAGTAGGTATGTCTATGTTCACGAGTCAAAGCTCCCTGTTGAAGGGGGCTCTCTGTGCAACACACGCAGAGGAATTGACCTGAGAGTGAGAGAAAGCCTCGCACCCCGAGGGCTGTTGGCATCAATAGTGAAGTTGGGATGGTACATTAACATAATGACAAAAAATGCTTCTCTCTGTCCCTTACCAAATCCTCTCTGCTAGGCATGCTGAATTTTTATATATTGGAGAAAAAAATCCTTCCAGAACACTCTCATAAACACTGAAGTAAGACACATTCATCTCCCTTTCTTAAATTTTTTATGAACATGAACCACCATTTGAAGGAGAACAGTTGTCATGTAGATGGATGGAATTGAGGGTCAGATTTACTTCTCCGTGGTGAATGTATTTGTGGTTGGTCTGGTTTAAGTGGCCCAACACATTCCCTGGCTGTCTTTCCCTGTCTCTCTCACCTACCTCCTCAAATGTTTTTCTCTCCAATCTGACAACTGCTGTCTAAAATTAAAACCACCAAGTCTTTTCCCCTCACTTTTCTGTACTGTAAGGCTTTGATGGCTCACTTAAGAATGAAAACTTAAACATTTCAAAGAATGAAAATTTGAAAAGCATTATAATGAAATTGAAATGGTGTGTACAAACCATCTGCTATTTATGGCCAATAGTGTGCACAAATTAGAGACCATTACTTGGTACCAAAACATACAGGAAGAAAGTGGACTGCCTAGCTGCAATGGGAAATCTTTCAGTAGAGAACAGAAGGGCCATCAGCCTGAAATTCCAAGAACTACTTCTTCGGATTTCATAACAGTTCTTGAAAACTAGTAGAATCTTGCTTGTTCGTTCTTTTCGCCACCAGTCAAAGGGCTTTACTTACCCTTGTTCTCAGGTCTCAGGGTCCCCAGGTGTGTGGCTCTACAGAACAGTTGAGCCTTAACACAGAAATGCAGGAAGCCAATTTTTAATCCCTCAGAGAGAATTAAACTTCCTGCTAAATATTTTCTTGTTTTAACCTTTTACTTGGGTAGTTGTCTCATAAGCGCACACTGAGAATACAATGTTGCAGGGTTTTGCGTAGCTTATTAACTCGTGTTCTCCAGTGATGGGGTCCGGTGATGCTAGGGCAAAGAGTTTAGGCCAACATTAAAGTGATTTCTCTGCTAAGTACATGAATTAGCATTTCATTGGTTGGAGGCAGGTATTTATTTTGATTTAACTTCGTAAGGTGGCAAAAACAAAAAGTATCTTCTTGATAAAGAACCTGGAAATTAAACAGTAATAATAATAATGATAATAATAATAGTTAATAAAATAAAGTGTAGTTTTTCAATTTAAAACAGAATTTTTTCTTTCATAAGGTCAAAGAAAGATGCCTTAACTGGGATTCCCGGCATGCTGCCCACTCACAAACTTGGTTTGTACCCACTGATCTCCTACTTCCGTTTCTGGAAACTTCATCTATCATTTACCATCCTGTCTGTCAATCCCTAGGGTCCTCCTTTTCTTTTGTAATTGTTCAAACATCATCTATTCATACATACATGCAAACACACACACACACTCCAGCTTTTTTCTGATTTCTTTTCTAACTCCTTAGGGAGGTTAGTCTTCTTTTCACTATCATACCATTCAGCAGCTCATTATTACGACACTACATTATGAACTATTGTTTGTGAATAACATCATGTTGGTCAGTGGCTGAGTGAGCCTCTTGGCAACTGCCATCTCATCTTCTTCTTTACAAGTCCCAGTTAAAATATAGGTACTGTTGGTCACGCATGGGCTGGAGAAACTGGGATGTACAGATATCACACAGATCCAGGAGTCACAATTTGAATTCATGTCAGTCTCACTACAGAGGTTGTGTTCTTAATCATGACACTGAAAGATGTTTTAGCAAGAACGCTTTGTTCTTGAGCCATGGAACTTGTTTCCCTGCTTTTCCTGATTAAGCCAGTCTGAGAATCTTAGAAGAAAACTTCAAAGATTAATTTACCTTTTCCCTTTAGAAGATGGAACCAAAAGCTGGCCATAAACAGTCAGTCCCTGAACTGTCCCTTTTTATCCCCACCATATGTCTCTAGATCTGCTTAGGGAATTTCAGTTATGCCCTCCCCCAATTAAATACACCTCCAAACATGTCTTCCCATCCTAATAGCATTATAATCCTATTTATTTGAAAAACTTAATTTAAGGGTGGTGGTTGATCTTCATTTGAGCTTTATGTTCTATCCTGAAAAACACCATGTAATGGCAGGGCAGGAGGAAAGAATTCAGGACTAGCATGCCACCACTATTCCATCATTAAATTTAACAATATTTCACGTTCAGTCTCTTCTATAAAGATTTGACTATAGCAGATTATAAGCTCTTTCTCACTTCATAGTTCTAAAGATTTTTACATTTTAAGAAAGAGCAGTGGCTCATGCCTGTAATCCCAGCACTTTGGGAGGCCAAGGTGGGTAGATCACAAGGTTAGGAGTTCGAGACCAGCCTGGCCAATATGGTGAAACCCCGTCTCTACTAAAAATACAAAAAAATTAGCCAGACATGGCAGTGGGCACCTGTAGTCCCAGCTACTCAGGAGGCTGGGGCAGAAGAATCGCTTGAACCTGGGAGGCGGAGGTTGCAGTGAGCTGAGCTCATGCCACAGCACTCCAGCCTAGGTGACAGAGCGAGACTCTGTCTCACAAAAAAAAAAAAAAAAAAAAAAAAGAAGAAGAAGAAGAAGAAGAAAGAAAGAAGTATGAGGGTATTGAGGGATGAAGAGATGGAGCACAGGGGATTTTCAGGCACTGAAACTCTTTTGTATGACACTATATGGGTTGATACCTGGCATTATACATCTGTCAAAGCCCAAAGAACTATATAACACAAGAGGGACCCCAATGTAAACTAAAAACTTTAACTTATATAATTTCTCAGTGTTTGTTCATCAAATATACAGTAATAATGCAAGGTATTAACTATAGAAAAAATTATGATGGAAGGTGTTGGGGCATGTGGAATTGTACTTTCTGCTCAATTTTTCTGTAAAACTGTTCTGAAAAATACAGTCTATTAATTAGTGTTAAAAGAGAGAAGAAAAAATATATATGCCCAAATACTGGCAAAGAGAAATGAAAACTGAAGAGTGTCAGTGATTGAAGGTAAGGCAATTGGACTCTTCCAAGTCCTTAGTGACACTTCTACCAGTTTCTGAAAATGTTTGAATGGTTATGTCCATCCATATACACCAGCCATACGGGCTATGAAGTGGATTGAATTCAAAGAGTCTTGTGAAGTAACAGACAGTTGGACATCCCTCCTCCTCTCCCCCAAAAAAACCAATTTGCCTATGCTTCGGTTTCTATAAAATGCACAGATGTGCTAGCATTTAGCTGCCTCCCTGGGGTGCAGTAAAAGTGTTGTTCTGAAGTGTTTCAAGACTAGTGCATCCCAGGGCCTGGCACTGTGGTGGGACTCAAGGGAAGAGATAAAACACAAATAGAAAAGCAGTATTACTTGGGAAATTGTAGTTTAACACATGTGACAGGCAGTCTCTTCCTGTTTTCTAAGATGTCTTCCTTATTGCTTTAAGACAAAGTCTTCATGATATCAGAGTCATATTATTCCCTTCCTTTTTCCACACCTTGATTCACTCTTCCATCTTTGAGTAAGAGGAAGAAAATTAGGTGAAGATCATGTGTGTAGTTTTCAACCAAAATTTTGCGTGCACTTTAACTGTCAGCTCCAGAGCTAGCATCGCCTCCACTTTCCCATGTATAAAGCCTAGACATCCTTCAGAGCTGGGCTCAAATCCCCTTCCTAAGCCTGCATTCTATTAGTGATCCTTACCCCTTCTTTCAGCTCCTCACTGAGCACTTCATCCCTGCAGTTTGGAATTTGACTACATGCTGCTGGTTTATAAATTGTACATTCAATTTATAACTTGCCTAAAATGAAAGAAATCTACATGTATATGTGTGTGTGTGTATATATATATATATATCTACCACTCTATATGTCTATCTTCCTAAAGATAGGACCTTTACCTTTTACATCTGTTGAATTTCCACTCCTACCTACCCTCAACTCCTGCCACTGTGTGTGCATTGAAGACAAAGCAATATGTGGACGATTTTAAAGAAAATATAAACCTATATGTCTTTCAGTCTTACCTATCTTTCTTCTTAATCAGGCCCTGAAACTTAAAATTTTCACTGTTACCCTCCCTAGGCCTAATGGGTTGACTTTGACATTCTATTTGATATTTATGGGAGGAACTTTCTTTCAGTCATCGATTAAGACAGATGTTATTGTTTTATGCTGAGATTTTAGTAGAGCTAGGCATCCCATTTAAATGAGGAACTTGAGTAGAGTTCTTATTTGAGTAGTGAAGAAGAAGTGATAGCAAAGCTGTGGGACATAGGCTCAGTAACATTAGATCAGTTTGGAGAATCACCTGCATTGTAGGCCCCTGAGAGACAGCATGGCCCAGGGAAAGAAAAAAGCACTGGAGGTACAACTACCTTCCCCAACACATCAAACTTTATGGTACGTTTCTTAACCTCCATGAAACTGAACATCTGCAAAAGGGGTTTGTTTCTGTATAACATGAACTTGTGAAGGCCATATAAGATAATACCCAAGAAAGTGGTTGCAAACTGTAATATAAAGGTATAGATTTGTTGGTGATAAACCAGAGGGCAACATGACATTATTTTCTGCCTTGGGAAGGTTAGAAGTAGGGCGGGGTGGGGAAGGTGAATTCTAGAAAAATAAGAGGTCACCAGTTACAAAATTTCCCTACTTTATTTCTTTAGGATTAACGCTGTTTGAAGCCAAATAATTTAAAATAGCTCAAACTAACATTTGTGATTGTTCAGTTCAGTTCACTTTCTTTGTTTTCTAGATAATGAAATTTTGTCACAGAATAAGCGCAAGTCCATGTCTCACCACATGAAGAGTAACACACTCATCTGTGTGACTCTTGGCGTATAAAACTACCACCTGCAGAACTTGGACAAGTTGTTTGATGTCTCTGAGAATCTAGTTGAAGCATGTAAAATTCTTCAAATTATTAGACCTGACTTTGGATAACTTTTTTTCTTTATTGATTTCCTTGGCCATAGTTTTTATTCTCACCATGGGAATCTTGAAGATTATCTGGAAAAGATCTGTCAATGTACTTATTTTCTCCCCAGTATTGATTCAACTTCTTTGCCTAATCTGAATTAACTAGTATATATATTAACTATATAACAGCAACAACATGTGTAGGTCACATGTATTTATGCTGAACTTTGCTTTTATAAAGTTTTTGTTTTCTTTAAAAATATTTGCATTTTTAAAGTTTTTGTACTACAGAGGCATTTTCTGCAAAGGAGAAGGATAAATTTTCTCTTATGAGGAAGACCTTTGTTTGTTTGTTTTTGTTTTGAGATGGAGTCTCATCCTGTTGCCCAGGTTGGAGTATGGTGGTGCGATCTCGGCTCACTGCAACCTCCTCTTCCCAGGTTCAAGTGATTCTCCTGCCTCAGCCTCCCAAGTAGCTGGGACTATAGGCGTGTGCCACCACATCCAGCTAATTTTTTATTTTTAGTAGAGACAGGATTTCACCATGTTGAGCAGCCTGGTCTCCAACGAGGAAGACTTTTCTATGAACTCTTCTCAATCACTTTCATTTTCAAGAACTTATTCTCTCTTGTGAAATTCTATAATAAACAACAGACTCATCCAAAGGCTTTTTTATTTTTATTTTTTTGTCACAAAACAGATCATTAGTCAATTACCTAGTGTTTACTGAGGGCTTACCATGTGTTAGATAAAAGATGTAAGAGGAGGCATAAGACCCTGCCCTATTCAGGGAGGTAAGCTGTATGCTGCACAGAAACAAAAGGAACCTATGATGTCAGTCAAACAAAACTCCAGCAATGACACAGGAAGTCCAGCAGACAGGTAATTGCACCAAATTTGGGAGCCCAGGGGAAGATGTGTGAAGCTGATTACATTAAGAATGTTCTGAGGAATATCAAGGTTTAAATCAGCAGAGTGGAGAACAGGAGATTATTATGGATGTGAAACCTGAAGGTCCAGAGGACACAGTTAGGCACAACAGATAACAAGGTCAGTGAGAAGACTGCCACAGCTGTAACAGAGGATTGGTCTGGGGTGATGAAGAAAGATGAGGCAGAAAAGCATTTTAGGATTAACTATGGAGCTCCTCTCCTGCCAAGATGAAAAGTCAAGACTTGTGTTGTGAGCACTGAATGTGTGAACAGAGGTTGCAGTTTCAGAGTTTGAGCACAGAGCTAGAGATATCTGAATTTGACTCTTGGCATAAAAAGCTACCACCTGCAGGACTTGGGCAAGTTGCTTTATTTCGTCAAGCCTTCACTTCTTCCAATATAAAATTGAATTAATAAAATAATATAGGTCTCCTATGAGATAAGGTCTTTTAATGGAGTAGGTGCTAAAAATATATTTTGCAATTCTTTTTTAGTATTAGTTATGGTTTTTGTTTGTTTTTGGATAGCAATTATGTTGATATGTAATTGTTTTTCTTCCGAGCTTCTCAGTAATTATCCAGGTCAGAATATGCCTTAGAATAATACATCTTTTTGAACCTAGTGTCATCATCCTACTAGTTTTTGGAGCCTACAAATTTTCCCTGATTATGGGATCATGGGCTTTGAATTACAATTTATCTCTAGTCAGTGATTTTTAACATTTTGGGAGTTATAACCTTTTGGAATGGTTTGACATTGTGGCATTTTTAAAAATTAAAAAGAAAACATAATATAAAACTTTACAATAAAAAATAGAAAGAAACATACAAATAATTTTGTTTTTATACTTAAGGAGTATAGCTGACTCAATGGGTAGACGTAATCAGCAACTTTAAAAGAGTTTTCTCCTTCAACAAAAATATTCCCCTCATTGACTTCCTATGGTGCCTGAAATTCTAGCATATGCTCTCCTCCTTAAGGAGCCATGGACCCAGCAGGAGCATATTGATACAATGATGGTTTTTACAGCATTATATTCCCTGGGAGGGGCAACACATTAACCAGTGAACACACCAAAAGGATGTGTATCATTTCATCTCTTACTGATCACATAGTCTGTTACTCTTCTCCAATAGTATGGAGATTCTTCAAAAGTAGCCAATGACAAAATAGGAATAATAGCAAATACTTATTGTACTTGCTGCATGCCAGGTATATACAATTCTCACAACAGTTTTTCGAGGTAGGTGCTATCACTGCCCTCATTTTACAGTTGAGGAAACTGAAGTACAGTGAGCTGCCTAACTTTCATATAATAAGTTATAGGTCTTGGATTTAAACTCAGGACCTCTGCCTCCAAGTCTGGTCCTTAACCATTATACAAACTGTCTTGGCCTTTGAAATGGTTACCTACTTCCTTCTCCAAGACTAATGATGGTAGCTTTTTGTGAGACATTAAAGAAATTAAGGTAGATCTGATGTATCTATAGTGAATGTCTTTGGTTGTATACATGTGTGTCCTCTCTGGGGATAGGAATTGCCTGGAAAGGGCAGCTACACTTCTGAAAGGCTATGTAAGGCCAGCAAAGTCACAGCCTAAATCAAGAGAAATAAAATAGTCTGGCTTCTTGTGCCTGAATGGCATAAAGGCATTAAAACTGAATGGCTAAGGGCATTTTCTTGACATTTTCACACTATAAAACCAAGTTCTCTATAACTCTCTATAGCCAAAATATTAGCCAGTAATGAAAATTATGTATTCATATTGTACCACATATTCTGGGAACCTAATTTTATCATCAGACACCTGCACAGAGATGCTAATACAGAAAATCAAAGCTAAACATCTCACATTACCCATACTTACCCAGCAGAAAAACTGATCCTGAAAAAGTGGAGCACAAAATAGGAGAGTTTTGATAGGGGAAAGGCTGAAAATGAGAATTAAGGGAACATGAGAGTCCAGAATATTTAAGAAGCAGAGCATATAATCAGAAAGGGCTCTAAAAGATGAGTAGAGAGGTGTAAAATATGGAGGACTTGGCCAGTTCTTGGCATATGTTATCTAAAAGTTTAGCAACCCAAAGATTGTATGCCAATAATTGTGGAAGACTACATTTTCAAAAGATGAGCAAAGCAATACACACTCTTCTATAGTGTAATGTTGCTGCTCCACCATCAAGTCTATTTCTTTACCCCTTTGAATCTGGGTGATCCAGGGCCAGCGACTATGTTGTGCAATATAGTGTGGCAGAAGTGACACTGTGAATCTAATGTCCATGATGAGAAGCCCAAGGTTCATGTAGTAGCCATGTATAGGTGTTCCTGTAGACAGCCTCAGATCCCAGCTGACAGCCAGCATCAACTTCTAGCCTTGTTAGAGAGCTATCTTGGATATCTAGACCAATCCATCCTTCTGATGATACCAGCTCTAGCTATTGTCTGAATGCAACCACATGAGAAGCTTTGAGCAAAAACTGTCTAGGTAAGTTCAGTCAGCGCTCAGAACTGTGAAGGTATTATTGGTTGGTGCAAAATTCATTGCAGTTTCAAATGCACCATTACAAGTAATGGCAGAAACAACAATTACTTTTGCACCAACTATATAATAAATTGTTATTTTAAGCTATTAAGTTTTAGGGTGGCTTGGTACACGGAAATGGTTAACCAGAATCCTAATGTAATGAAAGAGGATAAAGCTTAATGCCATCTAAACAGTTCCCAACAGCTAAAAACTAAGCAGAAGAAATATTAGGATATTAATACACCAGTATATAGCATTTATGAAGACACACTAGACATGCTTTCCCCTTGATGAGACCTTGAGTCTTCACTCCAGCAAGGACCACCATGTCTAATTCTTTAGAATAATAAAGGTTTACCTGCTTCATGAGATCTTTGGTTTTGTTCTTTTGAATCAATGCACTACAGAATCAGGCTAGAGATCTTCCAAGTCTATGCTTAACTGCAGCTTCTATGAGCACTTCCTTCTCTAATTCCACCTGACTAGTCATGAAGTCCCATTAGGAGATACAGAATAACAGATAGGGAGAGCATTTTAAAAAACTTTTTATTTCCATCGATTTTTGGGAAACCGGTGATATTTGGTTACACAGGTAGGTTCTTTAATGGTGATTTGTGAGATTATGGTGTGCCCATCATCTGAGCAGTATACACTGAACTCAGTTTGTAGTCTTTTGCCCCTCACCCCCATCCCACCCTGTCCACTGAGTGCCCAAAGTCCATTGTATCATTCGTATGCCTTTGCATCCTCAACACTTAGCTCCCACTTTTGAGTGAGAACATATGATGTTTGGTTTCCCATTCCTTAGGTACTTCACTTAGAATGATAGTCTCCAATTCCATCCAAGTTGCTGTGAGTGCCATTAGTTTGTTCCTTTTTATGGTTGAGTAGTATTCCATTGTGTGTTCATATATATATACACACACATACACACACACACACACATTCTGGTTGTCTATATGTATAAGGGTGTGTGTGTGTGTGTGTGTGTATATATATATGTATCTGGTTGTCGATATAAATATATAGACACACACAATGGAATACTACTCATATACACACACCAAAATTTGTTTATCTACTCGTTGACTGATGGGCATTTGGGCTGGTTCTGCAATTGCAAATTGTGTTGCTATAAACATGCGTGTACAATTATCTTTTTTGTATAATGACTTCTTTTCCTCTGGGTAGATACCCATTAGTTAGATTGCTGGATCAAATGGTAGTTCTACTTTTAATTTTTTAAGGAATCTCCAGACTGTTTTCCATAATGGTTGTACTAGTTTACATTCCCATCAGCAGTGTATAAGTGTTGCCTTTTCATTGCATACACACCAACATCTATTATTTCTTGATTTTTGGTTTATGCAATCCTGCAGGACTAAGGTGGTACTGCATTGTGGTTTTCATTTGCAATTCCCTGATCATTAGTGATGTTGAACATTTTTTCATATGTTTGTTGGCCATTAGTGTATCTTCTTTTGAGAGTTGTCTATTCATGTCCTTTGCCTGTTTTCTGATGGGATTTTTTCTTGCTAATTTGTTTGAGTTTTTTGTAGATTCTGGAAATTAGTCCTTTGACAAATGTATAGATTTTGAAGGTTTTTTCCCACTCTGTGGGTTGCCTGTTTACTCTGCTGACTGTTCCTTTTGCTGTCCAGAAGCTCTTCAGTTTAATTAAGTCCCACATATTTACCTTTGTTTTTGTTGCATTTGCTTTTGGAGAGAACTTAGAAATAAATCCAAATACTTACAGCCAACAATCTTCAACAAAGCAAACAAAAACATAACGGAGGGAACAGACACCCTTTTCAACAAGTAGTGCTGGGATAACTGGCAAGCCACAATGTAGCAGAATGAAACTGGAACCTCATCTCTCACCTTATACAAAAATCAACTCAAGATGGATCAAGGACTTAAATGTAAGACCTGAAACCATAAAAATTCTAGAAGATAACAGGCAGAACATTTGAAACTAAACCAAGGGGCTGAGAATTCCACTTCCATTTTTCATTCTTCAACTACTGGTGATCATTTTTTATGAAGACAATAAAAAATTAATACGGTATTGACCAAAAGGAGATCCACTGAGCTAGGGAATTATATAGTGAGCTACTCTGTTTTTATCTTCATCTCCTAAATTTCTGTCAAATATTCTTCAGGTGTGCCATAAAAAATCATTTTAGGAACCTGCAAAATATAGCAAGCAGTTGCTATCGTACTTGGGTCTGTGGTTATTATCCATGAAGTTGTGCTTCTTCTATATCCTTCCCATCCTCCTTTTGTTTTGATGTGGCTACTTGCAGATTGTTATCTGTTTTCTCATCTCCCAGATGCCTTCTAAACATGCCTGATCATTTCCCTTGTTTAGTTCAATTTATATATATTTGATCTTTTTCTTCTTTGATTAAAAGTCAGCAGCAATTCAGTTAGTAGCACAAACATTAGCAGTTACCAGTAAGCTGAGGCCAGAAGTGCATGAGTTTCATTTTTCAGCTTCCTAAACTCCCATTCCTATATATTATTTTGGAGAAGATTATACTGTAATTCTAATGCTGCCTTTCTTGTTAAAATAAAGGCAAAAATGTGTCCCATGAGGAGCAATAATGAATCTTTCTGGAACTCATCTATTAATGGAATTCAAAGCATTCCTGGAGACCAGATCCCAAGGTGGCAAAATAAATCATATCATTTAGATATGTAAGGGCCTTTAGAAAAGTTCTACTTGCATATATTCTGTTTGGAAAGTCGACTGCGGAGCGATCTAGAGGATTAGAATTCCTGAGTAGAGCTTTATTTAGGCATGATGATTCAGAGTGCAGATGGGCAGTGACAATCAAAGATCTGGAGGGAGGGCTCTGGTGATAGACCAAGCCTGGAATAAAGACAGTTCAGGAGGGCAGGCAGGTTCCAGCTGAACCCTTTAACAGCAGCATAATTGATAGCACCCTGCTGTCTCATTGCTGTGGTGAAGATATGGACCTATGCTCATGTCCTCACAAAAAGGTTGTCCTTTTTTTAAAAAGCTGATTCTAAAAAAAAAAAGACTACATTTTTTTTTCCACACCCAGCATCATTCAGGGTCTGTGTCCAACAAGAAGAGCATCTGCTCCATGCAGCTGAGAGGGCACATGGGGTGTTTCTATCTTGGCATAACTTGCCAGATCTGAGTTCCTAATGTCTTCATGGGACCTGATTTTTTTTTAAATAAATAAACTGCTTCAAAAACAAAAGTAGAAGCCACAAAACAGAAGATAAATTTACAAAATCAATCCAGATCAGTAGTTCCAATACTAAATCTAGAAATTAGATTGCCTGATTGTCAGTGAACTGCTTTTCCCACTGCACATTTTAATTTTTGTTTGGTATGTGCCCATGTGCACATGTGTGGGTTTGTGTGTTACTGTGCATATGTGTGTGTGTTACTGTGCATATGTATGTCTAGGCCATTATGATGTTTTTCTTTCACTTATACATTTACTTATTCTTTTTATTCATATGTTCAACAGAAGTTTGTAGAGTACTATGTTCCATGCACTATTTTATGCTCTGGGCTATCAAATTGAATGACACAAATCTCATCTGTCCTTACAACCTGATCAGAGAGATAAATACACAAACAATAGAGGGTAAGGGCTGTAACAGAAGCATGGGCCATGTGCTACTGGAGCACTTGGTGGGGGAGTGCCTTATCTTTCTGGAAGCGTCAGGAAGCCATCTCAGAGGAGTTGCTATTGAAAAAACAATTGCAGGCTCCATGAAAGCTAGAACTCTGGTTCTGTCACTTGCTTGCTATGAGAACTTGAAGAAGCCTCTGACCTCTCAATACCTCACTTTCCTCATCTGGCAATACTATCTGGTAATAATAATGGTATCTTCCTCAAAAGATTGTACAACAGATTAATGAAGACTGCTCACGTCAAGTGCTTCAAAAAGAGTATGACTCCATACATGTTAGCTATTTTTACGGCTAATGTTAAGGGTTTGAGTGGAAAAGAGACAGGGAATAAAAATATTAGTTAGGCAGGAAAAGAGCATAAACTTTATAGACCATGATATGAAGTTTAAATGTTATTTATATCCAAAAACATGCCATGAAGAAGATCTTAAGCAGGATATTGGCCTGATTAAACATACATCTATAATAAGATTCCTTCATGGTTTATGTACATAGGAAGAAGAATCATGAGAGTCCTGTAGTAATGCAAATGAGATGAGTACTTGAACTAGAGACAGTGGAAGCAAAGGAGGAGTGTGAATAGAAAATATTATAAAGACATAACTTAGGGTATTTGGAGATAATAGATTGCATAACAAATAGCATAATATAATGGTATATTTTGCTTACATAACTAGGTAGACAACAAGGATATTCACTGAAATAAGAAACTCAGGAAAAGAGCAAGTTGAAAACAATATAGTAAGTTAGTTTTTAGACATGATGACCTTGAGGCATTTATGGGCTCTCATATCAGGTAGCTCTAAACAGATGTCAAGGGTTGAATTCTTATTCAACATGCATTTGGAAATAATAGAAATAGTAATCCTGAATTTAAGTATACTTAAGTCATAAAATGTTTGAGATAATTAAACCAAAATTTACTGGTGATTACTATAGGCTAGGACATTTACTAATATATTTGTATGAATAATCCCACAAGTTACACAAAACAACCCCTGAGGCAGATACTATACGGTTTCCATTCCACATATTAGGGAAATGTTTTAAAAGCTTAAGTAACTTGCCCAAAGTCACTGTCTTAGTCCATTTTCTGTTGCTTATAACCAAATACCTGAAACCGGGTAAGTTGTAAATAATTTTATTTCTTACAACTATGAAGGCTAAGAAGACCAAGTTTGAGGAGTTGCATCTGCTGAGAGCCTTCTTGCTGGTGAGGACTCTGAAGAGTCCTGAGGTGGTGCAGGGCATCACATGGCAAGGGAGCTGAGCATGCTAACATGCTGTCCTCAGGTCATTTTTTTCTCTTCTTATAAAGCCACCAATTCCCCTCCCATGATAACTCACTAATCCATTTACCCATTAGTCATTAGAAAGCGCCCTCATGACTCAATCACCTCTTAAAGGCCCTGCCTTTTAACACTGCCACATAGGATTAAGCTTCAACATGAATTTTGGTGGGGACATTCAAACTGTAGAAGTCACATAGATAACGAGTAGGAAATGGAAATGCATCAATTACTATTAGGTTCCTGTGAGGGACAGATCATTCAACATACTAGTAAATTAAATAAATGTAATTTATTTCCTTTTTGTTTCAAATAAGTCTAGAGGGACCCAAGTTCACTCTAATTTATTTTTCTGAAATATTTAGCATGTGGTTTTCTTCTCAGAATCCATAATGTCTGTATTTCAACTATCAGAAAAGATCAGAAAAGGAACTAGAATATGCCATTTTATTTTAAGTATATTTTCTAGAATTTGAACACCATGATTCTGCTGACATCCCATTTTCAATATGTAGTTACAGGACAGGCCTAGCTGCAAGGGAGGCTGGGAAATGTACTACTTTTCCCTTGGGAAGCTAGTGTCCACTTAAAAGTTGGGGGTTCTATTACTAAGTAGGTAGTGGAAAATACATCCTGGGGACTGACAGTCTCTACTGGAGGGATTCACTAGAAAAAAAAAAAAAAAAGTAAGGTTTAAAACATCTTTAAAGACATCAGTTAAATTCCTGGAGTACCACAGCCTTGAATGAAGCACCTGGAGAAAATGAATCCAAGGAGTACAGTAGTTAGAATATGTCAGAGACATTCATCATTACCATCATAAGAGTGCTTCAATTGGGTAGATATCTAGGCCAAACAGTAGACAAAGTACTTCAAAAAATAAAACTTCTGGTAGAAACTGGTGCACACAATACAGATGACTCTGTTGAAGAGAAGCATAAAAAAATCAGGAAAGAAGTTTTAACCAGGTATACATAAAGAATCAATTTGGTGATACTCACACTTTAAGGATAGAGTAATAACAAGCCAAGGTAATGAAAGATGATTATTTCCTTACCAAATGTTTGTTCAAATTACAAAGGGTTCACCTCATGTTTTCTGTAAATAGTGAACTTCCCTGGTGCACCTAAACTAGAATTCAGTTTAAATACATTAAATTTACAGGCAATTTCAGAAACACATTATGAGGAAAGTTAGATGTACTCGAAGTTCCTAAAGTTAGACGTACTCAAGTTTCTTAGACATAGAAAGGAATGGAATTAGTGCACAGAAAATCACTGCACATAAATATTTAGATTTGAGAAGGTGGAACAAGTGTTTACTTTCAAAGGGAGTTCTTCTGGGGAGACAGGTTTTTTGTTGCTGTTGTTGTTGTTGTTTATTTGTTTGAGACAGAGTCTCACTCTGTCACCCACACTGGAGTGCAGTGGTGGGATCTTGGCTTACTGCAACCTCCGCCTCCTGGGTTCAAGCGATTCTCATGCCTCAGCCTTCCAAGTAGCTGAGACTACAAGTGTGCACCACCGTGCCTGGCTAATTTTTTGTGTTTTTAGTAGAGACAGGGATTACCATTTTGTCTAGGCTAGTCTCAAACTCCTAACCTCAGGTGATCTGCCCACCTCAGCCTCCCAAAGTGTTGGGATTACAGACGTGAGCCACTGCTCCTGGCAGACAGGTTTTTTTTTTCTTTTTTTGAGACGGAGTCTGGCTCTGTCGCCCAAGCTGGGGTGCAGTGGCGCGATCTTGGCTCACTGCAGCTCTGCCTCCCGGGTTCACGCCATTCTCCTGCCTCAGCCTCCTGAGTAGCTGGGACTACAGGTGCCTGCCACCACACCCGGCTAATTGTATTTTTAGTAGAGACGGGGTTTCACCGTGTTAAGCCAGGATCGTCTCGATCTCCTGACCTCGTGATTCACCTGCCTCGGCCTCCCAAAGTGTTGGGATTACAGGTGTGAGCCACCGTGCCCGGCCGAGACAGGTTTTATATAAGACACTAAATAGCATATGCCAAGGGCTCCTAAACATAATCTCCAAATAAAAATCTCCTGAATGCTTTTATTAGTCAGGGTTCTGCAGAGAAACAGAACCAACAGGATATATAAATTTATAGTTTATATAGACATCTCTATATAAATATATAGGTATAGACTTGGAGATATAAATATGTAGATATATACATACATGTAGTAAAATATTTTTATAAGGTATTGCCACATGTGATAATGGAGGCTGAAAAATCCCAAGATCTTTCATCTACAAACTGGATACCCAAGAAAGCCAATGGCATAGTTCAGAGGCCTGAGAACTGGAGGACCAATGGTGTAGATTTCATTCTGTGTTCAAAAGCCTGAGAACTAGGAGCAATGAGGGCAAAAATTTGATATTTCATTTGACATAGTGAGGCAGCATTAATAAACTCTCCTCTTTATTTTTGTTTTATTTAGGCCCTCAATAGATTATATAATGCCTACTCACATTGGGAAGGTTTATCTACTTTACTCATCCCACCAATTCAATTGTTAATATCTTCCAGAAACATCTACATGAATATACCTAAAAGTGATGTTTAATCAGCTATCTGGGCATCATGACCCAGTCAAGTTCACACACAAAATTAACCATTATAATACTCTTGTTCTATGCTGAGGCTAATTCTCATGAGTCTTTACATAATATTGAAAAATAGTTTGGGAATTATGTCAATGACTTATAAACAACTTCATAGACCTGAGTTATATTAAAAAAAATAGAAAAACATACCATCCATACACATATTTACAAACCATTCAGCCAGAAACATTTAAAGATACAATTTGAAGGACAACCACAGGCTTTGAGTCCTTGGGATGCATACACCCGCCCTTGCCTTTATAAGTCAAACATGGTGCAGCATGTCCCCATTGCATTCTGCCCCAAAGGTGAGTTGGTCTCTTTCTAGATCTGGTTCTGTGATTAAAATGTTTTCTGATCCTAGGCACATTCTAGGAAAAGAAGGTTCTTTTACCACCTTCTCTCCCAAACCCCATCCTTCATGTCTGCCATTTTTAGCTTAGTGAAGCCTGAAATTTCACCCTTAGAAAATTATTACTTTATCTTAAATTCAATAACACATTTTCACCTCTGTTATATAAATGTTTCTAGCAGGAGAAAACAGAAATGTTGCCCTTTATTTATATCTCAAGCCCCAAAGAAAGAGTTCACACAACTGAGGTTTGTGAATAAAGCATATAAAAATGCAAATTTTCAGTATATTTCTACTTCCCTGTTTCCATACTGTACTTGATACTTAGAAAATAAACCCCAACTTGTTTAAGAACCTCCTCAAAAGAGCTTCCTCTGGAAAATTTTTAGCAGGAAAATGAAATATTTTTTCTAAACAGCCTTTTCCATTTTTTCATCTGTGGTAATAATGGAAGTTAAATCTTTGGCTTCAGTCAAACTATCCTCATTATTTCTGGATAGGGCTGGTGCTTTTCTGTCCTCTTATCTTTACTAATGCTATTTTCTACATGAATAGCCCTCAATACTTTTTTCTGTCTTTCATGATTCAAATATACTTTTAGTGAAGTAAACCATACAAAATGTCAAATGTATACAGCTCCATACATTTTTACTAAATGAGCACACCTTTGCAACCGCCTTCTGGATCAATAAACAGATCATTAAAATACCCTAGAAACCCCTTTAGTGCTCTTGTTGAACACTTCTCTTCTCTGTCTGGGGAATGCAAATTAAACTGACAAAAGACATTAACAGAATTTTTCTTTAAGTTTATTTACATATGGAATTTGCATACACATGAGGAGACTCAGTGATGAGTGCTGTGGTCTGAATGTTGGTGTTCCCCTAAAATTTATGTGTTGGACCTTAATACCCAAAATGATAGCATTAATAATTGGGGCTTTTTAGAAGTGATTAAGTCATTAGAACTCCAACCTCATGAGTAGGATTAGTCCCCTTAAAAAAGAGGTTGAAGGGAGTTGCCTTGCCTTTTCTGCAATGACAGGACACACAAAGGGTGCCATCTATGAGAAATAGACCCTCACCAGACACCAAATCTGCTCGCTCCTCAATCTTAGATTTCACAGCCTCCAGAACTGTAAGCAATAAATACATTTTTATTGTTCATAAATCTAGGGTATTTTGTTATAGCAGCTTGAATAAATTAACACAAGGAGTAACTCATAAGGTGATCAGACTTTGGAGCTTAAATATCTTAACACAGGTTAATAAATTATTAAAAAGTGGCTAAACAAAGAAAAAAAAGGGGATTGGCTTCTAGGGATGAAAGATTGTAGGAAAGTGACTTGGGAATGCATGGAAAATACGGTTTGTTGAGTACAATTTTTATGCCGATGAACTGTTCTCTTTTTTATACAGGAGAAGGAAACAGCTTTATGAATGTGAAAGGGGAAATTTATGCCCTGATTTTAGGCAGAAAAGAAGAGGGCAGAGTGTTCTTCCTGTGTTTACTGTTTTTCAATTACCTTAAGCTCAAAATAAGTTTCTGCTAACTTGGCATATTCTGATCCCCTTTCCCACTTTCCACTTACTAGAACCACCCTAGCTGCTTCCCGCTAATGGGTAATCACTAGCTTGACATCTATTACCATTGTTTTTTTTTGTTTGTTTTTTGTTTTTTTGAAAAAACTGCCTTTGAAATATATTTTAAACGAAAAAATAAAATATATATGCTTTTGTGCCTGAAATATTCTCTTAATGTTGCATTATATTGTCTGTGATGTTCATCCAGGTTAATAGTTGTAGATTATGTATATTCAAGGCTTTATAGTGGTTTATTTTTATAAAAATGCCACAACCTGTTGATCAAGTCTACAATTAATAAATATTGGATGTTTCCAGTTTGGGAATAACATAAATGGTGCTACTGTAATCAAAACAGGTCCATCACCCAGTGTACATGGTGAGTTAATACACAGAGACACTGGGTTGCAACAGAGAAAGAGGTTTAAGTTTAGAACTGCTGAACCTCCATCCAAATCCATCTTTCTGGATTTGGACACCTCAAATCCATCTCTCTGAGGAGTTCAGGGCTAAAGTTTTTAAGGAT
This sequence comes from Macaca nemestrina, assembly GCF_043159975.1. NCBI lineage: Eukaryota > Metazoa > Chordata > Mammalia > Primates > Cercopithecidae > Macaca > Macaca nemestrina. The sequence continues at coordinate 48,137,086 of NC_092143.1, forward strand.
ATTGGAGTGGACTGAAGTGTGGAGATCCTTGATTAATCAAAGAATGCAGGGTGAAGTCATGGGACAGGGAAATTTTCTCATGCTGATTCAGTTCATTGGTGGGGCTCTTTAAACTAGCTGGCATTAGCATTTCCAATGAAATGCAGAATCTGCTTAATGTATTCTTTGCTTTTTTTTTTTTTTTTTTTTTTTTGAGATGGAGTCTCGCTCTGTCGCCCAGGCTGGAGTGCAGTGCAGTGGCGCAATCTCAGATCACTGCAAGCTCTGCCTCCCCGATTCATGCCATTCACCTGCCTCAGCCTCCAAAGTGGCTGGGACTTCAGGCGCCCACCACCACGCCCCGCTATTTTTTTGTATTTTTAGTAGAGACGGGGTTTCACCGTGTTAGCCAGGATGGTCTCAATCTGACCTTGTGATCTGCCCGCCTCGGCCTCCCAAAGTGCTGGGATTACAGGCGTGAGCCACTGTGACTGGCCTTGATCTATTATTAAATGAAAACCTTATAATCCTAATTTCAGAGATTTTGTCTAAAAGGACAATGGGGATGCAAATGGTCAGTATCTAGTGTTGTACGGTTCTTAGTTATAAGGAAATGGGTCAAAGTGCAACCTTGATTAATGCTTAATTATAACTATTTCTGTTCAGAACTCTTGCTAACCCAGTGAGGACAGCCTCACTGCTATGAATATTATTAAATGCTATTTGGTAAATATGCAAGTATTTTTGTTAGATATATAACCCGGAGAGAAATTGTTTGGCAATAGGTATGTGTATAAACAACTCTAGTAGATATGACCACACAGGTGCAATAAATAAGAGTTCTGAATGTTTCATACACCCACAAACATTTGATTTTTTTTAATTTTGTCCATTCTAGTAAGTGTGTAGTGTTACTGCATATATTATTAATTTACCCTTTTTAATGACCAGAGATGATGAAGGTTTTTTTCATAGTTTTGTTGACTGTTTGGAAAACCATTGTTTTTTTTTTTTTTCATTTTTTTGTAAAGTTTTACTCTTTGCTCATTTTACTGTTCACCTGTTGGCATTTTGGTTACAATTCGGAGAGTTCTTTGTATATTGAATATGATTCTTTTATGGGTAACAAATATCTTTTCTCACTTTGTGGTTTGAATTTCTAACTCTTAACAGCATATATTGATTTAACGAAGGGTTTAAAGTAGTCCAACTTATCATCTTTCTTATGATTAGTGTGTTTTCTGTCCAGTATATAAAATATTTGCATATAGCCTGAAGGCCATATTTTCTCTCTTTGTTTATTGCTCTTTAGAAGTTTTCACTTTAAAAAAAATGGTGGCTTTACTGAGATATGATTCACATACCATAAAATCTACCTATTTAATAGTTTGAGGTACAATTAAGGTGTTTTTTTTTTCCTTACAGTTAAAGGTTCAACTTGCTAGTTTTTAGTGTATTTACAGATATAAACAATCATCACCACGGTCAATTTTAGAACATTTTCATCATCTTCAAAAGAAACCCCATAGCCTTTATCTATCATTCTCCTAACTCTCTGCACCTCCAAGCCCTAAGTAACCACTAAGTTACTGTCTGTTTCTATAGGTTTGCATATTCTAGACATTTATTACAAATGGACATATATAACATGTAATTTCTTGTTTCTCTCACTCAACATAATATTATCAAAATTCATCTATGTTTTATAGCATGTATCAAGATTTCTTTTCTTCATATGGATAAGATTCAATGTTATAAATACAGTTGGCCCTTTAAAAAGATAGATTTGAACTGCTCAGGTCTATTTTATGCATGAATTTTCTTCTGCTTCTGTCACTCTTGATACAAGAAGACCAACCCCTCCTCTTCCTTCTTGTCTTTAGCTTACTCAATGTGAAGATGACCACAAGGGTTAAGACTTTAATGATGATCCACTTCCACTTAAAAAATAATATATTTTCTCTTCCTTATGATTTTTTAACATTTTATTTTCTCAATTTACTTTAAGAATATAGTATATAACACATATAACATGAAAAAATACGTGTTAATCAAAGTTTATGTTATCACTAAGGTAGACAGTACACTACTAGAAGTTAGGATTTTTGGGAGTTGAAATTTACATGTGAATTTTTGACTGCCTGCGGGGTCAGACCCTATAACCCCCAAGTTGTTCAAGAATCAACTGTATACCACCTTTTCTCTATCCATTCATCATTTGATGGACATGTAGAAGTTTTGATTTTTTTATCTTACCTTTTACTGTATATTTACATTTGCCATCTATCTAAAATTGACTTATGTGTGCTTATGAGGTAGAAATTTAAGGTTCATTTTTTCCCTTATGAATATTAAATTGATGCAGACTTATTTAAAAAGCCATCTTTTTCCTACTGTATTATAAATTATGCATCAAGTCTTGTATATATGTGAGTTTCTGCTCTTTCTATTCTATTTTAGTTGTATATCTGCTTATCCTTGTAACAAGTCCAGAAAATTTTAATTAGAATAGGGTGAACATTATAATCTAAGATTTCCAAATCTTTTAGGGTTTGTTTCTTCTTAAGAATGCCTAGACTGTACTTGTCCCTTGCATTTCCGTATATTATTTTTTTAATGAGCTTGTCAATTTCTTTTGAAAAATGGCTGAGATTTTTATTGGACTTACAATGGATATATAGATCACTTCGTGGAGAAATATCTTTACATTGAATCTTCCATTCCATAATGTTTACAATGTACATCTCCACTCCATTTATTCTTTGAAGAAATCTTGTACATTTTTGAGAGATATTCAATATTTCAATGTTTTTTAAAGATAGTGTAAATGGCTTGTTTTTTCTCTTTCTATATCTTTTTACTTGGGGCACATCTGAATTTGCCAGAAATTGTGAATACTCATTTTTTAATTTTCACTCCTAGTATAAGTGAATGTCTAATCTCTATTGTATTAATCCATTTTCATGCTACTATGAAGAAATAAATACTTGAGACTGGGCAATTTATAAAGAAAAGAGGTTTGACCGGGTGCAGTGGCTCATGCCTGTAATCCCAGTGCTTAGGGAGGCCAAGGCAGGTGGATCACCTGAGGTCAGGTGTTCAAGACCAGCTTGGCCAATATGGCAAAACCCTGTCTCCACTAAAAATACAAAAACTAACTGGGTGTGGTGGTGCATCCCTGTAGTCCCAGTTACTTGGGATGCAGGCTGAGGCAGGAGAATCGCTTGAACCTGGGAGGTGGAGGTTGCAGTGAGCCGAGATCACACCACTGCACTCCAGCCTGGGTGACAGAGCAATACTCTGTCCTAAAAAAGCAAACAAACAAAACTCCAGGCATGGTAACTCACACCTGTAATCCCAGCACGTTGGGTAGCCGAGGTGGGCGGATCACCTGAGGTCGGGAATTTGAGACCAGCCTGACCAACATGGAAAAAGCCTGTCTTTACTAAAAATACAAAATCAGCCAGGCGTGGTGGGGCATGTCTGTAATCCCAGCTACTTGGGAGGCTGAGGCAGAAGAATCGCTTGAACCCGGGAGGCAGAGTTTGTGGTGAGCCGAGATCATGCCATTGCACTCCAGACTGTGCAACAAGAGCGAAACTCCATCTCAAAAAAAAAAAAAAAAAAAAAAAAAGTAAAAAAAGTTTAATGGACTCTTTGTTCTACATGGCTGGGGAAGCCTCACAATCATGGCAGAGGTGAAGGATGAGCAAAGGTATGTCTTAGGTGGTGGCAGGTGAGAGAGCGTGTGCAGGGGAATGGCCCTTTATAAAAACATAAGATCTTGTGAGATTTATTCAGTATCATGAGAACAGCACAAGAAAAACCCACCCTCATGATTCAATTACCTCTCACTGAATCCCTCCAATGACACATGAGGATTATGGGAGCTGCAATTCAAGATGAGATTTGGGTGGGGTCACAGCCACACCATATCATCCATGAAACCTTAAATTCTTCTGTAAGCCAATATCTTCCATCTCTCTATAAATCTTCTCCCCCTCCAATTAATTTGTCACTATCAAATCTTTTACTACCTTTGGCATATCTTTCATTTCCAAGTATTACTTAGTAGTGTAGCTAATAAAGTACAGTTTTCTTTGGTATAAGTCTTATTCATCATATAGTCCGTGTAACATAATTTCCTACCTAGAAACTTCAATAGAGCTTTAATTGTCTAGAGAAGATAAACGAGAAGCTGAAAATAAATAGATAGACTTGGCAATCGATGAAACTGGTACAATTATTTGTGTGTGTGTTCTTCCTACTCCTCTTTCCATTCTTCACTCTCTCACCCTGCCTGCCAGATAAACAATACTCATGAAAAGTCACTCTTCTCACCTGAACCCTTTAGCAAGGCCTCATGTTCCATTTAGGGACTGATGTCTTGTAACAAACATCGCTGTCTGCTGAGGGGAAGGATTTCTCCAAACTCTGATGGAGAACTGGTTGGGCAGACCACATTCACTTTCTGGGAAAGTTATGTGTGATGTGGAGACTCAGTTTCCTCATCTGGAAAATGTAAAGCACCTATAAAATGTACTGAATTGATTTAAGTTCCTTCATGTTACTCATAAAAAAGCATGGCAAATATTTTTACCCTAAGGTACTAAATGATGATATTACCATTACTAAATTAATATTATATACTTGCTTGCTCCAGAAAGTACACCACAGAGATATTAAACATAAAATAACATTTCATAGGCAACCTCTTATTCTACCTTTGCATATCACCTTTCTTACATGAGTGGGTTTAAACTCTTAACATTTTTCCACTTTCACAAAAAGATCGTATGCATCATAAAAATAATTGAGAATCTTCTAAAAAGCACATATTTCTGCTTACCAGGGTTTGCTTATATGCTTTCTACTTAAACTGTAGAGACATTACCAGGTTTAGAAAATAAAAATACAAGATGCCCAGTCAAATTTGAATTTTATATTGCATCATATCAAATTTACTTATATCAAATTTGTTCATGCAATATTTGGGACATTACTAAAAATTTATTGTTTATGTCATATTCAAATACAACTGTACATTCTGCATTTTACGGTCAATCTTAACTGATCTTTTGAAAAATCTATTTGGAGAATTCCCTGGCTTTCTTTGAGATCATCTCTAGTGGGGATTTCAGGTGGGTTAACAGAAATCTTAGAAGCAATTACTAGAGGTATACATTACTTTTCCCTTTCTTTATCCCACAAGTGGACAACCAACCTGCATCTAAACTCAGGTACTTCACCGATTCTCTGGTTACTGTGATGTCTACCTTCCTAAGCTCAGCCTGTCATTCAACTAGGGCACTTGCTCCTATGCCTTCTCTTACTTAATGACTTGCTTTCACATTTATTCTTTCTTCTGCATTGCTAATTTGTCCTTCTATAGTGAATTACTTTCATTATTTAAAAAATTCTCTTGATCTTATATCTTCCTTAATCTACACCTCAGTTATAAAAAAACTATCAAGGTACTGGATACAATATCAGGCTCCCCTCATTCACTTTCCATTCTCTCCTCTGATGACTCCAGATAGTATTATCTTTTCCATTATCTCCCTTGCCAGCTGGTAAAAAGGCAAGCTTTGCCAGTGGAAGGTGCTGAGGGACAGTACAGGATGTAACGGGTTCTTCCTTGGTTCCCTGTGTTTTGTTCCTATAGACCCTACTAAATAAAGACAGCTACAGGCAACATTTATGTTAATTTTCTAAAAAAGTGTCTGAAGTGACGTAATTTACAAACTCAGAGAAGAAAACAGAGTAAGAAAGAAAAAAAAAAAAAAACTACCACAACACCATAATTCAGAGATAATTTTTTTTTCTTTTTTTTTTTTTTTTTGAGACGGAGTCTCGCTCTGTCACCCAGTCTGGAGTGCAGTGGCGCGATCCCAGCTCACTGCAAGCTCCCCCTCTCGGGTTCACGCCATTCTCCTGCCTCAGCCTCCTGAGTAACTGGGACTACAGGCGCCCGGCACCTCGCCTGGCTAATTTTTTGTATTTTTAGTAGAGACGGGGTTTCATCGTGGTCTCGATCTCCTGACCTCGTGATCCGCCCACCTCGGCCTCCCAAAGTGCTGGGATTACAGGCGTGAGCCACCGCACCCGGCCCAGAGATAATTTTTATTGACATTTGGGTAAATAAATACACTGACAAAACATTTCAAGCATAAATAATATACAGTGTTAAATACATAAAATGTTTAGGCTAAGTAACTTTTTTAACTCACTGTCTCATAAAATAATATCATTAATAAATATGACTTACAATATCATGTTCCTGTCCGCTTAATCTCTCAATATTTGAATTGCATAAATTATTTAAATAATTATTTTAAATGTATTTCTTAAATAACTCTTTATCTAGATTTTGATTTTAAGAAAATATAAAGAACAATTTTAAAAATATACACAGATATATAGGCAGAAATCCCTTGTTGTCCATGGGGAAATGATTTCAAGGCCCATGCAGATACCAAAATCCATGGATGCTCAAATCTCTCATATAAAGTGGCATCAGGGAGAAGAGGTGGAGTGAGATGGCCAAATAAAAGGCTGCAGTAATTGTCCCCCCAACAGGAACACCAAATTTAGCAACTATCTACACAAAAAAGCACCCTCATAAGAACTAAAAATCAGGTGAGCACTCACAGTACCTGCTTTTAACTTTACATCACTGAATAAGGCACTGAAGACAGTCAAAAAGACAGACTTGAATTACCAATGCCACTTCTCCTCCATTGCCCAGTAGTAGGCTACATAGTACAGAGAGAGAATCTGGGCACTTGGGAGAAGGACAGCACAGTGATTGAAAGACATTGCATTGAATTCAGTGCTGCCCTGGCACAGCAGAAAGCAAAACCTAGTTGAACTCAGCTGATGCCCACCCACAGAGGGAGCATTTAGATCAGCCCCAGTCAGAGAGGAATCACCCATCCCAGGAGTCAGAACTTGAGTTCCAGCAAGCCTTGCCACTGCAGGCCAAAGAGCTCTGGAGTCATAAATAAACTTAAAATGATGGCTAGGCCACAAGAACTGCAACTATTAGCAAGTACTAGTGCTGAGCTGGGCTCAGAGCCAGTGAATTTGACACCAGCTAAGGCTGCTAAAGGAGTGCTTATGCCACCCCTCCCCCAACCCTAGTTTGCACAGTTCAAGGCTCAAAAAGAGACCCCTTCCATCCACTTGAGATGAGGAGAGTAAAGAGTAAGGAGAACTTTGTCTTGCTATTTGGATACCAGTTAAACAATAGTTGGATAGGGCACTGTTAGAGTTGTGAGTCCCACGTTCTAGATCCTAGCTCTCGGAAAACATTTCTAGACACATGTTGTATCAGAAGGGAACCCACTACCTTGAAGGGAAGGACACAGTCCTGGAAGGACCCATTACCTGCTGACTAAAGAGCCCTTGGTCCCTGAATAATCTCTAGTGATACCCAGGTACACCATAAGCCTCGGATGAGACTCTGAGATGTGCTGGTTTCAGGTGAGTCCCAGAATATCCCAAGTTGTGGTGGCTCCAGTGAGAGACTCCATCTGCTTGAGAAAAACAGAGGGAAAAAAAGAGGGACTTTGTCTTGTACCCTAAGTACTAGTTTATTTGGGTACAGCACCAAATGGGTTCATGGGTTACCCAATTTTAGGCTTTGAATCTTGGATAGAATTTCTGTTTTTGCCCTGGATCAGAAAATATCCAACTGCCATGAATGATGAGTCCCAGGCTTGGCAGCATTCACCACAAGCTAACCAAAGAACACTTGGGCTTTAAATAAAAATCAGTGGTAGCCTAGCAGTGCTTCCCAGGTGTCTGTTGTGGTGGTGGTCATGGGTGAGGCTCCTTTGCCTGTTAAAAGTGGAGGAAAGAGTAGAAAGTACTGTGTCTCATGGTGTGAGTGCAACTCAGCCACAATAGAATTGAAAACCAGGTAGATTTCTAAAGTTTTTGACTCCCAGAATGTAAAGACTAAATAAATACTTAACTCTTTGATGCCCAAACACCAACAAACATTCACAAGCATCAGTACCATCCAGGAAAATACGATCTCATCAAACAAACTAAATAAAGCTTCAAGGACCAATCCTGGAGAAGCAGAGAGATGTGACCTTTCAGACAGAGAATTTAAAATAGCTGTTTTGAGGAAACTCAAAGAAATTCAAGATAACACACAGAAAAAATTCAAAATAATATCAGATAAATTTAACAGAGAGATGGAAATAATTAAAAATAAGCAGGAATTCTGGAGTTCAAAAATGCAACTGACATACTGAACAATGCACCAGAGTCTCTTAATTGCAGAATTAATTAAGTGGAAGAAGGAATGAATGAGCTTGAAGGCAGCCTATTTGAAAATATACAGCCAGAAAAGACTAAAGTAAAAAGAATAAAACACAGTGAGCCATGTGTTCAGGTTATAGAAAATAGCCTTAAAAGGGCAAATCTAAGAGTTATTGGCCTTAAAGAGGAGATGGAGGAAGTGATAGAAGTAGTAAATTTATTCAAAGATATAATAACCAAGAACTCTCCAAATCTAGAGAAAGATATCAATACCCATGTACAAGAAAGTTATAAAACACCAAGCAAATTTAACCTAAAGAAAACTACCTCAAGGCATTTAATAATCAAACTTTCAAAGTCAATGATAAAGACAGGATTCTAAAAACCCAAGAGAAAAGAAAAGAAGATAAGAAAAGCAGAGAAAAGAAAACAAAAGAATGACATACAATGGAACTCCAATATGTCTGATAGCAGACTTTTCAATAGAAACTTTAAAGAACAGGAGAGAGTGGTATCTCATGTTTAAAGTTCAGAAGAAAAAACAAACAAACAAACAAACAAAACCCTTGTGCCCTAGAATATCATATCCAGTGGAAATGTCATTCAAACATGAAGGAAAAATAAAGACTTTACCAAACAAACAAAAGCTGAGGGATTTTTGTCAATATCAGACCTGTCTTAAAAAAAATGCTATAGATAGAGTACATAATCAGAAAGAAAAGGATGTTAATGAGCAATGAGAAATCATCTGAAGACACAAAACTCACTGGTAATAGTAAGTACACAGAAAAAGCACAGAATATTATAACACTATAATAGTCGTGTAGTCTTAAGTACAAAAACTAAAAGATGAACCAATCAAAAATAACTACAATAGCTTTTCAAGATATAAACAGTAAAATAAGATATAAATGGAAGCAACACAAAGTTAAAAATCAGGGTGACAAAATTAAAGTGTAGAGTTTTTACTAATTTTCTTTTTGCTTGTTAGTTTATTTATGCAAGCAGTGCTAAGTTGTTATAGCTTAAAATAGTGGGTTATAAGACAGTATTTGCAGCCTCATAATAACCTCAAATCAAAAAACATACAATAGATACACCAAAAAAATAAAAAGCAAGAAATTAAATCATACCATCAGAAAATCATTTTCACTAAAAGGAAGACAGGAAGAAAGGAAAGAAGAAAGAGAAGAGTACAAAACAACCAGAAAACAAATAACAATGACAAGAGTAAGTCCTTAAGTATGAATAATAATACTGAATGCAAATGAAATGAATTCATCAATAAAATTACAGAATGGCTGGGAAAAAAAAAAAAAAAAAAGACACAATGATCTGTTGCCCACCATAAATACACTTCACTTACAAAGACACATATAGATTAAAAATAAGAGGACAAAAATAGACCTTTCATGCCAATGGAAATCAAAACAAGCAAACAAACAAACAAAGAAAAACAACAAAAAAAAGCAAGAGTAGCTATCAGATAAAACTATAAAAAAGAAACAAAGAAGGTCATTATGCAATGATAAAGGAGTCAATTCAGCAGGAGGATATAGCAATTGTAAACATATTTGCTCCCAACACTGGAGTACCCAGATATATATGTAACAAATACTATCAGAGTCAAAGAGAGAGAGATACCTCAATAGAATAATAGCTGGAGACTTCACCCCATTTTCAGCATTGGACAGATCTTTTAGACAGGAAATCAAAGAAATATTGAACTTTATCTGCACTATAGAGCAAATGAATCTAAGAGATATTTACCAAACATTTCATCCAACAGCTACAGAATACACATTCTTTTCCCCAGCACAGAGATCATTCTCAAAGATAAGCTATGTTAGGTCACAAAACAAGTCTCTTATATGTTGTGTGACAACATACTAAATATTGAAATAATATCAAGCATTTTTTCTGACCACAGTGGAATAAAACTAGAAATAAGAGAAATTTTGCAAACTATACAAATACATGGAAATTAATTGTTTCTGAATGACTGGTTGGTCAATGAAGAAATTAAGAAGGAAATTTAAAATTTTCTTAAAACAAGTGATAATGGAAACACAACATACCAAAACCTAGGGGATATAGCAAAAGCAGTAATAAATGGGAAGTTTATTGCTGTAAGTACCCACATCAAAAAAAGAAAGAAAAAATTTCAAATAAACAACCTAATGATGCATCTTAAATAACTAGAAAAGCAAGAGTAAATCAAGCCTAAAATTACTAAAAGAAAATAAGTAGGCCAGGCGTGGTGACTCACGCCAGTAATCCCAGCACTTTGGGAGGCCCAGGCGGGTGGATCACGAGGTCAGGGGGTGGATCACGAGGTCAGGAAATCCAGACCATCCATGCTAACACGGTGAAACCCCATCTCTACTAAAAATATTAAAAATCAGCTGAGCATGGTGGTGGGCGCCTGTAGTCCCAGATACTCAGGAGGCTGAGGCAGGAAAATGGCGTGAACCCGTGAGGCAGAGCTTGCAGTGAGTCAAGATCGCGCCACTGCACTCCAGCCTGGGGGACAGAGCGAGACTCCATCTCAAAAAAAGAAGAAGAAGAAAAAGTAACAAAGATCAGAGCAGATTTAAATGCAATTAAAATGAAAATAATACAAAAATTAATGAAACAAAAAGGTGGTTTTTTGAAAAGATAAACAAAATTGACAAACCTTTAGCCAGACTAAGAGAAAGAAAAAAGAGACCAAAATGAATAAAATCAGAGATGGAAAAGGAGACATTGCAACTGATACTGCATGAATTCAAAGGATCATTAGTGGCTGCTATGAGCAACTATATGCAAATAAGTAGAAAAATCTAGAAGAAATAGATAAATTCCTAGACACACACAACCTACCAAGATTTACCTATGGAAAAAAAAAAAAAAAAAAATCTGAACAGACCAAAAAAAAAAAAAGTAATGAGATTAAAGCCATAATAAAACCTCTCCCAGGAAAGAAAAGCCTGGGAACCTATGGCTTCTCTGCTGAATTTTCCCAAACATGTAAAGAACTAATACCAATTCTACTGAAATTATTCCAAAAATAAAGGAGGAAGGAATACTTCCTTAATCCAAAATGGCATGGTACTGGCATAAAAACAGACACATAGGTCAGTGGAACATAATAAGGAACCCAGAAATAAATCCATATATCTGCAGTGAACTTATTTTTGACAAAGTTGCCAAGAATACACGCCGGAGGAAGGATAGTCTCTTCAATAAATTATGCTGGGAAAACTGGATATACGTATGCAAAAGAATGAAACCAGACTCCTTTCTCTTGCCACATGCAAAAATCAAATCAAAATGACTTACGACTGAAATCCAAGACCTCACACTATGAAATTACTAAAAGAAAACATTGGTGAAACTCTCCAGGTCACTGGAGTGAGCACAAATTTCTTGAGTAATACACCACAAGCACAATCAACCAAAGCCAAATGTATAAATTGGCCCCACATCAAGTTAAAAAGCTTCTGCACAGAAAAAAAAAAAAAAAAAAAAAAAACAATTAACAAAGTGAAGATACAACACAGAGAATGGAAGAAAATATGTACAAACTACCCATCTGTCAAGGAATTAATAACTTGAACATACAAGGAGCTCAAACAACTCTACTGGGAAAAAGTCGAATAACCCCACAAAAGAATGGTCAAAAGATTTGAATAGACATTTCTTAAAAGAAGTTAATATTGTAGTTTACTTACTGTCTGCTACTGCTTTTAAAGCACCATGGCAGAGTTGATTAGTTGCCACATAGACTTTTGCCCAAAAAGCTTAATATATTTACTATCTGGTCTACACAGAAAAAATTACCCCTTGTCTAGGTTGATAACTTAATCATTCCTACAAAAACTGTTGAAAAGTAAAATCAGGTAATTTGTGATCTTCATCAGTTACTAAACATGCGCTTATTGAGCCCCTATTCTGATTTCAGAGTTCTTGGGGATAAAATCAATATATAGTAGACATAAAGATGGAGAAGAAAGACTCTGGCACTCCAGAAGTGGGAAGGAGAAAAGTGAGGGATGAAAAATTATCTAATGGATGCAGTGTCCAATATTTGAGTGATGGGTATAGTAGAAGCCAACTCCCCACCATTATACACATAATTCTCATGTAATTAGCACATGTACCCCATAATCTATTTTTTTAATTGAGATGTATTATACATGATTATTCATAAAACAAGTATGTTAAAGTTAGGAAAATAAAATACCAGCACAGACAAAATAATATGGGAATATGAAATTGAGCACTTAGTTTAGGTGAGGCATCTTTTTGAAAGTCTTATATATATATATATGATGCTGCACCCTTCCCACAATTCGTAGAAAATATCTCATTGAAGGAGGTTGTCTGATTGAGGCCATCTAAAAAGATTTTTAGGTGACTTCCTCAGTTTTACATTCTCTAAGCTAACATGTCTTCTCATTTCTGATTTAGGAAGAAGTTCCTAAACTGGTTCATTTAAACTGGTAAGTTCTTGATAAATGACATACACACTAATTGTGTCAATAACCAGGATGTTCCTACAGGGCAATGAATTTTGCTAACTCTGAACAATGGATAAATGACACATCTAGTCTGTTTAAATGACCTGTTTGCTGTTATCTGCACACAGTAATTTACTGGAGGAAATTGGATTTTGCTGGCCTATACTTCCTGCTTTGTTCACTTTGTGCTTCTCTCTTCTATTCTAACTAGTAAATGAGTCAATCTTCAACATAATGCTTTTAAAGTCTAATACTTCGTGAGAAACTTTTTTTGATACTCATGAAATTAAAATGAATAACTTGCTGTTGAGAACATTCTCATAAGACTATAAAAGAAGACAGATAAAATATTTTTTAAATGTTTCTAGAAATATTCTATATTTCAGAAAAGTTGCTGCATATACTATCACTTCTAATTGATATAATTTCATCTTAGAACACTCAATAAAGTGAAAAGCATGAGTGTGAACACTGACAGTACTTATGTTTCAGGTGAACAAAACCTCTGTAGCCACAAAAAGCTCCTATAGATATTTAGGTTAACTTGCTGCCTGTTGTCACTAAAAATGCAAACAAAAATGGCTCTTTTATTCAAACTCTGACATTGAACTTAATGAAGCAATCAATCAGCCAACCAAGAAGCATCTGCAGAGCATTTACTTAATGTACGACATTGTTCTGGGGTACTCTAAATTTCTGGGCACCATAATAATTCTAACTTTTTAAAAAATCAAATTTGGAAAAAGGTCAATAGAGATAGAAAATAGTGAAATATATAGAATATAAAATTAGGAACACCTAATAGATTTTTGATCTCCCAAGAGATTAGTCCTCCACTTAATACATGTAAAATGCTAAATAAATAATTTGTAAATCAAGCATTTGGTAAGTACAAATTTGTGATGTGCAATCTCCAAATGTAGTTCACTTCAGAGAATTTGCAGATTGATTTTTGAGATAGTTTAGAAAATTGTCAATGAGGTTATGAATTTTCACTTTACCTTTTCAGGTTGGGAAGATTTAGATGAACATAGTGTTTAGAGAGTGGGAAAAACACAACCAAAGATATATTTACAGACATAGAAATGGGTATAGCATATGAGAGAAAGATTATCTTATTTGTGTATTAATCAATAGGAAAATTGAAGCCAGATTTTCATGAACTCAAAAACTAGTAAAAAAAAAAATGGATTGGCATAATGAATAAAAATCACCTTTTGCAAATTCTTGAACAGTATGACTAGATGTGAAATGAGTATTTTGTATACAGTAAGAATTATTCTAACCAAGCAGGGCTTCATAATAGGTGTTTAAATCTGGGCCAGGATTTATTTAGTTTGATAACTGGCTCACAAGAGCACAGGTTTCTCTTTGTGAATTATAATACAGTGGCAACTTGTTAACTTTCTTAGTAAAGTTAACCTACTTTAAAATTAGACCCGTGCAAGTTTTATTTATTAAAATTAACTAGAATAACTTTTTGTGACCCCTGCTCCTTTCATTTTTTAGCTTAAAGCCCAAAGCACTTTTTCTGATTGTACCGAAGGTCAGTTTAATTTCTAAATGCTTGCAAATCTAGCAAAACTCTTGCTAATTTCTTGCAATTTCCACCTTCTTTGTGTGCATTAGAAGCCCAAGGGAGTGTTCATAGGGATGATTACCTGGTTCATATACAGTGAGGTATGAATGAACCTGATTGTCATTCTTTGAATTAAATGAAATGTTTGCATTATTTGTATTTAATTAAAGAACATAATTGTTCTTATAAATTCTCTTCAAGTTTTTTTTTTATTTGAAGTTGTTACATGAGACCACCTCACCTACATACAGCTTCTACTTCTAGCAAGTAAAAAACTAGACTAAATTAATTATCTAGTCTACAGATACACGATATAATAATGCTAAAAGTAATCTAAAATCCACATGGACATGATTTGCCTAAAAGGTAAATAATAGACAATTAATCAAAAGCAAGCTAGTAAAGTTTGTAGGAGGAAGAATCTTACGAGCAAATTAAAGTTGAGGGGGACACAGGTTAGCAAAAGCACCTTGTAGAGATGGTATTCAGAAGGTAACATAATATTAGCAGGAAGACCAGTTGGAATTAAGGGTAGATGCAGTCCAGATGAGAATTAGACTCCTGGGGGCAGCAGATTAGAAGCAGAGACAATAAATTCCAGTTCATTTAATCAAGAGAACTTCAGCAGAAGTGTAGTATAGCATCTTTGATAACTTAATTAGCCCCAAATCAATTTTCTTATTTTCTGTGTAATTAGAAGTTTTCTTTTATTTATTCCAGAAAACTGAAGTTGTTACGTGTGATCTGCCTCAACTTTTCAGTAACTACCACTCATAAATCTACAAAAAACTCTCTCCCTTTCTCTACACACACACACACACACACTCACACAGATCATTTCCTCCAGTATTAGAAATTTAGGTGCAACTTCTCTTATTCATGGCCAACTTTCACCTTTGCTCTTAAATCAGACTCTTACATATTTTCTGGTACCTTACTCCATCAGTAATTCCCACTCCCATTTAGTTGGTGCTTTTACAGTTTAAACTGCTCCACTCCTGAAAATTAATTTCCGAGACTAGAGTCCTGCTAGTCACCTGTAGAATGAAAGATTAACTAAACTTTCCCATTTCTTTTTTTTTTTTTTTTTTTTTTAGACGGAGTCTTGCTCTGTCACCAGGCTGGAGTGCAGCGGCATGATCTCGGCTCACTGCAACCTCCAACTGCCTGGTTCAAGTGATTCTCCTGCCTCAGCCTCCTGAGTAGCTGAGATTACAGGTTCGCCCCACCATGACCAGCTAATTTTTGTATTTTTTTAGTAGAGACGTGGTTTCACCATGTTGGCCAGGATGGTTGCAATCTCTTGACCTCGTGATCTGCCCGCCTCGGCCTCCCAAAGTGCTGAGATTACAGGCCTGGCACAGGTAGTGTTCTTTATAGCCATGTAATAGTATAGAGTAGTTTTACCTTTATGTAGACTGGCTCATTCAGTAAGTAGTCTTTTGCATTTGACTCTTTGGCAGTGTTAGATTCTTGAGACTCTTCTATGCTTATGTGTGTAATAGTTTTTGCTAATTCTAACACAAATGATTCTTCCATTCTACTGCTGATAAATGTTGATGATTTAGTTTTGGGCCACCATGAATTGTGTTGTTGATATGATATCCATTTTTTATTTTAGTCATTTTGGTAGATATGTGGTGGCATGTCATTGAGGTTTTAAGTTGCATTACTCTTGATATCAAACATTTTGCATATGTTTATTAGCCTTTGGATAATGAAATGTAAATTTAACGCTTTTGTTTACTTTTCAATTGAATTATCTGTTTTTAAATACTTTTTAAGTCATTATGTTCTGGATGTCAATTATGTGTGTGTGTATACATTGTGTATATATAGTTATATATATAATTTTTCTAAATATAAAAAGACACATATATTTTCTATTATATAGTTACTTATATGTAATAATTTACTCATATATAACAGCAAATATAAATATATATTTTTATACTTGAAAATATATAAATATATCTATATAATTATAATAAATAGCAAATACACAAATACAGCAAATGTTTTACCCCATTATGTGTCATACACTTTCATTTTCATTCTTTTAGTGATGTATTTTGATAAATAAAAGCTTTAAATGAGAATGTTGCTCACTTTATCAGTTTTTTCTTTAAGGCACATATATATTGTGTACTGCTTTGTCAGTATTAATCAGTATTGTCTTCCTTGCCTTATTCTGATTCTCAAGTTAAACATTTCCAAAAATTTTACCACTAATTGTTATTTGCATAGGTTTTTATAAATAGTACTTACTGCATTAAGAGTCCCCTATATTCCTACTTTGCTAAGAGTATTTGATTATAAATGGATGTAGAATATTTTCTAATGCTTTCTATGCATCTATTAATATGATTGTATGTTTTCTCTTAATTTTCTGATAATATGTGAATTATATTAATTGATTTTACAAGGTAAACTAAACCTTTTAATAAACTTGAGCATCAATACTTTGCGCTTTTCATGCATTTCTGTGTGTTATTTGAGGTAGATGCTTAGACACTTGATTTTGAAGTTTTCTTCGTTTCAAATATATGCATTGCAGGCTTTACATTTCCCTTCATGCAGTTTTATTTGTATATCATCAGGATTTCATCAAGAGACAAAACCCCCATTGCAATTTGCACATAATTTTACTAAAGAACTATTAATTATAGCAAAGAATTACCTACCAAGATATAAAGAGAGCTCTAAAGAATAAATAACAGATAAAAGGAGCAACTACTACGTCTGGGGCTAGGGTAGGACTCTCAAGAAAGGGGAAAATCTGGAAGAGCAGTCTCTCTACTCTACAGCTATAATCCAGACTGAATAGGAAGTATTAGATTTGTGGAACTGACTGGGAAGCTGCCCATACAAGGTATTTGCTAATACACCCTGCACAGGGAAATAACTTGCTAGGATGCTTGAGGAAGCTGTTGACAAAGAGGCACCAATCACACTGTGACACTCACTGGAAATGAGCACCACTGGTATCCTGTGCAGAGGTAACTTCCACCTATCTCAGGAACAGAAACAGTCTAGAACCAGAAACAGACCTCAATTTCTGCAGTGTATCTCCAGATCTTCCTAGTAAATAAGTTTGATCCAGTGCCAGTTGACAAAAGAGAAATGCTATGAGGTCCAGAAAACCAAGGATGGTAGATTTGGAACTGAAAGGCAATACATTAATTACTGTCATAAGCGACAACCTATAAATATTTATTTGCCAGGTTATATTAAAAAAAATTTGTTCTCCAATTTGTATTGACTTTGTCTTTGACTAATGAATTTTTAGAAATACAATGCTCAATTTACAAACACTGGGGGAATTAGTCGTTATTTACATTTTCCTTATTGGCTTAATTTTGTTGCTGTGAGGGAATATATATCAAATGATTTTAATTTTTTTCATGTGGAGACTTGTTTATTAGCCATATATATTATCAAATTGACAACTGTTCCATGTATATTTAAAAATAAGGTCTAGTCTGTTATTGCTTATTACAATCTTATTTACTAATAAGTTTCCAAATATATCAAAAATATCAACATATTTTTGAATTGGTCTATTTCTCATTTATTATTTTGCCAATATATCTAAAAATGTTTTGTACTTTCTATGGAAATAATTACATTCTCTGCAAAGAATAATAGTTGCATTTCTTTCTTTCCCATCCTCCTGCCTCTGTATTTTTTTTCTTGTTTTACTTCACAGGATAGTACCTTTAATATAATATGAAGGTAACATTTCTAGAGTTTCATTATTTACAATAATCTTTACTCTAAAATTACATGAATACTCTTTACCATATTATGGAAGACACTTTCTCCTACTAACTTACTAAGAGTTTTTCCTATAAGTGGGTATTGAAGTTGTTCAAGACTATATCAATTGAGATAATCATATAATTTTCTCTGTTTTTCTGTTAATATGATTAATTTTACATATAAGTATCTAATATAAGCAATCTTCACATCTTGGTTACATCAGACTTTGTCATGTATTACCATTTTATGCAATCTAGATTTGGTTTGTGAGAGCTATATTTAGGATGCTTTTGTCTTCATCATGAATGAAATTATTTTTTTATTTAAGTTCTTATAATGTATTTTTCTGGTTTTGACATCAGGGTTTTGATGACTTCTAGAATGTGTTGGGAAGTATTTATTCTTTTTTGCTTACTGTAAGAGTATGTATAAAATTGGAATGATAGATCTCTTAAAAGTTCAATGACACTTTCTGGTAACCAATGCTTCAGTCTCTTTAATAGCTACAAGTTTACACAAGTCTTTTTATTTCTTCTTGACTCATTCTAGGTAAACACATTTATGATAGAAATTTATTTGACTTAAGTTTTCAAAGTTGTTAGTATAGAGTTGTTAATTTTATTGTTATTACTTTTTAAATATCTACTTTATCTGCAGCATGTTCCTCCTTTCAGTTATGCTATTATTTAGCTGTGACTTTCTTCTTTCCTTAATCAACCTATGAAATAAATTTTATCAAAGAAGCACATTTTGGCATTCTGGATCTTCTCTATTATATCATTATATCTTTCTTTTGTTTTTTAAATGTTATTAATTTTTGCTTTTTTTTTTTTTTTTTTGAGATGGAGTCTTGCTCTGTCGCCTAGGCTGGAATGCAGCGGCTCAGTCTCGGCTCCCTGCAGCCTCGTCTTGTGGGTTCAAGCAGTTCTCCTGCCTCAGCCTCCCGCGTAGCTAGGATTACGGGTGCTCGCCACAACACCCAACTAATTTTCGTACTTTTAGTAGAGATGGGGTTTCACCGTGTTGACCAGGCTGGTCTCAAACTCCTGACATCAGGTGAACCATCCGCCTTGGCCTCTCAAAGTGCTGGGATTACAGGTGTGAGCCACGACACCCGGACTTTTGCTCTTATTTTCTTATTATTTTTCTTCTACTTCTTTTTAAATCTTTTTCCCTTTTTTAATTTCAGTTTTGATGTACAGTATTTACGTTATCTTTTATTTCTAGGAATAATTAAATTTTTATTATAGTTTTTCTTTAACCCATAAGCTATTTAGCAGTATACACTGAAAATATTTTACCCAAAAATGCTTGGAACAAGAAGTGTTTCAGATTTCAGACTTTTTTGGAATGGAGGATATGTGTGTGTGTGTGTGTGTGTGTGTGTGTGTGTGTGTGTATTTATATATATATATGGAGAAAGAGAGAAAGAGAGAAATAGTGGGGATGAGACCCAAATCTAAATATGAAATTCACTTATGTTTCATATATACCTTATACACATAGCCTGAAGGTAATTTTATGTAATATTTAAATAATTTGTGCATGAAACAAAGTTTGTGTACACTGAACCATCAGAAAGCAAATGTGTCACTATCTCACCTACCCATGTGAACAATCTGTGGTTGTTTCTCTCACCACCATTTCTGACTCTGCATTTATATGCTACTGGTAAGCAATTATAGTCTTATACTTATTCACATATAAGTAATTAACAGCACAAAATATGGCATATCATTAATACAGTGAAAAAACAAAGTCTTCAGGGTAAGTAAACAACACAGTAACATCACAAGAGTACCTGTACAGGTTGAGCAAGCCTTATCCAAAAATTTGAAATTCAAGTTGTCAACTGTGGAGTTTTCTACTTGTGGTCATGTTGGTGCCCAGAAAGTTTCAGATTTTGGAGCATTTTGAATTTCATATTTCCTGATTACAGATGCTTAATCTGTATATATTTTAATTTAGAAACATGGTAATTTTGAACTTATTTTTAAATTATTAACTTCCAACTTAGTTGCACTGTGATTGATACATCATTATCTATAAGATCTTGTTTTTAGAAATATATTGAGCATTTATTTAATTTTTATAAAAATTTAATGTATGTTAAAAAATATGTATCCTTTAATGTCAGAAGAAAATTTGTATCCAGGTTTTTAGCAAAGGTCTGTTCATATTGTTTTTTCAGTCTTCTATATTTTCAGCTGTTCTCTCTTCTTTACTCTCCAATTCACCTGAAACCTCCCATTAATATTGGATTTTCCTTCTTTAGTGATAACATTTTTGCTGCATATATTATGAGACAATTTTGTTAGGAATACACGTATTTAAATGTTTATATCTTGTATGTTCTCACTTATAAGTGGGAGCTAAGCTATGAGAGTGCAAAGGCTTAAAAATGATAATAGATTTTGGGAACTTGCAGGGTAAGGGTTCAACAGGGATGAGAGATAAAAGACTACATATTGGGTATAGTGTATGCTGTTCAGGTGATGGACACACAAAATCTCAGAAATCACCACTAAAGAACTTATCCATGTAACCTAAAACCACTGGACCCCCAAAGTTATTGAAATAAAAATAAATGTTTATGTATCTTAGTTGAAAATATTATTAGGTAATTATCCTCATTGTCCAATATTAACATAATATTTTGTACTGACATATGTATACCGGTTTTATTTTGGATAGTATTTGCTTGATGTTGCTTTTAAAACAAATGCTTTTACCGTCAGTCTTTCAGTATTTTAAATGAAAGTAACTAGATTGTTTGTAATCTAATCTACTCTTTTTCTGTCTTTTAATGGGTAACGTTAGTCCATTTACACTTATTGTGATTTTTAATTTATGGGACCATTTTCTACCACTGCTATTTATTTCAGTTAGTTGAATTTGTTTTATGTTCCTCTATAATCTGTCCTTATAATTTAAAGTTTGACACTTGTATCTTAGACTAATCTAACAGAAACTTTGGAATACTCAAATCCCTTGATGTTCCCCAAATTCCACTCCCTGTTCTTATCTAGATTTTTATAATTCAGGCCAATGTGAGCATATTTTTCTACTTCTTCTTTTGCCTTGGCTGTGTTTCAACAATCACAAAGTTTGGAAAAGTATTTGACTGCCTTCACTTTGTGTATATATAATATCTATACATAATATATATAATATATATATACACACACACATATATATATATATACTTACACACACATAAAGTATTTAAATAAGGGAAGACTTAACCAGAAAAGTTGCAGATAATGCTATAATATAGATTTTAAGAATCACCTAGAACATATGAGCATAAAAAGTGTCCAGTGAGCAAAATATAAGAAGAGCTGAGGTAGATCCAGTAATGTTCAATTAACACCCACTCATACAACTTTAAAGATTAATGAACGCCAATATGGTTAAGAAGAAACATAACAATCAGTTGCCAAAGCTCAGAGGCTGATGCCTGAGAGAGTTGAAAATTGTGAGTTAAGAGAGGCAGTGAAGATGATGAGTCAAAATAGCTGGACAAAGTAAAAGCCACTTGAGGGTTTTTATTGTTCAAAGAGATAAGTTAAAAATAGGGTAGTGAGAATTTTATCTTTTGTACTCTTATCAGCATCTAAGTAGAAACCAAAAAGCATTAAAAATTATAAATATTATCTGGACTGGACTTTTATGGAACAAAGGAAACCCAAAGAAGTTTAAGGATAGTGCTTGTTTGTCCTACCTGGTATATTTTGCTAGTAAAATAACCGCTGTGTTAGAAAAATACACAAATGTTTACACCAAGTAGCACTTGTGGAAACTAGTTTTGTTAATTTTTCTTCCTCAAATTAGTTTGACTGTTATAACCCTACAATTCTACTTATTAATATATAAATAAGCTTCATTTACTATTTATAAATAGGTTCCATTTACTATTTAGTGCTCAGTCACTGGCAGAAATACAAATAGCTCTAAAGAATTTTTGGCATAAGAAACATGACAATGAAGAGTGATAACAACTGTGGGGGCCATTGTAGTTCCAGTATAGTAACTGGCTGCAGAACCAAACTAGAAAGTGGCCAACATGGTATGATTCACCAAAGTTTTCTGAAATAATATATCCATTCATTCAATATTTTTAAAATATATATTATGTGCCAAGGCAAGGTGAGGTATGAATGCCACAGTAGCTGAGATTGACCTCATTTTGAAACTACGAAATACTATCTTGTATTATCTCAAGAAAAGAGGTAATACTAAGTTATTAAAAGTATTTTACTTACTATCAGTATGTCAAACAAAAAGGATCTGGAATTTTGTAATCTAAGCCAACATTTTTTTTTCTTTTAATGGGTAAGTTTAGGCCATTTATACTTATGAGAATTTTTAATTTATCTGATCCTTTCCTACCATTGTTTTTATTTGTTAGTTGTACTTGTTTTATGTTCCTTTATAATATATTCTTACTTTTTAAAGTGTGATACTTACATCTTGCACTAATCTCAGGAAACTATAAGTCATTTATATCTTTTTGTAAATTAAGTCTGTTAGATCAGTGCCTCTCAAACCTTTCTAAAACCTGTACTTTGATTCAGTAAGTCTGGAGATGGGAGCTAAGATTCTTTAAGTAGTTTATTTTCTGTATGTTTCCAACATATCTATATGTAGCTTGATGAAACTCAATAAATGTGGAAAGGTAAGCACCATGTATAAAGAAATTCCTCAGTGGAGCATTCCCAGATGGGGGCTGTAGGGGTCAGTCTGTGGGATCCTAAAAACCTGAAGAACAGTTTTTTGTTTCTTTTTAAAGACAGCTAAAAACAAACATGGGTGAGAAATCTGGGAATACAGTTTGTCTAATTTTAATTTTTTTCTGGAACAAGCCTGAATGGTACCATATTTAGCTCTGGGGAAATAGGACCCCTGTCCTGGGGGCTATACTTTAAAAGATGCAGATCTGGCCCTTCTATGGCAGTGACTTTTCCCCTGGTGTAAGACAATCTTAGGGCAAAGAAGAGGTGCTTTCTGGAGCCCAAAACTCTCTCTTCTATATCACATGCATTCTTCTCTTTCCAAATGTCCTGCATCCACCTCTAGGAACTATATGGGCTTCATTCTCAGAATGTCCTTCCCAGGACAAACCATGCCACCCATGTGAAACAGCCAGGAGTAGATTGTCTAGAAACTGCAGGGATTAACAGTGTGGAGGAAGGTGCTTGGTATATCCACATAGCTGAAACACCTTGCACTGTAGCACAAAATGGGCATTAGTGGGAAAGGAAAACAATGTGAGTGGGTTACAGTCTTCCACTTGCACTTTTGTCCTGAGCCTTGCAAATGTTAGAGCCAGGCTTGGATCTGTGTGGAAATTTTCAATGTTTTTGATTGCTTTGATTTTTCTTTGGTATACGTGGGACTGCTGTTGAAACAGATAAAACCTTGAATTGCTTCCATGTTTAGTTTCTGGAAGCAGTCTTTGTCCCAAAAGATCTCCACCTTTATGTCTGAACAACTTATTATAAATTAATTGCTATATGTTTAGGTATGATTTTGAGAAAGAGTTATGGTAGAAAGAATCAGAGGGCTCTGAACATGAAAGCAGAAACCATGAAGACTTTTGGAACATATGGAGAATAAAAGCAAATGACTTGTCTTATTTTCTTTGAATTGTATAAGACAAGCACAGAGTGGCACACAGTTTATGGCCAATAAACATTGCTCATCTTTTGATAATGAATGGATTGATGAGAAAGAAACTCCGAAAACAAAATTCGTTGGTTTTCTTCACCATTCTACCTTCCACACCCAAGATCAAACTAAAAGCTTAGCTTTCACAGCACCAGCTGATGGTGAGTTCCCTATATTAGTATTTGGTCAGACTATTCTGACTGAAAAAATAACAGTAAGATCCCTTAGTTTGGTAAGTATAGTGAGGGAACCTCTCAAGGACTTCGGAGTTAGGCTGGGACTTACTTAGACTGAGATTAGGGATTCTAGCCCTAGCTCTGCCACAAATTAGGTGTAAGATCTTGGTAAGTCATTAGATTTTACATTCCTTAGTTACAAAATCAGAACTATAATAATTCATCATTATACTTAGGTAAAATAAATAGAAAACAATGTCTTGAAACAATGTGGTACTATAAAATGCTAAATATTAATGTAGTTATATTTAATACACAATAAAGTCTTCTGCTTCTCTGTGTCTACAGTTGAATAGGATATTTCAGATAAAAGTATATCCTGGAATAATACTGTCATGTGGAACATCACAGATACAAATAAGAACTTTAAGTTTTCTCTAATTTTGTCTGATTTGATATATTTAAAATAGGACCATACAAACTTTGTAGGCAGTTTTATGACTTGTGGATCAATTTTTTAGTAGAGACTAGGCTCCGAAATCAAGCTAGGTGTAAGCGAAGTTAAGTCAAACCAGCAGGGATACTGCTGAAGAATTCCAGATAATTTTATCCCAAAATATGACACCTTGGTATGCTAATTATTTTAAATTAAACGCTCTTGAAAGTCAGATTTTGGAAAAGGCTCTTCTCTGCTATTCCCTTATCTACCTTAGGACTGGATCCACCAAAAACAACACAATTACCTTCCAATTCCTTCTTGATATTTCATTATCTATCATGGAAAAGAAGACTAAAGAATGAAACCACATCTGGATGAAGATTTTCACAAGATAATGCCTGCCTCCTGGGATCATTTAAATTCCATAGAGAATCATATAATTTTGGACTCCAAATTTGTTCATTCGCCCTCATAATCATCTACCACCCCCTCAAAAGGATTGTCTAAATTTTCTATCTCCCACACCATGAATAAGGGTATATGTGCATCTGTAGTCCCCTGGGTTAATAGGTAATACTGTGATTACCCCATGCTGTGCAGATTAAATAAAGCTGTAGACCTCTTCCTAATGAATTTGTCTATTGTCAGTTCATTTTCAGGGAATCTTCAGAGGGCAGAGGGAATCTTTCCCTTGGCCCATACACTGCCATTATAAGGGGACACATTTTTTTGGAGATACAGATTCATACGTTTTATGATGTGTTTCTGTGTTTGGTGGATATGTTGAAATTCTACCCATTCGGCCAGATCTTGACAGTGATGTTTAAAGAATACTGCTCAAAATATCAGGACACTTACATTAACATTCTGACCCTCCCTTTTACTAGTTTCTCAATCTTTGTTTAAACAAATTAATTACTTATTTATGTTTTCATTTACCCATCAACAAGGCAAAGTAATTAGTTCCTTATATTTTCATTTACCCATCAACAATTATAACAAAGACTGAAATATTTTTTCTACAAAGCTATTACAAGAAAAGGAGAGAGAAAGAGAGACGGAGACTGATAAATATGCTTTGGAACATACAAGTTCTTACCCAAATGTTAGCCGTCAGTGTTGTTAACTAATTTTTAAATTCTAGGCTCAGGAGTAGTATCATTTTGCTCCATACACTTTCATGTGGTTTCTTGTGGGACCAATGGACTACAAGAACCAGATGATTAGTTGAAGATTGAGAGTATCTCCAGAAGAAATCAAAGATGGCTAGTGTAATGAGGCCAATTCCATTATTGTTACATGACTATACTTCCTAAAAAGACTGAGGGTTATATGTATCAAGTTAACTTGCTCTTTGGGAAGTCAACATGTTACTTTGTCTTGCATGGACTTCTTTGTAGTCTTTTTTGTACCTGAGAAACAGTGCCTAGCTGAGATTATGGTTTGTTTAATAATAGCAGCCAAATTTAAAGACTTTATATATCCTAGTAAAATACTGAATCAATTCGATAAACCACAATTTCTTCTGAAAGTAACAAATGCCAAAACTATGAATAGGTACAAATTTTTAACTAGAAAGTATGCTATTGATTCTGCTTCTCTGATGCAGAATATACTACATATATTTAATTATCTAAATTCTTGAACAGCATTTGGGATAGAAATTTAGAAGCTTGTGTGATATAGTTCCAGCAATCATATCCAGAAATAAATATCCGGATGAGTTAAATTAATGTCTTTGTGCACGTACACATGCATACACAGACACAGACCCACAGATTTACACATGGCTACGTCTATAGACAGCAAGCTCACATTTATTTATACTTAAATATTTGAATATACCTTATACAGTTTCATCTTCCTATCATCAAATTATATTTTTTCTCCTTGCAAACCCTGGTCTCCTAAAAGATTTGTATGTCTACAATGACATATTTAAAAAGACTGAAAGATAATCCAAAGTAATCTGTAATCTCTCATTCCTGGCCCTCCTTCTGTCAGTTTAGCTAAGGAACATAAACAAGAAAGTAACCCAAGAGCCAAAGGAAGAGTCTACCATCACCATCATTTATTTGTATTCTGCATGCTAATTGTGTTCTTTCTGTGGTTTGATAATTTGGGATCTCAGATTTAGGGGCGAAAATTATTACAACTGCATTAAGGCTTGGCTCCCACATTTCGCTGTATTTTTACTTTCGTGGTCATTTAAAAGACATGTCTAGAGTTTGACAAAGCATTGATGACTCTCAGTAAGAATAACGTGCACAAATGGATCCAGGCTTCCCAATAAATCTGAATCCAGGCTGAGCGGTTGTCTGAGCACTTCCCCCGATTTGCTGCAGAATACTGCCATCAAGTGTGGAGTTACAATGGCAGTTTCTAGAGGTAGTTTCAGTGGAGCTGTGGTAGTGCATGGGTTTTTTTCAGAACTCTGATGCTCAGATATGATTTCTTTTTCAATTTTTTGACAAGTTCTCAGTAGACACCAAATGCCTTTTAAAAATTTTCACAGAATCTTGCCTTGATACAGCCCTTTTAACCTTCAGAGCAAAGGATCTTTTATATACTATATTCTACAGCCCTAACTTTACCAGTAAATATACTTGGAAATATGTCTCAGAATTCTAATCACTTTTTTCTGTCTAATTCATGTGTTGGTATTGAGCCTGAATTAATCTTCCTCCTCTCTGATCACCTTTAGCACTGAGTCTCAATCTCACATCATAAATAATTTCTCATCTTTATAAACATCAATGAATATATCTTTTAAAGTTAATAAGCTATTTGATGCATATTTTAATTGATCAAATCCAGTTGGCTATCTTGGAGAAGTGATGGCGATCTGTAACCCTAGCGTGATAGTTGAGTGTCAACTTGATTGGATTGAAGAATGCAAAGTATTGTTCTTGGGTGTGTCTGTGAGGGTGCTGCCAAAGGAGATTACCATTTGAGTCAGTGGACTGGGAGGGGCAGGTTCACCCTCAATCTGTGTGAGCACTATCTAATCAGCTGCCAGTGCAGCTAGAATAAAGCAGGCAGAAGAAGTTGGAAAGAGCAGACTTGCTGAATCTTCTGTCCTTCATCTTTCTTCTGTGCTGGATGCTTCCTGCCCTCAAACTTCAGACTCCAAGTTCTCCAGCTTTTGGTTTCTTGGACTCACACCAGTGATTTGCCAGGGACTCTCGGGCTTACTACCACAGACTGAAGGCTGCACTGTTGGCTTCCCTACTTTTGAGGTTTGGGGGCTGGCTTCCTAGTTTCTCAGCTTGTGGATGACCTACTGTGGGGCTTCACCTTGTAATCAGGTGAGTCAATTCTCCTAATAAACTTAGGCCAATTTTCCCCTTCATTTATACATATATCACATTAGTTCCGTCCCTTTTGAGAACCCTAGTGCATCTAGACATGTGCAGCCCCACCCAATTTACCCAGTGTACTGCACCTCTCTTTCAATGGCCCAAAACTTCCAAATTCCACCAATTTTTAGCAAGACATCCTAGATATCTAGAAGCCTGGTGGTGATATGACAAAAGGGAGGTGACTAAAATCTGCACAAGATCTTCTTTTGAACCAAGACCAAGTCCCCTCACTTTTATGTTATAGTCATTAATCCATTCAATCTTATAGAGTATTTCACTTTTATAAAGTCTTCTAGATGCTTGTAAGCAGGGCATACATAAGCAAGTTGTTTGCCCTACAAAGCACTTAGTTAAATGACATAGACATTTTAATTTTATTAAGAAGAAAACTCATGGGAAATAAGTCAGTGGAAAATGAGAGCAACTATATGTCACATGACATAAAATATTTTAAAATAAAAATGTAGACTTTGAGCTCAGAGAAGGCACTTGCCATGAGGCAAATTAGAACATTAGTTAATATACCATGTGTCTAGTATTATCTAATGATTGCACATGTTCAAAAAGTTGGAAGTTTGCAGAATTCAATTAAATTTCAGTCTGGCATTTTAAGCACTTTATATAAAAGGAACAAAAAGTTTTACCCCTATTTGCAACACACAATAGTATTACATATGTTCAGATGATAGCGTAGAGCCATAATGACAGACCCTATGCTAAGTATTTCACATATGCTATAGTCCAGTAATAAATATTTCTGTGCTTTAAATTAATGTCTTTGTGTGCATACACATTCATATAAAGATACAGGCACACAGATTTACACATGGTTGTGTCTATAGAGAGCAAGCTCACATTTTTTTATACTTAAACATTTACTTATACCTTAGACAATTTTAACTTTCTATTATCAAATTATTTTGATAGATAGGTAAAATTATTCATATACTATAAATGTGGTCAAGTAGTTTTAGCTACTTAACACATTAAATGTTAGAATAGCCATGATTTGAATGTAGGCCTATGTGATTCTACTCCAAAAATGTTAAAGATTTTATATAATAGTATAAAGAATCACTAAAGTCATTCAGTATAAGTTGAGTTGTTTGGTTTTCTGTTAGGTTGATAATTATTAAATATTTTCTTTTGATTTGGGCACAGAATTTGCTAATCATGGTTTCTTCTCCTTTTCTTCTATCAGTGTGAAATGCATATACATGTACTACTCTAAATCCAAATCTTGAACACCCTTTGAAATACAGCTCAAATATTTGTTTTTAGAAATTACCTGCACTAATTCATCTCATATCATTTTGACTATTCTGATACTTCATCAGTATCAGTGCTTAGATTATCTATTTATATTTACATTTTTACATTTATTGTAAGATTGTTCGTAGTTGGTTCTTGAATATCAGTCTAACTTGGTTGCAGCTTCCTCCAGTAAAGGAATCAAGTCGCAATGAAATTTCCATCCACTATTCATTGCTACCTAGAACCCAATACACTAGCTCATAGCATTGCTGTTGGAGTGTTTCCTGTGTTGATTAATATTTAAATCCAAAGGACTAAGAATGTTTTATGAGTGAAAGAACGGATTACAAAGCTGTGAATTCTAAGCCATATTCAGCCTAATGAACCACATTTAGGTAAATAGTTGAATGTTTTGGGTTACAAAAAGGACTTCATCATGTAAGGATTATAATATTTAAAAATGTGTTCCTATGTGCTATTGATTTGGTAGGTAAGAAAAGGTCAAAAACTGACATAGTAACTAAGGAATAAATTTAGATCCCAACATCATTGAGACAACATGGCAAGCAGTGTCTTTCAATAGGAAGACAGTAGATCTAGGAGGTAAGGGATGTGGGTTGTATTTTCTATTCTTAGATTTACAAAGTGAAATGTAAAGCATACCTCTTAATCTCCTGACCATAGTTTCCTCACCTGTAAAATAAAGATATAATGTTATATAGTTACATATGTCCATCAGATCTCATGGGTGGTGAAGAATAAATGGGATATAAGATGAATGGTATTGTAAGTTTTATATTAACAAAAAGGATTAATCACTGTAAAAAGCACACTTGGTTGGATAGCAAGAATAACTGGCTTTTGTTCTCTTTCTGGATTATGCATGCTACCTTGTCAGTCAGCAGCTGGTCTGGGTTGTGGCATAGCTATTTTAAAGGAATCTCAGTCTGTAGCACTGCCAGTGTACTATCCACTGATTAAGAGGCTCTTGAGCTCTGTGGGCTAAGAATTGCTCTTTTATTGTATCCTATCAGTTGTCTAGCATGCATCTAGTAAAAAATCTTTGCAGCAAAGATCTTCATAGATAGGCTGAGTGGGAAAGGCTTGGAAAATAACAAAGTTACTTTGAGGATGGCTTAGAAATGTCATTTTGACCATTTGCCCAATATAAGAGATGCTATGACCCATTTTTAATGTATACGTATATACATATATATGTGTGTGTGTATATGTATATATGGTGTGTATGTGTTTAATTAGGACAATCTTCTATAAGGTGCTAATAATATTGAGTCTTACAGTGGGATTAATCTCTAGAATTAACATCTGCATCTATTCTGCAGAATCAATATGATTTTGAGGGGTTAAATGTAGAGGTTTATACTAACTGCTGCTTTGAACTAACCTTAGGTCTATTTTATCTAGGAACCAGAGAGTCACTTCCAGCAGTGAAGGAGAAAACTCTCAAATAGCCCCTCCGCATCTCCTACTTGATGCTTAATGCTGGTTGAGGATTTCAGTGACAATTCAGAATTAAGGAGCTATAACCAAAAGTGGACAACACTTAGAAAGTCAGCTCTTCTTTTCCTCAAGCCTTACTTTCCTGGATGCACAGAAGACCAACAAAACACTGGGATTAAGGAGAGATGGAACTTTGGTATAAATGAAAACCAAATATAGCAATATATTAGAGGTCACAATCATGACTGACAGGGATTAGTGAACTACCAATATCCAGTGAGACTGGAATGCTCTCCAGTGGCATCCATGAGACCCTAATCCGTATGGGTACAGGCTGCTCACTTCCCCTTCTGCAGTCTCATGGATTGGAATCTTTCCCTGCCCTGTGGCCCCACCACCCTCTGCCTCTGAGCCTAATCTTGATTTTTATTTCTTCAAACTGCTGGCCAGAATTCTTTCTCAACCTGGATAGATCATCCTATAACCACAACTCTGTGATTCAACATGGAAAATAACTGCTGCTATGTCTTGCATTTAAGGTTAGTTAATTTGGGTACGGACACCAACATTGCAAGAAAGTTTAGCTATTCCTCATTTTTGTGATTTCATCCCAATTCCGTAAGTTACTCACATTTTTAAATTTTTTATTTTTATTTTTATTTTTTCTGAGACAAGGTCTTGCTCTGTTGACCAGGCTGGAGTGCAATGACTTACTCGCACCTCAATGCAACTTCCACCTACTAGGTTGAAGCGATCCTCCCATCTCAGCCTCCCAAGTAGCTGGGACTACAGGGGCAAGCAGCTAATTTTTTTTTTTTTTTTTTTTTTTTTGTACTTTTTGTAGAGACAGGATTTCGCCATGTTATCCAGGCTGGTCTCAAACTCCTGAGCTCAAGCAATCCACCAGCGTCAGCCTCCCAAAGTGTTAGGACTACACGTGTGAGCCACTGCACCAGCTGAGTAACTCTAACCTTAAATCATTTTTTCAACTTACCCCCACTTCCCAGACAACTCCCTCTTTTGGTGACAGCATCTTTTGGTATGAAGTATACATAGGAAATAAGGTAAACTTCATTATCTTTGCTGGGTGATTTTATACTTGTTTGCTCACAGCCAGGCTCTGCTCTGAGACCTTCTCTGACTTCCTGGCTCCTAATGATTATTTCCCTTCTCTGAACTCCTTTTCCATCCATCTATACCATTCACTTGAGACATAACAAATATTCCATTTGTAATTATTAAGTGTTTGCAGAAGTCCATGACCTCGGTGTTATAGGCTTCTAAAGTGCAAGTACTATACTTCATAATTCTTTCTGTATCACATTATGCTCGACAATACCTTGCTTAATTTATGTGTAGCAAATATGTTGATGACGAACATTGTATTTTTCTTTTTTTTTTAATAGCTTGTAGATGTATTTATTTATTAATTTTTATTATTATTATACTTTAAGTTCTAGGGTACATGTGCATAACGTGCAGGTTTGTTACATATGTATACTTGTGCCATGTTGCTGTGCTGCACCCATCAACTCGTCAGCACCCATCAACTCGTCATTTACATCAGGTATAACTCCCAATGCAATCCCTCCCCCCTCCCCCCTCCCCATGATAGGCCCCGGTGTGTGATGTTCCCCTTCCTGAGTCCAAGTGATCTCATTGTTCAGTTCCCACCTATGAGTGAGAACATGCAGTGTTTGGTTTTCTGTTCTTGTGATAGTTTGCTAAGAATGATGGTTTCCAGCTCCATCCATGTCCCTACAAAGGACACAAACTCATCCTTTTTGATGGCTGCATAGTATTCCATGGTGTATATGTGCCACATTTTCTTAATCCAGTCTGTCACTGATGGACATTTGGGTTGATTCCAAGTCTTTGCTATTGTGAATAGTGCCGCAAGAAACATATGTGTGCATGTGTCTTTATAGCAGCATGATTTATAATCCTTTGGGTATATACCCAGTAATGGGATGGCTGGGTCATATGGTACATCTAGTTCTAGATCCTTGAGGAATCACCATACTGTTTTCCATAATGGTTGAACTAGTTTACTATCCCACCAACAGTGTAAAAGTGTTCCTATTTCTCCACATCCTCTCCAGCACCTGTTGTTTCCTGACTTTTTAATGATCGCCATTCTAACTGGTGTGAGATGGTATCTCATTGTGGTTTTGATTTGCATTTCTCTGATGGCCAGTGATGATGAGCATTTTTTCATGTGTCTGTTGGCTGTATGAATGTCTTCTTTGGAGAAATGTCTGTTCATATCCTTTGCCCACTTTTGGATGGGGTTGTTTGTTTTTTTCTTGTAAATTTGTTTGAGTTCTTTGTAGGTTCTGGATATTAGCCCTTTGTCAGATGAGTAGATTGCAAAAATTGTCTCCCATTCTGTAGGTTGCCTGTTCACTCTGATGGTAGTTTCTTTTGCTGTGCAGAAGCTCTTTAGTTTAATGAGATCCCATTTGTCAATTTTGGCTTTTGCTGCCGTTGCTTTTGGTGTTTTAGACATGAAGTCTTTGCCCATGCCTATGTCCTGAATGGTCCTACCTAGGTTTTCCTCTAGGGTTTTTATGGTATTAGGTCTAAGATTTAAGTCTCTAATCCATCTTGAATTAATTTTCGTATAAGGAGTAAGGAAAGGATCCAGTTTCAGCTTTCTACTTATGGCTAGCCAATTTTCCCAGCACCATTTATTAAATAGGGAATCCTTTCCCCATTTCTTGTCTCTCTCAGGTTTGTCAAAGATCAGATGGCTGTAGATGTGTGGTATTATTTCTGAGGACTCTGTTCTGTTCCATTGGTCTATATCTCTGTTTTGGTACCACTACCATGCTGTTTGGGTTACTGTAGCCTTGTAGTATAGTTTGAAGTCAGGTAGCGTGATGCCTCCAGCTTTGTTCTTTTGACTTAGGATTGTCTTGGAGATGCGGGCTCTTTTTTGGTTCCATATGAACTTTAAAGCAGTTTTTTCCAATTCTGTGAAGAAACTCGTTGGTATCTTGATGGGGTTAATTCTGCCTCTCCTTTTAAATGTTTTACCCTAGTTGTTATATTTCCTGTCTGTTGCTTCATTTCTTTTCCATTCTTCCCTGCAAATCAACATGGTTTGGATTGAATAATCTTTTTTTTTTTAGACAGATTCTAGTTCTGTTGACCAGGCTGGAGTGCAGTGGTGCGATCTCAGCTCACAGCAACCTCCACCTCCAGGGTTCAAGCAATTATCCTGCCTCAGCCTCCGGAGCAGCTGGGACTACAGGCGTGTGCCACCACGCCTGGCTAATTTTTGTATTTTTAGTAGAGACTGGGTTTCACCATATTTGCCAGGCTGGTCTTGAACTCTTGACCTCATGATCTATCTGCCTTGGCCTCCCAAAGTGTTGGGATTACAGGCATGAGCCACCGCACTGGGCCAGATTGAATACTTTTTTTTTTTCCTTGAGATGGAGTCTTGCTCTGTCACCAGGGTGGGGTGTTGTGGTGTGATCTTGGCTCACTGCAACCTCCAACTGCCTGGTTCAAGTGATTCTCTTGCCTCAGCCTCCTGAGTAGCTGGGATTACAGGTATGTGCCACCACGCCCAGCTAATTTTTGCATTTTTTCAGTAGAGACGCGGGCAACACATGTTGGCCAGGATGCTTTCTATCTCCTGACCTCGTGATCTGCCCGCCTCCGCCTCCCGAAGTGCTGGGATTATAGGCATGAGTCTCCGTGCCGAGCCCGGGTTGAATAATTTTAATGAAAACCGAAATCACTAACAAAGTTGAGAATGGAAATGATTAGAATTTACTTTGGGTCAGGTATTTTGGTCATTTGATTACCCAAATCAGATTCACCACATGGCTAATTTCATCATCTTGATAACATCAGTCTTCAAACCGCAGTGCTGACTTTCACAGCACTAAATAAACATAATCACAACTGCTGGATTTGGGAATTGATGTGATATCAGCCTCTTTTCTCACTTAAGACAAGCCTCTACAAACAAAACCAAGTAAGCAATTTGAAACAATCCTATAATTATGTGTGGTAGCCTTGGGGTGATGGGGGATATGCAAAATAATTTTAACTTCCTTTATCTTTTGCAAGTATCTTCAAAAATATTTCAGTTAAAACCCAATTGTTATTGCTGCTATCTATATCAGACGCATGGAGAAACTGAAGCCCAAAGAAGATGAGGGAGTTTGCTAAAGGTATACAACTAATTATTCAAATAGTTAGGACTAGAATTCTTGCCAAGATGATTCCAATTGCACCAGATCACCTCTTACACCTCAATCATCAGGCCAGAGAAATGAAGATCTATGTTATTATGGTAGGATTCCTCCCTTTCAAACTCCATTGATGATTTAGTCCTTGCTTCAATCTGTCTGGGCAAGGGGGAAAAAAAAAGTTTGGGCTAGTTTCCTCTCTTCCAAAATGATTTCCTAAAATTTTGACATCTGCCAAAAGTTTGGACTCAGAAGAGACCTTTAAAATCTCTAAACCTTAATTTCAAATATTTTTTGGAAACATAGCTGTGACATGATTCCTCAGGAGTCCTAGCCACCTGCCAAGTTCGAAGTGTTTTTGTTCAGCTGTTTTTAACTTACTGCCCAAAGAGGTCTTAATTTTAATAAGATGGAAAATTGTTGTTTTTTTTTCCATTGGCCTATAACTCCAAAACAATTAAATGGGTGGACTACATGAAAAAAGAAAGAAAGAAAGAAAGAAAGAAAGAAAGAAAGAAAGAAAGAAAGAAAGAAAGAAAGAAAGAAAGAAAGAAAGAAAGAAAGAAAGAAAGAAAGAAAGAAAGAAAAGGCAAAAACAAAATACAGCATGATTATTGTTTGAGTAATTTGATAAATTATGTATTTGGAAAAGTGACATAAATGTTGAACAAAACAGAGAACACTGTCTCTCAATCAACCCTGAATGATTTACTGAGTGTCAACAAAATATCTGGTCAGTATTTGGTGCTATTTAGGAAACAATGTGGGAAAATATTGCCCATGCTTTAGGAAGACACTCAACTCAGTCTGCTAATTAGTATAATTATATCTTTGAGTACTATATTTTAAATCAAAAAAGTAAAACATCCAATAGCTGTAACATTTTTAAAGACATCATCTCATATATAGCCATTGCCTATGTATGCTAGAAAGTAGGATCCAGTAAAATATTCAGTAATGCAATTTCTTGTTGTTTATTAAATGACCTTAAAAACTAGAACCAGCATTTGTGAACTAGCATCACCCTTATGGCTGTTGAGAAAGACACAAGTTAATAAATCATTTTCCTCTTTTCTGTAAGTTTATTTTTCAATTTTCTAAAAGGATAGCCCATTTCAGTCTTGCCAATTAGAAAGACATAATTGTAAAGACAGCAAAATTATATTATATCAGCCTGTAGCTATGATCTCAATTGAAACTGTAAGACTGTATAGGTACCAAAGTTTGTTAAAACACCCAGAGAGAAGAAGATGCTTGAGTAAATGTCTTGCTTTCTTTAACCCTCAATCAACACATTTAAGCCATTTGGTGTATGGAGAACTGCCGTAGTGCTAGACAATTGAATAATTCTGCTGGATTCTGTTGGAACACTGTCTTGTCCTCAAGAGAAGACTGAAGATTTCTGAAATCATGAATCACATTTATTGCTTGTCCTCTCAAAAATTATACATTTCCCCCCTCTGACTTAACCAAATAGAATGTTGTCACATGACTTTTTCCTACATTTCACAGATAAATGTTGCAAATCACAGACAGTTCTCTAGAAAGTGAAAGACATGTATTTTGCAACAATACAGTGATTTTTGTCTCTATTATTCAGGATGATTGATGTAAATGTAATCAGTCTGTCTCTTAGATATTGGTAAAATAAAGTGATGGTTGTTGGCTCTGCAATGAGAGACCATCTGTACTGGGATGCCTTGAGGCATTGAAAAGCTGGCATTTTCACAGCATGAGATAAAAGATCACAATTATTCAGTTAGTTTATAAAGGATATGACTAAACCAGAAAACTCAGGTCTAATATTTTCTTCAAATGATGAATTATATAAATTGGTTTCTAGAATTAGACAAGATCAACTTTGAAAATATTGAAGTGCTATATCCACGAGGTTTCACGGTTTTCATCTCTTTGCATACTTACATTGTCCAGATTCACTTCTCACCTTATGGTCTCCCACCTAATTGCTACGCTATGCTTTTAGATCTGGGTGAAAACCTACTTCCTCCAGCACAACCTGAGCTAGGACTGAGACAGCCTGTAATCCTATTACCCTCCCATCCTCTTACTCATCAAACAAACATGAGATAGACATATATTTTTTGCCAAGGACTATGCTAGATAATGAGAACCCAAACTTAAAGTAAAACATGCCTATGTTTTCCAGAAAGGCACAAAAATAATATCCAATCAATGAATAAATAATAAACCCATGTCAAAATGGTTGTAAAATAAACATTTTGTTAATCCCTGAATTCCTCCATGAGTTCACACATTGAGGACTTTTAGCAAAACCCCTTTCCTCTTACAGCCATACTAGAAGAGGAAGTGTTTTCCTCTT
Source organism: Macaca nemestrina (assembly GCF_043159975.1). NCBI lineage: Eukaryota > Metazoa > Chordata > Mammalia > Primates > Cercopithecidae > Macaca > Macaca nemestrina. The sequence continues at coordinate 48,174,093 of NC_092143.1, forward strand.
GTTTATTCTTTGCTTCCTGAATGTCGGGGGAAGTCACTAATAATATAGGAACCTGCCATGCTGTATAATTCTTAATTGGAGCCAATCAAGGTGTCGTTTAACACAGACTGTGCTTGACTTCTGCATGTGTGTACTCTTTCAATCTCTTTCTTTCTCTCTCCTTCCTTTTTTTTTTTCCTTCCTGTTATTAGAAGCATGTTTCCATCCCTGTCTGTTTTAGAGTTGAGTTTTAAACGAACATTATTCCAGTAGAAGGTTAAGATGTGTACAACATTTGTAGTACATTCATTTTTCTACAGAAAAGGAATATTATCCAATAATAACATTTTATTTCCAAAGAAACTGTAGTAGTTTAGTACATAGTTTAGTAGTAGGTAGTTTAGAAAGTTATCTTTTTCAGATATAAAATTAATCCAATGTCTCTCATTAGTTTTAAGTGAATTTGAGAAGAGAGAGATGAAGCAAGCATCATTTAGCAGACATGAAAGAGAAAAGGGGCATTAAAAATCAAAAGGTAGATTTTGAATAGGTAGAAAGAAAATAAATTCTGGACGAGAATAATAAAAGTTATAAATTCAGGAGATAGTAAATTGTATTCTTTATTAAAGAGCTGCACTGCTTTGGAGTAATGTTTTTGTCATTATTATTTCATAATCATCATTAATATATATATACATTAATGTAAATTGAAGAGTTAAGGCAAATTATCTTTATTAGGTTACTTTTTGGTCTCTCTTACTAAATTTTTTTTAAGAGGGTTGTAACCTGCCATTTCTCTGTCTTCCTGTGACCCTTCTTCATCTAGAATAGAGAAAATCAGGTAATTGAAATACCAAACTTTCAGCTTACTGTCTTCTCCTTACTCTGAAATCTGAAAAACCACCCTAAAATAAGGATGTATTTGTTTGCTCACCTGAACAAACAATTCTCTTCCTTTTCCATTCACTCAAATTTTAGTCTTAATCTTCCATTTTCTGTGGACCCTTTTAAATGTAGTATATAACATATCTCTTTTAAAATTATGAAATTCAGTTTTACGAGAAACTTTTTTTTTCAATAGCTCCTTTTTCTCTTTCTTTGATTCTGTGAACATTCTTAATATGCTCAAAACCAGAATCTGAGGGGTACCAGTTACTATCCTAACATTTAAAAATATCAGGGTAAGGTTTCCCTGGAAACCACATGCACATGAAAACCATGCAGAGAAGGCTTAGTTTCATCTCTGGTTACATTTTCTATTGAAGAGAGAAATCACCCTGGCCTGTGTGTTTTTTTGGAGGTGAGATTCAGAGCGAAAAGCTATGCTGGTTATTTTATCAGGTTTTGACATCTATCAGACCAATCAAGTAGTTATAGTTATTGGAAAAAAAATAAAACTAAGCCATATATAAGCCTGTAAATGAATTTGAAGCCCAGTCTTGGCTTTTCTCTTTGCTTATGTGGTAGAAATGACAATTGACAGCATGGCAAAGTGTCCTGGGTGTCCTCCCTATCTCTGGTGAAGGAAGAGAGAATGGTGACGCCTAGAGGGGTGAAGAAAAGATCAGTTATCTGAAGCATACACCAGGTGGTCAGATTGGAAGAAGGTGCCCACCAAGTGTCTTTTACTGCCGAGGGAATGAAAGAAAGCACACTTTATATTATATTGATTTTCCATGAAGGTACTGTAATAATCAGAAGATAATAATGTCTTTTCATTAACTCATATATATCATAAATATAAGCTTTTTGCCCTATAACTTCTTAGAATTGCTATGCAGTGATGATAAGTCTTTAGACAGGTTCATATTGTCCTGTCATCTGAATTTCTCATCACAGAGTCTATGTTCTATATAATACATTATGCAGATGTTTCATACAATATATCAGTTAGCATGTGCTTTCATTTAAAAGTGGGGCCAATGTTTCCCTTCCCTGCACAAAAAAATTGGGCCTAACCCAAATGGATATTTTCTAAGTCAACCTGGTGACATGGTAATGCATGAAATTGTGAAGAGTACGTAGTAATTTCTGAAAAGCTTAGAATTTATATTCTCTTTCCTGCAGTAAAACAATAACCCTAAAACACAAACAAACAAACAAACAAACAAAAACAAGAAAACCCATCCTTTCCTGTAGCAAATTCCAAGTTCTTGGCAAAAGGAATATACATGCACATTAAAGAAACACAGGGATAAAAGTCATCTACAGTCTGAAATTACTCAATAGTCCTGTTTTTCCAAAACAAACAAGAACTCACCCTGCAGAAGGGCTATGGGAAAGAAGAAGAAAAAAAAAAAACAATTATCCTCATCTTCTATAGACTTATCTACAGAGCAAATGCCAGGTTCCATCTCCACCTCCTTCTTCTGCTGGTCCAAAACATAGCCATTTGTTAGCAATTTGAAAGGAAGATTGTAAAGCCAAATGACAGACAGACACTTTTCGTACTCTGTATTTAGAATGGCCCATTGTTATTACTATCCTATTATAAGAAATAGGTTGTCTTTGTGTCCACTTGAATTAACTAGTTTAACCTCATTACCTACTTACTTGTATTTAGACCTTTTGTTCAATCACTTCCCAAGCTATTTACTTGTAATATTGATTAAAAATAAGACTACACCAATCGTGCATGCAAACTTTTTAAACTATATGAGATTAAACATTGGAAGCTAGGAAAACATTTTTCTTTGGTTTTAAAAATGGAAAGTGTAGGTACTAGGTTGTGAAATAATTTGTCCTGGAGTCCCATAGTCATCTAGTGATCTGAGTCAAAATAGGTGTCCTAATTTGTTATCTGGTTATCTTGAAAACAATTTGTAAATAATGAGTACATTTAAATTTGAGATCTTATATGCCTTTATGTGATGTTAAGTTACAATTTGTTAGGCAATACACCTACCTATTAGTCTTTATTGAAAGAGTGGATGCTTAATTCCCATTAATTCATACGTCTATAACAAGTCAGCCAATGTTTAGAGGAATTTCAGTGGAGAAGAAATAGCTTTAGGAGGTGGTAGCTGAGAAAGTCAACATTGACTTTTCACTTGTTTCTTTCCTGAGTGACATTTTGGCAGGAGCAATGAATGAGAAAAATCCCTATTACATTTAAAAGTTGACATTTTTAGGGCAATTTGATTTTTCTATATATTATGCTTGTTTATTTCTTATAATGTCTTACAATTTTAATAGAAGAAGTTAAAAAGTATGATAGGCTACAAGTATGTAACTGAATAAATGAAACTTTTTTGTGGGTGATTCTATAGTATTAGCAGGAGGAAAGACTGGTAGGTTTTCTTTCTTTAAAAAAGAAAAAAAAGAAGAAAAACAATTTGTTGCCTTGTGTGATCGAGAAGCACTGGGGGTAACTGGCTTCAGGAAAAACTGGATCCAGGAGCTCAAATGATGTCACTAGGCCTCTGTCTCTTTCCGTTCTTTGCCACTTTAGTCTCTACATGGCTTCATTCTCCGACAGGCTGTCTCACCACAGTTCAGGCAAGATGAAAAGAAGCATTCCTAGCAAACATATTTTATGTTTATCAATCTTTTTGGAAACAATTTGTGTGTGTGTGCGCACTTGTGTGTATGTGTGTGTGTTTATATTTTGGTCTTTTTTAAAAAATTTTACTTTAAGTTCTGGGATACAAGTACAGAACATGTAGGTTCGTTATAAAGGTATATGGGTGCCACGGTGGTTTGCTGCACCTATCAATCCGTCATCTAGGTTTTAAGCCCCACATGCACTAGCTATTGGTCTTAATGCTCTCCCTCCCTTCACCCCCCAACCCCTGACAAGCACCAGTGTATGATGTTCCCCTCCCTGTGTCCATGTTTTCTCATTGTTCAGCTCCCACTTATGAGTGAGAACATGCAGTGTTTGGTTTTCTGTTCCTATATTAGTTTGCTGAGGTTGATAGCTTCCAGCATCATCCATGTCCCTGCAAAGGACATGATCTCACTCCTTTTTATGGCTGCATAGTATTCCATGGTGTATATGTACCACATTTTCTTATCCAGTCTATCATTGATGGGATTCAGGTTGGTTTTATGTCTTTGTTATTGTAAATATTGCTACAATAAACATACATGTGCATGTGTCTTTATAGTAGAATAATTTATATTTTTGGGGGTATATACCCAATAATGGGATTGCTGGGTCAAATGGCATTTCTGGTTCTAGATCCTTGAGGAATCACTACACTGTCTTCCACAATGGTTGAACTTATTTACATTCCCACCAACAGTGTAAAAGTGTTCCTATTTCTCCACAGCCTCACCAGCATCTGTTGTTTCTTGACTTTTTAATAATCGCCATTCGGACTGGTGTGAGATGGTATCTCATTGTGGTTTTGATTTGCATTTCTCTAAAGATCAGTGATATCGAGCTATTTTCATATGTTTGTTAAATGCATAAATGTCTTCTTCTGAGAAGTATCTGTTTATAACCTTTGCCCACTTTTTGATGGGGTTGTATTTTTCTTGTAAATTGGTTTAAGCTCCTTGTAGATTCTGGATATTAGACCTTTGTCAGATGGGTAGATTGCAAAAATATTCCCCCATTTGGTAAGTTGCCTGTTCACTCTGATGATAGTTTCTTTTGCTGTGCAGAAGCTCTTTAGTTTAATTAGATCCCATTTGTCAATGTTGGCTTTTGTTGCAATTGCTTTTGGCATTTTTGTCATGAAGGAAGACTAGCAGGTTTTCTAAGGGCATGCAAAGTGGGAAGGAAATGAATAATATTGAGGCTGATGCCGAACATTTGTCTTGTTTTCTGGTTGTTTATCACTTTAAGAACAGTCTCAGGATGTTTGAGGATTTTCTGCTTTAGTAGTCATGCTTGCCCAAGGAAGAAGTCTTAAAACTTGCCTTTGCTAGCCTCCTTGAAAACTGGCATGCAGCATTTGAATTAGACTTTACTAATTGGATGAGTCTCACAAGACTTTGATTTGGAAACTGGTCTCCCTAAACTTGATTTGGGAACTGAGTAATTGGAGGAAACATGCACCAAGCAGAGCCAATTTTCTGGCAAGGGGAGCTGTGGCGAACTGTGGTTTCCAGGGTCAGCAGCAACAAGAGTCCTACTGACACCCTCATCAGTGTCAGCTGTGGGATCCATGCCCACCAGCAGTGGTTGTAGCATCTTTGCTGGTGTCAGACCATAGTGAAGCTAAGTGTTGTTCCTAGCTGCAAGTTTTCCAAGTGTGATATTCTGTCCTTTATGAGCTAATTTCCCTTAATGGATTTCTTTGCTAATTAAACCAGTTAAAGTGGAATTTGTTATTTTCAATTTAGAACTCTACCTGACTCAACCCATAATTATATGCCAGGCATTCTGCCAATTACTTTTCATATTCAAAATAACTTTAGTCCTTATAGGCATCCTCTTATACAGGAATGTTGTACAATGAAGCTCAAAGATGTTAAGTAATTTGCCCAAGATCACTTAGCTATTTAGTATAGGAGCTGAGATTCAAACCCAATATGCTTTTCCTAACTTATGAAGAAAATGCATGGGTGGCTTACACTGAAATATAAAATGAGGAAATCTTGATGAATTCTAGAATCAGAACCCTAACCTGTAACCAACTTACATCTCAATACTACCTAAGTTAACTATTCCTATGAATCAGAGGTATTTACTATTTCACATAGATTCTCGTCTCTTAGAAAATTTGAAAAAGTGCCCTTCTTTACTGTTTTCCACTTACCCAACTTCTTACCTCCAGCCACAGTTGGATCTTTCCCTGAGTAGCTTGCTTTGCACTTGTGTCTTTCCCGCTTAAATCCTATGGCACATGTTGTCTCTATAAATAATCAGCTGGCATCCAGCCTGTGTTACCATATAACTCTCTTTTTGGGTTCTATAGCTCATGGGTCAGCAAAATTTTTCTGGAAAGGGCCAGATAGTAAATATGTTTCTCTTTGCAGTCCATACAGTCCCTGTTGCAGCTACTCAATTCTCCCATTGTAGTAAAAGCAGCCATAGACAATCAATAGCAAATGAATGAGCATAGCTGTGTTCCAATATAATTTTATTTACAAAAACAGGTGGTCACCTGGATTAGTTTGCAGAACCCTGCTATAGTTTAGTGACTCTCAAATGTAAATTTATAACAGAATCACCCAACCAGAGCTGGGGTGTAGCCAAAAAATTTACTTTTCTAACGAGTCCCAGTTTTCTTTGAGGTAAAGTTGTATTCTGTCCCTACAGTGTGGAATGAGGGTAACGGATAAGTGATTACCCTCACTTTCTTTATGAAATATCTTCTAAGGCTTCACAAAACACCCACTGCATTCAGCAACTAATTGCCCTTAGTGTTAGCCAATTTGATTAAATATTTTTGCATTGGTTTTGCCTTCTTTCTGGTTTTGTTTCCTTTGTCCCTTACTCCTGCCCCATTAAATCACATTCCCAAATAATATACCATTCATAGATCTTTGTTTTATGCCTGATTTGGGAGGAACTCAGATTAATAACATTGATACAGGACCAGGACTGGGGTTAGAGATTAACACATGGCATATAGTAACATGTTCATTGAGAATCTTGCCTTTGGTTAATTGTGACAATGGGCATGTGAGATGTGAAGCACTGAATTATATGACAGGGCACTTAAACAGTATGGGGAAAACTTTATTTACAAGGCTGATGATATAAGCTGAAATTTGTTAACTGCTTTGGAAATTATGACCAAAACAAATGAAAGACTTGGTCAGACAGCAATCAACTCAAGGAAACTGGAGTGCCTCCATTGCAATGTTAAAGGAAACCCTTCTCACTATAGCCCCTAAAGACACAGTTCTAAAAATGCATTCCAGTCTTTAATTTTAAGCCTGGAGATGCAGTGACAGGTTTTCTATGTCAATGTCAGAGGCCTGGAAAGAAAAGAGTTGAGCCCCGAAATCTAGTACATAAAGAGTTGGTAGCTGAGCCTGAGAGCCTAAAATTACCAAAAGTCCTCTGAAACCTCTATGCCAGCAGAAAAATTTACCTTCCTGAGATTTAGGAGAAGAGTTTCCCAGGCTTGGTGATTCTATAAATACTCACCTAAAGCAATTATCTCTCAAACTTACACTTGCCATCTGCAAGGTCTGCCCCTGCCTCTACCACCCGACACTACCTTCATGCCAATACTAGGGTCAGGGCTTAGTGTAATCCAATCAGGAAATTCAGCCACTGCTCTTTGAGGGTATAGCTTACATACTAAATACACTTAAAGTCTGGTTAATATATGCTAGAAGTAATTGGTACATATATATGTATATATTATATATATTCACTTCCATATATATTCACTTCCATATATCTTATATATATAATATATATGTACCAATTATTTATACACACACACACACACACACAGAGAGAGACAGAACATATATGGATGTGAATCTCTAGATGTTTTTAGTGGTTGGGCAAGGGTGTAGATTAAAGATGGTATGTAAACATCCACCACTGTCTTAAGATTCAATACTCTGGAAAGATTTCCTTGCTCTAGTACATTGCTGGGGTGGCTTTTGAAGTTGGGACATAACTCTGTTTACAGAATAAATGATGCAGAAAGTACAAGGACTACTACTGATGAAGTGGTCAGAATGTTCAGAGAAGTAAGCCTCTTGTCATTAAGTCTGTGATTATTAATTGGAGGACCAACAAGCAATGACTTAATTCCCTGGGTGGGCCCACAGGCATGCCTTTCCTTTAGGCTGTAAAGAATGTACAATGAAGGCAGAACTGGCATCTCTGACAAGCTCAGTGTTGGCAATCCTCTAGAGGCCACAATCTAGAGTGAAAGATGGTGCTCGACACATTAGATTACCTATATGGCATTGTCTGCCTGATAACTCAAATGCATAAGTCTGGGAACCAAGGGCAAGTAATAGAATTGGGCGCTCTCACCAGCATTTTCAGTCATTCATGTGTAATTTTTTTTTCTCATTTCCGCAGACTTAGGGTCTGCTAAGCCCTGACTCTTGAGAACTTCTTCTTTCAGAGGATACAGTAAAGGTTCCAAAGACCTTGAAGCTAGAACTAGCACATGGTCACTTTGAGCTCCTAATGCTAGTAGAAACAAGGGCAGAAAAATGCAAGTAATTATACTGGGGGAATAAATGTATTCCAATTACTCTAAATAGCTAGCCTTCTAGCTATATAACAGGGTCAGAGAGGATTCATTATGATGTCTCTTGTGCTGCCATTTCCAGTGATAATAGTTAACGGGCAATTGTAGCAACCAAGGTCCAGAAAGCAAGACAATTAAGTACTGTGGGAGAAATTTCAGTCATATTTTAAGCAAGCCAATTAGACCAGTTGACGATCTAGTCAAAAGTGAGGGAATCCTGGAATAATTGAGGGAGGAAGGAAATAATAAATATCAGTACATGTTTAGGACTATGTTGCTACAGTGAAGACTACAGGTTATTCTTCTAACCCTCTTGTGTCAATTATTTGCAGAGTTTGTGACTCGCTGTCATCTTGAAAGGGCCACTTTGCCATATTTAATTTAGTGGAAGGTATGAATACATCTGAGGAGTCCAAAAACTGGACTGTTTGGGGCCCCATTTGTGTACCACTTCTAAACTTTTTAGCTTTAACTTTTAGTTCAACCCCTATTTTAATAGTAAATTTGATGTGTTCTTCAGCTAGGTTCATGCAAGTGTAACCCAAAAGCCTCTTAACTTCTCTTGTTTCTTGGTCCAGAGCTTCTCTTATTCTGTATCATAAGACACCCATAGGAATCCACTAGAACTCATACATAAACAACCCAGAAGTGCAAAGTTGTTAATATCCCATTGATAATTGATATGTGTTTCTTCCTTTTTTTCCCTGGACAAAAAGATCTCAGGCATATTTCTTAGATCTCTTGGATTCTGTGGGATAGAGCACCAGCCATTCATAGTGGTGGAACTCAGCAATGTCCTCTTACATTTTCTTTTTCTGTTTCCCTGCTTGATTGCAAAATTTATTGTTTCTGTTTTCTGTATAGAAACTTTTGTCTGAGGGTCTGCATTGAGAGCAATTTAGTCTAAGCCATTGAAAAATGAGAATTCTCACAGTTTACCCCGGGATTGCCATGAATATCTGAATGTTTGATTGCTTAGTCTAGCAAACATCAAATCCATGGAGACCAGAAAGTTTTAATCTCTTGAACTCTCTACAAGAAAAGAGACACCTTATTAAAAGTAATTGTTGCTTTAAAATAATCTTCACAGGGTAAAAATACTAGAGAAGTTCTGTATTGTGTTTTAATATGGGACATGATGAATCACAAATTCGCATGCAGGTGTGACGGTCTCACAAAGATCATGATTCACTAAAAAAATATGATGTAGGCTGTGTTATTTATCTTTGAAATTTTTAAATGTGTTAAAGCAAAGCTAACTTTACTTGAATCTTCTGATGGCTTTTCAATTAACAGGAAAGATAGAGCTTGATAGATTCAGAATATCACAGATTAGCAATTCTAATCATTATTCTAACTGTAGTTTTCTTTTTGTCAATTATAGACCCTTAGGGGGTAATCCAAACTGCTGTGTAAAGAAGGCTCAGAAGAACAGTACAATTTAAAATACTAAAGTGGTTTTTATGCTGATTGAGTCTTTCTTATTTTGAAAACATAAACACTTCTAACAACATTTAGCTTCTTTTTTTTTAAGTTCTTTAAAATTAGAGTATAAAGCATTCTGGGGACATGTTACAAATATATAACTGACCTGATTACACAAAGTAATGAGTAACAAAATGGCTTAGAGTCAATGAATATTAGAGCTAAACTGGGGTCCTAAAAATAACCTACGTATGTCTTATGTTGGCAGCTGAGTTAAGTAAAGGCAAAATGAGATGAAGTAGCTTTCTCATCCTGGGGCCAGGACCCTGGTCCCTTGACTGACTTGACTGAAAGTCAATCTCTTCCATCTTTTAAAATTTGTTGAAAACATGTATTTTTTTCATTAGTTTTGAATAATTGTATTTGTTTTCACAGAATGTCCTTCTGTTTTTGCCCTGAAACAGAAGCTACTTAAATGAGTAAAATATCAGAATGTGAAAGGGAACCTGAATATGTTACACATGGAAATATGTGTGAGGTACTTTCTACTGGTTAGCACTGGCCTTATAAAAGAACAATCTTCTGGGATGTATCCCCTAGATATATTCCTCCTGAGAGATGATCTTGGTCTATTCATGAAGATAGCCGTGGCCACTCCAGTGATATTCCAAGTCTGACTGACTCTCCCAAAGTGAATCAGATGATTTTCCATCACAGTCTGTTTGGCCTGACTCACCGAGTCCCATTCCCACTTCATATTCTAGTCTACTAGGTCCTGGTAAACAGGCCTCAATATGTAATTCCAGTACACAGGAGAACTTGCTTCCAAACGAATTTATAGCAAGTCTCATTCTCCTTTACCTATGGAAAATAATCTGAGTGTGCAGATGATGTTCAAAACAACTAAATTTCTGTGTCACACAGTTAAGAGAGTTTACATTGAGATAAAAAAAACAAAAAAAAACAAAAAAAAAAACACAGAACCCTTGCGGTTTGAAACAGCAGAAGTTGATTCCTTAAGTGTTATGTGTCCAGTGCAAGTCATTAGGTAGGGATGCCGGAAGGGGAGCAATGCTTATTACAGTTCCTTGGGCTGACAGAGGCTCCAAACAACATATGTGTTCAAAGAGGTTACACATGGGAACATGATAACATGCATACAATTTGATAAAGTTTCTTTGGAGAAATTTTACTCCACTTATTTGTAAGGTGGTGGAAGAGGAGAGATAGAAATAATTTGTAGACAGAGGTAATAATGACCATCACAACTCCCTTTTGATATTCCCCCACCAGCACCCATAGAAGAGACTACATAAACCACTTCAAGTTCCTGGTCTACCTCCTACACATCATCGGGCTTAGCCTGTTTTCTCTGTCCTTGCTTCTGTCTTCCCTTCTAGAAGAGTTTCCACTAGGATTTGACTATATGGCATGTGTTTAGCAATCTTTCTGTCTGTATTGATCTGGTTAAAGCCCTGGTCGCTTCCTTTGGAAGCATAGCTATATGCAACCCACAGGCCAACATCATATCACCCTTGAACTCATCCCTAAAGTCATCCAGAATCTCAGCTTATGCATAGCATCTCAAGTCTATGATGTTACAAAAGGATCTTTCTGAGATAGATTAGGAAAAGGAATGAAGTGAGACTGCCATGAAAAAATACCTGAAACATGGTATTCATATTTTAAAAAAAGGACTGACCAAATTGATTTAAAACCTCAGTTTGAGGCCATTGGAAAGACATCAGAGATACCAAGAGGAAATAATTATTCAATTTTTAAATTTTAGTATAGTTGTATTATATGTCTACCTATGTGGGAGATAAATATGTATAAAATATAGATATCTAGAAACTATTGAGTGAAAAATAAATTTCTGAAAGAATTTTTTCAATTATGTGCTTTATTTGAATACTGTTATGTAAGAGGTCAAAGATTCATAAGAAGGGACTAAAAGGCTAAAATTTTAATGGGAACCCAAAGGAATTTGTAGAGATTTTCTGTAAAAATTCCACTTATAACTAAATTCTTTCCAGTTCTCACTATACTGGGAGGTGGAATAATCACCAAAACTGAGAGCTTAATTCTAGGTTCTGTTTAATTTTAACTAGTGCGGAAAACTTGAAAAAGTTAGTTTGCGCTCTGGGCCTAATATCCTCAACTGGGTGAGAATATTGAACTAAATGGTGTGAAAGTTTCCTTTTAGATTGAAATTAGAGAAGTCTTTTCTTCTTGGCATCAAATCTACTTAAATGTGTCAAGGGAGTGAGATCAGAGTAGAATCCTCCTTTAGCTTATTTTATTGACATTTTGGGTGTGGCTCCCCATTTCTCTCGGGTAACAGGTAGCCCCACTCAGAAATGCTACATGTTTGTAAAAGACCTTGCATTTTTATTATTATTATAGTTTACAAGAGTATAGACTATTCTTCTTTATTCTGTAAGAATTCCAAGGCCAGCTGCATCCTATTTGAGTCACTACACTGGACTCCACACACAGACATAGATAGCCTTAAAAATGGGTTTTGTAAAAATACTTACTGGTTCATGCTAGAGAAAGAGGTTGATTCCCAAGATATCTCTCAGTCAGGAGTTACCCTGACCCTAAGAGCAGAACAATCTGATGAGTGTCATCAAGGCGCTAGTCTTGCAGCTCTTTACTCCAAGGGTGCTCAGATGGATGAGACATCTATTGAAAAACCACCTAGGTCAGGTCAGAAGAAAATTTCACAGGCCACACAGGGCCATTAATTTGCTGAGTGAGATGTGTCTCTAGCCTTGCCCTCCTAATGTAGGAAATGAAGGGGTTTTATTAGAGCAATGGTTACTGAGGCCCATTGTCTAAGTTAGATTAACCTAGGCTCTCTGTATGGTCCTGTAAGTTTTCAGGCTTCAGAAAAATGTTTCCTCTGATGGTTTTAATTAAGAATAGACAGAAAAGACAAGGATCTAAGCTGGAAAAGCAGTTTTGAGGCTCAGGTAGGAGACAGGAAAGGACAGTAGTAGTGGGGATACTGAAGTGAGATCAGATCCCGGCACTATTTTAAATGCAGTGACAATAATATTCTTTCATGGTTTGAATGAAGAGAATAAAAAATAGAGCAAAGGAAAGGTGACTTCAAGTATTTTTGGCCTAAAAACCTGAAGGACAGAGCTGTCATTAACTTAGGGAGAAGACTGTGGGAACATATATTACATTTTTAGATAATTCATATAACTTATTATACCATATAAGATGGTATTATTTAATAATGATATCATTTATATAATTTATTTAACTATGCTTATATTTGTATATATATATGAGAAAGGTTTTGAGAACTCAAATTTGAACACTTTAAGTTTCAGATAACTGGCATGTTCATGAATCCCCTAGTGTGTTTTTCTATGCATATATAATATTATGTATACATCTGTAATCATCCTCTACATATCATTGAAAAGAGTTAGCCAACTTGCTTTAGGCAGACAGTAAGGGAAGGGTCCCTCTAGAACCTCCGACCCCTGTTTTGTGCAGATAAGGGAACTTGCATAGGGGGCTTGCCTAAACCTGCCCGCAGGGGCCCTCAAGCGCACTGGGGAAATGGGGTGGAGCCACCAGGAATTTGCACTTTATACAAACAGGGAAACCAGCCTTATCAGCTTTTATGTAAAAGCTCTTGTATTCAACTGCGAAGAGGGCAACTGAAAACCAGCTTTCAAGAACCTTTTTGCTGAGAGCTTTCCTTTTCGCATAATGAATTTGACTCCACTGACTCTTCAATGTCTGCATGCCTATTTCTTCCAGGTGGTGAGACAACAACCTGAACCTGGCTGAGCTAGGGAACAAAAAATTCCTGCATCGTTGTTCTATAACATTCTTCTTTCTTTGGACCCAGGTGAGTAAGGAAGATCTTTGAGAAACTCTACATGCTGCTACTTCTTATAACATGCTTCTTCTCCAGCAGGTCTCAAAGCGATAGAACACTTGACCTCTAATAAATAATGCGAATTTATTTCTTAATGTAATTCATCTGAAGGATGAATACTTTTTATTTTCTGAAGTTGGCAAGAAAATGTGGTATATTGTGGTATATTAAGCCCCTCAGGCTAAGATGATGTATTGTAAGTTTTGTTGGAAGGATAGGCAAGTCTCTGAGGGTGTTACAGTGACAGTGTATGGAGGGTATGGATAGATTTTTGTCCAGTGTTGAGATTCTCCAGTACTTCACTAAACCCTGAATCACAAAAACTATTTGGTTCCATGGCACCTTTCCGTTTGTTGTAAACACAAAATGTGCCTTATATTAACCCTTGAGCAATTGACCACAGGATTCTGAGAGAGATTGCTCTAAATTTATTCACCCATGAATAAATTTGGATATGGATGTTTTCATTCTAGCTCAGATAACTCATTATTGAATTCCTTGGAAAGAACTTTGCTCCCTACATAAAAAACAAGCAAACAAACAAACAAAACCCAAAACAAACATGAATTTCCTTTGGAGACAACGTAGGACGATTCTCTAAGGAAGAACTCATATCAGTATTGCTTACAAAGTTACTTGCTTGTCCTTTAGGAACAATAGGCCTCTTATTCCTGTACCTCCCTCCACTCTTTTCCACATTATGCTGCTTAAATGCTCTTGGCTTTGTCTTGCCCACATAAGGCCTGCCTGCAATTACAAGACAAACCATTCGTACAGGAAATGGTTGCTCTTTGCTACTCAGAGTTAATACTGCCAGGTCTCATTTCTTTTTATTCTCCCTCTGAACAAAGATGATGAAGAGAGGGGTTACTGATTTGTCCCATTCATGCAACATATGGTTTAACAATCATTTATGGGTTATATTTCTACCTTCAGATCCCAAGCACAGTGCTTCTGTTTTAACAGGTGCAAATAATTGTAATAAGTTATATGGCATATGGGAAAAAGGAAGAAAATGAAAGGATACTAGGGGAAAAAAGTAGTTACAAAATGGGGCAAATTAGCAAAAACAAAAAATGAAAAGTAATCAACGAAAAACTTGCTAATTGTCCAAGCTTGCTGCTGGCTGACTGAACCCAGTACATTCAGGGAGTATACTTCAGACCCAGAAAAGTTCCTGTGATGACAGGAGGAGTGAAGGGTGTTCTAAACATCAGCCTGATACAAACCAGCTTCTTCTTTCTGTTCCAAGTTTCCAGCTCTTGGCTCACAAGCAAAGTGATATTTGGCCCAGAATCCCCACAGCTGTCAGTTCTAACAAGGGCCAGAGCAATTTTGTCCACTGGTGTGGAATGTTCCATGAAGTGACCAACGGTACACATTCCAGGCTCTAGGTGACTCCAAGCCTTACATTAGGCATCTGGAAAACAGAAAGTTTACCTGCAAACTGGGAGCAGTTTTTAGACAATAGTCATTGTTTGGAAGACTTTATATAAGCAGAAGCTATACATGAACACAGAGCCTGGAAGCTTGTCCAGAACAAGTAATTGAATTGTATCAGATTGTCCTGAAGAAAATTACCCACCTTTGCTGAGAAACCCATATCAGTGATTTCAACAGCGTTCTTTATATACATAGCATGTTCTAATAAATATTTAATGCATCTATCAATGAAGGGTTCTTAGTTCATTTTATTAACTCATGCTTCTTGGTGCCTGCAAGTAGGATGGTAAGATTGATCTTCTATGTACCTGAAATAAAGTGATTGCTCTTGGTAAATGATTAGTGTGATATGAGCTACTCTTTTATAATCAAATCATCTCATTATATTTTCCTTTTGAAACTTGAGTTCTTATTGAAGTATAATTCACTGACATATGTCAGATTACCCAGAAAATGTAAGACTAAGATCTGTGTGTAGTTGGCTGTCTTTGTTTGTTTCTGCTTCCATAATGAAATATCTGAGACTGGGTAATTTACAAAGAACAGAAATTTGTTTCTCACAGTTCTGGAGAATGAGCAGTTCAATATGGCATTGGTAAGGTCTGGTGAGGCCTCTGGTGAGGGCCTGGTCTTTGCATCCAAGATGGCATCGTGATGCTGCATCCATCCTCCAGAAAAAAGAACGCTGTGCCATCACATGAGAAAAAACGACCTAGCTAGTTCCCTCCAGCCCTTCTATAAGGTTGTTAAAGCCATTCATGAAGGTGGAAACCTCTCCTAATCACCACCCAAAGGCTTCACCTCTTAATACTATCACATTTGGGATTATGTGTCAAAATCTGAATTTGGGAGGGACACATACAATCAAATAATAGCAGTGACTTTTGGGATTGTGTTAGAGAAAAAAGGCTGCTCATCAGAAGAAGTTGAATTGATGAAGTCACATCAGCAGCATTAGTCAATCCCATAAGGACAGCAGTGCAGAGATAGCCTGAACTGAGATGAGAGCCTGGACCTACATACCAAGTATTAACCAATCATAGGGTAAAGGCTGTCTTCAAGGAGAACGTGCAACCTTAGGAGAAGCAGTTCCATTTGGATGAGGGCAATTTCCAGAAAGGGATGCTCAGTGTGCATTTAGAAGCCACCTCTCTCAGCAGCTAAGAAATGAGCATGTCAGTCCTGAGAGCATATCTGGTCAGCCCAGGGAGGCTTACCACAGTCATTGACTACAGTCTACTCCTTACACTGTAATTCCTTACTTGATCATTTAAATTTATTTCTTTTGGAAACAGCTGCTCCAGGATTCCTGTTGATTTTGTTTCCAGGAGGGTTAGTAGGGAACCATATAGTCCCTGGCACTACAAGTCGTCATGAGCTTCTAATAAATACTCATGATCTCCCACCCTCCTACCCATTCTAGATTCCCCTAATCTTGTCTAACATCTCTTCTAGTCTAGATAGCTTAGCTTGGTAGGGTGCTCCAAACCCTCATTACAGGCAAACCTCAGAAATATTATGTGTTTGATTCCAGACTAATGCAATAAAGCAAATATCACAATGAAGTGAGTTTCACAAATTTTTTTATTTCCAAGTGCATATAAAAGTTGTTTACATTATACTATAATCCATTAAGTGTGCAATAGTATTATGTCTTAAAAACCCTACCTACTTTAATGAAAAAATACTTTATTGCTAAAAAATGCTACAGAACATCTGGTGGCAAAGGGTTTTGCCTCCGTTTTCAGGGATGCTGATTGATTAGGGTGGTGTTTGCTGAAGGTGTCTGGCAATTTCTTAACATAAGACAATGAAGTTTGTCACATTTATTAACTCTTCTTTTCACAAAAAAAAATTTCTCTGTAGCATGCAATGCTCTTTGGTAGCATTTGACCCACAAAAAAACTTTCAAAATTGGAGTCAATCTTTTCAAGCTCTGCTACTGCTTTATCAACTAAGTTTATGTAATATTCTAAATCCTTTGTTGTCATTTCAACAATGTCCATAGCATCTTCACCAGGTAGATTCCATTTCAAGAAACGACTTTCTTTGCTCATTCTCAAGAAGCAACTCCTCATCTATTCAAGTTAGATCAAGAGATTGCAGCAATTTAATAACATCTTCAGGCTTCCCTCCTAATTCTAATTCTCTTCCTATTTTTCCACATCTGCAGTTACTTCTTCCACTAACATGTTTCTTGTTTTTTCTAACATTGGAAGTTTTGAGTTTTGACTAAGTTTCCTGTAGCACACCTCTATATTAAAAATTTTCTAATGCTTTTATCATTATTAGACTGGGGTTATAGTTGGGAAAAGAAGATCACAAAGTAAAGTGCCATTTTTATCATCTATCAAGGGTACAAACAATATCACTTATGACTATTGATATTGACCATGGTCCTGACTGAAGTAATTGTTGTCAGATGCCTCCACTGTAAAGTTACGCTCACCCCACACACTCTCCATACTGCCATCATCGGCAGAAAGTCACTATGTTAGTTCACACTTAGGGAGTGGGATGTTATATGCTCCCCCTTCCTTAGGGTGAAACATCTACATAATTTATTTGGAATTCAATATGAGAGATTTATCTCTTCTCCCCCATTTATTAATTTGTTAATTCATTTGTTAATATTAATATGAAATCATAAATATTTATTTTATACTTTAGGTTAAAATCCAACACTACTTTATTTTGATACTCAAATTGTTCCCTCTTTGAACATCAAGAGCTTTTAGTTGACTCCTGTGTCACTTTGACATACCCTTATTATTGTGGATTATTGTTGCTATTGTATTGCTTCCTTACTTTCTGGTACTACAAGATTCCCTAGGCTCATTTGAGTATTTCCTCTTCCAGTTCCCAAATCAGAGTTTCTTTAGGAAACTCTATTTTCTTTCACTGGAGATGAGATAGAAACCAAGATCTAGGTATTAGGTGTGCTCATTGCTACTGGGGTGACATTTTTCAGTTGCTCCCAGCTAATAGTAAAAAACACTAATCCATATATATATTAGGGACACATACTAAGTTAAACATAGTTTCTTACTGATGTCTCTCATTCTAATCTGATACCATATAGATCATGTTAGTCATTTTCTTTGTTGTTTATTTACAAATTTCTACTCAAACATTAAGAATATAGTTCCCATCATATGCCATCCATTTCCTTAATTGTTCAGTTACAGTATAGATGTATCGTAGCACATTTTTTTAACCTTTAGCCTCATGAGAAACAATTTTGCCAACTATTGCTTATTGTGCCATTCATTTTGCCTTTAATGTTGCAGATTCCATTTATCTCTAAAATCACTTAGATTGATACTTCTTCTCATATTCCTTTCAGTGAGATTGTTTTATACATTGTTATTATAATCAGCTTATCTTGTCACAAACAGCATTCTTTCCCGGGATCCTTGACCTCCTAAGTTTTTTCTTTTTAATTTGTAAATATTAAGATTAACTATTTTCCCAGGGATGAAGCCAACTTGATCATGGTGGATAAGCTTTTTCATGTGCTTCTGGATTCAGTTTGCCAGTATTTTATTGAGAATTTTTGCATCACTGTTCATCAAGGATGTTGGCCTGAAGTTTTCTTTCTTTGTAATATCTCTGCCAGGTTTTGCTATCAGGATGATGCTGGCTTCATAGAATGAGTTAGGGAGGAGTCCTTCTTTTTCAAGTTTTTGGAATAGTTTCAGTAGAAATGGTACCAGCTCTTCTTTCTACCTCTGGTAGAATTCACCTGTGAATTGTCTGATCCTGGGCTTTTTTTGGTTGTTAGGCTATTTATTACTACCTTAATATCAGAACTCATTATTAGTCTATGCAGGAATTCAGTTTCTTACTGGTTCAGTCTTGGGAGGGTGTATATGTTCAGGAATTTATCCATTTTTTCTACATTTTCTAGTTTATGTGCATAGAAGTGTTTATAGTATTCTCTCATGGTTTTATTTCTGTGGGATCAGTGGTGATATCACTCTTATCATTTCAGATTGTATTTCTTTTACTCTTCTCTCTTTTATTAGTCTTACTAGCATTCTGTCTATTTTACTAATTTTAAAAAAAATCCAGCTCCTGGATTTGTTGATATTTTGAAGGGTTTTGTGTATCTCTATCTCTGTTAGTTCATCTCTGATTTTGGTTATTTCTTCTTTTCTCCTAGGTTTGGGCTTTGTTTTCTCTTGTTTCTCTAGTTCTTTTAGGTCATGTTAGATTGTTAGGTTGTTAACTTGAGATATTTCTAGCTTTTTGATGTAAACATTTAGTGTGATAAATTTCCCTCTTACACAGCTTTAGCTGCATCTCAGAGATTCTGGTACATTATCTCTTTGTTCTCATTAGTTTCAAATAATTTATTAATTTCTGCCTTAATTTCATTATTTACCCAAGAGTCATTCAGGAGCATGTTGTTTAATTTCCACATAGTCATGTGGTTTTGAGTGATTTTCTTAATCTTTAGTTCTAAATTGATTATGCTGTGGTCTGAGATACTGTTTGCCATGATTTCAGTTCTTTTGGATTCACTGAAGGGTATTTTATTTCCAATTATCTGATCGATTTTAGAGTAAGTGCCAACAGGCAAAGGTGGTTCAACATATAAATGTGATTCATCACATAAACAGAACTAAAGACAAAAAAAAAAAAAAAGACTGTCTCAATAGATGCAGAAAAGGCCCTTGATATAATTCAACATTTCTTCATGTTAAAAACTCTCAATAAACTAGGTATGAAGGAACTTACCTCAAAATAATATAAGTCATCTATGACAAACCCACAGCCAATATCACACTAAATGGGCAAAAACTTGGAAACATTCTCTTTGAAAACCAGAACAAGGAAAGGATGCCCTTTCTCATCGCTCCTATTTAACAGAGTATTAGAAGTTCTTGCCAGGGCAATTAGGAAAGAGAAAGAAATAAAAGGGTATTCAAATAGGCAGAAAAGAAGTCAAATTATTTTCATTTGCAGATAACATGGTCCTATATCAAGAAAATCCCATTGTCTCAGCTTCAAAGTTTCTTAATCTGATAAGCAACTGTAGCAGAGTCTCAGGATACACGATGAATGTGTAAAAATTGCTAGCATTCCTATATACAAACAACAGGCAAGCTGAGAGTCAAATCATGAATGAACTCCCATTCACAATTGCTAAAAGGAGAACAAAATACCTAGGAATACAGCAAACAAGGGATGTGAAGGAACTATTCAAGGAGAACCAACCACTGCTCAAGAAAATCAGAGAGGACACACACACAAAAAAATGGAAAAACATTCTATGCTCATAGACAGAAAAAATTAATATCATGAAAATCGTCATACTGCCTGAAGTAATTTATAGATTCAATGCTATTCCCATTAAACTAACATTGACATTCTTCACAGAATTAGAAAAAAAAAAAAAAACTATTTTAAAATTTGTCTGAAACCAAAAGAGAGCTCATATGGCCAAGACAATCCTAAGCAAAAAGAACAAGCTGGAGACATCATGAAACCCAACTTCAAATTATACTACAAGGCTACAGTAACAAAACAGCATGGTACCATTACAAGAACAGACATTCTAGACTAATGGAACACAATAGAGAACTCAGAAATAAGACTGCACACCTACAACCATCACGTCTTTAACAAACCCAACAAAAAAAAGCAATGGAAAAAGATTCCCTATTTAACAAATGATGCTAGAACTGGCTAGCCACATGCAGAAAATTAAAACTGAACCCCTTCCTTCTACCATATACAAAAATTAACTACATATGGATTAAACACTTCAATGTGAAACTCAAAACTATAAAAACCCTAGAAGAAAATCTAGGCAATACCATTTAGGACATAGGCACAAGGGACAATTTCAAAATGAAAATGCCAAAAATAATTGCAACGAAAGCAAAAAATGACCAATGAGATCTAATTAAACTAAAGAGCTTCTACACAGCCAAATAAACTGTCATCAGAGTCAACAGACAACCTATAGAATAGGATAAAATTTTTGAAATCTACCCATCTGACAAAGGAACTTAAAAAATATCTACAAGGAATTTAAACAAAAATAAGAAAGAAATAAATGATCCCATTAAAAAGTTGTCAAAGAACATGAACAGACACTTCTCAAAAGAAAAGATATATGTGGCCAACAGACATAGGAAAAAAAGCTCAACATCACTGATTATTAGAAAAATGCAAATTGAAAACACAATGAGATACCATCTCACTCCAGTTATAATGGCTATTATTAAAAAGTTGGCCAGGTGAGGTGGCTTATGCCTGTAATCCCAGCACTATGGGGGGCTGAGGCAGGTGGATCATGAGGTCAGGAGTTCGAGACCATCCTAGCTAATATGGTGAAACCCTGTCTCTTCTAAAAATACAAAATTTAGCTGGGCGTGGTGGTGTGTGCCCAAAGTCCCAGTTTCTTGGGAGGCTGAGGCAGGAGAATCGCTTGAACCCAGGAGCTGGAGGTTGCAGTGAGCTGCGATAGTGCCACTGTACTCCAGGCTGGGGAAAGAGCAAGATTGCATCTCAAAAAAAAAAAAAATTGAAAAAACACAGATGCTGGGGTGAGGTTGCAGTGAAAAACAAACACTTTTACATTGTTGGTGGGAGTGTAAATTAGTTCGACTGTTGTGGAAGATATTGTGACAATTCATCTAAGACCTAGAGGCAGAAATACCATTTGTCCCAGAAATCCCATTCCTGGGTATATACCCAAAAGAATATAAATCACTGTATTATAAAGACACATGTGTACGTATGTTCATTGCAGCGCTATTCATAATAGCAAAGACACGGAATCAATCTAAATGCCTATCAGCGATAAAGTGCATAAAGAAAATGCGGTATATATCTACCATGAAATACTATGCAGCCACAGAAAGGAATAAGATCATGTCCTTTGCAGAGACATGGATGGAGTCCATGTGGAAGTCATTATTCTCAGCAAACAAATGCAGGAAAAGACAACCAAACACCACATATTCTCACTTGTAAGTGGGAGCTGAATGATAAGAACACATGGACATAAGAGGTGAATAACACACACTGGGGCCTGTCAGAGGGGTGGGGATGGGTGAGGGAGAACATCAGGAGTAACAGCTAATGGGTGCTGGACTTAATACACAGGTTATGGGATGATCTGTGCAGAAAACCACCATGGCACATGTTTACATATGTAACAAACCTGCATATCCTACACATGTACCCCTGAGCTTAAGAAGTTGAAGAAGAAAAAAAAGATTAACTGTGTTGTACAGTACTACAGGTTTTGACAATGCAAAATGTTATGTATCTATGATTACAGTATCACACAGAATAGATTCACCACTCTAAAATTTCCCTGTGGTTCTATATCTGCAGCTTCTTCTCCTCCTGAACCCCTAACACATATAAATCTTTATAGTACAAATTTATCTATTTTTTTTCTTTTTTTTTTGCTAGATTTCATTATATGAATGTAATGTAATTTGTTTACTAATCATCTATTAAGTGACATCTTGGTTGTTTTCAGTTTTTTACAATTATGAATAAAGCTGGCATAAATATTCATGTATAAGTTTTTTTTGTGTATGTGGACATACTTTTCAACTCAACTGAATAAATATCTAAGAGCACAATGACTGAATTACATGGTAAAATTGTATTTAGATTCATAAGAAATTGCCAAACATTTTTCCAAAGTGGCTACATCATTTTTCATTTTCACCAGCAGTGAAATGAATGAGAATTGCTCTTGGTCAGCATCCTTGCCAGAATTTGGCATTGTTCTTTTTGGAATTTTACCCATTCTAATAGTGGTATAATTGCATCTTGTTCTTCTATTATTTGCAATTCCTTAAGGACATATAAGAGTGAATATTTTATACGCTTATTTCCCATCAGTATATCTTCTTTTTTGTCACCAACTTTGGACAGAGAATGTCCATATATTTTCTTTGCTGAGATATCTGTTCAAATCTTTTGCCCATTTGGAAAATTGCATTATTTTCTTATGGCTGAGTTTTAGAATTTTTAAAATATTTTAGATACAAGTATTTTATCAGATAAATATTTTGCAAATATTTCCTTCCAAATGGTTCATTGCTGTTATATAGGAAAGCAATTCTCTTGTATGTTAATCTAATCTTATGAACTTGTTAAAAATTACTTATTAGTTCTAGGAGATTTTTATTAATTCAATGAAATTTTACTACATAGATAATCATGCCTCATGGAAACAAATAGAGTTATACTTATTCTTTTTAATGTATATAGTTTTAATTAACTTTTCTTGTCCTATTGCACTAGCTAGGACTTCCAGTACAATGCTGAATAGAAGCAATAAAAGTAAACAATCTTATCTAACTCCTAATATTAAGGTACATGTAGTTTTTGCCATCAAATATAATGCTAGCAGCAGATTTTTGCAGATATTCTTTATCAAGTTGAGAAAGTTTCCTCTAATCCTAGTTTGCCTAGAGATTTTATCAGGAATGATGCTGAATTTGGTCAAATTATTTTTCTGCATCAATTGAAATTCTTATATTTCTTTTATAGCATTCTGATTTATTAAATTAATTGACTTTAAAATGTTGAACTAGCCTTGCTGGGAGCAAATTTTACTTAGTCATGGTATATAATTCTTTTTGTACACTGTTGGTATAATTTGTTAATATTGTGTTGACAATTTATTCAACTCTGTTCAGGAGAAATAATTGCTTTGTAGATTTTCTTTCTTGAAAGGTATTTATTGGGTTTTGATATCAAGTTTTTGTTAAGGGTGACCTCATGGAATAAGTTAAAACATGTTTTATCTGCTTTTATTCTCTGTAATAGAAAAGAATATAGAGAATTGATATCACTTTCCCTAAAATACTAGGTGGATTTCACCAATGAAAAAATGTGAGCCTGATGTCTCTTGTTTGGAAGGCGATTAATTATACTTTTTAACATTAATATACACTTAATTAAATTAATATATACTTACTCTGTTTTTTAAGTTTTGGTAGTTTATATCTTTCAAGTAATTGGTTCATTTCATCTAGGTTGTCAGATTTGTAGGTGTATGGCTCAGCTGTTCTTAGTATTCTTTAATTATACTTTTAATGCCTGTGAGATCGATAGCCATGACAACACTTTCATTTATCAATTTCATTCATCTTTTATTTTATTGATATTATGATCATTTTTCTATTTTTATTTTTATTTTTATTTTTATTTATTTATTTATTTTTTCGAGACGGAGTCTCGCTCTGTCTCCCAGGCTGGAGTGCAGTGGCCGGATCTCAGCTCACTGCAAGCTCCGCCTCCCGGGTTCCCGCCATTCTCCTGCCTCAGCCTCCCGAGTAGCTGGGACTACAGGCGACCGCCACCTCGCCCGGCTAGTTTTTTGTATTTTTTTAGTAGAGACGGGGTTTCACCGTGTTAGCCAGGATGGTCTCGATCTCCCGACCTCGTGATCCGCCCGTCTCGGCCTCCCAAAGTGCTGGGATTACAGGCTTGAGCCACCGCGCCCGGCCGATCATTTTTCAAAATAAAAGTTTTTCTTTCATTATTTTCTCTATGGGAATCTTGTTTCATTTTCATTGATTTCTTTTCTATTTTTTATTATTGCTGATTTTCTGCTTCCTTTAGGATTAAATTACTTTTATTTCTACAGTTTCCTAGGGCAGAAACAAATTATTGATTTTACAGCTTTCTTCTATTCTAATTCTATGCCATAAGTTTCTCTCTAAACACTGCTTTTACACCATTCCACAAATTGATAAGCTGTACTTTCATTTTTGTTTACTTCAAAATACATTTAAATTAATTATGAGCCATTTTATTTTTCTGTTTTTGGAAGTATGTTGTTTAATCCCTAAATATTTTGAACTTTCCACCTTTCTTTATGTTGATTTCTAGTTCAATTCTATTGCAGTCTGAGAACATAGTTTGCATAACTATATTCCTTTAGATGTGTTTAGGTGTAAGGTTTTCCTCGTCCAGAATATAGTCTATATTGATGAATCTTACATGTGAGCTTCAGAAAAGTGCGTATTTTGCTGTTGTTGGATAAAGTAGTCTACAAATTTCAGATACAATTAATCAATGGTAGTTAATCATTACTGATTATTTACCTGCTATATCTATCAGTAACTCAAAAAAGAGGAGCAGGAAGTTTTGTGGGTATTTTGTTTTCTTTTTTTTGGGGACGCAGGTCTGTAGGCAGTAATTCAAGCCTATTAGTTAGAATTTCTGGAATTGTAATGCCAGGATATGTGTATTTTCCTTTTTTTTTTTTTTTTTTCTGAAATGGATCTTGCTCTGTAGCCCAGGCTGGAGTGCAGTGGCGTGATCTCAGCTCACAGCAGCCTCCATCTCCCAGGTCCCGGTTCAAGCAATTCTCCTCCCTCAGCCTCCCGAGTAGCTGGGATTACAAGCATGTGCCACCATGCACAGTTAATTTTTGTATTTTTAGTAGAGACGGGGTTTCATCATATTGGCCAGGCTGGTCTTTAACTCCTGACCTCGTGATCCGCCCATCTTGGCTTCCCAAAGTGCTGAGATTACAGGCGTGAGCCACCGCACCCAGCCAGGTTGTGTGTATTTTTAAAGCACCATGAGTGGTTTTCTTGTGGATAGTGCAACTAGAGTAGCCAAGGACTACCTCCATGAGAATTAATTTGTTGATACATTTTCTCTCAAAAGTGAAAGTGAATTTAGTTTTATAAGTGGTGAAATTTTGATATCAGACCTGTCAAACACCAAAATTTCAACAAATTTAGTTTAAGATTTGACTTTTATTAGTGATTCATGAATTGGTCAGCACCACATCTATGAAATAGAAAAGGTACTCTCATAAGTTGAGCAGAAGTGAGTCCTATAGACAGAAAAGGCTGAGGAAAGCGGAAACAAAGAACAAAAATCGAATTGATATTTCAAACTTTCTTTCCTTTTAAAGTTAAAACAGAGGGGACTTCCTTATCATGCCAGCTTGAGTACACTGGGCTTCTTTCTATTGGCTTCTATAAATTTTCCATTTCTTAGAAAATTAGTCCATCTTAAAGTTCAGTTTAATTACATGACACCTACCACAAGTGACACCATCCTGACTTGGTCTGGTCTGTTGGGGTTAAGTGCATAAAGTCAGTCCAAAACAAAGGCTTCCAGTAAATTTTATTTAACAGAGCATAAGGCATTCTTTGGAAGGCTTCCTTTAGCAAGTACAGTGCTTTGGGACCATGGATAGCTGAAGAACATATGTAGATAGATATGTTTATTACAATACCTAAACATTCCATGTGTTACCTTGATAGTTTTGGGTTTTATGGCACTATAGACATCCAGCCATGAGTTTTCCTGCTCTTGTCAGATCATTCCCAAACATTGGGAAAAGTTCTTCACTCAGCTATCAGGTGGACTAGCTGCACCAATCCTCTGGTTACTACAAAGCCTGCCTACCATAGCCCCTGCTGGTTCACTCTACTTCTAAATAAATAACCCTGCCAATGTGACCCTGTATGGAGTGTAGTGTTCCCCTACCCAAGGCTGTGAGGATCTGTGACTAATAAACTGCTGCCAATCTTATCTGTCCAGTTTTGGGTATCACATATTTCGCCATCTCACACTATTTAGGGTGAGATATCCCTCTATTCCCAGCAGGTAAGTAGGAGGTAATCAGAATAATATGGAGTATCTAAAAGGAAGGGGAATGAAGCAGGAACAAGAAAGGAGAATATTAAAGAAGAACTATAGAGACACTGCCTAAAAACAAAAAATGTGTCTAGTCCTTTAGGCAATAATAGAATTAATTAGAAGATTAAATTTAAAAACTGGCACAACTGAGGAAAAAATACTATTTTCTATAAATTACATGTTTTTATTGCAAAATTTGAATACAAATAACATTTTAAATAACATCAAGAAGCATTTTCTTAGATGAAATATTTTAAGAAAGATAGAGATGTCAGTTTGTATAGGAACATCATAGACTTTCTAAAGATGTTGTAATATTCACCCTTATCTTTAGAAATATGGAATCAGAACTGTGAACAGTTTTTCCTGCTGGTTCTGTTGAATTTCCCTTAAACCAACAATCACCAAAGGTATGCCAGTGTGAACAGAGTACTTCTCTAAAATGAAACCAATAGGGGGCTTGTTCCAAGAAATGCTTTGCTAGGTAAGCAGGCTAAACGTGCTGAGCAGCAGTTTAGAGGCACTCTGCTATGTTTCCTTTTTATTTACTTATTTTTGTTTGTTTATGTTTTCAGAAAACATAGCCTCTGAAGTCCAGGCTAGTGATAATTATTCAGATCCTCTCAAAAGCACAGTTGCTTTACCCAAAGGCACTGTCTTTGTAGAATTGAAGTCTTTAGATTGAACTACTCTTGGTATAAATTCATTCTTTAGATTAAAAAATAAAAAGGCAAATATTAAATTTATTATGACTTCTGTTTGATAAAAAATGAAGAACTTGATACCAATTAAAAGATTCAATAGTCTATTATTTTTTATAATGCTCACCCTCATTTTAATGTAAGATTTCAGCTTGTACCTTCTTTGAATAAGAGAAGGAAGAAAGTGAGAAACTTAAACAATAATGAAACTCTCCTAAGGAAATGAAAACATGATGAGGCTTCCACTAGATGTCATAATTTTTTGATAACTCTCCTAAAACTCTCTTTTATTCATTCCCATTCCTCTGAAACAACCTATTATTTTGTTCTCCTATAACGTTTTATTTAAAGCTCCTCTAAAAACAGGTATTAGATTGAAACACAGTGAATTATCCATGTGGTGTTTTTTTTCTGATTTTATACTTACCCATCTTTATATCTCTAGCATGGCGGCAGGCTTTAAGTAGATATTCAAAAATATTTATCGAATTTTATTGACTGTGCTGTTTGCATTGTTAATTAATGCCAGTGGTGTTGAGGGCCTTTTGTCTCTTAGCATCTTCACCTACAGTCATTAGCATCTTCACCTACAGTCCCACTCAAAGATCACAGGACCAACAAGAGCATCACTACAGGAAAAAAAAATACTTTAAAAACTATTTGGCTTAAGAGGAAGTCATCTCTAATCTAAAAGGGAAAGAAGAAAGGACCTTTGTCATTGTAAATGATCATGATGTCAACTGGTTCAGAGACTCGATTCCTTCTTGGGTTTAGAACATGTTCTCAACTTGGCCCCTGACTTTTGTCTGACTTTTAGAATGCCTGAACACAAACTGATCTTATTACTCATCCTTTTTTTTTTTTTTTTTTTTTTTTTTGTGCCACGCTCACTCTGCAAGTCCAATTAGATATGTTTTTCTTTGCCAAGCCACTCTCTGGGCTGAGAATGAAGATTCCAAAACAATAAAAGTAAGAGTTGTGTTGGTGGATTGAGCCTTCTTTGTCAAAACCAGCAGCCATATCACTTCCCAGCAGTCTTGCTTTTCAACTCTTTTCCTCATGTTTCATTTAACTATATCAGTACTCAGTAGTGTCTTACTGAGTTCTATTACCACTTTGCTTAATTCTTCAATTTTCTCTTCCTTAATTGTGCCTAGGCATGCTTTGCATTCAGTCACTCTTTAGTTCATGGGACCCTATTTTCAGCAAAGAAAAGTCTACATCTGTGAAGAGGCCTTGAGGGGCTGTGGCCATTGAGCTCACTTAGCCCAGTCGAATCTAAAATGGATCTCTTAGAAACACAAATGTGAGCAGAGCAAGCATGGCATGGAGAAAAAAAGGATATGGAGATGTTAGTGGAATTTCATATATAGGTACCACAGACAAGTTCTACCTAATGATTTCTATCTAAATCCCTCCATTAAAGTTTTACTCCTCAGCCTTACAAAGCTTTTCCACCTATTAAAATACTGTTTACAAAAATTTTGATCAGTTACATCTCAATGTGAATGTCTTTAGCACAGTATTTCCCCAAAGCACATTTTAATAGTGGAGAGGGACTATTTCTCACAGGTAGCTGCGTACCTGAGGCATCTGGGGAGGATTCCCAGAGGTGAGATAAGTAGAGCAGAAAGGAATAGCAGGGAACTCTGGCAAACAAAACTTAAGGTTTTCAGGAAGAATTGCCTTGCATTTTCATGTTGCTTAATCTCCCTATCTTGGTCTTATATGGAAACAATAGCAATGTCTATGCTCAAAAAAGTTAATTTACTCTTAAGTAAATTATTTTAATAATGGAAAAGGGTTTTGCAAATTACTATGCAATTCTTAAGAATGCTGGAGTTTCCTACTGGTTATCCTACCTGAGGCAGCATACTCTAGGCAGTTGGTATTTTAAACAGCCAGCGCTTTCCAAAAGACACAAAATGTCATTGTCTTAGTTCTGTGCTGCTCCCCACAAATAACTAACTTAGACCTGGTACTCTTATTCTTCACTTAATCACTCTTTGTGATTAGCTGCCCTTCACTGAGATCTTTCTTGTTCAATCTATCAAAGGTATATACATGTACGTGTGTGTGTGTGTGTGTGTGTTACCTTAGAGTTTAGCACTTATTTGATTTACTAAACATTCACAGGAATTTTTAACTCAAATTTATTAACCCTAGAAGTAAGCATTTATTTTTTTTCTTCATCTAATAAGAAGTCCTCTAAATCAATAGCTAAATGACTCATATATTCTTTTACCATGATCAGTCACTAAGGTTTTTTGTGTTTCACCTTCTATAATTTAACTGATTCTTATTCTTTGACATTTTCAAAGCAAGAACAGCCTTTTTGAATTCATTAGCGGAGTCCTTAGCTGGATACTTGCCCCCTGTGAATTCCGGCCCTTCACAGTTCAACTTTCTCCAGCACATAATTGCAAGTTCTACATCGCTCCCCTCTGATTATTACTTTTAAAAATTGCCTCTGTTGATTACCTGCGTTCTTTCAGTAAGGCCCTGTGAGACTCCTCTAATTTTTGAAGCTTTGCTGGATTCCAGTTCACCACCAGGATAAGAAGAAAATGAGAACATTTTTGTCGCTTGCTATGAGGAAGTAGCTTAAAGCAATCTCTCTCCAAATGTCCTTCTGCCTCCATTTCCCACCTGCACCCCAACACACAGGCACCAGGAAATCTCAGTAGGACAGCCAAGTGTTTCATGCAGAAGCAATTAGACAAAGTTATAAGATTCTCTTCACCTTCTCCTCCATGTTCCCCGCAGCTTATGCAGCCTTCAGGGTAAGCAGGAAACAGTGGAGAAGTCACCAAGCTCACAGAACCTCTCGCAGCAAGCAAATCATTTCAGTGTATCACATTTAACTAATTCACTAGTTAGAGATCAGGCCTGCCAACATACTGAATCTTTCTCCCTCTGTAGTTCGATATTAACACTTAATAGAAACTTTACCTATAAACTCCCACTTTGGGCGGGGGTGTGTTTTAGGCTCCAAATGACTGGCAGTAAATTCCTTATCAAAAAATTTATGGAATTGCAGTGAGATAACCTTATTTTTGCAAAAAAACTTTTAATATTAATATTATATTGAGTCAGTCTTATTTACTTATAAATTATGTTTGAACGCCAGTTTGCAATTTGTCCAGAAGGGTGGTCTATTTAGTACTGACAAATGGTGACAAAGAATAACTAAGAAATTTAGAATGTGACACCATAATTTCTCCTGGGACATCCACATCAGCAGTCTTTAAACTGCAAGAAAATTAAGAAAATGACAAAAGAGGAAAAAGAAGAGGAAAGTCTGGCAGTTGGCAACTAGAAGCTGACAGCCAAAGAAGCCAGGCTGGCTGTTAGAAACTGAACATGAACCAAAAACACAAAACAAAACTTTCACAGACAAACCCATTGTGTGACCTTGGAGGAACATAACAGTGACCCAGAGACTCTATGATGAAACTAGCTGGAAAAGACACCATGGACCCACAAAAATATGTATCTCCTCTTCCAGCTAACATGAATGACCACTGTTTGTTCACCAGTAATGGCTCTAATTTCACATTAATCCTCTCACCTCTAGCTAAAAGTTACCAAGATACCCAATCACAGCATTATCCCTGCTTCCTGACAGCCTGCAATTCCGAAAAGGCCACTGCTTTCTGTACAACCTCCTTAGAATCATCTTGTACATATTCGAGTTCCATAATAACCTCTTCATAACTCTCTTTTACCAAGATGCTGTTTGTTTGCTCTTATGTGTATCCTTCTTTGCTGCTGGAAGGTAAATAAACCCAACTTTGTTTGAGTGCAGGCCTGCATCTACAGGTCATTGGTTGATGTGTTTAAAAATGTAATACTTGTTATAAACTTAATACTTTTGTACTTCCAGTAATTCATATGCTGAAACTATACCCTCTACTGTAACAATATTAGAAGGCGGGGTCTTTGGGAGGTAATAAGGATTAGATGAGGTCATGAGAATTGAGCCCTCATTAATGGAATTTTTGTCCTTATAGGAATCCCAAGAGAGCTTGCTTCCTCTATCTGCCATTTGAGGACACCACTAGGAGACAAGCATCTAAGAACCAGGAGAGTATTAAGCCATTCTTGCATTGCTATAAAAAAATACCTGAGACTGTGTAATTTATTTTTTTTTTAAAAGGTTTAATTGGCTCATGTTTCTTCAGGCTATGTAACAAGCATGGCACTGGCATCTGCCCAGCTCCTGGGGACACCTTAAGGAACTTTGACTCATGTCAGAAGGTGAAGTGACAGCAGGCATTTCAGATGCCAAAAGCAGGAGCAAAGAGGGGCTGTGGAAGGTGCCATATACTTTTAAATTGGCAGATCTCATGAGGACTCAGAGGGAGAGCTCACTTATAACCAAGGGGATGGCCCAAGCCATTCATGAGAAATCCGCCCCCATGATCTCAACACCTCCCACCAGGCCACACCTCCAACACTTGTGATTGCATTTCAACACGAGATTTAGGTGGGGACAAATATACAAACTATATCAATGCCAGACATTAAATCTATTTGCCCCTTGATCTTGGACTCCTCAGCCTCCAGAACTGACTGTGAG
Source organism: Macaca nemestrina (assembly GCF_043159975.1). NCBI lineage: Eukaryota > Metazoa > Chordata > Mammalia > Primates > Cercopithecidae > Macaca > Macaca nemestrina. The sequence continues at coordinate 48,205,908 of NC_092143.1, forward strand.
GAATATATTTGGATTGTTTATAAGCCACCCAGTTTATGATATTCTGTTATAACAGCCTAAATGGAGTAAGACAGCACTTTTTACAGATGATTAACTATAAGGACTTTATCTATACATTCTTAAAATATTTTTAAATTACATTGATTCTTTTTTTCCAAATTAATACAGTTTGACCACTGTAGGAAATTTGGAAAACAAATGATTACATTTTTAAAAAGCATCTTTTTTAGCCATGCTATTTTCTACACTGGTACTACTTTTATAGATATTAATGCTACCACCATCACTTATTGATACTTATAGAGTATCAGTGACAAAAATAAACAAGTTATATGTAATAATGTAGTAAGATAGAATTTTTAATCCTTACTTCACATATTAGGAATCTGCAACTAAGAAAGTTCACAAAACTAGTAAGTGGCAGAGCTAGTATTTAAGCCCCTGTGTGTTTTAAGAAATATTTTTTACATGAGTTCACTTTGTCTTATCTACTTTCTTAAAGGCTCTAACTCCAAATACAGTCATATTTTAAAATACTAGGGGTTAGGAGTTTAACATGTGAATTTAGAGGGACACAATTCAGCTCATAACATTAATACATGGTCTCATTTTCTTCCTTTCTTTTAAAATATATGAAAACTTTGGATTATGTTGCATATATGGTAGAGTCCTTTTTATATACAATTATCATGAGTATTTATAACTTTAAGTATTTTATAAATATAATTTTTAATTGCATTAAATTATTTCTTAACTTTGGATTATGTTGCATATATTGTAGAGTTCTTTTTATATACAATTATCATGAGTATTTATAACTTTATTTTATAAATATAATTTTTAATGGCATTAAATTATTTCTTAATGTAGACACCTATACATTTTATCTCATAGTCTCTTGGGATAATAAATTGCTAAAGTATTCTGTCTATTTAGAGAACAGTGTTGCTTTTAATTTAAAATTTTATTAAAGAGTGAACCTCACAGGGGTGCGAACTCCCAGGGACTCCTTTATAACATCAAAAAACTTACTAAAAAATATCTCACATATAGTTAACAATATTTGTCTTAATTCAACATATATTTAAATTTACTCTATCAAAACCTTTCAATATTTGATAAACACACATAACAGATTAAAAAACTTGTTATATCTAAGTCAACCTAAGGAATTACTAGTTTACAAACCTCGTGCTACAAAAAGAAAATTGAAACACTGTTAAGAGAAATTACTTGCTAAGTTCTGTTGTAGGTAGACTCAACATTTAAACCAGGCTTCTGTACTTCACATAACCATGTCTCAGAACTTCTGATTTTTAGTGGAAATACTGGAAAGGTTTTTTAAATTGAGTATCATTGAAATTCATTGACACACTCTCTATTTTTTCTTTGAAATGTTGTATGTAGGGTCATCATATAATGTAGAGTCTGAACCAGGACTCTCTCTCTCTCTCTCTTTTTTTTTTATAATGTGCTTTTTAACAGCCACAACCAGACATAGGTATAAATTAGAAGGGAATCAGGCAAATCAGGACCTATTATCAACATACTCCTAAGCAAAAATGTCAATTGTGCTCAAGAGACTATGAGGTCAAATCATAAGCATGGAGTACAAATATGTCATTGCTAACCACCAATAGTTTTATGTTATATTTTCCAAAAGGTAGGCAAAAATATTCAAACACTATAGTAATGGACCAAAGGGTACATGATCAAAATAGGATTAAATAATGAGTGATGCACAATACAACTTATCATGAAATATGAAGTGCAGTTTTTAAAAAATGCACACACACATATAATTATGTATGTATACACACAGATAAGTACAATTTATTTATACAAATAAAATGTACAAATAATAATTTACTTTTTTTGTAATTTCACAAAAAAAAAAAAAAGGAAGCAATGTCGGCAAGAAAAGGGAAGTAAAAAACTTCAAATTCTTCCCTTCCATTAAAAAATATTAAAAAGTGGATAAAAACTGTTGGAATCAATTTTTCTTTTTTTTTGAAATTCTAGGTATTAACCAAAGGGTTGTGAAAAGCTTTGTTGGGAACTCTTACTCAAGAAAAACTAGGCACCATTTATTCAAGAAAAAAAAAGGCTAATTCTTGGTAATAATAGCAAACTTTGTGGCATTTTAAATTGCCCCTAGCCACTCTGTACTCCAAAGCTTGGTACCCATGAAAATAACAGGCTGAGGATGAGCATGGTAGCTTATGCCTGTAATTCCAGCACTTTGGAAGGCTGGGGCGGAAGGATTGCTTGAACCCAGGAATTTGAGACCAGCCAAGGCAACAGAAAGAGACCTTGTCTCTTCCAAAAATTAGAAAATTAGTTGGGTGTGGTGACACACACTTGTAGTTTTGACTATCTGGGAGGCTAAAGTGGGAGGATTGCTTGAGCCTGGGAGATAGAGGCTACCATGAGCCATGGTCAAACCACCACACTCCCACCTGGGCAACAGAGTGAGAGCCTGAAGGAGGAGGAGGAGGGGTGGGAGGAGGAGGAGGAGGAGGAGAAAACAGGCTGCATTCCAGCACCAAAGTGTATAAAAGAGGAATTACTTGTAAAAAACTGTAATTAGTTATTTGATATGACCTGTTCCCAGTTGCTTGCTGAAAGAACAGTTTAAAAGGCTTGCACTTATTTTAACGAACTTTAAGCTAGCTTAGTACTAAAGTTGCTTCCCAGGTGGTATTGTAAAACATTTATAAACTAATATCTTAGGTTGCCACTGCCTGAGGTACTAAATAGCAGTTGGAACAGATAATAAGCTAACCAAAAAGCTTGAGAAGAAAGGCTCAGGAATGAAATGTTATTAAGTGTTTTGAAAAGCCCCAACATATTCCTGGAATCTAAAAGCCCACCTACATGTTCAGGGCTGTATGTGTGTTCAGGAAAGATAAGAAGATTTTGCTAAGATCTCATCTCCTGCTGACCCTGAAGCTTAGTGAAAGCAGGAAATGAAGGCTAAGGCAAAATTGTTAACTGCCTTGATGAATGTGGAAAATGTGCTCCAAATAGACACAGAATCCCTCAGCGAAGACTAGGAGATTTTTTGGTTCTAGTCACTTAAAAAAAAAAAAAAAAAGACCATTAGCTCATCATGAAGAACACATAACAGAAACTCCAGGGGACATTTGTAAGAACTAATACAAACTTTATGGACTAAGTTCACGATAGTACCAAACAAGCAACAACAGCTATAATAGAATAAACAACAGATCTTGACAAATCCCTGGGAAGGAGATAGAATCTGATTTCCAAAGTTGGTGCATTCATTATAATAGTCAAGTGTCCAGTTTACAGAATAAAAAGCATGGCAATAGACAAAAAACAAAATACATTGATACGAACTATGTCTAAGAAAGCTCAGGTTTACTGACTAAGAATTTCTAGGATTGTCATTCAAGATCTACAATTTTAATAACTTCCTTGCATGATTCTAGGTTTAGAACACATTGGTACCTAACTATATTGGGAGGTTTTTGTTTTTTTTTTTTTTCTTTTCAAATTTTATTTTAGGTTTGAGGGTTCTTGTGCAGGTTTGTTGTATAGGAATTGGATGTCCTAGGGGTTTGGTGCACAGATTATATCACTACCCAGTTAGTAAGCATAGTACACATTTGCTGGTGTTTATTGACATAAAGTATTCCTAAATGATCAAATTAAAGAATTCCATAATTTTAAATGGCGTCAGTGGACTTAAGGTTAAACTTATTTTGACTGAATATTTCTAGTAATAAGAAAAAGGGCTCATTACTCACAGCAGTTACAATGGGAATCTCATAAGATTTTGAATTTCTAAAGATTGAAGAATTTCACATATATACTCATTTTTGGAGGAATGTAAAATTAATATAACTATGTTCATTCTCCAGTTACAGAAAGTTGTTTTCATAAAGGTTAAACATAGAGTAACGTATCTAGTTAGCAACATTACTAAGATTAAAAGAAAAATATACCATTTTGTTTCATTTATAAACGTACAACACACATACACATGTACATTTATACAAATCATGTGCATAGAAAAGATATTCACCAAGGTCATCTTGATGAATAAAACATTATTTTGGAATGAATAGTTTATTTTTGTGTAATTTGAATTTATTTAAAACCACCAAGAAATTCCAATATGTCCTTTATCCATTTTCACCAATTGCCTATATTTTGCTCCACTTGCCCTACTTTCTCTTTTTTCTTCGTATATATTAAATATGTGCATATATGTGTATGTCTCTCTCTCGGCTTAAACAACTTCCTTTAGCATTTATTATAATGCAATTCTATGAGCAATTAATTACCTCAGTTTTTGTTTACTGAAAATATTTTTACTTGACACTCATTTTTGAAGGACATTTTTGCTGGTTATAGTATTCTGGGTTGACGGAATTTATTTCTCTTTTTCTTCATGTAATCTCATTTTTTCTTGATTTTAAGAGTTAATTATAGATAGTAAGTTATCATACATATTGCTGTTTCAATAAGTTTTTTTTAATTCAGAATTTTTTTTGCAGACATCTTTAGTTTTCGTCAGTTTGATTATGTGCCTAAGCATGGTTCTTTTTTTCTTTTTGCATTTATCCTGCTTGAGGTTTACTGAGCTACTTGGAACTGTACATATTGTTTATTTGCAAAATTTTGGAAAATTTGAACTCTTATACATTGCCAAATATGTTTTTTCAGCTCTGTTAAGTTTCCCTTCTCTCTGCAACTTCAATTACTATTGTTTTATGGTTTGCAAGTCCCTATATAATTTAAATAGTTTTCTCTATTTTTTTTCTTCAGAATAGATAATTTCTATTGACTTGATTTTCTTGTGCAGTATCTAATAAAATGTTAAGTCAATTGAGTAAAGGTTTTTTTTTCAGATCTGGTCATTTTCAGCTCTACAATTTCATTTTAGTTCTTTTTTATATAGTATGTCTTTACCTTTTACTATTTCCTGACTGTGCAGTCATAATCTATACTTCAAGTTCTTAAACATATTTACAATAACTACGTTTAAATCCTTACTTAATACAAATAAATGAGTCATCTCATTTTTTTTCCTTGACTAATTTTTCCTAAGACTATGAATCACATTTTCTGCTTCTTTGTGTATTTTAAAAATTTCTGATGGCATGTTTGACATTGATGATGATTCATGAGATGATGTCACCATTTAAAAAAATGGTTTTGAGTTTTGTTCAATTGTAAGCTAAATTACTGGAAAATTATCTTATCCCTGTTAGGTATACTCTTATTCCTTATTAAAACTGACCCATTTTAGTTTAGAACCTAGTCCTAAATCATGCCTTTAAGTCAGGGTTAAGCAAATTATGACACATAGCCCAAATCTGGCCTGTTGCTTGTTTTCATGAAAAGATATTATTGGAACACAGCCATACTTGTTCATTTGTATCTAGTCTATGGCCACTTTCACATTATAATGGTAGATTTGGGCAGTTGGGACAGAAATTGTATGTCTCACAAAGCTTAAAATATTTACTATTTAGCCTTCTACAGTGTCCTTACTCTTCACTCACAGCCTTTAATGGGCTACATGTAAATGGCTGGGATGATCAATAAGGTCTTTCTATTATGGCAGAGTCAGAATTTCAATATTTTAAGGATCACTTTTTAAAACTCTTGTGTGTGAATGTGAGGGAATGTAAAGAGTCTTTTCATGGCCATGGCCTTTGCCCATTTTTCTATCAAATTGTTGGTCCTTTTATCTTAACTCTGTAGATTTAAAAAAACATGTTAGGGTTAGTACCCTTTTATATTTTATATATCTTGCAAACATTTTCTCACAGTTTTTTTGACTTTGAATATTGTTGACGAGCAAAAGATGCATTTTAATGTAGTAAAATATATTTACCATTTCCTTTGTTTTAAGAGTTCTCAGTTGCAACATGATGGCTAGTTTGAACAAGAAAATGTTTTGTTCTGGGAATTGACCTGTGCAATGCAGGATGTGCAGTCTCATTCTTGACGTCTACCTACATGATACCAGTTACACACACCTCATTTTCTTTTCAGTTGCCACCAAATTATCCACGGACATTTCTAGATGTTACCTGTACAACCAAATCACACCTAATTGAGAACTACTGTTTTATTGCATTTGAGTTTTAAATTATAAATATAAAAGCTTTTTCTACACCAATGCTGAAGTGGAATTTCTTCTAATATTCCTATGGTTTTATTCATCCATTATTCATTTTTACATTTAGATATTGAAGTCATTTGGAGCTTTTTACTGTGTATGTTATAGGGTATGGATATATTTTCTTATTCTATATAGTTATATGGTTGTTCCATCATTACTTATTAAAAAGTGCATCTTTGCCCTAAAGATTTGAGGTACATGTAATGTGCTAATTTTCATATATATTAGAATTTATTTCTGTACCTTCTAGTCTACTCTTAACTCTTTCTGGCTATTTAAATTATATATAGACTGTATGGTACCTTTAATACCATACAGGGATAATATACTATTGTAGCTTTTTTATGTTTTTCTACGTATTTGTTTATAATTATTTTATGTCAAATTTACTGTTAACTTGTCTAGCTTCATAAAAATATTATTTGTATTCCTTTTGAGATGTTTTAAACTTTAAAAAGCAACTGGAATGCTCATGATGTCTATGAATCATTTATCCAAGTAAAAAGAAATATATTTCCATTTAACTATATCTGTTTTTCTATCTTTCAGGGTGTTTACAATTTTTTCTTATATAACTTTCACAATTATTTAAGTTCATTTTATGCATTTTTGTCTTCATGGTTGTTACTATATATAAATTTGTAACAACCATTATTTTTTCAAACTGGCTATTTGTGCATACAAAGTCTACTAATTCTGGAGAGTAATTTTATATCCTGATGCCTTACTGATTTATATTATTGTGTGAGATAGTTTTATGTATTGATTTCATGATTTTGCAAGTACACCATTTTATCATCAGCTAATAAAGCTAATTTCACTTTGTTGTTTCAATTCTTATTTTTCTAAAAAATTTTCTGTGAGTTCTTACATTGATTGATGTCACTAGTTTAATTTCATGTAGTAGTGGAAATAGTGAGCATCTGTAACTGTTTCCTGAAATTTTGTAAAACCTAGAGTAAGTACTTTCCTAGTAGACGTAATGCTTCTTTTAGGATTAAGGTATATTCAAGCAAAGACATATCCACACACATTCACCTATGCACAAACACAAAAACACACATATGCAATTTTGAGACGAAAGTTATACATTCTATATTCTTCTTCTTCTTCTTTTTTGTTTTTTTGTTTTTTTGGTTTTTTGAGAGGGAGTCTCGCTCAGTCTCCCAGGCTGGAGTGCAGTGGCGTGATCTCAGTTCATGGCAAGCTCTGCCTTCACTGGTTCATGCCATTCTCCTGCCTCAGCCTCCCAAGTAGCTGGGACTACAGGTGCCCTTCTTGACTATTTATATCAGAAATGTATATTGGATTTTGGAAAAAAGATTTTTCAGCATTGAGATATTCATAAAAGTTTTCTGTTTATATCTATTAGTAGGGTTCATTATTTTAATGGAGTTTTAAACATAGATTTGGTATTAGTATTATAAAATAAAGCCCACTTATTTATTTTTGCTATTTTAAAAGTGGTATTAAATTCTGTTTACTGATATTTTATTCAGTATTTTTGCATTGATATCCATAATTGATATGATATTAAAGTGGTTTTATTTACTTATTTAGTACTGTATCAGGTTTAGTAAATAATATTATCCTTGTCCCATAAAAATAATTAAATAATTTATATATTTTCCTTCAATTTTTATGATCTGTAAATAATGTATGCATTTTCAGGATTATCTGGTCTTTACAAGTCAAATATCTGAGCCCAGAACTTTTGCTAGAATTGTTTCTTGAAAACTGTCTATATTTTTATTTAATTTATTCTGTTTAAGCCTTCTCTATTTAATTGGGTCAATTTTTTACAAATCCAAGCCCCCTGGGACTTTTTCCAGTTCTTCAAAGACTTCAAATTCATTTTTATAGAGGCTTGCAAAATATTCTCTTCAATTGTTATATTCCTTCTATTTAAATGGTTATTTTTTTCTTTATGAGTTCCTATGTTTTATATTTATGACTACCCTTTAATTTTTTGTTTACTTTTATTTAAGGTCTGGATGTACATGTGAAAGTTCGTTACATAGGTAAACATATGTCATGAGGATTTGTTGTGTATATTACACCATCACTCAGGTATTAAGCCCAGTACCATTAGTTATCATTTCTTATCCTTTCTCTCCTCCCACCTTCCCCTGTTTAGTAGACCTTAGTGTCTGAAGTTTTCTTATTTATTTTCATAAGTTCTTATTATTTAGTTCCCACTTATAAGTAAAAACAGGCCATCTTTGGGTTTCTGTTTCTGAGTTTGTTAAAGATAATAGCCTCCAGCTCCATCCGTGTTCCTGCAAAAGGTATGATCTCATTCTTTTTTATGCTGCATAGTGTTCCATGGGGTATATATACCATATTTTCTTTAATCTGTCATTGATGGGCATTTAGGCTGACTCTGTGTCTTTGCTATTGTCAATAGTGCTGCAATGAGAATTCGTGTACATGTGCCTTTATAGTAGAATAATTTATGTTCCTCTGGGTATAAACCCGGTAATGGGATTACTGGGCCTAATTGTGGTTCGGCTTTTAGCTCTTTGAGGAATTACCATACTGCTTTCCACAATCATTTAACTAATTTGCACTCCCACCAAGTGTATAAGTGTTCCATTATTTTCACAGCCTCACCAACATCTGTTATTTTTTGACTTTTTAATAATAGCCATTCTGACTGGTGAGATGATATCTCATTGTGGTTTTGATTTGCATTGCTCTAATGATCAGTAATACTGAGCTTTTTTTCATGTGCTTGTTGGCCACATGGATGTCTTCTTTTGAGAAGTGTCTGTTGATGTCCTTTGCCCACTTTTAAATGGTATTTTTCTCTTGTAAATTTGTTTAAGTTTATTATAGATGTTGGATATTAGACTTTTGTCAGATGAATTGTTTGCAAATAATTTCTCCCATTCTGTAGGTTCTCTGCCTAATCTGTTGGTAGTTTCTTTTGCTGTGCAGAAGCCCTTTAGTTTAATCAGATATCTTTTGTCAATTTTTGCTTTTGTTGCAATTGCTTCTGGTGTCTTTGTCATGAAATCTTCGCTGATTCCTATGTTTAGTATAATATTGCCTAGATTGTTTTCCAGAATTTTTATAGTTTTGGGTTTTACATTTGTCTTTAATCCATCTTGAGTTGATTTTTGTATATAGTATAAGAAAGCAGTCCAGCTTTAATCTTCTGCATATAACTAGCCAGTTATCAGATGGTCATAGATCATATGGTTATAGATATGTGACCTTATTTCTGTGCTCTCTATTCTGTTCCATTGGTCAATGTATTTTTTTTTTTCCTTTTAGCAGTACCATGCTATTTTGGTTACTGTAGTTTTGTGGTATAGTTTGAAGTCATGTAACCTGATGCCTCCAGCTTTGTTCTTTTTGCTTAGGATTGCCTTGGCTATTCAGGCTCTTTTTTGAGTTCTGTATGAATTTTAAAATCCCCAACAAAATACTTGCAAACTGAATCCAGCAGCACATCAAAAACTAATCCACAATTATCATGTTGGCTTCATCTCCACAATGCAAGATTTGTTCAACATACACAAATCAATAAATGTGATTCATTACGTAAACAGAACTAAAGACAAATACCATAAAATTATTTCAATAGATTTTTATTTTGTTTTAGGGTTCTCCAGAGAAACAGACCAGTAATATATATTAGATAGATAGACAGATAGAAAGATAGATAGATAGATAGATAGATAGATAGATAGATAGATATTATAGGGAGTTGGCTCATGTGATTATGGAGGCTGAGAAATCTCAAGATCTGCTTTTGGCAAGCTGGAAACCCAAAAGAACCATGGGTATATTTCTTGACTTTACCTGAAGACAGACAAAGATGGATGTCCCAGCTTAAAGTCAGAGAGTGAAATCTCTCTTACTCAGACTTTTTTTCTAGTCAGTCTTTTAACAAATTGGACGTGTCAACCACAGAAATGTGCTTTACTCAATCTACTGACTGAAATATTAATCTCATTTAGAAACACTCTCACAGACTTATTAAGGATAATGTTTAACTAAATATCTAGACATGCTGCAGTCCAGTGAAGTCAACATGTAAAACGAATCATCTTACCTTTGATCACTGTTTTTTAATTGTGGTAAAATATACATAACAACATTTACCCTTTTAAGCATTTTTGAGTATACAGTTCTGTGATATTTATTACATTCACACTGAATTACAGCCATCACCACTGTAAACCAAAAATGAAATCCTAAGTCCTCCAACTAACTGAATGGGCCCCTCTTCTCATCCAGGGCACTCTAAAGTAAAGCCAAAACACTAGTTCAGGCCATGATGGGAATGGGTGGTTGGACATGGACATGCCTCATTATACCCTCCTCCCTTTGGAATTCAGGGAGAGCTGACCAGTATTATCATTAAAACAGAGATTAAGACAGATAATATAGACTTTTTGTAACAATAAAACATCAAATTCCACCCTGACTTCAATATAGCATCAGATGACAGATAGCAGGACCTGAAAGAAATAGAAGTATTTTACCCCAAAATATATTTATTTGACATGTTTTGAAATAGCCCTGTAAAGCTATCTCTTATGAGGAAAATCTACATTATATAGAGAATCCCCATTCCTTTCCGGGTCTTTTCCCTGATCCAGGAGACAATTAACTAAGAGTCTAGAACTTTTTTTTTTTTTTTTTTTTTAGATGGAGTCTCACTCTGTCACCCAGGCTGGAGTGCAGTGGCACCATCTGGGCTCACTGCAACCTCCACCTCCCGGATTCACACCATTCTCCTGCCTCAGCCTCCTGAGTAGCTGGGATTATAGATGCCCCCCACCACACTTGGCTAATTATTTTGTATTTTTAGTAGAGACAGGGTTTCACCATATTAGCCAGGGTGGTCTCAATCTCCTGACCTCGTGATCCACCCAACTCGGCCTCCCAAAGTGCTGGGATTACAGGCATGAGCCACCGCGCCTGGCCCAAAACTTCATTTTTTAATTGAATATCAAAAAATATTATTTTTTGGACCTCTCCTAAATTTCATTATTCTAGCTAACTCTCTAGATTCTTAGCTACTGTTTCTTGGTTCATGGTAATTACTGCTTCCTTTCCATTGCTGGTCTACATAAGTAAAATTTTGCCCTATGTCCTTCTTTATAGTATGTCATCTAATATATCCTCTGTGAATGCACATCTACATGTTTTTTGAATCTTCAAATGATATACCCTAATCTATTTTCAGAGAATCTAAGCTCTAATTAACTTGCACTGTGGTCCCAAGCAAGTCAGTTACCTTATTAGGAAGTCAATTTCCTCATCAGTAACTTGCAGAAAATAATGCTTCCCACATAGTGTTATCATTACCTTTAAAGAAGACAATGAATGGGACAGCATTTTCTAAATTATAAAATACTTCACAGTTCCACATAAGTTCTCACAGCCATTACAACTGTATTAAGATATATGTTATATCCATTAGACCAGTGCAATATAAGAACATAAAAACAGGAGATTTGTTCCGTGATTTGAGTTCAAATCCCAATTTACCACTCCTTAGATGTGAATTACTCAGCAATTTATATAACTTCTCTGACTTAACTATCTAATATGTAAAATAAAATAAATACCTAGGTCATAAGACTGTCATAAAAACCAAATAAAGTAAATAATATAAATACCTTAGCATATTAATAAGAAGTATTCAAAAAGTGTTAACTATTATTATTTTTAATATAGTAATAAATTTTTAAAAATTATCCACATTTTTTATTAGAGGATCTATGTTATGTCACTTAGCATAAATCCTTAATTGATTATAAATATATTTTATATTAGATAGATAATATTTTAATAATCATTAGCAAATCTAATTTTTTACTTTTTATTTTTATTTATTTTTTTTGAGATAGAATCTCACTCTGTCACTCAGGCTGGAATGTAATGGCACAATCTTGGTTCACTGCAACCTCTGCCGCCTGGGTTCGAGCAATTCTTGTGCTTCAGCCTTCCAAGTAGCCGGGATTAGAGGCATGTACCACCACACCCAGCTAAGTTTTTTTGTTTTTGTTTTTGTTTTTTTTGTTTTGTTTTGTTTTTAGTGGAGACAGATTTTCACTATGTTGGCCAAGCTGGTCTTGAACTCCCAACCTCAGGTGATCTGCTTGTCTCGACCTCCCAAAGTGCTGGGATTATAGGCATGAGCCACGGCACCCTGCCTTCTTATTAATTTTAATAACCAATACTTTGCCTGTGGTTCTTCTGAATGTTCTCTGTAAACATCATGTCATTTAACAACAAAGGCAGTTTTTTTTTTTAATGTTCTTATAACTTTTATCCATTTTCTTGTCATATTACATTGGCTAAAATACTGCTTATTGAATATAATCAAAAAAGATGCTTGTAAGCATCCTTGAGTTTTCTGATTTTGAAGAAAATGCTTTAAATATTTGAGAGTTAGAAATAAAATTAGTTATTGTTTCTTAATAAATAATCTTTACAATTTAAGTTTGTTCTTTTATATTTCTAATTGCAGGTATTTTTCACATGAAATCCATACAAAGAACTTTAGTAGCTAAAAAATATTCTTTGATAGTGTATTTAAAAACATACACAAACACACACACACTTAATAATATAAACACATTACTAAAGTCTTGCAGCTATACATTATCTTGAGTGTTGATAATATGAAAATATAAATGATTGTATGATGTTTTAGCTGCTTATGAATTATTAGGCATTGTGATAACTTTGGACTCATACAAATTTCATAACAACATTATGAGATGGCTAAAAAAAGACCATTTTACTGATGGAACCTGGAACAAAGAAAGGCTTATTTGTTTTTCCAGATTTCTAAGAATCCTCTCAGTAAAGCAGAAATATATATCAGACTGAATAACGGCAGTGTTAATCTGTTTAGCCATTACGCAATTGCATTATAAAATTATGGAATATAAGTATTTGGATTGCAGAGCTTACTTATATTTCAGGTACAATCTTAGTAACAGTTTATAGAAGCAAAGAAATTCCTTATTCTGAGAGACTGTAACATTTTTCTAACAAATGCCTTCATCTTAAATATACAAAAAACAAGCAAGATTCTGTTGTTTCTCTCAATCTCACAAACAATAATAAAACAACATTTTTTGACTCTATACTGTCTTATTATTTTATTCTTTGTTATTCTTGACAGCAAAACTTCTTGGAAAAGTTTATCTCACTCTCTCCAAATTATTTTTTCCAATTGTCTCTTAATTTTCTTCTAATCAATCTCTCATCTGTACCTCAGCAATAAAATTGTTCTTTTCATAGTTGTAAATTTTGACCATATCGCTAAATTCCAGGTCAGTTCTCAATCCTCATTTAACTCATAAAGTGACCACTGATTTCTCTTTTTGGCACCTCAGATTTCTCCCTTTTCACTTTCTTCACTTGGATTTTACAACTCCACAGTAACTTAGCGCTTTTCTTACCTCTCCAGTCACTTTATTCTTTCCGCCTTTCTTACTGATCTTCTGAAGTAAAATCAGTTCTTGGTGCTTTTCCTTCTCTATCTTCAAACACTATGCTTGGTCTCATAAAGACTCAGAGCTTTAAATACTATATAATATGCTCTTAATTCCAAAATGTATCCATAGTCCAGTCTGCCCCTACATATCATACCCATATATTCAATGTCATGCCAAGGGTGAAGGAAAAGTGGTGTAGGGTGGTGTCATAATTTGAAGAGAATATATTAAGTCTGATTAAAAGTGGGTCTGCTTTTTATGATCACCATGCAATTATAGCATAGGCCATTGTTAAATATATCTCTAGGCCGGGCGTGGTGGCTCAAGCCTGTAATACCAGCACTTTGGGAGGCCTAGACGGGCGGATCACGAGGTCAGGAGATCGAGACCATCCTAGCTAACACAGTGAAACCCCGTCTCTACTAAAAAATACAAAAAACTAGCCGGGCGAGGTGGCGGGCGCCTGTAGTCCCAGCTACTCGGGAGGCTGAGGCAGGAGAATGGCATGAACCCGGGTGGCGGAGCTTGCAGTGAGCTGAGATCCGGCCACTGCACTCCAGCCTGGGCGACAGAGCAAGACTCCGTCTCAAAAAAAAAAAAAATAAATAAATACATCTCTAGAGCTAAGATCCAAACAACAGTTTTCACCCTTGATAGATGCTCCCATCACCCAGCAATTGATGTGCCTTGGTTTATAGCCAGCTACCTACCAGGCCTCTCCATATGAATATTTACTGAACATTAATCACAACATGCCTAAAACTTAATTGTTTCCCTTAAATTTACTCTATCTTCAAACTTTTTCATTTCTACTGAAAGGCAACCAACTGAGGTCAAAATCTGCAGTCGTCTGGGGCACTTCTGTTTTTCCCACAACCCTCATTGAATCGAGTAAGAAATCCTTATTCCTCTACTGAAGTGTGTGCCTTATCTGAATGGCAGAGATCTTTGTGTGTTTGTTTTGTGTTTTTTTTTCCTTCTGATATATCTTAAGCTCAGTAAAATTTTTAAACAAATCAATAAAGTATCTATGAAAATATGTTATCATTATTTTTAAAAACTTTCACTCCTTAGCAATTATTCTATCACATTTCAAGCAATCTGTGCTACTATTTGTATTTTTGACAGTTTTATGTAGTTACTATGTTGTTCTTTGAAAAGTCACTTGCCAAAACTACCTATTTTTACAACATGTTTCTCCAAGTTAAGGATTCCAAATATTGGCTTGTTTCCTCCACTGCTACATCTAACATCCATTTAACAGTATATCACGTGGAAACATAATACCATAAATTTTCGTAAGCTAATCAATTAAATATTGTATATTTGCTGGATAAGACAGATATATAAAAATTTCCAAAACAGAGCATCAGGAGATAAATGAGGTAGTTTAAAGAATGGAGACATTTTAATGCTGTCACTCATGAAAAGCTTAACAGAGGAGATACCACATGATCTGAGTCTTGGAACAATTTTAGCCAGTTGAGAGTAGGCCATTAATGTTGTGGTAATAGCGAAAGTTCCTCATGAGGGTGGCAATTGGTTGGCACATTGCAGAGTAGCAAGTGATATAGTTTTGCTGGTAACAAGAAGAAGCATGGAAGAGAATGGGAGAAAATATTTTACATGTTATAATTAGAAACTCAGTATCACTCAGAGATGTGTGTGTATGTATAAATATGTATGAATATATATATGTGTGAGTATGTACAAATATATATATATATATATATATATATATATATATATATATATATATATATATATATATCTCCATGGGTTAAAAGGAAGCATTTCAAAATTTTTTTAGGATGAGATTGAGAAACTAGAGGGTTGTGATGAAGACGCCAAGTAAAGAGCACTGTGCCAATGAAGGTGAAACGGACTGATAATAAATTTGGAACTATACATTTGTACACTATTGATACTGTGCACAGTCCAAATCCAGATCACTGATTCAGACATTTCTCATTAACCAAGACTCTTACTTTTGACTGGGTGCAATGGTGTGCACCTGTAGTCCCAGCTACTCAGGAGGCTGAGGCAAGAATATTTCTTGAACCCAGAAGTTCAAGGCTGTAGTGTAACATAATCACTACTGTGAATAGCCAATGTCCAGCCTGGATAATATAGTGAGGCCCTGTTTCTTATTAAGAAAATGACTGTTATTTTTAATTATGCATTGTGCTATCATATAGCCACTTCCATTTTCATAAATCCAAAACAAGACATTATTTTTTATTCAAATCTATTTTAGCTGTACTCCTAAGTCTTGTGAATAACCCAAAAGGTTATTCAATTAGTTGAAACAGAAATCTAGAACTCTGCAGATTATTTTTTCTCTTCCTCACTTAGCGTATAATGAATCAATCAAAAAGACCTACAGGCTTCATCTCATGTCTTAATATGTTCCTTTTTTTTTTTTTTTTTTGAGACGGAGTCTTGCTCTTTTGCCTGGGCTGGAGTGCAGTGGCTGGATCTCAGCTCACTGCAAGCTCCGCCTCCCAGGTTGACGCCATTCTCCTGCCTCAGCCTCCCGTGTAGCTGGGACTACAGGCACCCGCTACCTTGCCCAGCTAGTTTTTTTGTTTGTTTGTTTGTTTGTTTGTTTTTAATTTTTTTAGTAGAGACAGGGTTTCGCCGTGTTAGCCAGGATGGTCTCAATCTCCTGACCTCGTGATCCACCCGTCTAGGCCTCCCAAAGTGCTGGTATTACAGGCTTGAGCCACCGCACCCGGACTCCTTTATCTTCATCTTCCTGTAACTGTCCACTCTCAATCTTCACTTTAATTTAGCAAGGAGATACACTTGCTTCCTCTTTTACCTGTCCTCAAACCATATTTCAATGTGTTGTCAAAGCTTTGTTATAAAAATATTATGCTTTGACTTCCCTGCTTAAATTCTTATGCTGGTTTCCGACTGCTTCTAGGTAGAATGTCAATCTCCTTTATGTGATATTCCAGCTCATCCATGAAAATAATAATAAATCTAGCACTGATAGAAGTAATGACACTGATAGTAGTTACAATGAGTGCTAACTAGAATGCTTATTATGTGTCAGGCATTGTTTTACTCATTTTATATAGTGTAGTTCCTTTTACTCCTCACATATTTCTAAAAAAGTAGGTGATAATGTTATGACCTGATTCTATAGACAAGGAGAGTGAGGAACAGAGCACCAAAGCAGCATATCCAAAATTACAAAGCCAAAAAGTGGCAGAACTGAAATACAAATGCATATTGTAGATTTCTCCCCATTATTTCCTGCATGCTTTACCTCAGTTCACATCCCCCAACCACAGTCAAACTTTGTTTCAACTATACAGGAATAGTAGAAGTTCCTAAAGCATTGTGTTATATGGTGGAGTCAGATTGCTATTTTTTAGCAGAGTGTGAGCCCCTTGAGGGCAGAGGCTGTGTTTTATACTTCCTTCTCACGTCCAAACTCAGCAGGGCACTTTATATATTATGGATGTTTGATTTAATTTGTTCATGTAGAGTCAGTTCTGCTGTAACTGACAATTTAAGTATCGCATAAATTTCACTCTTGTGTATGGGCAATTTTGTCCTTGAGAAACACTAGGTGAACATAGAAAACCATACTTAAAAGAAGCAAGTGATATTGGAATATGCAAAATGCATACATCTCACACTCCTACCAGCTATCTTAATTCTCTGTATGCATTATGAGTCAGCCTCTACCAAATTTGATGTCATAACTCCCTTTCATATAAATCTTGTTTCAGATAAATCTTTTACCACTTCACAATAATTCCCAAGCTGCAGCTTTTCCCATACCCATTTCCACAAATGCTTTCAGGTCTTTCTCAATATAAAATGTCACATTTATTGTAGTATTTACATATTTTCAAACATATAAAATGTGTAGAACTGTTGTGCCATTTTTGCTAGGTTCCTATCTCTTTTTGTATGTGTTACTGATAAAGTATTCGAGTGTTGTGTCTCAACCCTACTTTCCTCATAAGCCCTGTAGCTTTTATTGTGCCAAGCTTTCAGAGAATAGTGAGGCTTCAGAACACACATTTCTCATTATAGCAGAACCGACTGTACTTGAATGAATTTTAAAAAGGCTGAAACTCACCCAATTATCATCTGTGGCTGAATAGCATTCTCTCAAAATTCGCATGTTGAAGCCCTCACCCCTAGTACCTCAGCATGTGACTGCATTTGGAGATAGAGGTGATTAAGTGAAAATAACGTCATTAGCATGGACCCTAATATAATATGACTAATGTCCTTATAAGGAGAGGAAATTTGAACACAAGGAGATACCACATATACACAAGCACAGAAGATAGGCCATATGAGAACATGTAAGAAGGCAGCAGTCTACAAACCAAACAGTGACATCAGGAGCAACCAAACCTGCTGACACCTTGCTCTTAGAGTTCTTAGCTTCCAGAAGGGTGAAAGTATAATTACTATTATTTAAGTCACCCAGTCGGTGGTACTTTATTACGGCAGTGCTAGCAGATAGTTACGTTGACTATTTTCTATGCAGCTTTCAAGACTGAGCTAAGGCATATATCTATTGCTTACTTGAAACATAATCCTCATCCTGAATGGGAACTTTTATCCTCAGCCTATCCCTGGCTTCATCCCAGTATATCTTTTATTTAAATTTTTTATCAAACGATGTTATAATAATTTATACTTTTTGTATCTGGTATAGGTAATACATTCTATAGACCAATTCATCTGTTTTTTAACCCTGTGCCAACAACTTCAAACGTGACATTTGTAACATTGTAGACTCTGAATATATCACTGTTACATATATTGTGGCATAAAATCAAAATAATTTTTCAATGAATTTAATGAAGAAAACCAAGAAGTAATGCATTTTATGTGACTACAATGTTAGGATGGCACATATCTACAGCTGTCCACGTTTCAGATGATTAATTCTGTTTCATTTGTGGGTACATTATTCCTCTTCTGTCCATGTTCCCCTGCATCATATTAATGAAAAATCACTCAAGACTTCTAGCATGGGTGAAAGAGAAAATGATAGTACTATTGAAAAAAAAAACAAAAAACAAAAAAAAAACTAGAGATCTGGAGAAAAATTACAACCAAGCTTTTAACACATGAATCAATATCCCTGTATAGAATAACGTTTGGATATCCATCATCTATTGGTGGGAATATCTACTTATCTCTCAGAAAATTAGCTCATGCTGAATAAGAGTAACATTCTACAGAGATGCTATTGCTTTGCCAAACACTATGCTTGCTGCAATGAAGGAAAGGAGAATAAGTGTTTAGTGCCTAATAATTGAAACGTAAACATAATAACTGTAGTAACATAACTGTAGTATTTATATACACGTAGGAAGGATGATAACTTTAATACTAATGATAATATTTAACATTTTTCTTTTTTTGAGACAGAGTTTCCTGTTGCCCAGGTTGGAGTGCAACGGCGCAATCTCGGCTCACTGCAATGTCCACCTCTCGGGTTCAAGTGATTCTCCTGCTTCAGCCTCCCAAGTAGCTGGGATTACAAGCGCCCACCATCACGCCTGGCTAATTTTTGTATTTTTAGTAGAGACGAGGTTTCACCATGTTCGCCAGGCTAGTCGTGAACACCTGATCTCAGGTGATCCACCCACCTCAGCCTCCCAAAGTGCTGGGATTACAGGCCTGAACTACCACACCCAGTCCAAGTGCCGCATCTTATGATGCCACTCTAGCTCACCATGCCGTTGTTGCTTCTAAATGTCTATGGGCTTTACCTTCTGTATAATTCATTTGTCAACTACCATGCTCTGTTTTACACTTTCCCATCAGGTTACGAATACCTTGTATTCAGATATTTCAACTGCTTTTCAAAATAAATTCTCTTTGTACCTTATAGTGAAATTGTACATATTTCTGGATTGATAAATTCTAGAATAATTTAATACAAAATGTTAATATGATTGGGGTAATCTACCAAATGCCAGACACCGTGCCACAACATGAATTTTGTTTTATGTCTTTAAAAACTCATTGATAGTAGGTTTTGTTGTCATTGTGTGTGTGTGTGTGTGTGTGTGTGTGCGCGCGCGTGTAATGGGTTGTGATCTAAAATGTATTTCTTATCTTGGGTAATGGTCAAAAAATTTCAACACCATGGTCATTTAACAAAATAGCAAACCTAGGTTACATATTTATTTTTTATCCAAAAGCAAACCTTTCGGACTTTTTTATTCTCACCATTTTGCCAGTCTGAGGTCTTGTAGATTGCAATAGTGTCTTTAGGCAGGGATGCTTGAACTATCCTGATAGCATAAACAAAATGTCAGTTGGGCTAGACTCATTTTCTCTCACCTGGCCCAGCTCCAGGAGTTCATTGATTTCTGTAATTAAATGAGTTGGAAGTAAATCCCAGGACTGTGCTGCATGTTGGTCATTGGTGCTGAGGCCTGAATCTTAATAAGCTGTTGAGTGTGATCTTGTGCCAGAGAGGCAAAGTGTTAACAGTCTTCCTGGTGCTCCTAGACCATGTAGCAATCTGGGGTTATAATTGCTTCATGCAGGACAAAATGGAGAGGAGTTAGTTAGAATGGCATTAGATTCGAATAAAATAGCATACTTCAGAAAGTGCTTAAATGACAGAATACAAAATATGTCTTTTTTTTTTTTTTTTTACATAAATCCAACTTGGTGAATGAAATATTCTTTAGCCTTTCTAAGTGGAATATGAAATTCAGGCTTTCAGTTTGATTGGGACAGTAGTAAGTATATAAACTAAAAAAAGCAAACAGTAAGCATTTTAGTTAATTTTCAAGTTGCTGAAGGCCATGCTAACTCAACAAATGTCATATCATTTTTTGTTTGATTTCTTTGAGTCAGGTCTTAAAATTATATTATTTTCAAATTTACTTACAGAAACAAAATAAAAAATATATCAAACATATATGTCTAAATATATGACTAGAAAAAATAAAAACACGTATATCTGATACATTTTTCTTTTGTTATATATGTTCAGATATGATTTTATATATATGTAAAATATGTATTCTTATTTATGATGTATCTTTATATGATGTAGCTGTATCTCTATATCTATATTATCTCATAGAATATGGTAGCTAGAAAATAATCTAATCCAGCTCTTGCAAAACACTTAGTTACAAGAAATTACACAAAAAATTACAAATTGAAATTTGTAATTTCTCAAATTATAATTGAGAAATTTGTAATTGAGAAATTTGTAATTGAGACATTCCAAAAGTGGAAAATTCAGAGAGTTGTTTTTGGAAGGCAAAACTTTAAAATCTAAATATATTTAAAGAAAAACCTGATTCAGAAAGAAATAAAACTAAAACATGGCTTTTATTTGCAAGTAGTGGAATCCTAAATCTTCAGAATTTTCTATTTGCTGGTGAGAGTGAAAAAATACTGGTTCAAATTTTATTAATGCTTTACAAATTTTTCTATCATTTAACCTGCAAAGTCCAATTTAGAAATATATTCTGAGAAATAGTGTTCATGAGAGTAAGGGAAGTCAAAACTTAAAATCCACAAAATAACCAATTAAATAATACAACTATAAAATAAAATACCATGCAAGCATTAAGAATAAAAGTGTGTTGTTATTGACATATATTTTAATATACACTGGAGAATAAAAACAAGTTATAAAATGTATGTATACAGATAAGTATTATATAAACGTAGTTTTATATACACACATATACATATGTCATGTTTGCTTTATATTTCTATATTTATGTATATGATTATGAATAAAAAATAGTTGGATATGTATACAACAAAATTTTAACAGTGATTGTCTTTAGTAGTGGAACTATGAATGGTTTAACTCCATCTTTTCATATCTTCAAAATGAGCATTTATTTCTTGTGTAATTAAAAGTAACTTTTAAAAACTCACATTTTAATGTTATTCTATATAAAATGAAAATACAGTAATTTATTTACCAAGGAGATGAATAGCAAATTGAATCAAATTCATTAAATATTTATTATAACTTGAACATTTTACCTGGAACTCTGGAATATAAAAAGAAATAGAATGGCTATACAGCATTACATTTTCTAAACATAAAGCTTTGACAACTCTTTCCTCAAACGTGCAAAATGCTGCCTATGCCAACTGACTGAAGTGAAAATGTCAGTCTGGCATTGAAAGACTTTATAAAACAATCTGAACATGACTCTAACAACCCCTACCAACAAAAACAGCTAAAATTGAAGTAACAACAAATAGAACTAGAAATAACTGATTTAGTTCCTCATATTAAAAACTATACACACATACACCTATATGTATATATGTATAATCAGAGTCACTATATACACACAAACACACACATATGTATACAAACATATATACATATGCATGTGTGTGTGTGTGTATAGTTTCTTTTCTTTTTTTTTTTTTTTTGAGACACAGTTTCGCTCTTGTTGCCTAGGCTGGAGTGCAGTGGTACAATCTTGGCTCACTGCAACCTCCGCCTCCTGGGTTCAAGCAATTCTTCTGCCTCAGCCTCCAGAGTAGCTTGGATTACAGGCACCTGCCACCACACCTGGCTAATTATTTTAACTTTTAGTAGAGACTGGTTTTTACCAGGTTGGCCAAGCTGGTCTTGAACTCCTGACCTCAGGTGATCCACCCATCTTGGCCTCCCAAAGTGCTGAGATTACAGGCATGAGCCACCACGCCCAGCCGTGTGTGTGTAGTTTTTAACATACTATACACACTATACACACACAGACACGCACATACAAATATATGTATACATACATATATATATATATAAATATGTATATGTGTGTGTCTGTGTGTGTATATGTATGTATGTGTGTGTGTACCGTAGACCCTCTATACTTGTGGTTTCTGAATATGGAACTCGGTATAAAGGACTGACCATAAGAAACTTCAGATCTGTGGATTTTTGTATATGAGGGGTCCTGAAATCAATCCCCTGTGGATACCAAGGGGTGACTGTATATTTTATATAATACATATACATACATATATATAGAGAGAGGGGCACTAAAAGTAAATTGTATTAAGATGTTACATTTTCTCTATTTATAGGGCACTGTGTACATCACGAGAATGCATATGATACATGCCCATGACTTTGAAGAACTGGCAATCAAGTTGAAAACAGTGAGGTGACTTTGACTTCTGACTGATAATGAGCTAGAGTGAGTGGGCAGGGGCTGACTTTGCTTACGATAATTCCTGCTAAAGAGGCTAGGCAAATGGGGATGAAACCTGGCGTCCGCCCACTGGTGACTGCATTCTTTCTTAGATGGCTTCCTGTAGATGCTCCTAGGGTATACTTCTAGGTAAACATATTTACAGCTTTTTGACTCCTGTAAAGCCTGTTGAGGAGTAGACTGTCAATACGTCATTTCTCACTGGTTGCTTTTAAGATCTTCTCTGCATTTTTTCTGTTCTACAGTTTCATTATGATAGATTTAAATATGCCACATTTGTCAACTCTGTGTATACGGATTCCAGAATATTTATTCTAATATGTCTTACAATCCCTAATTGTTTATTTAGCTATGTCTGATTTACTGATTAGGCCACCAAGTTTCTAATTTTAGAAACTACATCAATCACCTCTAGAAATTCTATTTGATCCTTGCTCAAATTCATCTTCTTTTTGTTAATTGTAGTTGTTAGTAGTTTGGGTTTTTAAGCCTTCCGTTTCTTCTTCAATAATTTTAAACATACTTAAGTTATTGTCAATATCTGATAATTATACTATGTAAAATGATCAGGAACCCGATATTCCTATTTAGTCTATAGACCGTCAAACACAGTAGATTCTTTCCTATTACGTTTTTGTAATTTAGGATTTTAGGTTTAGAATTTCTGGTGATACAACCATCGCAGTAGCACTTTTTACATATGTTTACCAGTTCATAAGGAGGCAGGTAAGTAGTGTGAATTTTGCCTCGAACCTATGGAACAAGAAGAATGTAATTATGATTTGCTATGCAACGGTCTTTTGTTGTTATTTTCTTATCTAGATCCTAAATTTAAATATGGAATTTTTCTTGTCATCTCTTTCTGTATGAGTTTTCCATATTTATCCATTCTCTTTGTGTTTACATTTTTAGTGTTCTTGATCATTTTCATGGGCCAATAAATTCTATCCTGCTCGGTTGAATATAAATGCTTTTAAGTGCAAGCCTCTTGGTTATTAAATCCTACAACTTCACCTCTCTTGTTCCCTTCTCCCCAGCTCTACCAGGTGAATAAAAGCATCAGTACCACATAACATCTCTGATATTGTATTTCGCCTCCATTTGTTTTAACTAAGAAAACTGGCATTTATTTAATGGCCCTAACATAGTTTGGAACTGTCTTTCCTATCTATGTTTTTTAAAATTTAATTTAATTTAAGTTCTGGGATACATGTGCAGGACGTGCAGGTTTGTTACATAGGTAAACACATGCCATGGTGGTTTGAATCTCTCACTTTTCTTTGAAGTTGGTATGAATTTAAAATTTTTGGTATGTATTCGTTATACTTGGATGTATTCAGGCAGCATATTTTCGTGTTACCTGCCTTTCAATGTTGCTACGTCATAATGTATATTTTATTTAAAGGCATACCTAATCTTACATATCTATAAAGCAAAATTGTTGAAATTATTTTCTTCTCAATAATTATCCCAGTCATGGTGTATAATAGAGGCTCAATATATAAACACAGATTGAATGAATATGTGAGGGGTGCACTTCTTCCCAGCTGTTGACATAGTCCTCTTTTTCAGTGGTACTATAAAACTATAATACTGACTCCTACGACAAAGAAGATAACCTCGGAAAGGGAGGTGAACTGGATTCAGGGAGCCTCGTGGAATACAGCGAAGGTCAATGAACATCAGCAACTTTATCAGCTGAGCATCAGTCAGTCAGCAAAAGTGACCAATAAAGCAAACTTTGAAACATAACCAAGCCCCACCCCAGATAAAAAGCCCGTGGCATATCCCTATTGACTGTCAGACAGAATACATTCTTTCTGGAAAGATACATATTTCCTGCCACATTTCCTGCCAATGTTTTGCTTCATGCCCAAGGTAGCCTAGTCATCCTTGTTTTTGATTATGCAGTTCACACATAGGTAATAACTTATTTTTCCTTGTGCCTTTATATTCATAGATTTGCAAATGTTACTCAACCGTTTCCTTTACTCTTTTAGCTAGAAGAACAAACTTTTTTAATTATTGAAAGTATTTAAAGTATTTCTGTTGACTGTTTTCATTTACTCTCCATGTTTCTCAATAAATACTATTGGGACTTGTAGATTCTTCTACAACTAAAGTCTTAACCATGACTAAATATGTTTGGGATAGAAATTGTAAAAATTACTTTCATAGGATATGATAGCTTCTAATTGCTCTAATATGTTCTATATTATTGCATGAATATATTTGGGAATCAATTAAGTTTAGACATAAAAATAGTTTTAAAATGTATTTACTATTTAGAAGCCTGAAAACATAGTACACAGAAACATAATATCAAATGATTCTTTATCTTATGAAAAACTACTCAATCTGGCTCAAAATAACATAAATGCTGACTAAACTACACTGTAATACTATTTCTCATATATTGAATAAAAAGTTAAAAATCATTCTCTGTTGGTAAATCTATAAAATAAATAGGCTTTCGGACATCATAGCTAGTGGAAATACAAAATGATACAACTTCTGTGAAAGGGAATTTGGAAAATTCTCTATTCTAAGTATATGATGAGAATTTACTCTTAGTTTCAGAAATATAAATTCTAGGGTTCTATTCCTAAGATTCTGTGGCAAAACCACAAAATACTAAAATGACATATACACAAGATTATTTTTATTGTGGCATGTTAGTAATAATAAGAAACTAGAAATAGGCCTTTTGTCAACTGTAGGACACTAGTTGAATAAAGTATGGTAGGCACACCTGATAAATTAACAAAAAATAAGGAAGATTAACTATCTCTAGGATACACTGTAAGATTTTTAAAAAACCAAGCCAAAGGAAAGTATTGTCAAGCTAAAAAAAAAAAAAAAAAAAAAAGGAGATCTAGAAACATCTTTATAATAAATTACCTTTTCTATGAAAAAGGGATGTTGGCAATATAAACATTATATACACTCATGCTTATATTTTCAAGATGAAACTATTAAAGAATAAAGCCAGACTGAACCAAATACAATTACATGAGGAAAGAGGGAACTGGGGGAGAATATAGAAACAGAGATGAGACTTCTAACAATACATTTACTTGTATAGTTTTGATTCTGAAACCAAGAATATTCAATCAAAAAGACACAAGCAGTATAAATAGAAAGCGAACTAAAATTGATACACTAAACCCTATATCAAGGAAGTACTATAACCTCCAAGAGAAGCTAACTGGGTCCTGTGACTTTAAACATTATATTTTGACTGAGTACCCTTAACAGAAATGATTTTAATGATAGAAAAAAAAAATCTTAAACTTTGAACAATGTAGCAGAATTGTATAGGAACTAAAGGGGGTAGAGGAACAAGATAACCAACATCACGAGGTAACAGTCAGAAAAGTTTAGGTAAGGCCGGGCGCGGCGGCTCAAGCCTGTAATTCCAGCACTTTGGGAGGCCGAGACGGGCGGATCACGAGGTCAGGAGATCGAGACCATCCTGGCTAACACGGTGAAACCCCGTCTCTACTAAAAAAAGTACAAAAAACTAGCCGGGCGAGATGGCGGGCGCCTGTAGTCCCAGCTACTCGGGAGGCTGAGGCAGGAGAATGGCGTAAACCCAGAAGGCGGAGCTTGCAGTGAGCTGAGATCCGGCCACTGCACTCCAGCCCGGGCGACAGAGCGAGACTCCGTCTCAAAAAAAAAAAAAAAAAAAAGAAAAGTTTAGGTAAAATCAAATCTGTGTTCCATCATCTACAGGATAAATGATGTGGCTTTTCGGACACATCAAATGATATCAGGGCAAAAAAGAATTGTTATTAAATAAAAGACACAAGAGATGTTCAAATTCTGATCTGAATCAAACCAATTTTAAAAACGTATATTATTAAGGGCTGTTGAGAAAACTTCAGTCTAGACAGGCTATTCTATGCAGTTAAAAAATTTCTGTTTGACAGTGATATTAACTTGGTGGTTATTTTAAAAAATACTCTTATAGAATATGCTTAATAATAACGATACATAAACTATCTACAGAAAAATGAGATGATGATGTCTACGGTTAGCTTTAATATGCTCCTGAATTATTTTAAAAGAAACATTTAGGGCAGATATAATAAGATTAGCAAAATGTTATTCATTGTTGAAGGTGGGTAATAGATACATAGGGGTCCATTATATTAGGTTGGTGCAAAACATTTAAGTAATAGCAAAAACTGTAATTGTTTTTGCACCAATCTTATAATATCCCCTATAAATTAGAATCTCCAAATATAATAACAAATAAACTGCATTTTAAATCTCTCCTTGAGTGTTTCTGATATCCATCCAGGATTAGAAAATGTTGTTACCTAGCAACAAAAAATATGTTTATGGATTCTTTATGTATCTAAGTCAAGTGCCGAAAATTCAATTGTTTGGCTAATAGATTCTACTATTCGTTATTCTTGTCCTTTAGTTTGGTTCTAGGTGAACCATATCTTTATTCTTCTCCTCCTTTGGTTCTTACTCCTACTCTTCTTTTAATTTCAATAATGCAGGATAACTTAAAGAAATTTAAAGTTGTTATTGAGCAAAAAGTGCTAGCTGCCCGATGCGCTAGAATTCAATACTATGGCACTGGAGTTTTTAAGGAAAGCTTTATATTGAAATTTTACTTTCAAGGAGAGAGAAACCAAACTCAAATCTGTGTCCCTGTGCTGCCTTCAACCCTTAGAAAAGGTTTAGGGGCTGGATACTGGGATTAGCAGGTGATTGGTCAATAAATGTGACTATTTAGATAAAATAGAATCCATGAAAGATGCAAACTATGAAAGCTTATTAAAACAAACAAACAAAAAAACCCTAATAACCTGAATAGTCCTAAAATCTACTTCTGAAATTGAATTCATAATTTTTAAAACCTTCCCACAAAGAAACTTCAGGCTGGGATGAATCATATGAAACATTAAAAAAGAAAAACATTTTCAAACATACATTTGAAGGGGTGAAAATATATTCTGATATATTCTGATTCACCTGGAGGCCAACATTAACCTGACACCAAAACTGCACAAAGATATTACAATTTAAAAAACAACAATAGAACAATATTCCTCATCAACTCCAATGTAAAATTGTTAAACACAAGTGTCTGAAAAGGCCAATACATCATAAATAAGTGGGATATATGTTAGAAGTGCAAGGTTATTGTTTAACATTTGAAAATCAATAAATGTTATTCTTCATTAAAAATAAAACTTTTAAAAAGGTAATTTCTCATTAGATGCAGAAAAGGCACTTTATAAAATTTAATACTTATTTCCAATAAAAAACTCTAGCACACTAGGAATAAAAACAAACTCTCTCAATCTGATAAAGAGCATCTTTCAAAAATTAAAGCTAACATTGCAGCTAATGATAAAGGACTAAATGCTTTTTGTCTGAGATCAGGACAAAGTCCAGGATGCCTGACCCCTCCTTTTTTTACTCAGCATTTCACTGGAGGTTCTAGCCAAGGCAATAAGGCAAGCAATGAATATAGCAGTCATCTAAATCGAAAACGAAGTAGTAAAATGTACTTATAGCCATTTAGTTTCTTAATTATATGTGCTTTTCTCTTTCTCTCTGTTCACTCTACCATATGGTTTTATTCTAAGTTATGTATACATATACCTTTACTATATATTTGTATATATTGCTCATTGCAAAATAATGAAAATTAAACCATGGAATTGTCTAGAAATACACTAATATAGTAGGTTAGTTAAACTGTGCAATTAACTCAATTATCCTATGCTGTAATTTGAATATGATTTACTGCATAATTTAAGAAAAAAATTTATAGTGAAGAAAATATTAATCAAACATAAAACAGGTTTAAATTTGATTTTTAAGTAAAAGCATTGACTAAAGAATTTAATCAGCAAAATTCATGAAGGTTAATCCAAAAATTCATTGGAATCTATTTAGGAATAAATTAATTCACTTGAAATGTATCACTAAAATTATTTCTTGATCTAATGGAGTGATAATCGAATACTTTTCTAATCTGAGGCAGCGGAGATAGTAGCACCACAATGTAATTACTTGTCTAGTTAAATACATAGTCCTTTTTTGTGGAAATTATTTGCTTTCAGATTCATGCTGAGAAGTGACCAGCTTCTCTTTATCATAATACAATTTAACAAAATGTAGCATTCCTTCTCCATCAAAGAAAGGCAATTTGGAAAATTAAAGAGTCTTTGGGTCTTAGCTCTTCAATCATCCTCCGTTGTTCTCATCAACTGAGAAAAAATAACTGTGAAAAAAATCTTGAAGGATTTAATTTCCTTCCATATTACTAAGCTGAGAGAAGTGATGCCCCTAAAAATGGTAATGACTCAGAGGGTAACACTAGCAGTGTCCTTCTTTACATACCTTTTCTGAGCCAAGTCAACTTCTTCCAGGCTCTCACAGGATAATTTACAGGTATATTTGCATGATCACAAGAATAACAAGTTTAGGCTGAATAGCACTAAAATGTCTAAGATACATATTATATTGACCAAGATTTCTGTCTTTTTTTCCTCCCTCTCTCACCTCTCGTGTCTTTCTCCTCTCACCACCACATATTCATCAACACAACCATCAATCAATGACACCAACAGAATCACTTCTTTATCAGAACTTAAACCACAAAAGAGGTATCCCGTAATTCCATAATCTGTTCTGCTCATTAAATCCTGGGTTTTAAGTGAGTAAATAAATTACTTGATGAGAATAATTTCAACCTGAAGTAATACTATTTAAGCGGTATTTTAAAAAAAGATTTGCATGCTCTGAAATGGCAGTTATAAAGGCATTTGGAAAGGCAGCTATAAAGATATTAAAGGAAGGATATTGATTGTAAAACTAATTAAAAAATATTCTTCCTAAAGTATTTTTGGGACTATCATCTTTGAATGATTATGGAAGGATGCAATAACATGTTATTTATATTAACTTAAAAATGAAAAAAAACACAAAAAAATCTGGAAGCATGAAAAAAAATTGCCCCTTTCCTTACTTGAGTGGCACCATCAATGTGAGAAGTCTGATCTGTCTCTGTTTTGGGTGTACACATGGATGTGTGTTTCATAGCTGTAGAAAATTTTGTACAATATGTCATATAAAAATTTTCACTTATAGTTCGGAAAATTCGTTTTAGAAATCTGTAAGTACTTGATTAAGTATGAATTAACTTGTCCAGATGTGGTGGCTCATGCCTGTAATCACAGCACTTTGGGAGGCCAAGGCAGGCGGATCACTTGAGGTCAAGTTTGAGACCAGCCTGGCCAACATGGTAAAACCTCGTCTCTACTAAAAATACAAAAATTAGCCAGGGTTGGTGGCCCATGCCTGTAATCCCAGCTACTCGGAGGTTGAGACATGAGAATTGCTTGAACCTGGGAAGCGGAGGTTACAGTGAGCGGAGATCCACCACTGCACTCTAGCCTGGGCAACAGAGCGAGATTCCATCTCAAAAAAAAAAAAAAAAAAAGACAGTGAATTAACTCATAATTCCAGTGCTCTGATGAATCTTTGCAGAATAAAAATATTTTTATTTAAAATTGTATGTACATTCAATATGTTCTGTACAAATCATTGTTTACTTTTCTAGGGTTTTATTATGGAAAATTTCAAACATATATAAAGGTTAAGAAAATAGACCCCCAGGTAGCTAAATCCAGATGTGGAACGCATCCCTTTCTTTCATCTGACTCCTATTCACCTCCCATCTCCAAATGGATTATCTTGAAGCAAATTTCCAACATCATATAATCTCTATATATTTTAGTATGATTTCTAAAAGATAACTTTTAAACATAACCACAGTACCTGCAATATGTTCCTCAGCTTTTAAATGTATATTTATATTACTACATAAAGATACATGATTTATTTTAACCGTTTTAAAGCACTCCAAGAAATCAGCACACAATAACCTATTTACTAAATCTCCTAATAATATTTTTTTCCCAATCCTTATGCAGTAGAGACAAGGCTGCAGTGAAGGACTTCTCATGTTACTAAATGTTGCCAAATTCTTCTCCAGACAGCTTCCCAACCTGTATTCCTACACATAGTAAAAGAAAGCATTTATCCCTGTGTTTTCTAACACTGATAGTGACAGATATTTTCATTCTTGCCAATAGAAGGGGTCTGAAATGGAACAGCATTATATCTGTTATTTGCATTTCTACTCTTGAGGCTGAAGTAAGTCACATTTCCCAATGATTAAAGGATCATTTGGTTTTTTAATCATTAAATTGCCTATTCCTCTATCTGATTTATTTTCTCTATTGTGACATTTTAAAAATGTATAGCCTAGTTCAAAATGCCACAATAATTCTCCCAGTTTGTGGCTGGCCTCTTCACTATGTTTATTGTTATTTCCTGAACAATAATAATAGCAACAACAACAAAATTAACTTCAAATCTTTCAAACATGTCCCTCTTTTCCTTCAAGGTTGGATTTCTCCAACCTTTTTTGTCTTTCATGTATAAATATTATTTTATCACAATGACATAATTATATTATTTAAATATTTTAGTTTAAATATTCTTGCTTTTAAACTTGTCAACTATTATGTCCTAAAATTTTGGGGGTTTTCTTTGCATATTTTGAAGGCTCCAATATTTTTCATACATATGACCAAAAGTCCCAGCACCATTTTTTGTTTAATTCTTTCTTACCTCATGATTAATAATGCCATGTGTCATTTAACATTCTCCTGTATGTATAGGACTTCTCTGAGTTTCTATTCTGACCCATTGGTTTATGCAATGTGTCCCTATTTAAGTAGCACAACAGTTCGTTGCTGAATTTTGTAAAATTTTGAATATTTTAAAGCAAATATTTCTATAACTCACTTATTTTTTGTTTTCAAACTGGTTTTGCTGCTTGGTACCCATCAAATTTTCATAATAATTTTAGTATTGCTTTTTCAAGTTGTAAAGAAATTATTATGTATAAGTATTTACTTTTAAAACACTTTTTTTTTTTTTTTTTTTTTTGAGACGGAATTTCACTCTGTCGCTCAGGCTGGAGTGCAATGGTACAATCTCAACTCACTGCAACCTCAGCCTCCCAGGTTCAAGCAATTCTCCTGCCTCAGCCTCCTGAGCAGCTGGAATTACAGGTGTGTACCACCACGCATGGCTAATTTTTGTAGTTTTACTAGAGACAGGGTTTCGTCATGTTGGTCAGGCTGGTCTTGAACTCCTGACCTCAGGTGATCCACCCACCTCAGCTTCCCAAAGTGCTGGAATTACAGGTGTGAGCCACCGTGCCTGACTAAAACACTATATTGTCACTACTGTATTTCAAGTATTGTTCTAGGTCCTAAATATTTCCCAGTATTAACTTACAAAATTTTTATAACAATAATAGTAATATCTCATATCCCTAGGGCCACAGAGGTTGTAAATCTGTTACTAGGGAAGCTGCACTATAAATTCAGGCAATACAGATTCATATCATATTTACAAATTTATTTGAACAGCACTGCCTGCCATCTTTATGATATGGAGAGACATCTGTCCAACAGAAGGCCATTAGGCACATGTGGCTATTGAGAACATTAAGCCACTAGAAATGTGGCTTAATGTAAAATAAAAATGATTTGGATTTCAATGGCATTGATAACTTTTTTGAGACGGAGTCTCACTCTTGTCGCCCAGGCTGGAGTGCGGTGGCGTAATTTTGACTCACTGCAACCACCCCCCCCGGGGTTCAAGCGATTCTCTTGCCTCAGTCTCCTGGGTAGTTGGGATTACTGGTGCCTGCCACCATGCCCGGTTAATTTTTGTATTTTTAGTAGAGATAGGGTTTCATCATCTTGGCCAGACTGTATTGAACTCCTGACATCGTGATCCACCTGCCTTAGCCTCCCAAAGTGCTGGGATTACAGGCGTGAGCCATCGCGCCCGACCTAAAAATTTATTTCTAAAATACATCACTGCTATATTTCATTAACTGACTATATATTGCAATCATAATATTGTGAACATAATTTTAATAAAATATTAAAATTATCTTCACCTATTATTTTTGGTCTTTAAAAATGGCCATTGAAAATTCAAAATTATACATGAATCTCTCCTTACATTTTTAAGAACAATACTGATATAGAGTATTCCATCCATGGACATACTATATATCTACATTTATTTAAAGATTCCATTACATCCTTTAGTACTGCTTATAATTTCCGTATAAAATTCCTAATTATTATAAATTGTAGGTATCATAGTTTTTATTATTGTAATAACAATTACCTTAAAATTAAACTTCTGAATTCATATACTGCTTATAATTTCTCTATAAAATTATTATTTATGTATTTATGCATAAATAATGTATAAATAAATTATTATTTATGCAGCATTATTATAAATGTATTTATAGGACTCATAGGTGGCTTCTGTTATTGTAATAGCATATTATTTTGTTTTTGTTTTTTAATTTCTGGGATACATGTGCAGGATATGCAGGGTTGTTACATAGGTAAACGTGTGTCATGGTGGTTTGCTGCACCTGTCAACCCAACACCTAGGTATTAAGTTCAGTATGCATTACCTATTTTTCCTGATGCTCTTCATCACCCTGCACTAGCTTCCAACAGGCTCCAGTGTCAGTTGTTCCCCTCCTTGTTCTGTGTGTTCTCATCATTCAACTCCCACTTCTAAGGAAGAACATGTGGTGTTTGGTTTTCTGTTCCTGCATTAGTTTGCTGAGAATAATGACTTCCAGCTCCATCCAGGACCCTGCAAAGGACATGATCTTATTCCTTTTTATGGCTGCATAGTATTCCATGGTGGATATGTACCACACTTTCTTTATCCAGTCTATCATTGATGGGCATGTGGGTTGACTCCATGTCTTCACTATTGTGAATAGTGCTGCAGTAAATATATGACTGTATATATCTTTATAGTAGAATAATTTATAATCCTTTGGGTATATACCTAGTAATGGGATTGCTAGGTCAAATGATATTTCTGATTCTAGATTCTTGAGGAATCACCACAGTCTTCACAATGGTTGAACTAATATACATTCACACCAACAGTGTAAAATCATTCTTATTTCTCCACAGCCTTACCAGCATCTGGCATCTGTTGTTTTATAGCTTTTTAAAAATCACCATTCTGACAGGTGTGGTTTTAATTTGTGTTTCTTTTAAGATCAATGATGTTGGACTTTTTTTGTATGTTTGCTGGCTGCATAAATTGCTTGTTTTGAAAAGTGTCTGTTCATGTTTTTTGCCCACTTTTTGTTTGTTTTTTTCTTGTAAATTTAAGTACCTTGTAGATTCTGGATATTAGACCTTTGTTAGATGGATAGATTGCAAAAATTTCCTCCCATTCTATAGGTTGCCTGTTCACTCTGATGACAGTTTCTTGTGCTGTGTAGAAGCTCCTTAGTTTAATTAGGTCTCATTTGTCAATTTTTGCTTTTGTTACAATTCCTTTTGATGTTTTTCTTATAACATCTTTTCCCATGCCTATGTCCTGAATAGTGTTGCCTAAATTTTCTTTCAGGGTTTTTATGGTTTTGGGTTTTACATTTAAGACTTTAATCCATCTTAATTTTTGTAAAAGGTGTAAGGAATGGGTCCAGTTTCAATTTTCTGCATATGACTAGCCAGTTTTCCCAGCACCATTTATTAAATAGGGAATCCTTTCCCCATTGCTTGTTTTTGTCAGGTTTGTCAAAGATCAGACGGTTGTAGATCTGTGGTCCTACTTCTGAGATCTCTATGCTGTTCCATTGGTCTATGTGTCTGTTTTGGTACCAGTACCATGCTGTTTTGGTTACTGTAGCCTGGTAGTGTAGTTTGAAGTCGAGTTGTGCAATGCCGCCAGCTTTGTTCTTTTTGCTTAGGATTATCTTGGCTATGTGAACTCTTTTTTCATTCCACATGAATTTTAAATTACTTTTTTTAGTTCTGTGAAGAATGTCAATGGTAATTTAATTGGAATAGCATCTAATCTATAAATTACTTTGGGCAGTATGGCAATTTTCATGATATTGCTTCTTCCTATTCATTGGCATGAAATGCTTTTCCATTTGTTTGTGTCATCTCTGATTTTCTTGAGCATTGGCTTGTAATTCTAATTGAAGAGGTCCTTCACATTCCTTTTTAGCTGTATTTCTAGGTATTTAGCTTTCTTTGCAGCAATTGTGAATGGAAGTTCATTGATGGTTTGGCTCTCCGATTGTCTATTTTGATGTATAGAAATGCTTGTGATTTTTGCACATAGATTTTGTATCCTGAAACTTTGCTGAAGTTGCTTATCAGCTTAAGAAGTTTTTGGGCTGAGGCAATGGGGTTTTCTGGATATAGGATCATGTCATCTGCAAACAGAGACAACTTGACTTCCTCTCTTCCTATTTAAATATCCTTTATTTCCTTCTTTTGACTGATTGCCCTGGCCATAAATTCCAATACTATGTTCAGTAGGAGTGGTGAGAGAGCACATCCTTGTCTTGTGCTGGTTTTCAGAGGGAATGCTTCTAGCTTTTGCCCATTCAGTATGATAATGGTTGTGAGTTTGTCATATATGATTCTTATTATTTTGAGATATGTTCCATCAATACCTAGTAGTTTATCGAGAGTTTTTAACATGAAGGGATGTTGAATTTTATTGAAGGCCTTTTTCTGCATCTATTGAAATAATCATATGATTTTTGTCATTAGTTCTGTTTATGTGATGAATTACATTTATTGATTTGTGTATGTTGAACCAGCCTTGCATTCCAGGGATGAAGCTGACTTGATTGTGCTGCTTTTAATGTGCTACTGGATTATGTTTGCCTATATTTTATTGAGGATTTTCACATAGATGTTCATCAGGGATACTGGCCTGAAATTTTATTTTTTTGTTGTATCTCTGCCAGGTTTTGGTATCAGGTTGATGCTGGCCTCATAATATGAATTAGGGAGAAGTCCCTCCTTTTCAATTATTTGGAATAGTTTCAGAAGGAACAGTACCAACTCCTCTTTGTACTTCTGGTAGAATTTGGCTTTTTTGATTGGTGTGCTATTTATTACTGCCTCAATTTCAGAACTTGTTGATCTATTCATGGATTTGACTTCCTCCTGTTTCAGTGTTGGGAGTGTGTATGTGTCCAGGAATTTATCCATCTCTTCTAGATTTTCTCGTTTATTTGCATAGAGGTGTTTATAGTATTCTGTCATGGTTGTTTGTGTTTCTATGAGGTCAGTTGTGATATCGCCTTTATTTTTTTAATTGTAACAATTTGATTCTTCTCTCTTTTCTTCTTTACTGGTTTAGCTACCAGTCCATCTAGTTTATTAATTTTTTCAAAAAACAAGTTCCCGGTTTCATTGATTTTTTGAAGGGTTTTTCATGTCTCTATCTCCTTCAGTTCCTATCTGATCTTGGTTATTTCTTTTCTTCTGCAAGCTTTGGGGCTTGTTTGCAACAAAGAGAACTTGGTTTTCTAGTTCTTTTGGTTAGGGTGTCTATTTGAGATCTTTCTAGATTTTTGATGTGGACATTTCATGCTATCAATTTCCCTCTTAACACTGCTTTAGCTGTATCCCAGAGATTCTGATACATTGTCTCTTTGTTCTCAATGGTTTCAAATAACTTCTTGATTTCTGCGTTCATTATTTATCCAATAGTCAATCAGAAACAAGTTGTTCAATTTCCATGTAGTCGTTTGGTTTTCAGTGACTTTCTTAATCTCGAGTTGTAATTTGATTATGTTGTGGTCTGAGAGACTGTTTGTTATTATTTCAGTTGTTTTGCATTTGTTGGGACTTTTAATTATGTGATCAATTTTAGAGTAAGTGCCATGTGGCACCAAGAAGAATGTATATTCTCTTTTGGGAGGGGGGTGGAGAGTTTGGTAGATATTTATTAGGTACACTTGATCCAGCACTGAATTCAAGTCCTGATTATCTTTGTCAATTTTCTGTCTCAATGATCTAATACTGAAAATGGGGTGTTAAATTCTCCCAACATTATTGTGTGGGAGAGTAAGTCTTTTTGTAGGTCTCTAAGAACCTGTTTTATGAATCTGGGTGCTCCTTTATCGGGTTCATCTATATTTAGGGAAGTTAGCTCTTCTTGTTGAACACTTTATGATTATGTAATGCCTTTCTTTGTCTTTTTTAACTGCGTTGGTTTAGAGTCTGTTTTGCCAGAAACTAAGATTGCAACTCCTGCTTTTTCCCGCTTTCCATTTGCTTGGTAGATTTTCCTCCATCCCTTTATTTTGAGCCTATGTGTGTCTTTGCATGTGAGATAGGTCTCTTGAATACAGGACACCAATGGGTCTTGTCTCTATACAGCTTGCCATTCTGTGTCTTTTTATTGGCTCATTTAGCCCATTTACATATAAGGTTAATATTATTATGAGAATTTGTTCCTGTCATCATGATGCTACCTGATTATTGCACAGACCTGCTGATGTAGTTGCTTCATAGTGTCATTGGTCTGTGTACTTCAGTGAGTTTCTGTAGCAGCTGGTAATGGTTTTTCCCTTCCATATTTAGTGCTTCTTTCAGGAGCTCTTGCCAGGTAGTCCTTGTGATGATGAATTCTCTCATCATTTGCTTGTCTGAAAAGGATTTCATTTCTCCTTTCCTTATATAGCTTAATTTGGGTAAATAAGAAATTCTGGTTTGGAAATTTTTTTGTTTAAGAATGTTGAATATTGGTCCCCAATCTCTTCTGGCTTGTAGAATTTCTGC
The DNA here is from genome assembly GCF_043159975.1 of Macaca nemestrina. Classification (NCBI taxonomy): domain Eukaryota; kingdom Metazoa; phylum Chordata; class Mammalia; order Primates; family Cercopithecidae; genus Macaca; species Macaca nemestrina. The sequence goes on from NC_092143.1 coordinate 48,243,454, forward strand.
TGAGAGGTCCACTGTTACTTTGATGGTTTTTTTCTTTGCAGGTGACCTAGTTTTTCTCTCTGGCTGCCCTTAGCTTTTTTGCTTCATTTCAAACTTGGAGAATCTGATGATTACATGTCTTGGGGTTGATCTTCTCATGGAGTATCTTATTGGGGTTCTCTGGATTTCCTGAATTTGAATGTTGGCTTGTCTTGCTAGGTTGGGGAAGTTCTCCTGGAAGTGTATTTTCCAACTTGGTTCCATTCTCCCCATCTCTTTTAGGTACCCCAATCAGTTGTAGGTTTGGTCTTTGTACATAACCTCGTAGTTCTCAGAGATTTTGTTGATTCCTTTTCATTTTTTTTCTTGAATATTGTCTGCTTGTTTTATTTCAGCAAGATAGTCTTCAAGCTCTTAAATTCTTTCCTCCACTTGATCTATTCAGCTATTGATACTTGTGGTTGCATACAGGGGCCTCTGAAAACAGTATGCTGAGAATAGATAGGGCTCAAGGACAGTATCTCCAATTGAACTTTTAATGAACTCCCGTAGGTGCCAAGAAGGCGGGCAGATAAGGAAGAGCATAGAAACAAGGAACTGAGTAGAAGGTTACATCTGGGAAAAGAAAGTTTGTTTTGCATTGCATTCTTTCTGCTGACGTGGGGTTTATGGGGTATAAAGTGAGGCGGAGGCTCTGAGTGCGGCCGCCATGTTCTCTGTGTGTCTTTGTTTTTGTGTGTTCTTTCATTCTCCACCACCCCCGACATGGACCCCAACAAGTGGCGCAGCGAGCAGGGTCAGCATGGGTGAGTAGGAGAGAACAAGAAGGGGAACCCCCTAGGGGCGGGTAAGGCCCGGATATTGTTAAGGGGAACCTTCTTAAGCTTTCATTATGGGAATTCCATCTCTCTGGCCTCAGAATATTTACGCCTGTTTCAAGGACTGTTGCTGTCTATAGGAGTAGAAGTGAAAGAAAAAGACTTTGAAGTGATTGTTTGCCCATGTTGAACAACATTGTTACTGGTTTCAGTATCAGACTAAAGTGCAGCTGAATCGGAGAGAATGGTTACAGGTAGTAAAAGCTCTGCTTAGAGCTCTCCAGTTAGGGGATATTATGCCTCTAAAATTGTGGACCTTGTCTAACTCTATCACTCAGACATTAGAGTTACTTGAGACTGATTCAGAGTGTGGTAATGTAGCCACAGGAGGAAAGGTATCTGAAGATTTGGGAAAAAATAAATCTGAAATGGAGCCCATTTGTGCCAGGGTAACAGAGGATGGGGGGTTAGCAAAAGGGGGAGAAGAGAAAAAGCCAGTTCTTCCTTCTTCTAAGGGAAATTCTGACATGCAGTGTATTATGGAAATGCTTCAACAAATATTACAGATACATTCTTCTAATTCACCTTTGCGAGCTTTCCCTGTTTCTTTTCCTTCTGCCCTGTTAAAAGAGGATTTTCCAGTGCCTCCAACCCCCCGGCTTCCTTACCTTTACTTTTGTCTGGCAAAGTTTTTTCAGTGCCTTGCCCGCCATTGGGGGAGGGAGAAAAGGAAAAGATAAAAAAAATTTAAGGAGCTGGATCTGTTTCCAATTAGTTGTGCTTCTTTTGCTCCTAATGCTCAGTTTTTAAATGGTGGCAATAATGTCCAATTTAATCCTTTACAAATTAAGTTTTTAAAAGAAATGAAACCTGCCATTTCCAACTATGGATCTCAATCTCCTTTTATCCTTGGTCTTCTTGATGTTTTTTCATGAGAAAATTTGATGATTCCTATAGACTGAAAGACTTTGGGGAAGTCTTTTCTTGATCGTTCTCAGTCGTTATAATTGCACAGCTGGTAAATGGACAAGGCGCATGTACAGGCTAGAAAAAATGTTACGTGTGATCCCCCAGGACCCACTGAGGAACAACTCACAGGCACGGGCCAATATGCTACTCTTAATGCTCAGGCTGGTTTAGATGATGTTGCCCTTACTCAAATCAAGACTTTGTTTTTAAGGGCCTGAAATAAGGTAGAGATAACAGGAAAATCTTTCCTTTCCTCTGTGAAGATTTTACAGGGCACAAATGAACCATATCCAGATTTTGTAGCCCGTCTTCAGGATGCTGTCTTGAAAATTGTGAGTGCTGGCCTTGCTTCAAAAATTTTGTTACAAACATTGTCTTTTAAAAATGCTTATGCTGACTGTCAAAAATTGTTAAAATCATTAAAGGCCAATGGGGCCAATTTAGATAAATATATTAAAACTTGTGTTAGTGTTGGAGGGGCTATTTATAATGCTCAATTATTTGCTGGAGCTTTGTCTAAAGCCTTAAAAGGAAATAACAAACAAAGTGTTTGTTTGCAGTGTGGTAAACCTAGACATTTCAAAAAAGGAATGTCATAAAAATTGAACACTTTTATCCCTCAAGGCAGAAAGCTGCCTTCAGAGGTGTACAAATGTTGTGATAAAGGTCGACATTGGACAAATAAATGTCGTTCCAAAACTGATAAAAGTGGAAATTTACTGTCTCCTCTCCTGGGAAATGGGAGTCGGGGCCCACAGGCTTGGGGCCCCAACAATTACAATACAAGTCTATTACAATATTCAGTGAGCAATGGCCTACAACATCAAGGAATAAATTCAAGTCCTCCTTAAGGATCCTACACCTTACCCCAGTTTCTCAGCTTTATGCAGCAACTAAGCAGAGCACCGCTGCTGACTTAGCTATTACTCAGCCTTATACTTTGTCTCCTAATAGAGGAGTATATAAATTAGCTATTCGAGTGTGTGGCCCTTTGCCAAAAGGACATGATGTTACTAATAAAATTCTTATTATGGTACAAGTCTCACAATTTATACACCTAGAGGCAGGGGAACGTATTCTCAACAGGGAGGGTTTGGTAACACAGAAAAAACTGTTTTTTGGGAAACTTTAGTTTCTAATCAAAAGCCCTTATGTTCATTGCATATTAATGGAATAGTTTTTAAAGGGTTAATTGATATGGGGGTGAATATGTCTATTATTTGTTTAAATTAGTGACCTATACAATGGGAAAAAAGACAAGTTTCAGTTATACTCACTGGCTTGGGTGCTGCTTCTGTGGTTTATCAAGACGTAGAACTTTTAACCTGTGTCGGTCCTAAAGGTCAACAAGGTCAAGTTTTTTTTTATATTATTCCTATCAATATTAATCTTTGGGGATAAAATCTTTCATAACAATTTGGTGCTTTTTAAAACATTCTTCATATTTCCTCAGCTGCCAAAATTACGATGTTCAAAATGGGCTACAATCCTTTAAACTCATAGCCACTGTTCACCAGCCTCAAGTTTTATAATTAAAGTGTAAAACGACCACTCCTCTTTAGGTGAAACAGTGGCCATTATCTAAAGAAATACTTAGGACTTTAAAAGAGTAAGTCAAAAAACAAATGGCTGAGAGGAATCTAAAGCCACGTACTTCTGCATGGAATTCCCGTCTTTGTCTTGTTCTTAAAACTATAAATGTTTACATTCAACCTAGGGAAAGTTTACAGCCTGGTCTTCCTAATCCTGCCCTTATCCCACAAAGTTAAAAATTAATGGTCATAGATCTCAAAAATTGTTTTTTCTCTATTCCATTACAACCTCAAGATTGTAAAATGTTTGCCTTTATTATTCCTAAATATAATAATGGACAACCTATTCAAAAATATCAGCAGAAGCTTCTTCCCCAGGGTATACTTAATAGCCCTACTATATGTCAAAAATTCGTACATAGGACTTTAAATCCTGTAAACAATCAGTTTCCAACTGTGTTAATTTATCATTGTATGGATCTTCTCTGTCCCTGTTTTTAATAATTTTCAGCCACTTTTTCGATATCAATGGAAAGTTTTACCTCGAGGTATGTTAAATAGCCCTACCTTGTGTCAAGAATTTGTCCATAGAGCCTTGGATCCTGTTCGAAAGCGTCATCCTTCTGTTCTTTTATATCATTATATGGATGACATTCTTCTTGCTGCACCCACCAGAGAAAAGCAGCAAGATGCTTTTGTATCATTACAAACTCAGCTTTTCTTTTACTCACTTAATATTGCTCCAGAAAAAATTCAACTGGATTTTCCTATTCAATATTTAGGTTATACTGAAAGAAAGAATGAAAGAAAACAGGCACATTCCTCAACCCCGGGCTCAACACAAACAGGCCCAGTACAAACACATCCCACCATATATCTCTTAACTTCCTGAGCCCAGTACAAACACATCCCACCTGGAAAGTCCCCGATAAGGACACAGCCATTTGTGGTTTTACTGAAAGTGCGGGAACCAATAGAAAAACTGCTAAATGTATAACTTAAAATGTAAACCAATTGTAATGCTGTAACCAAAAGAATTCCCTTGTTCCTCTGTAACTTTACGTATCCTATTTACATCGGGCTATAAAAAGCAAGCACTCGCATTGTTCAAGGCCCTCTTGTATGCTGTGGAATGGAGGGACCAAGTTCGAACTTGCAGTAAAAGATCTTTGCCGCTTGGCTTTGACTCTGGATTCTGGTGGTCTTTGAGGAACAAACGGTCTGGGCATTACAATACCTTAAGAACACAAAATATTCGACCCCCAAAAAACTCAAATTCGATGTGATAATTTAAAAACATTAAATGGTTTTCAAAAGCTTCTAGGAGATATTAATTGAATGAGTCCTGTTTTAGGAATACCAACATATCAGTTACAACATCTTTTTTCTATTCTAGAAGGAGACAGTCACTTGGACAGCTCACGCCATTTAACTCCTTTGGCTTTACAGGAACTCCAGCTTGTGGAAGAGCAACTTCAAAAGGCCCATTTACATTATCTCCTTCCCGATGTTCCCCTTTCCCTTTGTTTATTTCATACTTTATATTCTCTTTCTCTTACAGGAATGATTCATCAGACCAATCGGCCACTAGAATGGATATTTTTGTCCAATAAAATCTCTAAACGCTTGGCTACTTATATCGATTGTTTAGCTGAGCTGATCATCAAAGGACGACATCGTTGTCGACAACTTTAGGGAGGAGATCCTTCCTTAATTATTTCTCAATTCACTCATAATCAGATCACTTATCTTCTTGCAACTTCTAATTCTTGGCAAGTTGCTTGTGTTTCCTTTGTTGGACAATTTTCTACCCAATATCCTAAGTCTCTGATCTTTTCATTTTTTAGACAACATTTTGTGTTGCCTTTCTCACTAATTTCTGTATTTCCTGTTCAAGGTCCTACCTTTTTTACTGATGCTAGTAGCAATGGTAAGGCTGGATATTGGAGTGTTCATCAATCTCGAGTCACAGTTTACCCTTATCCCTCGGTGCAACAGGGATTCTCTGTTTGCTATTCTCATGGTTTTACTTGATTTCCCTACTACTAGTTGTAATATTGTTAGTGATTCTCAATATGCCGTTTATGTTACTTCTTATATTTCTCAGGCCACTTTACCTCTTTGTGCTACTTCTTCTCTTCAAAAACTCTTTTCCTTATTATCTTCTACTTTGAGCCAACATCGAGCTCCTTTATTCATCACTCATCTTCGTTCTCATTCTCAACTTCCTGGACCATTAGTTCATGGTAATACTCAGATTGATTCACTTTTAATCGGCCACCTACATGCTGCAGAACAAAACAAGCTCATTCTCTTATTCGAGCTTGTCTTTCCTGTGCTCCTTTGAGCATTCCATCCTTCCATCCTGGGGTTAATCCATGAGATGTCCCTTCTTTTGGACGATTAAAGTATGTTCATCATACCATTGATACCTTTTCTCATTTTCAATGGGCCACTCCATTGCCATCTGAGAAAGCTGATTCTGTTATTACACATCTCTTAGCTTGTTTCGCCATCATGGGCATTCCTCTTATATTTAAAACTAATAATGCCCCTGCCTATGTCTCTCATAAATTACAAGTTTTCTTACAGCAATTAATATTCAACATATCACCGGTATCCTGGGCAACAGTCAAGGTCAAGCCATCATTGAGCACGCAAGTTTAACTTTAAAAACTCAACTACTAAAACAAAAAGGGGAAAATGAGCCCCCCAGAAACCAGATTTTGAAGGTTCTTTTTACCTTAATTTTTTTGAATCAATGGAGACAATTGCAAGACTCCGCTGTTGTAACCCATCTTTCCTCACCTCCCTCGGTGATAGTCCCCGCTGACAATTTAAAGGTTTGGTATCCTAATGAAGAAGGTAAGTATGTTCAAGGGCAAGTTCTAAAACAGGGACAGGGCTATGCTCTTGTCCTTACAGGGAGCGGACCTGAGTGGTTTCCTACAAGATGATTGAAACCCTGTTGAAAAGAAAACTGGATTCAGCATGCATTTCTTCCTTTGTTAGATGTGCCTCAGCAGGGGACTTATTTCTCTTAGTGAGGCTTTGTATGAATATTGGACTTATATTCCCTTTCCACCCTTGTATCAGGGAGTCGTCTGGGAGGAGGCAAAAATTAAGGTTTTTACCAATGACATTACTTGGATGCCGTCCCCCTATATGGACAAGGACAACATAGAACGGGAAACAGGAATTATAATCAGCACATACCAATTTGGAGTGGAAGGACTTCCAATATGTATGGGAAATAGTCCTCATTGTCTCTGAAAATCGCATGAAGCTTGGGCTGTTCGCTATAATCATAGTCATGTGGCTGCTAATACTGTTATTATTGTAACTAGAAGCTTTCAGTATAATCATACTGTATATAGTAATGAAACTATTCCTAGTTCTTTACCTTTTTGTCCTATTCTAGATGTTTCTCCTAATATTGAGGTGCTAGAGTGGCAACAATGTCGGGGAACTAAACCCCGGATTTTATTAGAATACAATGGGATGCAAATAACTGATTGGAGTGTGCACAGTGATTTTCAAATAAAATTTAGTCATATACCTTTGAAATGGCACGGGGTAAATAAAAGTATTGCCGCTAACAGTAATGAAACCTTGGTATGGCGTGAAGGAGGCCTGAAGTACAGAGTCATCTTTGGAAGTTGTTAGCTGCAGGCAATGCCATTAGCACTTTTGTGGGGAATATGTCCCTTAATCTTTCTATCCCAACTAACTCCTTTCATATTCAGTTATATCGGAATACCTCCCGATATATTATTGCTTGAGTCCGTAAGCCCTACCTATTATTAGCGGGGAATTTGACATGTGATGATAATATGGGAATTCTTAATTGTACAGATATGTGTACATTTTTGTCTTGCCTCAATCATTCTTGGTGGCACAACTTTACTGGGGATATTTATATCCTCAGGACTCGTAAGGAAATTTGGCTACCTGTTAACCTTACGTGACCATGGGGGGCATCACCTCTTGAAACTTATATTTGGACTTCTCTCCAGTGAACCCACTGTGCCCTTGGACTTATAATTGCCTCGGTGATGAGTCTTGTCACCATCGTCTCCACTGCGGCCATAGCAGGGCTCGCTCTACATCAAAGTATACAAAATGCTGAATTTGTGCAGCAATGGCACGAACAATTTCATCAGTTATGGCTTCAACAACGAAACATTGACTCTCAACTTGCTGAAAGATTGGACAACATGGAGCAAGCATTGACATGGCTTGGAGATCAGCTCATTGTACTCAGTACTCAGATGACATTACAATGTGATTGGAACTCCACTCAATTTTGTATAACGCCTATGCCATTTAACATCTCTCAAAATTGGACTGTAATCTGAAAATTATTAGTAGGCCATAAAAATATTAGTTTGGACATCCAAGAGCTCACTCAGAACATTTCTGAAGCATTTCGACAACAATTACATGTGTTGTCTGGAACCATAAGCCTGCAGAAGCTGGGTCAGCGCCTTGCTGCCTTTAACCCATGGACCCAGATGAAAACATGGATTTCTACAATCTCTGGAAGTATATTGCTTTGGGCACTTGGATTGGGTCTACTTCTTTTGGTGATTCAATGCTCCCTCCGTCGCCTCCAAAAACAAAAGAAAACACAGGAACAAATATGGGCTACCTTTTTAGGATTGAGGCAAAACAAAAACAAAAAGGGGGAAATGCAGGGGCCTTTGAAAACAGCATGCTGAGAATAGATAGGGCTCAAGGACAGTATCTCCAATTGAACTTTTAATGAACTCCCGTAGGTGCCAAGAAGGCGGGCAGATAAGGAAGAGCATAGAAACAAGGAACTGAGTAGAAGGTTACATCTGGGAAAAGTAAGTTTGTTTTGCATTGCATTCTTTCTGCTGACGTGGGGTTTATGGGGTATAAATAAAGTGAGGCGGAGGCTCTGAGTGCGGCCGCCATGTTCTCTGTGCGTCTTTGTCTTTGTGTGTTCTTTCATTCTCCACCACCTCCAGCACGGACCCCAACAGTTGCACTGTAAAGTTCTCGTGTTGTTTTTCAGCTTGATCATTATTTTCTCTCTAAGCTGGTTTTTCTGATTAACAGCTTCTGTACTTTTTTAAAATCATGGTTATTAGCTTCTTTGCCTTGAGTTAGAATGTGCTCCTTTATCTCAGCAAAGTTTGTTATTACGCACCTTCTGATGCCTACTCTGTCAATTCATCCATCTCAGCCTCAGCCCAGTTCTGTGCCCTTGCTAGAGAGGTGTTGCAATCATTTGGAAGAGATGAGAGGCATTCTGGCTTTTTGAGTTTTCATAACTTCTTCATTAATTATTTCCCATCTTCCTGAGTTATCTATCTTTGATCACTGAGGCTGCTGACCTTTGGATGGGGTTTTTGTGCGGACTTTTTTGTTGATGTTGTTCTAGTTGTTGCTTTCTTTTTTGTTTGTTTGTTTTTGTTTTTATAGTTAGGTACCTCTTCTGCAGGGCTGTTGTGGTTTGCCAGGGTTCCACTCCAGACCCTCTTCTCCTGGTTTCCTCCTGCTCCTGGAGGTGTGGAGGCTGCAGAAAAGCAAAGATGTCTGCCTCCTCCTTCCTGTGGGAGCTCCATCCCAAGGGGGCACTGACCTGATGCCAGCTGGAATGTTCCCATATAAGGTGTCTGGTGACTCCTGTTGGGGGAATCTCACCCTGTCAGGAGGCACGAGATACACATTTAAGGAAGCATTCTGGCTGCCCACTGGCAGAGTGGGTGTGCTGTGCTGGTGGGAATCTCCCTCATCTGGACTGCCCAAATTCCTCAGAGTCAGCAGGGGAAAAGACTAATTCTGTTGACCCATGGAAACCACAGCCACCCCTCACCCGATGGGCTTTGTCCCAGGGAAATAGGAGTTCTGTCCATAATCTCCTGGCTGGAGTTGCTACTAAAATTCCCACAGGGAGGCCCTACCCGGTGAGGAGGGATGGGTTCCGTTAGGTCTAAAGAGGCAATGTGGTGACAATCTGCCACACCCACTGTGCTGTGCTGTGGGGAATTCTTCCAGAGTCCAAACTGCTCAGTCTCCCCAGTGCTGGAAGGGGAAAATAACAGACTGGAACTGTAGTAATGTATTGAAAAGCAGCATTATTCTTAAAATTAAACTTTTGAATACAAACTTTTCAATTCATTCATGGATTTTAAAAATATCCACCATGAATCCAGCAATTTAGCTAAACTCTCTAATGAATTCAGTTTGTCTTTAGTTTCTATTGAATTTCTTATTTAGAAAAGTATGCCATCTTCAATTAATAAAAATAGTGCTTGGTTATTTGTTTATGCTTGCTTCAATCAATTTCCTAGGACCTGACGTAAGAACAGAATATAGAATGGTTGTAGCAGGCATTCTTATATTTATTCCGATTTTACAGAAAATCATGTTTCATGATCCAATATGATGTTTGCTATAGATTTGTGGAAGATAATTTTGTAAAGTGAAGTAAGTTACTCTACAATATTGGTTTGTTAAAATATTTTCTGTATGCTTAATATTATCAACTTATTTTCATTGATTGAATTTATACTGTTTTCTCTTATTTGTTCATGCTGTAACAAATAAATTTTCTATTTTTAAACCTTTGCATTTTATGATAAACATTACATGTTCATAGTTTTAAAAAATATATTGTTAGGCTGACTTGTATGTACATACATATAAAGTTATGCATTTTTGTGTTTTTGCAGATATGTTCTCAAGTGATTTTATTTATGGTTTGAGAATCCCCAATATGGCAGCATTGAAAGCTGGGGCCTTAGGTGATTGTGTCATGACAGCACAGTCCTCATGAATAGATTAATTCATTTATGGATTAATAGATGAATTGATTAATAAGTTATCATGGGAATGAAACTAATTGCTTCATAAAGAAGAGGAAGAGACCTGAGAAACACACTCAGCCCCTCACCATGTGTCACCCTGTGTTGCTTAGAAACTTTTCAGAGAGTCTTCGCCAGCTAGAAAGTTTTCAACAAATGTGGACACTGGAACTTGCACTTTTCAGCCTTCATAACTGTAAGAAATAAATTACTTTTTAAGGGGAATTTAAGATAGTTTCAGACACTCTGTTACAGCAACAGAAAACAGACAATTACAAATGAGATTTATCTATATTTTCTTTTATTTTGCTATTGTTTTGTTTAGATACTATGATTCTAGCTTAATAGAAATAGGTTCCTTCAAGAAGGGTAAAACATGCCTGGAGACTGTGAATAGTTTTTTGAATAACAATTCAATTCACTTAAAGTACATGGTCTTTTTCATCTTTTTTTTTTTTTTTTTCCTGAGACGGAGTCTCACTCTGTAGCCCAGGCTGGAGTTCAGTGGTGTGATCTTGGCTCACTGGAACCTCTGCTTCCTGGGTCTCAGTTCAAGCAATTCTCCTGCCTCAGCCTCCCGAGTAGCTGTGATTACAGGCACACACCACCATGCTCAGCTAATATTTTCATATTTTTAGTAGAGATGGGGTTTCATCATGTTGGCCAGGCTGTCTTAAACTCCTGACCTGGTGATCTGCCCACCACAGCCTCCCAAAGTGCTGGGATTACAGGCGTGAGCCACCGTGCCTGGCCCTTTTTCATCTTTTTAGTAAATTTAGCTAGTTTATAATTTTTCAAAAAAAATTGTTCAATATTCAAATATGTTGACATAAAATTGTGCATATTTTTTATGATTAAAAAAGCATCTTTTTTGACATTATACCCTTACTTTCCTTATTTCTAATATTGTTCGTTTGTGCCTTTTCTTTAAAATTTTATCAAATTTTTTTTTTTTTTTGAGATGGAGTCTTGCTCTGTTGCCCAGGCTGTAGTGCAGTGGCGCAGTCTCGGCTCACTCCAAGCTCCACTTCCCGGGTTCACGCCATTCTCCTGCCTCAGCCTCCCGAGTAGCTGGGACTACAGGCGCCCACACCATGCCTAGCTAATTTTTTTGTATTTTTAGTAGAGACAGGGTTTCACTGTGCTAGCCAGGATGGTCTTGATCTCCTGACCTCATGATCCACCCACCTCGGCCTCCCAAAGTGCTGGGATTACAGGCATGAGCCACCGTACCTGGCCAATTTTATCAATTTTGATAGAACTTAGTTGTTTTGCCAGTCTTTTGCAAGAGCCATCTCTAAAGACTTGTTCCTCTTTTTTATGTGTACACATTTTTTCACAATACTGTAACTTTTATACTTGAAAGATCTTTCTTTTTCAGTTAAATATATCTAGGAGATACTTAAATTTCATGTTTTTGAACAGTATCATTATTATTACAATAAAAGATGCATAGTATATTATTTAATTGGTTTACTAGTAGTGGTCATTCATATTATATACCAATTTTGTACATTTAATTCTGTGTTGAATACTTTCTAGCATACCTACTTTGCAAAACTGTGTATGTTAGTAGAATATCTTCCTAAAAATAGAATTTCAGGAATAAAACCTACATTATTTAAATTTTGTTTTTACCATCAAAATTTATTCTGTGGACATTGTTCCCATCAACAGATCAAAAATAAGTGTACATATTTCCCCACCATTTTCCACTATAATGTGTTATCAAACTTTTTGTTATTTACTAATTTGATAATTGAACATTGGTATATCAATAAACCCTTAATTCAGATATTTCCATGTGTGAAAGATTGAACACAACTAATAGTTAAGAAAACATGCTAAGAATGATGGTTTCCAGCTGCATCCATGTCCCTACAAAGGACACAAACTCATCCTTTTTTATGGCTGCATAGTATTCCATGGTGTATATGTGCCACATTTTCTTAATCCAATCTGTCACTGATGGACATTTGGGTTGATTCCAAGTCTTTGCTATTGTGAATAGCAAACTATCACAAGAACAGAAAACCAAATACCGCATGTTCTCACTCATAGGTGGGAACTGAACAATGAGATCACTTGGACTCAGGAAGGGGAACATCACACACCGGGGCCTATCATGGGGAGGGGGGAGGGGGGAGGGATTGCATTGGGAGTTATACCTGATGTAAATGACGAGTTGATGGGTGCAGCACACCAACATGGCACAAGTATACATATGTAACAAACCTGTACGTTATGCACATGTACCCTACAACTTAAAGTATAATAATAATAAATAAATTAAAAAAAAAAAAAGAAAACATGCATTTTCCTTTTTGTAAAATCTCTCTTTACATATTTTTCTCACTTTTTATTTGACTGTTGGCAGTTGTCAATGTACATCTCTAAATGTTGTACACACGAAATAAATTATTCTATTTTCTGAATTATGATGATCAGTTTGATATTATATTTGGAATCTCTTCATTATATTTAATTTTTAAAATTTTTCACGTACTCAAATTTCTCTAGTGTTTCCCATTAGGCTTCTTAGTTATGTGGAATACCTACAAAGACTCTCTTTAACAGGTTTTTTTTGATAACATCCATTCTGACATGTATTGTTCCAGTCCATTTTCTATACTTTTATTCTTCATATTTAAATATGTCTCATTTGTAATTCACTTTGGTGTAGCTATTAAATACAGAATCACATTTTTTGCAAAAGTCTATCCAATTGCCTCCATATCATTTATGGAACAATTATTTCACCCAATAGATCAAGTTCTAGATTCAAAAGGTATGTTCCTTTATTTCTGGTCTTTCTAATCATTATGCCAAAATGTACCCTAGTAATGTTCTGTATTACACATTGTAGTTTTACAATTTGTTTTTATTGTAAGTTGCTTTTTCAATGAAATTTTCTATTATTATTTTCTATATTATCTATATATGAAATATAGAATTAGCTCAGCTATATAGAAAATAGTTTTTATTGGCCGGGCGCGGTGGCTCAAGCCTGTAATCCCAGCACTTTGGGAGGCCGAGGCAGGTGGATCACGAGGTCAGGAGATCGAGACTATCCTGGCTAACATGGTGAAACCCTGTCTCTACTAAAAATACAAAAAACTAGCCGGGCGTGGTGGCGGGCGCCTGTAGTCTCAACTACTTGGGAGGCTGAGGCGGGAGAATGGCGTGAACCCGGGAGGCGGAGCTTGCAGTGAGCCGAGATCACGCCACTGCACTCCAGCCTGGGAGACACAGCGAGACTCCGTCTCAAAAAAAAAAAAAAAAAAAAGAAAATAGTTTTTATTTCTTTGGAAATTATTATTTTTACTCTTCTGTTGTAGAAAAAATGACATCTTTGTGATGTTTAGTTTTCCTGTCCATGAAGATGGCATACTTTTTCATTTGTTCTGTTATTTGTATATGTGTTTGTGTGCCTTAATATAATTTTAATAACTTTTTATATAAATCATGTACCTTTCTCATTAAATTTATAACTATATATTTTATTCTTTTTTGTTGCCTTCGTAAATTAAGCACTTGATTTTTTCTATTATATTTTCTCACAGTCTATAATACATCTTTATTCCAATATCTGTAATTTTCAGTCATTTTTCTTATCTAATAGTATTTTTCACCCCTTCCACAAAATGTTTCGTAATGCAATATTGGGTATCCTTGAATTGCTTCTTACTTTCATGACCATCTTTCTAGCATTTCCTCATTGAGAAAGATTTTGGCATTTGGCATATGATACATCTGTCTACTCATGGCTGCCGAGATTTGTCTGAATAAGAGTAGATAAAAGCAGAAGCAGGTGTTTGGAACCTACTGCAAAGATTCAAACAAGAGGTAATGGTGACTTAAAGACAGTGGTCTTGGGAGTGATGAGAGGTGCTCAGTTTTGTAGGCAGAACCAACAAGACTTCCCAGATGATGTTGGTCCAAACACTGAAAGAATGGAGTTACTATTAATTAAGGTGAATCATGGAAAGAGTAGGTGGGAAATGAGGCAGAAATACCAAGACCTGAGTTTTTGACATTCATTTCAGGAATAACAATATGTATTAATATTAGGAGAACTATAATCTACCACATTAATAAGTTAAAAGAAAATACTAACTTTGATTTATGTGGGAAACAGCATTTGATAGAATTCAGTATCTTTTTTTCATAAAACTCCTTAGCAAAGAATAAATAGAATAATAATTCTTAATATATTTAAATATAAATTTTACAAACAGCCAGCATCGTCCTTATGAGTAAAATATAAAAAGCATTATCATTAAATCTAAAAAACATTGTCTGCTCTAACCACTGCCATTAGACAATTAAAAAAACAAGTATGAACATTTGAAAGGAAAGCACATGTGATTTGTAAATAATATAGTGTAGAGCTGAAAACTGAAAAACAATATTTGAAAAGTATTAAAATAATATGAGAGTTTAGGAAAATGATAAATTATAAAATAAACATGCAAAGTATAATAGATTATGATATTTTAAAATACAAGTTTCAAGACATACTTTAAAACATCTTTTGTTAAAAGTATGAACAGGAAAGATAAATGTACAGAAATTGTATTAATAAAACTAGAAAATTATCCAACTCTATTCAAGGAAATAAAAAATATATAAGAAGCATGTAAATATCACTTACTGTGTGCCAGACACTGGTCTAAGTTCTTTACCCTTTAATCATCACCAAAAATCTTTTTCATAGATATTAATATTAACATTATTTTACATTGGATAAAAATTAGGAAAGGAAGGGCTTAAATCAGCTACCTAAGATCAAGCAGGTAGTAAATATCAGAGCCAGGTGGAAGACTGAACATACAAATTGGACAATAACCAGACCATAAATAAAAATAGAATTCTTACCCTCAATCTCCAGCAACCAGCCAAGCTAGCCAACCCATTATTTATAGTAAATTGTTCCCAGAAGCCAGATTACTAATTCTAATAACAATTGTGAGAAGTCAAACTAAACCCCTATAACACTTAGCCCCAAATGACTAGGAATTGATTAATATCTGACAGCTTTCCTAATTTTCACTCCTGTAACGTAAGGCCAATCTGAGAACGCTACACATGCATCCTTAACCAATAACATAAGGTAGCCTGCTTCTAGTTAGCCTAGTTTCAGCCTCCCCATGCCAACAGCCTACAATGAGGGCATAATGAAGTCTTCAATTCATTGTGAGGCTTTCACACTTTTCTGTTTGCCTTTGAGTCTTTGTCAAATGCAAGTGATAATGGCTGATTGCCTTGCTGTAGCAAGCATTGAATAAATAGCCATTGTTTATTCTCATTTGGGTGGTCTTACTTGTTTTCACACAGAATTCAAACTCAGAATATCTGAATCCAAACTCTGAGAAAAATCTTTCTCCTTGATGAAAAGATCAGTTTATTACAATCTATTGCAAAAATTAATTTGGCTAAATTTGGAACTTCATAAAATTATTCTAATTTTATCTGTATATAAACATAAAAGCAGAAAAATATGAAAAAAATAATTAAAAAGGATACATGCCTTTTCAAATATTAAAATGCATTTTAAAGTCATAATGATCTAAATAGCATGGCAATGTTATGGAATAGCCAATTATAGCAACAAAACAGAAAAGAGAGTCCAGAAATTTTACTATATATATAAGACATTATATGTGAAAAAAAACATAAAATTATCTCAAATAATTGCTAAAATGACATTTTTTAAATTATTTGAATTGCATAATGTATATACATATCCTAATATGAAAATAAATTACAGATTTTAACTCAAAAGGTTAATCATTGATATAAAGATAAAGTATATCATTCAAAATAGTAATACTATGTCTTGAATTTTCATCGGATTTTTACATCAAACCTATAAAGCACTAAATACTTGAAAATAAAGAAAAAAATGACAGAAAATACTAAAAGCAGTAGCTAAACATATTTTCATCTGATCAAAAAAGATCAAGCAGATAAACAGTAGTAGGAACAAAGAAGAAATAAATAACATAAATAATTACATATTTATTTAGTCAGCAAATAAAAATATACTCTCTTATCAAATAACTATGACATACTTTAAAAGATGGACACAAACCCATAATTTGATCACAAAAATGTAATATATTCCAAAAATCAGAGGTAGCATAAAGTTCAATCTCTTGATCCAGTGCATACACATATTAATTAAGAGTAAACAGAAACAATAATAACATTGACAAAAATTTCTGAAACATTTGGGAGTATAATGACACAAGTTTTAAATCAAAAAAATATTTAGGGCTGCAATTAAGTGAGGCACTATGTGTCGTAAAAGATGGGACAAGTTCTAAATGGCACCAGGAAGAAAATTTAATCTGTTGAGTTACAGAAAATAATACCCAAAGTATGATGTTTAGACATGTTGAGTATTTGAAATAAAAGAGACTGGAAAATCTCAGATGCAAGTTCTTTCTCACCTTGTCCTATCTTCCTGTTTCCTGTCCCTCTTTCTCCCCTGGAAGTGAGACATAGAAATGAAAATTCCCTTCCCCAAGACAGGCAATAGAAACTAAAATCCCTCTCCCCAAAGTAAGCCATAAAACTTAGAAGAGTCACTCTTTGCCTCCTTCCTTCTTCCTTGAAGACCTTTCCAGAGGGGTCTAGCCCCAGACTCATAAGCAAGGAATGCTACATAGGGAGTCTTAGAAAAATATGAATAGATAGACCTTGCTGGGTTTCTCCACTTAGTCTATTATCATTAGATCATAACTGCTTGCCCAATTACATTTGTATGTGGCTAGTCATTCTTCATCAAACCTAAGCATAAAAACGGACAGTTTTCTCTGGATCTTTGGGCCTTCATTTCTGAAGGTTCTTGTGTTTAATAAAACTAAATAAATTTATTATGTATATTTTGTGTCAACCTGTCTTTTGCTATAAGAGTGTTAGCCATGACCTTCAGGAGGGGTGAGAATAGGTATCAAAACCTTTCCATCCCTACAAGTCTTAAGTATGAAAAAAATGACTTAAGTATCCTACATAATACATTAGAAAAAGAGCATTATGTCACAGTATAAGGAAAGCAGTCCAGGCATGGAGGCTCATGCTTGTAATTTCAGCATTTAGAGAGTACGAGGCAGAAGGATCATTTGAGGCCAAGAGTTCACGATCACCCTGGGTAACAGAGCAAGATCCTGTCTCTATAAAAAAATAATAATAATAAGGAAAGTAAAGTTAAAGGGCTCCTGAAAATGGGCTACTGCTATCTTTTTTTAAATTCTACTTCTCATTTTATATTTTACTCTAGACATGCTGATATACAGAAGGAAAATATTCTTTTCCCTCTACTCTTCTAAGTTCGTAACAGAAGACAGATTAGACAAGAAAAAACAAACAGAAGTTTATCAACATGCATGAGAGGTGGTTCAAAATGTTTGTGGAAAATGCATATTATAAAAAAGCTATGCATGGATTTGAAAATCTTTATGCTAAATAAAGGTATACTGACTTTTTACAATATATCTGAACAGGATCTAGCTTGAAACACTAAGGGTGATAACACATTAGTTTGAATTGAGTCTCTATCAGAAGAACATAATTCTGCTAAAACTGAAGCAAGAACAAACATCAACCTTATGGTAAAGCTTGGGTAGAAGAATGGTGAAATTATTGATGCTTAACAAAAGTTTATAGGGAATATAACCCAAATAAATCAGTAGTTTACAAATGGATAACTCCTATTAAGAAGAAACGAGACAATATTAAAGATGAAGCTCACAGCAGTAGACCATCCACATCAATGTACAAGGAAAAAATTAATTTCATGGTGCCGTAATTGAAGATGAACAATGATTAACAGCCGAAACAATAGAGAACAGCATAGCCATCTCAACTGCTTCAGCTCACACAATTCTGACTCACAAATTAAAGTTGAGCAAATTTCCACTGAATGAGCACAAAAACCATTGTGCCCAGGTCAGTTGCAGACAAGAGCAGAGTTTCTTTTTCTTTCCTTCTGTCTTTTTTTTTTTTCCTGAGACAGAGTCTCCCTCAATCAACCAAGCTGGAGTGCAGTTGTCCAATCTTGGCTCACTGCAGCCTCCACCTCCCAGGTTCCAGTGATTCTCATGCTTCAGCCTCCTGAGTAGCTGGGATGACAGGCATGCACCACCATGCCCAGCTAGATTTTTGTATGTTTAGTAGATACAGACTTTTGTTATGTTGTCCAGGCTGGTCTCAAACTCTAGTCTCAAGTGATTTGACTGCCTTGGCCTCCCAAAGTGCTGGGAATACAGGCTGGAGCCATAATGCCCAATCAAGAGCAGATCTTTCCATGGAAACTTTAAACAAGTAAAATCAAGATGCTGATTTTTTTTTTTTTTAAGAGTCATAACACGGCATGTAACATAGCTTAACTAGTATAATTCTGAAGACAAGCACAATCAAACCAATGGCTACTAAGAGGTAAATGTGCTCCAGTCAAAGCAAAACAGCACCAGTTTAGAGCAAAGGTCATGGTAACAGTTTTTCAGGATGTCCGAGGCATTTTGCTTGTTGACTTTCTGGAGGGTCAAAGAACCATAACAGACCCAGTGCAGTGGCTCACGCCTGTAATCCCAGGACTTTGGGAGGCCAAGGCAGTGGATCACCTGAGGTCAGGAGTTCAAGACCAGCCTGATCAACATGGTGAAACCCCATCTCTACTAAAAATACAAAAACTAGCCAGGCGTGGTGGCAGGCACCTGTAATCCCACTTACTCAGGGGGCCAAGGCAGGAGAATTGCTTGAACCCAGGAGGAGGATGTTGCAGATCGCATCATCGCACTCCAGCCAGAGGGACAAGAGCGAGACTTCATCTCAAAAAAAAAAAAAAAGAAAAATGCCCAAGAAAGTGTCGCCAGGTAGACCTTTTCCAGTGTGACAATGATTTTGCTCATTCCTCTCATTAAACAAGGACAATCCTGCAAGAGTTTCAATAGGAAGTTAGTAGGCATTCACCTTACACCTTATTTAGCTCCTATTAGACATTTACCATTCACCAGATTAGGCTTCTAACTTTTTTGTTTTCAAATCTTAAAAAAAATTTAAAGAGCATCTATTTTTCTTAAGTTAACAATATAAAAAGATGACATTGACATGTTTAAATTTCCAGGACGCTCAGTTTTTTAGGGGTAGGCTAAATAGCTGGTATCATTCCTTACAAAAGTGTCTTAAACTTAATGAAGCTTACAGAATGGGAGACACCTTTACAAATGGACATTCCCTTTATAATATAAATTTGTCATACGGAAGGGTAACTCTTCATTTGTTTACAGAGGTTTACCTATGTCTGTGGTTTCTTAAAATAATCACCCCAATATAATTCCTGTGCCAAAAAGGCATATTTCAGGTGGCATGTTCTGGTCTCTTACACGGGCGCCTCTCAATTTTCTAGCAACACTTCGTGGAATTATCCAGAATGTCCTCCACTCTATTTCTTAGCATTGTATCATCTACATTAAATTAAATCCACCTTCATTAAATCTACCTTCTTTTGTAAGATATTCTTCAACAATAATCAAGCCACAGTAAAGAAAGAAATAAAAAATAAAAAATTATATCATAGACCAGTATCAGAGTGTATTTAAAAATCAATATTTAATTATGTCCACTCAGTGTATGTGTGTCATTCTCTAACCACCAGATTAGTAGCTCCCCTACAGCCTTATCTTGATTGTTTCCCACACACAGGTTATAAGGTGACTGATAAAGAGTTTACTTTTGGAAGGGCACTAATACTTTTGTGACATGCCAAGGATAATACTTTACAGTCATTTAAACATGGGAAATAAGAGATAGAGAAGTGTACTAAAAGTCAGATATAAGGCAATGATTTTCTCCCATAGGCCAGAGATTTTTCTGATGATTTTTCCAGATAAGGAGTGGACCTTTGGCCCCATCACTTAAGCTGATTCTGTTGTTGCCATTTGGTATTTCTTTGAGCCCTTTTTTCATCACCACAGGCTGTGATCGCTTTGTATCTACTTTGCTACTTTACGATTTACTGTCAAGGATCTTTGACTCTGGCAAATATAACTCATGCTAAATGATTTTCAGTAATACTTCAAAACAGGAGCTAGCATAGCCACATTTGTGACTAAAAAATCTCCTTCTCGCTCATCCCTCGTCTTGTCTTTTCCATTTTCCCTCCTCTTCTACTGACTGATAAAATAATCTGACTATATAGCAAATTTGAGAAATTATTTTCCAATGAAAATTTTGTGAATAACTGCATCCCCACGCCCACTCAAAAGATACAGTAAGCAATAAGAACATGCATTCAGGAAAAATCAGTAGAATAATTCATGGGACAGATAATTACTACTTACATTTCACGTATGTAATATATTGATACTTACATTTCAATGGTGCCACCTGCCCTGAGCTAATGGGAATTGGTTGTCAGATAATAAACTGGATAGACTGCCTGGCTGTCATATCAGAAGTTTTTAGTTTTATTCTAAAGATAAGAAGCAATGCAGATTTCCCTGTGATGGAGTTAAATTAAGCTATTCTGAGAATTTTAAACTGCAAAATTGTCAAATAAAAAGATTATTGCAAAAGGAAAAAAGATTTTCAATAAGAAAAGAGAGACTATTGCACCAGGAAGACTACTTAGGTCATAAGATCTGCAAGCATCTCAAAGGTAAGGCAGAAAAGAGCTTTTCTTTAGTAGGGAGAAATGAACAAGTCTAGAAAGAACTGAGCATGGAGAAGTGGGGCCAAACCAGAGTTAATTAGGAAATATTATTCCCTGAAGTTAGACTATGTTCAGCTGTATGCTAGTTCAAGGTTAATGTGGGTAAAATTCAGGGGCCTGGGAGAAGAGAAGGTTAAGTGTTAGGTTGGTGCAAAGGTAATTGAGTTTAATATTGTTGAAAAATCTGCATTAATAAAGGGATTATCTGATAAGTCTGAGTAACTGAATGAATATATAAATGACGATAATAAATACAGATGACGATAAAACTCTGATCTGCAACATCTACAGCAACCAGCCAGGAAGCCAAATCACAACCTCTGTAGCAACTGGGCCATAATGATGAGAACTTGGTCAACAATGTCCAGCTTTCTGGTTTACTTCTGATCTCAATGCAGGATAAGCCAAAGAAAACCAAAAATACTTCCCAAACCAATCACATAGGATGCTGTCTTCAGCTTCCCATACCAATCATCTCCAATTAGAGCATTTCTGAATCCTTCCCTTGCTTTTACTGTAAAGTTTGCTCATTCCTTTGTATGACTGTGAGTCTCCACTAAATGCAAGTGATGGTAGCTGGTATCCATGATATCACAAGCTCTGAATAAATAGTAAACACTATTTATTCTTATTTGGGTGGTCTTCATTTATTTCCACAGTTTTTCTAGTGGCTCCATTGAGACACGGTTGCACTGCCTTCTGCCAAGTGAGGTACTCACAATGGCTTCTTATGCCTTGCTGCCCAGGGCTTCCATGCTAATGTGGTAAGTCAACATTACATCAGAACTCAACCATCCTTTAAGTATCTCTGCTATTTATTCTTAAGTATATTACCTGAGTTTTGTTATAATTCCTCATTGTTTGCCATTCTTGGTGAGATCAGAACATTCATTTTCATTCATTTTTGCTCTTTTGTGCTTCTGTTTTGTGTTATGATATCTAAAAGTGTGGTAGTGTTGCTTGTCCTAAGAAAGAGAGTCAGAGGATAGAACACAAGCATGGACACTGTAAGTTTGTGGTTTAAGGAGACCTCACAAATCAATGAGTTTATATAATACATAGGTACAGCCTCAAACAAACTTTGCTGTGGGTCACAATTAAAATCATTCTCCCTCTATCTCTTTTGTTTTGTCCTGAGATCTTTGTTTTAACGAATAGAAAGCATTTTCTTCGATCATTTGCTTCCCTGGTGGCATAGATTGTCAGATCTGCATTTGGAGGCAATAAACTATCAGATTGGGGTGCCCAAGATCTGAAGTGCACAGATATCACTTTCAACTAGCCATTTCCAGCTCTTGTAAGCATTCTAAGGCTAAATATTATCCTCCTTTAGGAAAAAAAAATTCCTGCCTCTGTATGTATTCTGATTATAATTATAACTATTGTCTTATCTTTCCAAATGTCATAACTTTACCAAGGATCATTTGGACCTTCAGTGGCTCCTGTGTGCCAGATTTGACTGAAAAAGGGTAGTTCTTTTAAGAGACATAATAAAAACAAACAGAGAACAAGATCACTCAAACTCAATGGAAAGCAGTTTTTAGTTGGTATGCAGAAAACCCAGAATGAAATTCTGATTCAAAAATTGCTTATCTAAATGATTATTTGGTCAAAGCTAATGAGCAATTTGAAAACTTAAGCACCAGAAAACAGACTTATATTTTAGTCAATGCCCCCTATTCTTTGTTTTCAAGTTGCCTTCCTATATTCAATACTCTCTCTTCCTCATGTCAGTTGTCCATAAAAATCCATCCCACTCATGAATCAGGTATGCAGACAACTGTGGAATTTAAACCTCGGATCTGAATTAAATTAAGAGTCATTATTAAATATTTCCATAATAAAATATCAACTTAAAATGCTGTATTTCAAAAAAGTAAAAATTTATATTTCCATAAAGTTGGGCAAGGCCAGCAACTGTTTATAAAATAATTTATAATTCTTTTGGGTTCATACAACAGAGTTACCTGATGTATTAGTTTTTTTAATTGCAGCTGGAACAACTTACCATGAATACAGTGGTTTTAATCAATAAAAATTTATTAACTTAACCTCCTGTAGGTTAGAATCCTAATCAGGTCTAAGACCAAGGTGTCGGCAGAGCTGTGTTCTTTTCTAGAGACCCTAAGGAAGAATTCACTTCCTTCCCTTTTCTAAAATCTAGAGGTCATCCATATTCCTTGACGCATGGTCCCTTTCTCATGTGATTTTGTGCAGTTAACCTGGATAATCCAGGATAGCCTCCCCATTTCATGATTCTTACCTTAATCACATCTGCAAACCTTGTGCTATGTAAAGTAACAAAACTACTGGTTCCAGAAATCAGGATCTCCCTATAACTGGTATCTGGGAGGCTCACACGTTTAAGAATTTTGTCTGTGGTACTAGACTCTATCCTGTATCATGCATATATGATAAATATTGCAATGACCCATGTACTACACTCAGACCCACCACTTCACCGCTGATATATTAAGGCCATTTCTCACATCTTTTTAAATAGCCTCATCATGATCTTCAACCAGATTTCACCTATTGGAAGAGACATCAGAGAAAAACTGCTCTTGAACCGTGTTAAAAGGAACCTAATTAGGTACTGCTGACAACAAATACAACTGTGAAACTCCAGGGAGTTAATTGTTAGGTTCCCATTTCACAGCCTGAGAAAGCAATGCAGAATTCGAGAAACCATTGCTAGACCTCAAACTATCATGCTCAGACTTTCTCTAGACGTCGTCAATCAGAAGTAAACCCTGACCAAGACCCCTTTGAACAAGGAGATGATCTCAGGTACAGGACAGTTTCTACACCAGTATTTGAGCGGCATCAAGACCCCTGTCTAATACCTATTTTGTTTCTCATTTGCTTGTTTATTGTAATTCTTCTCATTTTCCATAGTACCTGGTTGTAATCTACCAATAGTATCCCTTTTCCTCATTTCTCTCCTTTTTATAATTGTTAGGTCAGAACATACTCATTCTAGTGCCATTTTTAGATTATTTCAAAACAGAAACCACAGTCCTTAATCTTGCTGATTCCTAGATATGCCATGCAGCTCTGAGTCCTCATGTTAAAAAACCTCTGAACAATTTCAGTCTCATCAAATGAGATCTTAGAAAATTATAGTCAATGGTGCTTTCAGGTACCTACATGAACACATGAATTTTAAAAAACTCAAGTTATGACTTTCCTAGTGGTCCTTTCTTTCAAAAAACTAAAATAAAAATTATTTTTAATTCTCTAGAAAATTCTTAATTTGTAATCAACAATCATCCTACAATTACAAGCCAAATACTTGCCACCTGAAAGAGACTAATTGAAATTCAAAAGTGTAACTCAGGTAATGTAAGACCTTGGATGTAACTTCACATCATGAATGATTCCTTTGTTCCCTGATCTCCATGTTTCTCTATTGGATACTAATTCCTTTGTGGCCAGGGTACCTGTTATTGTTTGCTAGGACTAAAATCTCATGAAATTTAGGAATAATGTTTCAAGAATTGGCTATACACCAAGATTCTAATTCTATAAATCCCCAAAGCTAAAAATTTTAACTTAGACACAAGGTCCAAAATGAGGTTAACTTTGGTTATTTAGACACTCTAACTGAAGGAATTACTGATTCATTGTTTATATAACAATCAGAACAATGTTCCCGATGGTAAGAATCATACAACAAATGAAGGCTATAAGAAATGTATGAATTCTGGCAGCAATAATTAATGATATCACTTCTGCCCTAGATGGAACACAGATCATTCTCAACACTTTGGCATGAGTAGTGGTAGACAATTGCATTGCTCTGGAATTCTTATTGACTGATCTTGTGTATCTGTGCCATTGCTAATATTTTCCTTTGTACTTACATCAGTTAAACAGGCAAAGTAGAACCTTAACATATCACCTTAAGACAAAAGCTATTGGGCTTTCTAAAATTAATCTTCATAACCTATGGAATTTGTTCTCTCGATCTTTCTTTAGAAATTTTAGTTCCTGGTTCTAAAGCATCTTATGAGGGCAATTAATTATTTTATTTTTATCATAGTGGGCATAATACTGGTCTGTTGCATTCTATTCAGTGTTTTAAATGCTTCTGCCTAGTGACTCTCTTATAAGATGAGTGCCATGAAGATACAAGAAAAGGTCAAGAAGACTTTGCAATATAATTGACTATAGAGACAATAGGATTATCTGTGAGTGGTGAAGATCTGGATTTCTAATCTTCCCTCATTTGGTCAATCTGTTAGAACTGAGAAAATGACCAAAAAGAGGAAATGAGAGATTGAGTACACAAACAGACAATGGCCAGTCCATATATGAAAATAGAACTCTGACCTAAACCTTCTGCAGCAACCATCCCAGGGAGCCAAACCACAGCTTCTGCAGCAAATAGTCCAGGGAAAGAAACTACAACCTCTGTAGCACTTGTTTCAGACCAGTAATCACTTCTTTAATCACTAAGATATGATAGCTTTCCTTACCCATCATAAGGGACACAGCTGACACTCCTATAACAAAAGACAAGAGGAAGCATAAAGGATTTATTTAATCAAAGTTTACATGACATGGAGGCCTTCAGAAATGAAGACTCAAAGATTCAGGGAAAACTGTCTATTTTTATGCTTAGCTTAAATGAAGAATTGGCGGCCATGTGGAAATGTAATTGGACAAAAGGGTATGATCTAATAGTGAAAGACTAAAGGAGAAAACCTGGGATGTCCTATTTGTTCAGATTCTTACTGGCCTCTTTGTGTAGCATGTCTTCTTTCTGGATATGAGGCTGGACCCCTCTGGAATGAGGGTCTTCAAGGAAGAAGGGAGAAAGGAGGGAGGGACATTTATAGATTTTATGGCTTGCTTTGGGGGAGAGGAGTTCTAGTTTCTATGACCTGCCTTGGGGAAGAGGAATTCTTTCTATGACTTGCTTCAGGAGAATGAGGAGTAAGAGAAAGAGGACAAGAAAAGTTCAGAAAGACCTTGCCTCTTAAACCTTTCCAGTTTCCTTCAGTTCAAAATATTCAGTGTGTCATGGTGCTATACTTGGGGATACTGTGCTCTGAGCTCCAACGGTCATTAGTTTTTTAATCTTTTTTCCCTGCTTTGAGCTCCGGAATAACCAGAGAAAGTCAAATATATTCCCAAATTAATTACAGGTTGAATATTCTTTATCTGAAATGCTTAGGACCAAAAGCCTTTCGAGTTTTAGATTTTTTTTGAATTTGGAATAGCGTCATAAATGTAATAAAATATCTTAGGGATGGGACCCAAGTTTAAACACAAAACTTATTTATGATTCATATGCACCTCATACACATAGATTGAAGGTAATTCCATGCAATATTTTAATTATTTTTATTCATGAAACACAGTTTGACTGCATTGAATTTTCTACTCGTGGCATGATGTCAACACTCAAAAAGTTTTGAGTTCTGGAGTATATCAGATTTTCAGATTAGCTACGCTCCACCTGTTTATGACGTGTCCTGCTTTTATTTGGTCTGCCTCTAGCATCCTCATACCAAGAAACTCCACTAAGAGAGTTCCTGAAGCCTTCCTTTTTTTTTTTTTTTTCCACAACGAAGTTCTCTCAGTCCCCTACCTCTGTTGGTGCCTGCTAAATGATGAATGCAAGTAATAAAGATTTACTCCTTTGCACCAGGCGGCACTGAATACATACCTTTTGTTTGTTCTCATTTGGGTGATCTTCCAAATCATATTTTTTACATACAAGTTTTTATCTGATTTGAAATTTTCTTCTCAAAGTGCTTCTCACATTAGGAGATAATAAGATTCAGGTGGAATGAATTATAAGGCTATTCAGTTTTCACAGCTTTGTATTGACATATCTTTCTTCCCTGTCAGGACTGGGTGCACAATAATTCTCAAACCAGGTTTTTCAGCACCCTGAACACTCAATTGCTATAATGTATTATCTTTTAGTTTCTCAAGATGGGATTTACTGGAACTTTTTCTTTACCTTAAATACATATAGGATACTGCAGTCACAGGACATTTTAAAACAACAAAAATGGGCTGTTTTGTAAGAGAATTTAGAAAAACCAAAACATGTCTTAGGCGTATCCAATGGAAAACTGGACAGTTTAGAGCACATCCTTCTTGAACCCCTTTCATTGACTTTGGGCTATTTTACAACTTTGTAAATAGATTATTGTAGCAATGCAAAATAATTTTCATGCATAGACATGCAAATGAATTCAGTCTTGTGAAAGTTCAATTGACTGCCCCCTATTGAAAAGGCATTTCTATTTTTAACTATAACACATATAAAATTGTGCTTCTTTGACTTCAGCTTTAAACTAGTAGTAAGATGTGCCCTGTTTTTATCAGTAATAACGAGCTTAAAAAATACTTAACAGGTGTTCAGCTTACATCTGTATTAAAGTCATAACTTTAGCTTTTTTAAAAAAATTATCCTTTCATATTTTTAAGTCTGTAAAATCACTGACAAAATTAAAACCATTACGTGATAACTATGTGAAATGACAGTATATTTTAAAAGCAATTATTTAGGTTTGTTATTCACTATTCTTTCTGATGTTTAAAAATAAAAATTCTGAATATTTAGACATGAAGAGAAATTATTAGGTACTTGTATATAATACAATTTCACAGATTTTAAAGTCTTCTCTAAAATAGACAGAACTGAAAAGAAAAACTCTCTGAGAAATTTCTACTTTTTCTTATTACCAAGTATGGCATTCATTTTAGTTCTTCAATGTCATCTGTACAAGAAAATGTTGAAGATAATATGCACAGCTACTTATTAATTTTGATGTGAAAAATTGTCAGCAGCCTTGTCTTATTCTAAGTTTCCTTTAAAATATCCCATTCTTACTTTAAAAAATTTTTTTTTGGTTATGTAATCTGAAGCCACACACACAACTGCCTAAATCTCCACCATTGCTATACTACTTCTTTCAGTTTGACAGAGTTTTTGGTTATATACCAATTAAAATAAAAAATACCTCTGGAAAGAATCAAACATAATTAGGGTTGAAGCCCATGACAGAAGCTTATTAAGTCTTAGTAGATTCAGATACATCATATACTAACTTGAAGTGTTCCCTGAATAGGGAAAAGTGGTCAAATTGGCAAAAAGGGTGCTGGAATGGCATGTTTGAATTCTTTGACCTTTCTCGTGTTTTTAGAATTTAGTGAAATTTTAAATGTTAACTTCTGGCCAGCAAATTCTTTGGAATCTGGGGCCACCCATGTAACACCATTCAGTGGACATTTTCTCTTTCTTAGGGATACCTAGCCTTTTTGTGTTGTTTTATTTTGTTGTGCTGTTGTTGCCATTTTATTTTATTTCAGCCTGTCTCTCATCATCCTTCTCCAGATGTCTCGGTGTCTTTCTTAGTCATATCAGGTCCTGGCATTCTTCAAATGTCCAATTAAAGTTGGCAAATAGAAAATGATGGTTTCATTATTAACAGACAAAACAAACCAGCAATTGAAAGAGTGGCCACAATAATAAATGGGTGCTTGATGCCTGAGAAATGTGAACGGAAACAGTTCATTTACATTTACGGTCTCCAGAGTTCTAATTTAGTGTAGCCAGGTCTAAGGAAATAGGAAAAGGAAGGAGAGAAATAGCTTGGGTTAGAATAATGAGAGAGTCTTCATTTGATGGGAAGTTAAGTTGGGCCTCAATTAGTAATGTTAAGCACATAAGATAATAATGCATTAAAGGTAAATCAATAAAGTGGCAGAAAGCAAATAACATGGTAAGTGCTGGTGGAATAATAGTTATTTTTCTGGGTCATTTAAGTGCAATGCAGGTTGGGGAAGAGATCTTTATAAATTGAGAAAACTTTTTTTTTTTTTAAGGGAAGCTCCTTTTACGTTTTTCTTTTTCTCAAAATTGAATGATCAATTCCATTTTGTACCTGGAATTAGATGAGATCACTAAGAGCTGATTAACATACAGATCTAAGGCCTTCGCCTCCTTCAAGAACCTGAACACATCTCCTCTTCCACTCATGGAAACTTTCCTTCATTCTAAACATTTATTTTGTGTAAGTTCTATATCTACAAGGGATCATAAGGTGACTGGTAAGATAAAATTGTACTCTGTGCCCAGGCCTCCTTCTCTTACTTAAGCTTTAAAATAATTCAAGGAGATGGTTTTTGTTTTTATTCTCATTGTACAGATGTGAAAATTGAGGCAAATAAAAGCTATATATCACACACAGTCTTAAAGGTTGTAAGTGATTTAGCAAGGATTTTATCTGGATATAACTGATTCTAGAGCTTGTACCTTTAACCACTTGTTTATCATCTTCTCCAAAAACACCTTTTAAAAGAGTAAAAGGCACATTGCTAGGATTTAGTCGGCACCATTAAGTCTAAGAGTGATTCTATTTTGCTAACTGTACCTCAGCACTTTGGTCTCTCAATGCTGATAGGCAAAGTATGATTTTAACAGCACAGATTGTGGAGCTAGACATCATGTATGTAAAATCCAGCTCTACTGTATCCTACCTGTGTAACTTGGGGAAACTTTACTATGTCTCTTGATGCCTCAGTCTCCTCTGCTGTAAAATGGTAAAACATTGATAACCACCTTATATAGTTTGGATATTTGTCCCACCCAAATCTCATCCTGAAAAGTAATCCCCGATATTGGAGGTAGGGCCTGGTGTGAGGTGTTTGGATCATGGGGGCGGATCTCTCAGGAATGGCTTAGGCCATCCCCTTGGTGATAACTAAGCTCTCTCTCTGAGTTTTCCCAAGATGTGATCATTTAAAAGTGTTTGGCACCTCCTCCAGATGCTCTCACTCTTTCTTGCTCCTGCTGTGGCCATGTGATGTGCCTGCTCCCCCTTCACCTTATACCATGGTTCCTGAGGTCTTTCCAGAACCCGAGCAGATGGCAGTGATATGTACAGGAGGCAGGGAAATACTGGGGTGAAGATGGTGGGATCCCTGACAAGTTCTCCACCCTCAAGCCTGAACCTGCGAGCCTAAATGAGAAAATGAATTTCTGTTTTCCTGCCCAAATGCTGCCTTTTCCAAAACCACCCTGGCCTGCCATGCCCCCCATCCTGTACCCATAAAAAGCCCAACCTCCACTGGCAGAGGAGCTGAGTGGTGTGGCAAAGAAGGAGAGAAGAGAAGAAGTATCTGAACAACGAGAGGAGAAAAGGCAGCTGGACCTTAGATACTACTGTCAGAGAGGAGTTCTACCAGAAACAGCCAAACACCAGGGGAATATTATCTTTCCTCTGCATCTCCTTTCTAGCTCCCTGTCTTGCTGAGATGCACTTTAACTGGCAATAAAATTTTCTGCATACACCACCCTTCAATCCATTCGTGTGACCTGATTCCTCCTGGATGCTGGAAAAGAATTTCGGACACACTGGGTGTGGGAACCCCAAAAGACTGTCATGGTGACTCTTCACTGAGCTGTTTAACACTTAAGCCATCCACGGACAGCAAAACTAAAATAGCACAGTTTATAACACATGCCTTCTGGGACTCCAGAGGCCCTGGGCAACCCTTAAACACTGCTGCAGGCAGGTACAGGGTTCGTTCCTGCTGGTGCCAAAGGCACTCGTCCCAGCTCTTGCACCTTCTTACCTGTGGCTCCCACTCCTGCCAGGGGTTTGAGCTCAGCAGCCCAGTAAAGGAGCCACACCACTGTCACAAGTGCCACGAAAGGGTTAAGGGAATTCTCCTATCTCACCAGCATCATACTTCCTGTAAAGATTGCCAAACTGTGAGCCAACTAAACCTCTTTCCTTTGTAAATTACCTAGTCTCAGGTATTTCTTTATAACAATGGAGGAATGGCCTAATACACTACCCAATAGAGTTGTAAGATTTAAATGTACTTATATATGAATGTATGTAAATTTAATATTTATATATGAAATATTATATATAATATATACATAATTATATATGTTACAAACAAATATTTATGTGTTTGCTATTATTTCTTTTTCAGATATATATATATACTTTTCAATTGGATAGATATTTTTATAATGTACCCCAATTAAATTACTATTTGATTTTACTTGCATGCATATAATCCTTATAATGTCTGAGACTTTAAAGTTCCATTAGAAAAAAGTTCAATCTCATGTTTCTAGATTCTTCAAAAATTTGTACATGAAAAATGTTCTAGATATTAAAAAATCTTAATTGGTTAGATTTACTTTATATTTAAGAATACCAATGATTATGGCCAAGTGTGGTGGCTCATGCCTGCATTTTGGAAGGCTGATGTGGCTGGTTCACCTTAGATAAAAGTTTGAGACTAGGCTGGCCAACACGGTGAAACCTTGTCTCTACGAAAAATACAAAAATTAACTGGGTGCAGTGGCATGTGCCTGTAATCCTAGCTACTCAGGAGGCTGAGGCAGGAGAATTGCTTGAACCCCGGAGGTTGAGGTTGCAGTGAGCTGAGATTATGCCACTGCACTCCAGCCGGGGCAACAGAGCAAGACTCTATCTCAAAAAAAAAAAAAAAGAATACCATTAAAACATTTGGTGTCTTATGTACCAAATTTAAATGGGAGCAAATAAGTCTGGAATGAGAAGATTAAGTTAGAGTAATGGGCCACCTAATATAAAAGACCTTGGCTTTGATCTTTGACTTCGGAACTTACTAGCCACATGTACTTGGACTATATGTTCTACCTTTTGGAATTTTAGTTTTCCTACTTGTGCTATGGTGATAATAGTGTGAAATTGATAGGGCTGTAGTAAGAATTAATGAATTTATACATTGGCAGTGTTCTCAGTAAATGCCAGCTACTATTTTTTGTTGTTGTCTTGGCTGCTATTAAATTTTCAAAGATTAGACAGTAGGGCAGGGTAAGCCCTTATGGCTTTCATCTTAAAACTGAAGTTACTAATATCCTTTGTGAATTTTATCTGAGCATATTTGGTTCCTTTGAGAAGCTAAGTAACTAAGTGGTGATCACTAATGACAATAATACACATTTCAGCATCACTTCTACTATATTATCTTAGGAATCAAAGGTCCATTCACTTTCCTTGTCTCAGACCTTTATTTTGAATTAATCTGTTGGGTTTTTTTTTTTTTTTTTTTTTTTGCTTTTGTTCACTCTAGCTCTCTTTCCTAGAGAAAACAAATTCTCTGAAACAATATACAGTAAGATAGTGTCTGAAGGATGAGCAGAAGTTAACTAATCAAACTAAGGATGAAAAAACAGTCAGCTTAGAGAAAGTGTGTGCCAAAAGCCTGTGGTTCAAGACAAAATTGTAAGTAAGAGTATCTAAAAATTTGGCGCTGTAAGACTGCTAAAACTACATCAAAATTTTGAATTAAAGTAAATGCTGAATTTAAACTACTAAAATTATTTTGAATTGAATAATAATAAGTGATACAAAGATGTAAAGGGGATAACTGAATAAGAGAATCAAACAACCTAAATATATTTATTATCAACATAACTGGCAAAGAGTTAATGTTCTCACTACTGACACCACTTATTCAAGAACATGTTATATTTTTAAATTAATTTTATATTTTCAGATTATTTTACATCTTTCAATAAGGCCTTATATTCTTTTCATGTGGGTTTTAGCATTTTTTGCAACATATTATTTAAGAATTTTATAACTTGTGGAGCAATTTCTAAATTTTGTTTTGCATTTTAATTTCTGGGTCACTGATTCATATTATAATGGCAAGAAAGTATAATTTTTTACATTCACAGTATGTCTAATTACCTTGAACTCTCAGAAATTCTAATGTACTTTAAATTATCAGTATTTACAAGTATATAATTATAAGCGTGAACCAAAATATATAAGCATATTTGTACTATTAATTTTATTTTATTATCTTATTGCACCTACACTATGAATACAAATAGGTTTTTAAAATTGGATTATATTGCCCCAAGGTTTACATTAAAAATGACAAATAATATTTATTATTTTATAATAAATAAAAATAAATAATATTTTTATTTATTCTTAATAAAAATAAGAATTTCAAAAGAAGTTTTACTCAGCTGAGTATTAGTAGAGCCATGTAATAAAATCAGTTTTACATTGGTAAAAAATATAAAAATAAATGATGGGAAATAATATACAACATCCAGAATGCATATACCTGATAGCAAAAAAATGAAGTTATTCAAACCAAAACTCATTAAGTACAAAACCTATTCAAAATATTAAATATATATCATCGGTGTTATCAAACAAAGACAATACAATGAAGAATAGAGGTCAAAATCCATAAGAAGGAAAAATACACAGAAGGCAGTCTGGCACTTGGAATCAATTTCTCTGTAGAAGAAAACTATTAATTTTTAAAGTCAAAATATAAAAATTGTATGTGTTTATGGGGTACATAGTGACGTTTTGATACATATAATGTATGGTAATCAGATCAGGGTAATTAGCATATCCATCATTTCAAACATTTATCATTTCTTAATGGAGAACATTTAATACCTTCCATCTAGCTATTTAAAATTATATAAGATATTATTACCTATAGTCAAGCTACAGTGGTATAGAACACTAGAAATTATTTCTACCATCTAGCTATAAATTTGACTGACTCAACAAATATGTCCCTTTCTATTCTTTCCACCCTCTAGTGTCTTTTGTTCTACTTTTTACTTCTTTGAGATTATCAGTTTTCATTTTACCTTGTATATATGAGTGAGAATTAACAGTGTTTAAGTTTCTCTTCCTGTATTATTTCACCTAAAATATTGTCCTTCAGTTCCATACAGTGGCCATGAATGGCAAGATTTAATTATTTTCTATTACTTATTAATATTCTTTGGTGTATGTATACCACATTTTCTTTATTCATTTATCTGTTGTTGGATACCTAGGTTGATTTCATAGCTTGGCTATTGTGAATAGAGCTAAAATAACCATGGAGGTTCAGATGTCTCTTTTATGCACTGATTTCTCTTTTTTTGGACAAATTCTCAGTGATGGGATTGCTGGATCATATGGTAGTTTCATTTGCAGCTTTTGAGGACTTCTATACTGTTATTTATAGTGACTTTACTAGTTTACATTCCTACCAACAGTACATAAGAGT
Source organism: Macaca nemestrina (assembly GCF_043159975.1). NCBI lineage: Eukaryota > Metazoa > Chordata > Mammalia > Primates > Cercopithecidae > Macaca > Macaca nemestrina. The sequence continues at coordinate 48,277,376 of NC_092143.1, forward strand.
TTCCTTTACTTTCATCTTTGTCAGCATTTGTGATTTTTTGTCATTTTGATAATAGTCATCCTAACTGGGGTGAAGTGATACCTCATTGTGGTTTTGATTTGCATTTTCTGATGATTAGTGATGTTGACCATTTTTTCATATGTTTTTGGTCCATTTGTATGTCTCTTTTTAACAAATGTATGTTCAAATCATTTTCTAATTTAATTTAAAACAATTGTATAAATTTATGGCACAGAAGTGCAAGGTTGTGCACTGGTTGTATTATTTTGTTTTCACACTGCTAGAAAGAACTTCCTGAGACTGGGTAATTTATAAAAGAAAGAGGTTTAATTTACTTACAGTTCTGCATGGCTGGGGAGGCCTCAGGAAATTTATAATAACGGCAAAATGTGAAGCAGACGTGACTTACATGGTGGCAGGCGAGAGAGAGAGCACGAGAGAGTACAGAAAAAACTACTATTTATAAAGCCATTAGATCTTGTGAGAATTCACTCATTATCATGAGAACAGCATGGAGGAAACTATCCATGTAATCTCATCACTTTCCTTCCTCAACACCTGAGGGTTACAATTCAAGATGAGATTTGGGTGGGGACACAGAGCCAAACCATATCAGTGGTCAAGTCAGGACTTCTAGAATATCTATCACCCAGATAAGATATATTGTACCTACTAAGTAATTTACCAGCATTCACCCCCTCATTCTGCTAAATCTTCATTGTGATCATTCCACTCACCAAGTCCAAGTGTATGCCGTTTTTCTCACCCACTTATGGGCAAGATCATATGATACTGACTTTCTGTGTCTTGTTTCACTTAATGACCTCCAGTTCCATCCATGTTGTTGAAAATGACAAAATTTTATCCTTTTTTATGAATATATACACCACATCTTGTTTTTCCAGTTACCCGTTGGAATCAACTTAGGTTGATTTCATATTTTTGCTATTGTGAATAGTGCTGTGATTAACATATGAGTACACGTATCTTTTATATACATTGATTTATTTTTCTTACTTCCACTGGTGGGGTTGCTGAATCAAATGGTACTTGTTTTTTGTTTGTTTGTTTTGTTTTAAGAAAGAGTCTTGCTCTTTTCCCTAGGCTGGAGTGCAGTGGCACGATTTCAGCTCACTGCAGCCTCCATCTCCTAGCTTCCAGTGATTCTCCTGCCTCAGCTACCAAGTAGCTGGGACTACAGGCATGCGCCAAGACATCTGGCTAATTTTTGTATTATTAGTAGAGACACGGTTTCCCCATGTTGGCCAGGCTGGTCGCAAACTCCTGACCTCAAGAGATCTGCCCAGCTTGGCCTCTCAAAGTGGGATTACAGGCGTGAGCCACCACATATGACCAAATCAAATGTTAGTTCTATTTTCAGTTTTTTGAAATACCTCCATACTGTTTTCTATATTGGCTGTACTAATTTACATTCATACAAACTTCTTCCATACTATTAGTTTCAAAAAGTTTAATTTCCATTTTAATCCTCTGTTGACTCAATGATTGGTCTGGAGCATGTTGTTTAATTTCCATGTATTCATACATTTTCTGAATTTCTTGGTATTGATTTCTGGTTTTATTCTGCTGCAGTCGGAGAAGACACTTAACACTCTTTTGAGCTTTTAAACACTTTTGGAAACTTGTTTTGTGGCCTAACATGTGGTTAGTCTTGGAGAATGTTTCATGTGCTGATAAAAAAAAAAAAAAACAATGTATATTCTGCACTTGTTGGGTAGAAATTTCCGTAAATGTCTATTAGGTCCATTCGGTCTGAAGTTTAATTTCAGTCCAGTGTTTTTAGCTGCTTTTCTCTCTAGACATGAGAGTGTGAGGTGTTGCAGTACCTCACTGTTATTGTCTTGCTGGCTATCTCTTTCTTTCTCTTTTGGTCTAGCAATACATTTTTTATGAATGTGAGCATTACAGTATTGGGTGCATATGTATTTAGAATTGTTATATCCTCTTGCTTAAGTGATCCATTTGTCGTTCTAGAATGTCCCTAATTGTTTTAGTTCGTTTGTTTGTTTTACTATTTTGGGCCTAAATTCTATTTTATCTAAGTATAGCCAATCCTGCTCACTTTTGCTTTCTGTTTGCATGAAATATTTTTTTCTACCCCTTTACTTTCTGTCTCTATGTGCCTTTTCAGGTAAGGAGTTTCTTGTAGGTAATATGTAGTTAAATCATGTTTTTTTGTTTGTTTGTTTGTTTTTTTTTAATCAATTCAACAAGTCTATAGTTTTATGTGGATAATTTAATCCATTTGTGTTGATTTTAATATTGACATGTAAAGTTTGTTCCTGTCATATTATTAGTTATTTTCTAGTTTTACAAATTCTTTTTTTCTTTTTCTTCATTTGTCATTTTGGCTTGGTGAAATTCTGTAATGACGCCATTTGATTCCTTCTCTTCCTTGTGTGAGCCCTTTAAAATACAAAATAGGATATTTTTACCTAGCCCTGTCCTGCTTGGCAGGCATTGGACTCTGTTTTGTCACTCTAACTGTAAAAAGTTACAATATTCTTTAATGAACATCTGAATCCAAACATCTCAAAAAAACAAACAAACAAAAACCCGCAAGCAGTCCAAGGAATAAATGGAATAAATGGACATATGCAGAAATGATGTCTGACCAGAAACATTTCAAGCATGCCACACCCACTTAGAAGAACCAAATAATATGTAGACAATCTCACACTTTGAATACATTATCCAAGAGGGAACATAGGAGCTCAACAGAAAAGAGACAAGAAACACCACATTCTAGAAAGGAGGAAAACAGGGAGCCTGTTTGGCCAGAACTGGCTGGAAACCAGGAGTGACTCCCAAACATGGCAGAGAGTCAATGAGTCACTGGGGAATTATACAATTTAGTTCACATGAGGGCATCTTGACCACCCCCACCCAAATCCCTGAATCTAACTAAGAGAGTGGCGAGGAGGCTGTGAGAAGAAACTGCTCAGAGAGGGAACAAATCCTGGGTCCCACACACTTTATGAGACCTAAGTGACTACAATAAGATTCTATTCTTGATTCTAGATCTTAACAGGTAAGCAAATGTTAAGGGAATTTGTCACTACTAGAGCAGCCCTATAAGACATGATTAAGAGAATCCTAAACTTGGAAGCAAAAGTATGACATACTTTAGGCAGATTGAAAATAATTTCTAAGTTACATTTGGATCTGCAATAAAAATGGGAAATGGGAAAAAGTGAAATGCCTATTAATAGTATATCAATAATTGTGAAATGTGGGTTTATACAGATATGTGATATGTGTGTGTGTGTGTGTATAAACTGCATAACAATAAGTTAATATAATTTGGAAGGGTACTAAATTAATCCAAAGTATTTTAATTTGTGTGTGTGTCTGTGTCTGCCTGGGAAGAAGTAAAAGTATGTACTGATTTTTGATGAGACCCAAATGAGTTTTATAATCTTGATGCTAGTAAAAAGTTTGTTTTATAAGAACTAATGTGTTTTACAATCATTTGGATTTCTGTACATTGCCCTCTCCCCTAAAAAGTTTTTCCCTTTTTATTGCTATAGTAAGCTCCCACTTTTTCTTTACAGTGACTCTCAAATCTTAATTATTTGGTTAACTCTGACATTCACAACTAGACCTGGTACATTTCTCTTTGATCATCACTGAAATATATACATTCTCTTTTCATTGTTATATTACAGATTTATTTGAGACTAAAAGATCATGAATCAATTGGCCAAGGCTACATGAATAATCAACTGCAGATGCTGGATGAAAATTCTGAACTCTTTCTTGGTTCTACCACATATTTCTCATGTTACATTGTAAATATTACATTTTTATTATTTTTCTATAAAGACTCTAAACTTCTGTAATCATTTCTTTTGCAAAACTATTATTTTAATTCCCAGTGTCACATTCATTAGCTTTTCTTTGTTTTATTTATATTTTCTAATCCCTTCTACTAATATAGAACCTTTTAAAGGCAAAAATAAAATGCCCCAAGTAGAGCCAACCATTGTGATTAAAATGTTTTAGTGTGTATGTATTTACCACCATTTTTTTGTTTGTTTGTTTCTGTGTATGTATGTGGGTGAAGAATAAAAGTTATATATGATAAATACAAAAGTTTCATGTTTTTAGTAATACTTTTAAAATATTACACGGTGAAAAGGAAATAATAAATGTTACCTATTTTTCTGTAGTGAAATACAAAGTTTGTTACCCACCCACGTAATAAAAGATCACATAAGTAATATTTCTAAAAGTATTTAAGATATAAATATATTACTCCAAGCTAACTTTTTTTCTGAAAGGAAGAGAAGAAAATCCTAGATCTAGAAATCTATCAAAATATATTATGGTCTAAATGAGTTTAGTTTTATAATACAGCTCATGAATTAAGAGAGTCACAGAACTACCTAGTGTGCAGATTTCATAGTCTACCTATCAGTTAAGATTTTTAAAACAAAAATAGTTTTAAAAGAAAGGGTAATATTTTTTGAGTTAATCTAAAAGAATTTTCTCCAAAGGATGAAATCATTGTGAAGATGTTCTTGAATGGCTGAAGAACAATTTTTGAATGTTGGCTTAAGATTTAGACTACTGAAAAACAATCAGCAAGCAGGATGAAGTAGAGTAGTTCATGCACAGGAAAATTATTTTGAGGGAAAAGGCACCAGCAGTATTGATAAAATGAATGCTAACTGACATTCATTAGGAATTATTTAAGTTTACATCAGACTATTTATATTTGATCTAAATTCCTTACTCTCCTTCAGTGGGTCAGGTCTTCTACCATACTTTCATAATTTTGCTCTGATATTGATGCTAAACTAGAATATTTTGATTTCTTTATTCTTTTTTTTAATTTTTTTTAATTTTTTATTTTTTTATTTTTTGAGATGGAGTCTTGCTCTGTCACCCAGGCTGGAGTGCAGTGGTGCGATCTCAGCTCACTGCATGCTCCGCCTCCTGGGTTTATGCCATTCTCCTGTCTCAGCCTCCCAAGTAGCTGGGACTACAGGCGCTCGCCACCTCGCCTGGCTAGTTTTTTGTATTTTTAGTAGAGACTGGGTTTCACCGTGTTAACCAGGATGGTCTCGATCTCTTGACCTCGTGATCCGCCCACCTCGGCCTCCCAAAGTGCTGGGATTACAGGCTTGAGCCACCGCACCCAGCCTTATTCTTTTTTATTATAATCATTATTTCAAAAATTTTATTTTAGAGTCCAATAAGGCATTAATTGGCATTTCAGTTTGTTTTCTACTGATACAACAGAATAACTGAGACTGGGCAATTTATTAAAAATAAAGAAAATCATTTAGCTCATGGTTCTGGAAGCTGGGAAGTCCAAGAGCACGGCAACAGCATCTGGTGAGGGCCTTCATGCTGCATCATACCACAGCAGAAGGTAGAAAAGCAAGAGTGCACCAGTAAGAGTGAGAGAAACAAGGAAGAACTTACCTTTTATCAGAAACCCATTCCTGTGATAACTAACCCAATCTTATAATAATGGCATTAATCCATTCATGAGGGCAGACCCTTAATGACCTAGTCACTTTTTAACAGTCTTATCTTTTAAAACTGTTTCATCGGGGATTAAGTTTATAATATACATTCAAACTTTAGAACTACTCCCCTTTTCTTCCATCTTAAATGAATATATGTGCTACTGCTAAATCTATTTTAGGTGGCTTTAAATTCCAGATAATCTTCTTGTACCCTCACGTGTGAACCAGGTTCTTCAATGAACTCATGAAATCCTTCAATATAATAAGATTGATATCAGTATTAATGATCATATTTATCATTCCCAACTCTAGGGAATTAAAATATTATTTTTTCTTGCTTGATCCTCTTATCTAGATGGCAAATATGAGCAGTGATGACAAAGAAGATTTGGAAAGATTTGTTAGGTTTAAACAACTATTACCACTACTGAAAACATTATTCAAAGACATACCAGACTAATACATTGCACTCGTAATTTCTACCAATAATAACATGAACATATTGTGGCCATCCCTCCTATGTTATCTTATTTATCATCAAATTTAATATTGTGAGAGTCACTGTATAATTGTAACATTAGTCATCTGTTGCATCAATACATATATTTTCTGTCAATTTTTTAAGAATAAATTAATAATCTGTGTTCTCTTTACTTACTAATTAAATTAGGCTGAAAATTTCCATTTGATCGGAAGGGTACTTGCTTCAACATTAATTGATTTATTAAGTTTTTTTGACCCAGGAAAAATGCTTTGATATGTGGTGCATCCAATATAATAGTAAATATATTTCTAAAATGTCATATGGATATAGCATCTTCAATGATGTTAAGATTATTAATGAAATTAAAACTCTAATATTGTCTCATAATTTGAAAGGTGATTTTGTGTGTAAACATTGCTTGTTCATGTTTATGTGGGTCTCTGTGTTTGTATGTGTGTATTCTATTCTCTTGAACAGTGCTAAATGTAGGTAAAATTGTGAACAAGGCACATTTAACTCTAGACCTCTCCTCAGACTTTACAAAAGACTTATTTACTTTTTTGTTGTCTGAAAATATTCTGATATCCATCAGAGTAATAGTCATTCACAGGATTCTTTTCTCCAGGGAATTCTAACTTTCACTTTCATTCTTGTTCATTAAATGAAAATCATATCCTGGCAAAGAAATATTATTGCTTTTGTTGAGAAGTGTTTTAGAGATGAGAAGAAGCATAAAAGACAAAAGGGGAAGAGAGTGAGATGAGGAGGATAGAGTTAAAAAAAGAAAGAACAAAAGAAAGGAGACTATCTCGTGAAGCTCAGTAGAGAAGACCTGGAAAGAAAGAAACCAGAAGTATCAAAGCAGCACTTGGAATCTTGATCCAGGAAGCAAAATTATATTCAACGAGGTAACAAGTTCTTGTCTTCTGCTCATAAAAAGAGGAAAAAAGAAAAAGTGGAAAAAATGAACCTGCTTGAAAGAGATTTCTTCAGAATGATTGTAGAAACTTGTAACGTGTTTACTTAATTAGTATATGCTATGGTCTGATTGTTTTTGTCCTCCCAAAATTAATATGCTTAAATCCTCACTCATGAGGTAGTGGTATTAGGAAATGGGGCTTTGGGGACTTTGGCAGAGCCCTCATGAATAGGATTGGTGTTCTTATAAAAGAGACCACAGATGGCTAGTTAGCCCCTTCCACCACATGAAGAAATAGTGAGGAAGTACCATCTATGAACAAGTAATGAACCCTTAGTGGACACTGGATCTGTCAGCACCGTGATCTGAGATTTTCCAGTTTTCAGAACTGTGTGAAATAAACTTCTGTTGTTTATAAACCAGACTATGGTATCTTGTTATGGTAGCCCTAATGGACTATGACAGTATAAGACACTGAAATAATAGGAATTTTAAGCAATTATACATCATGTATTTATTCTTTGTATATTTTGAATCCATTCAATCAATATAAAATAAATGTGGTAGCTAGGTGCTATGTAATGCATTTTATAGAAGATAAGGTATAAAATATTTATATTTTACATGAATAGACTTTATTTTTTAAACTGTTTTTAGTTTACAAAAAAAATTGAGCAGAAAGTACAAAGTTCCCATATGCCTCCTCATTTTATTTTTTTCTCATTCTCCCCATTATTAACATTTTGCATTAGTATGGTATATTTGTTATAACTAGTGAGCCAATATTAATATATTAATATTCATTACATCCTAGTTTTTTTTTTATTATTAACTAGTCCATGTATCAGGATTTATTCTTTGTGTTATATGTTCTATATAGTTTAAATGTATAATGATATATGTTAACCATTACAGTATTACACATAATAGGTATACCCTAAAACACTCTTATTCATCCTTTATTTATCCCTTATCCCTAAAACTCCTCTATTCATCCCTTATTTACTCTCTTACTTATTCCTTAAAATTCCCTTATTTATTTGCCCTAAAACTCCCCTTATCTTTTTCTCCCTCTCTGCTCTCCTGGCGACCACTGATCTTTTTACTGTCTCCATAGTTTTACCTTTTTGAGAATGCCATGTGGGTGAAATCATGCAGAATATAGTATTTTCAGATTGACATTTTTTACTTACCAATATACATTTAAGTTTCCTCTGTATCTTTTTATGATTTGCTGGCTCAATTGTTTTTAGCACTGAGGAATATTCCATTGTATAAATGTATCACAGTTTGTCCATCATCTATTGAAATACATTCTATTGGTTTATTAGGGCTGCCATAACAAAATACTAGATTGGGTGGCTCAAACAGTAGAAATGTATTTTCTCACAGTTCTGGAGGTTTGGTTTCTTTTCTCTTTTGTTGGTGTGTAGAAGGGTGCATTCTTGCTTTGACTTCCATGGTGTGTGTGTGTGTGTGCACATCCCTAGTGTCTCTTAGTGTGTCCAAATTTCTTCTTTTAAGGGCATCAACTATAATAGATTAGGGCCTACCCTAAGGATCTCCTTTTAACTTAATCACCTCTCAAAAGGTCTATGTGCAAATACAGTCACGTTCTAATGTTCTGCGCTTAAGGGCTTCAACATACGAATTTGGGGGGAACACAATTCAGTCCAGAATAGATATCTCACATGCTTCCAAGTTTTGACATTTATGAATAAAGATGTTATAAATATTCGTTTGCAAGTTTCTGTGTGGACATAAGTTTTCAACTCATTTGGATAAATATCCAGGAACACAATTGCTGGATCATATGGTGGGTATATATTTAGTTTTGTGAAAAACTCCCAAACTCTCATCCAAAGTGGCTGTGCCATTCCTACATTTCCACCAAAAATGAATGAGAGTTCTTGTTGATTGGCATCCTTGCCAGAATTTTGTGTTGTTATTTTTTAATATTTTTGCTATTCTTATAGATGTGTAGAGGGATATCTTATAGTATTACTGGAAATTATCAGATGGCATGTGATGTTTAGCATATTTTTATATGCTTATATGCCATCTGGATGTCTTCTTTGGTGTGATATCTGCCCACATCCTTCAACCATTTTTTAATTGACTTATATGCTTTTCTGTTGTTGAGATATAAGAATTGTTTGTATATTTTTGATACCAGTCCTTTATCAGATACATGTTTTGTAAATATTTTCTCCTAGTCTTTAGCTTTTCTTTTTTCTCTCAATGTAACTTTTTTTCTGACATTTTAATTAGTGCTCATTTGTAGATGTGTATAGACTGGCATTTGGCACCCAAAGGCTCTTGGATTAATGCAATATAATCAAACAATATTTCTAGTTATTGAAAGAACCTCAAACAACTTAATACTATAATAAGCTGTTTAGAAAATATACAGACTATATACTTCATTGTCAAAAATAATCTTAATTCTAACCCAAACTGTTACCTAAAGATTTTATTCAGTTCCATATGTTCTGTAGCATTATCAAGAGGCAAAGCTAAGTGAACAGAGACTCAATTGTTCTCATGGACAATATACAGGGAGATAAACTAGTTGTTATGTAGTTTTCTGTCTGCTGCAGAGTTTTTCATGCAAATGCATGTACAGAGGACACAGATATATCTATTCACGGCCTGTGCCTATAAATATACTCTTTTAAGTAATAGAGTTTATCCCAAGCTATCCTGTGAATATTGACATTTACGTAAAACATACCTCAGCACATTTATCTAATATTTACTTTGTTGAACACATTTTATTTTAAAATAATTCTAGATTCATAGAAACTTTCAAAGAAGTACAGAGAGCTTCCATGTGACCTTCACTAAGTTCTTTTTATTAGTTACATCTTATATTAATTATAGCACAGTATCAAAACCAGGACATGGCCTAGTTCTGTGTCATTTTATTGTATGTATAGAATGATGTAACCACAATGACAATAAAAGTAAAGAACTAGTCTACCTCACAAAAATCTTTCTGATGCTATCACTTTAGAGTGACACTCACTTTCCTCTTTTGCATCATACACTATCCTGGCTATCACTAACCTGTTCCTCATTTTCATAATTTTGCTATTTTGAAAATGTGACATAAATAGAATAATATAACCTGAAAAATTTTGAGATTAGTGCTATTTTTACTCAAAAGAATGTTCTTTATGTCCCTATGAGTTGTTAAATTACTAATAGTTTTTTCCATTCCATCACTGAGTAGTATTATATGATATGGATGTATCACAGTTGGTTTAAACATTCACCTGCTGAAGGATGCTTTGACTGTTTCTAGCTTTTGGTAAAATAATACACTCTTTAATTTCAATTCTTTTAAATTTTTGAAATTTATTTTATGGTCTTTGATATAGTGTATATTGGTGAATGTTCTAAGGCACTTGGAAAGAATATGTATAGCATTGTAGTTGGGTGGAGCATTTTATAAATGTAGCGTAGATCCTGTGGTTTCATAGGATTGAATTCTGTGTCCTTGCTAATTTTCTGTCTAGTTCCATCAATAAGTGAGAGAGATGTTTAAATTTTCAAAAATATTTATGAATTTTTGCATTTTTTTGAGTTCTAACAGTTATGTCTCATATAACTGATAGTTTTATTACTTGGTAGATATGTTTAGGACTACTGTATGTTCTTGTTAAATTGAAGCTTTAATCATTAGTAGAATGTCTGTTTGCCTTTTACTATTCTTTGCTCTGAACACTGTATCGTGTAATTTTTTTAAAATTATATTCTTTCTAATTGAAAAAAAAGTATACATATTCATGGGGTACATAGTGATGTTTCAGTATATATAAATATAGTAACTGGATCACAGTAATTAGTAATCCATCATCCCAAACATTTATTATTTCTTCACGTGGGGAGCATTCAGCAACTTCCTTCTATCTCTTTGAAATTTTATATAATTGTTAACTACAGTTTAATACTACAATTGTATAAGACACTAAAACTTATTCCTCCCATCTAGCTGTAATTTTGTATCTTCTAACAAATCTTATTCCTTTCTTCCCCCTACCCTTCCCAACTTCTAGTATCTTCTGTTCTACTTTTTACTTCTATGTGATCAACCTGTTTTAGCTTCCACCTATAAAGGAGAACACGTGGCATTTAGCTTATTTCCTAGCTTATTTCACTTAACATGATGTCCTCCAGTTCTATCCCTGTTGTCATGAATGAATAATTTCACTCTATTTTAAGGTTGAATAATATTCTATCATGTTTATATGCTATATTTTCTTTATTCACTCATCTGTTGTTGGATACCTAGGTTGATTCCATATCTTGGATATTGGGTATAGTGCTGAAATAACCATGGAGGTACAGATGTCTTTTTGATATACTAATTTTCTTTCCTTTGAATCAGTGCCCAGTAGTAGGATTGCCAGATCATCTAGTATTTCCATTTGTAATTTTTTGAGGAGACTCAATACTGTTCTTCATAGTGGTTGTATTACACTAGTTTACGTTTTCGTCAACAGTATATAACAGTTCCCCTTTCCCAATGTCCTCATCAGCATTTATTATTTATTGTGTTTTTGATAATAGATACCTTAACTGTGGTGAGATAATACTTTGCTATATTTTTTATTTGCATTTTCCTGATAATTAGTGATGGTGAGCATTTTTTCATACATTTGTTGGTTATTTGTATGTCTTCTTTTGAGAAATGTCTGTTCAGATATTTTTCACATTTTTTAATCAGACTTTTTTACTGTTGAGATTTTTAGTTCCTTGTATATTGTGGATATAAGCCCCCTGTTGGATAAGTAGTTTGCACATTTTTTTTCGGTCTTTAGGTTACTTCACTCTGTTGATTGTTTATTTTGTTGTGCAGTTTTTTAGTTTGATATAATGCCATTTGTTTTGTTTCCTCTATGTGTTTTCTAGTAGTTTTCTCATTTTAGGTCTTAATTTAGGTATTTGCTGTACTTTTGAGAGAGGAAAACAGGATCTGGAGGCAGGGAACATGAGCCAATTCACACTTCAGCTACGACAGGAAATTTCCTTTCCATAGGGCATAGGCCAAGTAAATGACTTTGTAACTTTAATTCATCCTCTTCATTTACATAGGGTGTACCCCAAGTAGAGAGTATTTAAACTCCCAAAAATTATGTAATGGGGATTTTGAGCCCCTAAACTTGGGCTTACTCCCACTTTGTGGAATGCACTTTCATTTACAATAAATCCCTTCATTCCTTCCTTGCTTTGTTTGTGCATTTTGTCCAATTATTTGTTCCAGATGCCAAGAACCTGGACAGCCTCCACCATTAACATACTTTGACCAGCCAGCCAGAAGGAAGAGGTAATTCCAAAGTTTGAGATGCATTTTTCTCCCTCTCTCTCTCTCTTTTCTTTTCCAACTTGGGACCCTTGGTAGGTAGCACCTAAACATGGAGACAACTGCAGGTTTCTGGCCATAGCCGATGAAACTTAGGGGTTTCCATGTGGAGAAACCTGACCACCACCACCTGGTTCACTTAAGAAAACTGAGTCTTTTTCATTTGTTTCCTTTCTTTCTTTTTCAGTCTTTCAGCAGCTGTTTATAGTTGTCCTGTGCCAAAGGGGCAATAACTTCTTTTTTTAATCTTTTCTGAGCATGGTCCCTGATCCCTACATGCAGAGCAGCTTACAGCAAATCACACATGTTTCAGAGGACTTAAACCTTACTTTTGTATGCTAACTTCTTCCCTTATCAGACTCAACTGGCTAAGGACGAAAAAGGCTCAAATGGCATCCAGTTCTCATTACACTTCATAGCTATTCTTATAAAGCTCAGAGTATGCTCTGGAGGGGAAAACCTGCATGCGAGTTGATTTTTGTATAGGGTGAGAGGCGGGAGTCTAGTTTTATTCTTCTGCATTTGAGTATCTAGTTTTCCCAGAAGCATATTTTGAAGAGACTATTTTTTCCCCAGTGAGTGTTCTTGGGACCCTTCTAAAAAATCAATGGGTTGCAGTTATATGGATTAATTTCTGGGGCCTCTATTCTGTTTCATTGTTTTATGCATCTGTTTTTATGTCAGTACCATGCAACTTGGTTTGTAGTGTATTTTGAGGTCTGATAGAGGTCTAGCTTTGTTATTTTTGCTCAGGATTGCTTTGGATATTTTGTGGTTCCATATAAAGTTTAGATTTTTTGTTTTCTGTGAAAAATGCCATTGATATTTTGAAAAGAATCATGCTGACTCTGTAGACTGCTTTGGTAGTATTGTCATATTGACAATATTAATTATTCTAATTTATGAGCATGAGATATTTTTCCACTTCTTTGTTTCTTCTTCCCTTTTAAAAATCAATGTATGTCGGCCAGGTGCGGTGGCTCACGCCTGTAATCCCAGCACTTTGGGAGGCCGAGGAGGGTGGAACGCCTGAGGTAGGGAGTTCGAGACCAACCTGGCCAACCTGGGGAAATCCGGTCTCTACTAAAAATACAAATATCAGTCGGGCGTGTAATCACAGCTACTTGGGAGGCTGAGTAATGAGAATCGCTTGAACCTGGGAGGCGGACATTGTAGTGAACTGAGATCGCGCCATTGCACTCCTGCCTGGGCGACAAGAGCAAGACTCCATGTCAAAAAAAAAAAAAATCAATATATGTCATTGTCCTTATAAAGAAAGGTCTTTTACCTCCTTGATTAAATGTATTTTATATTTCATAAATATTTTTATTTATGAAATATATATTTTATTTTAGGTATTTTATTATATTTCATAGCTATTATAAATGGGATTTCTTTCTGGATTTTACTTTTAGCTAGCTGGTTGTTCATGCATGAAAATACCACTAATTTTTGCTTATTAATTTGTATCTTGTAACTTTACTGAATTTGTTTATCACTTCTAAGAGTTTTTTGGTAGAGTCTTTAAATTTTTCTCTATATAAGATTATGTTATCAGGAAACGGGAACAATTTGACTTCCTTCTTTCCACTTTGGATGCATTTTATTTATTTCTCATGACTAATTGCTGTGGCTAGGATTTCTAATACTATGCTGAATAAGAGTGATGAAAGTAGGCATCCTTGTGTTGTTTCAGTTCTTACAGGAAAAGCTTTCAGCTTTCCCCTAATCTGTAAGGTGTTAGCTATGGATGATCAGATATTAATATAGCTGCCTCTGCTTTATATTAATGAATATTTGCATGGCATATATATATATTTTTTTTCTTCTTTTACTGTCAATCTCTGATAATATTTAAAGGGAATTTCTTGTTAATGGCTTATAGTTAGGTCATTTTAAAAAATATCTGCCATTTTTGTCTGTTAATTGGTATATTTAGATAATTCACATTTCATTGTAAGTATTGACATGTCAGGGCTCATCTGTCACTTTTTGCCTTCTGGTTGTTCCATGTTTTGTTTTTTTAAATCTTTTTGTTAACTCTTATTTTTTTCTGCCTTTCTTTGGGTTACTTAAATTTCTTAAAAATCTACTTTTAGCTATCTATGTTTTTAAATGTCTCTTTTTATATAGATTTTAAAGTTGTTGCTGTAGATTTTACTTGGGACATACATAACTAATCACAGTCTACTAATGTTGACATTTTACCAGTTTGAGTGACGTGTAGAAATATTACTTCTCTATTTATCTTTCTCCATGAATAATTGTCAAAATATTCTATCTGCCTATTTGACACAATGTTATTCTTTTGCCTGAACCATTAAATATAGTTTAGTAATCTCAAGAGGAAATGAGTCTACTTTATTTACCTATGTTTTTGCTTTTTCCATTGTTCTTTTTTTCTTTTAATATTCCGAGATTCTTTTGTTATCCTTTTTTCCTTCTTTCTTGGCATTTATTTTCTTTATTTCGTTGTTTTTGTTGTTTTTTCTCTCTCTCTTTTCTTTTGGCTCAAGCAATTTTCATAATTGCTTCCTTGATAGATTTTTTACAGTAGATCTAAATGCTATAAATTTCCTTATTTTTTTTGATCAAAGAATACATTTGTTTTCCCCTTTATTACCTTATTCTAGATAATTTTGCTAGCTGACATTTCCTTTCTTTTTTCAACACATGGAAATTGTTGTGCTACTTCCTTCTGGCATAAATGACTTTTGATGAGAAATCACCTGCGATTTGAAATGGTTTTCTCTTATAGGCTAAGTGTTCCTTATCTCCTGTGGCTTTTAAGATGTTTTCTTTGTTTTTAGTTTCCAGAAGATTGATCATAATTTATTTTGGAGTACATTCTTTTTGAGTTTATTTTGTTGGGGGTTCATTTAGCTTCTTGAATTTGTAGGCATGTATCTTTTAACAAATTTGGGAAAATTTCAGACACTATTTCTTCAGATAGCTTTTTCAGCCCCACTGTTAAGCTCTACTTCTGGGTCTTTAATAACATGACCATTAATTTATTTGTTGTAATCTCAAAAGTCCCTGTGGTTCTACTCTCCTTTTTCTTCTTTTGGTCTTTCACTAAGATTTCTATTGTTTTATCTTCAAATTCACTGATTATTTTTTCTGCCCCCTCCATTCTGCTATGGAGTCAATTCACTGAGGTTTTTGCTTTCTTTTTGTTTTCCTTTTATCTGATATTATATTTCCTAGGTCTAAAATTACCTTTCTGTTCTACTTTATATCTTCTATTATTTTGCCAATATATATTTTATTCATTTGTTTCAAGCATTTTCATAATTACTCATTAAAGACATAGATTGGCTGCTTTAAAATTCTTGTCAGATAATTCTAGTAACTAGAATGTTTGAAGCAAAAAGAAAACTCAGGAAACACCACCATGTTATTTTTTTAGCCTCAAGGTTCTAGCCAGTCAATCCTTTTATTGCCACCTTTCAGAGTCTTCTAAACTATTTATATTATAATATATACATATATATATATTTACAAGACTGTTAGTTGTGTTTAGCATAATGAAGAGAAAGACGTGTATTTACATCTGGAATGTTGAGGAAAAAGAAGTAAAGTATAAGAGAAATAAAGAAAGTATTCTTTCTCTTTTAAGTAAAAAAATGTGGAAAACCTGAGATTTGCTTTCTTTCCTAGCTGGGATAAAAAATAGTGACTATTTTATTAATTTCTTTTAAATGGGAATCTACCATCTCAATATATATAGGGTAAAAATGAACATGTGATTTATCAGCTATGTTCACATGTAATCAAAGGCCCATAGGGTTCGGAGTGCTAGTATGCTGAACGATACAAGAGACTTGAGTAATTCAGTGGGTTCAGAGTAACATGGCTGCTTCTAGAATAAAATAGCTGAGATTTTACAAATCAATCAAATTTCACAGATTTCTAATTAAGTGATATAAAATACTAATTATTTTCCTGAAACTTAAAAGTCTGAAAATATTTGAAAGACAGACTTGAAGTTTGATCCTGCAAATTTCCTTCTTATATCATTTATGTATACAGATTTGGAAACAGATGAGAAAAATAGTCAAGTTCTGAAAACTGTAATAGGGACATAAAGTCAAATTGAGAAGACTTCATATTCCATGAGCCATCAACCTTTAGTGTGTTCCTCCTCCATTTGTCTATAAAGTTATTTCTCACTAACTGGTAAAGGTGCAGAAAGTATTATTTTGAGCCTTTATACCTTAACAAAATAGGCTAGTTTTGTCTATGCCTTGCCCTCAGTCATCACCCAAATTAAAACTAGAATCAGATTCCAGCGTTTCCAGCTAATAGGGGATGATCCATACAAAGTCAAACCTAGGAAGAGAAGCTTTACAAAGCCAGAAGAGCAGACGTTGCTATTTTAAGTCTGGGAAATGATGTAGGAAATGATTTTGAGACACTGAGTACAAGAAGCAGTTTAATGTCTTCACACTGCTGAATATACCAGATATTCTGAAGTCCTTGGGCCAACAAATGAATAAAGTGATTTTTATGATTCCTTGATTAGCAAACAGAAATATAAATTCAACACAAAATCATAGAGTGCATTTATCATTTATAATCCATCATACTATCTCATACAATGTATATCATTATAGGGATACTCTTGTTAATATATTCTTATATGGAAAATAAATTCTCAACATGTTTCAAAAGCATCTCAATGTTTGTTACCAGAACTATGTGGATTCTCTGTTACATTGTATGTAAACTCGAACTTGTCTAAAGGGATCTCTCAATGACAGAGACTAAGTGGGAGCATATAAGAAGAAAATTCATTATGGTTAGTATCATTGAAGTAGTGTGAGAGTAATGATCAGAATTATCTATTCTGTAGACATTTTTGAAGGCTATTATTTGATTGTGTGGGATTACTCAGAATACAATAGGAGGGCAGCCCACTAAATGATGAGTTGATGGGTGCAGCACACCAACATGGCACAAGTATACATATGTAACAAACCTGCACGTTATGCACATGTACCCTACAACTTAAAGTATAATAATAATAAATAAATTAAAAAAAAATTTTGCCACAAAACAGAGAGTCACAGCTTCCAACTTATTTCTTAAACCTGACTCTGTACACAAACTTAAAGTTCCTTAAAAGAAGAGGAGTCCATATATTATTGTAAAAAGACAATCTAAGACCAGCAGAGATTACACTCTAAGACTTCTTCCTCCATTTCCCACAATCTCTAGACTAATAGAGTACAAGAAAATGTTAAATCACCAAAAAGTCAAGACTTTTAGAGTCCTTGCTCTACGAACACTTGTTCCTATCCAAAATAATTAATAGAATAACTAAACTGATTCTCTAACTTCATGAAGAACTTATAGAATTGGCTAAATGTGAACCATAGGAGATTTATTGCTCCCAAAATAGTAAATCCCAAAGTATATCATAAGCCTGTGAGAGTTTCAGTGGTGAGTGCAACTGTTAAGACTTGTAAGATGTAGGGTAGATAATTATTGAACATCCTCATTACATCTCCATGTGTCCAAATACAAAAAAAAAAATACCTGTGACATTGAAGAATAATAATGAATTACATGATAAACAGCAGTTGCACAAATGAATTTCTCACTAGAGCAAATTTGTATTGCCCCGGCACCTAATGACAAACGTTTTGTCATTAGTCTTATAAACAGAAAACAGAGGGAACAGTTAACTTGCAAAACACAGGCAGAAAATTTCACTCTTACCAACATGCTCCAGTGTTCCTCAAAGAGATGAAAAACAATGGGCCATTGTGTCAATTGGGGTGATTGATTTTGACTGTTAGGAAAATATAGGTTCTTCAACCCAATTTTGCCAAGGAGAAGCTACAAATAGAACTCAGGGGATCTATTGGAGCACCTTCTAATAGTACATGGGCTAATAATAAAAGTTAAAGAATAATAGACAAAGTAATCCATACCGTTATTAATCAGGATAGTGGAATAGTGGACATCTTTGGAAGGAGCCATGACTTGAAGAAAATTCAAGGAAGACTTCTAGAGAGCTGGTAAATGTTTATTTTAGGTTCGGGGATACATGTGCAGGTTTGTTACATGGCAAATTTGCATGTCTTGGATGTTGTTTGGTTGTACTCTTTCATTTTCATGGTGCTGATAAAGATATACTCAAGACTGGGCAATTTACAAAAGAAAGAGATTTAATGAACTTGCACTTCCATGTGGCTGGGGAAGACTCACAATTATGGAAGAAGGCAATGAACAACAAGTCTCATCTTACGTGAATGACAGCAAGCTAAAGAGCTTGTGCAGGGAAATTCCCCTTATAAAACCATCATATATTGTGAGACTTATTCACTATCATGAGAATAGCAAGGGAAAGACCTGCCCCCATGATTTAATTTCCTCCAACTGGTTCCCTCTCACTACACTTGGGAATTCAAGATGAGATTTGGGTGGAGACACAGCCAAACCATATCATTAGTACACAGATTATTTCATCACCTACATAATTAGCGTAGTACCCATTAGGTAGTTTTTTGATCCTATTTGTTCTCTGCTTCTGATCAGCTTAGTTGCAAGCTAAAGGCAAAGAGTCATTCAATGAGAATGGAGGGCAAGATTTGTAAATACCAGCAACTCTATTTGGATTAGGTTTAGAAACAAAGCAGTGTCCATTGTAATTTTCCCTATTTTGTGTTCTCATGGTTATTTATTCATAAAGATTTTGTTTTGCGTTCCTACTATTCTTACTATATTTTGTAAAGTGTCATGTTAAATTGATCTTTTAGTTAATGTTTTTCAGAAAAGCAAGATGGTTATGACAGATGAGTATGCCTTACCCCAAAATACTGGATGTACAAGTGGAGAAGAACAGATATGAATTTCAGTCATTTCCTTTGAGAACATGTTGAGTGTGGGTTTTTTTGTTTGTTTGTTTGTTTGTTTTTTTGGTTATAAGAGGGATGGTAACCATATCCAAGGAGGGATTAGTTCTATATAAGTAGGGAAGACAAGTGTCTGTAGCTGATGAGCAGGTAAAGGAATTTATTAATAGTATGTGTGGCTGGGCATGGTGGCTCACACCTGTAATCCCAGCACTTTGTGAGGCTGAGGGGGGTGGACCACCTGAGGTCAGGAGTTTGAGACCAGCCTGGTCAACATGGCGAAACCCCATCTCTACTAAAAACATAAAAAAATACCCAGGCAAGGTTGTGGGCGCCTGCAATTCCAGCTAATCTGGAGGCTGAGGCAGGAGAATCGCTTGAATTTGGGAAGCAGAGGTTGCAGTGAGCTGAGATCACACCATTGCACTCCAGCCTGGGCAACAAGAGTGAAACTCTGACTCAAAAAAAAAAAAAATGCCATTTTTACAGACTAACTTAATGGTCCTTCCTATTTAAGAATAATCCTCAATAATGTTTGGTATTTGGTATTGGTGGGAAAAAGAGTCCAACTACTTATTAGTAAAGCTATAGAAAAGTGGTCATCTCTCTCTAATGCTTAGCAAAAACAGGAGAAAGCATGATTAGGTCATGGGCAACTTAATGTTTTCATACAAGACTCTATACCTGGGATTTGTAACACAAAGCCTAAGGACAGGTTAGAATTCAAACTAGATAAATGCCAAGATAGAGGAGTACCCGGGCATTGGCAGCAGTGGTAATATTGTGGCATGATAGTTCCCGGTGGTTTTTCTGCTTTCTGCTTTTTGTCCTTCCAAAATGTGTTTTGGATATTGTTTTCAAAGTTTGCTATTGCAAATGCTAGTTGTGTCTCTAGTTATGTCTATGAGTATCTTACATCTTTCAAATGTATTTTTTATTGCCTAAAATAACTAGAATCAGTTTCTGAGGCTCAAAACAAAAACCCTGACCATACCCATACAGTATCTAAATTGATTATTATAATGAACTCGGGAGGCCGATATTGTTATTCACAATTTACAGAACCAAAACCAACTCTTCAGAGGAGTTTAAATAACTTACCCAAGGTTAAAATCTTTTTAAGTATCAGACAGCAAATTTTAACATTATCTTTCTGCTTCCAATTTCCCATTTTAACCATTATGTGATACCGTACATAGGAGAAAAAAGCCTGCCTAGTTCTTTGTCCAGGACACTCAGGAACCAGGGAGGATGTCAAGTGATTATGCTTCTTAAAATTCTGAAATATAACATGTATTACAATGCCATATCATCATCGATGCTTTCTGTATTAAGCTATGAACTCAAATACTGAAGGAGCATTTTCAAACAGTTTGTTTCTGCCTCCTAATGCTGCCTTTTCCTTCCTCATTCCGAATTAATTTTACAAATACTAGATATGGGCATAAAGTATTTTAAGACTCTCAGAAATAAGCTGCACACATGATCAAATCAAGCCAGAATTGCCAGTTTCTAGGTTATTGCCTGCATCTTAACGTCCTTTGAAATAACTATTCTGACTTTAATGCATGTGCTAAGATACTTCTTTATCGTTTAATAATACCATTTAACTATTATACGCCAAATTCGATGCTAAGTTCTAAAAGTATAAAGGCAAATACCACATTGTGCCTCTCTTTAAGAGCATAAAGAATTTTAAGAAGGAGAGATGTATAAACATATAATTCTTTGTAATATTCTAAAGTCTGGAATCTACAAAGTGTGCAATTAAAATAAAGAGAAATAACACTTATAACAGCAATGGGAAAGAATGGAATTCAGGGAAGATTTTCTGGAAGAGTTGCCATTGGAAGTAGAGATTAAAGGATGAAGAAGTAATTTTCCAGGCAAAGAAGATAAGACTGTAGGGAGTGTGTACTCTAAGATAGTACAGGTTCCAAAAAGTACAGAAGCATGAATTACACTGGGCTGCTATAACGGGTCTGGCATTATAATGTAGTGTATGAGACAAGAATGGTAAGCAATGATTCTGGAGAGTCAGAAAGGGCCAACTGAAGGAAGACTTTGTAAATCATGCTATAAATTGTACTGAAACCGGGAAAGGGTTATCATGCAGAAATTCAAGGAAAACAATACATTACAAAATTAGTGGAATTTGCTAATGGATTAACTACTGTGGTGAGGCAGGGGAAGAAGTCTAAGTTGAATTTTGGCTTCCTTTCTCAATCAATTAGGGAATACAGAAAGAGAAGAATTCGTGCAGTTGAGGTCAAGTAATACTGTCTTTAGTTTTTAACATGCTGAAGATGTCAATAAAGCATTTATGTCTATAAATATCTGAAGCACAAGAGAGGAAATATCTGAAGATATCCGAAGCTAGGCTAGAGATTGCTAGAAACACATGTTGGTGTACAGCCAGGTCAAGTGAGTCAGGGAAAAGAAGCTCATATAAAAACTTCACAAAGAAAGGAGGCTACTCATTCCCAGGAAAATATTCCTTTTTCTTTGAGTTACATACCTTGTTCTCATCTTCCCCCAAGTTTTATTATTCTTGTATTTCTCTTTGAAGCTTTCACTAAAATATTACAATAAGCTAAAAATAACTATACTCCATGGACTCATGCTTGGGCAAAGTGAAATTTGGAGAGTATAATCAGAATTTTTCAGCCCTAATGAGCTATATCAGTTAATCTGGGACTAATAGACACAAGAAGTGAGAAATATTTGAGCCAATGGTATGCTACAGTCAGCTGGCATCACTTTTTTTTTTTTTTTTTTTTTTTTAGCAACTCTTATTTCAGTGACATTATATTAGTAGCTTGAAATTAACCATGGTGGGAGTATCTATACTACAAAAAATGGATACTTTGGTTTGAATGTTTTGCCCCTTCCAAAACTCATGAGTTGAAAGCTTAATTACCAATGCAACAGTATTGGGAAGCAGCACTGAATAGAAGGTGTTTCTGTCATGAAGACTGTGGCCTCATTAGTGCAATAATATTACAATGAAAGGGCTTTCAGCCTTCAGGAGTGGTTTCCTTCCCTTCAACTTTTTTTGCATGTGAGGAGTAGCGTCTCTACACTCTGGAGAATGCAGTCATCAGTATGCCATCTTGGAAGTAGAGACTGGGCCCTCACAAGACACTGAACGAACCTACTAGCATTTTGACCTTAGAGTTCCCAACCTCCAAAATTTGTAAGAAATAAATTTTGTTATTTTATAGATTACACAGTCTCAAGTACTTTATTATAGCAAAACAAAACAGACTGACATTGGCAAATCCTATAAATCAATATTGATCATTTTTTCATAAGGAGTTGATTGACAAATACTCGCCAGCACACTACTGGCTCATCCATATAGATAGACGCTCCTTTCTCAATGAGTATCTTCAAAAGCAGTCATGGAAACAGCAAGAGAAACACTCAAAACAACTCTAGAAGGTCCACAGGCACCGTATTAGAAAATCTAAAGAAGAACTATAGCAAGAATGAGAAGTGGGTTTCAGGTTGGGCGAGGTTACAGATTTACCGTCTAAACAGATAAATCTCCTAACATCTTTATATCTGAGTGCTATTACCTGTCAAGAGGAAATAATGACTTAACACAAAAGAATAGATATTAAAAGTTAAGTGATTATTTTAAGAAGTTTGACATGCTATGCATGTGAGCTATTATTAGTAACTCAAGGATTCCAACATCAAAAAAGTATATTCAGACTTCAAAGGCATCACTAAATTTTGCCTTTAACACCATCTTACTTCACTTGAATTCCCTAAACTCCAGTGGCCTACAGGGAGTTATATGGCTTTCTGTGCACTGGAATTGTAGTATAATCAATCCTTTTGTTTCTCCACATGTATTAGGTAGCTCTACATTGGGGTTTGCTGTCTGTTTTGCTATTAACAATAGGGAAGAGAATCATTTCGGATACTTTTGCTTGGGAAAGCTAGGAATCTAGGTGTGATTGTTTTCAAACAGTCTAAGAGCATGGCACTGATAATTTTATAATTAAATTATGTTTTACTATGTAAATTAGTGCGTGCTTTGGTGATGAGTTTTTCTAATTCAGTTCCTGGAGACGAGTTGATGCTGCACAGTGAATTGAGTGCCAGATCTGCAATACAACCTGGGTCTCCTGGATTTCAGTGCATGGCCTTTCCAAGATAATATGCTACTCTCTAGGTATGTAAAAAGAAATTTTTTAAAGCAAAATTGCAATTATCTATAGTCAGAATTGTTGGGTCCTCTCTCATTCCTCATCCAAGGCAATGTGCCCTTCGAGGTTCAGTTTGAGTCTCACTTTCTTCATGCAGCTATTCCAATGACTTAGCACCCAATGATCCCTTCCATTCCTATAGAAACATAGCACAATTTTAGGATGTGATTATATCCCAGCTTGTAGCATATTTATGAGTGAATCTCCCCAAAAAGTATGCAGATTCCTTGGTAACAAAGTAAATATCGTTTTATCTTTTTGTCTTTCTGTATCTCTCACACTGTGTGGCATAAAGTAGACCTAGAATAATTGTTTTTTTCCTTGTAAAGACCAAGTCTTGCTCTGTCACCCAGGCTGGAGTGCAGTGGCATGATCTCGGCTCACTGCAACCTCCACCTCCCAGGTTCAAGCAATTCTCATGCCTCAATCTCCCAAGTAGCTGAGATTACAGGCATATGCTACCACGCCCCGCTAATTTCTTCTGTATTTTACTAGAGAGAGGGTTTCGCTGTGTTGCCCAGGCTGGTCTCGAACTCCTGAGCTCAGGCAATCCGCCTGCCTTGGCCTCTAGGCTTACAGGCATGAGCCACCACGCCCTGCCTTAGAATAATTTCTATGTGAATACCACCTAATACATAAAAGCAAATGTGTGCCAACAAATCCATACTTAGCGCTAACACATGTTTCATGCACATTTGGACAAATAGACTATGGAATTCAAAAACATATGTGGCCCACTCAATATATACATAATGAAATGATATATTTATAGATGAGATTTTTTTAGAGTTAATTTATGTGTACCATATTTGCAGCCAGTAGTTTCTTAGAAGGTTTTCCCCTGTCCACCTGATGGATATCTAATTAGTATGCTTTAAATTTGGAAAGCATGAATTAATTACTGAGAACATTTATTTGAAGAAATGGTACTAAAAAATATCTCCCTGAAATAAGATTTTTAGATGCTCAGCCAGCTGCTTGCCTCCTTGTCTTGACAGAGGAATACTGTGCATTATTTTGTTATTAATTCATGTTTAGTGAAATATTTTAAAAAATAATAATAATGTGGAAAAACAAAAGCTTTTAAACATAGCAACTCCTATGGCATTTTTTTCCCTGCTGTGACTCAACTGCATTACCCAGTCTGAAAAATATACCACATGACTGAGTATATTGGTTTTGAGAACACAGTTGCTGCTCTCCTGTGCCTGGAATCTGAGTCACTGTCTTACACTCCAGTAAAACTGGCAGTTGTTGCAACAATGTTTCTGTGTTTCTAGCCAGCATTGTAATCTAGTAATATCTGGATTTATGTATTAGAAATACAACGTAATGGTCTTTTAGCATACCTACATTAATTTTTCAATTCTCCATTATTTATCCATTTATTCATCATTCATCAAATAATTCAGTGTCTCTTGGGGGTATTTAATGTACCAAGGATACTATTGTAAATGTGACATTCTTCACATGGAACAAATCTAGGCAGACAGACACTAAAGACTCCAGAGAGACATTAAAGACCCTAGTGAAGATGCTAAGTAGAGAAAAATCTGAGTAGCAGTTAGCCGAGAGCAGAAGAATAAGGAGGAATTAGCCAAAACCTGAAATCCTAAAGGTTTCTCTCCCTTTTTGAATTAACTGAAAACAGATGATATTTCAGGATATTTAATCAAGACTAAAAGCTGCCATGCAGCACAACTCAACATACTTTCTACCATGCCTACTATAGCAAATCATCTCAATTGCTTAATTAATCTAGTCACCTCACATGTCTCAGTAAAATTTTCTAGGTGTGTGTGAATAATTTGTCTACTACTTCCTCAGGTATCTCAAGGCCTTCAAATATACTCATTCTCCAAAGCTGAAAAAGACATCTCTCTACTTAAAATCATCCAGAGGCTTCTGATGTGATTTGTAGGAGGAACTAAAATCCTGAGTCCCGCTGTCTTTTCCCCACTGTCTCACTCCACACCAGTCATGCACACCAGTCTGTTTCTTGGTAAGGCCACGTTGCTATCAGAAACTTGTGTGCTTTTCCTACACAGCCTGGAATACGCATTAGGCTGATATCTACATGATTTATAGTTTCGCATATTTCAGGTGTCTCCTCAAATGTCACTCAGCATGACAGTTTTCTCACTGTCATGCTTAAAATAGTCTTTCTGTTTTGTCAATCACTTTTTTTTTCTTCTATACTTTATTTGTCTCCATAACACTATTACCATCAGACATGCCATTTACTTAACTCATTTATCTAATTATTTTGTCTTCCTCCTTCCCCCTGGCATATGGGCATATGCTATATTTGGGCAGGCAATATTGTGTGTCGTTTCATCACTGAATTTCCAGTTCCTAAAATGGTGTTTGTCAACATAGAGATTTTGAATGAATGAACAGATAGGTAGTAATAACAACTTATTCCTAAGTTCCTCTCAAATGCAAATATGTATATTATATATATACATACAAAGCTTTACATTGCATGTTTAATCCTCTAACTTGCTGCTTTAAGAACTAGGGGACTTGATGACATAATAAAATTTCTTCTCATTCAAAAGGAAGAACCATTGTTCAGGCGATTCTCACAGATGGTCATGAGAAATTCATTAATCTGTCCTTCTACTTTAAACGGAACATGGATATTTAAAAGGTGAGAGACAATGTTGAACAATGTGTTGTCCTTAGCACATAGAATAAAAATCATTAGTTTAATTTCTATTCCACAGATTTTGAAGAAAAAAAAAAAGCTCACCTAAAGAGAAAATCGAGAAAAACTATAAGTATTAATGTACTATTATAAGTCTCTATTACAAAGACAGGTTTATAGGAAATAAAAAGTCACATAAAGCATGCCACAGGCTCATTACTTAAAATAAAATTTTATGGCAGAATTGGCCAGACTTTTTTACTATTAGAAAATTAAGTAGTGATATTAGAGTTTTTAAAATAACTTTTTAAAATTATGAGAATATTCAAACATAAACCAAAATAGAAACAACAATATAATGAAAGCTACTCTACCCA
The DNA here is from genome assembly GCF_043159975.1 of Macaca nemestrina. Classification (NCBI taxonomy): domain Eukaryota; kingdom Metazoa; phylum Chordata; class Mammalia; order Primates; family Cercopithecidae; genus Macaca; species Macaca nemestrina. Next base: position 48,303,758 of record NC_092143.1, read on the forward strand.
ACACCCAGTTGTAACAATTATCAACTGTACTAGAGTGTGTGGGATGTCTTTTGGGGATATCAAAAATAAAAGCTTTTTTTAATTTTCTTATAAAAGACAGTAAAAAAGGGTCATATGTGTTTAAAATTTTCTCAAAATATATACTCATATTTTCGCAATACCTGGATCTACAATTCAAGAAGAGGTTAATTTTATTCGATAGTTACTATTATTACTCACGCTTTCAATGAATAAAGTGAGCATCAGGGATTTTTGGACACTTGGTCAAGGTTATGCAATTAATAATTGAAAGAGTAGAGATATGAGCTCATGTTTTCTGACTGTGCTGTAAAATTATCTTGGAATTAAATATGGCTATTTTAACAAGAATTTTATTCCTGATTTTTTTCATGGACTATTTTCTAATTAAATCTAGATTTTTTCCTGAATTATTTTGCATTATTTGTTAAATCTGGACATTTATTACATTTACCTTTATATAATTTTTGTTTATTGTGTGATTATTTTATATGTGATTATTATAATCTACTCAATAAGAAATCCTGTGTCTAATGTTGTATGCATTAACGAATGCGAGATTAACAGGTAGTATATTTCAAAAATACTTCTGCCATACTAAATTATCATATTTGTTAAGCAAGTAATAACCCTAAAACCAACACATAAATATCTCTTGTTTGCATAGAATATATTATTTTCACAAGAAAAATAAAGGAAATTTTATTCTTTGAATAAATCTATTTATTTTTGTGAACTTGAATAATGCAACATTTATTAAATAATTTAAACATAAAGCTGTTGGAACTTTAAATTATTCTGAGACTTGACAGGAATGAGGCTATGCAGCCTGAGTCATGTGGCATGCAACTGCACGACTTTTGTTTCTATAAATAACTAGGAAAACCAAACAGCACCAGAAATAAGACGCCCTCAGATCACTGCCCCTCCTCAGGGAACAATAAAGCAATCTTCCTTGGAATGTAAACAATAGAATCTGTACCAATCTGCAACCAGTTGAATCACCATAACATATGCACTAGCCTCATATGAAGAATTCTGTAAATCTGCTAAAGTTTCTCTTTCCCTGCTAAGAGAAGTGAAACCTTAATTTCTCCATTTGGAGCATTGACCCTATTCCTTTAGAGTTGGTATCTCTTTGGTGAATATCCTCAAGCTTTCTATTAATACTTAAATAAATCCTATACTTTTCTGAATATCATTATTTAAGATTGACATTTTGGGGACCACAAAAGGACCAGAAGCAAACCTCCAACAATGTCCACCACTTCACCCACAGGGGGACCCTTGGAACCACCACGAATTACATTTGTTTACCTGACCTTGCTAGTGAATGGAATCTCTGGTAAACTTCTCTTGTGTTCAGATCCTCATGGCTTCATTGAAGAATTCAGACGTTATTTGAACTACACGCATTCTTAACTCAATAGAGTAGGTGTTAAAGCTTTACTGTAAGGTAGGAGTTTCGTTTGTTATTTTCTAGAGATTTGCTAACCATGAATTTGTGATTTTTACTTTTCTCTGAGGGTAAGATTTTGTTTGAAATTACTAAGAGTTTTTACAAACTTTTATTTCCTTCAAAATTTTGGTCAGGGAGAAAACAGTTTCTCTGAAAAGAAAATGTAAATCTTTTTGGGTTAAGCAAAAACAAAATAAAACAAAACCCAAACAAAAAAACCAACCAACCAATAATTGTAATCCTTAAAACTGGCCAAGTTCTGAAGTTGGGTTTAGTTGACAAATCTAAACTTTCTTCTTGAGTGACCAAAATTAGAAAAGGTTCTCTATGAGGATGAGATAAGTCTCAAAGTTAAGAGACATTGTTCCTCAGAGACACTGTTTCTCCCAGCTGAAAGCCATCTTAGGCGACTAAAGTCTCACAGGAGTGTGGCAGCTTATTGCTAGTGATGTGAAACTGTACTAACAGGGAATCTCACAAGAACATTCAGGGAAGCTTGTTTAATCTGGTAAGGACACATAATGGTTGATCACTGAGTGCCTTAACCACCAAAATCTCTTGGGATTGAGGAGACATGTAAAACAGGTAGAATCAGCTCAAGGGTGACACCTTGAGGAGCTATCCCACAAGTAACACACTGGATCCAATACATCTCCCCAGGTCTTGTTGGTCATTCAAAAAAAAAAAAGTCTAAGTTGTGGGAAACTGTACTCTCAAGTCTTCCTCCTTAAGAACACATCCACCACTAGAAATACTTTCTGGATTCACGATTAATATTTATTGTGCCCTTTTTCTGTAGCTATTTAGAAAAATAGTGCCATATACTTTGTGATGACCCCAAATTACAATGGCCACAATGGGGTACCTTTGAAATATCTAAACTAGTTTATCTGTGCACTCAGAGAAAGCTGACTCTAAAGTAAAAATAAATAAATAACTGGGAGAACTATTTTCAGTGATAGAAGCTTTTAAAGAGTCTCTGATCAAGTCATTTTCTTGTAAGAGGAAAACAAAAGATTTTCAAAAAATTTCTGAATTAAAAACAACTGCTGAAATTTTGATCCCTTCTTCTGCTTCTCCTTCTCCTTTGTCGTAACTTTCTTGTTTGAACTTACCTCCTTCTCCTTCTCTACATTTTTGGCTACTATGGCTTCATTTCAGAAATGCTGTGTGTACAGTAGAGGAGAACCTGTCTTAGTTTATTAACCATGGTCAAAAGTAGAACTTAAAGGCATACTTAAAGAATTTCCAGATCCGCTTCAGGCTGCTATTGCATTTACTAAAGAATTTGCATTAAATATTCTAATTTGTGACCCCAGATTCTCTGATTCATATAAATTGGTTCACCTGTTAGCATCAGAAAGCAAAGCCAAAGATAGGATAACAAAAACAAATTAGAGAAATTATTTAGAGGACTTTCATAAATTTTCTGAAACAGACTGTAAATGTGTACACAATACTGCTGAAGCTTTATGGCATGCTATCCTATTAGTTTTCCAAACAATAGTTGATATGAACAAAATATAACAATGCTGACAAAATCTTGATGATCATGTAATGGCATACTGTGAAAGATTTGGAAAAAAATATTTAAACAATAGTCAGGCCTATCAGAAGAAAGTTATGCTAACCACCAAAATGATACTTTCCTTAACTCAAACATGATAAATGAATTAGATGAAGAATTAGCAATTATAAGAGAGTCTACACCCTAGTTGAGCTCTCTCTCAAACTCAAGATCTAGTTATTTTTTTGATTAGATATTCTATACTTGAACCCAGAAGAAAAGGAAGAGAAGGTTAAACAGAAAGGAAAAGCAAATAAGATCATGAGTTAACAACTAAAACAACTGTCTAACTAATTTGTAATACCTCAACAGTCTAATACATTTCAAAACTCACCCAATTCCCTGCATTACAACTACTGCAAAAAGCCTGGACATTTCAAAAGGGACTGTAGAAAATTGAAATGGAGAGAACAGCAACAAGCCAAAGAAAAAGAATAAGAATGTTCTGAGAAAATCAAAGAGAACTTCTCTTTTATCTAAACTAATACCTTAGGGGAAAATGAAATTAATTTAAATGGGAGAACAAACACAAGTTCTCGTTGACACTGGAGCTACATCATCAGTGATAAAATCCACCTTACTACAATACCACATTCCCTGGAGTAAAAAAAAAAATACAGTACCCCCCGAATCTAAAATAAACATTGAAAAATAAATAAATAAAATTAAAATTAAAACAAAAATATAAATGGTACCCCGTCTCTACCAAAAATACAAAAAATTAGCCGGGCATGGTGGCGGGTGCCTGTTGTCCCAGCTACTCGGGAGGCAGAGGCAGGAGAATGGCGTGAACCCAGGAGACAGAGCTTGCAGTGAGCAGATATTGTACCACTGCAATCCAGCCCAGGTGACAGAGCGAGACTCTGTCTCAAAAAAAAAAAAAGATATATATATATATATGATATGATATAATATGTGTAATAAGTACTCCTATATCAGTAGATAAACCTCAATCTACAATTTTTCAGTTGGGTCCCCTACAGAGAATACATGTTTTTCTCTTGTTCCCTCAACCCCCATTCATGTAATAGGGAAAGACATTTTAGAATTATACAATACCCACATCTCTTTCACACAAAAGGGGAAAAGATATTTATAATTAGAATATAAAGTAGAATTGTTATACTTAAAACATCTCTGATCCTTAAAAAATATTCTAGATTAGAGGTCTTGGAAGGGATAAGACCTATAAATTTGCATTATATAAAAGAGGCTTGATTATTCTCTGTACAAGCTTAGCCCATGTAACATTTCAATTCAGTGGTACCAAACCCTCCTATCTTTTTTACTGTCATTCAAACTGAAGGTGAGTTATTTACTGTGATCATTAATACTTTCAACTTGACTGGATTAAAAGATGCAAAGTATTGTTTCTGGGTAGTTAACAACTGGACCCTGTGGCTAAAAGATTGGCACCTTGTATGAAAACAATAATTCTTCCCCATGAATAAAAGCAACTGAATAAATTGTGATGAAATCTCCCCTCACTGTCTTTATTCCACATTCTGAGGAAGCACTTCTAAACTCCCACTACACTCAACACTCTTCAGTTAGTAGACTGGCTTCTTATAACGTTCTTCTTTCTGCTCCCCTATTATACTCTTCAAATATAATAACCTAAATTTTACCACTCTTCTACCCCTGCTTTCAGAGGAAATGCAACATGATTACACAATCTTAACTGACCAGCTTCTCTCATCCAGGATGCACCTATAAGAAACTCCCTTTACTAATGCTGATGTTGTTTGATTTACAGATGGATCTTACTTAAAGGATGAATCTGGAATTTAACATGCAAGTTATGTGACACTATCTTTGACAGAGGAAATAGAAAGTGCTTATCTTCTGGGAGCAACCTCAGCTCAACAAGCAGAGTTAATAACATTAATTAGAGCCTGTCAATTGACAAAAGGAATAATTGCTAATATTTATACAGATAGCAGATATGCTTCTGAAGTAGCTCATGACTTTGGGGCACTATGGAAACAAAGAAGATTTTTAACCTCTTCCTATTAGTCCATAAAAAATGGACACCCTGTTTCAAAATTATTGGAAGCTATATTATTGCCAACACCATTAGTCATTGTTAGATTCCTAGCCACTCAAAGACAAACACCCTAGAAAGCAAAGAAAATCATTTAGCAACTAGTACAGCAAAAAGAGCTGTCCTACATATATTTAAACAAGAAAATCAAGCCATTTTAGCTTTAAAGGAAGCACTTGATTTTGATAAAAAGTTAACTCAATCCAAAGCCCCAAAAATAGAACAAGAAAATTGAGAGAAAAAAGGGAGAAACAATCGAGAAACAAAAAGTTCTCCTCTCAAACTGTGTGATGGCATGAACCAAAAGGTCTGCCCATACTTCCATCCCAATTACCTTCATCTTTCTTAACGTGTGTGTGTGTGTGCGCGCGCGTGTGTGTGTGTGTGTGTGTAGTTTAACTCACTGGAGACTTGATGAAATGATTGCTTGGAACAAACAATATTACTGAAAACCTTCTCCATTTGTTGCTTATAAGGTATACAATTGCTATCGTATCTGCATAAAACATAATCCAGGGAAACCTTTACGTCATTTGCAAAGTCACTTTTCTTTACGGGATGGCCCTTCCAAAGTATGGCAACTAGATTTTATTCAAATCTAGAGTACAAATATGTCCTAGTGATGGCTTGTAGATTTTCTCATTGGTTAGAAGCATTTTCATGCAAAACAGCAACAGCCATAGTGGTAAGTAAAATTCTCATAAAAAATTATTCTAACGTGAAGAATTTCCCTAAACTTTATACAACAAAAGTATTAATTTTACTAGACAAGTAATCTAGTCAGTATATGATATCTTGACCATTCTTCAACATTTCCATTGTGCTTATCACTCCCAGTCATCTGAGTTAGAGGAAAACACAAATGGAACAATGAAAAACTCAATTGGCAAGATTAACTAAGTTTTTTAAAATTCCTTGGCCAAAAGCTGTTTCATTAGTTTTGCTTAAACTAAGGTTTATCCCTTCTGGTAAATACCAAGTGTCTCCATTTGAAATTATAACAGGCTGACCTATGAAATTGTCTCCAGTAAATTGTGAATCTGTGATATCAAAAGGGAATATGTTGTATTATTGCAGTGGCCTTATGAGGCAGCTAACTAAAACCTATAATTTAGTAGAAGACTCTTTCCACAGGAAGTTTACAGGAGATGAGAAACTCAAAGACCAGCCAGGAGATTTTGTCTATTGGAAATAGCATATTTTAAAGGATTGCTTCTAACTAAGGTGGAAGAGAACTTACCATGTGCTCCTAAGCAACTCTTGTGCTGCCTCGCTGAAAGGAATTAATTACTGGATATACATCACTATCTTAAAGATAACTGCTTTGCCTGCTTGGACTTCATCTCAAACCAGTAATTAAAAATTCTCAAAGAACCAACAAGGATGAGAAAATGACAACATCTGAAGTAGTCTACTTTCCCAAGACACCAGACCAGGCCTGCATCTAAATGAATGCTTAATATTAATAATCATTCATGTCAAGAAGGTCTTTCTTTGCAAATTATTACTTAATTTATTTCTTTTGTTCTTGTGTTTTGTTACTACTATGAACAGTTCTTATGCTTTACAACAAACCTTTTCTTGCAATTAGTTGTGGAATATACTAATGGATTACAGAAAAAAAAAAAAAAAACTGTTGGATATGCAGCCACATTCTCCTTTCAAGTGTTACTGGCCTACCATGGTGGTAGACCAAGAATGTGATTGGATAGAATATCAGAATTATATCTGCATGTCTTAGGAATAGTCACTGGTGCCTGTGACGGTTAATACTGAGTGTCAATTTGATTGGACTGAAAGATGCAAAGTATTGGTCCTGGGTTTGTCTGTGAGGGCGTTGCCGAAGGAGATTAACATTTGAGTCAGTAGGCTGGGAAAGGCAGACCCATTCTTAATCCGGGTGGGCACCATCTAATCGGTTGCTAGCACAGCCAGGACATAAAGCAGGCAGAAGAAACATGAAAAGGTTAGACTGGCTTAGCTTCCTGTCCTACATCATTTTCCCATGTTGGATGCTTCCTGCCCTCGAACATCACACTCCAAGTTCTTCAGCTTTGGGACTCAGACGGGCTTCCTTGCTCCTCAGCTTGTAGATGGCCTATTGTGGGACCTTGTGAGCATGTGAGTTAATACTACTTATTAAACACCCTTTTAAATACATATATATCCTATTAGTTCTGCCTCTCTAGAGAACGCTGACGAATGCAGTGCCTAACATTAGTATGACAAAAACGATGTGCATCACTGGCTTTTTAAAAAAATTGTACTTTAAGTTCCAGGATACAAGTGAAGAATGTGTAGGTTTGTTACATAGGTATATGTAATGCCATTGATGGTTTGCTGCACCTATCAACATGGCATCTAGGTTTTAAGTCCCACATGCATTAGCTGTTTGTCCTAATACTCTCCCTCCCCTCACCCCCACCCCCTGACAGGCCCCAGTATATGCTGTTCCCCTCCTTGTGTCCATGTGTTCACATTGCTCAACTCTCACTTTTTTTTTCCTAAGACCTATGTTTTTATTATTATTTATTATTATTATACTTTAAGTTCTAGGGTACATGTGCATAACGTGCAGGTTTGTTACATAGGTATACTTGTGCCATGTTGGTGTGCTGCACCCATCAACTCGTCAGCAACCATCAACTCATCATTTACATCAGGTATAACTCCCAGTGCCATCCCTCCCCCCTACCCCCTCCCCATGATAGGCCCCAGTGTGTGACATTCCCCTTCCTGAGTCCAGGTGATCTCATTATTCAGTTCCCACCTATGAGTGAGGACATGCGGTGGTTTTCTGTTCTTGCAATAGTTTGCTGAGAATGATGGGTTCCAGCTGCATCCATGTCCCTACAAAGGATGCAAACTCATCCTTTTTTATGGCTGCATAGTATTCCATGGTGTATATGTGCCACATTTTCTTAATCCAGTCTGTCACTGATGTTGATTCCAAGTCTTTGCTATTGTGAATAGTGCCACAATAAACACACGTGTGCATGTGTCTTTACAGCAGCATGATTTATATTCCTTTGGGTATATACCCAGTAATGGGATGGCTGGATCATATGGTACTTCTAGTTCTAGATTCTTGAGGAATCGCCATACTGTTTTCCATAATGGTTGAACTAGTTTACAATCCCACCAACAGTGTAAAAGTGTTCCTATTTCTCCACATCCTCTCCAGCACCTGTTGTTTCCTGGCTTTTTAATGATTGCCATTCTAACTGGTGTGAGATGGTATCTCATTGTGGTTTTGATTTGCATTTCTCTGATGGCCAGTGATGATGAGCATTTTTTCATGTGTCTGTTGACTGTATGAATGTCTTCTTTTGAGAAATGTCTGTTTGTATCCTTTGCCCACTTTTTGATGGGGTTGTTTGTTGTTTTCTTGTAAATTTGTTTGAGTTCTTTGTAGGTTCTGGATATTAGCCCTTTGTCTGATGAGTAGATTGCAAAAATTTTCTCCCATTCTGTTGGTTGCCTGTTCACTCTGATGGTAGTTTCTTTTGCTGTGCAGAAGCTCTTTAGTTTAATTAGATCCCATTTGTCAATTTTGGCTTTTGTTGCCATTGCTTTGGTGTTTTAGACATGAAGTCCTTGCCCATGCCTATGTCCTGAATGGTATTACCTAGGTTTTCTTCCAGGGTTTTTATGGTATTAGGTCTAACATTTAAGTCTCTAATCCATCTTGAATTAATTTTCGTATAAGGAGTAAGGAAAGGATCCAGTTTCAGCTTTCTGCTTACGGCTAGCCAATTTTCCCAGCACCATTTATTAAATAGGGAATCCTTTCCCCATTTCTTGTTTCTCTCAGGTTTGTCAAAGATCAGATGGCTGTAGATGTGTGGTATTATCTCTGAGGACTCTGTTCTGTTCCATTGGTCTATATCTCTGTTTTGGTACCAGTACCATGCTGTTTTGGTTACTGTAGCCTTGTAGTATAGTTTGAAGTCAGGTAGCGTGATGCCTCCAGCTTTGTTCTTTTGACTTAGGATTGTCTTGGCGATGTGAGGTCTCTTTTGGTTCCATATGAACTTTAAAGCAGTTTTTTCCAATTCTGTGAAGAAACTCATTGGTAGCTTGATGGGGATGGCATTGAATCTATAAATTACCGTGGGCAGTATGGCCATTTTCATGATATTGATTCTTCCTATCCATGAGCATGGTATGTTCTTCCATTTGTTTGTGTCCTCTTTTATTTCACTGAGCAGTGGTTTGTAGTTCTCCTTGAAGAGGTCCTTTACATCCCTTGTAAGTTGGATTCCTAGGTATTTTATTCTCTTTGAAGCAACTGTGAATGGAAGTTCATTCATGCTTTGGCTCTCTGTTTGTCTGTTACTGGTGTATAAGAATGCTTGTGATTTTTGCACATTAATTTTGTATCCTGAGACTTTACTGAAGTTTCTTATCAGCTTAAGGAGATTTTGGGCTGAGACAATGGGGTTTTCTAAATATACAATCATGTCATCTGCAAACAGGGACAATTTGACTTCTTCTTTTCCTAACTGAATACCCTTGATTTCTTTCTCTTGCCTGATTTCCCTAGCCAGAACTTCCAACACTATGTTGAATGGGAGTGGTGAGAGAGGGCATCCCTGTCTTGTGCCAGTTTTCAAAAGGAATTTTTCCAGTTTTTGCCCATTCAGTATGATATTGGCTGTGGGTTTGTCATAAATAGCTATTATTTTGAGATACGTTCCATCAATACCGAATTTATTGAGAGTTTTTAGCATGAAGGGCTGTTGAATTTTGTCAAAGGCCTTTTCTGCATCTATTGAGATAATCATGTGGTTTTTGTCTTTGGTTCTGTTTATATGCTGGATTACATTTATTGACTTGCGTATGTTGAACCAGCCTTGCATCCCAGGGATGAAGCCCACTTGATCATGGTGGATAAGCTTTTTGATGTGCTGCTGAATCCGGTTTGCCAGTATTTTATTGAGGATTTTTGCATCGATGTTCATCAGGGATATTGGTCTACAATTCTCTTTTTTTGCTGTGTCTCTGCCAGGCTTTGGTATCAGGATGATGTTGGCCTCATAAAATGAGTTAGGGAGGATTCCTTCTTTTTCTATTGATTGGAATAGTTTCAGAAGGAATGGTACCAGCTCCTCCTTGTACCTCTGGTAGAATTCAGCTGTGAATCCATCTGGTCCTGGACTTTTTTGGTTGGTAGGCTATTAATTATTGCCTCAATTTCAGAGCCTGCTATTGGTCTATTCAGGGATTCCAAAATTGACCACATAATTGGAAGTAAAGCACTCCTCAGCAAATGTACAAGAACAGAAATTATAACAAACTGTCTCTCAGATCACAGTGCAATCAAACTAGAACTCAGGACTAAGAAACTCAATCAAAACTGCTCAACTACATGGAAACTGAATATCCTGCTCCTGAATGACTACTGGGTACATAATGAAATGAAGGCAGAAATAAAGATGTTCTTTGAAACCAATGAGAACAAAGATACAACAAACCAGAATCTCTGGGACACATTTAAAGCAGTGTGTAGAGGGAAATTTATAGCACTAAATGCCCAGAAGAGAAAGCTGGAAAGATCTAAAATTGACACTCTAACATCACAATTAAAAGAACTGGAGAAGCAAGAGCCAACACATTCAAAAACTAGCAGAAGGCAAGAAATAACTAAGATCAGAGCAGAACTGAAGGAGATAGAGACACAAAAAACCCTCCAAAAAATCAATGAATCCAGGAGTTGGTTTTTTGAAAAGATCAACAAAATTGACGGACCGCTAGCAAGACTAATAAAGAAGAAAAGAGAGAAGAATCAAATAGACGCAATAAAAAATGATAAAGGGGATATCACCACCGACCCCGCAGAAATACAAACTACCATCAGAGAATACTATAAACACCTCTACGCAAATAAACTAGAAAATCTAGAAGAAATGGATACTTTCCTGGACACTTACACTCTCCCAAGACTAAACCAGGAAGAAGCTGAACTCCCACTTATGAGTGAGAACATGCGGTGTTTGGTTTTCTGTTCCTGTGTTAGTTTGCTGTGGATGATGGCTTCCAGATTCTTCCATGTCCCTGCAAAGGACAGAATCTCATTCCTTTTTATGACTGCATCATATTCCATGGTGTATGTGTACCACATTTTCATTATCCAGTCTATCATTGATGGGCATTTGGTTCACATCTTTGCTATTGTAAATAATGCTGCAATAAACATATGTGTGCATGTGTCTTTGTAGTAGAATAATTTATATTCCTTTGTGTATATACCCAGTAGTGGGATTGCAGGTCAAATGGTATTTCTAGATCCTTGAGGAATCACCACACTGTCTTCACAATGGTTGAACTAATATACATTCCCATCAACAGTGTAAAAGCGTTCCTATTTCTCCACAGCCTAGTCACCATCTATTGTTCTTGGCTTTTTAAAAATTGTCATTCTGACTGGAATGAGATGGTATCTCATTGTGGTTTCAATTAGCATTTCTCTAATGATCAGTGATGTTGAGCTTTTTTTCATGTTTGTTGGCCACAGAAATGTCTTCTTTTGAGAAGTGTCTGTTTATATCCTTTGCCCGCTTTTTGATGTGGTTATTTGTATTTTTCTTGTAAAGTTGTTTAAGTGTCTTATAGTTTCTGGATACTTGACCATTGTCAGATAGGTAGATTGCAAAAATTTTCTTCTATACTGTCAGTGGCCTGTTCACTCCAATGATACTTTCTTTTTTCTGTGCAGAAGCCCTTGGGTTTAATTAGGTCACATTTGTCAATTCTGAGTTCTGTTGCATTGCTTTTGGCATTTTTGTCATGAAGTCTTTGCCCATGCCTATGTCCTGAATGGTATTGCTTAGGTTTTCTTCTAGGGTTTTTATGGTTTTGGGGTTTACATTTAAGTCTTTAATCCATCTTGAGTTAATTTTTGTATAGGTGTAAGGAAGAGGTGCAATTTGTTTTCTGTATATAGCTAGCCAGTTTTCTCAGTATCATTTATCAAATAGGGAATCCTTTCCCCATTGCTTTTGTTCAGTTTGTCAAAGATCAGAAGGTTGTAGATGTGTGGTGTTATTTCTGAGGTCTCTGTTCTGTTCCATTGTTCTATATTTCTGTTTTTGTACAAGTACCATGATGTTTTGGTTTCTGTAGCCTTGTAGTATAGTTTCAAGTCAGGTAGCATGATGCCTCCAGCTTTGTTCATTTTGCTTAGGATTGTCTCTGCTATATGGCAAATTTTTGGTTCCATATGAAATTTAAAATGGTTTTTCTTCTAATTCTGTGAAGAATGTCAATGGTAGTTTAATGGGAATAGCATTGAATCTATAAATTATTTTGGGCAGTATGGCCATTTTCACAATATTAATTCTTCCTATCCATGAAGATGGAATGTTTTTCAATTTGTTTTTGTCCTCTCTTATTTCCTTGAGCAGTGGTTTGTAGTTCTCTTTGAAGAGGTCCTTTATATCCCTTGTTAGTTGTATTACTGTATTTCTTTTTGTAGAAATTACATTACTGGCCTTTTAATAATACTTAACAAAGCAAAGGACATGGGAAAAGCTTTCAGGTAAAAGAGATCAGTCTGTTAGTTTGAATGCTGCTGCTTTCCCAGCTAAGAGATAAGACTAGATTTTAGGAGAGTATAACAAAAATGTGGGATAGTTTCATCTTACCTTCTTTTTTCTTTTGGTTTAGTCAGTTCCTCTCTTTATACTGGGAACAAAAGAATCACACCAAAGTTACATAACTCACTATCACTAGATACATGGAATGCATACACAAAAAATGATGTGTTTATGCCATTATTTTACAGAGTACTGATTGGCATCCCAATGAATGGGCACAGAAACTGGATATTTATTGACTAGTTCCAAATGAAACATCTTGGCTATGCAGCACCAATCTATGGCCATGGTTACCCCCAGGATGGTTAGAATAGTGATCTTTGGTTTATGCCTAGACACAAAGTTAAATAGTTTATACTCTTTTAAAGCCTATAATTCTTCCTCATTTACAATCTCATTTGGTTCATTTTGTATTCTATTGGTATGATCATTTAGCTTCCATCTTTCTGTCAGAACGGGGTATTGAGGATGTCATTTGGCATGTAGAGGCCCTAAGCAATTACACAAAAAAAAGGACCTACATGATAGCTGCCTGGGTATTATGTTACTAAGAAATGATGTTGCTTTTATGAGAAAGGTTGTATTACAGAACTTTATGGCTTTAGATACATTAACCGTAGCTCAAGATGAACCTGCACAGTCACAGGACTAACTATCATATCTCAGATGAATCAGATAACATCACTAAAGTGACAGGTAATATGAAAACACAAATAAATAACCTTTCAAATCTGATATGGTTTGGCTCTGTGTCTCTATCCAAATCTCATCTCAAATTGTAATCCCCACATTTCAAGGGAGGTCCCTGTAATCCCCACGTGTCAAGAGAGGGAGGTGATTGGATCATGGAGGTGGTTCCCCCATGCTGTTCTCATGATAGTGAGGGACTTCTCATGAGATCTGATGGTTTTAAAAGTGTGGCATTTCCTCACTCACTCGCTTTTCTACCTCCAGCCACCTTGTGAAAAAGATGCCTGCTTCCCCTTCACCTTCTGTCATGATTATAAGTTTCCTGAGGTCTCCCCAGCCATGCAGAACTGTCAGTGAGTTAAGCCTCTTTCCTTTATAAATTACGCAGTCTTGGGTATTTCTTTACAGCAGTATGAAAATGGACTAATACAAGATCTGACACCCTCTCTACACAGTAGGCTAAGCAGCTGGTTTGGATCTTAGGGAATTTGATGGCAGAAACTATTACTTATTCCCAGAGTTATAATAATCTGCTGTGTGTGTTTTATCCTATTTTTGTCTTTACTGCTGCTTTAGCATTTGTTCAAAATGCAGTCAGTGTACAACTGAATGAACTAAAATGATGGTTGCTCAAAGAATTACGTTCATTGAAGGTGCAATCATCAATGGGCAGCCCTACTCAGGTCACAAAATTACTTCCTTCATGTTGCTTTAAATTTGGCCTATACCCCATGATATGGCTTGGCTGTGTTCCCACCTAAATCTCTTCTTGAATTCCCATGTATTGTGGGAGGGATCTGGTGGTCTGTTGGAAAGTAATTGAATCATGGGGGCTGGTCTGCCCCATGTTTTTCTGGTGACGGTGAATAAGTCTCACAAGATCTGATGGTTTTGTAATGGGAAGTTTCCCTGCACAAGCTCTCTTTTTGCCTGCAGCCATCCATGTAAGACGTTACTTGCTCCTCCTTGCCTTCTGCCATGACTGTGAGGCCTCCCCACTCACACAGAATTGAGAGTCCATTAAACCCTTTTTTCCCGCATAAGTTACCCAGTCTTGGGTATGTCTTTATCAGCAGTATGAAAATAAATGAATACGCCCCATCAGCTTTATTATCAGAATAATTCCACTGCCATGGGGTATGACATTCTAGGAATGAGCATTCCTAGTGACATGGGACTAAGCTCTTGAACATAAAAGGGGCAAAACTGCTCAAGTTTATCTACGATGCTTTCTTCAAAAGATCTTGATAAAAATGGGGAAATGTGAAGTTAAATAATTCAAGCTTTATTAAATAATTCAAATGTAAAGCTGTTAGAACTTTAAATTATTCCGAGCCTTGAGAAGAATGTGTCTGTCCATGCAGCCTGAGTTGCATGGGCATACAACTGCAACTTCTACTTTTTTTTCTGTAAATAATTAGGAAGACCAAACAACAGCAGAGATAAGAGCCCCATAGATCACTGCCTCTACTCAGAGAACAATAAAGTAATCTTCCTTGGAATGCAACAATCTGTAACTAATCAAATTGTTGTAATGCATGCACTGGTGTTATCTAGAAAATGTTGTAATTCTGCAAAAGTTCTCTGTCTCTGCCTATATAAGTGAAACTTTCACTTCTCCACTTTGGAATACTAACCCCATTCATTTAGAGTTGATGTTTCCTGGGTGGCTACTCTCAAATTCTGCTCTCAGATAAGCTCTATACCTAATTATATTTTCTGAATCTCATTAAAGGTTGACATTTGAAACCAAAAGAACCATAAATACACTAATGTCTCTTCATTGTTTTCTACTTCAGGGTCACTGAAACTTAAGGAACATAAGCTTCAGTGTGTTGAAATGACAAGCTAGCCATGGATCCTTCCAGTCAAAAAGTCCAATAGTCTTGAAGGAATCTAGATTAATGAATCTGAAAATTCCAGTATTATTCTGTGGTTTTTATATTTTAACCTGGGATTGTGTAATTTATTTAAAATGGAACATTGGGTTTCACATATATACAAAAAGTAAGAAAATTAAACCAGATGATTCCAGTTGGTTTATTTCAAGAAGATCGAATGAGAATACTTCTCAGATGTTTGAAAAAGTTTTGAGAAAAATAAAAAACATATTGTCTACAGACAGCTCAATTTCCATAGCTGGGTTATATTGTGATTCAGTAACTGTGAGTCTTACAGTTATGAGCTGAATTGTTTCCCCCCAAAATTTGTATGTTGAAACACTAATTCCCATTCCCTCAGAATGTGACTTTATTTGGAAACAGAGTCATTAAAGGGGTGATGAATCTACTAAAAGGCCATTATGATTGGCCCTAATCCAATCCAATTGGCTTCCTTATAGGAAAAGGAGAGTTGAACATACAAAGAGACACTATGAATGCACACACACAGAGAAAGACCATGTGAAGACACCCTAAAATATGACACTGTTACATGCTAAACTAAAGAGGCAGCCTCAAATTCTCTCTGATCTTCCTCCCTTATCTTCTCCATCCTTTGTCTCTACCAAAACACAGGATAAGGCTGTTTTCTGAAGTTCCTATTATCTGCCTAGAAACCAGAACCCGCAAAAGGAACACATCAGCTCCCTGTGATCTCAATATTTATGCAGAAGAGAAGACTGAGGGATTCAATCGCACCTAAACTGATTTTTTTTTTTTTTTACAAGATAAATGTTTTATCTTGGGCTCGATCAAATTCCAAACAGAATCATTTATAAGTTAATTTCTGTGTGCTGGGTTTATTCATTTTTCCTGAAAATCATTTACCCCTACACTTCCCGTCTCTCCTCTTCTCAATTAAGTATTTAAGTGTCAACTATCTGGCCCTCCTTTGAGTTTTTATATTTTCTATGATGCCCATGCAAACATGCACATGTGATAAATTTATCCTATTCTCTTGTTAGCATATCTTTCGTTAAAGGAGTGTTGGTTATGACCCTTTGCAAAAGGGTCAAAAGACTCTTTTGCAAAAGAGTCAAAAGATCACACCCTTTTCACCCCTATGCAGCCCTAGCAAATGAATACACCTATATTTTTATGAAATTCAGATAACTGTTTAAGTGTTATATGTTGAACTGGTATTTGTATCACTCTGCTTTCTGCTTCAGGGATATGATTTTGCCAAGGAAGCATAGGTTTCATAGTGAGTATTTAACTTCAAATTCTCAGAATATCTTTTTTTTTCCATTTAGCACTATCATATATAGGTGCAGAAAGATCTTACCCTGTCAACTCTGTCCCACTCCTTTAGATATTCAGTGTCTCATTTCCTTTTCTTGAGTTTAGAAGTGACCTGGATGAGTGTCTGCAATGGAGTATATTATTGTCCATATGCATAACCAGAAAGATTTAAGGAATGTTGTACAGCACAAAACAGCACACCTGCAAAGAGAAAGCTTCATTGGGTGTTAGTGAGGGCAATCATCTATGTAGCTTTTGGACACAGGAATGGGAGGTTTAAAAGGTAGTGGAAGCTGGAGGCAACACTCTCTTCTCAGGATCAACTACTGACTTTTCTTGAGCATGGATCTTCTTGTTTCTGAGCTATCTTCTTCAGATGGCATCTTTTTTTTTCTCATCCCAATCCCCTTATCTAACTTTCTTTTCAATGCTTTCATTTATCGCAGGATTGTCTTTTCATTCTTTGCCTTTTGCTTCCTTTTACTCTTTCCAGAAAAGCAAGTTTCATTGTGTATTTTCTTAGTGGATTTCATAGAACCCACTGAATTCAGGGACTAAATTATTAGTAACCACATAGCTCAAAGACAGTGTTAGAGCTTCAAATCCTCAAAGAAATTGAAAATAATTACTTAGATTTCATCATCTATTGCAGCAAATGAAGAGAGTAAAACCAGGAGATCAATTTACATATCAAAACAATCTTAATATTGCTGTTCTGTATAAGTTTTTGCCTATATGGTATAATTTCAGGAAAAAAATAGAAAAATTCGTGCAATCTTGTTTTATGTATTTTTCCTGCATTGACATTAAATGCTTTAATTTAATATATGTCCCTTTGCAATATTTTCTTTTAATAGGCAGACTTTTTGATGGGAGAGGAAAGGGAGAAAAGGAGAATTGAATAGTTAGCCTAACATTTCTAACATCATAATTGTAATGAACTTATCTGAAGGGATGGTTGCAAAGACAAGTGATCTTCAAAAGCTTGACTTACCTTCTATCTCACATACACATGCACACACAAACATGGATATATGTAGATGCATGTACACACACCCACACCCCACATGATTCCCTTCCACATACCTGAAACATCCTGAGTGAGTAAAGTCCCTAGAGGCAAAAAGTCACTTTTCTGAGAAAACTGGAACTTCAAAGTTAACAATTTACACTTTTGCTACTTTGCTACTCACTATGCTGGCTGTGGTGTAAAGAAAAGTTCATATAACTTTTAAGAACAGAATTTGTGTTTTTACTTCCTCAACCAATATCTGTGCAAACAGGGAGATAATTTATTAGAGGATTCAAACATAAATATTGCAAAATCACTGCCCACCATTGACAGGCTAGTCTCAGCTGCCTCCTACAGGATAGTGAGTATAGTATAGTAAGAAAGTTAAGCTTTCCTTAGTGAGGACATTCATTCACTCAACAAGTACTGAGCACTTACTAGGTGTCAAGCCCTGTTACTGGTAGAGAGGCTATAGTAATGAAATACGCAACATTCCTGGTCCAGCCTTGCTGGGTACTCCCAGATTGGCCCACCGCCTAGTTTATTACCATTAAGCCATACCTCTTTCAGTCCAATCATGCTTCTCCATAACCACTCATTCTTTCATTAGAATTAGCATCTGAATTAGTATAAAATATTTTTTTCCTTTGTCTTTGGTTGTATATTTTTGAAGACTTCCTGTGTCACATAAGACTAGATCATGCCAGTATTTCCTATAGTTCCCAATTTTGCCTTTAACTGTGGCCATAAGAGAAATTTTGTAGTAACATAGATATGTTTGCTTTCCACAGTATCAACCTTAAAAGTTTAGGAAAAATCCCTAATAATAATTTTTTGCCCCATATGTTAGAATTATTCTTATTCATTATTTTTAAATTGACAAGTTGAAATTATATATGTGTATACATATATATGGTATACATATGATGTATATGATATATATGTATACATATATATGTATATATGATATATATGCATATGTAAAATGTGGTATATATGTATATATGTACATATATATGTATATGGCATACATGTGGTATATATATGGTATACATTGTTTGAAATATACATACATTATAGAATAGCTAGATCAAGCTAATTAGCATATGTATTGCCTCATAAACTTATTTTTTTGCAGTGAGAATACTTAAAACCTATTTTCTTGGTAATTTTCAAGTATAAAATACATTGTTGTTAACTACAGTCATCATGTTGTACAATTGATCTCTTGAATATATTCTGTCTACATAACTTTTTTTTTTTTTGAGTTGGGGTCTCGCTCTGTTACCCATACTGGAGTTCAGTGGCATGATCTCGGCTCACTGCAACCTCCGCCTCCTGGATTCAAGCAATTCCCTGTCTCAGCCACCCAAGTATCTGGGGTTACAGGTGCCCACCATCACACCTGGCTAATTTTTGTATTTTTAGTAGAGACAGGGTTTCATTATCTCGGCCAGGCTGGTTTTGAACTCCGACCATGTGATCCACCCGCCTCGGCCTCCCAGAGTGCTGGGATTACTGACATGAGCCACCGCGCCCAGCCATAAAATTTTGCATCTTTTGACTCCTAATAATCTTAACTACTGCCAAACACATTAAGCATCAATCATAAATAGATTTATCTTACCATCATTGTAATCATCTTATATTTTTCTTTTGGATTACTATGTTTTTCTCCATGCAAATAAATAACTATTTGACCAACCTTTACAAAAGACTTTGCTAAATTAATCTGTAAGGCTTTTCCCTACCTTATTACCCTGACTTTCATTATAGGAGTGTCAGCCATGAACCTTGTGATGGCTGAGGAAAGGGATTACTTCTCTCTTACACAGGTATGTGTGTGTGTGTGTGTGTGTATACACACACATATATTTATATTTTAAGATAAAAATCATGCAATTCATTTACTTGAAGTCTACATTCAATGTTTTTTAGTGTTCTCAGAGTTATGCACACCTTATCACAATTTTTTTTAAAAGTGTTATCCCACAAAGAAACCTTATACACCTTAGTGGTCATTACTCATTTGTACTCAATCTGCCCAGACCTAGGCAAATTCTAGTCTATGTTCTGTCTCTCAGAAGTGACTAGTTGCTCATTTCATATACATAAGGTTATAAAACATGTTTTTTTATGACCAGTTTTTTATACCTAGCATGTTTTCAAGGTTCATCCTTATAGTATGTATCAGTACTTAGTTTTTTCTTATTGCTGAATAATAATCTATTATGTAGATAAAATAAATTTTATTTCTCCTTTTATCAGTTGACGAACATTTGGGTTGTTTCTATTTTTTTTCTTTTGATTTTATGACTAAAGCTCCTGTAAATATTCACTGTAAGTTTTTATGTGGACATAGGTTTTAAAATCTTTTAAAATGTTCACATCTGAGGTATCTATCTAGGAGTGGACTTGCTGGATCATATGATATCTCGTTGGTTAATCTTTCAAAAAAAAAAACAGTAGACTGTTTTTCAAAGTGATCACACCATTTTATATTCCCATCAACAATATATGAGAGTTTCAATTTTTTAACCTCCTTACCAATGCTTATTATACTCTGTTTTGGATTATAGCCATCCTATTGAGTGAGTACTATCTCATTTTGGTTTTAATTTGGATTTCTCTCCTGGCACATGACAGTGAGCATCTTTTAATGTACTTATGGCCATTTTTGTATTTTCTTTGGTGAAATGTGTATTTAGATGCTTTGCCCATTTTCAAATTTGGTAATTTGACTTTTTATTATTGAGTTGTAAGAGTTCTTTATATATTTTAAGTAAAAACTGCTTATAATATGTGATCTGCAAACATTTTTTTCCACGAATTGATTAGTAATGTGATCTGTGAGGCTGTGTATATAGAAACCAAAATATCTCTCTCCATGCTCCAGATTTAAGGGTAAGGTGCCTGTGACGTTTTTTCCAACATATATCCTTTTGGGGTTTGGACAGGGTTTAATATCTTATTGCAAGAAAAATTAAAGGAATCAAATGAGCTAACATTTTACGGTAAAACATTTCCCTGTTGTTGTTTTATGCTTCTCTTTGGCCAAGTGCCTAAGCTTATGTCACACTTTGAAGAATTTCTACATATGTCTAAAAACAGGGCAGTAAGTTTAGGGCTGAAGGTCCCCTCATCTCAATTCAGAATGTGGATCCTGGCTTGTTCCTGAAATAAACTCAAACCTTACGGGTCAACGTTTGGTTGGGTCAGCAGCTAAGGCTTTCTCAAAGATGGCCTATTAGTGAAGAGGTCAGCCTGTTTACATTGGTGAAAGCATAAATCCTGTCTTGAATAATTAATTCAATTATTCATAATGCATGGTAAAAGGGTGAAGCTCCAGGAAGATACAGCATTTCCCAGCAGCTCTCCCCAACAATGCTGATGTCAATAAGAAGGAGATGAAGTGCCAAGGCTCATGTAAATAATGAGATAACAACACAAATCCTTAAGAAAACAGCACTGTTCACTTAGCAACAATGTGCTTGCAACTCAATCATTCTGTTCTTAAAAGTTCACCAGCAGGATCTCATTGTTCTAAAATGGAAATTCCAATAGTAAGAAATAGATGCTTTTTCGAAAATACAGTGTCTTTTAAAAAGTAGTACAACCTCAGTAAAAACACAACATATAATTGAAAGTAAAAAGAAGACATGCTTACAGTAATAAAGGAATGACATTTGGGTGCCTGTGTATTAAGAAGAAAAAAAAAAAAAGGAATATAGTGTTGTGTGTGTATCTCTCAATCTGCCTACTGGGTCCTTCTGATTAATTTTAAGTAAGTCTATTTGATCAAAGAAGCAACATGAGAATGTACATCCTATATTTTATTTTTCAGTCTCTTATAGATAGATGAAAAGAATAACAAAACACTGTAAGAATCCTTGTCTGTTTCCTTCTTATTAATTGATGCAAAATTTTTTAGAAAAAAAAATCAAAATAGGAAGGGAAGGAAAGATGGAAGAGGAGAGAGGGAGTGTGAGAGGGATTAAGTCAGGGAGGGAGTTAATGTATTAAAAAAATGTTAGAAATAGGCAGTGAAAGAAAAACTAAAATATTTGCAGGTGTGCCATGTATTTGAATCTTCAAAAGAACTTTTTGGAGTAGGTCTTACTGACACATTTCAGATACAAGGCTCAAGTTCAGAGAGGATAAATAACTTGATTTAAGTTCACGGCTAGTATGTGCATGGGACTCATTGTCCCATGAGGGAGACTCAGGGTAGACTCTGTAAGCACCAATCCAGGTGGAATGCAACAAGCATTGATTTTCCTAAGTGCTGTATAGCCAACGGGCTTTAGTGCTTGCTGAGGTTTCACATTGAGACAATCAGAAATACACTCCCCTCAGGACCTCTTCTGCACAGTAAACATGCATATTGTATTGATCTGCTCTCTTCAGTATTTTTAAACCATACCCTAATTTCTATATCTGCCTGCCCCATAAATTTCTGTCTTTAATGACTTTCAAACTGTGGGACATTTGAATGTGATAAATCAGTGGATGTGAATGTAAATGTATATGTATTTATGTGTATACACACACAGTGTGTGAGTGTGTGTGTGGGGGGGAGTGGTGGTGTTGTTGGATGGGGAAATCCCTCTAATATCAACTTTCTTGGCCATTGTGCAGAATTTTCCAGAGGAAACAAAGTATAGTAGTTAAGAATATAAATTCTGAATTATTACTTCTTGTGTGTCAATCTCTCTCCACCATTATTAACTATATAATCAGGGCAATTACTTAACCTCCCAGCATTCAGTTTGCTCATCCACAAAGCAGAGGAACATGAACAAAGATTAGTGAATCTCTTAGAATAATGCTGTGTATGTAACAAGAACTATTTTGTGTTGGCTAGTTCTACTCTGTGATGAACTGCAATGAATCACTAACTTATGTACTCAACTCTACTTTGACTTTCCCCAATCTCTTCACACTACAGTCAGTGAGATCCTCTCTTTAGGTAAAATCACTCTGCAGGATAAGGCTGTAAATGGACTGTGAAGCTCTGCATTGTCATAGTTAGGATCAATCTAATTTGACTAATCCTACTAATAATTTCTCATTCACTCCGCCACAGCCCATCTGATTTTTCTCTATTTCTTTAGTGTTCGTAACAGTCAGCGTTTTTCAGAGAAACGAAACCAATACGTGGGGCAGGGGAGGAGAGATATTATGAGTGATTGGCTTATTCATTTGATTATGGAGGCTGAGAGTCCCATGATATGCCATTTGCAAGCTGGAGGTCTGGGAAAATTAGCGGTATAGTTCTGGTCCAATACTGAAGACTTGAGAAATAAGGAGGCAAATACATAAGTCCTGTTCCAAATCTGAGGGCTTGACAATGAAGAACAGCCAATGTTCAAGGGCAAGAGAAGATGGATATTCTATCTTGAAGAAGAGAAAGTGAATTTATTCTTCCTTTCTCTCCATGTACTATCTGGACTCTCCATGGATGGATGATGCTGGCCCACATTGGTGAGGATGATCTTTTTTTACTCAGTCTACTGATTTTCATGCCAGTCCTTAACAGCCTCACAGCCACATCCAAAAATAATGTTTTTCCAGATGTCTGGGCATACCTTAGCCCATCAAGTTGAATAACAAACCTAACCATCATAGTGCTGCTGTATATGTATCTTTGCTCTTCCCTGAAAGTTCTTCTCTTTCTTCATTACATAGCAATACTATACTGACATTTCAGAGTTCAAGAAAGTTTTCCTCAGGGAAAACTTTATCTTTTTAGTAGATAAAATTTCTCCTTCCTATTTTTAATAGCACCTTATATTTCTTCTACATAAAATGTTCACTGTTGAAATTTTAGTTTTTAAACTCAATGAGTTACATAATGGCTACCTCTATCATTAGACTAAAAGATCTATGAGGCCAAGGACTATATTTTTTGTGTTCACTAGTGTATCCTGGAATCCTAGTGATATGCATTCAGTAAATAATTGTCAAATAAAAGAAAGAGGGAAGGAAGAAAAAAGAAGAGAAAAAAGAAGATGGTGTAACTCAGGCAAGGGAATTTGATTTTGTAGTTGAGACACTGAGGGTTCACAACAGGACTGATTTAAAAACTTCATGGCAGAGCAGATGTGGTTTAGAATACAGCATGAGAAATCTTGGCATTGGGACTTGAGAAGAAGAGAGTAATTGAGGAAAGAAAAGTCAAGATGAGGGTTCAGAGATATTTCACTGTCTACATTATTCCCAAATATTTTCCCAAATATTATTCGCTGTCTTTATTATTCCCAAAATAAACTTCACTGACATCAGAGTTTGAACTGATAGCAACATATACACTGTTTAACACAGATGAATAAGATAAAGTAAGTTGCAATATTTTCTTGGATGACCCCTATAAATAAAATTCAGATTTTAATTTTCTTGCCAGGATCTCTAAAGTCCAGCCAAGGCCCCTTTGCTGGTCTTTTTTCAAAGGTAACTTTGCTACTTTCACCTTGATGTCGAACAGCTCAGTCATT
This sequence comes from Macaca nemestrina, assembly GCF_043159975.1. Taxonomy (NCBI): domain Eukaryota; kingdom Metazoa; phylum Chordata; class Mammalia; order Primates; family Cercopithecidae; genus Macaca; species Macaca nemestrina. The sequence goes on from NC_092143.1 coordinate 48,327,822, forward strand.
CTGAGGTGGGAGCAGGTTGGAATACAGGCATACCCCCATTGAATTGTGCTTTACTTTATTACACTTCTCAGATATTGTGTTCTTTACAAATGGAAGGTTTGTGGCAATCCTGCATCAAGAAAGTCTGTTGGTGCCAATTTCCAACAGCATGTTGGAAATTTCATGTCTCTGAGACATGAATTTCCAACTTCATGTCTCTGAGTCATATTTTGATAATTCTTGCACTCTTTCAAACTTTATTATTTTTACACCTTTTACAGTAATTTGTGATCAGTGATCTTTGAGGTTACTATTGTTATTGTTTCGGGGCACTATGAAACACACCCATATAAGAAAGTGAGCTTAATTTGTTAAATGTTTTGTGTGTTCTGGATGCACCATTGACCAGCCATCTCCCTGTCTCTCTCTCCTTGGACCTCTCTATTCCCTGAGACATAACAATATTGAAATTAGGTCAGTTAATAACCCTACAATTGCCTATTAGTGTTCAAGTAAATGAAAGAGTCACAGGTCTCTCATTTTAAATTGAAAGTTTGACATAATTAAGCTTAGTGAGAAAGGCATGTTGAAAGCTGAGGCAGGCTGAAAGCTATCCCTCTTGTACCAACCTGTGAAGGCAAAGTTAGCCAAACTGTGAATTCAAATGAAAAATACTTGAATGAAATTAAATGTGCTACTTTAGTGAACACAAGCATAACAAGAAAGCAAAACAGCCTTGTTGCTGATCTGGAGAAAGTTTGGGTTGTCTGGATTAAAAAAAAATCATATCAGCCACAACATTCACTTAAGCCAAAACCTAATCTAGAGAAAGACTCCTTCTTCAATTCTATAAAGGCTGAGAGAAGTGGAGAGGCTACAGAAGAAAAGTTTGAAGCTAGCAGAGATTGGTTCATGAGGTTAAGGAAAGAAGTCATGTCCATAACATAAAAGTGCAAGGTTAAGCAGCAAGTGTTGATGCAGAAGTAGCAGCAGGTTATCCAGAAGATCTAGCTAAGATAATTGATGAAGGTGGCTACACTAAGCAACAGATTTTCAAAGTAGGTTAAAGAACCTTCTATTGGAAAAAGATGCCATCTAGAACTTTTAAAACTAGAGAGGAGAAGTCAATGTCTGGTTTCATAGCTTTAAAGGACAAGTTGATTCTCTTGTTAGGTGTTAATGCAGCTGCTGACTTTGAGTTGAAGCCAACGCTCATTAACGTTCTGAAAATCCTAGAGCTCATAAGAATTATACTAGACCTACACTGTTTGTGTTCTAAAAATGGAACAAAGCCAGGATGGCAGCTTATCTGTTTACAGTATGGTTTCCTGGATATTTTAAGCCCACTGTTGAGACCTACCACTCACCCTGGTCACCCAAGAGCTGTGCTGGAGATATATAAGGAGGTTAACGTTGTTTTCCTGCCTGATAACACATTTTTTCTCTAGCTAATGGATTAAGAAGTAATTTTGACTTTCAAGTCTTAATACTTAAGAAATACACTTTGTAAGGCTAAAGCTGCTGTAGACAGTGATTCCTCTGTTGTATCTGAGCAAAGTAAATTGAAAACCTTCGGAAACAGATTCACCATCTTAGATATAATTTAGAACATTCATGATTCATAGGAGGAGGTCAAAACACCAACACTAATAGGAGTTTGGAAGAAGTTGTTTCCAACCCTCATGCATGACTTTCAGGAGTTCAGCATTCCAGTGGAGGAAACAACTGTAGTAGGGAGAAAATAGAAATAAAACTAGAATTAGAAGTGGGGCCTGAAGATGTGACTGAATTGTTGCAATCTTATGATCAAATTTGAATAGACGAGGAATTACTTCTTACAGGTGAGCAAAGAAAGTGGTTTCTTGAGATAGAATCTACTCTTGGTGAGGAAACTGTCAACATTGGTGAAATGACAACAGATGATTTAGAATATTACATAAACGTAGTTGATAAAGCAGCAGCAGGGATTGGGAGGATTGACTCAATTTTGAAAGAAGACTGTGGGTAAAATGCTATCAAATGGCATCTCATTCTATAAACAAATATTTTGTGAAAGAAATAGTCCATCAATGGGTCAAACATCATTGTTGTCTTATTGCCACAACCACCCCAACTGTCAGCACCTGATCAGCTAGCAGCCATCAGCATTGAGACAAGACCCTCCAGCAGCAAAAAAGATTAAGACTCACTGAAGGCTTAGATGACTATTAGCATTTTTTAGCAATAAAGTATTTTTTCATTAATATATGTATATTTATTTGACATAATGTTATTGCACACTTTTTAATAGACTACAGTGTAAATATAACTTTTATATGCACTGGAAAACCAAAAAATTTGTGAGACTTGCTTTATTATGATATTCAATATTTGCTTTATTGTTGTGATATGAAACTGAACCAGCAATATCTTTGAGGTATGCCGGTAGATGATTTTCTAACCCAATGTGTTAGTTTTATAAAAGGCTCTAAACACGGGTTCCATCTTTTTGGGACAAAATAGTCTGATCTGATTTATTCCGATTTTCCTCCAGAAAATAGCTTCAACCAGAAAAAAAAAATCAATCTCTGTATTCTCTAAAGGATAAACATAAAAAGAATATTAAAATGAGTCCAAAAATTAATGTGCGTTATACCTTTGAAAAAGGTCAAGTCAAGAAATATAAAAAATTGCTAAATTTCCCACAGCTAATCATAACAAGTCTCCTAACATCTAGTCCAAAACCAAATCTTATACAAAATAGCTCTTTTAGCAATTTAGAAAAAAAGTGAAGGCTTATACTGGTTCTTATTTATGCCACCATGCTGATGCCTGGACATGTAGAAAAAACACTAAAAGCCACACATGAGATACAAAGATGCTTCTACACTTTACCTGCTTATGTTCGCTTCCTCTACCCTTTTCTCTCATCAACTTTATTATATTAAAACACCACATACCAGCTTTCTCCAAATGACTCCTTATGTCTGGAGTTTAGTGGCTCCTTCAGATGCATAGGGCTTGGCTGGATATATGTGCTTTAGATGAAGGTCTGTAAACTTTTTCTGCAAAGGGTCAGACAGTAAATAGTTTTTGCTTTTCTGGCCATACAGTCTTTATTGCAAATACTCATGCTATAATTACTCAACTCTGCTACTTCAGTGAGAAACAATCTATAGGCAACATGTAACCCACTGGAAATTTATTTACTGTTAAATGATGTTTTTTTAAAGTATAAAAATGGCTCATAGATAAAAAATGAACATGGGTTAAAGATTGTATTTAACTCATATGAGAAAATCAGATATTACAACCAATTCACAGCAGAAGTCAAAAAACAGACATATTTATTGATCAAGATATTAAAATGAATCTGCCAATAAAAGGAAAACTGGTTCTTCCACAAGGATAAATGGAGTATGTCCCTCCACTGGATAAAATTTAGTTGTATATCCATACATAAGAATTATTTTTGCCTTTCTCTCAGTTACTTACAATCTAGAGTTATGAAATAGCTTTCATAGTATCCAAAATTAGTAGAGTGTACTATTAACAGTGCTGAGCTTTTCACTGAAATACCCTTCATTACAAAAACAGATGGAGAGCCAGAGCCTCCTTTGTTTACCCCTGCCTTAAATGAGTTGAAGGAAATTAAAGAAGGGTAACAGCCTTTTTTTCTCAGCTAAGAATCTGTGAAGAAAGAGAAAAGAGCATTTCTACTTATTAATATTGCAGAAAAAAATAATCAAAACAGCATTAGAGTGGACTCTGTGGCAGGAGTTCGTTGTGAACAATCGTGAATGCTGTAACCTTCCAACAATGTGCATGCCACTTCGAAGTCTGGGATCCTGAGCTCTTCAAGCATTACAGAGTGAAAATATTAACTACCTATTTTAATTCTCTTGAGTTTCCTGGGGATTTGACAAGCAAGTGGATATGAAAAACTCGGAAATAAATAAAGCACAAGAATAATTATACAAAGAGCCCACACACACAAAGCTGTGATTTAAATTGCTAGGCTGGTGACTGATGGCTTCAAGCTTCTTCTTATTCTAGCTTCATTTCAATTTGTTCCTCATCAGTGCTTGCCACCTAGGTAATTTGGGAGCAGATGGCGAGAGGAATGGAGGATGTTCCATTCAAAACTGCCGCCTACCTGCCTCTCACTCTGGGCCATGAAAGCCTCCCTGCCTATTCTCTAATCCCTCATCACTAGCCCAGAAAAGTGATCTTTATTGCTCATGATATAGCACTTATTGCCTAATTAGAAGCGCTGGAGAGGAAGTGGGAGATGACTTCACTTGAGTTCATTAGGAAATAATATATCAGGTCTTGTTTAATTACAACTAAATTACTGCCACATATTATTGAACAGAACCTTGCTGGAATGATGGAGGGTAGCAGAAGTCTCTGTCTTCTACTGCTCCAAGACCACATTCGTGGGAAGGGGGTTTCGCTCATTTGGGTTGGAGTTGCAATGTACACATTGGCAAAAGGTTTTATCTGATTGTGACCCTTTTATCACCAGATGATGTGATCAGTGTCATATGCCATTCAGTGAGTCACTCTTCGCAGTTGCTAAAGGCTCTAGTAAGGGGAAAATGCTAATTCTCATTGTTGGCAGTTGCTTCTGAATGGCATAGAAAAACATCTCACTCATGATCTCTAACTGCTTAATTGCTGGACATAATGTCTTGCACTAAAAGGGAGGACAGGATGGACTAAACAAGAACATAACCTCCTCTCAGGTATAAGGCAAAAATAGGAGTCTTCCTTCTTTAGTCCTTTTCCTACTTAGTAGAATAACGTATGTTGGCTTGTTATTTGTAAATTTATAATGATAACTTTGACAAGTATGTATTGCATGTCTAATACATAGTCAACTTCATTTGAAACTTTGTAGGGAATACAGAGTTGAATAAGACCTAATCCGTATGTACCAGGAGCCTACACTTACACAAAGGAGATAGAATGTATGCAAATATTTACACTATGAGGTAAACAAATGTTTAGAAGAACATTTCAGATTATAAAATTTTCACTGAGGAGTTGAAAATTAGGATAAATTTAAAACTATAGTTTAGACATGAAATGACTAGAAAAAGAGCATTAGAGATAAAATGGATATTGCAAAGAAAAATATGCAGATCTGATAACAGAGATCATGAATAAGAAACAATATAAATGCAGTTTAGACTTACTGAGAGCATAACAAGGAATAGATCAAAGGCCAGATGTGGCATCATATTTTTAATGAACTATCATTTTCTTTTAGGTTGCCCAGCATCTCTTAAGCTGTTACAATGACATACTGAATTCTTTTACATAATTACCTATTGTACATAAAGTAATGAGGTTTTATGAAAACCAAGGGGCATTGCTTGCCCCTACTCAAAGTATTGCTAGTTACTCCAAGTTGATTAAAGAAATTCTCTATGATCTTTAAATCATTGATTGATTGATTGATTGATTGACAGAGTCTTGCTTTTTTTGCCCAGGCTGGAGTGTAGTAGTGTGATCATAGCTCACTGCAAACTCGGACCACTAGGCTCAAGAAATTCTTTTATCTCAGCGCCCTGAGTAGCTAGGACTACAGGCGCACAATGCCCAGCTAATTTCTATTTGTTGTAGAGAAAGGGTCTCGCTATATTCCTCAGGCTGGTCTTGAAGTCCTAGTCTCAAGCAGTCCTCCCACCTCAGCTTCCCGAAGCACTGGGATTATAGGCGTGAGCCACTGAGCCTGGCCTAGACATTTAAATCTTAAGCAGAATGGCAAAGAACTTAAATGTTCTTCCCAAACAGGATCCTTGGGCCTAGCTCCTAACTAATTTATTCAATATTCAAGACTGGATTTCCTAGAGGCTATCCATTTTGTCTCTAGCCTTTATCCTGATTTACTAAGTTCTCTTTTCAATAAAATTATTCATGAATTGCTTATAACCAACTCATGGACTCTCATATTTTATGGAGACCCTAAATGCTATTCTATAGAAGCCTTCTATTTCCACATATCAAAATTTTTGAGCAAAGAAGCAATGTTTCCAACACAGGATTCTGGGCTTGGCTGGATATGTATGGATATATGTGCTTTAGATGAAAGTCTATAAACTTTTTTCTGCAAACGGTCAGATAGTAAATGGTTTTTGTTTTTTTGGCCACAGAGTCTTTGTTGCAACTACTCATGCTACAATTACTCAATTCTGGAATCAGTGGAAAATGTATGTTGTTTGGTAGCAGCAAGGGAACCAGAGAATAGGTATTTCAGTTGGGTCATAGTTTGAGCTACTATCACAAAAAAGAAACAATAACTTAAATTAGAATTTGATTTCTATCTCATTAACAAATCTGTAGAAGAACTGTTCAGGTTGGCAGGATACCTCTGCTCCAGGAAGCATTTTAGGGACCCAGGTTCCTTCAATTTTTAGCTCTACCTTCCTCTAGGGTATTGTCCTTGTCTGCATGGTGTAATTTCTGTCACATCGACACTCAAGCCTGTAGAGGAGGTCAAGGTAAGTAGCTGGCTCTTTCAATAAGTGATGGAGAAGTTACATCATTTACTTCTCTTTACAGCTCATTGACAAGAACATAGTCACATGAGCCTGCCCAGCTATAACAGAGCTGATTATAAGTACAGTCTTTAGGTAGACAGTCATGGGCCCAACTAAAACTTAGTAGTTCTCGCATGATAGGCAAATGGTCCCACTGACAGGTAATAAAGGTATAAATTAGGTGCTGACAGTAAAAACAGAGAGAAAAGGGAGATATGTTAGAGACATAATCACTTGAATGTAGTATTAGGATTAGATATGTTACAAGAATGACAGAGTTAAACATTAAAAGTTAAAGATAAAGCCTGAATGACTTTGGATGTTACTGATATATTTTTTAAAGCAAATATTCCTAAGGATTTTGAAGGAAAAGATTCAATTTCCTTTTGATTTTAATATTTGTGGAGATGTTTCAAATGTTTCGAGCCCTGCTAAACAATAATTTTCAGAAAAAAGATAAAGTCATGACTCTCATACATATATAAAATGACACACTTCCAAAGTTTTACTTAACTCATTAATTACAGGAGATAACCAGAAAAAAAATAACCATTCAAAAGAGGATCCAAAGAACAGTCACATTTATAGATCAAGAATATTGAAATGAATTTGCAAATGAATATAAAACTGGTTTCTTCTAGAGTGGGTAGAGAAGTCAATTGAAACTATACTTGACAAAATTTGTCTCTCAGTTTTCTGTAAGATACCTTTTACCTTTACATGGTTGTAAAATACAGCCTTGTCAAAGACAAAGGCGCTCATCTCTTAAAATCATACAATCCACAGAGCCCCCATCATTCCATTAAAAGGTTGTCCATTAATCTCATTTGCTTATTCCAGTCTTAAATTTCTCCTCACAGTCTTAAGAAATAAGTGAAGTATTAAAGTAGCTATTATAAGACTTTGTGTTTAAGGTACTTGATATCTGTATTAGGGGAAAGTCTGGGGACAGTGAAATCTAACTTGAACACTTCAATGTATGGTGTTTTTCCACACTATATGCTTTTCACAGATGTATGCAAACTAGCAGTTTGAAGGGATTTCAGGGCAAGGAGTGAGGAATAAAGTCCAATATAGCTAGATATTACTGAATTGAATCACTATTTCTACTCCTCATACAATAAATAAGCAATATTGCAACAAAAGCTATCTGTTATACCTGTTTTAGAGTACCCCATTTATGTCACTTAATGAAGGAACAACAGAATGACTCTCAGGTAGCCTGGCCATAGGCAATGCTGACATGTGGTGGTTCAAGAGTCACGAAAGAGTTCTGTGTGGTAGTCTTTTTCATGTAGAGAAGTTCCCTCTCTGGAACCTGGAGTTTTCCCATCACCAACTATTTTCTATAAAGAACTTGAGGAGTCCCTTTCAAACACCAGTTACACACAAAGCCAGTGTTAGACTTTGAGGCTTTAGTTTAAGTATGTAACCTATACTTTACAGAAAGCAAGACCACAGAAGAGCTGGATATGGATAGAACATCTAGATCAGGAAGAACTCGGTCTGGAGGAGTATGGGCGAAACACAGCAATGGAAAACCTGGAACATGCAGAGTACTCTTGTAAGTGCTAGCACCCATAAGCTCTCATGATTTTTAAAGAAAGTCAATCTCAACTTGAGGCTGCTTCTGGAAGAAAAATCACTGTTTTCTAGAACTTAGACTTTTTGATCCAGGTGCTCTTACATTGGAATGTAAAGGCAAAATCCTAACTGCAGACACATTTAGTTCTTCACTTTCTCTAATATGTATTACAGCTGTTATATGATGACAAATAAACCACACAATGAAACAGATTTATGCTGCCAAGAAATCATGATCACCAACATCAATTCCTTTTTCAACAAAGTCCCACAAACTCACTGTAATCTTTTGCTAATTCATTCTCTCTTTCTATCTAGTGCCTATTTTGACTTTTACCACTCCTCTTTACAGAGAAAGCAGACACCATTTAGATAGGAGCCCCAACAATTTTCTGCAAATCTGATTTTCACAACTACACTTCCCCATGTATGTATGTATATGTGTGTGTGTGTGTGTGTATATGTGGAGGCTGACAAAGATTCAGTCAAAACATCGCTTCTCACAATGTTCTCTCTCTTTATTCTCTCATATATTCTGTGGTAATGCCTTCAGTTATTATACATCGTTTTCTCTCAAATTTAAATGTTTTGTCCAGTAACAACTTTTGGATCACTAAACATATTTAGTAAACTAACTTTAAGGAATCACTGCTTAGATGGTTATCTCAACATCAACGTCAAAATTTAAGCCCATAATATTTTTCCCTAGCAAACTTCTCAATTTGCACATTCATCATGTATTCTTCCCACTAAACAGGCCTATTTTCCAAGTTCAGCTAATGGTACAACTATTCTAATAAGGTTTTCCTCATATCCAACCTGTTTATACCCCATTTAAAAAAAAAATCCTAAATACAACTTTAATGGCTACACTGTTCTCTAGTTCACTGAAATAGAACAAATGACCAGAATTCTTCATCCAAATCATCAAGATGTCAGCTACCCTCCCTTGCCACAGTTCACACAGTTAGGAAGAACTCATGCTGCTATTCTCCTGCTGAAGACTCTCAAAACCCATTGACTCTACCTGAAAACCCCAAATTCCTAATGTGGTTTTTAAGTTAGTGAAGGAATGGAGATCAGTGATTACGAGTATGGGACCTGACTCCTCCTTCTTGAGTTCAGACTCTAAGCAAGTGTCTACCCCATCTGGGTCCCAGATTTTGATGGCTTCCGTAAGAAGTTTTCTCCAGGTGAACAATGAGTCTATGGTCTTAGAAAAGAAGAGAGAGAACATTAAAGTAGCAAATAATTATTAAGAAATCTAATTTCATGTTTGAAAATCAATGAGCAAAGGTAACCTAACCTAAGCTGTAAGTGACTGATTTAGAGAGACAAAGAGACAGAGAGAAAGAGAGAGACTAAGTGGTGACCGCTTTGAGAGATCAAAAGAGAAGATGTTCTTTGTTATACCACTCTCTTCTGTCTTGGTTAGCACAGTCTCATATACACTTCTTCTAAAATAAGGCTAGTACTATTAACTTCACCTACTCTCTAAGGACAATAAATTTGGCCACTTGCTAGTGATAGCCCTTAATACATTTTCCAACTCCTTCCATTCTTTAAATTCTCCCTTCTTATTTAATGCGATATTGCTTCCCTATCTTTCTTGTAAGATGAAATGTTTTTCACTACTCTATTGAGGTATAATTTACATATCATAAACTCACCCATGTGAACTTTAGCAAATGTATCAAGTCGTGTAACCATCACTATAATCAATTTTAGAACATTTAACCACCTCAGTAAGATTCCCCATACCCCTTGCAGTTAATCCTCCATTTCATCCCCAGCCCCAGGAAACCACTAATCTATTTTCTCTCTTTATAGATTTTTGCCTTTTCTGGACATTTCATATGAATATGTGGTTTTTATGGCTGGCTTATTTCACTTAACATAATGTTTTTGAGGTTTATCTTTGTGGTAGCATATATTAATAGTTTATTCATTTTTATTGCTGAATACCATCCTACTGTATAAAAGATGTGTCACACTTTTTGTAGCCATTTTCCAGTCAATAGACATTTGAGTAGTTTCCACTTTTCGGCTATTGTGAATAATGCTGCAATGGAAGCTAACATAAAAGGTTTTGTTTAGAAATGTATTTTTATTTCGGTAGATACTTAGGAGTGGAATTGCTAAGTTGTATGTCTAAATTTTTAAGAAACTGGTGAACTGTTTTCCATAGTGGGTGACCCATGTTTTGTCAGTTGAATTTTATCTTAAAATCAAACAGACACACACACACACACAAATGTTCTTTACTCCAAGGCTTTAATGTGGGGAGAAAGAAAAGTTTGTAATTATTTTATTTTAAATATGTATTTAAAACTGGATTAAATCTATATTTCTTTTAAAATAATATTAATTGTAAACTAAGCTACTGAGTTAGTAAAAGGGTTGGGTGAATATAGGTGGGGTGATACAGCGGGGAGGTTGGAGAAACACTACATGAATCAATTCTATGTCATTATCCAATTTTAGAAACTTTAATTTTTGAACTTTTTTTTCTTAGAATTAAGAATGAATCATTGAAACACATTGGCTTCAATTTACCAGTGGCTCTTGCTCTCTGCTTTTTTGTGTTGAGAAAAATTTTGCATCCAGATCTTTGTGCAGGCTCAATGGAAAGAAGGACGCTGATTGATGAGTCTGCCCTGATCAGTGAGAAGGGGGTTGTTTTATTATTTGGCTATTTATTTGCTTTCTAGTACTGAGGGTTAATGTGTTTCCGCTTAGAAAAAGAAGCACTGAATGAAAACCTATTAAAAAATCATCAAATAACAGATAATTTTTGTTCCACAAGAATGAATTTCTAGTGGTTAACTTCGGGCAGAATTATGGTGGTATCGGGGCAGAGCCTCCTTAAAAATATGCTTCACCTCAAATCATGTGAGTCAACATTTTTCAGTTTCAGTTATTAATTTTAACCATTATAATCTGTGATTTTTAATCCAAAAACTTGTGGTTTTCTGCTTGCCTTCCACTTGGATCTGCCTCATCTCCTGCATGTTTATTTCTGCTTAACCTTTTCATGACAACATTAACCAAAGGGGGGTTTTAGGAGCACAATATGCATATAATTTTTTTTGGGGGGGGGGTGGGGAGTCAGCCAAAATCACAGATTTCCAGTCTTACACAATAGAAGATTTTCAATTTGACCAACCCTTCCCACCCACTGTGGTGAGTGTTCTCTTTTACAGCCATCAGCATTCTCAAGGCAGCTGAATATGAGTCTGTAATTACAAGGGAAACAATGGCTGCAGGGCAGGAAATGTGCATGAAATATAATGCAGCTGAGAGCAGCATTAGCCCAAAGTGCTCTAATGGTTTTAGGACCTCACCAGGTGGTAAGCCATCTCCCTGGATTTTCATTTCCACCCACCATTTACCAGGTAACCTTTGCCCAGTCACTTACCTTCCCAGGGTGCTGTCCTCAGAATGGATGATGGGATTGGTCATTTGCTGGCCTGGCAGGGGGATCTCCCAGCTGGATGAGGTCATGCAGACAAAGCTTACAGAAAGTGGTAAGCCTTCATTATATGGGCAGAAACAGAGCAGCAGCGGGAGGAAGGTCTACTTCAAAGCTGAGTCTACAGGGAGGGAGAGATGGTGATTAGATGGTAAGTCTTGAAGGGCCCTGAATAAAGCGTTCCTGTCTCTGTATCACCCATAGCATGGCTTTTCTCAGTGGGAAAAACTGACGCAGTTGAATTATTTCCCTACTAAAATGCATGAATAATATGTAACAGAAAGAACATTTTTTTATCCCCTCAGCATTTTTCCAACTTAAATGTGTATGTGAATTACCTGGACATTTTGTTAAAATGCAGATCCCCATTCAGTAGCTCTGTGTTGGGGCCTGAGATTCTTTTGTCTTTTTTTTTTTTTTTTTTTTTTTTTTGAGACGGAGTCTCGCTCTGTCGCCCAGGCTGGGGTGCAGTGGCGCAATCTCCGCTCACTGCAAGCTCCGCTTACCGGGTTCACGCCATTCTCCTGCCTCAGCCTCCAGAGTAGCTGGGACTACAGGAGCCCGCCACCAAGCCCAGGTAATTTCTTGTATTTTTAGTAGAGATGGGGTTTTACCGTGTTAGTCAGCATGGTCTCTATCTCCTAACCTCATGATCTGCCCGCCTCGGCCTCCCAAAGTGCTTGAATTACAGGTATGAGCCACCGCGCCCGGCCCAGAGTTTCTGTATTTCTAACGAGCTCCGAGGTTAGCCAGTGCTGTTGGTCATAGGATCATATTTTGAATGGCAAGTCTCTATCATATACTCCTCCTCATTTTTTTGTGGGGTGAAGAAATGAGACCCAAAGTGGTACAGTGATTTAGTCAAGACATCATAGGTACCTTTACTGGCAGGATGAGTCTAGTCCCTGGGGTCTCCTCAAGTTCTTTCCCTAACCCCAGCTCTCCTCATAGGAGCAACAGGAAGCAGCAGCAGGAGCACTTACAGAAGGCAATATGGTGGCTGAATAGATACAGGCCCTAACAGAATATGATTGCAGCAAACAGGAACAAAGGGGACAGATTAAGGACTGGATTATATGCTTTAGTGAACATTCAGCCTGCTGAGGAGTGTTTGGAGCTGAGTATTCTACCTTCAGTTAGCAGCCAATTTGGAGTAAATAATTTTGCTTCTAGGCTGCCACTACTCTCAGTTATATTGCCAGGAGGTCTAGAATGATCTGAAGATTGCTTCTAGCTCTGGCATTTTATGATTCTCTAATGACTTCAAATCTGCCAGAACTGAATGATTGATTATTCATCTGTTTTGTTTTGCTTTTCTTTTGTTTCTTTGCTCTGCCTCCAGGGAGTATAACACCTAAGAGACAAGAAAAACGCTAGCGCAAGACCAACAGGTTTTAGAAACCTATGCTACTTGCTCACATGTTGTTTTGTCCTACATTTTCAGAAAAATGTGGTAAAGAGGTCTTGAGTAGATAGAAACCAATAAACTTGGGTTCAAATTCCAAAATAAACAGTAAATAAAGGCTTCGACCATTGTACATGAGGATGGGAAACAGAAGATGGTATCTTTATGTGGTACATGTTTTCATTCTGCATCACTGTTGAAAATACACATCATAAAAATGCTAATGCCAAAATACCCTTGTTAAGATACACCATTTTCCCGCTCATATTTATAACTCTAGCTTAGCTACAATTGGCTAGGGAAATTGATTCTACTAGAACACGTAGATAAGTGTATTCCTTGTGCTTTATAAAGTATGCTTCCTATGCTTGAGTTATCATTTACTCAAACCATATTTTCTTCCTCACTAAAAGAGGAAAATTGTCCAAATCTAATCATATCAACAGTTTCCTGTTTCATTTTATTATTATTGTATTTTTAATGCCCGGTTTAGTTAATGAGATTTGAAAGTCTTATAATTAGAACATTTGAAATAGAATTCATTAAGAGGCAGATATTTTTCTACTGTATTCAGAAAATTACATTCTAATAAAATAGGAATTTGATTTGAGAAATTTCTAATACAAATTGATTTTTACATTAATGATTTCAGTATTCAGTTCTATGAAAGGAGAAAGACTGGTTCTGCATGTAGGTTAGACATGAATGAAAATAAGTGAAAATAAGTAGTTTCACTCCTGCACCATGCACAACCCCATATGAGACTCTGTGGGGTCACAATAGTATGATTCCTGCCTGTTGAAGATTCACTGTCTAGCCAGAAAGATGACTGACATATATGAACCAATTAGAGAGCAACATGAGATAAAACAGAATTAAATTAGTACAATGTTGTATTTTGCAGACTGCCAGAGATAGCTTCATTTGGAGACCTAGGAGAACACTGGACCAAGAAAAATGTCAATGAAAGCAAGGGGTAACATGAACCCCCACTTAAATTGAGAAGGGTAGAAAGCAGAACTCATCTAATTCATGATGATACAATTCTCTCTAGTTGCATATAGTTTTATTTGTCTTTGGTTTTTGTTTCCTTTTAAAATAGACTTTCTATGGTCATTACCAGTGTTTAGAGAAAGAAACTCAGAATCAGAACACCTGGATTCAAGCCCAGGTTTCTGCTATGCAGAAAATTTGCACTTAGCATGCACCTGAGAGAACAATCATTCCCAAGGAAGTAGGAACAGATAATAATGAACTCGCTTTCATTGAAATAAACAAATGTCCTCCTTTCGGTTGAAAAAGACGAGAGTCATTTTTGAGGAGAGTACATTATCTGTCATTCAGATTTATTTTACTGTCCAGATCCCATCTGGATTTATGTACTGAGTGTGGTGTTGAATAGGGAGGATGTAAGAAAAAAATAATAAAGAGCTGCTTTATTTCCTAAAGTCACTAAGACATTGGGATGTGAGCAGCACCACTGTGTTGTGTCAGAGTGTTCCAACTGAAACCAGAAACATTTAGTTTTTCATCTCCTGGATGCCAATTCCTAGCTACAGTGGGCTCTGGCAGAAAAAGTTGCTTCCTAGATGAAAGAGGAGAAGCTGAAAGATGCCCGGCAAGATGCCTCAGTCCTTCCTGGAAGACCATGAAGTCCAGTGAAGCTATCGGTACTCAACAGCAGAAGCCCGGAGAGGAAAGAAACACCAATGCCACGCAGTAACTAACTGGGAAGCTTACTAGACTTGTGCGTAGACACGAATGCACATGAGACACTCTGGGGATTCTCAGCTGGATTGATGTAGAGGTATTCAAGAAGGAGTTGGAGGGGAGAAATAGATGAAAGGAAACAGTAAAATCTGGGTTATTCTTCGAAGCCCCAGACCCTTATCTGAGGACTAAGGCTACTCTTAATGTGTACAGTATGTTGATAGCTTTCCATCTTCTTTATGTTTACGAAATTTTTGAAAAGTAATTGTTTTTAATCTTCTCTTTATATTTATATAAACTTTTTTCAAATTTTCATATATTTTCTTACTGTATTTTATTTACAAATAAAATTATACAATACAAAGAATATAATATTAAATATTTTATAATAAATGCATTTTATTTACAAATAAAATAATACAATACAAAGAATATAATATTAAATATTTTATAATAAATGCATTTTATTTACAAATAAAATAATACAATACAAAGAACATAATTATAATATTAAATATTAAAATATTTTATTTACAAATAAAATAATACAATACAAATATACAAAAAAACCACATATTGCTTTATTTATTTATTTATAGATAGTGTCTCAGTCTGTTGCCCAGGCTGGAGTGCAGTGGCCCAATCTCGGCTCACTGCAACCTCAGCCTCCTGGGCTCGAGTGATCCTTCCACCTCAGCCTCCTGCGTAGCTGGGACTACAGGTGTGCCACCGTGCCCAGCTAATTTCAAAATTTTTTGTTGAAATGAGGTTTCATCATGTGGTCCCGGCCAGTCTCAAACTTCTGGGCTGAAGCTAGTCACCCACCTCAGTCCCCTAAAATGCTGGGATTATAGGTGTAAGTCACTGTGCTTGGCTGGCATTATTTATTAAATTCATAGTTTTCTATTAGTATATGGTACAGCATCTCTTCCAGTTCAAGCTGAGGGTGGGAACTTGGCTCTCACTCCCACAATCTTACATTATTTCTATCATGTGATTTCATTTTAGTAGCACTTGGTATCATCCTTTGGTTTGGGCTTCCAAGAATGATTTCCCCACAATTTTAATTAAAATGTACCTTTGTCCAAAGGGAAGGAGAATATATTGTTTTTGAAATGATAAATGACTCAAGTGAGGCTTTGAAACATTCTTCCACAAGCTTGTTTGAACTATAGCTTGTGAGACAAACCTATTGCCTCTCATGTGAAAAATCTAAAAGGTGAGGAATATTCTGGCCATTTTGAAGTCTCGTGAAGAAGAAATTAACCAAGGGAAAATAAGCAAGAGAGAGCAAAATAGAGCAAGGGAGTAAGAGGCATCACCCACCTTCTTTCTGTCCTATTGGTCCAAAATAGCCCTGATTACTTAATTTCTTCTGTCATGTCTACTAGCGTCTATAAAATGTAATGGATTTTTTTAAAAAAAACTTCCCTTGGTTAAGCTGCTTTGAGTTTTTGTCACTTGCTATCAAAAAAATTCTAAGACATCACTCAAATATGATTGAGATATTTATTGCAATTCTGTCATCTTCCTAATATCATTCTCTTATCTTTTCCTGTTGTGTGATAACTAGAATGTCACTAATTTGAAAGGAATGCTTCCTACATTTTCTATTTTTATAATAATAATAGTAATAAATAATAAAAGAACATTGGAAGCAATGAATTTCCCTCCAGGTATAAGTTTGGTCTACTTCATAGGTCCTGTCTTTATTTTTAATATTCCCTCTCTAGAATGCTATGAGTACTTACAATCTTGTTTTATTTAGATATCAGTTATTT
The DNA here is from genome assembly GCF_043159975.1 of Macaca nemestrina. Taxonomy (NCBI): domain Eukaryota; kingdom Metazoa; phylum Chordata; class Mammalia; order Primates; family Cercopithecidae; genus Macaca; species Macaca nemestrina. The sequence continues at coordinate 48,344,280 of NC_092143.1, forward strand.
AGTTCAACATAGACAGCATGACTTATAATTTTGAAAATGCTTATTGTATTTTCTATGAATCAAAAATTATTAGTAGGGTGATGGTCGTAGGCTGATATAGCTGTAGGGTGGTGATTTTAGTACATATCCATTAAATATGTTGTGAACTTGCTACTATTGCCTTCTATTGATGAGGACAGTTTTTTGAGAAACTTTGAAGAAAGAATGTTAAGTGCTTATCATTACTTTCTTTAGAATATTTTCCTTTTATATCATATATAGTTATAGTATTTAGTTGTTTGGATGATAAAAATTTATTTTCTTTTCAAATTTCAATGAACATACATTACTTTTATAATCAGAAAATGAAATATTGCAAACATAATCTATCTTTGTTATCTTTATATAGTATTCATATAAATAGGCTGAATAACACCTTACTCATTGTATCCTACAATTTGCTTTGTCTGCCTGACATTTATTAGCTGTGTAGGTACAAGTGATTTAACCTCACCAGATCTCAATTTACTCATCTGTAAAGTATGGATATTAATATGAACTTCATATGATCTGTTTAGGAGTACAAAATGAGAATGTTTCAGTCTGAATATAAGGTCAATTCAAGAAACAGGAAAGCTTGAAATTTACAGGAATGTTTAATTTTCTGTCATTTTTCTATAGTTCTAAACACAATGCTTTCTCAACCACAAATGCCTAAAGATCAAGAAAGAGCAGAGCACATTATTTCATTGCTCTTGACTCAGCTGGATAGGAAACATATCTAAAGTTAAGACAAATAAAATTTACATTCCCTCAAACCCTTCATTCTCTAAAATTTGTTCTACCTTCCTGAACTTCAGAGTCACAACATCCTTGTCAGTTTGATGGGCTTAATAGCTCTTTGGTAGGTTTCATGTGAAAGATTTAATCTTTTACGGACCCAAAGTGGGTACTCAGTGAATTGTGAAGGTGGCTATGTCTTGGGGGCCAAGTGCATGTAGGGCGTGACGCTGTTGAATGTCTTGGGCAGAGTATTGAGCATAAAACTGAGAAGCCCCTTTCTCTTTCTAGGTCTGTTCCAAACAGAGCTGTATGATCCTGTGGGCTATCACTTAATATTTCCAATACTTTGTCTCTTCCTCTAATACATTTTTATCAGAATTCTTTCCTGACCACCTCAACTGGTTTTATGAAGACCAAAGGGTACAATGGATGTGACTGAACTTTCTACTTGCCTACTTTATACTCCGTGGTATTGTACTTTGAACACTCCAAGTTTCTTAGCTTGGGAATTGAGAACTTTAATGGTCGGGTCTCCTCCTATTCTGACTAAATTTATTTTATATCCCACCTCAAATCTTTGCCTCAGTCATACTAAGTTACCTGAGGTTCCCCACAGTCACCATTTTTTGCATAATGGGGTCCCCTGCAGGGAATAGTCCCTCCTATGACTTCTCTCCAATCTCTTTGTTGGACTTAGTGTTTTTGGAAACTTAGGCCCCAACCCTCATGTCACCTCAGGCTGAAAAACATATTGAATTTTCCAAGGATGGGCTGATACCATTTACCAAATTATCTTGCCCTTAATTATCTTTGTATTTATTTACATCTCTCAAAAGTACGTGAGTATGGTTTCCCAGAGTCTGTCCTGGAATAAATTGCACAAACTTAAAATTGCATTAGCTTTGTTGAGTAGATAAAATAGTAAACCATGTAGATACCCCAATATTGTTTTAATGATTATAAATAATCATTTTAAATATAAATTCTGAGTAGGTGGGTGGGTAAATAAAGTCTTCGTGGAGCAAGACAATGCAATAATAGATATTTTTTTAAAGTTTAAAAAATTTTTAAATACTGAACCCATATAAAGTGTCATCGGGTAAAACAATCATATATGAAGAATTATGTTTTGAGCTGGAAAACTTTTAAAGAAGCTCTTTGTTTTCTAAAGCATTCCTTTGCAAAGGTGAAGGGTCAAAGATGCCATGCCTCTCTCTGTTTCCTGACGATTGCTGGGGCTAGGAAAATTCTTTCTTTTGACTCTACTGCCATCTCTTGTTCAAAGAAGTAATCACATTTCTATTATTTTTCAGTGTGACATTAGATCACTTGCACATCAAAAGTGCTAACCTTTGGCCCTACCCCAAAATCTGTTGGGTGTGGGCCTGTAGTCTTGCATTTTCAACAAGCTGTCCAATAAGAAAGGAACATACTGGGCAAAGGACTTAATGTATGCATCCATTGTTAGTGTGTACAAGGCTCTGCACTAAGCAGGGGCTGAGTTTCCTATTACTTAAATGAAAGTACTATCACAGAGGGTTTATTTTTGACTCATTGATATGAGTCTTTTACTTTCTCTTGAGCCGTCCCTACTACCAGACCACTCCTCACTACCAAGCCCCAACTTGAAGAGATAGAATGTTAAGTGCTTATCATTACTTTCTTTAGAATATTTTCCTTTTATATTATATATAGTTACAGTATTTAGTTGTTGGATGATAAAAATTTATTTTTCTTTCAAATTCCAATGAAAATATGTTACTTTTATAATCAGAAAGTGAAATATTACAAAGATAATCTATCTTTGTTATCTTTATATGCTATTCATATAAATGGACTGAATAACATCTTACTCACTGTATCCTACAATTTGCTTTGTCTGCCTGACATTTATTAACTATGTAGGTACAAGTGATTTAACCTCACTGGATCTCAATTTCCTCATCTGTAAAGTATGAATATTAATATGAACTTCATATGATCTGTTTAGGAGTACAAAATGAGAATGTTTCAGTCTGAATATAAGGTCAATTGGGTGGAAAAGAACAAATTTTAAACCTCACATCACTTTTGGTTGTATTTTATTTTGTTTTTGCTGGGTTCATTCAAAGATATATCTATTTATTTATCCAAGTCTGTGTAAACCATGGGGTAGGAGAAAACCAGTGTTCATTTATTCGGCTCCCATCAGTGTTTTAACTTCAAATACTTCTTTCTCTGTTTCTAACATTTTACCTGTATTAAAGACTCATTCCTTTGAAATAAAGTTTCTGCTTCACCAAAATAAGCAAATAACCTTTGGAGTGGTGATATATTAAATAGTTTTAAGTCATTAATATTTACCAGGCCAGGCGCAGTGGCTCACGCCTGTAATCCCAGCATTTTGGGAGGCCAAGGTGGGCAGATCACCTGAGGTCAGGAGTTCGATACCAGCCTGGCTAACATGGTAAAACCCCGTCTCTACTAAAAATACAAAAATTACCCAGCGTGGTGGCAGGTGCCTGTAATCCCAGCTACTCAGGAGGCTGGGGCAGGAGAATTGCTTGGACCTGGGAGGCGGAGGTTGCAGTGAGCTGAGATCGCACCATTGCACTCCCGCCTGGGGGACAAGAGCGAGACTTCTTCTCAAAAACAAAGAAAGAAACAAACAACAAACAAAAAAACATTTACCATGAAGAAGTTTCTAAATGAACTTATCTATATCCAGTAAAGAGAGATTGGAGTACTGAGACCATGGAATTATAGGGTGGATAAATCTATGTTTGGAGGAAGGAGTAAAGACACATGGATACAGTTCAGGAAGGGCACTATTTCGCCGTGTGTGTGAGGGAAGGACTGTAATATCTGGAGCAGCATCAGAAAGTCAACCATCAAGAGCTAGAATGATATTTAAGAATGGTTAGAAAATACTCATATGTCAATCTTTGCATTGTGTAATTTTGTCCAAAGCTGACTCTGAATATCACAAGGACATATTCTATGCCTTCACTTTAGGATGCTCCAAATTCTAATCTTGCTTATCATAATTCTGGTGATCTCATTAAAGCTCATGTTCATTCTCTATCCACAAATCTTAAAAAATAGCTGTGATAATAAATAGCTATTACATCATTTTATAGTCAATTATTAATGATATGTAGAAAATTAGAGAATTGTGCCTGTTGATAAGCATCCAATTCTGGTTGAATTGAATTTTTAGCTATATGAGAGAGAGCTGAGCTGATATAGCTAAACACTGAGATGTGTGTGTGTATGTATATATATGTATATCAGCTATATATATATAGTTGCTATAGCTAAAAATATAATTATTTATACTGCATATTTATTATACTTTTCTATTCTACTGGTTATATTATAGATCTATATCACCTATGTATATATATATCATCTATGTGTATATATGTATCAGTTGTGTGTGTGTGTATATATATATCAGCTGTGTGTGTGTGTGTGTGTATATATATATGGTCAGTTTATTCTCTTTGAAGGCAGACACCCTTAACTTCTTACATAAAGATAGCTTTAAATATTTTATCACTATTTATCATGTTAGTATGCTGTAAGTTTCTGGTAGAAAATCTCTATCAAGCTAAGAGAGCATGATATAGAAAGATTGGATTTTATTAAATGATTTTTTTCAGCATAAACTAAAATGATGGTTTTTTTTAATTGGTTAATATTTTTAAAATTATTTTATTATTGCTTAGAATAAACTTACAATATTTTATTTTGAATTTATGTTGTTACATTTATAGGTGAGATTGGCCTTTTTTCTGTATATTTGTGCATATAAATGTGTGTGATTGTGCATATAGAAATGCTTGTAGCCTTATAATATCTTATTTTGTTTTGATGCTGATGTTATTGCAAACTGATAGTTTATGTTGTGAAATATTGTTTCATTATGTTTTGGAACAGTGTATTTAACATATCTGCATCATCTGTTTCTTAACTGGTATAATTTTTTCATCATTCTTTCAGTGACTGGTATCTTTTCTAGAGTAGATCTTTGTTTATATTTCGAATTACTTCTATAGTGATTGGACTCCTCAAATTCTATTGTTCTTCTGGAATAATATATTTTCTAGAAAACATATAATCTATCTAACTTTTTCATAATTGTGTAAAGTTTTCCATAATAAATTTTATAATTTTGATATTTTAATTATAGTGGGAAGTGACTAAAGTTCTATGCAGGGAACACCTAATGTGATCTACATATTTAGTGTAATTTCATTTATTTACATACCTATAGAAAACTGTACACATTGTAAGGATACAGCTTGATGAGTACTCATAAACAAATCTGTAACTAGCACCCTGATCAAGCAACACACTACCAAAACTCTTTGCACGGTTTCTACCTGTCCACTGCCTGCCTAGAGTCATTGCTATTCTGACTTTTAGCACCATAGATTAGTTTTGACTGCTTTAGAATTTTACATTATTGAAATTTGGTTATGTACTTTTTTCTGTCTTGTGTTCTTTGCTTAAAATAATTTTGCGAGATTCATTTACATTGTCGCAGGTAGTGTAGGTAGTTCATTCTTATTGCTGTACAATGTATCATTGTATAAATATATCATTATTTATTCTACTGTTAATTTATATATTATATTTTTCTATTCTACTGGTTATTTATTATTTTCAGTTCAGGACTCTTTAGGATAATTTTTATGAAGATTCTTGTCCATATATTTTAGTGAATATAAAAATCTATTAGGTATGGAAGAAGCAATTGTTGGGTCTGAAACTACATGTATGCTCAACCTTATACTATCAAAAAGTTTTTCAGAGTGGTTACATCAGCATTGTTTGGAAGTTTCTGTTGATATACAGCTTAACTGACACTAGGTAATTTTTTTTAATTACTATTTCATTGTGCTGTGGAAATTAACTATAGTTTTTCTTAGTATATGCCAGATAACCAATTACATTGATAATCTTTCATATGTTTATTAGTTAAATGCATATTTTATTTGTTGAAGTATCCGAGTCTTTTGCCAATATTTGTATTAGGTTTTCTACCTCTTACTGATTTGTAGTTTATTACATACATTCTGGATACAAATTTTTAAAATCCGATTTATGAATTTCAAATATCTTCTCATATTCTGTGGCTTACAGTTTTATTCCCTTAATAGTGCCCTTAGATGAACAGACATTCTTCATATTAATGCAATTCGATATATTATTTTTTCCTTCCCATGTTATTTTTAATATATTGTTTGACAGATCTTTCTTTATCACAAAGTCATTTCTCCTTAATTTCCTTAAAAGCTTTTTTAGCTTTTTATATTAACATTAATATCTGGAACTAATTTTTGATTATGATGGGAGATGACAGTTGTCACAATCCATTTTTTTCCTCTTTGGATCATCAATTTATCCAGCACTATTTACAGGAAATTCCATCACTTCTTTGTTTTACTATAGTTTCATCTTTGTCATAAATTAGGTGATCATATATTTGAGTCTCCTTCTGGACCCTTCACAATTAATTTTATATATTGACTTGTTATGAAACAATTTTACAAAATTCTTTAATTCTGATAATTTGTAAATTATTTAAAATTTTTGTATATATAAAATTATGCTATTTATATACATGAACACTTGCTAATATTCATGAACACTTGTTCTATTTATTCACATCTTTCTGAGACTGAAATTTTCTTTGTGGAAAATGCATAACTCTAGATTTATTTTTTCTGGCAGATTACTCTAATTTTCTATTTCATCTTGTTTCCATTTTCCAAATTTTTAGTTACTTTGACATTTGTCACTTTGTTTGAATTTTTAAATTTATTAGCAAAAATTTTTAAATAAAATTATTTTTTAATGATTTAATGTCTGTAAGATCTGTGGTGATGTCTCCTATTCATTTAGTCTTTAATTGGAGCTTATAGTCCATTTATACTTAATATAATTACTGATATTTGGTGTATAATAATTTGGCCTTACTATTTACTATGCTTTTTTCTCTTGTTCTCAACATCTTTTGAATTAATAATTATTTATTATTCTGTTTCCCCTCTATTGGCTTTGAAATTATATATATTTTTATATATTATATATACACATAAATATATATTTATATATATAAATATATATAATTACATATATATATATATATGCTACCCCAGAGAAGAGAACCTCAGATGCATACTGACTTACTGAAGACTAAAATAACTTGTTATATTTATTCTACCTAAAATAAGAACATTATTTAAACTCCATTAATATTTATCTTATATGCAATTTTTGACTTATATACAATTTATATTTGTATTTAGAATCCCTATAGGATATTATTTAGATATTCCTTTTTGTTCATTTTTTAATTGTTCTTTATTCCTATATCCCTGTCTTTCCAATAGATAATTTTTATTTTGTGTGAAGAACATGTTTAACTATCTCATTTAACTAAGGTTTACTGGTTAAAAAAAAATTCCTTTGGCTCTTGTATGATTGAAAAGATATTTATGCCCTTGTAAGTATATTTTAAATCATACTACAACCATCTGATCTTCCACAAACCTCACAAAAACAAGCAATGAGGAAAGAATTCCTTGTTTAATAAATGGTTCTGGGAAAACTGGCTAGCCATACACAGAAAACTGAAACTGGACCTCTTCCTTATACCTTATGCAAAAATTAACTCAAGATGGATTAAAGACTTAAGTGTGAAACCCAAAACCATAAAAACCCTAGAAATAAACCAAGGCAATACCTTTCAGTACATAGGCTTGGGCAAAGACTTCATGATTAAAACACCAAAAGCAATTACAGCAAAAGCCAAAACTGACAAATGGGATCCAATTAAACAAAAGAGCTTCTGCACAGAAAAGGAAAATAGCATCAGAATGAACAGGAAGCCTATAGAATGACAGAACATTTTCGTAATCTACCTATATGACAAAGGTCTAGAATCTGCAAGGAACTTAAACAAATTAACAAGAAAAAAACAATCCCATCAATAAATGGGCAAAGAATATGAACAGAAACTTCTCAAAAGAAGACATGTATGCAGCCAATAAACATATGAAAAAAGCTCATCATCACTGATCATTAGAGAAATGCAAATGAAAACCACAATGAGACACCATCTCATGCCACTCAGAATGGCGATTCTTAAAAGGTCAACAACAATAGATGCTGCTGAGGATGTCGAGAGATATGAACGATTTTATACTGTTGATGGGAATGTAAATTAGTCCAGCCATTGTGAAAGACAGTGTAACGATTCCTCAAGGATCTAGAATGAGAAATAAACCCTGCAATCCCATTACTGGGTATATACCCAAAGGATTATAAATCATTCTACTATAAAGACACATGCATACGTATGTTTATTGTAGCACTACTTCCAATATCAAAGACTTGGAACCAACCAAAATGCCCATCAATGATAGACTGGATAAAGAAAATGTGGCACATATACACCATGGAATACTATGCTGCCATTAAAAAAAGAATGAGTTCATGTCGTTTGAAAGGACATGGATGAAGCTAGAAGCCATCATCCTCGCAGCTAACACAGGAATAGAAAACCAAACACTGCATATTCTCACTCACAAGTGGGAGTTGAACAATGAGAACACATGGACATAGGGAGGAGAACATCATACACTAGGGCTTGTTAGGGGGTAGGGGGCAAGGGGAGGGAAAGAATTAAGACAAATACCTAATACACGTGGGACTTAAAACCTAGATGACAGGTTGATAGGCACGGCAACCCACCATGACTCATGTATACCTATGTAACAAACCTGCACATTCTGTACATGTATCGCAGAACATAGAGTTAAAAAAGAAAGAAGAAGAAAAGATATTTACTTCATACTAATCCTACAGTATAATTGAGTATTAGATTTTAGCTGGCAAGTATTTTACTTCAGGGCTTTGAATTCATGTATTCAAATATGATAATCAGAATCCCAATAGTTTTACATGTTTGAAAATCAAACATAATATTGAACATGTGAGATCTGAAAAGTAACCAAATGTAAAATATGTTACTATATGTATATATGTATATACATACTTTGATTTTTTAGAAGATTGTACTATTTTGAAAGCAGAGATTTTATGTTCAAAAAATTTATGAAAGATAAAAGAGTAAATCACATCATTTTCCAGCAAACAGGGAGATAAGTTTTCACCAACAGATACTCACTGAAGTTACTTCAAAAAGATGTGCTTCAAACGGAGAATATTGAACCCCAAAGGAAGAACTCAAATGCAAGAAAGAATGGGAGTAATAAATTGGTCAGTACATAAAGAAATTTAAATGAACATCAACTTCATAGGAAATGATAGAAATAACAAATTAGGAGAAGGAACAAAAACAAATTTGAACTAAAATTCTTGAAAATACAAGCACGTGATATTAGAAAGGACGATTGGAAGTAGGAAACGATAATAACTCTAGTCGTAGCCTTCTCTAAGTACACAAGCAAAAAATTTAAGGGTAACTCTAAGCACAAACCAAATGGGACTCTTTTATATCCCATGTTCTTCCACTTTTCTGTTCTTTATGAGGGCCATAATGTTATATTATGGATTGTTCATTATTGAGGTGAATGAAAGTGCAGCTGTACTGAGAGGAAGTGGAGATATTGTAAAGTGAGACAAGGGTCCAGTCTTCTCAGAGGTAGGAAAGAGTTTATTGCAGAAGTTAAGATGGAGTGTTACCTGCTTCTCTCTTATGCTGGAGAAGATTGTGTAAGACAGTATCTTTGTCTTCTCAGTTTAGATCTTATAGAAGGCACAGAGACCAAGTGCGGATAGCAATATAAGAGTTAGCAATAGCCTAAGATGAGATTTTCCAATATTCATGTGAAATTTTGAGATCAAGTTTAAGCTTGGGAGAAAATGATTGAATGCCTATTGTAAGCTTTTATTCTAACATGAAATATAGAGTACATTTAAGGTTCAATAAGTCAAAATACTGGTGATTATCATAAAAGAAAAAATAAGCTGAGATTTTTCCTATTCTTTTTATTAAATAATGTTTTTGATAAAATAAAAAATATACATTTACTGTAATTTCTGCTTAATGAATTCAATTGTACTTCCGTGTTTTTCATCAGATTTGTCTCACATCTGAATTCAAGCAAAGGCATCCCTGTCTTCAGCATAACCATCAATTTAGAAGGAGAGAGAAAAATTTAGCATCAATGCTGCCTTGAACGCCAAACAACAAAATTGGACAGTGCACATGGGAAGAGAAATGTACTCAACCTTCCTTCGACCCATGCACTTCCTCATGTCCCTTTATACTCCTTCTGCAGCAGTCATACAGGGTTATTTTTAGCTTTTCATCTACTCTTTTAGAAAAGAATGAGAGTATGATTCAAAACTGGGACATGAACAAATATTTAAAGATGATACAATTTCCAAACAATTAGCCAAATAACAGTGTGGGGGAGTACATCTCACATGAGGAATTACAGTTCTAAAACACAAGGGAGGATGATATACTAAAAAAAGTTTCTAATATCCCAAGTTATTACAAGTAGAAGAACACAATGTATGCTAGCAGTAGTGGTGAGGATTAAGGATAGAGAGGTAAGGAGGGGCTAGATCGTGAAGGACTCTATGTGGGAGTTCGTATTATAGTCTGAAGATATTGGAAGAAATACTGGAGAGAGTTACACAGAGATGCACTCATATTTGTTTGTTTATTCATATTTTAAATATAATACCTATTACATTTACTTTATATTATGTGTTAAAATAATCATTCTGTATAGATAAAAGAATAAAAAAATAACTTTTGAAATTAGAATAGAAGCAATGAGCTCAGTTAGGATCAAGCAGCTCTTGCACAAACTCAGAGAGTACATAACAGCCTAAACTAGGATGAAGGCTGCTGGAATTGAATGAAAGGTATAGGTTTAAAAATATATATAAGTAAATAGAACTGGTGATCTGTGGAGGGTGAATATAGCAAGAGGAAGCCAAAGTAGTCAGTGGCAACTATTAGACTTTTATTTTAGTTGCGAGGTAGCTAATAATAGCATTCATTTATATTTCGAATATGCATATGCCTGAAACACACACACAAACACACAGACACATACACACACCCTCACCCACAGGTTTTAGATAGTAAGTTCAATTGTTAGAGTAGAATTGAGTTGGTGATGCTTTTGCAATGTGAAAATAGAAATACAATATCATAATGTGCAGTGGAAATATAGGAGCACAGGAAGAAAATCTAAACTGAAGACCAAGATTTGGGAGTCATCCATAGACAAGTCCCCATGAGGAAAAATGAGATTAGCAAAAGAGGCTGTAGAAGTAAGAAAGACCTAAGCAAAACCAACATTGTGGTATCAGTGATGCCAAGAGAGAAGATTTTGAGTAAGAAATCATGGTTAGTTATGACAAAGAACAAGAAGTTCAATCTCTAAATCGAAGGACCCTAACCCCTGTGTGGGCTCTTTCCCTACAGAGAAGATATGCTGTGCATTCAAATTAACTAGAAGACATTATGTGGTCAGCCTTTCCTTTCTTCTGAGACAGTTCTACGTATGTTTTCCCAAGCCCCAGGACGTTGTCTAGTTGTCCTTCAGAGATTCGTTCTCGAGCTGTTATCAGCCAAATCAGTCTGCGGGAGGACCAAGAAAAGAGAGGCACTCGCAACATTGAAGAGTTGCCACATCCTGACAGCTGTATCTGTTACTTTATACACATTAACTCACAAAAATTCTCACAAAAAAAAAATATATATAACCATATATTGTGGGTATTTGACTGATTTTTAAGGTGAAAAATTGAAGATAAGAGAAACAAATAAGTTTCTAAAATTACACAGCTGGTAAGTGATTTTTTTCTTAAATTTGAAGGCCCGTTCTTTTTCCTAAGTGACTTCCAGAGACTTCTCTTGCAAAAATTAATATTTCTATTGGTTCACGGCTTGAAGGGAAGACACATTAAACCACTGAACTCTCTCATCCTGGAATATTGAGAGTAGAATAGTTGTCCTTTAGGGGACTTCTTTCCCATATTGTCCATAATTAAGAAAATACATTTTTCTTATTTGTCCATGACACTGGTGACTAAGGATCTTACTATAAGTATACTAAAAAAATGTTTGAGTAGAAATACTGGGCAGGTGTATGTTGTTTATGTATGGCTACAAGGTCTTATAGTTTGAAATTCAAAGCCCTTCATAAATTAGCCTGTGTCTAGTTTTACATTTGACATATATAATGGCCACAATTAGCCATGTTAGCTGCTGCTTTCTACACACAGTGTTTCATTTATCGTCTCCTAGAGGATCTTTTTTTTTTTTATTGTCACTTTTCTTCTATTACTGTTATCACTCCTACTGCCTTTAAAGCCCTCTGATTTCTGACATTTTTGGCTTCAAAATGCTTCAGTATTTCAGCAGGTACACATGGACATACAGAAGGGAATAACAGACACTGGGAACTCCAAAAGGAGGGAGGTTAGGAGGGAGGTGATGATTGACAAATAAACTATTGGGTACAAAGTTCACTATTTTGGTCATGGATACGTGAGAAGCACAGATCTCATTGCTACACGACATATTTATATAACAAATTTGCACATGTACCCCGAGTCTACTTTTTAAACAAGGAAAGCATGAAAACATGCTTCAGTTTCTGACTTTACCACTTCTAGGAACTTGTTCTTCTCAATCTGCATTATATAGCACCACTGGCAGATAGAAAGTATTTCTATTATATTTATTAATTAATTGATTATTTCCCTGTATACTTTGAATCACAGTTTATTTTAAATGTTATTTTAATTTTATTGAGATATACTTTACCTGAAGTAAAATGTCGAGATGGTCAGAGTAGTTTGATGAGTTTTGGCAAACATATACACACAAATCAAGATCAAGAACACCTTTATTACTCCAAAAAGTTTATGACCCTTTTCATCAATATTTTTGCAAGGTCCCCTCTATTCAGATTTCTATCACCATCAATTATTTTTGCTGGGATAGATTTTTATTTAAATTTGCATTGAAATTTTGTTTTGTTCCTATAAAGGTATAATTTAAACATGGTGAAATGCCCAGCTCTTAAGCGTATGGTTTGGTGAGAGCTGACGATTTGACAAATATGAACACTTGGGTAGCTCACACATTTGTCAAGACAGAACAATTTTATCATTAGTTATTAAGAAAGCATTTATAAGAAACTACAAAATGTTTTTAAAATAGTAATACTATTTTTTTTTTACTTATATCTGCAATGTATGAGATTTTGTTTGCTTCACATACTTTCCAACATTGGATGTTGTCTTTTTTTATTTTTATCATTTTAGAAGATGGTACTGGTATATTGTGGTTTTAATTTGCATTTTCTCGGTGACTATATTAGTTTTCTGTAGTTGCTATAACAAATTAACATAAATTCAATCAGTTGAAACAACTAAAATTTAATCTTTCACTTTTCTGGAGGCCAAAGTCTGAAACCCAGGAGACGGCAGGGCTGTACTTCCTCTAAAGATTCCCAATTCTAGAAGCTCTTAGCATTCCTTGACTTGGAATCTAATTGCTCCAATTTCTGTCTGCTCTCTTCACATTGTCCTCAGCTCTGTATCTATCTGTTCCTCTGTTTATCTCTGATGAGAAAACTTGTTATTGGATTTAGGGCCCACTCAGATAATCCAGGACAGTCTTCTTATATCAAAATCTTTAAATAATTACATCTGTGAATGTTAATAACATTTACAGAATCCAGAGATTGGGACATGAGCATATCTTTTGAGAGCCACCATTTACTCTACTATGATGAATGATGTTGAATATCTTTTCTTGTGGTGCTTGGCTATTCATATGCCTTCCTAGGTGAAGCATAACTTGCCCATTTTTAATTGAAATGTTTAATTTCTCATTACTTATTTGTGTAAATCTTTTATATATTCTGAAGAGAAATTCCTTTTTTCTCTCCTCCTCTCTCTGTTTGAAAATATGTCATATTTTTACTCAGTCTTTAGCTTGTTTATTTATCGTGACCACCCCTGCCTGTGGCACAGAGAGAATGCATACAGAAATGTGCCTGCCAGTGTCCTGCTCCTGTGCCAACATAACTACCAACACAATCACATACACAGTTGCCATCTGGGCCTCCTGCACCACTCTAGTCATGTTACCTGTGCCACTGTGATGAATTATCACAGGGAGGCAGGCATCCTGGCACCTGTTGGCACCCTGCCACAGTGAATGAGCATGCACCTCAACACTGCAGCTGCTGCTAGAACATGTGAATGAGCACAGATGCTGCTGTCACCACACTACAAAATGATTTGGCCAATACTACCCATTGGAGTGTAATGACCAGTGGTCTGGAAGCACCTCATCCCCTCCCACTCCAACACAGTGGATTCCTAACCTTGAGGAGCCAGAGAAAAAAGTCTGGCCAACACAAGTCCCCCAGACTTAGAGAGCACAGTCTGGGAGTTGGGAGCTGAATGTTGGCCCTCCCTTCTAGAAATAAAGTCAATTGGCTGAATCCACCTTATACCACAATCAGACCCTCAAAGTTACCAAACAGAATAAAAGAAAAAATCCAAAGGTGAGCAACTTAAAAGATTGAAAACATCAACCTTTTAAGATGAGAAAGAACCAGTTGTCAACAAGAATTCTGACAACTCAAAAAGCTGGAGTACTTTCTTTATTTCAAACTACTTCTCCACCTCCCCAACACTGGTTCTGAACTGGGCGGAGATGTCTGAAATCACAGGAATATAATTCAGAATATGAATAAGAACAAAAATCATTGAGATAAGGAATATGCTGACACCAAAACCAAGGAAGCTGAGAATCACAATAAAATGATGCAGGAGGTGACAGACAAAATAGCCAGTATAGAAAAAAACATAACAGACCTAATAGAGTTGAAAAACACACTACAAGAATTTCATAATGTAATCACAAGTATTAATAGCAGAATAGACCAAGTACAGGAAAGAATATCAGAGCTTGAAAACCAACTTTCTGAAATAAAACAGTCAGACAAAAATAGAGAAAAAAAAATTAAGAAAAGAAGAAACAAAACCTTCAAGAAATATGGGATTATGTAAATAGATCGAATCTCTGACTCATTGGTGTCCTTGAAAGGCAAGCAGAGTATAAGCACTTTGGAAAGCATATTTCAGGATTTCATCAACGAGAACTTCCCCAACTTAGCTAGACGGACCAACATTCAAATTCAGGAAATGCAGAGAACCCCAGTAAGATACTTGATGAGAAAATTATGCTCAAGACACATAATCATCAGATTCTCCAATGCTGATATAAAAGAAAAAATGTTAAAGACACCTGGAGAGAAAGGCCAGTCACCTACAAAGAAAAGCCCATCAGAGAAAGAGCAGACACTCTACAAGTCATAAAAGATTGGAGGCCAATACTCATTATTCTTAAACAAAAGATATTCCAACCCAGAATTTTATATCCAGCTAAACTAAGCTTCATAAGCAAAGGAGAAATAAGACCTTTAAACAAGCAAATACTGAGGGAATTTATTGCCACCACACTTACCTTGCAAGACCTCCTGAAGGAAGCACTAAATATAGAAAGGAAAGACCATTATCAGCCACTACAAAAACACATTGAAATACACAGACCAATGACACTATAAAACAAGCACATAAACAAGTCTGCATAATAACCAGTTAACATCATGATCAAATCCACACACATCAATAGTAACTTTGAATGTAAATGAGTTAAATGCCCCAATTAAAAGACACAGAGTGGCAAGCTGGATAAAGAACCAAAGTCCATTGACATGCTGTCTTCAAGAGATTCATCTGATATGCAAAGACACACATAGGTTAAAATAAATGGATGGAGGAAAATTTACCAAGAAAATAGAAAACAACAACAACAAAAAGCAGAGGCTGCAATTCTAGTTTCTGACAAAACAGACTTTAAACCAACAATGATCAAAAAAGACAAAAAGGAGCATTACATAGTGGTAAAAAGTTCTATTAAACAAGAATATCTAACTATTCTCAATATATATTCACCTAACACAAGAGAACCCAGAATCATAAAACAAATTCTTAAGGACCTTCAAAGAGACTTAAACTCGCACACAATAATAGTGGGAAACTTTAGTCTCCACTGACAATATTAGATCATCAAGGCAGAAAATTAACAAAAATATTCAGGCCTTGAACTCAGCACTGGATCAAATGGACCTGATAAATATCTTCAGAATGCTCCAACCTGAAACAATAGGATATATATTCTCATCTTCACATGTTGCATACTCTAAAATCCAGACATAAAACACTCCTCATCAAATTTAAAACAACTGAAATCATAACAACCACTCTCTCAGATCAGAGCACAATCACATTAGAAATCAAGCCTATGGAATTAGCTCAAAACCATACAATCACATGGAAAGTGAATAACTTGCTCCTGAATGACTTTTGGGTAAATGAAATTAAGGCAGAAATCAAGTTTTTTAAACTAATGAGAACAAAGATACAACATACCACAATTTCTGTGACACAGCTAAGACAGTGTTAAGAGGGAAATTGACAGCACTAAATGCCTGCATCAAAAAGTCCAAAAGATCTCAAATTAACAACCTAACATCACAATTAGAGGAGCTAGAAAAACAAGAGCAAACAAACCCCAAGGCTAGAGACAGACAAGAAATAGCCAAAATCAGAGCTGAACTGAAGGTGACTGAGCCACAAAAGACCATTCAAAAGATCAAACAATCTAGGAGTTTTTTTTTTTTTAATTTTTTAAAAATAGATAGATTGCTAGCTAGACAAATAAAGAAGGAAATAGAGAAGATTAAAATAAACACAATTAAAAATGACAAAGGGGATATTACCACTGACCTTACAGAAATACAAATAACCAGAGAATATTATGAACACCTTTGTGCACAGAAACTAGAAAATCTAAAAGAAATGAATAAATTTTTGGCACACACACTCTCCCAAGACTGAGCCAGGAAGAAATCAAATCCCTGAAGAGGTCAATAACAAGCTCCAAAAGCGAACCAGTAATAAATAGCCTACCAAACAAAAAAATAAGCCCAGGACGAGACTGACAGACAGATTCACAGCCAAATTCTATATGAACAAAGAAGAGCTGGTACCATTCCTACTGAAACTATTCCAAAAAATTAAAGAGTAAAAACTCATTTCTAACTTATTCCATGAGGCCAGCATCATCCTGATACCAAAACCTGGCAGAGACACAACAGCAACAACAATAACAAATCTTCGGGCCACTATCTTTGATTAACATTGAAGCAGAAGTCCTCAACAAAATACTGGGAAACTTAACCCAGCAGCACGTCAAAAAACTTATCCAACACAATCAAGTAGGCTTTATATTTGGGTAACAAGTTTAGTTCAACCTAGCAAACCAATAAATGTAACTCATTACATAAACCATGGGTGGCCAACCTTTTGGCTTCCCTGGGCCACACATAAAATACACTAACAGTAACAATAGCTTATGAGCTAAAAAAAAAAAAAAAATAGGTCTGTGCATAATTTTCATGATATTACCACCACAGATAAACAAAAAAGTCCTCATGTTCAAAGAGTTGGTCACTACTGACGGAACTAAAAACAAAAACTACATGATTATCTCCATTTTAGTACTGGGTATTTTGTTTTCTTACTATTAAGTTTTGGTAGTCCTTATATTCTGAATATAAGTCCTTTATTAAGTATATGTTTTACAATTATGTTCTCACAGTTTTGTGTAGTTATTTTTTTAAAATCTGATAAAGTCAAATTTACCTTCTTTTATTTTTACTTTATTTTGTGACTGCTTTTTCTGGTGTTATATTTAGATGTTGTTGCCTAACGTGAGGTCAGAAAATACAAATATTTGGAGATAAATTGGCCCAATTGGTTTTTCTAAAAGTTTTCTACTTTAAGGTTTTATCTTTTGGACAATGACACATTTGACACATTTTGAGTTAATTTTAACATACATTGTGAGGAGTTGAGGAAATTTTTTTGGGAATATACATATGCAAATTTCAACATTACACGTCAAGACTACCCCTTCTCCACTAAATTGCAATTGCAACTACGTCAAAATCAGTTGGCCATTTATGTGTGAATCTATTTCTGAGCTCATTATTCTATTCCTTTGATCTAGCTGTTGATCTTTGCCAATACTATATTAATAATTGTTTCTTTGTAAGTCTTAAAGTTGAGTAGTCTTGATCCTTTCTGTAAAATATATATATATATATATATTTTATATATATATATATATTCTAGATCTTTTACCTTTTCGTATGAATTTTAAAGTTAAATTGTCAGTTTATACCAATATCCACAGGCTGTGATTTTGACCAGGATTACATTTAACCCAAGAATTAACTGGTGGAGAACTTACATTTTACAATATTGAGTCTCTGACATTTTAAAATGGTATATTCCTTCGTTAATTTAAGTCTCTTTTAACTTCTCTCAGCAATGTTTGTATAGTATTTAGAGTATAGTCAGACACATCTATTGTCAGATTTACCCCTAAGTATTTTATATTTTTGATGCTATTGTAAATAGCATTTTTAGTATTTCAATTTTCATTTGTTAGTTGCTAGATTACAAGACAAAACTGATTTTTATGTATTGACCCTATGTACTACAAACTTGCTAAACTAACATCAGTTTTAGTAGTTTTATTCTTAATTCCATTGGATTGTCTACAGAAATGATCTTATCATTTAGAAATAAAAATGGTTGTTCTTAATTTTTTAAAATATCAATACCTTTTATTTCCTTTTTTCTTTTTGCACTAACTAGAAAATTCATAAAAATATTGAAAATAAGTAGTGAGATCAGAGAGCTTGTCTTATTCCTGATCTTAGGGGGAAGGCATTCAGACCTTTCATCTTTGATATAATGAGGTTTTTTTGTTGTTTGCTTTGTTTTTTTAGATGCTATTTATTAAGTTGATAATATTTATCTCTACTTCAATTTTGCTGAAATTCTAAAATATGGAATGGGTACTGGATTTTGTCAATTATATTTATTTGTGAATATTAAACCCACCTCACATTCCTAGAATAAACTTCTTACCTAGAATAAATTTCATGTTATAATGATAATTTGTGTGTGTTATACATATCATATATACATATATATATATAGCTGTGTTTGATTGGCTAAAATTTTGTTAAGACTATTTACATCTCAATAAAGGATATTGCTCTGTAGTTTTTTAAGTAAAGCCTTCTTTTTCTTCTATATTAAGGTAATACTAGCCTTTATTGATGAATTGAAAAATATTTTCTCCTTTTCAACTTTTTAGAAGAGTTTGTGTTAAATTAACATTACATTATTTCTTCCTCAATTGTTCAGAACTCTGGTTCTAAATAAAGCCATCTGGTTTTGGTTCTGGAAGCCTTCCTTCCTTCCTTCCTTCCTCCCTCCCTTCCTTCCCTTCCTTCCCTTCCTTCCCTTCCTTCCCTTCCTTCCCTTCCTTCCTTTCTTCTATTTCTTCCTTCTTCCCTCTGTCACTCTCTCCCTCTTTCAAAAATTTTAAATACGAATAGAATATTTTAAATTTAAATAGGATTATTCAGATTTTAATATTTATTCTTAAGTAAGCTTTGGGAGTTTTAGGCTCTCAAGTAATTTTTCCTGGTTTTGGTCATGTTTTTATTAAACATTTATTAGCATTAACACTATTCATCATACATGTTGCGTATTCCTAATGCAAAAATCCACAATTTGAAATTCTCCAAAATCTAAAATTTTCTGAGTGCCTATATGATACTATAAGTTATACTACAACATTGTTTTTTCACTGTATTAATGGAATGCCATTTTTTACTGTTAAGCACTTCTGTGTGAATAAATGTTGGAAAATGATTGCTTGTTGAGAGCATACAAATACGGAGTCAGGAATGATGGCGATAATAAACAATCATAGATTACCCACAAGGGTGGCTGAGATGGTGACATCATTGCTTTCTAATGGTTCAATGTATACAAACTTTGTTTCATGCACAAAATTATTTAAAATATTATATAAAATTAGCTTTAGGCTATGTGACTAAGGTGTGTATGAAACATAAATGATTTTCATGTTTAGACTTGGGTTTATTTCCAAGATATTATCTAAATATTTGAATTTTCCAAAATATTAAAAACAACCCTGAAATCTGATGCACTTCTCTTCCCAAGTATGTTAGATAAGGGATACTCGATCTGTATTTTCATGTTATCCTCTTACTATCTGAATCTGTAGAGACATGACCTTTCTCATTCCTGATATTAATAATTTGTTCCTTCTTTTTTTTCTACTGACCAGTCTAGCTGGAGCTTCATCCATTTTATTGATTAAAAGCAACAACTTTCTTCTAAAAAAATTTTGTTTCATTGACTATTTTTCTGTTTGCTATTTTATTGATTTCCACTCATGTCTACTATTTCCTTTATTTTCTTATTTGGGCTCTCTTTTTCCAGTTTCTAAAGGTAGAAACTGAGATCATTGATTTGAGGCCTCTCTTGGTTTCTAATATGATCCACTGCATTCTAAGCTGTGCTTTGATGTCATTCTACATAATTATATATGTAGTGTTTTTATTTTCATTAATTTCAGAACACTTTCTAATTTCTCAATGATATGTTCCTTTTTTACCCAAGTGCTATTTAAAAGTGTGTTATTTAGTTTCTAAATATTTAGGGGTTTTTCAGATGTCTTTTTCTTCATTTCCTACTGAACTCCATTGTGACCTCAGACCATACTTTTTGTGAAAAATTGTTTTACATTTGTTAAGACATGTTTTATAGCTAGAATATGGACTAATTTACTTATTCTATTCTATATTCTAAGCTATAAAACATGTCTTAACAAATTTATAGTTGTGTTTTATAGCTTAGAATATGGACTAAATGTGTCTTTTTCTGTTGTTGGGTGAAATAATCAATAAGCATCAATTAGGTCAGGTTGGTTGGTAGTATTGTTAAGGTCTTTTATGTTTGTACTTCTTTTCTGTCACTTGTTCTAACAAGATATTATAGATAGATAGATAGATAGATAGATAGATAGATAGATAGATAGATATAGATATATATAATAATTGAGAGATGCGTATGTGAAGCTCCAACTCATAAATTTGACAATTTCTTCTTGCAGTTGTATTAGTTTTTGCTTCCTTTATTCTCAAAGCTACTTTTGCTGCATGGAATTTTATGTTCTCCTAATGAATTGACTTCTTTATAATTATGAAATGAACTTACTTACTTATCATTGGCAAAAATAACATTAATATACTCACTCATGCTTTCCTCTGATTAGTTTTAGCTTAGTGTATCACATTTTATCCTGTTACTTGTGACATAACCTTACGTTTAAATGTAGGGTGGGTTTGTTTGTAGGCAGCATACATGTGGATTATGCTCTTTTTTCCCATCTAACAATTTATTCCTTTTAATTGGATGTTTAAACTATTTATGTTTTATTTGATCATATATTTTATTTGTTTTAACCTGTCATCTTTCAATTTATTTATTTTTTCTAACTATTCTTTGCTCCTTCTTCTTTTTCTGTATTCTTTTGAAATAATTGTATAATTTTTATGATTTCCTTTAACTTCCTTGACAGCTTATGAGCCATAACGATTTATTGTTTTATTCTAATAGATGCATTGGGGTTTATAATATATCACTTTAACTTACCACAATCTACGTCGAAGTTGTATTACACCACTGTACGTATAATAAAAGTACACTGCAACAATAAACTTCCAATTTCCCACTCCAGCTTTTGTGCTATTGATGTCATTCATTTTAATTCTTTAGATATTAACTCCCACAATCAATTGTTATTTTTAAAATAATTATGTTTCAAATAAATTTAAATAATACTTCAAAGTTATATATATTTATATATTTATAAATAATACTTCAAAGCTTTATGTATTTAAATAATACTTCAAAGTTTTATATATTTACGAAGTTTTATATATTTACCTAGTTACACTATTCCAGTAACTTTCATTCCTTTGTGTAGATTCAGATTTACATATGGTATCACTTTCCTTCTGTCTGAAGAGCTTCTTCTTTCAATATGTCTTGTAGTATGGGTGTCTCTTGCAGCATTGGTATTTCTGAAATGTCCTTATTTTCATTGTCATTTATGAATGACACTTTCTCAGAATATAGTATTTTAGGTTATAAGCTTTTTTTTTCCTTTTGATACTGATAAAAGAAAAACTTTAGCTAAATAAAATGTACAGGAGTTTAGTTGAGAAATGAACGATTTGTGAATTGGGCAGTCCCCAGAATCACAACAGAATCACAGAAACTCCAGAGCAGTCACATGGTGGAAGATTTATAGACGAGAGAGAGAGAGAGAGACAGAGAGAAATAGAGATGATATACAGAAATTGGAAGTGAGGTACAGAATGGCTGGCTCGGCATATACATTATTTGAACATAGTTTGAACACTCAGCAGTGTTGAAGTATGGCGGCTGGGACTGGCCAAGACTTTTTACAAGAGCACACTATACTAACATAGGTTTTCAATTTTTTCTGCTTATTAAGCTAGGTTACAGTTCATCCACAAGGACTCAAATGTAGAAGTATAGAATCTTTCTCAGGCCATATTCAGTAAGCTTTAAAAGTACTTTATATATTTTGTTTCACTGTCTTCTTGTTTGCATTGTTTTCTATAAAAAAATCTGCCTCAACCCGTATCTTGGTTCTTCTGTAGGTAATACATTTCTTTCTTATGCTTCATTTCATATTTTTCTGCCTTATTAGTGGCTTTGCACAATTTCATTATGATGTAACTTTGTGTAGTTTTCGTCATGTTTTCTATATTTGGAATTCATTGAGCTTTCTAGATACGTGGACTTTGAATTTTTAACAAATTTGATAATTTTATGACCATTATTTTTTAAATATTTTTGCTTTTCTTTACAAAACTCTAATTACCTATACATTAATGTGCTTGAAGTTTCCAAGAACTCACCAATGCTCTGCTCAATTTTTCAGTGTTTTTACTTCCTGTGCTTTATTTGCAAGTTTTTATTGCTGCGGCAGTATGGAAGGTAACCCCAGGCAGAAATCCAGTGTGGGTTTAATACTCACCTCATGTGTTTTTTTGTTTTCTCTCAAGGATCTCAATGTTGTGATACCTATTATCTGATGCCTGAAATAGCTGATTCACATATTTTGTACTGTTTGGGTTTTTTTAGTGGTGTTGGGGTAAGTTCATTAGCTAAAACTCTATTATGAGTAGAACTGGAAATATTCCTATCATATATTTTTGAATAAAAACATGAGCATCATTAATAGATTAAAAGCTTCTTAGAATCTGAGGCCATGTATTAAACTTCTATGTAAATTAAGTATAGCATTTCACTAGAATAGCATTAAATAAATGTCTCTTAATATGATGTTTCCATTTTTTTTTACTTAAAAATGAAATAATGACCAGAAAAGGGATCATTAAAACCATAAAGCTATTGGCAATTGTGCTTTGTGAAAGAAAAATATCTTGAATCCCCAAGATCACTAAGGAAAACTCAAGCTGGAAACTGCTTATGGCAAACCTGCCTCCGATTCTATTCAAGGTTATCCCTCTGCTCACTGAGATAGATGAATATATGATTGCCTTTTTTGGAAAGGCTAATCAGAAAGTCAAAAGAATGCAACCCTTTGTATCTTACCTATCTGTGACCTGGAGGCTCCCTTACCACCTGGGGTCTTCCTGCCTTGCTTCAAGATGTCCAGCCTTTCCAGATTGAAACAATGTACTTCTCTCATAAATTAATTGATGTCCCTAAAATATCTCCCTAAAATGTATACACCCAAGCTGTTCCCTGACCACCCTGTCAGGACTTGCTGAGGCTGTGTCACGGGCACACATCCTCAACCTTGGCAAAACAAACTTTATAAATTAACTGAGATCTGTCTCAGATTTTCTGGGTTCACAGTTTCTAAGTTTTTAATATTTTCAATTTCAGAGACACGTACAGTGCAAAGATTATACAGATACAGAATCTAGTGTCTACTCATTTCACTAAAAAGTTATTGATGTCCTATAATATTTCTGAAACTTATAAAATGTAATAATAATGAGAGACACTATGCTTGACTAGGAAAAATCTGCCTACAGCTGAGAGTGTCAGTGTCCACTAGTAGAAAATTAACTAGAATAACTGACATGAAAGAAAGCGCAGGGAGATGAAATTAACAAAAGAACGCTATTTGAAAGGATGGCTATACATTTGCACATTTGAGCAAATTGGAGAGTGCATCCTGATTTCATCAACTCCAGATAATTTTTCACTATAGTTTTTAATCAAATACATAGGTTTTAAAATATTATATAATAAAAACTTTATAACTTATACATTGCTGTGGTAAGTGTTGGGCGATGAAAATTTTATTATATTCTCTATTGTGTTATAAGACATTGGTAAGGGTATATGCAGCCTAGTACGAATTCACTACCATGTCCTAGGAAAAGAGTTCCACATTCGGATAGCATTGGTGTACATTTTCCACTAGATGGCAATCTATACCTATTTGATGTCTTTAAATACAAAGCAGTTCCAACTTAAAACTGTGCACCTGATTCCTGGACTCTTATGATTAAGAGGGCCTGTTCATTCACTCATTTACTCCATTAGCACTTTCAGAGCTCCTACTATGTGTCAATATAAACACTAGCAATAAGAATAAATAAGACATAGTTGCTGTCCCGAAGTTTCTCACAGAATCCTGAGGGGAGAGACAAATATGTAACCCATTAATTAAAAGTCAAAATGATAAGTATTGTAACAAAAAGAAGCTCTCAGAGCTCCTGACTTGAGGAGCATAGCAAATATCTCTAGAGTCTTTGCCTTTCCCTAGTACTGCATTTTTCAAAAGTGGGGGCAATTTTATAACAGGAGGGTTGATATTTAAAAAGGAATCTAAGCAATATATATTTATTAAACATCTGATATACACATGCAAACCAAGATGTTAGACACTACCATAAAAAATCAGTAACTTATTCTTTCATTCATTCACTGCTTAAGAAACTTACATCAGTTGGAGAAGTTGAAAAAAGTGCATAGATAACTATAACATGGGAAATACTATATTAAGAAGCTTTAAAGTTTCTGGGGAGAGAAGGCTATGTTCTGGCTGGGGAAATCACGGAAGTCTTCATCTAAGAGGTACCATGTAAATAATCTTTTACTAGATAAAGTACCAATCAGAAAACAAAATGAGTAGGAACCTCACTTCAACCAAGAGGAATAGATGAGAGGAAAATTACCATCTGTACAAAGCCACTACTGTGTTTCTAAGGCTTTATCTGATTCTAACCATGCTGCTAACTGACCAGCTCTGTGTCCTTGGGCATGTCAGTAATTTTTCTGGGTGCCGGTTTTCACCTCCATTGAGCTGGCTAGACATACATAATCATTCTCTCTCATCTCAAAGATATTCAGTTCAACAATAAAGTGGTGGGAAAATGTAGGTTTTATTTACAGAATGGGAATTCTGCATGTCTAGCTGAAATGTAAGGTATGATGAGAGGCAGTTATGGGCTAAATTTTGTGTTTCTTAGCACCCTCATCCTTACCAAATTCATGTGGAATTCCTAATCTCCAGTACCTCCACACAGCATGTGACCGTATTTCAAGACAGAGCCTGTAAAGAGGTGATTAAGCTAAAATGAGGTCCTTAGGTTGGGCTCTAATCCAATCAGACTGATGTCCTTGTAAGGACAAAATTTGAACACACAAAGAGACATCCGCTATGCATGTGCACAGAAAGGAGACCCCGTGAGGACAAAGTAAGGAGACAGCTATCTGCAAGCCAAGAAAAAATGGCCTCGGGACAAATCTAACCTGCTGACACCTTCATCTTGAACCTTCAACCTCCAGAACTATGAGAAAATCAATTTATGTTACTTAAGTCACCCATTCTGTGGCATTTTGTTGTGACAGCCCCATGAACTAATGTAGAAGACATTGTAAAATATGCCTGGAAAAATAATCTGGGACTATTCTGTAGGATTCCTTAAAGCTGAGATAGAAATTACATAGTTAATCTGGTACTAAGAAACTATCACAAGTTACGAGCACTGGAAATGGACACTCTTGCCAGAACCCAACCATCAGCTGCTCTCTTTGAGAATAAAGATAGGATGGAAAAAGCAAGTAATGTTGAAAAGGCATTTTGAAAACCACTTGGAAAAAGAGGAAGGAAAATGGAAGTAAAGTGGCATAGCGCAGTCGAATAGTTCTTTCTAGAGCAGCAGCTAGGAGGTCATGTTCTCATGTCAGCTCTCCGGCTCAGGTCCTCAGCGACTTTGTAAAAGGTCCTTGACATTGTGGGGCTGCTGTTTCTTTGTTGGTAGCACAGAAATGTTACTAGTGGTCATCCTCCTTCTACAGGATGCTTGCTGGTCAAATATGAAACTATTGAGAAAGTACTTTAAAAATTATAGAATGCTAGACAGATATTCTATATTTTCTTAATGTTGGAAGAGACCATAAGGCCATAGAGACTAATCTGCTTACTTAAAAGTCATTAGAGAAAGTTATGGCATTATTTGTATTGAAGGCAGATCAAATATCCTGACCCCTCTCCCCTGATCTCCAACATTAATAGGTTTTTTAAAAAATTGTTCCTCTAATATATCTGAACAACTTGCCAGAATTGAATTGGCATACACTCAGGAGAAAAGTAAGAGGGAGACATTTAATTCAAGCATCCAACAAGACCTGGAAATTATTTAAATCAAAATTTAGCTATATGTTCTTAGGCAAGTAATTTAATTGCATCTGTGTATGTGTGTGTGAGGGGGTATGAATCTGTATTATATATTGTTAGAGAATATTAGAAAATCTATTTTTAAAGAGCCCAAAAGATCACTAGGTCAGTGACAATTATTGGTATTATTAAAAATTGTAGTAATAGTGTCAACATTCTTGTCAGGTTAAATCCTAGTGGTGTTTAAGAGCTAAACCATTACATTTTTACTTGTTCTAATTGTTAGAAAACCTTTTTTTTTATATTCAGTTGAATTTTGCATTCCCTGATTTCTAACCACACCCTTGTTTTCTTCCTGTCATTTTCATTTTATTTTTCAAAAAATAAATGTCTTTTCTCTTCCAAATAATAGTTCCTTAGTTGTTTGAAATCAACCCTCATGTACCTTTTAATCCTACAATCTTCAGATAAAGGGTATCAAGTTCATTGCATCAAACCACACATAAAATGATTGGCTATCTCATCCCTGCGCTAGTTGCAGTGTTCTGAATATACTGTAATGCCAGTTTCTTTAATAAGTAGTACCTGGAACTTAGCATTAAATCTCAGCTGTGGATGGACTACTGCTGAACACTTTTGAGAAATCTCCTTCCAGTCACTAGATCTTCTAATTAGCATTCCTTGTACTGTGTCATTTTACAATAGCAGATACTCAATAAATAGTCTTAGGTTTTCATATGGCTTAAATTGACATTTTAGGCTTAAATTAACATTTTAAGTAGCTATTTTCTGTTGTCCACTGCCCTTGTATATTCCAGTGAATTCAAATCTAAAGTCAAAGATGTGTGCTAAAATAGCACAGAAATTATGCCCCATGCATAAGCTATAGATAATGTTGGGTCTTATCAGTTCCCTTCTGGTGGTTAATAGAAAAATAAAGCCACTTGATAGGCATAACTAAAATTTCCATAACAACATATTATTATATATGAAGTCACTTAGAGGAATGCAAACATTTTCATGTAACAGGACAAGAAACTGTGTGACTTGCAGCACAGCTGTGAGAAATAAAGTGCTAATCTACATTACATGTGAGTATTTCATACATTTTTAATAGTATAAAAAAGTAAAATGATGAGATGATGAGATACTCACAGTGTGGATGAAAAAGAATGAGGGAGGACCCAAACCCCAGGGAACACATCTTTCCCACACCCTTTCCTCAGCTTCTCAGAGATATCCTAGCTTCACTTCTTCGTATGTGAGGTTGTCAATCAAACTAGGTGTTTTTGGTGTTGAGATGTCACTCAAAATGGACACTGTGCAAGTGAAACTGTCATTCAACATTGCTGCCTGGCAAATGGAGCTGTCAGTCATCTTGAACAGTTTAGTCTGTTAAATTGTCAATAAGATTGGCTGGTATGTACTGATAGCTGCTTCATGAGATTCAAAAAGTCTTGATTTACTCCCTAGTCTGCAGTTCCCCAACCTCTTTTTCCTTTCAATGGAAAGATACTTTTTATTTTCCAAAAGCTGATGATAACCAACAACTAAAACAGAAGGGTACAGTGAAAAGCAAACATTTAGGCTACAAATTGCTAATAAAAATGGACAAGGAACGAGGTTGGCTGCTCACTCAACTTGTCATCATTAAAGGCCAAAGAGAATGTAGTATATATAGTGTATGATAAGCATTATGGACATTAATTTATTCATGTATTAACTACATAAACCTCAATGACATATTTATTGGGAGCCAGTTGATATTTATTTGAAATAAGACATTAGTGAGTTCGGAGCAAAGCAAGACTTCAGGAGCCAACATTTTTCAACAGGCTCTGAGTAAAATGCTCCATCCTGCGGTGTCCCAATTTTGCTTCTTCCTCCATCATTCTTGACACAGTTTCACTTATGTTATGAAATTCTATTTCTGTTTACCTGCTATGTGGCTACAAGTGATGCTTCCCTCTTAATCCTTAATTTACCGGCTTCACCGGCCAAAGCTGCTTTAGTTTTAACTCTTTTCCTGTTTAGGAAAAGAAAGTGCATCTCGCTGCCAGTGTTCATTTAATTTTATACAAAAAGGCTTTCTGAGGCTGAAGCAAATCTGACTGATTTTCAATGTGAAAATAAAATATAAAAACTGTTCTTGGAGTTATTTCTAAACAGAACTAACATCAGAATCGTCTGAATCATCAGGATTGTCTATTTTGGAAAAAAACATTCAATAAATGACTATTCGGCCAAGTGCTCGAGAACAATGTTAACATGACGCGTAGAAATACTATGGTTTCTAGGATTTGACATTTTCAGCGATTGAGAATTACTATATTTTGTAAATGGAAAACATTCTGAAAGCAGAATGCTATAATTAGAATGCTGTCTTTTGTTTTTAAAGTCGATATACTAAAGCGATGCAAAAAATAATAATAAAAGTGTGATATTGTGTAGCAAAGTTTTCTCGGAGTAAACACCTGCAAGTGCCACTAGCGAGTAATCTTGGGGCAAATGGGAATAGGCTCAAAAGATTATGGCAAACGTATTGGGAGATATCGTTTGAATCTATGTCTATGAAATGTTCATTTAAAAATAATTTAAGCTGACATTAAGTTAATGTATGACTTTCCAGCTACACCTACTAATGGAAAAATGAGATATTAACCTGTAGTTTCAGCTGTAACTAGACCCCATGAAAATCCCCAAGGAAATGTATTCACCGGTAGTTTCAACTGTAACTAGACCCCATAGAAATTCCCAAGGAAATAAATTCCAGATCCATATTGGCAGAAAATGTATCTAATTTTAACTACTGTGTTAGAAACAGTCATTGTGCTCAACACGGAGTACCTTCGGTAAACAGTATTAAATAAAGGAATCTTAGCCAGACTACGGTGTGCTTTAGGAAGCTTCTATTTAATAGTAAGATAACTACAGACAGCATTTCTGGCACACATAGGACTAGTATTTGGAACAATAGAGCAACTTTCCTAGATTCTGCTTGCTCAGAATGACTCAGCCTGGTTCTACATACACTTCTGATGGCAAGGGCGGGGCACTTGGAGCAGCTGCTGCCATTGGGCAGACTGCAGCAGGAAGGCACTGGCGGTGGCGGCAGGAGCAGCTGCGGGAGCAACAGTGGCGGCAATGGGACCCTGTGTCCTGCATTTCCAAGGCAGCCAACTGCGCCACCCCCACCCTCTCATGGCCAGGCAGGACCCACTCCCAGGCCTGGAGCCTCCGTTGCAGCCTCAACCTTGCTACCCCGTGAATTCCGGGAGCCCACGAGCACCCAGTGGAAGGTGCAGCCAGGACTCACCGGGTTGACCCCAACAGCGTCAGGTTCATTTGTGCGGGGTTGGCTAGGGTGCCATGCCACCTGCACCTCACCCACTGCGGCTGCAGGGAAAAGGTGCAGGGAGGACCTTTTGGTCTGGCTGAGTAGAGAAGAGGCTGCAGAGGAGGCTGTAGAGAGGAGGCGGCAGTCCCCAGGACCTGCCCCTGGGAGCTCCCCAGGGCCCACTGCCCTCGAAGTCACTGCAGTGGGGCTGAGCCACATCTCCCACCGGCAGTGGGGGGGAGTATGGTCCAGCACAGGGGGGCGAGCAAAGAGGGGCCCAAGGAGCAGCTGGGCCCGGGGCAGTGCCGCGCGCAGGAAGGAGCCCTGCACTCCCAGGTGCAACTATAGCTGCCCAAGTCATGGCTGTGGACCCGGGCCTCCCTGTGCTCTTGGGGGCCTGGAGCAGGCATGAGCGCCCCCGTCCTGGCCGCAGCTGCTGCTGCCCAGCCTTGGCTGCAGACCCAGGCATCTCTACTCTTGGAAGGTCCCCCATTCACCTGCAGTGGAGCGGAATGCTCCCGCTTACACTCGGAGATGTCTGTTCCTGCTGCCTGGCCTCTCTCCACTCCTGGCACCCACTCTGATCTTGGAGCAAGTTTGGGGCCAAGTTTGGGGCCAAGTCTAGGTGCTGTTGCAGGCAGGCCAGGTGTGCGCATGCTCGGGGCAGGGTAACATGTCTATCTCCATTTGCTTCAGCGCCGCTCCCCTCACCCCCACCCACCAGGCTTTGGGCACAGATGAGCATGGGGAGGACAGCCGAGGGGGGAGCTGAGGGCAGCTCAGTGCTGGCCTGCATGTGTCCCTTGGCACGAACAGCCTGGGTGCTATGAATGGAGGAAGGAAGCAGGCTGGCTCCTGGGTGCAAGAGGGCCGGTCCTGGGTGAAGCTCCGCCTTCAAGCCGGGGAAGGCCTGAAGCCTAGGGACTGGGCTGCTGGTCCCACCTACTGGAGTGGGAACTTGTGGTGCTTTCTCTGGGCCCACCGTGGCCGCCCATGGACCAATCAGCCCTCACTTTCAACCCTCTGAGACCCATAAAAAGCCCTGGACTCAGTCAGATCAGAAGAGACGATGGGATGACCTGCCTACAAAGAGGAGCTACCCTCTCTACTGACAGCTGGACACTCATCAGGACACCCTGACTACAAAGAGGAGCTAGCCCACTGGGGCTCCCCTCTGAGCTGTTCTATCCCTCCATAAAACTCCTCTTTGTCTTGCTTATCCTCCACTTGTCTGTGTACATCATTCTTCCTGGACGCAAGACAAAACTTGGGACCAGCCAAATGGAAGGGCTAAAAGAGCAGAAACACCAATAGAGCTGAACCCCGCCCCTTGCTCGCCTCGTTGCAGGCTAAGAAAAGGAGAGAAGAGCTATGGCCCTTTGGGGAGTCCAGACCTGGGAGCTCCCTGAACCAGTGCTGTAACTCCCCTTATAGGGCCCTGAGGTTTCTAGAATTTCCAAGCTTCCAGGCACCCCCGTGTTCCCTGGTGCTAGCCATGGAAGCTGCTTGCAGTGAGCCTGGTCCAGCCACAGCCTCACAGGAAGCTGGGTCCTGTTCCAACACCTGGTGCTGCCCACCCCGTCACCACCGGCGTGCCTGTCTGTGCGCAGTGGCCAGACCCCATGCTTGCTCATATACCCCTGGTCACTCTGTGCCTGGCTTTTCCTTGGCAGGCATAGGATTCAGGCCAGTAGTGTGAGCCGAATGCAGTCTTCCAGGCTGAGTGGGCAAAAGGAGCCAAGAAGGCCAGAGTGAAAATCAGACAAAGCTGCCACTGTTCACAGAGGTTTCCAGCTGGTGAAGCAACATGCCAAGGATCCTATCACACTTCTGTGTTGTCCTACGCTGAAATGGTAAACCATTGCCCTGAATTTTTTATCTATACACAATTAAATTCTAAAAGGCAAGTCTCCTATGGCATGAGTAAAATTAAGACCCTGACACAGTGCCATTCTGATTCTTTCCAGTACTTCCTCTACCTAGAAATAAATGCAACCCTGCCATTTAAGACCCAACTAGAAGGCTGATGTAGCTGCCTCACCTGATTATGAATACCACTCACCTTCTCCACTTCTGATGAACTACTTTTCCCAGAAAACTGCAACTCTTTGGATATTTGGTAATATACCCATTTTTGACATATTTGGATCCTGGTTAATGAAACTCTACCACTCCCCACAATCCAGTCTCTTTCTTCAGTCCCAGGTTTTCCTCTGCCTAGTTCCTTCTCAGCCGATGCCATTCCTCTTAGAGAATTTCCACTAAAGTATGGCAAACAACCTCTACACTATTTGTTTTGATCAACTATATAAATAAAATCTTCATTTCAAATAACAAAAACTATAAGAAGTAACCTATATTTGCTCATAGATTTCATGGTATTTTCTTTCCTTTGTTTATGCTTCTTAGCTATTTCTCCTAACTATATCTTGTCTTAATTTAACTAAGCTCCCTGAGAGGAAGGTGAAAGTAATGTCAGAAGGCATTTTACAGGGAAGAAAGGAGCCTGTGTTCTACTGATAGATCGACCACTATCTTCTTGGCTGGAAAACATGAGAAGTTTGCATTAGATAATTTTTTATTTCCCTTATAGTTCTGGAATTTTCTGATCTTATATGAATGAAGAGAGGAAATGAGGAAAGTAATTTTTTTCCCTAGGAAATGGGGAATTAGGAAGTATGAAAGGTATAACAAATCCCTGTCTAGCTGATGGTAGTATTGCTCAGTGATGAGGCTCAGATGAACAACATCATGTCATCACATGCACTGTATGAATAGAATAAACCATGCATAACCTCAGTGTATTGGGATATGCCACTGATTTTGTTGAAGGTAGCTTTCATGTTTCTGGCTGTACTTTTCTTGATAGCCACCAGGTGGCATACGGATTTGATTTCCTGAACTGTAGACAGGCCTACATCTTGGAAAAAATATGCTGTAGCAGAGCTTTTCCGGGTTCACTCAAAAAATAAAGCCTTATTTTAAGAATTACATAGACAATTCTACTAGCTCAACTATCAGAGAAAATGGACTAATCTCTGTGATATATTTATATATAAAAACCTGTCAAATATGAGTCATTAATATGCAAGGGCAGAAAAAGACATTAGAGGGCAGAGAATAAGAGATATAAAAATAAAATGCTAGTGGAAGAGAGACAGAAGGAAGATGACATAAACAGAAAAAGAGAAAAGGAATATAGAAAAACGAAACTTGAAGAAAATGGAGAAATGTAAGCAAAGAGAAATAATGAGAAAGGGAAATGCGGGAAAAGAAAAAAACAATAGCATTGAGAATTCCACAGAGGAAGACTAAAGAGATAATAGTGTTCCAGAGAAAAAGACAGGGAGAGAGGCTCTGTAAGTTTTGGGGTGAATTATAGAGATTACTTCATCTTATTCTTGCTATCACAATATTTATTTTGTTTCACAAATCTTTAAAAGTTTTGCTTATAATTATATACATACTTAAACTGGCAAAATATGAGCTCCAGCAAATGAGTAGCTGGATCACTTGACTTATTGATAGCCCAAGTTGAGGCAAGAAAGAAGGATACATTCAGAGGCTTCTTGTATTGAGGCTCATATGGCCTCTTTAGAAAAAAAGGACTTTTGATGATGTAAACATTTTCACACTGTGCCTCTAAAAACATTGCTAGGCAAAAAGAATATGGCCTCCCACCACTAACCAACCCTCCAGGTCTGACATTGACATCTACTCCATGACTCAGTCAAATGTAACACTTCATAAGAAATCAAAGTGGTGATGGAGCTCCCTGATTCACACAAGTTTGGCCAGAAATTGAAAAATCAGAGCTTTGGTTAAAACAATGACTTCAAATCGCTCTCCAGCTAATTTCTCTCTATGGCCCTGAGTAATAAAGCTGGAATCAGATATAATCTCTAAATCAGAAGAGCACAGTTCTATGTCATGAAATTTAGTAGAAGTGGGTGCATCTTGGACTCTATCCGGTGGAATTTGTGAAAAGGATTGGTCAGTAACAATACAATGATCCACTGGTGTGAAACCTGAATTCAACATTCAAATAGATTTTTATAATAAAGCAAAGTCAAATAAATAGAAAAATTTTGACTGAAGGTTGTTATGTACTACATGCTTATATCCCCCAGAAGTTTAATATGTTGAAATCCTAATCCCCACTAGGATGATATTACGAGGTTGGGCCTTTGAGAGATAATTAGGTCATGAGGGTGAAGTCTTCATGATGAGATTAATTCCCTCATTACAAGAGACAAAAGAGCCTGCTCTCCCTCTCTTTCCTCTTCACCATGTGAGGATACAAGAAAACATTAAGTAACCTTCAAATTAGAAGAAAGGTCTTCAGCAGACAGTGGATCTGCCAGCACCTTAATCTTCTACTTTCCAGCCCCTAGAATTATGAAGAGTAAATGTCTGTTGTTTAAGTCAACTAGTCTAAAGTAATTTGTTGCAGTAGCCTGAAAAAACTGGCTTTAAAACAGTAGAAAAGACAATCAACTCAAACCAGCTCAAGAAAAAAAAAAAAAGAAAATATGTTTATATGTTAGTAGATAAAACCAAAAAATTCAAGGATGAAATTGGCTTCAGTTCAGTTGAATCTAGTTGTTCAAACGAGATTATAAGAGCTCTGCCTCTTTATCTCTCACTTCTAAAAATTTCTGCTTGGTCCATTTGCTCTTGGATTCAGAGACAAAATAATGTCACCTGGGTTTCTTTCCCTTCTCTCTCTCTCTCTCTCTTTCTCTTTCTCCCCACATAAGGTCTGCCTGACTTTATACTAATTGTAGTCTCTGTTCATATGGCAGGAAGCATGGCCATTCAACCTCAGATTCATGTTCTTTTAACATTGAACACTTCCTATAAAAATGTTTCTCTTCTTAACAGCTATTGCAGGACAGTTCTGGGGATGGTTCTGATTTATCTGGTATAGATTTTCTGTTCTCTCATTAATATAACCAGAAAAATAGAGTTTTCTTATTTATTATGTCCAAGGATAAATGTCCATGATTAAGGGAGATGATGTGGGTCCAGCCACATAATAGCCACACGAATAGGTTTCCCCTAAATATATATGTATGTTTGTCTATCTATCTGCCCATCAGAAAAGGAAGGAGTGCTGTGTTACAAAAACCACTGATGTCAACTATAGAAGGCCACACTAACTATTCCACAAAGACAGGTTGGGCTGTTGACCTCGGCAATTTTGTACTCTAGCACACAGGGAAATCAGGACAACCTCATTTACTGTGCAACTGTGTAATATGCCCTTTATCAGCATCTAGGAGGTCATCCTATCACTAAATGCCTCCCTTCAAGTTAAGAAGTTTTTAACATTAGCTGATTCCACCATTAATTAAAGTGGTAAAAACAATTCCAAAAATGATTGTGTTGAAAAAATTTCAGCTTAGTGTACAGAAATCAACTTATTTTAAAATTTCCACAGAATGAAAATGAAGATAAACGAAGACATTCTAAATGATATCACTGAAGTTCATTTTATATCTATTTTCAGTGTGTGGTATATGGTATTAAGTCTTAAGTATTTGTTGATAAATGAATGAATGTCATGGTCCTTAAAAGCAAAATCTGGAAGACATGGAAATTATCAGTGATCACAAGCTAACTGAGTGTAGGTGTATTCTTTAATGAACCTTCAGCAGATATTCAGTAAAGAAGAACTTCTGGGGAATGCATTCCCTTAAACGAAAGCTTATTATTTTGGTTTGGTCCCTTTGTTACTTTTTTAAAAAAAAATTATTGACTCTTGATCTTTCAAAGGTAAATTTCATCCTTTATCTCTTTTTTCAAAAGAGCACATTACACATATTTTCCTTTACTCTTGATGAGTCAGGTCCACAAGACTTAATATCATTTATCATAATGTATCCAGGTATAATTTCGTGAGGTAGGTTATTATTATAACTATATTCTTACAATAGAAAACCATTACAATTTTATATATGTATGTGTGTGTATATATATATGCATAGAAAATCTTTCATATGTATATGCAGGAAATAGAAAGTATTTACTCTCTGAAAAATTGAAACAATTGATAGTATCAATTAGGAGTAATCAAATAATACTTAAATATTTTACTGAACAACTTCTTTGTGCTTGTGCTTACCAGAGACTTAGAAGAACAATGTAAATTATAAGCCATGAAATGTTTTAGAAGAATAATGCAAATTATGCACCATGAAATGTCTTAGAAACAAACTAGAAAGTTTCTGATCTATGTGGGGAATATACCATAAATGTATTCAAGAAAATAGAGATGAAAGTAACAGCTAATGGATGCCATGAGCCCAAACAGAGATACAGATAGGAGAAAAGCCAAGTAATCAGAGAAGGTTTGGCAAAAATTGTGGTTTTTAAATTGAACCTAAAGATAGGACAAAAATATTAAGTTCATATTTTTTCTGCAGTATGGTCTTTTTCGTTTAACTGTGCCTAACTCTGTCCTGGGGTGGTTGGTCCTCTGCGGTTTGAGACTCTGAGGAATAAGACAAAGCAAAGTGAAGTTTCTGTACTGGAGATGACCAGCAGCACAAACCGCAGTAGAAGTACTTATTTTCATGAGGTCCAAGAAATAACTCTGGAAAACCAGAACTCTATATATAAATTTCAAAAGGCAGCAGTAGATCATGAATGAATAGGCAACTGAGGCAAAGATTTTGAAGAAAAAATACATCAAAATCAATCAGAATTAAAGCACATTAAGAGCAAGCCCCAAACATCCCGAGGACTCGCTATGAAAAGATGCATATGCTAAATGCAGATGCACTGGCACTGGTCATCTGCATTTAGTATATGGCACACAGGCAGTTTAATATGTTTTACAAAAGCAAAGGTGGTATGAGTAGATTGGATAAAAGAATCACAGTCTTCTAGAATCAAAAAATGTTGTAGAGGTGAATTACTCTAATTCTATTCTATAGCAAAATGAATCAAGTGTAATGTAAAGTTTTTGAGCACATATGAGCAAAATACAAATCTTCATACATCTAGTTCTGCAGATACACCCAACAGGATTCATCACTGTAATGGCTAATTTGTTTATATTATCACTTAGAGAGACCAATTAGAGGAAAATAATTTACTTCTGAGCAGTCAGTCACATTCATTTGTAAGTCCATAAATTCAGTGAAATTGATTTGGTTTCAGAAGCAGCCATTTCAGCCACAAAATCCTAGGGATTCTTCCAAGATTTGTCTATTACAAGCATTTTTGGTGGCCCTAAAAGGTGTAGTTTTAGTGTTTAGTAACTTTAGTGTATGTATTAAAGAGATTTTCCTTTTTCTACTTTCTTTTTTTACTATTCATTTATTTTTATGCCTTTTGTTTGGGTGCTACTGAAAAAGAAACAGCATTTCAATTCAACAAAAATTCTTTTGGCATATGCTAGGTAGGGTAATCACAGAAGTTATGATTCAAACGGAAACACTTTTTTAACAGCTTTACTGAAATTTAATTAACACATAAACTGCATATATTTAAAGTGTGTAATTTGCTAAGTTTGGATATAGGTATACAATTATGAAACTGTCACACAATCAAGATAGTGAACATATCACTCACAAAAGCTTTCTCGTGCCCCTCTGCAATCCTTAACTCTTGCCTCTTCTGCCCCAACCTTCCCAGGCATTCACTGAACTGTTTCTGTCACTATAAATTTCTTTGCTGTTTATAGAGTTTTCGATAAGTGGAATAACAAAATATGTATTATTTTTGTTTTATTGCTTTCACTCAGCATGATTATTCTGAGAGAGTCTTCCAAGTTATTGAATGAATCAATAGTTTGCTCCTTTTTGTTACTGAGCAATATTCCACTGAATGGATATAACATGCTTTGTCTACTCCTTGTTCTGTTTATGTACATTTGGGTTTTCGTCGGTTTTTTAGCTGTTACATATAAAGCCTGATGCGAACAGTCTTTGTATGCTTTCCTTTTGATTGGTAAATATCTAGGAACAGCATGAATTTGGGGGCACTTTGAGGTGGAAAAGTACTAGATCAGATGCCAGAAAAGCAGACATGAACCACTGTGTTCTGGGAAAA
Organism: Macaca nemestrina; assembly: GCF_043159975.1. Classification (NCBI taxonomy): domain Eukaryota; kingdom Metazoa; phylum Chordata; class Mammalia; order Primates; family Cercopithecidae; genus Macaca; species Macaca nemestrina. The sequence continues at coordinate 48,382,163 of NC_092143.1, forward strand.
CCCAGTTTTTAGTCACCCTAAGGTCAGACTACCAGAAGAGTGTTTTCAAGTTGAAAGTAATTGACCTGGCAAAAAGCTATTTTTCATTGTACTTCCATACTGCACTTGGCAATAGCATGGTGTCAGAGACTACTGGCTGTCTCCCAATACCTGTTATCTTTCAGAACAGGAGTTCAAACTGTGGCCATCGGGTTACATTTAGCCTACCACCTGTTTTTGTGAATAAAGTTTTACTGGAACATAGCCATGCTCATTCATTTACATATTGTGTATGGCTGCTTTTGAACTATAACAGCACAAATACTTAAATACATGAGACAGAGACCATATGGCCTGCAAAGCCCAAAATATCTACTATCCTAGATGTTTTATACATAAAAGTTTGCTGATTCCTGTTCTAAATTCTTAGCTATATTCTTGATTACCTAGAATAGGATCTAATTTCTAGTTTCACCTGAAGCTAAATTCTGGCTAATATCACAGAATATAAGAAGTGGTATGTGCAACTTCCAAAAATTATCTTTAAAACAAAGGGCTTAGCCATTCTCTTCCTGCCAGTGGGTCTACCTTTGTACATATTAGAATATAGCCATAGTAGCTAGAGATCCTGCAAGATCTTAGACAATGATGTGACCTTGAGTGTGGAAGGAACCTGTCTTCACAGTGCCATGGAGTATCACATCACACCTGGACGGATTTCAGCCAGGCACATATATCAAAAGTAAACTCCTACCTTGTTTAAGGTGCTTTGTTTATGGGTGGGATGATGAGTTCTATTACTCATAGCGAATGTAACCTAAAGGATATAATATCCTTTGTTGTAACCAACTTTCACATTGCACAGCATTCCGAGGGTAATCAATGCTATGGAACCTTGGGCAAGTTTCTTAATCTTGGGAGCCTCAGCAATTTCATCTCTCAATATAGTCAAAAGAGCCGTACCTCCCTAAAGGCTGAGGTGGAACTCAGATTCCTGTTCAAATTCCTTCCACTGCAAATTCATGAGTCTTCCTCACCATTATCATCCCCAAATGTGTCACCAGCCTGTGTATTCATTTTATGCAGAATTGTGTTCAGGCCTTACCAGGGGTACCAATACTAGTTGCCTTGAATAGTTTATTCTTTGTTGTAGGAAATCAGGTCAGTCCAACATTTTATCTTGATTTTGTTGACAATAATTTTGGCAGATATGCGAATTTCGTTTTGATGTCAATGTAAATGTTGTATTAAAAAGAAAAATTCAAAACCCTTGATCAAGCTATACATCCATGTTATACATCACAGATTAATAAAAATATTATCATACATGTTTATGGTATAGGCAATGTTGATAATACAAATAAATCCATGAGTACTTTATAGTCAAAATTCACAGAAGCACCAGTTTGAATAGTAACACTTTATGAAAATGAGAATTATTTTATAAAATTATTCTGATTTTATAAATTCATAACATTAAAAGAATCTCTATATATTATCTCTAATTTTTGCCTGCACTTATTTTTCTATTTTTGACATACATATATGTACAAAGAGATAAGCTAAAACAGAAACATTAATTTATTTGAAAAATGTGTATCAATATTGCCCAGTGGTAAAAAGAAAACAGCAGAAATATAATGACGATCATCACAAGAAGTCATTACTAATATTGCTGCTGCTATAGCTGCCGATGGTTTTATTGTCTTCAGGACTATGGCTACTACTAGAATTACTGCCACCATGATTAGAATATTACTGTAAAGAAAGTGGATATGGCTCAGGCTACAAAATCAGTTATACAAAAAATAAAATTACTTTTTCTTCCATTTTCTATACATCAATTTCTAGGTCCCAAACTGCCTGGCTGGCAGGAAATTCAGAGTTATTGTGGGGACTCCCTGCTTCCAGGACTGTGAAAACAGCAAAGTGTAGTGAGACCTACTTGGTCACTGCTAACCACGGTCTCAAGCCTCTGACCCTATGAGACTCTTGGGCACAGAAATAGTGTGTCAGGCTGGGAAATTACAAACGAGAGCCCAGCCTCCCTTGACACAACTATCAGCCTCTGAAGTTTTGCTGCTGCTCTAGTATACTGTCACCAAGCCACAGGTCTTGAAAACTCATTCTCTGGCCTTAGAAAAACTCCTCTCTCTTCCTCTGTCCTTTTATGGTCCTTTTGTGAAATAGTCTCTTTTCTCTCTCCTTTGCTCACTCTCTCTCTCTCTCTCTCTCTCTCTGTGTGTGTGTGTGTGTGTGTGTGTGTCAATTTTTCAACAAACCCTGGCTTTCACAAGATGAGAAAAACCCATTGATTTTTTAAAAATCTATTTTTAAGGCCAGATGCACTGTTTTATGCCTGTAATCCCAGCACTTTGGGAGATGGAGGAGGTTAGAAAACTTGAGGCCCGGAGTTCAAGACCAGCCCTGACAGTGTAGTGAGACCCCAAGTCTACAAAAATAAAAATATAAACAAAAAATTAGATAGGTGTGGTGGTACGTGCCTGTAGTCCCAGCTACCTGGGAAGCTGAAGCGGGAGGATCACTCGAGCCCAGGTATTCGAGGTTACAGTGAGTTATAATAGCACCACTGTACTCCAGCCTGAGCAACAGAGAGAGACTATCTAAAAAAAAAAAAAAAAAAAAAAAATCTATTTTCAGCCTAGCCAAGATTCCTGGAAAAAGGAAATACTAAGAATCAAACTCCAGGTTTCTTCCCCTTAGCATATTAACATTTTGGGCTGGAAAATTCTGTTATGCGGGTCTGTCATGTGCATTGCAAAGTTGTATAGTAGCATCCATTGATTCTACCATTGATGTCAATAGCACCCTTCCCCAGTAGTTAAAAACTAAAAATGTCCCCGGACATTACCAAATGTCCCATTGAGGGTAAATTAGCGCTGGTTGATATTTCTTTTTCTAATGGCTTAAAATGGAGGAAGAAAAAAAAAAGCTAAAAATATAGATTAAAATTTAATAAATTTTTTGGCCCCAGAGTTATGTTTAGAGCACTTACAATGTAACAGGCCAAGTATTCTTATGTGGTCTCATTTTATCCTCACATGAAATTTATGAGTATTGAAAGTTTCCTTGTTTTATAGTTGAAAAAAATATACTACATCATTTAGGGTCCCGTCAGAAGTCAGAAAACACACTAGCCATTTGAACAGAAATTTTTTTTTAAGTTAAAGACATTTTAGTCACGTATAATATTACTAACAAAGCAAATAAACAGTTAAAAAGAGAACTCTAAAGGAGCAGTAGGCTGCCAAAGTGGCATTGTCTGGTAGAGGTGAGAGTAGCCCTGGCTGTTTAGCATGTGTCAATATCAACGGTGGGCATGTTCCCATCACTGCTGACGCCATACTACCAACTGGACATCATGGAACTCTTGAAGAGAAGAGCACAGTCAACGTTGGCAAGCTGGTATAAGCCAGTGCCAGCAGAGTATCAACCCTTAAGTTTCACCTCAGAGCTGGTTCTACAAATATTGGAACAAATATAATTTGGATTAGCTGCTGCTACAGGAAGAAATTGCCGCTGCTGCTGGAGTGAAGAAGTGTTGCTATGGTGATAATGACAAGAAAAACAAGCAGACAGAAAGGAAAGAGTCCCTGTTCCCTTCTCCAGCCTTGCATTCTCCTTGAAGTGCAGAGCCCAACAGGGAAACACCAACAAAGCAGATGTATGGTATTTAGAGTCCTAGCTCCAGCCCCAGCATTATAAAACAGAACATTGAAACTGACAGATGATAAATTCAATAATTGACACAGATATCTAGTGACACACGAGGTCACTTATATAATTAACAAATATCAACTATCTAAGTCTATTTACCTAATAGCAGATAGACCTGAACTCAATTCTTACTTCATATGTTCTTAATTGCTATATTATATTATGAATAAGTTTCAGTAAGTTTTTTATCTTTCTTTTTTGCTCTGGGTGTTATGTTGATCTTTAACTTGCTTATCAAATATACTATAATTTCTATTTGTGGTGGTGACTCTATTTTTAAACATTTCTAACATATCCTTTGCTGCTTCTTGGAAGAAAATGCACCACAAATGAATGCAAATGAGAAATTGATTTGATGAAAATAAATGAGATCTGGCTTCTGAAAGAGCATACTTATTTTAAGTCTTCAATATATTCACATATCCATGAAACTAATAATTCAGTACGAAGAAAATCTCATGGGATCAAGCATTTCCAATTTCTGAACACAATTTTAAGATTTCCTTTCAGTTACCTAGGAAAGAAGTGTTGTATTAGGATGGCTAAATGGAGCTGGAACACTGAGAAATTCAAAGATCTCCTTCCCATCACACAAAACATTGATCAGATGGAATTGGAAAAAATATGAAGTACTATAGGTTCAGTGACACACACACAAACATCACACTCAAAATACAAAAATACTGTATAGAGAGAAGATACAGAACTTGATAGAATTTAAATTCCATTAATTGTAAGATTTTCCATTAATGGAAAATTGTAAGATTTTCCATTAATCTATTACTAAGGAAAAAGGCTGTCACTTAACTTATGACAAATACACACTTTTAAGGTATATCACAACTTCAGAATATTAAAACATGAAGAACATTTATCTTGGACTCTATGAAGTATGATATAAATAAAGGATACAATTGGATATTTGTGTTAGTAATGACATATTAAGTAAAAGGGATTCTGTACTAGTGAGAAGAATGCTTTCAGCCTTAGTATGACTCTTAGGATATAAACTTATTTATCCTTCATATGTTTTTTCTCTATCTTCATCAAATAATAAACTGAGGGGGAGTGTCATTTTTTGCCAATATATCGAATTACAATTGAACGTAAGAAAACATTTTTTTAAAGTAAGATGTATTAGTGCTCTTCAAGAAGCAGATGTCAAAATGAAATTAGACAAGGCAGAAGTCTGTTGAACTGTGGAGTAGAGGAAGAAGGAGAGAGACTTCAGACTGTGATACAGGTATCATTCTTCTTCCTGTAGTAGACAAGAGGTAAAGAAGGAGAAGGAGGCTTGAGATAGCAAGAATGTGTGACTGCAGCACTGCACCAAGACAGGTCTGGCAAAACTAATGTGAAGCCCCAAGGGTAAGTGATCTGTTGGAGGAATAACATGTCTTGTTGGAATGGGTAGGCTTTCAGGCCCTGCAATGCACTGTCATTGGCTGGGAATAGTTGCAAGAGCCATGGCCTCAGTAAAAATGAAGTAGATCCAGAAGGATAGCACCTGGACTGTCAATTATACTCCCTGCAGCAGGAGAACCGAGCAGAGCATTTTTATATCCACCATTTAAGACCCAATAAGTGCTGGAGGAAGACTGATAATTGTTTTCATTATGTGAAAATAAAATATCATCTAATGTTTTGGAATGAGATTCATTCTAAAGGGAAGAGACAAACCTTATGAACTATTTAAGTCTTTCTCAGCACTGCAATTTCATTACTACACAAATCTACATTGTGATCTACAATTGATGAAACTTTAGGAGCAAAAATCACAGCTGGAAATGAAAGACATTTATATTGCAAGATTGTTATTGAGGATGTACCAGATGATGGTGTAGGAGCAATATTTAGAAGTCTACAGATGATGCTGAATTAAGTGAAATGGTAATAATGAGCACAGTGTATTCATACACAGCACAATTTTAGCCATTTAATTACTGTGCTGGGCTAACATGATAAATGCACCTGGACACAAATCAATGGTAAATGGTTCCCAGAACAAAACATTCAAGAAAGCCACGTATACTAAACAGAATAGTGTTTGCAATATGCAGCTAGAAATACTTCTAATGATAGACCATGAAGTTTAGGCAGCAGAATTCTAATTACATATTGAAACTGGCTCTGGTAGATGAGTGAGCTACTTCCTGGTTACAAATGTGCAATTTTGGCAGGTGCTGTTAGTCTTGGAAATACAATTTTGTACACCAAATGTCTCTTTATGTCCTGAGGGAGAAGAATAAATGCCTACCTTCTCCCTTTATTGAATCTTAACTCAAAACTAGCACCCACACTTATGGCAGTTAGAAATTGTAACTGGTAAGTCCATGTTTGCCTTTCTCAAACTTTTTAACAGAGAGAAATATACATGATACCAGAAGGAAAAAGGTCATTAATAAACTGAGGACACTACACAATATTCATGCCTTTTCTCATGAACTTAGCCAACGACTACCTTTCCTTTTTCCACTATTTCTAAGATGATGGGAGCATAGGCTCATGCTCATTTTTATTTTCAAAATAACTGAACAAAAAATGCCTAGTAACACAGGGCTGAGACACTATATGATATTCAATTATTATTTACTAATATATTATTAAGTTAATACAAATTGCTTCTTTGAAGGTATCACTTTTTCACATATTGGTCTTTGGAATTCTGTGTCTTTTACTCAGTCTTAAACATAACAATTTATTTTATTTAGGATCTTGTAAAAAGATCAAACTTCCCCCTGACATATGGCTACACAGATTTGGCACATAAATTTGCAATTTTAGAGGCAATAAGCCATTAATGATTTATTAATAAGCCACTAATGATTATTGATTTATTCAATATTTCTTATGTACAGACAGAATTTGTATATCTGGAAAATGCAACAGGAGGTAAATATAGTAGGTATTTGTTGTATTTTGAGGTATGAAACGTCCAATCACACACGGAGAAACAGTTACTATATCTGTTTAGGGTTTCTGCCTCGTCCCTCACTCTCAGGATGTGCAGTTCCTAGGAAGCTGACTACAACTCCAGTCTCAGGAGTGGGACATATGGGCAATGAATATGAACCTATCAGCTCATTCTACCCCCAATCCTGGGTGGCTTGTCAATGGGTATATGCTCTTTATTAGACCAATCATAACTTTGAAGCTTCAATGCAAGTACTTTTTTTTCAAACTTTATTTATTTATGTTTAAATTGCCGTATAAAATTATATGTATCTTGTACAAGATGTTTCGAAGTGTGCATGTTTACACACACACATATATATTATATACACCTATTATGTGTGTGTGTGCCTATACGTAAAAATGGAATGGTTTACTCTAGCTAATTAACAAATACATGCCTTCACAGACTTATCACTTTTGGGTTGAGAGCACTTATCTGCTTGCTTAGCATTTTTCAAGAACGATACGTCATTATTAATTGTATTTGTTTGAGCCGTTGGGGGAGTAGATTGAATCCTGCTGACTGTAAACTCGAATGGATGTATGAGCTGGACTTGTTCCCATCATCTTGCTACCAGGTGGACCGGAGACTGAAGCCAATATAGCAGAAGGCAAAGCCAGAGATAGAGAATAAATTGAGCCCTGAACACATCATCTGATTCCAACAGTACAGTGATAGCAGAGCCAGTTCTCTCCCTAGACATTTCAGTTGTGCAAGCCAATAAATTATCTCTTTATTGGGTCAATTTGGATCACACTTTATACAGGCAACCAGAAGTGTCCTGACTTTCAGATTACCCAACAGGGGGAGATGAATGTGTTGGGGTAAGATACATTGAAATGACAAAGTAATTAGAAGTGAACGTGCAACTCATTTTGTTTAATATCATCATAACAATTCCTTTAAAATAAGCACATAATAATTGAATGAGCCAGGAATACTGACCATAACAGAATACCAGTAAGGTGATTAAGAAAAATTAGGGTGTCTTATATTATGCCAACCCCTAGAAAACTTTATCATTTCAAATAATTATCTAGATTCTTCAAGAAGGAGGAAACTATGGCAAGAAAAACATAAAAGAAAAATAATATATGAAAGAAATTTAAAAAGATTTTTCCCAAGAAAGTAGTATAAATTATGGTAAGAAGGCTGGGATGTAAAAGCTAGGAAGGGACTTTGGAGAACGAAAACTGAACTGCAGGTGACGTTACCTCAGGATGAAGGTGTTTTGAATTCCTGTCCCACATCTTCCCGTCCCATTACATCTTCTATGCCTACCTGACAATCCCTTCTCTTAATAGTGAGTGCCCTAAGTAAGCTTACTGAGGGACTCATAATTCACTCAACAGTCAACAAGTATTTCCTGAGCACCTACTCTAGGCAGGTGCTGCGTTAGCTGTGAGTGATATTGTAGCAAACACAAGGATGGGCCCTTTCCACGTAGAGCTTAAGTTCTACCAGAATACACAGTAGAAAACAATTCATTATAGAGACTTATTTTTTAAATGTTTTCAAATGTTCTATGGAAGATTATGACTAAGGGAAATGACACTATTTCTAGGCTCAGCAACTATATCCTTAAGAAAGTGGCATTAGAACGCTCCTTAGTGTAGGAGTCAACCAGGTAAAGAGGAAACCAGGAAGAGTCTTGCATCCAGAGGGAATAACATGAGTGAGACCCTGTAGTGGGAGGGAGTTAGGCATGTTTGAGAATCTGAAGAAAAACCAGTGAGGCTGAAACACTGAGGGTGCATGAAAAAGGAGCATAAGGTGAGGTGGGAGAAGGCAGGGGCTGGACCAAAAGGAACCTGGCCATGAAGGATTGAGGTCTTTGTTCTTAAAGTAATAGGACTTTACTGGGGAGTGCAATCAGAGGTGCCACATGATCAGATCTGTAATTTTAAAATATAATTCTGTGTGAATGGTTAGCGAAAAGACAGATGTGATGTTGGAAGTCGCATTAGGAAGCTCTTATAGCAACTCAAATGAGAAAGGTTTGGAGTTTATTAGGGTGTCAAAATGAGGTGAAGTCAAGCAGTTAGATTCAAGAGATGTTTAGGTAATAAGTCATAATCTTTTCATTGATTAAATATGGGAGAGGGGCAGATAAAGACTGAGAAATGCTTACAGTCATCCCTAGCTTTCTGGTTTGCATGAAAAGTGGAGGTTTTTTTTTCCCAGTCCATAGATACCAAAAATAGTCTTGATAGATGCCCAATAGCATATGTTCACTTCTGTCAGATAAAACTTTGAGGTATCTGGAAACAGTAGGAAAATTGAGTAGGCAGGTAAGTATATGAATCTGGACCTCAAAGGATGGATATGACAATACATATATAAAAATTTCAAAATAAAAGGCATATCAAGAGCAATTGAAGAGGCCACAACATGATGAAATAGTCCAGAAAGAAAGTATGAAATAAGAAGACAGGAGGATCCTTCTGAGATTCCCTGTTATTTTATTCTCCTCTATCAGGCCGATAAAAGTTGAAATAAATTCAGGGCTCCATATAAGATCATAAAATAGAAACAAGATGGGTCATCACAGAGAGCAAGAAGAGAGAATAACTCAGGGTGGAAGAAATGGTTAAGAGTATCAAATGCTACTGGGATCAAATAAGATTTAGATTAATGTCCATTTGATTTAGTTTTATGGAGGCCATTGGTGACTGTATTAAGAGCTGAGGAAATGAGTACAATAAGCATGAAATTGAAGTATCTTAAAAATAAATACAGAATCTCCATTATTAATACATCACATTCTAGTTTTCTTACTTAATGATGAACATGTACAAAATTAATTGTGATCCCTGATTAAACCTGTTCCTTGAGATGTAGTTGAAAGCTAAATAATATTTTTTCTGTTTTGAAGTAATCCTGCTTTGGAAGTAGAATCTGAGCAGAAATAGTTTCCAAATGCACAAATCAACGTGACAATAGTATTGTGATTGCCTCCAACATTCCTGTAGCAAAAAACTTTGTTACAATTAAACAGTCATGGCATTTGCAACTAAAAATGGAGGGTACTTACAGCTAAAATGGAAACTACCAAATAAAGCAGTTACATATCAGCATTTGGAGGCAATGAGTTAGTCTGTGCTTGCAGACTGAAAGGAAAACTCAGCCAAGACCTGTTTGAATAAAACCTGCTAACTGAACAGGAGCTGAAGGATTGAGTTGGGCTACTTTTTCAGTTACCTACTTAGATCATTTAAAGTTGGAGGGTTGTAGTCTCTAGTAAGTAAGACAGATTGTATGACCCTTTATCCTCCCCTACTTTCTATGTCAGTAATTCGCTGGAAGCAATCTTTTAAAGAAAACGGTATTTACAAAGTAGAGATGAGATCATTATTTGGTGAGACAGAACTTACTGAGATATGATTCATTGTGAAAGTGAGAGATAAAGTAGGCCAAACCCTTAATATTCACTGTCAGGTACAACAACTGCTGTTTTTAGAGACATCTGCAGAAACAGAGCACGTGCCGCTTTTCAGATCAAGTTTCTGTCTTAAATTTAAGGAACAGCTGTTTCTATTTGAGAAATGACAAGAAGAGTATACATTTCAAATGTTCCACAAACATCTTTCAAAATCAACAACTTCAACAGTGGAAGATACTGACTTTTTTTTTTCCTTCTTTTTCTACATTTTCTACAAATTCCTGTAAAAATAGCTCATTCATTTAAAAAAACTGCATTGAGTTTGCTAACACAATGTTAGGTCCTGGGACATAAAGTGAAAATGTGCTACATCCCTTACGGAAATGGACGTTGGGCCGGACCAGGCATAGAACTACATATATTACAAATTGAAAATGATAATTGGTGTAACAGAAGTGTAAGAAAACTAATATGAGAGTGAATACCCTGGAGTGAGAAGAGATTCAGCTTATAGAATGTGGGACAAATGGAGCTGTACTTGAAGGAACAGTACATTATTAATGGGAAAAATTAAAGGGTGGTTTATGATGGAGAGAACTGCATGAGCCAAGAGTTGAAAGTATGAACAGACATAGCTCATTAAAACAAACAAACAAACAAACAAAAAATTGTCTGAGTGCCAAGAAAAGGAAAAAAAAAAACAATTGTTTCTATTTTATCTGAAGGTTAACACATGGAAAAGGACTTAAAGATATATATTTAATTATTTACCACTTATAAAATGGATAAATGAAAAGGGAAGAATGATAAACTCTTCTACCATAGATAAAGAGGCAGTATATTCTATTTTTAGAAGCAGGATGCTGGAGGTGGACTACCTGGGCATGGATTGAGCACCTGCACTTACAAGCCGTGTGACCCTGGGCAGGTTATTCAACCTTCCTGAACCTTTGTTTGTCCTTCTCTAAAATGGGCATAAGAACATTACTTCTTACACATGGTATGTTGGTTTATTAAGTGAGTTAACACATGTAAAGCCTTTGGACCTGTGTCTGGAACATATTAATTCTACATAATGTTCAGTCTTTGTTTTTATTCAAAAAAACTTCAACCATTATTATTTGATAGGTTACAGCTCCACCTACTGGTTGATGGGGTTTGGCACTGTTTTCGGTATATTTGGATTCACATTGTTTTTATGTGAATCCATGGGTGGCAGAGTATGTTTTCTCTCATGGTTTTTTCCCTTGTTCTTTTCCTATTGAAGTCAGTGCATGCCTGCACTTTCTCTCAAAGAGAAGGAGATGGCAAAATAGAAAGTTAAAATCACCTGTTTTGGGTTTTAAAAAGTCAAAGAACTTTAGAGAAATTAAGGCATTCTCAGTTATGGACAGATTGCCCTGAAGTAAACAAAATAGACTATTTCTCCTAAACTGGAAGAGACATCGGGGGCTGATAGAGGGGTAGGTGTGGAGAATGATCTATTCTCTTCTTCCTTGTAGCTCTGCTAAGGAGGTCGAAATGCACACAGGCCAACTGGCGTTAAAAAAAGGCAAGTGGAAGACTACGGGTAGCCCAAGCATGACACTGGATAAGACTGTCTAAGGGGCTTGTTCAGCCTGGATGGTGCTGACCTGAGGTAACCTGTGTGACTCTGCAACCATGGTTGGTATCTCCTAAAGCTGGATTACATTTCAGGCCATGGGAAGCCGGGAAATTCCTATAGTGTTTGAGGTTCTTATTGTCCCTGCCAGTAATGACAATGGTTGTGCACAATTCATTATATAAAATATAAAATGATCTGAAGTGCTCACCTGAGCTTATGACTACATAATAGCTATATCCTTGTATAAATGAAAATAAAATTTTCATACAAATCTAGATTATTCTCCTTTTTCCTCTGTTCTGCATTATCTCTTGTTACATGGTAAACAAAATAGGGTTGAACTCGGAAAGCTGAGTCTCAAAGGTTTTTCAAACTAGTCTTTATCTCAGTTAGAAGAAATTCAAAAGTTTCCACCAGAAGTCACCACAAATCTAGGCCAAGTTGGTATCCTCAGTTTGCTTCCATTATTCTCCCAAGTCTAATTCTGATACCCTTTCTAGACCATCTCCCTCTTTTCTCTGAATTTCAATACCAACAGGATCCTGCTTCTAAAAATAGAATATATTGCCTCTTTGTCTATGGTAGAAGAGTTTATCTTTCTTCCCTTTTCATTTATCCATTTTATAAATGGTAAATAATTAAATATATATCTTTAAGTCCTTTTCCATGTGTTAACCTTCAGATAAAATGGAAACAATTGTTTTGTTTTGTTTTTCCTTTTCTTGGCACTCAATTTTTTTGTTTGTTTGTTTGTTTGTTTTAATGAGCTATGTCTGTTCATACTTTCAACTCTTGGCTCATTCAGTTCTCTCCATCATAAACCACCCTTTAATTTTTCCCATTAATAATGACTTCTCACCAAAAATTGTTATAAAATTTTCCTTTTCTATTTTCTATGATAGCCCCAAGCATCAGTTATTGCTCTCTGTCTCATGGCATTGATCTGATTATCTACTTAGAGAAATTGAGAATAAGGCTTAAAAGAACATAATTTCCCACAAGACATTTTCATTTTGTTAATACAGGAGAAATGTCAGTTATTGGAATGTATGAGGAAAATAAATTTAACACAGGACAACAGCTTGGGCTGCTGTCTATTTCTTGGGTTGGTGAAAAAGTAATTGTGGTTTTTGCCATTTTAAAAAGTAATACTTAGTTTTCTAGAATTTTAAACATGAAATCAATGCAGAAGTCCCAAGTAAGAATCTGCTCCTATCCCTGGAAGTGAAAGAAGCCCTCCATTGATACCTTGTAGCACATACAATTTTAAAAGGCACATCATTTTAAATACGTTCACTCATTTGATTTTCGGGAAAACCAGTTATAATAGACCTGGTACTGCCATCCTTAAATGAGCTACTATCAATTGCTCTTTACCTCTCAATGTTAAACATGCAAATGCTTTCTAAACCCAAAATTTTGCAAAGTGTTTTTTAACTCTCCTTTTATTAATGCAATCATAATTATTGACTTTGAAGAGTTTTCATAAGTTTGATTCTACAATGAATATTCAAAGATAAGAGCTTTAGATAAAACTTATTTTCCCTTCACTCAGAATAGTAAGTCTAAAGAAAATACTAGTTTGACTTCAAAACGGATTAGATTGAAAGTTACTTGGAAGCTTCTACATCTTGCTGAATAAAAGCAAAAAAAACAAGAAATCAAGGCTAATGGAAAAACAAATGCAAGATGCACTTGTGTGTTTAAAGGCTCTTTTCATACCCTTATACTTCAGCTCCACAGAGAAAATACCTTGTTCATTGTTAATGTTTAGTAGATGTTGATCATGTATTAGCATTATAACTACCAAATGCTGAACGTGAAAGCACCTTAGTCACAATTGAGACTAGCCCCTAGTTTTCAGATAATGAGAGCCAGGGATCTAAGATCCACACAATTAACAGATTTGCTACAGGCACAAATAAAGCCACAGAGAACTGGAATAATGTCTTGGTTTTCTAATTCATATTCCAAGACCATTCTAAGACTGGACCCCACACTACATTTTCATCTATTTGGGAGTTAATGTTGATGTCCCACCGAAACCTACCTTCTCTATCATGTCTATTAGAGAAACTCACTCTTTTCTTTCTAACTCTCCTCCATTCAGTTAATTTCAGATGCCACTATGTTTGCATCTTTGTCCTGATTCATCTTTCTGACTCTAGTCATATCTCCTACTCTGCCCACTGCAAGCTAAATTCTACTAAGATGCAAATCTGATCATGTCATTCACCTCATTAAACTCTCCAAACAGTGATAAGCAATGCTTATTTACCACTTATTAGTGGAGTCTTTAGGCTCATTGTTTCATTGAATCTTCACAATTGATTTGAGGAAACTGGCACCAAAAGACTAAAAAGCTTGTCCTAGGTTCCAGCTAGTAAGTGGCAAAGGAAGATTCACACTTCAGACTTCAAATTCTTATCATGCTATGCTATGCTGCTTCTAGGACTCAACAGTGCTCTTACGACAAATTCTGAACCCCTTCCACACCACAAAATGTTGTTGGATATAGTGAATGCTAACAAGGAGTTGCTTACACCTTTGCCATTACTCTGGTTACCTGAGTATACTTAAGCCAGACTAAACTCATGATTCTCAGTGTTCATATACTGTTTCTCTCCTCTGAAAAAGATGGGATTGAGAATTTCAGAGGCTAGTTATTGGAAAGATACGATATTCTTCCACTTTCATGTCATTCAAAATAAACATAACATAAAATCATTAAGTAAGTGTACAAAAACAGAATAAAGTAATTTTTCCTATGGTAGAGAGTCAGATATTTGAATATCAAATTCTTTATACTTGTTTCTGATTGTTTCTAGATCTCTGCTTTTATAAAGCAGAGAAATAACCTGATACAATTTGGCTGTGTCCCCATCCAACTCTCATCTTGAATTGTAATTCCCACATGCCTACGTATCGTGGGAGGAACCCTGTGGGAGGTGATTGAATTATGGGAGTGGGTCTTTCCTGTGCTGTTCTTATGACAGTGAATGAGTCTCATGAGATCTGATGGTTTAAAAAAATACTGAGTTGCCCTGCACAAGCTCTCTCTTTGCCTGCCACCATCCATATAAGACATGACTTGCTCCTCTTTGCCTTCTGCCATGATTGTGAGGCTTCTCCAGCTATGGGGATCTGCAAGTCCAATTAAACCTCTTTTTTTTGTAAATTGCCCTGTCTGTGGTATGTCTTTATCAGCAGTGTGAAAACAGATTAATATACAACCTGTACATAACAACCTGTACTTTACTTGCCTATTGGGTAAACTGGCATGCATTCCTGGGATCCCATTTTTACTCACCCTTTTTGCCTAACTTATTTCCAGATTATAGAAAGACTACCTGATCTTATAATGGTCTTCCCTGAAACTAGGTCAGCTCCCCAGATTTTGTCTTACCCCAGCCCTCTGCACATCTCTTATGTAGCCCTTTATCATACTGCCCATCTATTAGTCTATATCTCAAACAGCATAGTTATATACCCTTACAGCCTAACAGATTTCAAGCAACCAACTGTTATTAATAAAATAAGTAAGAATTGAGCTCTATCATTGTGCTGTGTTATAAATGCAACAAGACAAGAATTCAGAAACTTGAGTTCTAATTTTGGGTCTATGAAAAAATGTTTTATCATCCTTGATCTTGCCACTTCAATTCCTAATGAATAAAGCATAATAAAATTTAAATGTGTTTACCTACATCATAGAGACTTCATGAGCATCTATGGAGAAAATGTGAATTAAAACAATTTAAAAGGAAAACCATTGTTGGAGAAAAGTTTACGTTATTTTTATGACTGTAAAATGTGTCAATGTCTCCAAACATCATATGATACTAAATAGAACATTATGAACAATATAAAGGATTTCCCCTTACAGCTCAGTTCTTGGGCCATTAAATCTAGAATTATAAACCTGAGCCTTAAACATATGAAGCAGAGTGTGTAAAATGTGACCAAAGACTACCACCCAATATGCCTGGATAAAGTCAATAGCAGATTCAGAGGATATGGCTACTAACTTGATTTAGCAGATCGAGCTAGCATGGGATAAATAAACATGAGAAGAAACATGAGTTACTTACATAATGAGGTGAATTCTATTTTGCCTTTTCCCTATTGGAATCAGTTGAGAAACCATTCTAGCTGAAGGGACCTGGAAAAATTGTCTTCTGCTGTGTGGGCACCTAAATAAGTATGATGTAAACACCTTGCCTGCATATCCACAAATCTTTTGGATGACAGAGCCCAAAATACATGGATGATCAACTTTGTATGTATAGACACTGTTTACTTCCAAAATTCAGAGCAGTGTTTCATACTGGAAAAATGCTGCACTAACATGTAAGTGACTTGATGCCTAGATTTATTCCTTAACGAGTCTTTTAGCCTGAGACAAGTTACTTTCTTTACTTAATCTATGTCAGGTTCTTTATCTATGAAAATGAGTAGAAAATACCATTTGCATCTACCAGGTAGCATTATTACATAGATTGAACTCAAAATGAGATGGGGAGAATGTTCTGTTTGAAGCATTCGGGGTTCTGCAAGGGATAGAGAACTTGGCCTGCATGCCACAATAAGACCATCAATGGACACGTTGAATATTAAAATTATGCTGGCAATTGGAGTGCTGGGATTATTAAGTAAAATAAGGGTTACTTGAACACAAGGCCTGTGATACAACAACAATTAATCTGATAACCCAGATACCTATTAAATGACTAACAGGTGGGTCATGCAGATAGCATAAATATGCTGGGCAAAGGGATGATAAATGGACAGAGTGGGATGGTTGAGATTTCATCATGATACTCAGAATGGCATACAATTTAAAACTTACAAGTTGTTTATTTCTGGGATTTTCCATTTAATATTTTCAAACCATGGTTGACCTCAGGTAACTGAAACCATGAAATGAAAGCTGCAGATAAGAGGGGAGCATTGGGCAGTGCAAGGAAACCTTTTCTATCCACTCAGATAACCCCACTGTTAAAATTCCTTTTTACTTCATTTGCTCTATAGCCTCCTTATATCTCTCTTCACACACAAACACATATGTATGTAATATAATCATCAGTCTTTTGTTTTCAACTATTTAAAAGCAAGCTGCAGATAGGATATCCCCAACACCCCTAAATACTTCAGTGCTTATTTCAACCAAATAATATCTACTATCTAACTGCCATAAAAACTTCCAAATCAGAAAATCAATGCCATTATGACACTACTGTCTAATAATGTCTCTTTTTCTTTCTGGTCCAGAATGTCATTTAGGAATACCCATTAACCTAATCGCTATGTCAATCCAGTCTTCTCCAAACTACATGCTTATTATTCTTTCTCTGTATTTAATATCCTGGATAGACTTAAAATCTATACATCCTGTGTTTCATAGGATGATTCTTAATTGCATCTGTCCAGTGTTACCTCATAATCAGACCCATATCACTTTAAATAATTTTTAAAAATAATTTTGAGGTCTTCTTTGTGGCATCATATCAGGGACAGGCAATATTTGTCCATCCCACCGCTAATGGTGTTAACTATAAATGCCTGGTCCCATAATGTCTCCCTCACTGTAAATTCACAATATTTTTGGTAATCAATAAATATTTTTCCAAAGTATGCCAATGCCCTGTTCTTCATTAAACCTTTGCTTATTAGCTTTAGCCTCAATTATTGACTATTACATCAAACAACTAGCAACATGATGATTGCTAAACTCTGATGTTCCATTTATTTTCCCCCTACATTTATTATGGGCATTCTACCACAAGGAAGAGCTTTTCACTCTCACCATCAATACATTTATTCATACATTTATTTATATCTGTATGAACTCATAGATTTCTATTTTACTCAATGTGGTGCAATCCATCACTATAATTATTTAGTTTGATGCTCTAATGATACCACATTTGTCCAGAAGGAGTCCTTCAAGCTGGTTCTTGTGGACTCTTGACACGTCCCCAACATTCTTTTAGGATTTACCACAATATATTCTAGGCACATCTTGTTTTCTTCTCATAGCCCTTGAATGTGGCATTTCAAAAATATTTATGTTAAGATCCCTGGTGATATTTAGATATCAAAATATGTGTGCTGTGTATGTTCATTTCTAGTGGGATGCCTTCACTTTCATTATTTCTAGGTCTTCTGGAAGATCAAAGAATGTAATACACAAATATATATATATGTATGCATACATATAAGAATATATATTCAGAAATTTTCATGTACATAAGTGTGTGTATATAAACACAAACATTATATGTATATGTCTCATATAGATTAATACCCATAATTCTAATTATATTCTGATAAATCAATGGACATATTTCTCTCTACCCTTTCAATATTTTGAATTACTTTCTCCAGTTAGAAACTTGGCTTTCACTATCTATAGTGTATGTTTTATTCACTTATTTGTTCAATATTGCAAGTCTCACAACTGTGTTCCCCTTTCATCTGTTACCTCCGCACCCATCCCCTTTAGCACCTTGTAACCTAGACTGCCAATGTGCTTTGTAACTTCCAATGTAACTTCCTCTACCCTTAAATGCCATGTCCTTGGGTGCTTGTGAGCACAGTCAGAATGCTTCCATGTGGCATCTGCTAACCTACCCACATCTTTGGCCACTGGTAAGCACATTGTCATTGTGTGTTGGAATATCTCCTCTGTTCAGCTCTTATTACTGATCTCCAAGCCCTCAGGCACCTCTCAAACACTCTGCAGTGTAAATAAAGGAAAAGAAACCTGGGAAGAACAGGGACAATGGAAAGGAAGGATTATTCTTGGTTTTTACATGCCCTTCCGTTATATCAGACTGTCAGCTGTCACTTTTCCTGTAGTCAATATGCCTATCTCTACCGTATCATCCCCCAACTTCCACACATCTGATATTTCCATCAAGTCATTGTAATAAAGAGTCTTACCTGTCTGTGCCTTTGCTTCCTCATCTGTATTACGGCATAATAATGATGTAGAGTTCATATGGTTGTTGTGGGGGTTATATGTGCTTAAAATAATGACAAAGAGTGAGTGCTGAATAGACACTAACAATTGTTTAATTCCTATTTGGGCCATGTGATGGCACCAGACGCCCTGTTTTCAGTATTTGGTGGCTGGCAGTAATCATTTCCTGGCAGTCTGTTGGCTCATGGAAGATCTGACCAGAGAAGCAGATTAGTGTTTTTGAAAACTTTGTTCATAAAGAAACCGGCTATAGGTCAGGGACACTTTCATTGTGACCAAACAAGATCAGCGCATGAGGTCATGTGAATCACAAATGCTATTCTTCACAAAAGTGAAGTGTGAAAAGTTTCCATGGGCTAAAATGACTGGAAAAAAGGAACATAATACTTTAAACTCACACCTTTCTTGACCTTTTACTTCCTTTTGCAGCTCAACAAATGTCGTTAATGCTATTTGAGGCTCTTTGTTCTGTGTTACCGATCTCGAATTGTGTTTCATGGACAGGTCTTCCTGAATACGTTCTCTTTTGCATGCTGTAATTTTGATGTCTCCATTTCCTAGAAATGAATGGGAAATCTATATATACAGACTGACTTAGAAGAATATACAAACTCCTAATCCTTCTGCCATTCTCCGAGTCTGGTGCTATTTGTAGCAAGTGTCTCACTATCACTTCAATGGTGTCAAGCTGTCAGTGAAATGGGAAACAATCTGATCCAGGTGTGAAGATGTAGAGCAGAAAATGATGCTAAATTGTGACAGTAGTAACCCAGTTCATCCTAAGGAGCAGATGGAATTGATTATTTACCACCCTATCAAGAACTTGATGCTTGATTTACCATTGTTCCAGTGACTATCATTCACCCTACAGATAACCAGAGAAAAGATTCCTTATAGAACCTACACTGTTTTTTTTTATTAGTATGTCCCTGGTTGTCACCCTATTGTAACAGGATCATTCTTTTCTTCTGAGATAGATGACAGAGCACGAACATCCTCAAATAACATTGGCTAACTCCCCCAGAGTCCTTGACCAGACCATTTATCTACAGAAATACATTTTTAACACTTTCAAAACAAAGGAATCCAGCATATGGCAGTTAATTTGGATCTTAACAACTCGGTACTTTGAAAAGACAAATGATCAGCAAGCTGTTTCAAACCTTAACCTATAATTTGAGAGGAATAATTTATTATCCAAACAAAACTCCTTTAATTAATCAAAACCTAACATTAAATTCAGAATTAAGTCATGCCACCAAGCCATCTGTTTCCAAGTACACACAGGCATTCTCCTCTCCTACTGACAAAATACTTTCTCCTATGTAAGTTTGCAAACAGGTGTTTTTTAAAACTTAATTAAACTCAGACATTGTGTTATTCATTAAACATACGTTAATGACTTTTAATCAAGAGTTGGCTGGAATAAAAAGCTATTCAACATTTCTGTGAAAGAGAAAGGCAATGGATAATTAAGAATATAGCAAGAAAAGAAGTGATCAACTTGTCAGGCACAGAATGACAAAGAAGGGAAAGTTTGTCTCATTGGTAACAATGACAAAATTCACCTGATCTGCCATGAAATCATGATCCAACCTTCCACTATTTAACTTCTAGACTTTTTAAGGAAATTGGACTTCAGTTATCAAGTAATTTTGAACACACGGAATGCAAATAAGCCTGGGAAAGAAGAAAAATCTGAATCATTTATGAGTGAACAAAAGTAGATGTCCTAAAGCATGCCTCAATAAGCATGCCTCATGGAATGGTTCAAAATTTACTAATGATACTATAAAACTATACCTGCTAATAGGAAAGAGGAGAGAAAATATTAAATACAGTCAAACAGAATTTAAAAATCTGTATATAGCTCTTTCCCTTAGGGAGGTATAGCTTATATATTTCAGGAGCTTCTGAAAGCATTGTTGTATCTACAAGTGAAGATAAATGATGATTCAGGATTAATGTTACATTATCCCTACTGCCTACAATGTAAGAAGGTAAATAATTATGTGTTGCATCTAATTTTATATAAACTTAAATTTAAAATAATTTAGGTGCATCCCAAGTACCTGTTTAGTAGGAAAATTTGTTTCCCCAGTATGTTAGGTTTGGAAAGTTTTCCTTTACTCTTGTGGTCCAAATTAATTTGGTCCAAGAACTTTAAAAGATACTCATAGTGGACTATGGATACAATTCAATAGACTAGATTCATAATATATTCCATGTCAGCCAATTGGAGGATAATTTTAGGTGAAGGGAAGAGCTGAGTTTTCTAGAGATCCCTTCCATAAGTTTTGAATCATGATTTAGTATTCATGTCAAAATATAAATAAATGCCTAGGAGCTATGTTTTAAAATGTATTTTTCCAACACTTCTCATTACAACACCCATGTTTCCTGAATGTAGCTATTCTAAAGCCATTCATTTCAACACCTACTTCTTTCTTTTCTTTTTCTCTTTCTTCTCCTTTCTTCCTTGCTTCCCTCTACCTTACCCACTTTTCCACCTTTACTCCTTTGTTTGGTTCTAATACATTATGTTTATTTAAAACATACCTTTACCAAGTTTCCATTTCCAGCTGAGATAGACGAAATTTTATGAAAAACTAAAACAGTGAGATAAAATTTTAAGACATATGTTTCAAATCACTGGAGAGCTACAAATACAGCAAGCAAAGAAGAAAATTCTGGATAGGAAAAAAACATATATAGAGAGGTCTACATTTATATAAAGCTATTAAGTAAAAATAACCTGATATATTATTCCAGTCACTGCTATATTGGCGTATCGGTCATTTGCATTTGAAGTTAACTCTAATGAGTAAAGTTATTCAGTGCTAGAATAGAGTCCAACCTAGCTTTGATGATTTAAATTTCACTAATTTTTGTGCCTCCACAGAGTACTTGAACTTCAGAACCTTTGAGGAAGGGATTGAGGAGAAATATATTATCAGAAAAATGCAAAGAGCAACCCTATGAAATTATCCAGTGTTTAGTTTTCTTCATCCTTCTGTGCTAGAATTTAATTGGCTGTTGGGGAAGCTTCATGTCCATTTTCGTGCTCTCAGATGACGTAGAATAATAATTGAGGACTCTATTAATAACTCTGCCAAAGGAGACAATATTGAATTTATATTTCAGGAACTGGCCTGTAAGGGATCGCTAAGCTCCTCACTAGCTGTGTAACATTGTCAAGTACTCTACCCTCTAGGAGCCTCAATATTTTCATCAATTTGATGAATCATGTAAACGATTATAACAATTACTACCAGAGGGTGGGGTCAAAATGGCAGGGCCAAGATGGCAGACTAGAAGCAGCTCATCTGTGCAGCTCTCTTGGAGAGGAAACAAAAGGGCTGGTGAGACCAGGCATGGTGGCTAATGCCTGGGAAGCCAAGGTAGATGGATCACTTGGTCTCTGGTTCAAGACCAGCCTAGCCAACATGGTGAAACTCTGTCTCTACTAAAAATACAAAAATACAAAAATTGCCCAGCGTGGTTGGAGGCACCTATAATCTCAGCTACTCAAGAGGAGAATGCCTTGCACCTGGAAGGCAGAGTCTGCAGTGAGCCGAGATTATGCCACTACACTCCATCCTGGGTGCCAGAGTGAGACCCTGTCTCAAAAAAAAAAAAAAAAAAAGTGTGGGGGGTGGGCCTGGTGAACACTAACCCTGCACCAATCATCTGAGAAACAACACTGGGATCCATCAAGGCAGCAGGGGAACACAGAGAATAGAAAGGAGCAAAGCTGGGTGCCAGCCTATCTGGGTTCAGTGTGGAATCAGTGGAACGTCTCCTACACAGGAAAGGGTGAGTGAGTGAGAGCCCTCAGAGCAATTCACACTCACCACAGGCACCTGTGCAAGACTGGAAACAGGAGAATCCCATTGGCCACCCTACAACTCTATACCACGCTTCTAGAATGAGACAGAGAGCCACCTGGACATTTTGTTGGGGCAATTCTTTAGTCCAAGGAGATCACTATGAACCTTGAAGCACAGAGGGGAAGAGCACTGGTGCCATAGCCCCAGTAGAAGCTGCAGTTGTGGTGCCTGGGAGCAGTGAGATTGCTCTACCTCAACTTACCAGACAGGGTTTAGTGCACATTTCTGGCCCAGCCATCTTGCTTCTGCCTGAACTCAACCAGCAACTCCATCAACCCTCACCACTGGCAGTCAAGCAGCCAACACTTGCTAGGGCTTTGAGTCCAGCAGTCCTGTTTTTTGTAAACTCAGTTGGAGGGCACAGCCTCTTGTTGTCTTCAAAAACACCCAGATGGCAGACCACACAACTCCACCCACCTCCACCACTGG
Organism: Macaca nemestrina; assembly: GCF_043159975.1. Lineage (NCBI taxonomy): Eukaryota > Metazoa > Chordata > Mammalia > Primates > Cercopithecidae > Macaca > Macaca nemestrina. Next base: position 48,405,128 of record NC_092143.1, read on the forward strand.
TAGCCAGGCAGGCAATGTTTGCTAAAGCTTTTGGCCCAGTGGCCCCACTTCTGTGTGAGCTCGACTGGAGGCTGCAGCTTCCTGTTTTCCCAGGAAACATCCAGATGGCAGGGCACATGACCCCACCAGCCCCTACCACTGGTAGCCAGGCAGGCAGCACCTGCTAGAGCTTCTGATCCAGTGGCCCTGCTTCTGTGTGAACTCAGCTATTGGGTGCAGCCTCCTCTTATCCCCAGGAAGCACCCAGATGGCAGGGTAGGTGACCCAAGGCATCCCCATCACTGACACCCAGACAGGCAATGCTTGCTAGAGCTTCCAACTCATTGGTCCTGCTTCTGTGAGAACTCAACTGGAGGGCACAGCTTCCTGTAGTCCCAGAAAACACCTGGATGGCACAGCACACAATTTCACCCATTCCTGCCACTGGTAGTAAGGCAGACAATGCCAGCTAGAGTCTCTGGTCTAGGTTCCTGCTTTTGTGGTAACTCAGTTAATGGGCACAGCATCCCACTGTCCCAGGAAGCACCTGGATGGCAAGGCAGATTACCCCCATTCCCATCCCCACTCCATGCTGGTAGCCAGGTGAGTCACACCTGCTATTGCTTCTGGCCCAGTAGTCCTATTTCTGCCTGAATTTACCAGGGGGTGCATCTTCTTGTTGCCATTGAAACACTCAGATGGCAAGGTGAGCAACTCTACCCACCCCTGCCTCTCATAACCAGATAGGCCACACATGTTAGATCTTCCAAAACAGCACTCCCAATTCCACCTGAAATCTGCAGACAGGTGCAGCCCCATGTTTGCCAGGAAGCATACAGATAGCAGATTAGGTCCAACTTGGCAAAGGTATAGCTTGTCTGCCAACTGTCTCTGCCTGATGGAGCCCTGTGAAACAGAATACCCAACCCAAAGAAATGCATACATAGAGACAGTAATCAGAGAGGGATTCTCCAAGATCTAAGAGTGGACTAGAATTGAAGCCAGTCAACTGAATCCACATTGTCTTATACATCAAACCCCAAGTACATCAAAGAAGAAAAAAGCAAAAAATTCCATCCAAAGGACAGCAATGTCAAAGATTGAGAATACATCAGCCCACACAAATGAGAAAGAAACAGTGCAAGAACTCTGACAACTCAAAAAGTCAGCATGCCTTTTTAGCTCCAAACAACCACACTTGTTCCACAGAAATGGTTCTTATCAAGGCTAAATTGGCTGAAATGTCAGAAATAGAATTCAAAATACGCGTAGGAATGAAGATCATTGACATACAGCAGATAGTCAAAACTCAATCCAGGAAACCTAAGGATTACAATACAATAATACAGGAGATAATATACAAAATTACCATTATAAGAAAGAACGAAACTGATCTGATAGAACTGAAAACACACAAAAAAAATTTCATAATGCAATCACATGTATTAACAGCAGAATAATTGACCAAGCTGAAGAAAGAATATAAGACCTTGAAAACTGGATCTCTGAAATAACTCAGACAAAAATAAGGAAAAACAATAAAGAATAATGAAAAAATCGGTCTTTGAGAAATGTGGGATTATGCAAACAGAGCAAATCTGTGGCTCATTAGTATCCTTGAAAGAGAGGCAGAGAAACCAAGCAACTTGGAAAATGATATTTCAGGATATCATTTATGAAAATTTTTCCAACCTCACTAGAGAGACCAACATTCAAATTCAAGAAAGGGAAAGGATCTTTGCAAAATACTACCCAAGACCATCCCAAAGACACACAGTCATCAGATTCTCCATGGTTAAAATGAAAGAAAAAGTGTTAAAGGCAGCTAGAGAGAAGGGGTAGGTCACCTACAAAGGGAACCTCGTCAGGCTAATAGCAGACCTGTCAATAGAAACTCTACAAATCAGAAGAGATTGAGGCCTACATTCAACATTCTTAAAGAAAGAATTTTCAAAAATATTTCATACCCAGCCGAACTAAGTTTCATAAGTGAAAGAGAAATAAAATCCTTTTCAGACAAGCAAATTCTGAGGGAATGTGTTACTACCAGATGTGCCCTACAAGAGATCCTGAAGGGAGACCTAAATATGGAAAAGATTATGTTTATTGATTTGCGAATGTTGAACCAGCCTTGCATCCCAGGGATGAAGCCCACTTGAACATGGTGGATAAGCTTTTTGATGTGCTACTGAATCCGGTTTGCCAGTATTTTATTGAGGATTTTTGAATCGATGTTCATCAGGGATATTGGTCTAAAATTCTCTTTTTTTGCTGTGTCTCTGCCAGGCTTTGGTTTCAGGATGATGTTGGCCTCATAAAGTAAGTGAGGGAGGATTCCCTCTTTTTCTATTGATTGGAATAGTTTCAGAAGGAATGGTACCAGCTCCTCCTTGTACCTCTGGTAGAATTCAGCTGTGAATCCATCTGGTCCTGGACTTTTTTTGGTTGGTAGGCTATTAATTATTGCCTCAATTTCAGAGCCTGCTATTGGTCTATTCACGGATTCAACTTCTTCCTGGTTTAGTCTTGGAAGGGTGTAAGTGTCCAGGAAATTATCCATTTCTTCTAGATTTTCTAGTTTATTTGCATAGAGGTGATTATAGTATTCTCTGATGGTAGTTTGTATTTCTGTGGGGTCGGTGGTGATATCCCCTTTATCATTTTTTATTGCGTCTATTTGATTCTTCTCTCTTTTCTTCTTTATTAGTCTTGCTAGCGGTCTGTCAATTTTGTTGATCTTTTCAAAAAACCAACTCCTGGATTCATTGATTTTTTGGAGGGTTTTTTGTGTCTCTATCTCCTTCAGTTCTGCTCTGATCTTAGTTATTTCTTGCCTTCTGCTAGCTTTGGAATGTGTTTGCTCTTGCTTCTCTACTTCTTTTAATTGTGATGTTAGAGTGTCAATTTTAGATCTTTCCTGCTTTCTCTTGTGGGCATTTAGTGCTATAAATTCCCCTCTACACACTGCTTTAAATGTGTCCCAGAGATTCTGGTATGTTGTATCTTTGTTCTCATTGGTTTCAAAGAACATCTTTATTTCTGCCTTCATTACGTTATGTACCCAGTAGTCATTCAGGAGCAGGTTATTCAGTTTCCATGTAGTTGAGCGGTTGTGATTGAGTTTCTTAGTCCTGAGTTCTAGTTTGATTGCACTGTGGTCTGAGAGACAGTTTGTTATAATTTCTGTTCTTGTGCATTTGCTGAGGAGTGCTTTACTTCCAATTATGTGGTCAATTTTGGAATAAGTGTGATGTGGTGCTGAGAAGAATGTATATTCTGTTGATTTGGGATGGAGAGTTCTGTAGATATCTATTAGGTATGCTTGCTGCAGAGATGAGTTCAAGTCCTGGCTATCCTTGTTAACTTTCTGGCTCGTTGATCTGTCTCATGTTGACAGTGGAGTGTTGAAGTCTCCCATTATTATTGTATGGGAGTCTAAGTCTCTTTTAAGTCTCTAAGGACCTGCTTTATGAATCTGGGTGCTCCTGTATTGGGTGCATATATATTGAGGATAGTTATCTCTTCCTGTTGAATTGATCCCTTTACCATTATGTAATGGCCTTTTTGTCTCTTTTGATCTTTGATGGTTTAAAGTCTGTTTTATCAGAGACTAGTATTACAACCCCTGCTTTTTTTGTTCTCCATTTGCTTGGTAGATCTTCCTCAATCCCTTTATTTTGAGCCTATGTATGTCTCTGCATGTGAGATGGGTCTCCTGAATGCAGCAGACTGATGGGTCTTGACTCTTTATCCAGTTTGCCAGTCTGTGTCTTTTAATTGGAGCATTTAGTCCATTTACATTTAAGGTTAATATTGTTATGTGTGAACTTGATCATGCCATTATGATATTAACTGGTTATTTTGCTCGTTAGTTGATGCAGTTTCTTCCTAGCCTCGATGGTCTTTACATTTTGGCATGTTTTTGCAACGGCTGGTACCAGTTGTTCCTTTCCATGTTTAGTGCTTCCTTCAGGGTCTCCTGTAAGGCAGGCCTAGTGGTGACTAAATCTCTAAGCATTTGCTTGTCTGTAAAGGATTTTATTTCTCCTTCACTTATGAAACTTAGTTTGGCTGGATATGAAATTCTGGGTTTAAAATTCTTTCCTTTAAGAATGTTGAATATTGGCCCCCACTCTCTTCTGGCTTGTAAAGTTTCTGCCGAGAGATCTGTTGTTAGTCTGATGGGCTTCCCTTTGTGGGTAACCCGACCTTTCTCTCTGGCTGCCCTTCAGATTTTTTCCTTCATTTCAACTTTGGTGAATCTGGCAATTATGTGTCTTGGAGTTGCTCTTCTCGAGGAGTATCTTTGTGGCGTTCTCTGTATTTCCTGGATTTGAATGTTGGCCTGCCCTACTAGGTTGGGGAAGTTCTCCTGGATGATATCCTGAAGAGTGTTTTCCAACTTGGTTCCATTTTCCCCCTCACTTTCAGGCACCCCAATCAGATGTAGATTTGGTCTTTTTACATAATCCCATACTTCTTGCAGGCTTTGTTCATTTCTTTTTCTTCTTTTTTCTTTTGGTTTCTCTTCTCACTTCATTTTGTTCATTTGATCCTCAATCGCTGAAAGTCTTTCTTCCAGTTGATCGAGTCAGTTACTGAAGCTTGTGTATTTGTCACGTATTTCTCGTGTCATGGTTTTCATCTCTTTCATTTCGTTTATGACCTTCTCTGCATTAATTACACTAGCCATCAATTCTTCCACTTTTTTTTCAAGATTTTTAGTTTCTTTGCGCTGGGTACGTAATTCCTCCTTTAGCTCTCCAATATAAAAACAGAATCAAAGACAAGAACCACATGATTATCTCAAAAGATGCAGAAAAGGCTTTTGACAAAATTCAACAGCCCTTCATGCTAAAAACGCTCAATAAATTCCGTATTGATGGAACGTACCTCAAAATCATAAGAGCTATATATGACAAACCCACAGCCAATATCATACTGAATGGGCAAATACTGGAAAAATTCCCTTTGAAAACTGGCACAAGACAGGGATGCCCTCTCTCACCACTCCTATTCAACATAGTGTTGGAAGTTCTGGCTAGGGCAATCAGGCAAGAGAAAGAAATCAAGGGTATTCAGTTAGGAAAAGAAGAAGTCAAATTGTCCCTGTTCGCAGATGACATGATTGTATATTTAGAAAACCCCGTTGTCTCAGCCCAAAATCTCCTTAAGCTGATAAGAAACTTCAGCAAAGTCTCAGGATACAAAATTAATGTGCAAAAATCACAAGCATTCTTATACACCAGTAACAGACAAACAGAGAGCCAAAGCATGAATGAACTTCCATTCACAGTTGCTTCAAAGAGAATAAAATACCTAGGAATCCATCTTACAAGGGATGTAAAGGACCTCTTCAAGGAGAACTACAAACCACTGCTCAGTGAAATCAAAGAGGACACAAACAAATGGAAGAACACACCATGCTCATGGATAGGAAGAATCAATATCGTGAAAATGGCCATACTGCCCAAGGTAATTTATAGATTCAATGCCATCCCCATCAAGCTACCAATGAGTTTCTTCACAGAATTGGAAAAAACTGCTTTAAAGTTCATATGGAACCAAAAAAGAGCCTGCATCTCCAAGACAATCCTAAGTCAAAAGAACAAAGCTGGAGGCATCATGCTACCTGACTTCAAACTATACTCCAAGGCTACAGTAACCAAAACAGCATGGTACTGGTACCAAAACAGAGATACAGACCAATGGAACAGAACAGAGTCCTCAGAAATAATACCACACATCTACAGCCATCTGATCTTTGACAAACCTGAGAGAAACAAGAAATGGGGAAAGGATTCCCTATTTAATAAATGGTGCTGGGAAAATTGGCTAGCCATAAGTAGAAAGCTGAAACTGGATCCTTTCCTTACTCCTTATACGAAAATTAATTCAAGATGGATTAGAGACTTAAATCTTAGACCTAATACCATAAAAACCCTAGAGGAAAACCTATGTAGTACCATTCAGGACATAGGCATGGGCAAAGACTTCATGTCTAAAACACCAAAAGTAACTGCAGCAAAAGCCAAAATTGACAAATGGGATCTAATTAAACTAGAAAGCTTCTGCACAGCAAAAGAAACTACCATCAGAGTGAACAGGCAACCTACAGAATGGGAGAAAATTTTTGCAATCTACTCACCTGACAAAGGGCTAATATCCAGAACCTACAAAGAACTCAAACAAATTTACAAGAAAAAAACAAACAACCCCATCAAAAAGTGGGCAAAGGATACGAACAGACATTTCTCAAAAGAAGACATTCATACAGCCAACAGACACATGAAAAAATGCTCATCATCACTGGCCATCAGAGAAATGCAAATCAAAACCACAATGAGATACCATCTCACACCAGTTAGAATGGCAATCATTAAAAAGTCAGGAAACAACAGGTGCTGGAGAGGATGTGGAGAAATAGGAACACTTTTACACTGTTGGTGGGATTGTAAACTAGTTCAACCATTATGGAAAACAGTATGGCGATTCCTCAAGGATGTAGAACTAGATGTACCATATGACCCAGCCATCCCATTACTGGGTATATACCCAAAGGATTATAAATTATGCTGCTATAAAGACACATGAACTCGTATGTTTATTGCGGCACTATTCACAATAGCAAAGACTTGGAATCAACCCAAATGTCCATCAGTGACAGACTGAATTAAGAAAATGTGGCACATATACTCCATGGAATACTATGCAGCCATCAAAAAGGATGAGTTTGTGTCCTTTGTAGGGACATGGATGCAGCTGGAAACCATCATTCTTAGCAAACTATCACAAGAACAGAAAACCAAACACCGCATGTTCTCACTCATAGGTGAGAACTGAACAATGAGATCACTTGGACTCAGGAAGGGGAACATCACACACCAGGGCCTATCATGGGGAGGGGGGAGGGGGGAGAGATTGCATTGGGAGTTATACCTGATGTAAATGACGAGTTGATGGGTGCTGACGAGTTGATGGGTGCAGCACAGAAACATGGCACAAGTATACATATGTAACAAACCTGCACGTTATGCACATGTACCCTAGAACTTAAAGCATAATAATAATAAAAAATAAAAAAAAATATGGAAAAGAAAGACCACTATCAGCCACTACAAAAACATACTTAAGTACATAGACCAGTGGCACTATGAAGCTGCAACACAAAATGTCAGCATAATAACTAGTGAACAACATGATGACAGGATCAAACCCACACATCTCAATAGTAACCTTAAATGGACGTGGATTAAATGTCTCAATTAAAAGACACAGAGTGGCTAGTTAGATAAAGAAGCAAAATTCAACAGTATGCTGTCTTTGAGAGATCCATTTCACATGCAATGGCACCCATAGGCACAAAGTAAAGGGATGGACAAAAATTTACTAAGCAAATCAAAACCATAAAAAGGCAGGAGTTGCTGTTCTAACTTCAGACAAAACAGACTTTAAACCAACAAAGATAAAAAATCATAAAGAAGGGAATTACATATTGGTAAATGGCTCAATGGCTAAACCACAAAACCTCACTATCTTAAATATATGTGCACCATCACAGGAGCATCCAGATTCATAAATCAAGTTCTTAGAGACCTACAAGAAGACCTAGATATCCACATAATAATAGAGGCAGACTTTAATACCCTACTAACATTTTAGACAGACCATCAAGGCAGAAAACTACTGAAGATATCTGTGATTAAATGGACCTAATAGACATCTACATAACTTTCCACCAAAAAACAACAGAATACACATTCTTCTTATTTGCACATGGCACATACTCTAAAATTAAACACACAATAAGGCATAAAATAATTAACAGCCAATTAAAGAAAACAAATCATATCAACAATGCTACCATACCACAGTGCAATAAAAATAGTAATCAATGCTAAGAAAGTCACTCAAAACCATACAATTACATGGAAATTAACCTGCTCCTGAATAACTTTTGAGTAAATAATGAAATTAAGGCAGAAATCAAGAAAGCATTTGAAACTAATGTGAAAAAAAGATACAACATATGATAATCTCTGGGACACAGCAAAGCAATGTTAAAAGGGAAGTTTATAGCACTAAATGCCTACATCAAAAAGTTACAAACACCTTAAATTAAAAACCTAACATCACAATTAGAGGGATTAGAAACAAGAGAAATCCAACCCCAGGCTAGCAGAAGACAAGAAATAAGCAAAATCTGAGCTGAATTGAAGGAAACTGAGACATGAAAAAACATTCAAAAAATCAAAGAATCCAGGACCAGTTTTTTTTTTGAAAGAATTAATTAGATAGACCATCAACTAGACTAATTAAAAAAAAAGAAGATAGAATATCTAAATAAACACAATCCAAAATTATAAAAAGGGATCTTACCCCTGACCCCACAAAAATATAAAAAACCTCAGAGACTATTATGAACACCTTTATGTACACAAGCTAGAAACCTAGAAGAAATAGATAAATTCCTGGAAACATATAACATTTTGAGATTGAAGCAGGAAGAGATAGAATCCCTCAACAGACCAATATTTAGTTCTGAAATTGAATCCATAATAAAAAGTCTGGGATCACATTGATTCACAGGTGAATTCTACCTGATGTATAATAAAGAGTTGGTACCACTCCTGCCGAAATTATTCTAAAAAATTGAGGAGAACTCCTTGATAACTCATTCTATGAGGCCAGCATCATTTTGATACCAAAACATGGCAGAGACACAACACAAAAATAAAACTTCAGGCCAACATCTTTGATAAACACAGATGCAAAAATAATCAACAGAATACTAGCAAACTGAATCCAGCAACACATCAAAAAGCTAATTTGCCCAGGTCAAGTAGACTTTTATTCCTGGGATGCAATGTTTGTTCAGCATACGCAAATCAATCAATGTGATAAACATAACTAAAATCAAAAACCACAGGATTATCTCAATAAATGCAGTAAGGCTTTCAATAAAATTCAACAGCCCTTAATGTTAAAAGTCCTCAACAAACTAGGCATTGAAGGAACATACCTCAAAATAATAAGAGTCATCTATGACAAACTCACAGTCAACATTATACTCAGTGGGCAAAAGCTAGAAGCACTCCCACTGAAAACTGGCACAAAAAACGATGCCCTCTTTCATCGCTATTATTCAACATAGCACTGGAAATCCTAGCCAGAGCACTTAGCTAACAGAAAAAAATAAAAGGCTCCAAATTGAAAGAGAGGAAGTCCAACTATCCCTGTGTGCAAATGATATAATTCTATACCTAGAAATCCCCATAGTTCTGCTCAAAACTTGCTTGATCTGATAAACAACTTCAGCAGAGATTCAGGATACAAAATTAATGTACAAAAATCAGTAACATTCCTAGACATCAACAACATCCAAGTTGAAAGCCAAATCAAGAACGCAATCTCATTCACAATAACCACAAAAAGTATAAAATACCTAGGAATCCAGCTAACCAGGGAGGTGAAAATTTTGTATAACATAAATTAAAAAACACTGGTCAAAGAAATCAGAGATCACACAAACAAATGGAACAACATTCCATCCTCATAAATAGGAAGAATCAACATTGTTAAAATGGCTGTACTATTCAAAGCAATTATAGATTCAATGCTATTCCTTTCACACTGCCAATGACATTCTTCACAAAACTAGAAAAGAAAAACTATTTTAAAATTCATATGAAACCAAACAGGAATCCAAATAGCCAATTCAATCCTAAGGACAAAGAACAAAGCTGGGGGCATCACACTGTCTACCTTCAAACTATACAAGGCTACAGAACCAAAACAGCATGGTATTGACAAGAAAATGAGCACATAGACCCACGAAACAGAAGAGAGGGCCACACATCTATAACCATCTGATTTTCACCAAAATCTACAAAAACAAGCAATGAGGAAAGGACTCCCTATTCAATAAGTGGTGCTGGGATAACTGGCTAGCCACAGGCAGAAGACTGAGAGTGGAACCCTTTCTTACACCTTATACAAGAATCAACTCAAGAGGAATTAAGAATTAAATGTAAAACCTAATACCAAAAAAAATGCTTGAAGATAACCTAGGAAATACCATTCTGGACATAGGACCTGGCAAAGATTTCATAATGAAAATACCAAAAGCTAATGTCTCCCAGCCCCCACCCTCCACACACAAACAAAACTGACAACTAGAAACCTAACTAAACTAGCTAGCTTCTACAGAGTAAGCAGACAACCTTCAGAATGGAGAAAATTTTTGCAAACTATGCATCCAACAAAGGTCTTATATCCAGAATCTTAAGGAAATTAAGCAAATTTACAAGCAAATACCTCAAAAAATTTATTAAAAAGTGGGCAAAGGATATGAACAAGCAATTTAAAAAATACATACACGTAGGCAACAAGCATATGAAAAAATGCTCAATGTCACTAATCATTAGAGAAATGCAAATCAAAATCACAATGAGTTACCAACTCATACCAGTCAGAATGGCCATTATTAAAAGGCAAAAAATAACAGATGCTGGTGAGGTTTCAGAGAAAAGAGAACATTTATACACTGTTGGTGGGAGTGTAAATTATCTTGACCATTATGGAGAATAGTTAGGTGATTTCTTAAAGAACTCAAACAGAATTATCATTTGACCCAGCAATCCCGTTATTGAGTATATACCCAAAGGACTATAAACTATTCTACCATAAAGACACATGCATGTGTATGTTCATTGCAGCAGTATTCAAAAAGGCAAAGACATGGAATAAACCTAAATTCTCATCAATGGTACACTGGATTAAAAAATGTGGTATACATACACCAAGAATTAGTAGGGAGCCATAAGAAATGAAAGCATGTCTTTTTCAGCAACATGGATGGAGCTGGAGGCCATTATCGTAAGCCAACTGACACAGGAACAGAAAACTAAATCCACATGTTCTTACTTATAATTCAGAACAAAACTTTGAGTACATGTGGACACAAAGAAGGAAACAACAGACACCAGGGCATACTTGAGGGTGGAAGGTGGAAGTTGAGGATCAAAAAACTACCTATCAGGTACTATGCTTATTACCTGGGTAACAAAATGATCTGTAAGTCAAACTCCTGTAATATGCAATTTGCCTATATAACAAACCTGCACATATATCCCTGAACCTAAAATAAAGTTTAAGTAATAATAACTACCATCTATTTATTATGTAACTAAATTGAAATAATATTAAAGTGTTTTAAAATATTTATGATTTTAAAATGCTAACAAAAGTAACAACATTATTGTTATGTTTGCTACACATCAGCCAAAATTTGCTGCAATTCCATGAGTTCATTCTAAGTATCCCTGAAGGGCCAAGCATTTCTATACCTGTGGTGAGTACTCTATGCACTAGAGACCTCACTGACCCTATTGCTCATTAAGGTCTTCTTCATTTGTTTTTGAGATGTTCCCAGGACATCACCTACATTATCTCCTTTTACTCAGCTGCTTCCTCAGCCTGTTGACAAGTACCTGCCTCTGTTACCAATGACCCTTTAAGATAGTTGGAAAGGTGAGCACAGTTGGGATTCACCAATGACACTCACTCTCTTCACAGGGATGAGGATAGTGATATTGGGACAGCCTCACCCTGAATTCAGTCCTAACATAAAAGTATTGTTCATAGAGGGCAATAATACTTAGTAAGAACTTACGGTGTATGTGCTGTATAAAAACTGTCATAAAATGGAAGTTCAGAAGAAAGAACAATTTGTGTGTCTATGCCCTATTCTAGGAAGGATCCTTGCTTGACTTGATATTATGAGGACAGCTCAACTTTCTTCTCTTCACCTATCCCTAAAACACACACACGCTCGCTCTCTCTCTCTCTCTCTCTCTCTCTCTCTCTCTCTCTCTCTCTCTCTGTTCCTGAAATAACCTAAGCCATCTTCATAGTTTTGCACCTAGGTCAATCAAAACTTATTTGGAAATAATAATTTTTTTCTTCACTCCCACCTTTCTAAATTCTCACTTTCTGATCCAATGTTAACTTCCAAAAATGGCTGAATATTGTGTTTCATTTTTTTCAAAAGAAAACTACCCCCTCACTCTCAATTGCATGCTCAATTTTTTTTGATATAAGAATCCCAATGTCTTCCAAGAAGGGTACAGTTCTGGGTTCGTCCATATTATGCCAATTTAAGTTTGCAAAAGCCTTTTTGCTGTTGAAATTATTGGATTATATGACATCAGTCATTAATTACTGCTGAAGAGCAGAAATCTATGAGAATAAAACTGGCCTAAGAATGTCCAGTTGAGGAGAGAAGTCTTCAGGGGTAGGACGCTTCATACAGGCAGCATAAACTCAGGGGATGCAGGACTCTAGGAGGAAGAATGTGGAAGCTGAATCTGTGCCCCGTCAGTCATGGTGGGTGAATGGTATGGTTTGGTTGTGTACCACCCAAATCTATCTTGAATTGTAGCTCCCAAAATCACCACCCATGGTAGGAGGGACAGGGTGGGAGGTAATTGAATCACAGTGTCAGGTCTTTTCTATGCTGTTCTTGTGATAGTGAGTACGTCTCATGAGACCTGATTATTTTGTAATGGGAAGTTCCCCTGCACACGTTCTCTTGCCTGCCACCATGTAAGAAGTGACTTTGCTCCTCATTTACCTTCTGCCATGATTATGAGGCCTCCCCACCCATGTGGAACTGTGAGTCAATTGAATCTCTTTAAATAAATAAATTACCTAGTCTCTGGTATATCATTATTAACAGTATGAGAACAGACTAATATAGTTAATGTAACATACTTAACCAGAAGACTCCCAGTCAAACATGTAGAGAGAGAGACATGGGAAAATAAACAAATTAAACAAACAATAGGAATAAAGTAGGATATCATAGGCATCCAAAAATTAAGAATTTCACAAGAATATGTCTATTTTCCTGTGAGGATTTTCTGAAAGAGAGAGATTAGAAGTAACTCAAATTCTAAAAGCCACAAGCAGTGTTTACATTTATTCATTCCAACGTTCTCATCTAATACAGGAGGAAACTATTGTCCATAGGAGTTAGGTCCACAGAGATTATGTTACTAATCCAGTGGCATAAAGGGATTATTTCAAAACCGTAAGAAGCTTATCATCAGTCATACATTCCTGAAATGGTTTGGCTGTGTCCCCACCCAAATATCATCTTGAATTCCCATGTGTTGTGAGAGGGACCTGGTGGGAAGTCATTGAATCATGGGGCAACTTTCCTGTGCTGTTCTTATAAAGGTGAATAAGTCTCATGAGATCTAATGATTTTAAAAAGAGGAATTCCCCTGTACAAGCTCTCTCTCTTTGCCTGCTGCCATCTACGTAAGATGTGACTTGCTCTTCTTTGCCTTCAATCATGATTGTGAGGCTTCCTCAGCCAGGTGGAACTGTAAGTCCAATTAAACCCATTTCCTTTGTAAATTTCCCAGTCTCTGATATGTCTTTATCAGGAGCATGAAAATGGACTAATACAGTAAATTGGTACCAGTAGAGTGAGGTGCTGCTGAAAAGATACCCAAAAGTGTGGAAGCAATTTTGGAACTGGGTAACACGCAGACACTGAAACAGTTTGGAGGTCTCAGAAAACAGAAAAATGTGAGAAAGTTTGGATGACTTTGATCAAAATGCTGATAATTATATGGACATTAAGGTCCAGACTGAGGTGGTCTCAGATGGAGATGAGGGACTTTTTGGGAACTAGAGCAAAGGTGACTCTTGTTATGTTTTAGCAAAGAGACTGGTGGCATTTTCCCCCTGGCCTAGAGATATGTAGAACTTTGAACTTAAGAGGTGATTTAGGGTATCTGGTAGAAGAAATTTCTAAGCAGCAAAGCATTCAAGATGTGACTTGGGTGCTGTTAAAAGCATTCCATTTTATAAGGGAAACAGAACATAAAAGCTCAGAAAATCTGCAGCCTGACAATGCAATAGAAAAGAAAATCCCATTTTCTGAGAAGAAATTAAAGCCTGCTGCAGAAATTTGCTTAAGTTACAAGGAGCAGAATGTTAATCCCCAAGACAATGAGGAAAATATCTTCAGGGGATGTCAGAGACCTTTGTGACAGCCACTCCTATTACAGGCCCAGAGGCCTAGGAGGTAAAAGTGGTTTCACAGTCTGGGCCCAGGGCCCTCATGCTGTATGCAGCCTAGGGACTTAATGCCCTGCATTTGAGTCACTCCAGCCATGGCTGAAAGGGGCCAAGATAGAGCTCAGGCCCTGGCCTCAGAGGGTGCAAGTCCCAATCCTTGGCAGCTCCCAGGGGGTGTTGAGCCTGTGAGTGTACAGCAGTCAAGAATGGAGGTTTGAGAACCTCCACCTAGATTTCAGAAGATGTATGGAAATGCCTAGATGTCCAGTCATGTTTGCTCCAAGGGTGAGGTGCTCATGGAGAACCTCTACTAGGGCAGTGCAGAAGGGAAATGTTAGGTCAGAGCTCCCACACAGAGTCCCTACTAGGGCACTGCCTAGTGGAATTGTGAGAAGAGGGCCACCATCCTCCAGACCACAGAATGGTAGATCCACTGACAACTTGCTCCATGAGCTGGGAAAAGCTGGACACACTTGACACCAACCCATGAAAGCAGCTGGGAGGAAGGTTATGCCCTGCAAAGCCACAGGGTTGGAGCTGCCCAAGACCACAGGAATCCACCTTTTGCATTTGCGTGACCTGGATGTGAGACATGGAGTCAAAGGAGATTATTTTGGAGCTTTAAGATTTGACTGACCCACTGGATTTTGGACTTTCATGGTGCCTATAGCCCCTTTGTTTTGGCCAATCTCTCTCATTTGAAATGGCTGTGTTTACCCAATGCCTGTACCCCTACTGTATCTAAAAAGTAATGAACCTTTTGATTTTACAGGCTCATAGGTGAAAGGGACTTGACTTGTCTCAGATGAGACTATGGACTGTGAACTGTTGAGTTAATGCTGAAATGAGTTAACACTTTGGGGGACTATTGAGAAGGCATGACATGACTGTTTTTTAAATGTGAGGATGTGAGATTTGGGAGTGACCATGGGCAGAATGATAGAGTTTGGCTCTGTCCCCACCTAAATCTCACCTTGAATTCCCACATGTTGTGGAGGGACCCTGTGGGAGGTACTTGAATCATGGGACAAGTCTTTCCCATGCTGTTCTTGTGATAGTGAATAAGTCTCATGAGATCTGATGGTTTTATACAGTGGAATTTCACTGCACAAGCTCTCTTTGCCTGTTGCCTTCCATGTAAGACATGACTTGCTCCTCCTTGCCTTCTTCCATGATTGTGAGGCTTCCCCAGCCGTATGGAAGTGAAAGTCTAAATAAACCTCTTTCTTTTATAAATTGCCCAGTCTCGGGTATTTCTTTATCAGTAGTATCAAAACAGACTTATACAATTCCTTTGCTTTATTTTGTTTTCTCTACCACTTTTACACCAGTTATATCTAATCTTTGTAGTTCATGTGGATAGCTAAGGAAGAAACATGAACAAGACAGAGATAAATTCTGATAGCGTGTGGAATCTTCTCTTTAGTGTATTCTGCTTTTAAATTGTATATTTTCTATTGATTTTAAATCTCCTGTCCTTTTCTCCTCCCTTCCTCCAGTCTTCCCCTCCTCCTCCCTTCTCTCCCACTCTTTTTTTCTCTTCCTTTTCCTCCTCTACATCTCCTTCTCTTTTCCTTCCTTCCTTCATCTCTCCCTTCCTGTCTTTGTCTTGCTGTATATCCTTTCTTTCTCTACAAGTTTTCTTTTTCTTTTCTAATTTAGTCTTTCACATTGAAATGTCTTGGTTGCTTTTTCCATCTTTTTATTTGGTCTTCCTTTTTTTCCAATAGTGTCTGATGGAAGGGGAAATATTTAATTGAGAGTGCAATAAAAAGATTACATGGCTCTATAATTATGAAATGAAATGAAAATGATGAAAGTGATGTCCACGGGTTAATATCAAAGAGCTAATCTTATTCACTAATGGAATAGTTCAATCCTCACATAAGATTATATTTAAAATAAGAAGATATCATAACTTATAAGTCATAGCTTGTCATAAGACAAATGGAATTCTCCTTTCATTCTTTTTAAGCCACATGTTCATTTTTATCAATGTTTTTAAAAAGTTCTCATTAACTAAATAGCTGTGTTTTCTTTTATTTGGTGAGCTCAAGATTCAATCACTATGAAGCCTCTTGACATTTCTTAATAGAGATGTTTCCAAGCTTCCTTTGGCGATTTGGGAAAAGGGAAATGGTTGTTAAAGAGAATTTCTGAAGTTTAAGTTTGGTTGCTATAGGATCTATTACAGAAAATATTTTGTTCTTTGTTAAATTGGTGTGGTAATTAGCAGCCATGTTTTAGTTTCTCACTGAATCCACTATACATAAAAAAGAATACTATTCTCTAATGGGCACTGATAGAGATTCTAGCTGCATGCAGACTTCTTTCTCTGCCCATCCCCACTATTGAAGTTGCAAGAAAGCACTTAATAATTTTTATTTAAGAATTATTTTGTAAGTACGTGTTGAATTAAATGCATTTGTTGTCAGAAGAGTCATTCAAATTCTGTTCTTCTAATTTATGGCTTGGTAATATGAGAAAGGTTTTTTAAACCTCAGCTTTCCTATTTGTATTTAGGTATAATCACAATACTTGTCTCCTGCTCTAAATAAGATATTTATATGAGAAAATTAATGTAGTATTTTGCCTACTGCTTGTGTCAGATAAAACACTTTATAGATGTTCATTGCAATGATAATTGTGATATAATTCACACTTTTAAAAATACTAACGAGTGGGGGGCGGAGCAAGATGGCCGAATAGGAACAGCTCCAGTCTACAGCTCCCAGCACCAGCGACACAGAAGACAGGTGATTTCTGCATTATCACCTGAGGTACTAGGTTCATCTCACTGGGGAGTGCCAGACAATCAGTTCTGGTCAGCTGTTGCAGCCCAACCAGCGAGAGCTGAAGCAGGGCGAGGCATCGCCTCACCTGGGAAGCACAAGGGGGAAGGGAATCCCTTTTCCTAGCCAGGCGAACTGAGACACACAACACCTGGAAAATCGGGTAACTCCCACCCCAATACTGCGCTTTAAGCAAACGGGCACACCAGGAGATTATATCCCACACCTGGCCAGGAGGGTCCCACGCCCACGGAGCCTTCCTCTTGCTAGCACAGCAGTCTGCGATCTAACCGCAAGGCAGCAGCGAGGCTGGGGGAGGGGGACCCGCCATTGCTGAGGCTTAAGTAGGTAAACAAAGCCCTGGGAAGATCAAACTGGGTGGAGCTCACAGCAGCTCAAGGAGGCCTGCCAGTCTCTGTAGACTCCACCTCTGGGGACAGGGCACAGCTAAAAAACAACAACAACAACAACAAAAGCAGCAGAAACCTCTGCAGACGCAAGTGACTCTGTCTGACAGCTTTGAAGAGAGCAGTGGATTTCCCAACATGGAGGTTGAGATCTGAGAATGGACAGACTGCCTGCTCAAGTGGGTCCCTGACCCGAGTAGCCTAACTGGGAGACATCCTCCACTAGGGGCAGACCAACACCCTACATCTCACACGGTGGAGTACACCCCTGAGAGGAAGCTTCCAAAGCAAGAATCAGACAGGTACACTCGCTGTTCAGCAGTATTCTATCTTCTGCAGCCTCTGCTGCTGATACCCAGGCAAACAGGGTCTGGAGTGGACCTCAAGCAATCTCCAACAGACCTACAGCTGAGGGTCTTGACTGTTAGAAGGAAAACTAACAAACAGGAAGGACACCCACACCAAAACACCATCAGTACGTCACCATCATCAAAGACAAGAGGCAGATAAAACCACAAAGATGGGGAAAAAGCAAGGCAGAAAAGCTGGAAATTCAAAAAATGAGAGCGCATCTCCCCCTCCAAAGGAACACAGCTCATCGCCAGCAACGGATCAAAGCTGGATGGAGAATGACTTTGACAAGATGAGAGAAAAAGGCTTCAGTCCATCAAACTTCACAGAGCTAAAGGAGGAATTATGTCCCCAGCGCAAAGAAACTAAAAATCTTGAAAAAAGAGTGGAAGAATTGATAACCAGAATAATTAATGCAGAGAAGGCCATAAACAAACGGACAGAGATGAAAACCATGACACGAGAAATACGTGACAAATGCACAAGCTTCAGTAACCGACTCGATCAACTGGAAGAAAGAGTATCAGCGATTGAGGATCAAATGAATGAAATGAAGCGAGAGGAGAAATCTAAAGAAAAAAGAGGAAAAAGAAATGATCAAAGCCTGCAAGAAGTATGGGATTATGTAAAAAGACCAAATCTACATCTGATTGGGGTGCCTGAAAGTGAGGGGGAAAATGGAACCAAGTTGGAAAACACTCTTCAGGATATCATCCAGGAGAACTTCCCCAACCTAGTAGGGCAGGCCAACATTCAAATCCAGGAAATACAGAGAACGCCACAAAGATACTCCTCGAGAAGAGCAACTCCAAGACACATAATTGCCAGATTCACCAAAGTTGAAATGAAGGAAAAAATCTGAAGGGTAGCCAGAGAGAAAGGTCGGGTTACCCACAAAGGGAAGCCCATCAGACTAACAACAGATCTCTCGGCAGAAACTCTACAAGCCAGAAGAGAGTGGGGGCCAATATTCAACATTCTTAAAGAAAAGAATTTTAAACCCAGAATTTCATATCCAGCCAAACTAAGTTTCATAAGTGAAGGAGAAATAAAATCCTTTACAGACAAGCAAATGCTTAGAGATTTAGTCACCACTAGGCCTGCCTTACAAGAGATCCTGAAGGAAGCACTAAACATGGAAAGGAACAACTGGTACCAGCCGTTGCAAAAACATGCCAAAATGTAAAGACCATCGAGGCTAGGAAGAAACTGCATCAACTAACGAGCAAAATAACCAGTTAATATCATAATGGCATGACCAAGTTCACACATAACAATATTAACCTTAAATGTAAATGGACTAAATGCTCCAATTAAAAGACACAGACTGGCAAACTGGATAAAGAGTCAAGACCCATCAGTCTGCTGTATTCAGGAGACCCATCTCACACGCAGAGACATACATAGACTCAAAATAAAGGGATTGAGGAAGATCTACCAAGCAAATGGAGAACAAAAAAAGCAGGGGTTGCAATACTAGTCTCTGATAAAACAGACTTTAAACCATCAAAGATCAAAAGAGAAAAAGAAGGCCATTACATAATGGTAAAGGGATCAATTCAACAGGAAGAGCTAACTATCCTAAATATATATGCACCCAATACAGGAGCACCCAGATTCATAAAGCAAGTCCTTAGAGACTTATAAAGAGACTTAGACTCCCATACAATAATAATGGGAGACTTCAACACTCCACTGTCAACATGAGACAGATCAACGAGACAGAAAGTTAACAAGGATATCCAGGAATTGAACTCATCTCTGCAGCAAGCAGACCTAATACACATCTATAGAACTCTCCACTCCAAATCAACAGAATATACATTCTACTCAGCACCACATCACACTTATTCCAAAATTGACCACATAGTTGGAAGTAAAGCACTCCTCAGCAAATGTACAAGAACAGAAATTATAACAAACTGTCTCTCAGACCACAGTGCAATCAAACTAGAGAACTCAGGACTAAGAAACTCAATTAAAACCACTCAACTACATGGAAACTGAATAACCTGCTCCTGAATGACTACTGGGTACACAACGAAATGAAGGCAGAAATAAAGATGTTCTTTGAAACCAATGAGAACAAAGATACAACATACCAGAATCTCTGGGACACATTTAAAGCAGTGTGTAGAGGGAAATTTATAGCACTAAATGCCCACAAGAGAAAGCTGGAAAGATCTAAAATTGACACTCTAACATCACAATTAAAAGAAGTAGAGAAGCAAGAGCAAACACATTCCAAAGCTAGCAGAAGGCAAGAAATAACTAAGATCAGAGCAGAACTGAAGGAGATAGAGACACAAAAAACCCTCCAAAAAATCAATGAATCCAGGAGTTGGTTTTTTGAAAAGATCAACAAAATTGATAGACTGCTAGCAAGATTAATAAAGAAGAAAAGAGAGAAGAATCAAATAGACACAATAAAAAATGATAAAGGGGATATCACCACTGACCCCACAGAAATACAAACTACCATCAGAGAATACTATAAACACCTCTACGCAAATTAACTGAAAATCTAGAAGAAATGGATAATTTCCTGGACACTTACACTCTCCCAAGACTAAACCAGGAAGAAGTTGAATCCGTGAATAGACCAATAGCAGGCTCTGAAATTGAGGCAATAATTAATAGCCTACCAACCAAAAAAAGTCCAGGACCAGATGGATTCACAGCTGAATTCTACCAGAGGTACAAAGAGGAGCTGGTACCATTCCTTCTGAAACTATTCCAATCAATAGAAAAAGAGGGAATCCTCCCTAACTCATTTTATGAGGCCAACATCATCTTGATACCAAAGCCTGGCAGAGACACAGCAAAAAAAGAGAATTTTAGACCAATATTCCTGATGAACATCCATGCAAAAATCTTCAATAAAATACTGGCAAACCGGATCCAGCAGCACATCAAAAAGCTTATCCACCATGATCAAGTGGGCTTCATCCCTGGGATGCAAGGCTGGTTCAACATACGCAAATCAATAAACGTAATCCATCATATAAACAGAACCAAAGACAAAAACCACATGATTATCTCAATAGATGCAGAAAAGGCCTTTGACAAAATTCAACAGCCCTTCATGCTAAAAATGCTCAATAAATTCGGTACTGATGGAACGTATCTCAAAATCATAAGAGCTATTTATGACACACCCACAGCCAATATCATACTGAATGGGCAAAAACTGGAAAAATTCCCTTAGAAAACTGGCACAAGACAGGGATGCCCTCTCTCACCACTCCTATTCAACATAGTGTTGGAAGTTCTGGCTAGGGCAATCAGGCAAGAGAAAGAAATCAAGGGTATTCAGTTAGGAAAAGAAGAAGTCAAATTGTCCCTGTTCGCAGATGACATGATTGTATATTTAGAAAACCCCATTGTCTCAGCCCAAAATCTCCTTAAGCTGATAAGAAACTTCAGCAAAGTCTCAGGATACAAAATTAATGTGCAAAAATCACAAGCATTCTTATACACCAGTAACAGACAAACAGAGAGCCAAAGCATGAATGAACTTCCATTCACAATTGCTTCAAAGAGAATAAAATACCTAGGAATCCAACTTACAAGGGGTGTAAAGGAGCTCTTCAAGGTGAACCACAAACCACTGCTCAGTGAAATAAAAGAGGACATAAACAAATGGAAGAACATACCATGCTCATGGATAGGAAGAATCAATATCGTGAAAATGGCCATACTGCCCAAGGTAATTTATAGATTCAATGCCATCCCCATCAAGCTACCAATGAGTTTCTTCACAGAATTGGAAAAAACTGCTTTAAAGTTCATATGGAACCAAAAAAGAGCCTGCATCTCCAAGACAATCCTAAGTCAAAAGAACAAAGCTGGAGGCATCACGCTACCTGACTTCAAACTATACTCCAAGGCTACAGTAACCAAAACAGCATGGTACTGGTACCAAAACAGAGATATAGACCAATGGAACAGAACAGAGTCCTCAGAAATAATACCACACATCTACAGCCATCTGATCTTTGATAAACCTGAGAGAAACAAGAAATGGGGAAAGGATTCCCTATTTAATAAATGGTGCTGGGAAAATTGGCTAGCCATAAGTAGAAAGCTGAAACTGGATCCTTTCCTTACTCCTTATACGAAAATTAATTCAAGATGGATTAGAGACTTAAATGTTAGACCTAATAGCATAAAAACCCTAGAAGAAAACCTAGGTAATACCATTCAGGACATAGGCATGTGCAAGGACTTCATGTCTAAAACACCAAAAGCAACGACAACAAAAGCCAAAATTGACAAATGGGATCTAATTAAACTAAAGAGCTTCTTCACAGCAAAAGAAACTACCATCAGAGTGAACAGGCAACCTACAGAATGGGAGAAAATTTTTGCAATCTCTCATCTGACAAAGGGCTAATATCCAGAACCTACAAATAACTCAAACAAATTTACAAGAAAAAAACAAACAACCCCATCCAAAAGTGGGCAAAAGATATGAACAGACATTTCTCAAAAGAAGACATTCATACAGCCAACAGACACATGAAAAAATGCTCATCATCACTGGCCATCAGAGAAATGCAAATCAAAACCACAATGAGATACCATCTCACACCAGTTAGAATGGCAATCATTAAAAAGTCAGGAAACAACAGGTGCTGGAGAGGATGTGGAGAAATAGGAACACTTTTACATTGTTGGTGGGATTGTAAACTAGTTCAACCATTATGGAAAACAGTATGGCGATTCCTCAAGGATGTAGAACTAGATGTACCATATGACCCAGCCATCCCATTACTGGGTATATACTCAAAGGATTATAAATCATGCTGCTATAAAGACACATGCACACGTATGTTTATTGCAGCACTATTCACAATAGCAAAGACTTGGAATCAACCCAAATGTCCATCAGTGACAGACTGGATTAAGAAAATGTGGCACATATACACCATGGAATACTATGCAGCCATAAAAAAGGATGAGTTTGTGTCCTTTGTAGGGACATGGATGGAGCTGGAAACCATCATTCTCAGCAAACTATCGCAAGAACAGAAAACCAAACACCGCATGTTCTCACTCATAGGTGGGAACTGATCAATGAGATCACTTGGACTCGGGAAGGGGAACATCACACACCGGGTCCTATGGCGGGGAGCGGGGAGGGGGGAGGGATTGCATTGGGAGTTATACCTGATGTAGATGACGAGTTGATGGGTGCTGACGAGTTGATGGGTGCAGCACACCAACGTGGCACAAGTATACATATGTAAGAAACCTGCACATTATGCACATGTACCCTAGAACTTAAAGTATAATAAAAAAATTAAAAAAAATAAAAATACTAACTTGTACAAATATATATTCTCTACATTTTCTTCTAACAAAATGTTTATATCTTTATCATATTGCTGAATATAGAAGGATGTTATGATTGCTTTATATTAATATTAAAGCACCCTTTCTGTTGCCTTAGGAGTATAATGCCATTAGACTCACAGAACTCAAAGGGAAGTTAGAAATTATCTTCTTCATACAGTTGGCACTTGCCCTTATCTTTATGCCATGCCTCCTCCTACTTCTCATTTTTTCCTGTTTGAAATGCTGATATAATGGCAGGCGTTCTAGCAGTAATATCTTCTCATGAAGCAAGGTGAAAAGAAAGCCACAGGCTAAAGATGGTGGAAGAAAATGGTAGAAAAAGCCTCTGACATCATTGGCAACATGAAGCTGATATGTCATGCTATCCTGCCTGCTTCTGGACTTCAACTCCTTATTTTTCAACCTACTAGTATATACAGTCTCTTCATTAATGAAATCAGTTTCTATGGATGGCAACAGTTAGCAGAACACTAAGCCAAATTTTATTGGATTATTACACTGTTTCTTTTTAGGAAACATTTTTGATACATGATAGATGTACATATTTTCTGAGTACATGTGTTAATTTAAAATATTCATGTAATCTGGAAAGCTCAAAACCATGTAATTGCGATGCCCATCACCTTAAATATTTGTTTAAATTCATTTCCTATACATGTCAAAATTCAGTTAAAAATGAGAAAGAATGAAGACCCTTTTATCTTTGCACCAGTTTTCTTCCTTTGGCTAAGCAACATCTGATAAAGAAGAGTCTTCAAAAATAGATAAACTCTTTGCAGTTTTTAGCTGAAAGGAAGCCTGTTGCTGGGACATAGTGTTGATAATCTGAAGTAATCTGCAGCTTGCTCTGTCTTTAAAGAGCAAATATTTTCCTCTCACTTTGAACTTATGATTTTTCTTCACCTTCTGCTTTATTATAGATTATTACATGCTGGTTTGGGAAAAGTTGCAAGTGCACTGGATTTTCTTTAACGTGATCTCACCTGTGTGTCCCATGCCCACTCCCTCCTGAGGCCTTCTTGGGTATTCCCCTGGATTCCCAGGGCTCCGTCAGAATAAATCTCAGCCAGGCATTCATGCCATTGGTATAACATGCTCCAGGATTACCACCATCCTTTTCATTTCTGTGCCATACAAGCTCTCATTGTATTATTTTCCCAGTATTCCCAGAGGAAAGGAAGATTGTTAATTCATCTTTAGTCACTAGTGATAGACTCTCATTTTGTATCTTCCCTAAAATGTTCCTTAGGATATTTTCATCTTTGTTGATCAATTTCTCTCTTGAACTACTATAGTTATTATAATCTGTACCAGCCACACAATTTAGTCCTTAATTACATAATATATCGTATTTCTCGAGATTTTTTGCATGTTTTCCCTCTCCTTCTAGATTGGTAAAACATTAAGTAATCATTATACCCTGCAACACAGATCTCTCAGCATTAGGCATACTATATTTCAATTGATTGAACATTTAATATGTTTCAAACTCTGTTATAATAAAATATGAACCTAATTCTCATTACATAGTTTGAAAATAATTATCTGAAGATATTGAGATACAAAGCTAAAATACATTGAGGAAAATGCTATAAGAAAATTGAGATGAGACACAATTTAGAATTACTATCTTGAAGCAAACAGAGATGTACATACTAGAAACTGAAGCTGGTTTAGACAATTATTAGCAAGAGGTATCCTTTGTGAAGATAGGTATATTTGAAATGAGGCACCATCACATTAAGTTTCTTGCAAAGATATTTGCATAATGTTAAAAAATATGCCATCATTTTGTGGAGAAGCATGCTATAAAATTATTTTCAAATAATGCTTTTGTATTTTAAATTTTATTCAATATTTAATGGGTGTTTGCTTGATTGAAAACATATGTCAATTTGCATATCCACCCAGGAAAAGACTGTTTCTAAGTACTAACTAGGGGCACTGGTCACATCCTCAAATGTCATGGTAATTCTCACTGGGTATGTTCTGAACTGGTAGGTGAACATTATGACTTCTTTTCTCATTCTCATTGCTCCTTGTCAAAAAATCAATTTTATTTTAAAATTTAATCTCTATTTTTTTCTCAGCACCAGATTCATTTGGAATTCAGCTGTGATTATTTTAAAGCAGCAATGTCTTGGGAAAAAAATGAATGACACTGAGATGTTAGACACTGTCTGTAAATGAGGTTAATGTTGGGGAATGAAAGTCTTTTAATGACTCTCACATCACAATAGCTAGGTCACTGTTCATTCTAGCATTTTATGAAAGGCCGGAAACCATGTTTGCACACAAAATCATAGTATATTACTTTTTAAATTTTTTCACTAGATAGAGAATTTGCAAGCCACTTATTCCATTCCTCCTGCTGTGGTTATTGCAGACTCATTCATTCAGCAATCAGCAATTCTTTTTTAGAGCCTATGACAGAACTGGCTGCTATGGGTACCAGAAATACACCATTAACACTAATGCAGGACATACTAATTCACTTAGGGACCACTTGATGCTCAGATATTCATCTCTAATTCACTTGAACTCAGCCAAATCAAGAACCATGCATTCTGTGAGAGTCTGCAGATCTCAGAAATGGTTCTGCTCGTTCCTTACCTGTATGCTCTGTGGCTTGAGATCTCCTATTTCTACTATCTCCGTATTGCACTGAATGTAGAAAACAAATGTTTAACTTGCTTTCATAAGAAATTTTCTTTTAAGGTATTTATATATGGGCACAGTTTAATTAAAATTTGAGATATAGTAAGGTAAGTTATGTGGTGGTGTGTCCAAATTTTCACAGCACCAGGTGCTACTTTCTCTTAACTTCCATATCTTCTCCTCACTCTTTGCTTCTCCAGATTTCCCTCTGGATTAGTTTGCTAGGCTGCCTTAACAAATACCACAAACCAGGTATCTTAAAGTAACAGAAATTTATCCTTTCACAGTTCTGGAGACGAAAAGTTTAAAATGAAGGCAATGGCAGGACTGTTTTCTCTCCAGATCCTTTACAGAAGAATCTTTCTTTGCTTCTTCTGGCTTCTGGTAACCCCATATGTTACATGATTTGTGGCAGCATAATTACAATCTCTGCCTCCGTCTTCATATGACTGTCTTCCGGCTGTGTCTGTCTCCGCGTCTTTTCTCCTCTTCTTTGGAAACACACTAATCATATTACATTAGGTCCCACTCTACTCTAGTATGACTTCATTGTAACTTTGATATGGGAGGGGGTGCAGGGAAGTGCTTGGGGGCAAAGGGTGCGGTCCCTGGGGAGGGCTCCATGCTCTGGCCCGTGCCCACGGACCTAAGGGAGAATAGGCACTCCTGTTTTCATGCCCAAATGTTGCATTTCCCAAGACCACTCTGGCCCTCCACGCCCCCATCCCGTGCCTATAAAAACCCCCAGACCCTAGTGGTCACACACAAACGACCGGACGTTGAGAGGAATACACCAGCAGAAGCACACACCAACAGACTCTGGTAAGCCATTAATCGCGAAATGATGTGAATGACGTGGAATTCAGCTGGGGGTGGTGGGAGGACAGTCCGCTGAGTGGCCCAACTCCAGGGGAAGACCACTTTTCCACTCCATCTCCCTTCTGGCTCCCATTCATCTGCTGAGAGCTACTTTTACCACTGGATAAAACCTTTTACTCATTCTCCAGGCCCACCTGTTATCCGATATTTCTGATACACCAGGATAAGAACCCTAGGATACAAAAAGCCCTCTGTCCTTGCCATAAGGCAGAGGGTCTAATTGAGCTGATTAACTCAGCCGCCTGAGGATAAACTGAAAGGGCGCATTCTAACACACACCCACTGGGATTTTGGGAGCTGTAAACACTCATCCCTAGTTGCTGCTATGGGGTTGGAGCCCACATTTCCCACAACCTGCCCATCTGCATGTTCCCCCTAAGGGTTTGAGCTGCGGGGGGCACCCAAGAAGCGAGCCACACCCCTGTTGCATGCTCTGCAAGAAAGATATGGGAACTCTTCCCATTTCAACTTCATTATACACATCTTCAACCTATTCAAAGTAAGGTCACATTCCAAGGTATCAGGTGTTAGAACTTCAACAAATCTCTTTGGGGAACTCAATGAAACCTACAACCACCTCCTTCTATTATGTTGAGCCTGTAGAAATTCCTGTTTGGGAAGAAAGTGAGAATGTGAGTCTCACTCATTTTATTCAGTGCATTGAAACTTCTTTTTCTCCATGATGTACTCTAATATACACTTTTAACGATGTGCTCCAGGACAAATGCACAGAAATAAAACAAGTATTTTACAAGTCACCCTTCCTGAGTAAGAGGTACCTTTAATATCACGTATCATCCTATAGTCTAGTCTATTTCCTTACAAACATATTGCAACACCAAACCGATTGCAAAATCTGCTAATGGGTCTTAACAAACAATTTTAGAAATAATGCTATAACTTATGTACAAAAATCCCACAAGGCACACTGCAAAACAATTGTCCTCTGTTAACCACCATGGAGATCATAGGAAACAAAAGATTTTTATCCCTTTAGTAACATTCATTCTTGGGAAAAGAAGGTATATTTGGAGCTCCACACTCATCACAAGAAGCAATCTTGCTGTGGCAGGGAATTAACTGAGTGATATCTTTGAGTCTCTTCATCATCACTTGCCTGCAATCGTGAAATTCCCTTGGACATTTTCCTTGAGAGAATTTAATTGTTCTTGGCTTTTGAAGACGTAGATTTTTAGTTCTTTTTCTGCTCTGATAGATTTTCATCATGTCTCAAACCGATTAACTTGATCATTTTTAACTCATCCATATTAATAAAGCTTTTATTACAGGTGAAGTCATTATGACTTGACATGGGCCACATTTTTAAAACAATTTTAATTTTCTAGTAGTCTTTCCACAGGTAAAGAGGACGTATTCCCTTTGAAAAATGTGCATTTTGGGACATAAATGTACAGGTATTTATGACCCACACTTGGCCACTTGTGTGCATACATGTGTGTAAAACCTTCTATATCTTGAATAATTCTCTATTATAGCGAGTATTACCTCTATTATTTGTCTAAATCTCTTTAGCTACCTTTATATAGTAAATCCATGCTTCATATATTAAATGCAAGGTCCTATGGATTGTGGGATACAAATAAGGATAATGTTAACTTTAATGAAGAGCATTTCTCTGAATCACATTTCATCTGCTACTGTGTGGCTTTGTTGAATTTTTCTTTATTGTTATGATCCTATTTGGTGAACACATTTTCCTCAGAAGCTATGAGCTCTTTCCACACCACCACCTGAGTCTTCTCAGCAAGCTGCCCCTGAGCACTGCTACTGAACACCAGTCCCTCCAAGTGTCCAGGTTGGGTTGCTGCTAATGCCCTGAGGCCCTGGGTCCTCACTAGAGAACTCCAATGTGCCTAAGACACACTATGTTTATGCAAGAATGGGAAAGATAGGATTTTCTTCCCATTGGTCCAGGTATGCATGCATTTCTGGCTTGTTTTCCAATGTGTACAGATATTACATACAATATCTACAAACATACTAATTTTCCTAGAGATATATATTTCTCCATAATATTAGACCTCTAGATCTGGTTGGAATTAATGTGGAAGATGGATATGATTCTGTAAAAAGCAACCGCATTATTATAGGGTTTTTTTTTTTTTGCATTTTTTGTAAAAATATTTTTGTACTCACATTTTTCACTAAAAATGACAAGAACATAGTAAAAGTAATCCAGATGAATGAAAGGATATGAAATGAAAAATTATTTTATTTCCCATCCCACGTGCCTGGTTGCTGATCCTCAGCATTCCAGAGACAGTCATTGTTTACTCATTCAAATAATTCTGATTTTTTTTTACTAGTATGAAAGATATTTTGAGAAATGTCTAAATCCCAGATGTTGACACAATTTAGAGTCGAAATTGGCATGCTTTTATATGCATAGATGTTTACATATCTGTCTTTGTTTCAAGACAAGCAGTGTGTCCTATTTATCTTTAGATTGTCAGCAGTGTGTCTGGCACATGGAAATTAATTAATTCTTGTTTCATTGTTAGAATGAATCCTAGGACCTGATAAAAGTGTTTTTGTTCACTCATTGTAGAAATGTCATTCAACACTCTTTCTAATTTATCAAGTAGGCAATTGTCTTTTCAAGTTCACGAATTGATTTCCAATATAAAAAGATGGGAATGTTATTGGTTACATGAAAAGAGATCCTGGTTTTACTATGTCTGTTGCATATTTGCTGTGTGAGTTTGGTATGCATTTTCCTTTCTCTGGATCTGTTTGTTAATTTTTTTTTAACTGAAGGAGCTGGATAATCTATGAAGTCTTTTCCAGCTCTATTATTCTTTGAATCTCTCTATATTTTTTTATCTAGCATGTTCTTTTGGAAAATATCCTAGAACTTATTTGACCTGTATTCAAGCTATTTCTTTTCTTAGACTAAAATTGCGCAAAGTTGAAATTTACAGCTCTCAAATATCTACTCCTACAAAATCCACAACAGAAGCCACATGCAATTTATATCATGTGAGTCTGAAATCTGTGTCTGATTCCATTAAATTTGTCTAAAAGGGAAGAGTGTGAATGCTGGTAAACCATTCCAGAATTTCCATTTCTTTCTATTTCAGCAAATACAGAGCTGGGTCTGTAATGGACAATTGGTTAATGTTTTTAAAAGTCAATTTGATATGTCAAGCTTTGAAGAATCTTTTTTCTATTTTTATTTTATTTTATTTTTTTTGGTGAGTTCATGTTCTTTGCAGGGACATGGATGAAGCTGGAAGCCATTATTCTCAGTGGAGTAACACAGGAACAGGAAACCAAACACCACATGTTCTCACTCATAGGTGGGAGGTGAACGGTGAGAACACATGGACACAGGGAGGGGAAGCTTACACACCGGGGTCTGTTAGGGGGTGGGGAGTTGGGAGAGGGATAGCATTAAGAGAAATACCTAATGTAGATGATGGGTTGATGCGTGCAGCAAACAACCATGGCACATATATACCCATGTAGCAAACCTGCATGTTCTGCACATGTACCCCAGAACTTAAAGTATAATTTAAATAAATAAATAAACAAATAAATAAATAAACAGTAATCTTTGGGTCACAATCCCTTAGATGAGTCTTGGAACTCAATCATTGCTTAAATGCATTGATATTTCTGAAATCTTATTTTTACCAAATACAGGCAAATATCTTTATGTGGTGAAAATGAGATTTATTTTTCAGAAAACCCACAGGACAGCTTAGTACAATAAATTGGTTCATAACTGTATAATAAATAATGATAATGAGGAAGGTATTCTCTGTATTTGTTGTTTAGCACATTGTGATTTAATCTTAGTCTTTATATTACAGCATATACAATTATTTTGGAAAAAAAAATTTTTTTCTTACTACAACTTCCTCTCTTCGTGCTTATTCTCCTATACAAAGCTGCAGTTTTATCCACATATTATCAGGGGTTCCCTGAGATCCTCATTCTTCATCCAGACTACAAGCCAGTCTGAGCTTCTTTGCTCTTTAATCATTCTATTCCACTCTTATGTTCACCCCCACCCACCCTGCACCTCATCTTCTGTATCTGTCTTTACCATCCCCAACTCCAAGTGAGGCTAATTATCTTTCTTCATCTCATATTTATCCTATGTTGATTTTCTATATTTACATTTATGTTTAAATACATTTAAAACTGGCTTCCCTAAGATGGATGTTCAGTGTATTTGCAAACATAAAACAACATGACATTGTCATCTAATTATTATAGAGATCAAAGATCTAAAATAAGTCCCAGTTGGCTAACATCAGGGTATCCTCGGGGCAGGTTCATTCTGGAGGCTCTGAGTGTAGAACGCACTTCCTTTCCTTTTTCAGATTCTGGAGGTCACCTGCATTCCTTCATTCTTGACCACTCCTTGGATTCCTCCTATCTCCTGCTTCTGTTGTCACATCTCCAACTGCTGATTGTGATCCCCCTCTCTCTCTCTTTTATGGACCCTTGTGACTACATTAGGCTTACTTAGAAAATCCAGGATAATTTTCTGATCTCAATATCCTTCACTTAGTCACATCTACAATGTCTCTTTTACCATGTAAGGTAACATATTTACAGTTTCTGGGGATTAGAGTGTGGGGATCTCTGGAATATTATTCAACCTACAATATTCAGTAACCTCTGATCATCTCTCAGTGTCAGCATTTGGTGCAGTCTGCCAAAAATTGTGGTCCATAATCTGCATGAAAATAGTAATTCCAGAGCCCTACCTATGAGGTACTGAAGCAGAATCAGGCATGGGACACAGAAGAGTTAAAATACCTTTAAAGCATATATATACCTTAGACTTAAGGAATTTGCTTATCCCTAATTAACTTAATGTTACTATTGACTACATCAGTTCCTTACAAATGTTACTAACATATTTTATTAAAGCTCAAATTACTTAACATGTCTTCTGAATCACCACATGACTCTATTTTATAAATCACTGAGGAAATAGTGCTTATGTGACAAATGTTTCTGAATTCCATATGTATAGTTTGGAAACCTAACAAGCTACCAATTCTATGTTCTCGTGCTCTTAAAGCCCTGCTCACACAAATCACCACTGGGGCCTTGATTCTATCATTCATACCTTTCTCTCTAGCGTACTAAATTTGTCACTTTGGTTTTGGAAGACATATCCTTTTATTTTATCTAAATCAACATATGTACATACAAATTGACAAAGGTGAAAAAGCAAGGGAATTTAGAGAATACCTCTTCCCTTTCTCCTTTCTCCTGAATGAGTCAGATCCCAGAGTCCAGTCCAGAGAGAAATCGCTGTAGCAGCAGAAAATAGAGACCTTCATTGTAAATTCCGCACATCTCCCTCTCTGCTCTCTTCTCTCTCCCCTTTTCCAGTGTGGTCTCATTTTTCAGGCTGACTTAGAAACACTGGGACATACTGCTCAGTCACTTTGGTGTGTTTACACATGGCATCCACTCTATCAACCTTGGCCTGAAGTCCTCTGTGGTTTACCAGCCCCCACTGCAACCCTCCACAATTATATCTAAAACTACTCACAAGCACTACGCACATATGCCACACTACACAAACACATATGCACACACCATCCCACACGTACAAACCCAGGCTCCCACCTTCCCCCAACACAGATGTACATCCATACATAAAAACCCACATAGACACACACCATACATACATATCCACTTATATGGTTTGGCTGTGTCCCCACCCAAATCTCATCTTGAATTTTAGTTCCCATAATCCCCACATGCGGTGGGAGGGACCCAGTGGGAGGTAATTGAATCATGGGGGTAATTTCCTCCATGCTGTTCTCCTGATAGTAAGTTCTCATGAGATCTGATAGTTTTATAAGGGGCTCTCGCTTTACTCAGCTCTTGTTCTCTTTGCTGTTGCCACTTGAAGAAGGACATGTTTGCTTCCCTTTCTGCCATGATTGTTAAGTTTCCTGAGGCCTCCCCAGCTATGCTGAATTTTTGCATTTTTAGTAGAGACAGATTTTCACCATGTTGGTGAGGCTGGTCTTGAACTCCTGACCTCATGATCCACTTCCTTGGCCTCCCAAAGTGCTGGGATTACGGGTATGAGCCACTGCGACTGACTACCCCGTTTTTATGTGAAAACTAAGCTGTTTATTTGTCATCATTCAATTGATATACATGCAATTTCCCACTATGCATCTTTGATTGTCTTTTCAACTGTCTTTAAAAAAAAAACGTTCACACTGATTCAACACTGAAATAAAAATTCTATGCAGAAAGGTATGGAAATAGAGCAGTGGGGTATACATTTGATAATTATGAAGGAGATAGCGCTTGTTGAGAATGACCACTACCAGAGTAACCTGAGGACCTGATGTAAGCAGTTTAGAAGAAATTCTTAGAGGCAATCTAAGACACATTTTTAAGAAATGTGGTCGTACCAATACTCTTGATGTAGTTTCTTCGTTGCTAAATTGGGGATCTGCAGTTGGAATTGCGATATTTTGCCCAATATTCATTTCTTAGGAATACAGCCCCAATCTTTATTAGCTAGCCACATGGCTTTATATAATAAAAAACACATTTTGCAACCTCCTTTCAAGCCCAGTCTAAAAGCTATGTAACTTAATTCTTTCCAATTTGATGAAAGTACAAATGCAAAACTTTCAGGAAGTTTTTTTGGTTAGTAAGAAAGTCTTTCTTTACTTTTCTTTTCCATATTAGATCATAGAGTAGAAATCACAATTTAAGAATAGACAAATAGCAAGACACAAGGTATCTGGGTCTGTAATAATCATGGTGCTCTCAAATTATCCATCGATTGCTTTCCACAATATTTTGTTTACCTAAGAATGAACTTAATATCTATTATGTTTAAGACATTTGTTGGGGGTGGTGTTCTTTCACTTTCAAAGCAATTTTAAACTTAATTCATACTAAAATGCATATGCTCTAGAGGTAACCTTTGCACGCTTTGAATAGGAAATGCAAAACAGTATGACTTCATTGATAATAATCAGTTACTTATATTCAGTCCCTCTAGTGGTGGAAGTTGGGTATTACAATATTTCTTCGGACCCGTACCATTAAGTATAAGGCTGTGTCCCTTTTCCCAAGAGGTTCCTCTTCCCCCTCTTTTTCCCAAACACAATCTGACGGAAACCCAGTTTTCCTCACGTAATTGTGTGGGTCATTAGTGGATCCCCTGAGATAGATCTCATCCAGCCTGGGCACTTGTTGGAACAAGTAAGACCCTTACATTATGAAAAACAAAAATAATTTAGTATCTCAAAAATAGTATCTGTATTTTACTTAAAATATCAGATCAGTCAATAAAAATTACGATTGTTATGGTATAATCTAATTGAGGCAGTTATTCAGACTATTCAGACAGTAAGTTAACTTGTAGTCATTTGAAGAAATTGCTAGAAAAAAATGTCTTGGAGACATACATTTTCTTAAGCAACATTTTTAAAATGTGGGTTTTTTTTTTTTTTAGCTATTTTCACTGCGTTCTTGCTTTAAAATTGACAAGTGCTTTCTTCTATGAGCCTTTTAAGTGTTTCAGACTGCCTTATAGGTATGAAATTGAAGATATCAGACGTGAGACTCTATTGACCTTTTCATGGTTTAAAATGCTTTGGTTTGAAAGGACATCCTTGATGTTTTTCTAGCACAAGGAATGTAAACTTCTTGCATCACTT
The DNA here is from genome assembly GCF_043159975.1 of Macaca nemestrina. NCBI lineage: Eukaryota > Metazoa > Chordata > Mammalia > Primates > Cercopithecidae > Macaca > Macaca nemestrina. The sequence continues at coordinate 48,439,337 of NC_092143.1, forward strand.
AAGATGGGCAATATTTGAAGCTGTGATTCATAGTCCCTTTCATTCAGCTTGTAAAATGCTAGTTTATGACTTCAAGTTAATGCTTGTTAGCAACTTGTAAATATGGATTCATGGTCACCTGATTTTAACTCACACTTAAATCTAATTGAGCTTTAGTGGAACTTTATTCAAAACAATGTACTGATTTTAACAGGAAGTTTGCAGACTCAGCGAGGGAAAATGCATGAAAAAAATCAATGTACAATGTGCATGATGTTAAATTTCAACCGGACAAATCAATAAGTTCCAGATGTACATGGCTTCGTGACACTTTTGTTTCTCCTCAGGAAAAACGTAATATGATATATTTTTTCACATCTAAATAGAATGTTAAAAATGTTCATGTTAGTTTAAAATTGTGTTACTTAATTTACTTCTGTAATCCCTGGAGAATTGTTTAAAATGTGAATGCAACATCAGGAAAAGGACTGTGATCTTAGAGTTAGAAAATCTTGTCTTCAAACATCTTTCTGCCATTGCTCCTCCACTAATATCTAAGAGAAGTCACGTACAACTGAAGTATCATAATTCTGTTATTTTCTTAATTTTTTAATTCACCGTTTTTTGAAAGAATGATGTGTGCCCATCACACGAAAGTCAAAAGGTACAGATATATACAAAGTAAAATATCAGACTACTTTCAGTCTGTTGGTTATCTAGTTTTCTTCCTCAGAGACAACCATGGTTAGGAGTTTCTTATGTATTCCTGTAGCGACACTTTACATGCACAAGGCATGGATATGAAACTCAGTATTATCCATTGAAATATGTAAAAGCGACGTCTCAGCACTTACTTAGCACTGTTCCATGGCTTGATAATTTTTGCTTAAATAGTCTTGGGGATTCTTTTTCAGCATTCACATTAATCATAACCCTAATTCTGATATTCACTCAATTTCACTATATGGAGTTACCATAATTTATTTAATCAATTCCTTGTTAATGAACACTTAGGTTACTTCTAGTGTTTTCCTACATTAAGCAATGTTGTAATAAATAGTCTTATTATAATTTTTTAGGTTCACTAGTATCATATTTGGAGCATGAATTCCTAAAAAGTGAATCATATGTGCAAGCAAAGCACATTAATATCTATGACTAATATTCTTTCATAGAATTTACACCAACTTATACTCCCATCAGTAATGTTTGAGTGTCAGTACCCCCACCCCACCAAAATACTGTGGCATCAAATTACTTGATTTGATATAAAAATAGCATCTTATAACGATGCTGTACATTATTACAATAGATTAGGTCATTTTTTATGTTTAAATACTACAGTAATTCTCTCTTCTTTTTATGAGACGAGATCTTGCTATATTCCTCAGTCTGGACTGGAAATCCTGGGCTCAAGCAATCCTCTTGCCTTAGCTTCCCAAGAAGCTTGGAATGCTCAGGAGTGTGCCACAGGATGGAGTGCCTGAGGGAATTATTTTTCTGTTGGAATAATTTTTATGTCCAGTGTTCTGTTAGGTTCTTGATTTGTTCTTTTGCATTTTTAATGAGATTTTTATGTATTATAATTTGTGTTGAAAATATTTTCCCCAGTTTTTCTTTTACCTTTAATTTTGCATCTGGTAATTTTTTGTCTGTCCGATTTTTTTTAATGCAATCACAGATAACATTCATTTATTGTTTTTAGGTGGCATGTCCAAATTTGAAGAATGTCTTCATTCTAGGATTTGTTTTTCAATTAACATTTTAGAAGATATTTGTATTAATTTTATTTTACATTCAAATATTTGCTTCATCTACACTTGATGTTGGTGTAAAAAGAAAGTAAGAGGCTGGGCAAAGTGACTCATGCCTGTAATCCCAGCACTTTGGGAAGCCAAGGCAGGCAGATAATCTGAGGACAGGAGTTTGAGACCAGCCTGGCCAACATGGTAAAACCCGATCTCTACCAAAAATACAAAAAAATTAGCTGGTCGTGGTGATGGACACCTATGATCCCAGCTACTTGGGAGCCTGAGGCAGGAGGATTGCTTGAACCCAGGAGACGGAGGTTGCAGTGAGCTGAGATCATGCCACTGCATTCCAGCGGGCGACAAAATCGAGGTTCCATCTCAAAAAAAAAAAAAAAAAAAGAGAGAGAAAGAAAAGAAGAAATTTACTTTTTGTTTTTCTATACGACTGCCCAATTGTCCCAAATTCTTTATTAAGATACCTTGAGTATCTCTCAGATGTACAATGCTGCTTCCCCATTGGAGGGGAATTGATGAGCATATTTAGCTGAACAAAACTCTGGTAAAAATACCCTGAAGTTTAACTGTTACACTGTTTTCCTAAGATTTGGTTAAGGACATATTTATTTTGTCATAATATGAGGCTTTACCTCTATAACCCCCACTTCCTGGAAACACACACACACACACACTCAAGGGAAATGTAAATAATTTATGAAGCATATGATATATCCTATACTATGTAAAGTTCTTATTTGCAAGCAATGGAATGCAGTCTAACTAGTTAAAGCAGAAAAATCTAGCTGAAGACTATAAATGACAGTTTTCTGTCTTCCTTGGGAAAATAGAAAATTACCAAAATGTAAGGAAGTTGTCCAAAAATATTACAGAAGCCCATTTCCTATCTATTAGTTAACTTGATCCTCATCACAATTCTGTGATATAGGGAGCTATTGTAATACTGTCCACATTCTACAGATGAGGAATCAAGAGCCCAGAAAGGAGACAACAAATTAACAGTTGTGTCATCCATTGTGCTAGATATCCAACATGTTTTCCCATTTAATCTTCACTATTCAATGAGTAAGTTAATTATTCTCATGTTACAGATAATTTAATTGTGTCTTAAAGTGGTCAGTAAATTGCTCATGGTCACAATGCTAGAATGAAGATTTAAATCTACGTCACTTGACTACAGCCAGTATTCTTCCCAATACACTAAGTTGCCTTAATAAAAGTGCAGAATTATAAACCAGAGAGGTAAGTCATCTCAATGTCAGCTCATATCTGAAAAGTTGTGCTCAGGTCTCTTGTATGTTGTAATTTTAAATTCCAATTATGTATGAAAAAGTACTTGTATATGTTAGCTAATCAATGGGAAATTAAATTCATGTGTATTATTGGTATTGTTATTTACAGAATATTCAATAATTATGATATTAAAACAATATTATCTTAGTTTTTTATTGTAGTGCTATGATTTGAATGTATCTCCTCCTAAATTCAGGCCTTGGCAAAACAACACCTTTTTCTAAGTTTTTTAAGGGGCTTTCGAGAGGTGATTAGGTCATGAGGGATCTTCCCCTTCTAAGTTGGATTAGGTGCTGTTATTAATGGGCTTGACTTTACAAAGGCAGTTTATCCTGTTTTACCCTCTGCCTTCTGCCATGGGAGGACTCAGCATTCAAGATGCTTCTCGAAAGCAAAGACTGGACCTCACTAGACAACAAACCTGCTGACACTTTGGTTTTGATTTCCCAGACTTTAGAACTGTGACACAATTAATTTTTGTTCTTTTAAAATTAACCAGTCTCAAATATTCTGTTATAGCAGCACAAACTGGACTCAGACATCTAGTATAGAGACTCCTCTTTGGAAGTAAATCACCTGGGATTGACGATATTGAATCAGACTCTAATCTCCCAGGGGGTTTTCCTTGTGAAGACAATATGTGAGTTTTGGCTGTTGCAATTGGCATCATTTTGAGGTTTTCAAGATCTAGCATATCCATGTTGCTATTTAGAATAGTACCTCACTGTGTAGGGGAGAAGTTTAAGGCTAGTCAGATAGGCATTTGTCTAAACTCTACACCAGGACACTGTGATATACCTTCTCAGTTGAGAATCACCTTGTAAAAAGTTTTCTAAAAGGTTTGTGTGGCTTACCTTTTTATTTGTGTGGACAAACAAAATTTATAAGAAATACCAATTCAGAGTCTATCCATGGAAAAGTATTTTCCTCCTTCAGAGGCCATTTAACCTTCTTCTAGTACACTGTACATTAAGTTATATTCAGTCACAAAAATGTGATTTTTAATAGTGAGGCTTTGTAAGCAGAACTACCATTGAAACTATCAAATTTAATGAATTGTCTTCTAGCATTATTATAAACAAAGTTTTTGTGATTTCCCATTTTATTTCTACCCTGCCTGCTATAGCAGCTTCCCACATTCCCCAAGTGCAACCCTGACAACCCGCTGTATTTATGGGCATATCCAAGGCAATGATTCTTGAAAGTACACTTGAGTTCATCCAGTTACCACTCTATGCCTTTGTCAGTTTTCTCTTTCTGTTTTTTTTTTTTTTTTTTTTTTTTCCTGTTTGGTTCCCCTCTGCTAAGGAGGGTTTTTGTTTTTTTGTTTTTGTTTTTCCTAGAGCACCCCATGGCCTTGTACTCTGCAAAGTCTTCATTTTTGTGCTAGGATTTGGGGCCCATCCTGCTGTAACCAAGATGAGTGGCCCGCTGCTCCTCCTGGAGCCCATTCTCAGTATCTGCAGGCTCTAGTGCCACTGCTGGCTCATCCAGGTGCCTTGGTTGGGACTGATGACTATGATATTACAAATATATTCAGTGTCTGGCGACAATGCATAGGAAATGCTGCTCTTTAATTTGTCACACTATGAAAGAACCACTATAATATTACTGCTTTGAACCTTTCTTTATCTTTTAGATCTTCAGGAGAGCTATAGATCCTAACACTGGAGAACTTGGATTCTCTCAAACACAGAGTCATTAGCGTCATCTGGCCCAACCTACCTACTGAATTAGAATCTGCATTTTAACAAAATCCTTAGGTCATTCACATGCATGTTAAGATTTAAGAATCTTGGCCTTAGTAGATTTGATTACTAAATTGTGACTCTGTGGCTCCTCTCCTTCTAATCCTATACATTGCAGTGGATCAGGTCATCGGCACATTCCTGATTTCACACTATGTATTTAGAAGGATGGACTTCTCTTTAGGAAGCTAACTTTGTTACGGACTCAAGATTGCTTTTTTTAGACCTCTTTTCCCAGGAAGCTCCTTAGATCCTGATGCAAACAGATTTCTGCTAAACTATTCCTCCAGACTCTCAAGCACACTTGAACTTGACTGGATTTTAGTAAGTGGACTCTGATCCAAAGTGGAGCATCCTACTTCACTTGCATTATATGTCATTTCTGCTCAAGGTTCTTTCAATATGGGACTCGACTTTGAATTAACAAAGCAAATCTATTATTGTAGGAAGATTTTTTCTTGCCTCTCAGTCAGCAGCAAGTCTCACACAAAGGTTCTATCAGTTATAGAGAAACATTTGCATATAAAACAGATGAGGGAGAAATGAAAAGTTAGGAATGTTTTGAAAATACACACCAGGACATTCTCATGCCTCATAGACTGAGAATCACTTAAGTTTTCTAAAAGGCTTGACTTTTCTAGGCAAATTTAGTTGATGAGCTTGAAAGTGTGCAGCACAAAGCCACAAAATGGTTGAAACTTATCATCTTATCTCAGGTCTGTATGCACACCTATCGTGGTCAGCATCACCTTCATCATAATTGTTTCCATGAACATCATCATGAGATGGTCAACATGCTTTATCATTTATTCAGAAATCTGATGGAAATTCCAAACTTTTTTTTTTAACCTCTTACTCTGTAAAGTAATAAGATAGTCAGACACTTTATTCATATATCCTATTATTGGACATAGTAAATATCTTATAATGACTCAAAGAAGAAATATTTTCAAAGTAATCTAACAAAGTGAAAAAAAACTAAACTAAGTAAATATAAACATTATTTTTAGTTTAATATCAATCCAGACTTCTAAAGGTGTACCAGGGAACCGATCAAATAAGCGGCATAGCGTCAGCTAAGTGTTGCTATGCAATGCCACCCGCACATGGATGCTGAGCCTTCTTATGTCTCCATGCAACCAACTAGTCAAATAGATTCAACAAACAGAAACCAAAGGACTGACTATACAGCAGCCTCTGAAAAAGAAATTCACAATTTTTCCTTGCTGTCAAAAGTACAAAATAACAATCCAAAATACACTGTAAAAGGAGTGACTGACTTACAATCCATATTACTGTATAATGATTTCACTACTAGAAATGGTTTTCTATTTCTGTCTTATGATGTTGCTCTTATACTTGGATTCAAATTATCAAGTATATGCGGATGTAGTTCTAGAACTAATTTATTTTAAATAGCCATCACTGAATTGACAGGCCACTAATTGAAATGGATTAATTCTGTACACAATTTCTTATAATGGAAGGAAACAATGGTAGGTTAAGGAGCTAAGCTGAGTAATGAAGGACGTGATCACAGTCTCACTCCAAAAGTGCAGTTGCAGTAAGGGTTGGGCCATGAAACTAAAGTAGAGGAATGACAACATATTCCTAAAGGACACACTAGTCAATAAGTGGAAGGAAAGCTTGATTAAAAAATGAAAGGCATGACTAAAGCCAGAGAAGCGTCTAGAAGGTCCCAAAGCACGGTCCTAAGATATAGTCACATGCACAAACTTGAGGCACCGTAGTGAAACTTTGTAATTAGTATCAACTTTTGTCTAACACAGATTAACCAATCAAGAGTCAAGTGCTTATGTATAAAGCACACAGTTTTAAGCAATTTTGAAGAATTTTCTTTTTTCTTTTTTTTGAGACAGAGTCTCGCTCTGTCACCCACGCTGGAGTGTAGTGGCGAGATCTCCACTTACCGCAAGCTCCGCCTCCCGAGTTCAGGTCATTCTCCTGCCTCAGCCTCCCGAGTAGCTGGGGCTACAGGTGCCCGCCACCACGCCCGGCTATTTTTTTGTATTTTTAGTAGGGACAGGGTTTCACCATAGTAGCCAGGATGGTCTCAATCTCCTGACCCCGTGATCTGCCCACCTCGGCCTCCCAAAGTGCTGGGATTACAGGCGTGAGCCACCATGCCCGGCTGAAGAAAATTTTTAAAATGTACTGGGTACAGACACTAATCTCAAAGAATTCCCAGTCCAGCTATAGACAAATCTAACATAAAGATAAAATAAAATCTTAGAAATAATGCTAAGTTTTACTATCTATTTTTACTACTATCTACTTTTATTACTTACTAATTTCTTCTACAACATCACTATTTTCTGCAATATTTCCAAAATATTGTTGAGTAATTTCTCTTTAATCAGCACCAGTGATAGAGAATTCACAAATTCTCAAATTGTTAGAACAATTTATTCCACTGGGACAATTCTAATGCTTAGAAAATTCCACTCACTATTAAGCCAGTCTATGTATCCATAATTTTCATTACTTACTTTGCTGTGATTTTTGTTTCATATTATTTAATCTTCTTCTCCAATATTTCAAAAAAGTGATTAAACTAGATTCTAACCTAGTTTCTAACCCTGATGCCTATTCTACATCTTTTTCTTGCTTCATTTAGAATGCTCCTTTCAGTTGACTTTTCCTAATTGGGCATGGTTTCAAGGGCTCCCACAATCAAGATATTTTTCTCCTAGCTGAACTCTCATTCCATTTTAATGTCCCACTTAAAATATAATTTTAAATTCCACTTAAATGGTTCCATTTGAAGTGAGTTTTCCAAGTACAGTACTATTGATGCCAGAAAAAGGCTTATTATTCTCCTCAGATTATCACCTAAGTCAAAGACAAAATTATCTGATTTATCAACTTTAGCCACCTATTTATGTGCATTAATCTTTTACTCAATCAAATCTTGTTTGGTTTCCCTTATATTGTACTTTTGCTCTGCTTCAAAAATCTGAAGTATGAGACATTTCCACTAATTTTCATAAAATAATTATATGACTGATACGCAAACAAAAGATGTGTGTTTGTGTGCACATGAGGAATGTTTCCATTAAGAATACAAATCAAAATATACCTAGTTTTCTACCCTGTTGTCTAAATTCTGATATTGGTGTATCAACCCATGTACTCATACTTTGTCCAGGAAAGAGTGGTTTAATAGTAGTTCAACAGGAAACAAAGACAATTGTACTTAGGAAGATGCTGACATTTTTAGAGGTGTTCCATGAGTTGTCTCAGGAGTAGTGTCAAGTTGGAAATAGTGAAGCACAATTCTGTTGTTAACATGCTGTAAGGCTGGTTGCAGTGGCTCATGCCTGTAATCCCAGCACTTTGGGAGGCTGAGGTGGGCAGATCATGAGGTCAGGAGATTAAGGCCATCCTGGCCAACATGGAGATACCCTGTCTCTATTTAAAATATAAAAATGAGCTGGATGTGGTGGTGTGTGCTGTAATCCCAGCTACTAAGGGGCTGAGGAGGAAAATCGCTTGAACCAGGGAGTCAGAGGTTGCAGTGAGCCGAGATGGCGCCACTGCACTCCAGCCTGATGATAGAGCGAGACTCCGTCTAAACAGCAACAACAAAAAAGTTTGTAAAACAACATGTTTCATCTGTCAATCATTCATTTCTTGAAGTTGAAGACACTGCATCCAGTTAGCACATGCAATGTGTTCTTCCTGTATTCTAATATCCAATGGGGTTTTAGAGATCTGTTAAATTTGGGATCAGACCATGCAGAAATTCAGAGGAAAACAACCCTTAGTAATTTTAGGGTGTTCCTGCCTACCCTTGACTGACAAAAGTCATTTCTTAGCAAGGAATGTATAGAACACACGAGAAAGTTTTGACACCTAGTGTGATTTGCTGTGGGTTACTTTAAAGTCATCTTTGGAAACTACCTTTGCATGCCATATATCATGTTAGTCTCTGTGCCAACGCTTCCCTAATACATCTCTAGAAGGAATCCTATGCGTTAGAAAAGGCTTATGTTTCCATCCAAATCCAACAGAATATGCAACAGATAATATACATTTGAAAAATATTTTCAGCCTATTATGTTAAACAAGAATTTCATAGTTATTCCTGTCTATATTAAGGTTAAACTGTTAAGTTTAACCTAGACAGAGAAAATATTTGTTTAAAGAAAACTTTTCATATTCTCTTTTATGTATCACAGCATAGAGGGAAAATTGTGTGGTCTTATTTTTTTTTTTTTTTTTTTTTTTTTTTTTTTTGAGACCGAGTCTCACTCTTGTTGCCCAGGCTGAAGTGCAGTGACACGATCTCAGCTCGCTGCACCTCCTCCTCCCGGGTTCAAGTGATTCTTTTGCCTCAGCCTCCCAAGTAGCTGGGGTTACAAGCACCCACCACCATGCCTGGTTTTTTGTTTTTGTTTTTGAATTTATAGTAGAGACAGGGTTTCACCATGTTGGCCAGGCTGGCTCCTGACCTCAGGTGATCCATCTGCCTCAGCCTCCCAAAGTGCTGGGATTACAGGCATGAGCCGTAATGCCCAGCCTGTTTTTTTGTTGTTTTGTTTATTTTTTTAACATGAATAAGGATGCAAAATTAACTGCCTTCTGGTATCCTGATCGAAAGTACTTTGTTCCTTCCAGATTTTACTTCAACTATGTTGAGAAGCCCAAGAAGATAAACACATTATTAACACCACAGGCAAATAATCTCAAAGCCATGGAATCTAGAGATATTAATAGAACAAAATGATAGGACAAAAGAGAAAAGAGGTATTTGGAATTGATCCACCAACACAACCCAATATAGACACAGTTTCTGCCTTTACCTAACCCCTTTAACATAACCACATACATTGCCTCGGGGTCCCTACTCCCTACAAATGGCCCCACTATTTATAGCTTCATCAGATACTCTCATTGTAGTCTTTCCATAAATGTATAATTTTTATAGTTTTTAGAAAATCTGTTTTAAGTTAAATTTTTGATGTGCTTAGTGATGTTCAGTCAGAAAAAGACTTGGGCATTTTTTCTAGAAGCTTGTAGAAGAAAGAACAGATAGCAGGAAAAAGAGTCTAAGATATTCTATACCTATATCACAGTTTTCCTAGTGAAAAACGTCGGCATCCTTAATTTAAACTAGAGCATAAATCATTTTTTATTGCTAGTGCTATAAAATTTAAATCACTCTCATGGATACTGTCTCTTCACTTGATATAATTTTTTCAGACTTGCCATAGAAATTGTGGTGTGGCTTCTTAGCAAGGTTTCTTATTTATAGGTTATCATGTTTTGTACCATGTGACTGGACCCTCCCCCAGCGCTAACTGGAACAGCACCCATGGGCTGGCCAGGAACTGGGTTGGTAGTTCAGAATGAGAACTCAACAGACTTGTGTTACCTGCAGTGGCATAACACCCCAGATAAGTCTGATTTGCTCCATGGAGCTGTCAGAAACCAAAATAAAAAGAGACTCTAGGGCTTAGAACACAACAAATGTCTGCTTCTGATGACATGATTATTCATAGAATCACTGTTAAAACTTGACAGCTTGTGTCACCCTAACAAAACCATTGATGTACCCTGAATTACTGTCTATTTCTCTCTAAAGTCTATTTGCATTATTCTGAAGCCTTTATTGGTCTCTCTCTAGGTCTCTTTCTCGGTCGAGAGAGAGAGAGAGAGAGAAAGAGAGAGAGAGAGAGAGAGACAGATAGACGGAACAAGAAAGGATTCAGAAGTAATGCAAATAGACTTCAGAGAGAAATATATATATACACAAACACATATATATCTCCCTAAACCCCACTAATTGAAACACCTGGAACATATTCCTATTCTTTACCAGGTACATGAGCCTAATTTATGTAATGTTTGGGGAGCAGGGGTCAGAAACCAATACAGTGATATTGTTCAATTGAAAGCACTTCTCGTTGGGGACACAGAACATAATAATTAGCATTGTTGATACTCAAGCACCCTGTGGTGCAAACAGGGCTCACATTTTTCACAATTGCTAGTTCTTTGCTACTGACCTTGATTCCATGTAGACTCAAGTGGAGGTAAAGAAATGGAAATGTTTGGGAAGCTCTGCTTGGGAATTAAGGTCCTGTCATAACATTTAAGCCGGAATGGCAGAATTGGGTATAAAATGCCTGCCAGCAGCTGGTATAGTTCACGAATCACAGAAAACAGAGCCATGAAAAGATTCATCCAAGCCAATTCAGACTGGTGGAAACAGATGTACCACTTCTGTGCACTTTGACATTTCAGAGACAGTATTTTTGAATGTTTTTATCTTTTTCTCACTGGGCTTGAATAATTATATAAAAGGAAGTATAATATATTATATAGCAGATTAAAAATGTTTTGAAACTCTATTTAATAGTGTCGTTTTTCTCTTTGTCCCAGGCCAGTGATAATCACTCCCAGTCATTTATTTCTCAGCAATGTGAAGAACTGAGCTTTGACTTTGTTCCCATGACAATGTTTATAAAATCTAACATCTGCAGAAGAAAAGATGGAAAAAAGTAAAAAAGGATGGCAAGGAGAAAACAAAAACCTCAATTCTTAACTATTTGTTGTTAAACTCCAGTGATGAGTTTAAAATTATCAGAATTTTAAATCTGGTATCTGAATATGGACACTGCTCTTCTCAGTGAGGCTATAGGAAGTATGAGCCAGAGGCAAATGTACAGAAGATTGAATCAGCTGATTAAGGGTCTGAACCATTTCTACTCTTAATGACTAGGGTGTTCCTAGGGACATCAATTCGCTTCTGGATTTAAATAGGTAAGATATTTACACTGATGAATAGATGAATAGGTGGATAGACCAATAAAATGAGGACTAGAAATCATATTCTACTACCATACAGAAATTAGTGAAAATAAGAAATGTTTACTATAAGTTTTAATTTATTTTTTGAATTGACAGATTAAATTGTATGTATTATGTATAACATGTTTCAAAGTATATTTACATCATAAATAGTTACATGTAGCAAATTAACAAATATATTACATCACATAGTTATTTTTGTGGTGAGAATACTTAATATCCATTCTCTTAGCATTTTTCAAGAATACCATATATTCAAATTAACTGTAGTCACCATGCTGAACAATAGTTCTCTTGAAATTATTCCTCCTATCTAACTGCAATTTTGTATCCTTTGGACTAACAAGATGCTTGTTTTAATAGTTCCTTAAAGAGATAAAGGACAGGATGGTACTATTGCTTTGGAAGACAGAATTTGGGACTATAAAATTAATTGTATTTGGCTACTGTGCTAACAGATTTACCAGATAGAAGAATAAATAAACCTTAGATATCAAGGTTTATGTCAATAGAGCATAGATGACTGGATCAAGAAGCTTCGCACCTGATTTGAACTCCAAATCACTTCATTAATACCAACTGCAAACAAAAAACTATAAACCCTGGGGCTGGTGATAAGGCAAACTGACATATAAGCCAGGAGGGCTTCACAACAAATAGATCAAAGTTGGAGACAGAACAAATCATGAAGCCCATGTCACTGGGAACAGAGACAGCTGGCTTAGTGTGAGAAACCAGAATGAACAGACACAGTGCCAAAAATTGATGCCAGAACAAGGGCACAGACATCTGACTTTGCCCAGTAGTGAAGCTACAAATGTGCAAGAAATATTAATTGACTACTTGACTGAATGAGTGAATGTTGAAGAGTTATCTAGCTAAGCCAATCAATTCAATAAAGAGCATCTGCTTTGAAAGTGAAGAAATAATATTTAAAATTACATAATTCATGAAGGAGGATAGTCAATTTAATAATAACCAATGGTTATTCTATCATTAATAGTAGTAACACATAGCTATTATTTATTGAATGTTTACTATATAATAGCAGACACTACATAAATTATTACATATTATCCTTATCAAAACTCTCTGAAATAGGTGATATTATTTTGGCTTTGTTTTTTTAGGCCTTATAATAAGATTTAAAAAACCTTTTTAAGTCACCTGGGCACAAAGTGACTGGGCTCAAATTGCATCCAGATGTGGCAACTTTTAAAACTTAAGCTCTTTAGACTCTTAAGTCACTAGTGTGACTTTCATTAACAGATATTTATTGAATAGCTGTTATGTTTCAGTCAATCTCTAAGGCTTTCCAAGAAATGAAAAGATAAGTCACAATATCTTCTTCAAAGAAGAGAAGATTATAATCTATGAAAGTCTAACAAGGAATGATGTAAGAATGAGGTAAGAATTTTAGTAAATGTGATTCAGCTTTTAAGGGAATCTAAATAATCTAGCCTAAAGGATAGTACTTGATGTGTTAAAGGTCAGTAACTAATGGTTTTGGTGGTGTTTGTGGTTTTTGCCTTTTCTTTTTCTTTCCAAGTGGGACAATATTAGACTTACAATGTACAATAGTCCCTCCTTAATCATGGTTTCACTTTCTGTGGTTTCAATTGCCAATGGTCAACGATGGTCTGAAAATATTAAATGGAAAATTTCAGAAATGAGCAATTCATAAATTTTAAGGTGCATGTCATTCTGAGTAGCATGATGGAATCTTACACCATCCCACTCCATCCCACCTGGGATATGAATGATCCCTTTGTCCACTGTATCTATAGTGTCTATGCTATCTGCCCATTAGTCACTTAGTAGCAGTCTTAGTTATCAGATTGACAGATCACAAGTAGTACTGTGCAGTAACATATTTTGAAACAGAGATCACATTTATATAACTTTTATCATATATTGCTATAATTTTTCTATTTTATTATTAGCTATTATTCATTTCTCACTGTGCCTAATTTATAAAGCAAAGTTTATCATAGATAGGTATGTATAGTGTTTGAAAAACCCTAATATAGACAGGGTTCAGTACTATCCATGGTTTCAGGCATCCACTGGAGGACCTAGAATGTATTCCTCACATATAAGAGAGGACTACTTTACTTGTACATACTTTTATATCCTGCTTTTCTCCTGAGATTTTAAAAGTATTTTAAAACTGAGATATAATTCATATACTATAAAATTCACTCTGTAAAGTGTACAATTCAATGGTTTATTACAAAATCATAAAACCATTATCATTCTCTAATTCCAGAACATTTTATCTCCACCAATCCCCTAATGTTAAAATTTGATTTTGAATGTTATTATTTCTCAATTTTTTAAGCAATGAAACCCCTTTTAAAACTACTTATTACACAGAAATTTAGAATAAAAGATATATTAAAGCACAATTGAATTAGTTGTATGAATGGGAATAGAGCCCTAATCACTCTGGACTCTTTTTTCTTTATTGTTTAGAATTCAATCCAAAACATAGTGGTTAACAGAATTCTTAATGTGCATCGTAAACACTTAGTAAGGTGAATAGACAGGAACAACAGATATACAAGAGGGCCTTGAAAAGGAAAGGGCTCCAAAATATTGTACAAGTAAAATATATGGAAATACTCTTAAACACTCTTACGGATTGAATTGTGTCCCCTTAAAACTCAGATGTTGAGGTCCTACCCCTCAGTACTTCAGAATGTGACCTTATTTGAAAATACTGTTGTTGCTGTAACTAATTAAGATGTGGTCATTATGGTGGATCCTAATTCAGTATCACTGATGTCCTTATCAAATGGAGTTCACACACACACAGTGAGAAGGCCATGTGAAGATAAAAGTAGAGATGTGGGTTATGAGTCGGTAAGCCATGGAATGGCAAAGATTGACAGCACACCACCAGAAGCTGGGCATGAAATGTGGAGCAGACTCTCTTTCACAGCTCTCACAAAGAACTAAACCTGCTGATAATTTCATCTTGGATTTTAGCATCCAAACCTGAAAGACTAGGCATTTCTTTATTTAGTCCACCCCATTTGTGGTAATTTGTTACAGCAGAATTAGCAAACATGCCTTAACATCCATCGTGAGTTATTATTATTATTTTTTTAATAGCACATATTCAAAGTTCCCCTGCAAGTAACTACTATACCACTATACCAAAGATGTTCTCATCCCTTGGAAGGAAAGATTTATCAGGTGCTTAATGATCGTAGGAATAGCCTTCATTCATTTCACTACTCTTTAGTCTGTATCTACCACTGATAAATCAACTGACTTGTGAATAATTTTTAAAAATGAGAAAGACTTCAGAAAGAGATTAGAGTTGTGGAGAACAAATATGAATGCTTCTGTAAATTTGGCATATTATTGCCAAGGTGGAGACTTGTCCTTGTGATTTTTCTACTCATAATGAATAAGACCTATGCAAAACACCACATATCTGAGTAGAAGTTTCAAGTGCAGAATATAGTTTGTTCTCTGTGCCTTTCTTCTGAATAAAGAAAAAATATCCTTTCCTTTAAAGTGTTTAATGAGACTTTTAAAAAAATAATTGCACCTAGAATATACAGATGTTCCTTGACTTACATAACTTAGTGGGTTACATTACAATAAATGCATCCTAAGTAGAAAATATAATAAGTCTAAAACGGATTTAATATACCTAACCTACTGAACATCATCACTTAGCCTAGCCTATGGGAAATGTGCTTGGAATACTTAATTACCCTACACTTTAGCAAAATCATCTAACAGAAAGCTTACTTTGTAATATACTGTTGAATGTTTCAGGTAATTTATTAAATGATGTACTGAAAGTAAAATGGTTGTATGGGTACTCAAAGTTTCTACTGAATGTGTATCACTTTTGCACCATCAAAAAATTGAACGATTTAAGTTGGACAATTGCTAAATTGAAGATTGTCTGTATATTAAAGTGTGAAAACATTGCTTGCAAAAATATAGTAAATAAAATGTGTGGGTTTAATTATTTAACAATTTTTTCTTTGCAATTACTAGATATATATTGGTGCTAAGCCATAGAAACACTTTTAAATGATGAAAGAAATGTAATGAAGAGAACTCAGCAAGACCTAGCCACCTACAAAAATTATTGTTATATAATGAGAAAATAGATATAAAAATACTAGTAAAAATATAAAAATTCATTTAAATATTATCTTTTACCTTTCTTTTATGCATTGTAGCTATTGTTTCATGAGAGATTGGTAACTTACTCTACCAAAGACAAAGTTGATAACAAATTTATACATGTATATTCTCCAAAGTAAAAGATTTGTTACTACATTCTATCTCCTCTTGGTGCACACATATGTAAATCAAAACGTCTCCAGAAAAAAGTATGTATGTATGTATGTATGTATGTAAATATATAGCAATTCATCATGAAGAATACATACCCATCTGGATTCTTGTACAGTGGCTTTCTCTAGGGTGGCCAATAGAATGGAAGGAGGTTCATATTGAAGGGAAACTTCCACTCTACAAGATATTTCAGTTGGGTGTGAACTGTTCACAATGAGAATGTTTTCTTGTATTATTTGTGTCATTATTTACAATTATTTATGATTATAAAAACACAGGGAAATTGATTATATATATTGTGTAGTAGAGAATTTCTTTCTGACATAAAACATATAAATAATACAATGGTTATATACTTATTGTTTACAATTACAGGTTTTCTGTGTGTTCAAAAACACCATAAAGTCATGTTAAAGGCAAATAAACTGAGGAAATGATTGCACTATATTGTTCATACCAAGGGGCAGACCTCATCAAAATAAATTACTTAAATATTAATAAGCACAACACCCTCAAATGATCATGTAAGGAAAAGCTCTAAGTGATAATTCACAAAAGTACAAAAACAAAAGCAATAAATTTGTAGAACAATGCTGAATCATACCAGTCATCAAAGAAACATATGTAAAAGTAATGTCATTGTGTTTTAAAAAAGATTAGAGAGGGTGCCAAGATAACTGAATAGGAACAGCTCCAGCCTCCAGCTCCCAGCATTGAGCGACACAGAAGACAGGCGATTTCTGCATTTCCAACTGAGGTACTGGGTTCATCTCACTGGGATGTCACACAGTTGGTGCAGAACAGTGGATTCAGCCAAAGAGCAAGATCTGAAGCAGGATGAGGCATCGCCTCACCCGGGAAGTGCAAGGGGGAAGGGAATTCCTTTTCCTAGCCAAGGGAAACCGTGGCACACAACACCTGCAAAATCGGGTCACTCCCACCCTAATACTGCGCTTTACCAAGGGTCTTAGTAAACGGCACACCAGGAGATTATATCCTGCTCCTGGCTTGCAGGGTCCCACATCCACAGAGCCTTCTTCATTGCTAGCACAGCAGTCTGAGATCTAACTGCAAGGCAGTAGTGAGGCTGGGGGAGGGGCGCCTGCCATTGCTGAGGCTTAAGTACGTAAACAAAGTGGCTGGGAAGCTCCAACTGGGTGGAGCCCAAAGCAGCTCAAGGAAGCCTGCCTGCCTCTGTAGACTCCACCTCTGGGGACAGGCCATAGTTAAACAAAAAGCAGCAGAAACCTCTGCAGATGTAAATGTCTGTGTCTGACAGCTTTGTAGAGAGTAGTGATTCTCTCAGCACAGAGGTTGAGATCTGAGAACAGACAGACTGCCTGCTCAAGTGGGTCCCTGACCCCCAAGTAGCCTAACTGGGAGACATCCCCCACTAGGGGCAGACTGACACCTCGCACCTCACACAGCCAGGTACACCTCTGAGACAAAGCTTCCAAAGGAACAATCAGACAGCAGCACTTGCTGTTCAGCAATATTCTCTCTTCTGCAGCCTCCGCTGCTGATACCCAGGCAAACAGGGTCTGGAGTGGACCTCAAGCAAATTCCAACAGACCTGACTCTTAGAAGCAAAACTAACACATAGAAAGGACATCCACACCAAAACCCCATCTGTACATCACCATCATCAAAGACCAAAGGTAGATAAAACCATAAAATTGGGGAAAAAGCAGTGCAGAAAACCTGAAAATTCAAAAAATTGGAGGGCCTCTCCCCCTCCAAAGGAATGCAGCTCCTCACCAGCAACAGAACAAAGCTGGACAGAGAATGACTTTGACGAGTTGAGAGAAGAAGGCTTCAGTCGGTCAAACTTCTCAGAGCTAAAGGAGGAACTACAAACCCAGTGCTACGAAACTAAAAATCTTGAAAAAAGATTTGATGAATGGATAACTAGAATAACCAATGCAGAGAAGTCCATAAATGACCTGATAGAGATGAAAACCATGACACAAGAACTGTGTGACAAATGCACACGCTTCAGTAACTGACTCGATCAACTGGAAGAGAGTATACAGTGACTGAAGATCAAATGAATGAAATGAAGTGAGAAGAGAAGTTAGAGAAAAAAGAGAAAAAAGAAATGAACAAAGGCTCCAAGAAATACGGGATTATGTGAAAAGACCAAATCTATGTCTGATTGGCGTACTTGAAAGTAACGGGGAGAATGGAACCAAGTTGGAAAACACTCTGCAGGATATTATCCAGAAGAACTTCCCCAACCTAGCAAGGCAAGTCAACATTCAAATTCAGTACAGAGAACACCACAAAGATACTTCTCGAGAAGAGCAACTCCAAGGTTGAAATGAAAGAAAAAATATTAAGGGCAGCCAGAGAGAAAGGTCAGGTTACCCACAAAAAGAAGCCCATGAGACTAACAGCAGATATCTCGGCAGAAACTCTACAAGCCAGAAGAGAATGGGGACCAATATTCAACATTCTTAAAGAAAAGAATTTTCAACCCAGAATTTCATATCCAGCCAAACTAAGTTTCATAAATGAAGGAGAAATAAAATCCTTTCAGACAAGCAAATGCTTAGAGATTTTGTCACCACCAGGCCTGCCCTACAAGAGATCCAGAAGGAAGCACTAAAGATGGAAAGGAATAACTGGTACCAGCCATTGCAAAAACATGCCAAAATGTAAAGACCATCGATGCTAGGAAGAAACTGCATCAACAAATGAGCAAAATAACCAACTAACATCATAATGACAGGATCCAGTTCACACATAAAAAATATTAACCTTAAATATAAATGGGCTAAATGGTCCGATTAAAAGACACAGACTGGCAAATTGGATAAAGAGTCAAGACCCATCAGTTTGCTGTATTCAGAAGACCCATCTCATGTGCAGAGACATACATAGGCTCAAAATAAAGGGATGGAGGAAGATCTACCAAGCATGTGGAAAACAAAAAAAGTCAGCAGTTGCAATCCTAGTCTCTGATAAAACGGACTTCAACCAACAAAGATCAAAAGAGACAAAGAAGGCCTTTACATAATGGTAAAGGGATCAATTCAACAAGAAGTGCTAACTATCCTAAATATATATGCACCTAATACAGGAGCACCCAGATTCATAAAACAAGGCCTTAGAGACTTACAAAGAGACTTAGACTCCCACACAATAATAATGGGAGACTTTAACGCCCCACTGCCAACATTAGACAGATCAATGAGACAGAAAGTTAACAAGGATATCCAGGAATTGAACTCAATTCTGCACCAAGCGGACCTTATAGACATCTACAGATGTCTCTCCACCTCAAGTCAACAGAATATACATTCTTCTCAGCACCACATCGCACTTATTCCAAAATTGACCACATAGTTGGAAGCAAAGCACTCCTCTGAAAATGTGAAAGAACAGAAATTATAACAAACTGCCTCTCAGACCACAGTGCAATCAAACTAGAACTCAGGACGAAGGAACTCAATCAAAACCACTCAACTACATGGAAACTGAACAACCTGCTCCTGAATGACTACTGGGTACATAACAAAATGAAGACAGAAATAAAGATGTTCTTTGAAACCAATGAGAACAAAGATGCAACGTACCAGAATACCTGGGACATATTTAGAGCAGTGTGTAGAGGGAAATTTATAGCACTAAATGCCCACAAGAGAAAGCAGGAAAGATCTAAAATCGATACCCTAACATCACTATTAAAAGAACTACAGAAGCAAGAACAAACAAATTCAAAAGCTAGCAGAAGGCAAGAAATAACGAACATCAGAGCAGAACTGAAGGAGGTAGACACACAAAAAATCCTTCAAAAAAATCAATGAATCCAGGAGCTAGTAATTTTGAAAAGATCAACAAAATTGATAGACCACTAGCAAGACTAATAAAGAAGAAAAGAGAGAAGAATCAAATAGATGCAATAAAAAATGATAAAGGGGATATCACCACTGATCCTACAGAAATACAAACTACCATTAGGCTATGCAAATAAACTAGAAAACCTAGAAGAAATGGATAAATTCCTGGACACTTACACTCTCCCAAGACTAAACCAGGAAGAAGTTGAATCCTTGAATAGAATAATAGCAGGCTCTGAAATTGAAGCAATAATTAATAGCCTACCAACCAGAAAAAGTCCAGGACCAGATGAATTCACAGCCGAATTCTACCAGAGGTACAAGGAGGAGCTGGTACCATTCCTTCTAAAACTATTCCCATCAATAGAAACAGAGGGAATACTCCCTAACTCATTTTATGAGGCCAACATCATCCTGATACCAAAGCCTGGCATAGACACAACAAAAAAAGAGAATTTTAGACCAATATCCCTGATGAACATCCATGCAAAAATCCTCAATAAAACACTGGCAAACCAAATCCAGCAGCAGATCAAAAAGCTTATCCACCATGTTCAAGTGGGCTGCATCCCTGGGATGCAAGGCTGGTTTGACATATGCACATCAATAACTGTAATCCAGCACAGAAACAGAACCAACGACAAAAACCACATGATTATCTCAATAGATGCAAAAATTCAATGACAAAATCCAACACCCCTTCATGCTAAAAACTCTCAATAAATTCGGTATTGATGGAACATATCTCAAATTAATAAGAGCTATTTATGACAAACCCACAGCCAGTATCATACTGAATGGGCAAAAACTGGAAGCATTCCCCTTGAAAACTGGCACAAGACAGGGATGCCCTCTCTCATCACTCCTATTTAACATAGTGTTGGAAGTTCTGGCCAGGGCAATCAGGCATGAGAAAGAAATAAAAGGTATTCAATTAGGAAAAGAGGAAGTCAAATTGTCGCTGTTTGCAGATGACATGATTGTGTATTTAGGAAACTCCATCGTCTCAGCCCAAAATCTCCTTAAGATGATAAGCAACTTCAGCAAAGTCTCAGGATACAAAATCAATGTGAAAAGTCACTAGTATTCTTATACACCAATAACAGACAAACAGAGAGCCAAATTGTGAGTGAACTCCCATTCACAATTGCTTCAAAGAAAATAGAATACCTAGGAATCCAACTTACATGGGATGTGAAGGACCTCTTCAAGGAGAACTTCAAACAACTGCTCAACGAAATAAAAAAGGACAGAAACAAACGGAAGAAATAAAAGAGGACACAAACAAATGGAAGAATATTCCATGCTCATGGATAGGAAGAATCAATATCATGGAAATAGCCATACTGCCCAAGGTAATTTACAGATTCAATGCTATCCCCATTAAGCTACCAATGACTTTCTTCACAGAATTGGGAAAAACTACTTTAAAGTTCATATGGAACCAAAAAAGAGCCCGCATTGCCAAGACAGTCCTAAGCCAAAAGACAAAGCGGGAGGCATCATGCTACCTGACTTTAAACTATACTGGAAGACTACAGAAACCAAAACAGCATGGTACTGGTACCAAAACAGAGATATAGACCAATGGAACAGAACAGAGTCCTCAGAAATAACACCACACAGCTACAACCATGTGATCTTTGACAAACCTGACAAAAACAAGAAATGGGGAAAGAATTCCCTATTTAATAAATGGTGCTGGGAAAACTGGCTAGCCATAAGTAGAAAGCTGAAACTGCATCCCTTCCTTACACCTTATACAAAAATTAATTCAAGATGGATTAGAAACTTACATGTTAGACCTAAAACCATAAAAACCCTAGAAGAAAACCTAGGTAATACCATTCAGCACATAGGCATGGGCAAGGACTTCATGTCTAAAACACCAAAAGCAATGGCAACAAAAGCCAAAATTGACAAATGGGATCTAATTAAACTAAAGAGCTTCTGCACAGCAAAAGAAACTACCATCAGAGTGAACAGGCAACCTACAGAATGGGAGAAAATTTTTGAAATCTACTCATCTGACAAAGGGCTAATATCCAGAACCTACAGAGAACTCAAACAAATTTACAAGAAAACAACAAACAACCCCATCACAAAGTGGGCAAAGGAAATGAACAGACACTTCTCATAAGAAGACATTTATACAGCTAACAGACACATGAAAAAATGCTCATCATCAGTAGCCATCAGAGAAATGCAAATCAAAACCACAATGAGATACCGTCTTACACCAGTTAGAATGGCGATCATTAAAAAGTCAGGAAACAACAGGTGCTGGAGAGGATGTGGAGAAATCGGAACACTTTTACACTGTTGGTGGGACTGTAAACTAGTTCAACCATTGTGGAAGACAGTGTGGCGATTCTTCAGGGATCTAGAACTAGAAATATCATTTGACCCAGCCATCCCATTACTGGGTATATACTCAAAGGATTGTAAATCATGCTGCTATAAAGACACATGCACACGTATGTTTATTGTGGCACTATTCATAATAGCAAAGACTTGGAACCAACCCAAATGTCTATCAATGACAGACTGGATTAAGAAAATGTGGCACATATATGTCATGGAATACTATGCAGCCATAAAAAAGGATGAGTTCATGTCCTTTGTAGGGACATGGATGCAGCTGGAAACCATCATTCTCAGCAGACTATTGCAAGAACAGAAAACCAAACACCGCATGTTCTCACTCATAGGTAGGAATTGAACAATGAGAACACTTGGACACAGGAAGGGGCACATTACACACCGGGGCCTGTTGTGGGGTGAGGGGAGGGGTGAGGGATAGCATTAGGAGATATTCCTAATGTAAATGATGAGTTAATAGGTGCAACACACCAACATGGCACATGCATACATATGTAACAAACCTGCATGTTGTGCACATGTACCCTAGAACATAAAGTATAATAACAAAAATAAGTTTGGAAAATCTTTCAACAAATTAAAATATAAAACTTTCCAGCATCTGAAGGAAAAAAATGATGAAAGATGAGTTCTTAAAGTTGCTCTGTGTATTTGTAGAAATGGGCATTTATATTTTTCCTTCATTAAATACGAGTAAAACTTTCCAAAAAAATAAAAGATTAGAAGTAATGATAATTTTAGTGCTGGTATGTCAAAGAGAAACTGTGATGAACTCAAACTGCTATAGGTATGAGAAATTGGTAAAAATAATTAACTTAAAAAGTATCCGAAGGCCAATTTGGTAATGTGCATCAAAATCTCTAAACTTATGTTTAGTTTTTGGTGTAGCAATTCCACTTCCAGGAAATCAGTCTTAAGGATATAGAGATCAATATACATGTTTGCCCAACAAAGTGTGCTTAAAAAGAAACTTCTAAAACATTCTAAATAGCCAGTATTTGGAAACAAATATAATGAAATGTTAATATTGTATTTAATTTTATAGAAACATATTACATTTTAACAATCAGTTTTCAAAAAACAAGATAATTATACTGATTATATTTTTGTTTAAAATATTATACATAAGATGGTAAATAACAGTATTTTGCAGATGGTTATCTCAAGATAGTTTGACTATAGGTAATTTTATTTTCTTCTTTTTTATTTTTGTACTAAACATTGATAACATGTATAATAAATTTGCATATTAAAATATAACTTCTTATTACTCAACTCATAAATCACTTGTAAACAACACTGACTATAGTCAGATTTGGAGTCTGTTATCTTCAGGAAAGGAATACAAATAGGAATCAATCTTGTCAACCTAAATTACAAACAGAGAGAGGCTCTCTTAATAGAAAATGATATTTATTTGGAAATAGAATATTGCAGTGGGAAGAAGGATTTTTTGTGTAAGATTGCAATGGCCTTTGTGCACGCTCCTGGTTTTTGCATAGTCTCCTATGACAATTTTTTTTTTTTGGTCAAGCATTTATAAATGAGAATTATCTCTTCATAGCATTCTCCAGCTCTATTTGTTAGTTGTTGTTTTTTTTTAACACAAGTGACAAATTTGATTCTGACAACTTTCACAGTTTCCAACTATTCCAGTTGTAATTCTTTTTGAGTTCAGTTGAAGTTTAAAGTCATTTAATCTCCAATATTGACAGGATTCAATGAGTGGCCAATATAACATGGATTGACATCAAAATGTCAGCATTAGAAATTTAATCCAAAGGGGATTTTTTTTTTTTCTTCAGAGAGCATGAAATGAGATAACCTGAGGGAGTGAGAATAAAAACAACAGAATCTTTAATTGAAAAAACAAACCTATGTTGGCTTCAGGATTTCTAGTGCTTTATTGGACTTTCAGGGAGGAAATAGACCTTATGAAATTGGAAGCTGGATACATCTCCAATGTCCCCTCCAGGGTCTTAATATTTGGCATTCCTCTAAAAGCTTTATGAAATAAATTTCCTTATGGCAATTGTACCTGTTCAATTTTATAGCTTTAATTTAGTCAACATCTTTATATGTTTTCCAGGAATTTAATTAGTAAAATTATCTTTTAAAAATGAAGATAATTCAGATTGTCTAAAATATATAATATAAGCTACAAATAATAGTTGACGTTCACAAAGACTTATATGTTGCAACTCGTTTTCATTTACATTAGTTAATTTGTTTCACATAACAAAACCGTAGAAGTAGATACTTTTATACCCATATTATAAAGGAAGAATTTGTTCTGATCATGCAATCCCGCATTTTTTATCCTAGTAATCTTAACACCACCACAAAAATGATAAATAACATATTTTGAGGAGAGTCTACATGTGCCAGATATTTTTCTGGTACTTTCCATAACTCATCTACAATATTTATAATAGACCTGAAAGAAAAAATATTTTTATTCCCATATTAAATATTTAGAACTAGTATTAGTCCTTTTTCACACTTCTACAAAGAACTACCCGAGACTGGGTGATTTATTAAGAAAAGAAGTTTAATTGACTCATAGTTCCACATGGCTGGGGAGATGTCAAGAAACTTACAATCATGGAGGAAGGGGAAGCAAGGCTTAGTCTTACAGGTGGCAAGGAAGAGAAAACAAGTGAACGGCGAAGTGCCACACCCTTTCTACCGATCAGATCTTTTGCGAGAACTCACAGTCACAGGAACAGCAATTAGGAAGGCAACCCCCAAGATTTAATCACCTCCTCCTACCAGGTCCTTCCCCTGACACATGGTGATTACAATTCGAGATGAGATTTGGGTGGAGATACAGAGCCAAACCATATCAGGAATCATGACGCATAAACGTTAATTTGCCTGAAATCACTTGGCTATTAAAATGACATTTTCCCCTCTTCTAGATTCCATTTTTGAAGAACATTTTCTCTGGTTTTTACTTACACACACATTTTACAACCAGCGCATGGGAAAAAAAAAACAGACTGGATGAAATGGAGACTATCTGAAAATGTATGAGCCAGTCCAGCCTGCCTTTCCAGACGCATAGGAAGTAAACTCACCTTCATGATTAGTTCACAGGGGGCCAGAGCAGAACACACCCAGAACTCTTTCTAGCATTCTTGGCTTTGTTCTTATAACCTTGGGAGTTTGAGAAATGAATGAAATCAGCAAATTCAGAGGAAGTAAAACAAACACAAGACAGAAATAAGTGGGAGAAAAGAATCTAAAAATCAAATTGGGTGTAAAAAATGTAATAAAAATGTGTGGTAGAGCAGAACGTTTTATTAAAAGATTTTACCGTTTTTCTCCTTCCTTGGAATGATTTGCTAAAAAGAAGGAATAACTGTTTGGAAAATGTCTGTGGAACAGGAAAAATATTAAGGCTTAAGAAGATGTACCAGAATTCGCAGTCAAGACACCTGCCTACGCCTCAGTCTTCTCCTAGCTGTTGGCTTGTAACTGTATATAAATTTGATCATATGGATGCACTCAGGGAACATATTTAATCATGAGTTAGATTTATTATACTTCTAATTAGCTTGATTAAAAATGTGTGTTTCCTCAGTGAGAAGAAACACATTACTCTAATTGAGGAAAAGAAATTTAAAATAGGAGCAAGGTTCTGTTTAGTTTTCGATATATTTCATTTTTATTAAAAGAACTGATTCTGTTCCTACTTGGAATATATTAAACATTTGTTTTAGCTGGGAAATTTAACTTTCATAAAATCTAAAATAGTGATCAATGGAACAATACATATCCTCGATTTAGAACAGTAGAGAGACTAGAATAGGTCAGACTAGAATAAGTTTTATTACTAAAAGCCTATGATTAGCATAATATATTATGACCAGGAGTTAAGTTTTTTGCTTTGGGGATACTTTAAAGATGTCTTAGTTATTCATTTAGTCAGATTGCAAACTCTTTCAGAGAGATTCAATAACAGTAAAACTAAACAACTTTTACCTTAAGACTGTCATAGAGATAGATTCGATTAGAGTATATTTCATCTTTAGAGCAATGTTTTCAGCTTTGATTATATGTTGGAATTCCCAAGGAGTTTTACAAAATACCTATGCCTAGGACTTTATTCCCAAAGCTCTGCATTTACTTGGTCTAGTATATTGGCCTAGATATCAGGAATTTTAACAGCTGCCCAGCTCCAGTGTTTGAGAAAACTGGTTTCAAAAATCTCATTATTACTACACAACACAGCTAAGGCGGGCAAAATCCAGTGCAAGGCATGGGAAATAAACAGAGGTAGAAAGTGTTAATGCCACAAGTTCTCTGAATATAGGACAGTCTGGCTCATTAGTACTGTACCTGTATAGCAGTAACAAGAGCAACAACAATAAATTACCTCTTAATTTTAGTTAATATATTGCAGAGTGTGGGAAGCTTCATTGAGGGAAGAATTGCATAAAGGACAAATATACTTCTGCCTGATTTTTCTCTAGAATTCTAAGATTCCTTCTGATACACATTGCCTATTTTGGACAGTCTTTCATTCAATAACAATTTATGACTACCAGCTATATACTAATGGTAGTAGTGGAAAAGAAAATAAATAATACATCAGACTTGCTCCAAAGAGCTTACACATAAAATATGTACATGTAGAGCCACACACCGACATGTACACACACTCAACTACTCAACTACCAAGATATGTGATAAATACTACAGCAGAAGTACAAGTCAATCAACCATTTCATGGGCTCAAGGAAGAGGATGCATTCTTCCAGAATTATGCATTACTAATTATATAATAAATTATCATGGAAAAACATTTGTCAAATCTAGTTTTTAATTTATGTGTATTTTTTTCATAAGCAAAAACTTTGAATATAAGAAATCTGTTGTACTTATTTTTATATGTATTGGATCCAACAGAGTTTAAAGCAAGTCCAGCAAGTTCAAAGAGTAGGACTTGATACTTTTTGTTGAACTAACATAAATTTGCAATTAAAACAAGTGGAAAATCTTGGTGGATCAAGAGTAATTTAAAACTTACCTCAATTTGAGAACAGAACGTGAGAAGTCTAGCTGATGGTGTTACAACAAAGAAGCAGGAAACAATCTTTGTGGGTGTGAGTTCTTGACAAGAAAATTTACTATAACTAGTTAATACAGAAGAAAAACGTTTTGTAGATAATGTACAGAAGCATGGAGAAAGGCTAAATACATTAATTCTAGGCCAAGCTTCCAGAAAAAAAAAAAAGGCTATTCTACATTGCAAAACTGCTCCACAAGAGAATTGCAACCTTAATGATATTCAGGAAGCTTTCAAATTAGAAAGCTATGGTAAAGAACCAGGTTGGCTCTGGGGCAATTCACAGAAGCAAAAATGATGGTCCCTTCAAATCTTTCATTTATTCTCCCGAATAATCCAACTCTGAATCATTTTTATATCTCAAAGGGATGCATCTCATTGGCAGAATCTAAATCATGTGTATTTTAAAACTATTATTATTATTATTATCATTATTATCAGTATTACTCACTGGCACAGCAGCATTTACACTGTTGAAAACAAGTAAGTTATTTTTGTTGATCAAAAATGAAAAGGCCTTTTTCCAAGACAACCAACTAGATGCATCTAAGAAGTGCTACTCCTACAGCAAGAGGTGATTTCAACTACACCAATATAATTTGAACAGATCTTCAGAGAGAAAATGCAGAATGTGACAGGAGAAAAGATGCAGTCACTGAGGCTGAAGAGGGAGGAAGCCGCAAAGATACACAAAGGAAACATTTGACTAAGTTTATCTACTGCCCATTGCTCTCAAGTGCCATCTACTGGTTCCTATCCCAAACTACAACGTCCTAAATTGCTCTACTAATTCACTCCCTTGCAACATGAGGAACAATCATTCTGTAACAAAGACTCTGTACAGAACCTTAGTACTCGAAAAACTTCCAAAAACAAAGCCAGTGGACCATACTCAATTTACAGCATAATTAAAGTAATGACAGCCCTTCCAGATGAGAAAAATCCAGACAAGAACTCTGGCAGTTCAAAAAACCAGAATGTCCCCTACCTCCAAATGAGCCTACTGGCACCCCCGCAATGATTTCTGAATTGCTGAAATGACAGACATGGAATTCAGAGTGTAGATGGCAAGGGAGCTCATTGAGATGGAGAAAGTTGAAATTCAAAGAATCCAAAGCAAGCCAGTAAAACAATTCAAGAGCTAAAGACAAAACACTCATTTTTTTTTTATACTTTTAAGTTCTAGGGTACATGTGCACAATGTGTAGGTTTGTTACATAGGTATACATGTGCCATGTTGCTTTGCTGCACCCATTAACTCGTCATTTACATTAGGTATTTCTCCTAATGCTATCAGTCCCTCTGCTCCCCACCCAACGACAGGTCCTGGGGTGTGATGTTCCCTGCCCCATATCCAAGTGATCTCATTGTTCAATTCCCATCTATGAGTGAGAACATACGGTGTTTGGTTTTCTGTCCTTGTGATAGTTTGCTCAAAATGATGGTTTCCAGCTGCATCCATGTCCCTGTAAAGGACATGAACTCATCCTTTTTATGGCTGCATAGTATTCCATAGTGTATATGTGCCACATTTTCTTAATCCAGTCTATCACTGAGGGACACTTGGGCTGGTTCCAAATTTTTGCTATTGTGAATAGTGCCACAATAAGCATACGTGTGCACGTGTCTTTATAGTAGCATTATTTATAATCCTTCAGATATATACCCAGTAATAGGATCTCTGGGTCAAATGCTATTACTAGTTCTAGATCCTTGAGGAATCGCCACACTGTCTTCCACAATGGTTGAATTAGTTTACACTCCCAACAACAGTGGAAATGCGTTCCTATTTCTCCACATCCTCTCCAGCATCTGTTGTTTCCTGATTTTTTAAAGATCACCATTCTAACTGGTGTGAGATGGTATCTCATTGTGATTTTGATTTGCATTTCTCTGATGACCATTTATGATGATTATTTTTTTTCATGTGTCTGTTGGCTGCATAAATGTATTCTTTTGAGAAGTGTCTGTTCATATCCTTTGCCCACTTTTTGATGGGGTTGTTTGTTTTCTTGTAAATTTGTTTAAGATCTTTGTAGATTCTGAATATTAGCCCTTTGTCAGATGGGTAGATTGCAAAAATTTTCTCCCATTCTATAGGTTGCCTGTTCACTCTGATGGTAGTTTCTTTTGCTGTGCAGAAGCTCTTTAGTTTAATTAGATCCCATTTGTCAATTTTGGCTCTTGTTGCCATTGCTTTTGGTGTTTTAGACATGAAGTCCTTGCCCATGCCTATGTCCTGAATGGTATTACCTAGGTTTTCTTCTAGGGTTTTTATGGTATTAGGTCTAACATTTAAGTCTCTAATCCATCTTGAATTAATTTTCGTATAAGGTGTAAGGAAGGGATCCAGTTTCAGCTTTCTACTTATGGCTAGCCAATTTTCCCAGCACCATTTATTAAATAGGGAATCCTTTCCCCATTTCTTGTTTTTGTCAGGTTTGTCAAAGATCAGATGGCTGTAGATGTGTGCTATTATTTCTGAGGACTCTGTTCTGTTCCATCAGTCTATATCTCTGTTTTGGAACCAGTACCATGCTGTTTTGGTTACTGTAGCCTTGTAGTATAGTTTGAAGTCAGGTAGCATGATGTCTCCAGCTTTGTTCTTTTTGCTGAGGATTGTCTTGGCAATGTGGGCTCTTTTTTGGTTCCCTATGAACTTTAAGGTAGTTTTTTCCAATTCTGTGAAGAAAGTCATTGGTAGCTTGATGGGGATGGCTTTGAATCTATAAATTACTTTGGGCGGTATGGCCATTTTCACAATATTGATTCTTCCTATCCATGAGTATGGTATGTTTTTCCATTTTTTTGTGTTCTCTTTTGTTTCGTTGAGCAGTTGTTTGTAGTTCTGCTTGAAGAGGTCCTTTACATCCCTTGTAAGTTGGATTCCTAGGTATTTTATTCTCTTTGTAGCAATTGTGAATGGGAGTTCATTCATGATTTAGCTCTTTGTTTGTCTGTTATTGGTGTATAGGAATGCTTGTGATTTTTGCACATTGATTTTATATCCTGAGACTTTGCTGAAGTTGTTTATCATCTTGAGATTTTGGGCTGAGACAATGGGGTTTTCTAAATATATGATCATGTCATCTGCAAACAGGGACAATTTGACTTCCTCTTTTCCTAATTGAATAATCTTTATTTCTTTCTCTTGCCTGATTGCCCTGGCCAGAACTTCCAACACTATGTTGAATAGGAGTGGTGAAAGAAGACATAACTATCTTGTGCCAGTTTTCAAAAGGAATGCTTCTAGTGTTTCCCCATTCAGTATGATATTGGCTGTGGGTTTGTCATAAATAGTTCTTATTATTTTGAGATACATTCCATCAATACCTAGTTTATTGAGAGTTTTTAGCAAGAAGGACTGTTGAATTTTGTTGAAGGCCTTTTCTGCATCTATTGAGATAATCATGTGGTTTTTTGTCATTGCTTCTGTTGATGTGATGAATTATGCTTATTGACTTGCATATGTTGAACCAGCCTTGCATCCCAGGGATGAAGCCGACTTGATCATGGTGGATAAGCTTTTTGATGTGCTGCTGGAGTCGGTTCGCCAGTATTTTATTGAGGATTTTTGTGTGGATATTCATCGGGAATATTGGTCTAAAATTCTCTTTTTTTGTTGTGTCTGTGCCAGGCTTTGGTATCAGGATGATGTTGACCTCATAAAATGAATTAGGGAGGATTCCTTCTTTTTCTATTGATTGGAACAGTTTCAGAAGGAATGGTACCAGCTCCTCTTTGTACCTCTGGTAGAATTTGGCTGTGAATACATCTGGTCCTGAACTCTTTGATTGGTAGGCTATTAATTATTGTCTCAATTTCAGAGCTCATTATTGGTTTATTCAGAGATTGAATTTCTTCCTGGTTTAGTCTTGGGAGGGTATGTGTATCCAGGAATTTATCCATTTCTTCTAGATTTTCTAGCTTATTTGCATAGACATGTTTATAGTATTCTCTGATGGTAGTTTGTATTTCTGTGGGATCGGTGGTGATATCCCCTTTATCATTTTTTACTGTATCTATTTGATTCTTCTCTCTTTTCTTCTTTATTAGTCTTGCTAGTGGTCTATCAATTTTGTTGATCTTTTCAAAAAACCAGCTCCTGGATTCATTGATTTTTATGAAGGGTTTTTTTGTGTCTCTACCTCCTTCAGTTCTGCTCTGATGTTAGTTATTTCTTGCCTTCTGCTAACTTTTGAATTTGTTTGCTTTTGCTTCTGTAGTTCTTTTAATAGTGATGTTAGGGTATCGATTTTAGATCTTTCCTGCTTTCTCTTGTGGGCATTTAGTGCTATAAATTTCCCTCTACACACTGCTTTAAATGTGTCCCAGAGATTCTGGTACATTGTGTCATTGTTCTCATTGGTTTCAAAGAACATCTTTATTTCTGCCTTCATTTCGTTATGTACCCAGTAGTCATTCAGGAGCACATTGTTTAGTTTCCATATGGTTGTGCAGTTTTGAGTGAGCTTCTTAATCCTGAGTTCTAATTTGATTGCACTTTGGTCTGAGAGACAGTTTGTTATAATTTCTGTTCTTTCACATTTTCAGAGGAGTGCTTTGCTTCCAACTATGTGGTCAATATTGGAATAAGTGCGACGTGGTGCTAAGAAGAATGTTGATTTGGGGTAGATAGTTCTGTAGATGTCTATTAGGTCTGCTTGGTGTGGAGCTAAGTTCAAGTCCTGGATATCCTTGTTAACCTTCTGTCTCGTTGATCTATCTAATATTGACAGTGGGGTGTTACAGTCTCCCATTATTATTGTGTGGGATTCTAAGTCTCTTTGTAGGTCTCTAAGGACTTGCTTTATGAATCTGGTTGCCCCTGTATTGGGTCCATATATATTTATGATAGTTAGCTCTTCTTGTTGAATTGATCCCTTTACCATTATGTAGTGACCTTCTTTGTCTCTTTTGATCTTTGTTGGTTTAAAGTCTGTTTTATCAGAGACTAGGACTGCAACCTCTGCTTTTTTTTTTTTTTTTTTTTTTTTTTTTTTCTTGCTTGCTTTCCATTTGCTTGGTAGGTCATCCTCCATCCCTTTATTTTGAGCCTATGCATGTCTCTGCACATGAGATGGGTCTCCTGAATACAGCACACTGATGGGTCTTGACTCTATCCAATTTGCCAATCTGTGTCTTTTAATTGGTACATTTAACCCATTTACATTTAAGGTTAAAATTGTTATGTGTGAATTTGATCCTGCCATTATGTTAGATGGTTATTTTGCCTGTTAGTTGATTCAGTTTCTTCCTAGCATTAATGGTCTTTGCAATTTGGCCTGTTTTTGCAGTGGCTGTTACCAGTTGTTCCTTTCTGTGTTTAGTGCTTCCTTCAGGAGCTCTTGTAAGGAAGGCCTGGTGGTGACAAAATCTCTCAGCTTTTGCTTGTCTGTAAGGGATTTTATTTCTCCTTCACTTATGAAGCTTAGTTTGGCTGTAGATGAAATTCTGGCTTGAAAATTCTGTTCTTTAAGAATGTTAAATATTGACCCCCACTCTCTTCTGGCTTGTAGAGTTTCTGCTGAAAGATCACTGTTAGTCTCATGGGGTTCCCTTTGTGAGTAACCCGACCTTTCTCTCTGGCTGCCCTTAACATTTTTTCTTTCATTTTAACCTTGGTGAATCTGACAATTATGTGGCTTGGGGTTGCTCTTCTCAAGGAGTATCTTTGTGATGTTCTCTGTATTTTCTAAATTTGAATGTTGGCCTGTCTTGCTAGGTTGTGGAAATTCTCCTGGATAACATCGTGAAGAGTGATTTCCAACTTGGTTCCATTCTCCCCGTCACGTTCAGGTATACCATTCAAATGTAGATTTTGTCTTTTCACTTAGTCCCATATTTCTTGGAGGCTTTGTTCATTTATTTTTACTCTTTTTTCTCTAAACTTCCCGTCTCACTTTATTTCATTAATTTTATCTTCAATCACTGATACCCTTTCTTCCACTTGATTGAAGCAGCTTTTGAAGCTTGTGCCTGCGTCACGCAGTTCTAGTGCCATAGTTTTCAGTTCCATCAAGTCATTTAAGGTAGTCTCTACACTGCTTATTCTAGTTAACCATTTGTCTAATCTTTTTTCAAGGTTTTAGCTTCCTTGCGATGGGTTCAAACATCCTCCTTTAGCTCCGAGAAGTTTGTTATCACCGATCATCTGAAGCCTACTTATGTCAGCTCATCAAAGTCATTCTCCATTCGTTGCTGGTGAGGATCTGCAATCCTTTGGAGGAGAAGAGGCTCTCTGGTGTTTAGAATTTTCAGCTTTTGTGCTCTGGTGTCTCCCCATCTTTGTGGTTTTATCTACCTTTGGTCTTTGATGTTGGTGACCTACAGATGGGGTTTTGGTGTGGATGTCCTTTTTGTTGATGTTGATGCTATTCCTTTCTGTTTGTTAGTTTCCCTTCCAACAGTCAGGTCCCTCAGCTGCAGGTCTGTTGGAGTTTGCTTGAGGTCCACTCCAGATCCTATTTGCCTGGGTATTACCAGCAGAGGCTGCAGAATAGCAAATACTGCAGAACAGCATATATTGCTGCCTGATTCATCCTCTGGAAGCTTCATCCCAGAGAGGCACCCACCCGTATGAGGTGTCACTCAGCGCCTCCTAGGAGATGTCTCCCATTTAGGCTACATGGGGATCAGGGAGCCACTTGAGGAGGCAGTCTGTCCATTCTCTGAACTCAAACACTGTGCCGGGAATAACCACTGCTTTCTTCAGAGCTTTCAAACAGGGATGTTTAAATCTGAGTAAGTTTCTGCTGCCTTTTGTTCAGCAATGCACTGCCCTCAGAGGTGGAGACTACAGAGGCAGTTTGGCCTTGCTGAGCTGTGATGGGCTCTGCCCAGTTTGAGCTTCCTGGCCGCTTTGTTTACCTACTCAAGTTTCAGCAATGGCAGACGCCCCTCCCCCTACCAGGCTGGTGCCTCGCAGGTTGATCTGACTGCTGCACTAGCAAGTAAGCAAGGCTCCGTGGGCTTGAGATCTGCTGACCCAGGAGCAGGATATAATCTCCTGGTGTGCCATTTGCTAAGACCGTTGGAAAAGCGCAGTATTTGGGTGAGAGTGTCCCATTTTTCCAGGTGCGGTCTATCAAAGCTTCTCTTGGCTAGGAAAGGGAAATCCCCCAACCCCTTGTGCTTCCTGGGTGAGGCGACGCCCTGCCCTGCTTCAGCTCACCTTCTGTGGGCTGCACCCACTATCCAACCAGTCCCAATGAGATGAACCAGGTAAATCTTGATTGGAAAAGCAGAAATCACCCGTCTTCTGCATTGATCATGCTGGGAACTGCAGACTGGAGTTGTTCCTATTTGGCTATCTTGGAATGGAATCCCTCCATTTTCCCAAAATACTCATTTTAAGGAAGATGCAAATTGAACTTTTTGAGGTAGGAAATTCACTACAAGGTTTTCCTAACACAGTTGGAAGTATTAACAGCAGAATAGACCAAGCTCAGGAAAGAATCTGAAAACTCAATAGTTCTTCAAATCAACTCAGATAAATATAAAGAAAATAGAACTGTTGATAAAAAAAGAGTCAAATTCTGTAAAATATTTGAAGAGATTTTTTATGAGTCAAACATGAGTGACTGTGGCCCATTACTCAGTCCTTAAGAGGTCTGGGAAGGTGTGTGCAAGGTAGTCAGGGTACAGCTTAGTTTTATATATTTTAGGGAGCCATGAGATATTAATCAAATACATTTAAGAAATACATTGGTTTGGTTCAGAAAAGTGGGACAACTCAAAGCAGAGGGCTTCCAGGCTATAGGTAAATTTAAACATTTTCTTGTTGACAATTGGTTGAGTTTGTCAAAAGGCCTGGGATCCATAGAAAGGAAATGTTCAGGTTAAGTAAAATATTGTGGAGACCAAGGTTCTTTTGAATTCTTATAGTGGCTGCCCTTAGAGGCAATCGATGACAAATGTTTCCTATTCAGATATTTAAACAGTGCTAGACTTTTAGTTATTCTCTTCAGGATTGGGAGGGCCTGGAAGAAAAAGATCTAGCTATGTTAATAGAGATTCTTTACAGATGCAGATTATCCTCAACAAAGCATGGCTTTGAAGGGCCTTTTCAAGATATGACAGAGAAACAAGTTTTGGAGTAAAATATTTTGATTTTATTCCTTGTCTTTTAATGTTATACCAGAGTCAGATTTGAAAGTAATTCATCATATACAGGGTTTAATAAGACCCATCTGATGAGGATTTATGGTTTGTAGGACATGACTCCCCAGACCCCTTAGACAGGAATTTTGGCAAAATAAAAATCAGAGCTTAGTCCTCAGAATTAAGAGAAATGAACAAAACCTTTGAAAAATGTTATTATGTAAAGAGACCAAATCTACAACTCATAGGCATTTGTGAGAGAGAAGGACGGAGAATAAGTAACTTGGAAAATATATTTAAGGACATAGTCCATGGAAATTTCCCTAATCGTGTTAGAAAATGTGATGTGTAAATACAAGAAATACAAACAACTCCATCCAGAAACTATACTAGGCCACCATCCCCAAAGCATCTGATTTACCAAAGTCAATGCAAAAGAAAAAAAATCTTAAAGGCAGCTACAAAGAAATGGCAGGTCACTTACAGAGGGAATCCCAGCAGACTAGCAGCAGATCTCTCAGCAGAAAACTTATAAGCCAGAAGAGACTAGGGCCCTATGCTCAGCATTCTTGAAGAAAAGAATTTCCAACCAAGAATGTTATATTCTATCAAACTAGACTTCATAAATGAAGGAAAAATAAAATTAATTTCTGACAATTAAATGGTTGTTGAGAATAAGTTCCTCTTCAAATGCCCCTGTGCTTTCTTGTTCTTTCCTCCTCCGTAAACAGCCTAAGCTCTTCCTGCCATTGCCACACCCAGATATTACCAGACATGCCTTGTACTTTTTCTGTAAACAGCCCTTCCTACCTTAGCAATGGACAGCCTCTCCCTTCCCGCCTAATTAGCCATATTCAATTTCAAAACCTAGCCAATCGTGTCAGCTTAGATTGTGTGGTCCAACTCCAGTCAATGGGGAAGACACAGAAACAGGAACTGCCCTAGAAAACAGAAATCTCTAAAAGCTTCTCCTATAGCTCATGCCTCAAGGAACTCTTCCTGAAGTTCAACTAGGAGCCTGCTTTTTCTGCCAGGCTGGTCCTCATTGCAATCTTCTGATTAAGCCTCAAGTTTCCTATTAGAAATGAAACTTAAGACTTTCTTGTCCATGGAAACTGCCAACTTTGTCCATACGTGCAGGCCTTGTAGTCTGATTCCTGGTATTTCCTACTCTTTTTCCCAGCCCTTTTACATCATCTGTCCCATCCTTTCTCCCCCAGCCTTCTGTCCTAGAGTCTCTGTGCCTGTTGCTTTTCTGTTGATGCTGTTAACAAATCAAGTCTAAGGAAAGTGAGATGCATGTAAAATAATTCCCCTGATCAGCATTTAGGGAAGTACTCATGATTTGAGTTTAAATGATGTTGTTGTCCATGAATCTTCTGAGATGATCAAAGAAAAGTATTTGCTTCCTTTTAAATGGTCAGAAAAAAAGTACAGATAAAAATATTGTTTTTCATTTCAAAAGTATGAAAGAACCAGGAGGCATATATTTTTCAAATATGACATGCATAAAAATCAGGCTGAACAGTACAGTAAAATAACAGCACTTTCAATGCTGTGGTTGGGTTGCCAGGAATTTCTGCCAACTAATCAGATTATTATTATTTTTGCCCCCAAGACCACATTCTTTCTAACTCGACTAAATTCCTTAAAGGTGGAAAAAAAGTCTTATGTAGAGTTTGGAAGCCATTGTTCATCTCCTGCTACGGGGTCTGTGCTGTCTGTGTTCTTCAAGCAGGTCTGTAGATTGACCGTACAATTCTTGGTTTATAATTTTTTTGTTTTTGTTTCGAAAATGTCTGACAGTTTGTAAGACCAGTGCTTGCAGGGGTCTGGTGGTAACTTCATGGTTGGTTTTCCCATGAGATATCAAGTTTTAGGCTTTTTTGAATTTCTATATTAACAAAACTCTTATTTAAGTAATTCTATGGATAAATTCTTCACTATTTATTTACTTATTTATTTATATTTTGATATGGAGTCTCGCTCTGTCACCCAGGCTGGAGTGCAATGGCGCGATCTCGGCTCACTGCAACGTCCGCCTCCCGGGTTCAAGAGATTCTCCTGCCTCAGCCTCCCAAGTAGCTGGGACTACAAGCATGTGTCACCACACTCGGCTAATTTTTTAGTAGAGATGGGGTTTCACCGTGATAGTCAAGATGGTCTCGATCTCCTGACCTCGTGATCCGCCCGCTTCAGCCTCCCAATGTGCTGGGATTACCGCGTGAGCGACTGCACCTGGCAATTCTCCACTTTTTAGATTGACTACTTCTGCTGTCAGCTAATCAACTCTTTCTGTTGGAGTAATTCCATTGTTTTCTTTGCTGCATGCTTCATTGTTGGAAGTTTTAGCTATCACATTTTCCATGTTTTGTTTTTAAGTGCCTGGATTTCAATTTTTCTAAATTTCCCGTTATTAACTTTTCCATTTTTACTATTTTCAATCTGTCTTCAAATTTCTTATTTCAAACTGATCTGTGTTAAATTCAAAATTGTTTACGCTTTTAAAATATAAATTTTAAAATTACTCTTTAATCAGGAAAGTTTTAGGAATTTTGTCCTATCAGAGAAGTGGCATTACATATAATCGCATCATTGTAAATAAAATGATTGAGTGAATCATTGATATGTAAATTGACCCAATTTGTGGGAATCGATGTATTTTTCTAATCAGAAACAAAACAACTGCCACTGAGGGTTCTTTATATGACTTTTTCTTTCTTTTTAATCTTAAGCTAACTTCAAAGACTCTGTGGAATAGCATGAACCACATGAGTTGGTAAAACTGAACATTCAGATTGCTGCACTTGGGCACCTGCTAAGTCTGCCCTAACTACAGTACTAAAATTAACCATTTCTCTCACCATTGATTACAAGGATAAACTCAAAAATTAGTCATTACATGCTTAAAAAGGATAACTAATTATTTTTACAAATAGAAACAGGCCAAAAAAGAGACAACAAGATAAAAATGATCTAGGAATATACAGACTTACTTAAGTTAATTAAAATAATCACAAGGACCTCCAGCACTGAAATGAAGCCCCAGTGTCTGGCAGAGTGAGATAGTGGGAAGAAATTGGTTCTTGGATCACATATTGAGATGGAGGACCAACCATCTCTATAACTCACCCAACTCTGGGCTCTTCAATTGCATCAACTAAGATGGTTGATGCAATGTCTTTTGATAATAGTAACACATACAGTACCTTAAGTGTTTTACATATATTAACTTATTTAATCTTCACTTTTAAAAGTAAGAAACCTATGAGATTATTTCTATTATTGTTTTATTTTAGTGATAAGGAAAATGACATATACAGGGGAGAACACAGTCAGTTTTCAGATGCAAGATACACCCATAAGTTTAGTTAGAGTCCATGATATTGACCATCAACCTATAAGGCAAACATTTGATAACCGTTGATAAAACTATAAGGCCTCAAAACAGTTTATGCTTATGGAGATGATTACAGTGTGCTAGACACTTTCTAAGTGCTTTCCATGTATATTGTCATATACTTCTCTCAATGCCATATCAAGTAGATGTCCCTGCCAGATTGTGCTGAATTGACTTGCAAATACTGGATGTGGAATCCACTGAAAATCAGAAATAGCTGTGTCACTATATACCTCTTAGGCTTCGTCTCTTCACAAGAGCTAAATGCAACCATGCTCATCTCACTAGTTTTTTTTTTTTCAGGAATCACATGGGCTGACATTTGCAGGACACTTTTGTATTTTATAAAGTGCTATGAAAAGCTTGCCTGCCCTGTCTCACTTAACACCTGCCTCCGCACATGCTGCCTTCTCTGCAGAACTCCCTACTCTCACCACTTCTCAGAAGTAAACCTTGCTCAGAACATTTTTTTTTCTGGCTTTGTAACTTCTATAAGCAGAACTCCTTATACTCTGAACCTCCCCCTGGGTATTTACTTGCTCTTCTTGAGAAATCATATTAATACATCCGTGTTAAGCTGTTAACGGCAGAAGTTAAACACTAGAAGTTTAATAGCACTTCACCCTAGAGAAAGAATCATGGGTTGATCTATATATTTAGATCGTTCTGCATTTTTTTTCTTTTTTGGTAAACACATATTAATTTTTACAGCTGGATTTAAAAATATGTTTAATATAAAGACAATGTGAACTTGATCTTTAGTAATTGTAGCTCCAATCCAGTGTGGGCGCCTTATGTAAGTGTAGCCAATTAGATTATCTCTGCAGGAATTTTGGAATTCAGACTGAGAACAACAGAGATTCTCATTTTCTTTGATGAGTTGGAGGTGAAATATGTGCATTTTAAAGCTGTGGGGAGAGCACTTTTAATGCACTATATGTACCAGAGAAGCAGACAAGTGAATATTGGGAGAAGGGTGGATGAGAAGGGAGAGTATATTAGTCGAGGTTCTCTAGAGAGACAGAACTTTTATATATATATGTGTGTGTGTGTGTATACGTGTGTGTGTGTACACACACACATACACACACACATATTCATATATACACAGACTCAAACACACAAAGAGGAGTTTACTAAATATTAACTCACATAATCACAAGGTCCCACAATAGGCCATCTACAAGCTGAGGAGTAAGGAGAGCCAGTCCGAGTCCCAAAACTGAAGAACCTGGAGTTCGATGTTCGAGGGCAGGAAGAATCCAGCATGGGAGAAAGATGTAGGCTGAAAGGCTAGACCAGTCTCCTCTCTCACATTATTTTGCCTGCTTTTTACATTCTAGCCATGCTGGCAGCTGATCAGATGGTGTCCACCGAGATTAAGAGTGGGTCTGCCTTTCCTAGCCCAGTGACTCAAATGTTAATCTCCTTTGGCAACTCCCTCACAGACACACCCAAGATCAATACTTTGTATCCTTCAATCCAGTCGACGCTCATTATTAACTATCACAAATCTACCCCTTGTCAACTTGAACCCATACACATCTCCTGAGATCGTACATAATTTTCAAATAAAGACAATAATAAGCTCATAATTATACCTAATATAATACAACTATCTTTCCTACAACTGGAAATGCGCCAGTTCCTAAGCCAAATACCACTACACAAATTTAACAATACTCAAATGATGATATGAAGTCAATAAATCTATGTCACACAATAAAGGTAAAAGGAACCAAAATGATGATATTTTCTTAGTACAAGTGTATACATGAACAAACATGTTTTTAACAAAAGAAGGGGGAGATACTCATAACAATTACAGTCCTGGTTCCTGAAGCTGGACGCATGATCGTAGCTGGTATTGATGACTACCTTCTTCTACTACCCATTCTGTATTCCTTTTGCCTTCCACAACACCTCAGCAGGACATGGTTTTTTTCCTAGTGGAGCAACCCAAATTTTCATTCCTGAAGAGTCTGAGCCATTTTTAGTCCTGCCTGGATTTGTCTGTTGTAGTTTCCCATCACCCTTGATCACAGGTCATGGTAATACTGAGAGATGCCCTAATGGATCTCCTGTATTCCATGCATACTCTTCCTTACCTTCGTTGTGGAGTAGTAGACCGATTTCATCATGATAGTCAATCATCCCAACCAACACAGTCACTCCCTTCTTAGCCTGTTGACTTAAAGGTAGGAAGAGCCCAAAGTGTCCAGGTGGCAATCTTAACTTCAAGTTTAATGGAATCATTGTTGTGTCTCCTGGTGGAAGCCTTCCTCCATCTGGAACTAAAACCTCTAGGCCAGCAGAATGTAATGTCGCAGGATCAGGGGCAAAAATTTTGCTAGTGCATCACTAGGGATGATGTTGAGTGGTGCCACTTCCACTTCCACACCTTGATTCCTGGACCTGTGAATTCTGGCTATGGGACAAACAGTACCATATACTGGATGCAATTCAGAGCATACACAACCTTCTGGAGAACTTTTCCTCACCCCTGCAAAGTATTGTTACCTAGTTGGCATTATAATTGTAACTTCAAAAGGCCGTTTCATCATGCTATCAATCCAGCTCCTTCAGGATGATGGGAAATATGGTAAGACCAGTGAACCCCATGAGCACGAGCCCACTGCCTCACTTCTTTAGCCTTAAAGTTAATGCCTCGGTCAGAGGCAATGTTGTGTGAAATACCATGACGGTGGGTAAGGTATTCGGTGAGTCCATAAATGGTAGTCATGGGGGAAGCATTGCATGCAGGATAGGCAAACCCATACCTGGAGTAAGTGTCTATTCCAGGGAGGATGAACCTCTGCCCTTTCCATGATGGAAGAAGTCCAATATAATCAACCTGCCGCTTGGTAGCTGGCTGATCACCCCGAGGAATGGTGCTGTATCAAGAGTTCCTTGTTGGTATCTGCTGCTGGCAAATTGGAAACTCAGCAGTGGCCACAGCCAGGTCAGCTTTGGTGAGTGGAAGTCCATGTTGCTGAGCCCATGAATAACCTCCATTCCTGCCACCATAGCCACTTTGTTCATGGGCCCACTGAGTGATGAGAGGGTGGCTGGGGAAAGAGACTGAGTAATGGCCACAGAATGGGTTATCCTATCTACCTGATTATCAAAATCCTCCTCTGCTGAGATCATCTGTTGGTGAGCACTCACATGGTATACAAATATCTTTACAGATTTTGACCAGTCAGAGATGTCCATCCACATACCTCTTCTCCAAATTTCTTTGTCACCAATTTTACAATCATGTTTCTTTCAAGTCCCTGACCATCCAGGAAAACCATTATCTACATCCCATGAATCAGCATATAATCGCATATCTGGCCATTTCTCATTGCATACAAAGTGCACAACTAGGTGCACTTTTCGAAGTTCTGCCCACTGGGAAGATTTTCCTTCATTGCTGACCTTTGGGGATGTCCTAAAAAGGGGCTGTAGTGCTGCAGCTGTCTACTTTCAAGTGGTACCTACATATCATGCAGAACCATCTATGAATCAGGCCCTAATCTTCTCTTTCTCTCTCAATTGATCATAGTAACTCCCCATGAGGCCATTTGTGTATGCTGGAGGAGAGAAGGTAGGGTGACAGGAGTGGAGACCATGGGCATTTGAGCCACTTCCTCATGTAACTTAGCTGTGCCTTCAGGACCTGCTTGAGCCAGATCATGTATATACCACTTCCATTTGATGATGGAATGTTGCTGTTCATGACCCACTTTATGGCTACATGAGCCAGAAAGCACCCAGTTCATGATAGGCAGTTCAGGCTGCATGATGACTTGATGACCCATAGTCAAATGTTCAGTTTCCACCAAAACACAGTAAGAGGCCAAAAGCTATCTCTCAAAAGGAGAGTAGTTATCTGAAGAAGACGGCAGCATGTTGCTCCAAAATCCTAGATGCCTCCACTGTGACTCACCTATGAGGGCCTGTCAAAAACTTCAAACAGCATCCTAATCTGCCACTGGCACCTCAAGCACCACTGGATCTGCTGGGTCATATGACCTAAGTGGCAGAGAAGCTTGCATAGCAGCCTAGACCTTTTGCAGAGCCTTCCCCTGTTCTGTACCCCTCTCAAAACTGGTAGCCTTTTGGATCACTCGATAAATGGGCCAGTGTAACACACTCAGATGAGGCATGCATTGCCTCAAAAATCAAAATAGGCCCAGCCCACTCAGGATTGTGCCCTTTCTTAGTTGTAGGAGAGGCCAAATGCAGCAACTTATCTTTCACCTTAGAAGGAATACCTCACAAAACTGAATCCCTATAAATTTTACTGAG
The DNA here is from genome assembly GCF_043159975.1 of Macaca nemestrina. Classification (NCBI taxonomy): domain Eukaryota; kingdom Metazoa; phylum Chordata; class Mammalia; order Primates; family Cercopithecidae; genus Macaca; species Macaca nemestrina. The sequence goes on from NC_092143.1 coordinate 48,482,386, forward strand.
GTGGCAAGTCCCTAAATTTTAGTTGGATTTATTTCCCATCCTCTGCTTGCAAATGTCTCACTAATAAGTCCAGTGTGCTTACTACTTCTTGCTCACTGAATCCAATCAGAATATCTTGCGGAAGTGAAAAGCAATCAAGGTCTCTCTGAATACGATTATTACACAAAGCCAGAGAGTTGATATACCTCTGAGTTAGGACAGTAAAGGTATATTGCTGGTCTTTCCAGCTGAAGACGAATTGTTTCTGGTGGGCCTTATGGACAGGAATGGAGAAAAAGGCATTTGCCAAGTCAATGTCTACATACCAGGTACCAGGAGATGTTTTTATTTGCCCAATCAATGAAACCACATCTGGTACAGCAACTGCAACTGGAATCACCATTTAGATAAGCTTATGATAATCCACTGTCATTCTCCAGATTCATCTGTCTTCTGCACAGGCTACATAGGAGAGTTGAACAGGGTGGGTTACGGTGGGAATCACCACCTCTGCCATCTTTCAAGTCCTTGATGGTGGCACTAATCTCCGCAAGCCCTTCCGATATGCAATATTGTTTTTGATTTACTATTTTTCTAGGTAGAGGCAGCTCTAATGGCTTCCACTGGGCCCTTGTCACCATAATAGCCTTCAACCTATCAGTCAGAAATCCAATGTGGGGGTTCTGCCAGCTGCTAAGTATGTCTATGGCAATTATGCATTCTGGTACTGGAGTAATGATAACAGGATGGGTCCAGGAACCCACTGGACACACTGTAAGTTGGGGCTGTACTAAAACTCCAGTAATTACCTGACCTCCATAAGCCTCTACTTCAGTTGGAGGATGACAATAATATTTTGGGTCCCCTGGGATGTCAGCTCAGAGCCAGTATCCAGCAGTCCACAAAATGTCTGATCATTTTCTTTTCCCCAATGCACAGTCATCTTGGTAAAAGGCTGGAGGTCTCCTTGGGGAAGGATGGGAGAAAGATTCACTGCATGAGTTTTCAGTAATGTAGTGGGGTCCTTTCTCAGGGGACTGGCCTCTCTTTCATTCAAGGGGTCCTGGGTTTGTAAACTGCCTCTCATGAGCAGTGAATCAGGATTGTCAAATGCATTTATTTTGCATAACGCTCTAAACAGTTCACACCAAGGACTATTAGTGTTGTCCATACTATTGGGAGTAGTGTCCTTAGCATTTTTGAGTGTAATCATATTAAGGAGCCAACTCCAGAAACCCCAAAACCAATAAAAGAACTCCATTCTTAATATTCTGTTTCTCTAGAACCACTCCTGGTACCAAATCTGTATTAGCCTGGGTTCTCTAAAGGAATAGTATATATAAATATTACGATATATATATTCATATATATTATATAAATATATATTCATATATATAAAGTGAGTTTATTAAGTATTAACTCACACAATCACTAGGTCCCACAATAGGCTGTCTGCCAGTTGAGGAGTATGGAAAGCCTGAGTCCCAAAACTGAAGAACAAGGAATCTCATGTTCAACAACAGGAAAGCAAGGCATTGCCAGTGTTGCTCTCTCTCTCTGAAGCCTCCAGGGATGATTATTTCTTGCCTCTTCCAGCTGTTGGCAGTGCCAGGCACCTCTTCACTTGCAGCTGGAGCACTTGCAGCTGTCACTGCCTGTGACATCATATGGCGTTCTCCTTGTGTCTATGTCTTCATAATGTGTGTGTGTGTGTGTGTGTGTGTGTGTGTGTGTGTGTGTGTGTGTGTGTGTGTTTTAATAAGGATGCCAGGCATATTGGATTAGGGCCTACTCTAATGACCTTGTTTTAACTTTATTACCTTTGCAAATACCTTAGTTCCAAACAAAACACCAGAGGTTAGGACTTTCACAAAATTTCTGCAATATTTTTACTTCTAATTTTTTTGTAGTAATCTGTCTTTAATTCTACTTCTAAGAAGCTAGCAAGGTAAAATGCTTGTTAGGTTTATTTTTCTAGACAAGAAGTCATCCTAATTGACTTGTTTCTAAACTAACTTCTTACTAATATTCTCAGAAAATCTCTGGAGAAATAAAATTTTCATCACATATTTCTCATTAGAGAAAACTAATTAGAGTTTTAATTAGTATACAAATGGTTTTCAAAATAATCTTCTTTATAATCCAAAATAATTTATGTTTTCAATTAGATTTTGTGTTTGGCAAAATATTGGATTGATTAGATTTCTGAAAGCCATGGATATAATGGCTGAGTCCTCGTTTTCCTTTTCCCCATGGGGCACAAGTGGGAGAAGAACAGAGGAGTGGATAATAGACTTTGTTCCACTTGTATACTGTGAATATAGCTATTTGTCTCTCCTTTTCCTAAGCCTTTGGTCTTGTTCCCTTATTCTCTGTTTATTGTTTGGTATGTTTATGCAAAAACAAATGTTTTTCTAATGGGAGGGGAGTAAGTAAAGGAACTGCCATTTGATCTTAGTAGAAAAGCCTACAAAACATGTTCAATAAAATGTTAGCTAAAATCTGATATGTTTTTTAAGATTAAAGTCAGCTTTACTCTAAAGTATTGAGTATGAAGGATAATTTTAGCAGGGATATAAAGGTCAAACCACACAGATCCTTGTCAATCATTTGAGGGGATATTGTCTTTAGCTTAGGGAAAATGAAGAATCATACATAATTTTAAGTGAGGGGGAAACATAACCAGAATTATAGTTAAAAAGTTCCTTGTGTCTATACTATTGAGAATGGATTATATGTGGTCAGAATGAATGGGAATATAAATATTTATACCTTATTTCAATGACTGTTCTGTTGTCAAAATGTTAGTGCACCTATCATTTGCTAGACCCTAGCTAGAAATACAAACTGAAACCACTGTCCCTTTTTTTTCTAAGTGGGAATATAAATAAACACATGATTTTTTTTATTTTCACGTCTCCAACACCAAACTCTACCTATTTATTAAGCTTACGTAGTGTACTTTGCTGAAAAGACAACTATCATCTGATTTAAACTCACTCCATTTCTCTTATCTATAGTAGGCATTGCTATATGGCACCTACTAAATGTCAAGTATCTTTGTAGGCCCTGAAGATATATCAGTGAATGGAAGTAGAACTTGCTCTCCTGGACCTTATATTCTAGCAAGTCTCTACTCAATTACCACTCTCAGAACACTGATATTTCTCATGGTATTTAAAGAAATCACTCACTCACTCTTTATTACCTGCTTTTCCTTTACAGTGAACTTAGAGAGTCCTGGGTTGACTGGAAAAATCTCCACAGAATATCTTATTTATCTGATCGCCAAATCTTTTGTCATGATAAGTAGAAAATAATCTTGTCTTTTTTAAAAATAACATCTTGCTTTTTTTCTTTTTTCATTAAAATAAATGTACATATATTTCACCCTTCTTACTATACAATTTTGAGTTTTGATAAATGCATTAGGTCATGTAAACATACACCAATGAAGGCATAGAATAGTTCCATCACCCAAAGGCTCCCCCATTTCATTGTTTAGTCAAATTCTCCCCACTGTTCTCCGCCCCCATATCCCTGGAAATCACTGACCTGTTTATCTCAAGTTTCTACCTTTTCTAGAATGCTATAAAAATGAAATTACATGGGTACACAGCCTTCAGTCCAGCTTCTTTCTCTTAGCATATGGATTTACAACTCCTCTATGCTGTTGAGTGTTTCAGTAGTACGATTCTTTGTATTGCTCAGTAGTATTTCATTAAATGATGTACCACCTTTGTATAGCTGTTAATCTATCAGTTCCAAAGTTGAGAGAACTTTGAGTTTTGTCATGTTTTTGGAAATTAAAAATAAAGCCTCTATAAACATTTGTGTAGGATTGATATGTGAAGATTTCATTTTACTTTGATAAATACAAATCGAGATGTCAGGCTATATTGTTAAGTGTATATATAGCTTTATTAGAAATGGTTATTCTCCAAAAGTGGCTATACCAACTTTCAATCACATCAGCAATGTATGAGAGTTGTAGTTTTTCTGCAACCTTTCCAGAATGTGCCATTATTTACTTTTTATATCCATTCTAATATGTGCATAATAGCATCGCATTGAGGTTTTAATTAGCATGTATCTAATTACTAATGAGTTTGTGCATATTTTCTGGTGCTTATTTGTATGTGCCTGTCTATTTTGGTGAAGTTTCTGTTTAGATATTCTACCTGTTTTTACAAAACTTTTAAAGAGATTATTAAAATTTGAGAATTTTGTTAATAGTCTAGACACAGGTCCACATGTGATTTGCACAAATTCCTATGATTTATTTCAGTAGCCTTTTGTAGTTTTCAGCATACGGAGTTGATACTATTTTATTTAGATTTGTATTAAAGTTTTACATTTTTTATGGAGTTACTGTATATATTACTATTTTGTTTAGTTTTATTTTGTTCTATAGTTGTTCATTGCTAGTATACAGAATTACAATCAGTGATTGTGTGTTGGCCTTGCATTCTGTCACCTTGCTAACTCATTTTTTAGTTCTAGAATATCTTGCTTGTTTTATATATTAATTTATATGTTCTATGAAGAAAAAAATTATATAATTTATAAATAGAAACAGTTTAATTCTAATTTGCATAATTTTTGTCAATGTTTACTGACAATGTAGTAGAGCTAGGTGTTGTGGTACAATGCATATCATTGCACACACATCCTTGCCTTGTTTCTTACCTTTGAGGAAGAATTCATTATTTCCTTATTAAGTATCTGCGATGTCTGCAGAGTCTGTAGTGCTATCCCTTCTATGTTTCCTGATGCTGGTAAATGTGTGCCTTTTCTTCTTATGCCTCTCTTTTTCTTAGTTTTAATAAATAAACCATAATAATATAATAGGTTAAAATAAAAGGAAACTGATTGAGGAATATAAGATAAATCTTTGTACTATCTTTGCAAATTTGTTGTAAATTCAAAATTATTCCAAATTTTTTTTAAAAATATTAAAAATTTATTCAGTTTATTAGGTTATATAATTTCAATATCACAGACTAGAGAAAAGGCAAAGATTGATCAATCGTTAGTATTGGTTAGTGTCACTATACTGAAAACCTGCTCTTTCCTGTCTAGTATCAATATCCAAATCTTTTATGATACTTAGATAAAGAATCCAGCACAATATAAGTATGGGTTTTGAAGCCAAAATTTACTTCAATTTGAATCATAGGTCTATCACTTACAGGTTAGGTAATATTAGGCAAATAATATACCCTTTATAAGTTTGTTTCTCTACTTATAGAACAAGATTAATTGTCTTCATCATACAAGACTGAAAATTAAATGAGATCATAGTTACTGTGTCTGGAACATTATATGGAATATTACAGGTATTCAATAAACATTCATTTTTTTCTCTCTTTGGATCTCACAATTGCTTACCTTTGCTTAAATGCCAATGTTCTATTTTATTTATTCTTAGTTTCCTTTTATGTTTATAAAATTATTACTTATTGTTTTACTTGAATTATGTAAGTGGGAAACAAATAGATAATAGGTTTAACCTGTAAAACAGAAGGCTATAGCTTATGCATTTAGTAACTAAAATCTCTCAACATTCCAGAAAATCAAAGGCTTATTCTAAGGATATTGCCATTATTAGAGACATTATTAGAAACACGCCTTATCATAACAACGTTCATAAATTTACTGCCCAGTGTAGAATGATGAATTTTTCCTGAGCAACACAGCTCACAATCCACAAGGGTGTTCCCTGGTTGTTGTATTTCATGACATGGTAACCAGCTGCACTTTCTGCATTCAGGTTTCCCCTGGTCTTCTGGACTTCAGACATGCCTTCCCTGAGACCTGCTTTCCAGACTAGAGTTAAAATCTTAGGGCTTCTCCTCATCCCATCTTCCAAAAGCAATTCTTTTCTTATGGTGTGTTTGTGCTCTATTATCAGCCCCTAACCTCCATTGCTTATTTGCCTAGAAATTCCTAAGTGTGTCCCCAAGCTCAGCCCAGGACCAACCTGAGCCCTACACCAAGCTCTGGAACCTGGTTTTGCACTCTTAGCACTAGGTCATCACTTCATAGGCAAGACTCGCTACGGCCCACCATGTCAGTTTCTAGCCGGCAAATTCTCCATCACTGCGTGTTGTTTTCTTTTCTTTCCTCCATTCTCCCCTCTCCCCTTCTTCCCTCCCTTCTAGTAGGGTCTAGTTCTACTGTTCAGTCTGCAGTGCCTGGCATGATCATGGCTCACCATTGGCTCGACTGTTCGGGCCCAAGCTGTCTTCCCACGTTAGCCTCTTGAGTAGCTGGAACACTGGCATGCACCACCATGCCCGGCTACAATTTTATTTATTTATATTTATTTATTTATTTATTTATTATTAATTTTTTTAAAGGAACAGTGGGTCCCTGTGTTGCCTAGGCTGGTCTCAACTTCCTGGGCTCAGCCTCCCAAAGTGCTGGGATTACAGGTGTGAACCACCACACTTAGTCTCCTTTTCATTCATTTTTTCCCCCATAGATTCATTGTTTTCATTTACAATCGAAATCCAAATGTCTATTTGCTTAAAACAAAAGGAGAAACACAACCTATATTTCTCTCTGAAAATAGCTTTTAAAGATTGAGGTACACAGAAATCTTGCTTTATTGTTTATACACATCTGCCTTAAGTGGGAAGTGCTGGGGGCTCATTGACAAGTGTAAATGGATTGAAACCTAATCATTTGTTTTAATATTCTTCTTGTCTGATATTTATAAACTCATAAGCGCCTTGTAGAATGTGTTGGAAATTTTCTCTTTTTTGTTTCCTTGGAGTATTTAAGATATTTTGCATTATCCACTCCTTGAAAGTTTAAACCTTTTGAATATCATCACTTTTTAAAATTTTAATGCAGAAAGATTTTAAACCATTGATTCAATTTCTTTAATAATTGTAGAACTAGTTAGACTGTCTACTTTGTCTTAGATAATTTTTAGTGAGTTATATCTGTCTTGAAATTTATGTTTTATCTATTTTCAAATGTAGTCATATAAAATTTTTCAAAATTATTTATTTTCCTAATTTCTGTGTATCTATAATTATGTCCTATTATTTAGTCCCATTTTTCTTGACTAATCATGACAGAATTTTAATCTATTTTATTAACTTCTCCAAAGCAAAATTTTGAATTAATTCATCCTCTTTATTCTATGTGTTATTTTAACTTTTAGTAATTTCTTTTTTTAAAAAAAAATTTCTTCTTTTACGGGCAGTTTTTTTTCTCTTTTATTCTGTGTCTTAAGCTTAATGTTTTAATTTTTAATTTTAACCTCTTATTTCTTTTATGAACTTTTAATGTGATAGATTTCCTTCAGTTACTGTGTCTGACATATCTCTTAAGTTTGAAATTTGACACTTTTATTATTTGGTTCTAAGCACTTTAGAATTTACATTACAATTTTTAGTCATAAATTACATTATGTACAAATATATGAGCATTTAATAGAGTTCCATACCTGCAACATGGAAAGAAATAACTAATTGTAAGTAATTTATAATCATATGAAAAATAATCATTATAGTCTTATGTCTTTCATTTATTATTCTAAGCAATGCAGAATCCTATGCACATTGTTATTTCAAAATGTTCTTATGTTCAAAGCATGAAAATGAAAAAGAAATTGATATTCTGATCACTTTTTCTTCTGTGGCTTTTTAATACAGTATAACTCCCAGATATTAATTATAATTAGATATCATCACTTAGCTTTCTCTGTCCAAAAAATAATCAGCTGGCATTTCTTTTCTCTAATTTTTTCTTTGATTCGTCTGAAAAAAGGTCACTAGTTAAGAACAGGGGTCCAGTTGTTAACATATATAACCTTTAAAGTCATTATTTTTATATCCTTCTGTCTATTCTTTATCACTATAGATAAATGTAATGAGAATTCATTATGACTTCTCTTTTGCAATCTCTTTAATAGATAAGCAAAAAACTGCAAGGGAAAGTACTATTCAAAAATCATGTTTTTGTTTTGTTTTCTGGACATTGTTATTAATAGCATCCAAATTGGTGTTTGTTTAATTGAACATGGTTTGGGACTGATTAAGTCTAATTTCTCAGGTCAGGGTCTTTTTGCTTAAAGAACTCATGTCCCTCAAACCATAAAAATGAAATTGTACAAAAATATTTAATCAGATGATTAAATATTCAGTCACTCAAACAGTGTCTTTGTCTGAAAAGCTTCAGGTAATCATTTTGATGTATAAACCATAGCCTCACTGGCATTTTAAATAATTTGATTACTAAGTTAAACAGTAAGTATTTTCAGCACCTACTATGAGTTTCAAACTACCTCAGAGACCATGGAATATTCAAAAATACGAAAAGTAACATTTTCCCACAAGTAGGTAAAATACAAATGAAGAAATAAGAAAATAGAATAAAATATTAATTATTGCAAATAATTTTATAGAATAAAAGCCTTATAAAAAACAAATATTTGGTGTCATGCTAAGTGTCAGGTTCTAGCCCAAGCTGAGGTTTGAGGGGAGTTGGTGGATGAATGATGGGTAGCTGAAAGAACACTTGATTGGCCATAGGCAGGTGAAATATGGTTTTATTATGCTCTTTCTCTTTGTCAGCCTTTGTCTTGACTAACTGCTCTAGCCACAGCCCTTCTCAGCAGTAGGTTCTGGGCTCTGTGGCTCCTGCCACCCCTGTGTCTGCAATTGCACTCCCTGGTGCACTTGCCATTTCTTGGCTCCCCCTTCCTGTCCACCTGCAAGGTGGCTAGCTCTATTATGTGTGCAGTAGCAGCAGCAGCAGCACTATTCACAGTGACTTTACTCTCTCTCTCTCTCCGCATCTGCCTGCAAGGTGGCAGGGCAGTTATGCTTCTTACAGACAACAGTGGTTCAGAGCCAAGAATGAGCTTACATCAACAGGTTACATAATGGGCAGATCTATGTGCCTGCACTCCAAACCTGCTGAGTCATGCTGAAATGGATGTTTATTTTGTGCTGTCCCAGTCTGGGGAGTCATTACCCATGAACGCACTCATCTTGCTATTGGGTAAGTTATCCACACGATGACTGTACCCATCCTATCATACTCTCATGAGCCTGAAGGGCAGAATATGCAGCTGCTAGCTGCTTCTCTCTTATGAATACTGGAGCTCAGTTGCCTTTTAAAGTTGGGACCAAAAGGTGTTCTCAAGTGCTCTGTGTGCTGCCACAGGCCCCAAACAAAACTATTTGTGGTTACATGCACATTAAGTTTAAATGGGTGCCCCTGGCCAATCGCTTTAGGGCCTGTGCTTGCTGAATAGCCTGCTTGGCTGCCAGGAAGGAAGTCTCAGCTGCACTATCTCAATCCCAGTCAAGAGGGGCATTGTTGCTTCTAAATTTGCAAGAGAATCAGAGGTTAACATAATATCATCAATGAGACCATGACATATGGTGGGGTATGCATTTAGCCCTGTGGCCACATTGTGAAAGTCCATTGTCGCCCTCCCATCAAGGCGAACGGTTCCTGGCTCTCTGGAAAAGAATTCATTAGTCAAGTCCACCACACAGTTGTGTTGTCTCAACTCCTTTGTCAAGTGGTCTATCAAATCCGTGATAGATGGGACAGCTGCTAAGCCATGTAAAACATTCACCCCCAGAATGTATTCAGGTATGGGAGAAACATACACAGTGTATAAGCAGGGAGCCAAGTGGCCAATGCCAAAGTGCAAAGATACAGGTTTCACTTCCATTGACTGGCTTTCACAGCCAGATAGATAGATAGATAGATAGATACACACACACACACACACACACACACACACACACACACACACACACACAGTCTTGCCGGGAAACTTATCAGGGTTCCCATAAACAAGGCTTCAATCTGCACCAGTACCTACTAGTACGAGCACTCACTGTACAGAAAAGGCTCTACACCCTCACCTGGCTGCAGCACTTACTTAGTCTTTGAGCTGGAGCACCTGGGCAGGACTGGGTCTCAAAGCATTATCCTTCTGAATGACTTGCACCAAGTCTGTATACGACTGCCATCTACTGATAGTTTCTGGTATTTCACAGACATCAGGCCACACTGTCTGTATGGCCACCATTAGCAATTTAGTTAAAGTATAGTTGCCTCACCCCACTGCTAACTGCCTGCTCACATGCAACTGTTGATGGAGGGAGGGAGGGATGAGTCATGATGGAAGTCACCTGTCTATTCCAGAGGTGAAACTGGAGATACTATTTGCTCCATCATCCCATAGATAAAGAATCCAGGTGGGCAGAAGTTCCTCTGGACGCTAGTGGCACTGTTTCTTTAATTCTCATAGCTCCATGTGGAATGCTGTAGGGACTGAGCATGCACTTTCCACAGCACAGTCACAAACACCCATCTAACTCTGCTGGCAAAAGCTTGCTCCTTCTCAGTGCTCTGTGTTTTCAGCTGCTTTAGTAGCTTCTCCATGCTTGCAGGGGGCCTATCTACCACCACCCAGGTTTCCACTGGAGCTCATTTGAGCAGCACCGCTGCCACCAGGTACCACAACCCATGTTGTAGCCACATGGCTGACTCAGAATCAGCAAAGACCGAAGACTCAGTCACCTCAGTATCTTGCCAACTACACCAAGTATCACACCAAGTGTCAGGTTCTAGCCCCTGCTGAGGTCCAAGGGGAGTTGGTGGCTGAGTGGCAGGTAGCTGAAAGGACACTCGAGGGGCTTTAGGCAGGTGAAATATGGCTTTATTATGCTCTGTCAGCCTTTGTCTTGGCTGCCTGCCCTGGCTGCAGCCCTTCTTGGTAGCTGGTTCTGAGGCTCCTGCCATTCCCACGCCTGTAACTGCACTGCCTGGTGTGCTCGTCATTTCTTGGCTTCCCCTCCTTGTCCACTTGCAAGGCTGCCAGCTCTATTATGCATGTAGTGACAGCAGCAGTGCTATTCATATCATCAGCAGCTTTATTCTTTCTCTCTCCCTCTATCCACCTGCAAGGTGGCAGGGCAGTTATACTCCTTACAGATAACAGTAGCTTAGAGCCAAGTATGAGTTTACACAAACAGGTTACAGAGTGAACAGAGTTGTGCGCCTGTGCTCCAAACTTGCTGAGTCATGCTGGATGAAATGTTTACTTCGACCTATTCTTGACTGAAGCACACCTGTTTTGTTTACATTCAGTTAGCACTTAATTTTTACCAAGCATTCAACCAAAAATTTTTAAAACTACTGTGAAAGGCACTAGGAGTACAATTATAAATAAATAAGAACCTCTTACAAGCAGCTCACAGTTAGATGGAAAAAAAAAAAAAACAGTAAGCAATTAATTAGGATATAATGGGGTAAATTGTACACCATTCAAAAGTGGGGGTTAAATGTTGGAGGCATTTAATCTGGTCTTTGTAGATGAGGAAAAGATATGAAACAGGTAAAAAAATCAGGGAGGGCAGGTAGCAATCATCAGTGTTCCAGATATCAGAAGAGTATTATGTGCAAAAGACAAAAATGACACATTTGAAAAATTGCAGTTAGGACAAATAGTTAAAGATGTCAGGAAAAATTGCCAAGAAATTACTCTGATAAACTTGTAGATATATGCAGAGACTGTAACATGAAAAACATATAAGCCATATTAAGAAATTAAGCTATTAGTGTTTTCTAAAGGCAATGGCTTCCAAAGTTTATAAGCAGGTGTGATTTTTTTTTTTTTTTTCAGCAAGCCAATCTGCCTTTATCATGGAGAATGAATTGGGTAAAATCAAGACCAGAAGTTTACTATCAGAAACTAATTCAGAAAATACGGGTTGAGACCTGAACTAAGGTAGTCACAAATGGAATATAGAGAAATGCTGATTTAAAAGCTTTTAAGGACGTGAAATGCAAAGACCTGAGGATGTCTTACACATGAAGCAAGAGGGAGAATGAGAGGTCAATTGTGAAGTTTTGGTTAAAAACAACTTTACCACTTAGTGTCTGATGGTGTCATTCACAAGTTAGGAAATACTAGAGAAGGTCTGGTTGAAGGAGATAGCAAGTTTTAGATATATTGCTTTGCAACTGCGTTTGAGATACCCAAATGGATATAGTCATAAGGGTGCAGAATAAATGTTGACTACTGAGCTCGAGAGAGACTCTGGATGAGAAATAAAAATATAAGGCAACATTACATACATGATTCTAAAAATCTGACAATTATCTAATGAGACAACTGTTATCCCTAATTGCCACATCCCTTTAACGTTCTACTTGGAGTCTCAGAGTTCTTATTGACAAGTTAGGGATAACAGTTCTGTTTAACGGTAGCATGAAAATAGATGCATATTCTATCCTGCTCCAAAATCAGTGTTTTCCAAAATTCATTTATGCATTAAACCCTTTTAAAGGGAAAACAATCTGATGGATCAATAGTTACTTTTTCATCATAAAACATGAGATGCAAAAAATAAGTTACAGTATCCCTTTATCTATGCTTCGTATAACAGCCAAAACCACATTTACAAATCAAATGCACAGAAAAATTTCCAACAAAACTCAAAACATATTTAACAAAATTAGTATATGATGTTTAGCTGACCCAAAATTTCCACCTACCCTTTGCATATGGACTAAATGCTATGATGTGGGGTCTTTTAAGTTTGGCCGCATTTACTACTTGTGCTTTATGATAACTCAGTTGTACTATTTCTCCTATTATGTTTCTCTATTCTAGGTAGAGATCCAGCTTATTAACAGAAGGAGGGCAATTTGGTGTAATTTAGGGCCCCAGCTGTGTGTTCTGCAAAGGCGGTAAGCTGCATTTCTACAGTGACGACACCTGCTCCAGAGATCATTATTGCTAAGTGGTAGAGCCACCAGGGGACCTGCCACACTCACAAAAACCAGTAATGTAGCACCTTCCAGGTGTGTGGGCATCTAAGCAATGTGGGGAACACAGTGGCAGACACATAAGGGGATCCCCAAGTACAGTGCCCAGTTCAATTTTCTGGCAGACATGGCCATCCTGTTTCCCCACAGACCCATAAACTCCCAGGGACACAAAGTCCACCAGAACTCGGCCTTCATAAGGCCGCTTGTTCCACCACACCCTTGCTTCACCCCAAAGTCTGAGTAACCAGCAAGAAGGGGCTCCCCGGGAGGCTGCCGACAATGCTTGCCTGACTCCCGGAGCTCAGCGGAGGTATAGGCACTATACGGAGTGTGTTCCACCACAGTAGGGGCCCCCTAAGCCCGCCCCTGAGGCGCCATCGGCTGCTCATGAAGGGGAGTTTCCAGCAGCGAGCATGGGCTCAAGGTCACACTGACGGCAGTCTCTAACTCCTGTTCCAGGATGTTTATCTGGGCCTCTAAATGCCCTGTTTGTGTCTGGAGGTCCCTTACCTCCAAGTTTTGCTCCAAGCTGTGCATTTGGGCCCCCGGGCATGTGGCTTGCATGTAGAGGTCCTTTACCTGTGCAGCATCCCGCAGGGACTGAGCGTGTACTTCCCGCAGGGCAGTCAGAAATGCCCATCCAACTCTGCCGGCAAAGGTGCATTGCATTTCTTCTCAGCACTGTATTCTTCCAGCTGCTTTAGTGCTTTCTCCACACTCACAGGAGACCCGCCCACTACCTCCCATGTTTCACTGGGGCCTATCCCAGCAGCACCGCTGCCACTGGGTACCACAGCCCATCATGCTGCGGCCACATAGCCTGCCCAGGAGCCTAGGGGACTGAAGATCCACTCACTTTATCCTGCTGACAACGCTAAATGTTACATTTGAGCCCCAGCTGAGGTCTAAGGGGAGTGGGTGGACCAGCAGGGAGCTGAAAGAACAATCAAGAGACAGCAGCTGGATGGGATATGGTTTTATTCAGCAGCTCTCTCACAGTGTCTGTGCTACATTTATATAACTCACATAAAATAGTGGCTCAGAGTCAGATAATAAGCCTTCCCATGTTATGGCTACATGGCTATAATTATATGCATGGAATTGTGCACCTGTGTTCCAATTCCGCTGAGTCATGCAGGATGTTTACCTCGGCCTGTGCCTGCTTGGCTAGGCCTATGCTTGCACAGCCATGTTCCTTACAGTAAGTCCAGACTGTTCTACCTTAAAAATATTTAGTAAATCTGAGCAACGAGAACACATGAACACAGGGAGGGGAACAACACACAACATGGCCTGTGGGGTTGGGGGTGGCTAGGGGAGGGAGAGCATCAGGACAAATGGCTGATGCATGCAGGGCTTAATACCTAGGTGACAGGTTGATAGGTGCAGCAAACCAACATGGCACACATTTACCTATATAACAAACCTGCACATTCTGCACATGTATCCCAGAACTTAAAATTTAAAAATATGTATATACATGTATGTGTGTGTATATATAGAGAGTAAATCTTAACTATGTCTCAAACGTCCATTAGTAATTAACGCTAATCTATTCTTGTCTCTCCCAGTACGCAGGAAAAAATAAAAACAACATATTCTCCTTGGTTTCCCTCTTGCTTCACATCATCTTAAAGTGCCTACACACCGTATACTCTGGCCAGGAAAATTGCAACCATCTGCAAACATCATGCAGCTGATACGGCATTCTCACTTAACACAATCCCCCTAATAACCTCCATCTGGAAACCTTTACTTTACTCAAAACTCAGGGCCTCAATCTCCTCTACAGCCTGTATTCCAGTGGGTGGGTTGGGGTGAGGACTCAGCTGTTCTTTATAAAAGGAAGGCGTCTCCAAGCTGGCCACTCCTGGATTATCTAGCTTGGAACAAACGTTCAGGTGCACTTCAAATAGTGACCAGAGTGAAATGTTTTTTTCTTTCAATGTAAGCACATCCCTCCTCCATGTAAATTTTTCTACCAGCTTTTCACCCCACCTGGAGTAAATGCCAAATACTTGCCCCTACTTTACTGCCACACTGGCAGGGACAGTTTTTCCTCTCTTGCACTCGCTGTGTCTTCTGTCTGGAATCCTTTGCTTCAATTCTCATGTGGCTCCCTACTTCTCACTACTAAGACCTCAGCTCAAATGACTCCATGGCTCATCATTAAGTCAGCTCAGCTGTCCTTTTGATTTTTGATTAAGTAGCTTTACCGTTCTGTGTCCCCTCACCCTATTTTATTTTCTTCCTAATAGTTATCAAATCTGAATTAGATATTTTTAAAAGAAGTGTTTATTGTCTATTTTTTAATTCATTGTTTAAAAAGTTTTTTTTGAAGTATTTATTGCTTTTCTCCTCATTCAAAACATTGTTTGCTAGAATTCAGGCAGTTTTTCTGTCTTGTTAACTATAGTATTACCTATCCCTGGAACAAGCTTGGTCCATAAAGGATATACAGTAAAATTTGTTTACTAACTATTATGAACTTTAAATATAAATAAATAGAAGTCAACTGATATCTCTTGGCTATAGAATAATAGATTAAAATATAGAATTTAAAAACTCTGAGGTAAATTAAGACAAATCATTTACAGATGAATTAGCTGAGGTCCTGAGAGATAAACTAGTAAGTGAGACACCTGGGTCTCAAATTCAGGATAACTGAATATAACTTTCCAATTGTCAACCTTTTACTTGGGATTTATTTTATTTTCATTACTGATCAATATCAATGTGGGCAGAAAAGATAACTTTTAATTAGCCATAAACCACTTATATAACCATGTATTTGTTTGAGACCAGAATATGTGTGGGAAATACAGGAATTCTCACCTGTAAACACTGCCCTCAAGGAGGCCAGTGTGTAGATGAAATAATGTACTTCTTTTATTTTATTTGAGAAAAAATGTTTAAGTCTTAAGTCCCTAGGCAGAATAATAAAAGATAAATACAGACTCTGCAAAGGAGGAGAACTGAAATTAGTAGATCTATGACTTCAAGCTGGAAGGGAGCAGGTTGGATGAGAGATCACTCTTGAGCTCTCACTTGAAGAGGAGAAAATCTTCTGCCAAGAGATGGAAATGGCAAAAAGATAAAAGGAGCCAGGGACAGAACACAACATAGGATTCTGCAGCATAATGAATTCAGTTTGTTTTTAAGTGAAATTGGGAAAGAAAATTAAAAATAATTCTGGCCCATCCATTTGTTTTTACTGGAAAGCTCCAACATGAAACACAAAAGTTCAGAATAAGATGAACGATATAGACTTAAAATCCTGAGGACCCTTCACCCCAAGTGAATGGACCCTCTTGTGGCCAACGGGATCCTAGAAAAATCTTAAAACTGAGTTCCTGGCAATGACGCTAGAGGAAGTCATATAGCCTTTGTTATACCCCCTCCTCTTTATGGTTTACAGACAACTGACCAGCATTAATCTTAAAATAGAGATCTTAAGACTGACAGAACACTCTTTGTGGCAATAAGATACCAAATTACAAACAGGAGCTAAATGCCAGGCAAGGGTTAAGTAATGCACGGCACCCCTCCCCCACACTTTGGCCCCCAACACTTAAAGAATCAACTATGTTCTATCTGCCACAAGGTTTTTCTTTCACTGTGGCAGCTAAACAAGCACTGGTCTTGAGATAAGCAATATTAAAATAATTACAGTTCATCCAGCTCACAGACATTGACAGATCCCCTGTTTTACCAGCCACAACTAGAGCTTTGATTGGCCAAGACTCTGATTTTGGTAACTTTTATAAGAACTTTTAATTTTCTTTATTTATAAGAACACTAGTGACCATGGACTGCTCCTGGCCAGTATACAGAGATTGTGCGCTTGCAGGCCTTTATGTCCTGAAAAGACCTTTTGACATATAGAGCCTAACTGTAATACATTTACATGTTATGTCTCCATCCTATTGTGTCAAACTCCTACTAACCTCAGTATGGAAGGCACCAGATTCAAGAGGCCAAAGAAGAGACCCAGAGCCAGCAAATGAGACATGGGGCTTGATTAGGGGCTTACATACAGGGAAGAGAGTCCAATGCCTGTGAGTTGGACAACATAACCACAGGGCCCAGTGGCGATGGCCTGGGCAAGAAAACTGCAACTCCGTGCAAGTTCCTGCAAACATCATATAGCATTTCTATTTAACACCCTCCTTCTAACGACCTACATTTGGCAACCTTCATTAAACCTAAAACTCAGGACGTTAATCCCCTATACAGCATCTGTTCCATGGGACAGGCTGGGTGGTTTGAGGTGGGGGGTCAAATTTTCCTCTTTGATAAGGAAAGAATCTTCAGATTGGCTACTCCTGGATTCTCTAGCTTGGACCACATTCAAGTGCATCTACTATAGCGGGTCATTTAAGGGTGTACTTAAATTATTGCTATCAGGTGTGTTTACTCTAATGCGCCCCCCCAAAGTGAACATGCGTCATATGTTACAGGCATGTTCAATATGCATGTGTCAGGAGTGTCTTCAGGAATATTAGTAGCTCTTCCTGTAGGCTGGTGAATATCTGTGTTTAGCCAAACTGTTTAGCATAAAGTTCCTACCCCAACCCGTCCTCTTTCAAAGGGCCTGTTCCTGGTCTTTGCTGGAGGCATGGTCCCCAGCCTGTGGAATGGCCACCTTGCAAGCTATAACCTTTTATAAGAAATAAACTCTCCTCTCATTTTACAAATTTATAAATTGTGTGTGTGTGTGTCTGTGTGTGTGTGTGTGTGTGTGTGTGTGTGTGTGTTTGACAATGGATAAGAGGAAGGTTAAGCAGAAGCAAACCGAATATCTCACATTAGGGATTTTCGAGGAAGGTTCCAAATGAATTGGAGTTTGGAAAACATGAGTATGGTAGAAGAAGGGATTAAAATAAAAATAGGAGAAAAATTAGAAAGAAGCAAAGGGATGAAGACTATCATGCTTACACTTTAATTAGGCATTAAGATTAATGATGAAACATGAGAAAGAGACCAGTTAAGGAAAGTCACATTTCATCACTGAAACACATATGAATAGTTGATGAGGTCAGATACTCTAAGACAACGCCAATTGATGAATATGGTGATATTGATGAATATGATGAAATCAATTGATGAATATGGCGATATTCATCGTTTAGTAAATGGGGTGTGCCTGTAACTGCAGAAGCAAAAAGGCAGCAAAAACAGTAGAGAGGCACAGAAAATCACAGCAAAAAAAAAAAAAGAGAGAGAGAGAGAAAGAGAATGAACAACAGAAAAAAGGAAAGGGGAGAAAAGAAAAGAAAAAAAAAACAAGAAAAATGAAACCAAAACAAGTTGACATTATTAAGCAATACAGGAACCATGAGTTTAATTTTCATTGTCTGGTATAAAAATTTAGCCCATGTGTGCTTAATTTTTTGGAGCAGTCTGGCATCATCAGTTACCATATAGATAATTCTATAGATGACTGCTTTATTTTCTAAATCTAATAATGAAGTTCAAAACCCTTCAAAGCTTGGAAATAAATGTCTCTGTATTTCTTTAGGAATCACTTCAATTGGCAAATAACTGTAACCGCATCATTACCATTTAATGTCTCTGGCAGTTCCAGTGGTACCTGGAAGATAATAAAGAGGTGTCAGTATTATTCATATCTTTTAATTGCTCCTATTAGCATTTTTTTGTTATTATCCTGTGGGCAGAATTGTAACACTTGGCTAGGCATACAGTGGATAAAGGAGACATAACAGTTCAGACTAAAATACTCTCCTAAGTACCTATTACTTCGGATAGCTACGAGCAACAATATAACTTTGTAATAAAACCTATTTACTAGTAAAAATTAAAATTGCTTTTAACAGCTTTATAGCATGCAAACAATTAAAATAATGATATCATGCTGCAGCTGCTGTTCTGGTAAGTCTGGCTAAGAAATGAAGTAAAAGAGAAAGAGAAACAAAAGAAAGTGTAACTCCCAAGAGCAAATGAAAGACCCTTGTGAAAGCAGAGAATTGAGGGTCTAGCATTACCATCTTTCTTCCAAAATCATTCACTATTCAAATAGCTGAAGGAATGTTCTTATATACTTTCATGTTTATAAAGATTAAATAAAATAATGCATGCTGCACTATTCTGAGGCTTCAGGTAACACTTTTTTGAGATGTAAGAAATACCTCTTTATAGAATCCCTAAGTAGTCTCTTTACCTTGATTTAGCACATTTTGTCAATAAGCTAGACATTCCCATGTCATGATTAGTAAAATAATTTCAAAGGAATCCAGAAAATTGGATATCTCACCATCTCTATAGTTTTTAATTTGCCATATACCTTTGTATTAATTTCAGAAAAACAATGTGCCTTCTGAAAATTCAGTAAAAAAATTAAAAATGACTTTTGCGTGTCCAGGATTTTGTGAAGATTTTTGGGACAAAAGAAGGCAAGATATACATATAGATGTCAAATAGGTGACAGCATGTGAGTTCCAATTCGGCCCACTTTTCACTTTGTCTGCATTTTTATTAACATATATGGTTAAATAGCCTGAGATTCAGGGAATATATAACTTACACAAAGTCAAATGTGATTTCCAAACTAATACTAGCTAGCTAGTTCTGTAATTCGTGGTCACTTATTTACTCATTACACATATTCCAAGCATGTCTTATGTGCTGACATCTATTACTCATGTAGAATGAAAAAGTGAATAAAGCACAGTTCCTGACATTGAGAAGCCCACAGTATATAATGGGAAAGACTGACAGATAAAAACATTATTGCAATGTTATTAGTCATATATATATATATATATATATATATATATATATTTTTTCCTTAATCACATCATGAATGTAAATTTTCTTCCCAGCTTTACAATTTAGCACCATATTTCTTAGCCATAAAGATGATTAATATGTATTTTGTAGGGTTGTTTGGAAAATAGTAATAGCGTCTGCTAAGTTGCACTATCCATGTACACTTCAGAAAAATCTATTTACAGAGATAGAAAGGTAGATTTGGCTGTGGTAAGATCTCAGACTCTGAATCCATATCCTCTAGCTTTGAATCTTAAGCTTGCCTCTGCCACTTACCATGTGACCTTAAGCAAGTCAGTTTTCATATTTGCAAAAAATAAATAATATGAATACTTATATCATAGTGTATTGTGGGAACGAAATTGGTTAACACACGAGCAATTCCTGACACAGACACAACACTCTATGGGTATTAGGTCTATTATTGCATCCTCTAAACTTTATAAAAAGTCTATGAAACGGCTGATATGCTTCCTGTTTTTCAGGTGTGACAATTGTGGTTCAAAGGATTAGGGAACTTTTGGTTAGTTTTCCCATGAGCGAATCCAAGAGCAGAATTCAAATTTAAGTTTATTTAACTCTGTTGACATGATGGTAAGCCTTGATTTATGTTCCAAACTGTTTTATCTCATCTCATCCCTCTAACCTCATTTTGTACACCCATACAGGCTCTATCTTGGCTCAGTCTCACAAATGATTTGAAAATCATTTGATTATTTCTCTAGTGCCCACTATGATGCCTGGCACTCTCTATGGTGTCTGCCTTTTAATGTCTTTCAATATCTCTTTCTTTTATGCCTTTTGCATTTTGTGGCTTGTTTCAGAAATCATTTCCTCAGAAAAATTATAACAATCTTCTGCAACGTTGTCTCCTAAAATGGCTTTATTTTTTTCTCTTCAAATAGCCTGGACATAGTTTTTGTGCATGGTTTTAGGTATGCTATAATTTCATTGTTTTTTGACAGCCAGTTGTCCCAGAATCATGTTAAAATGATCTACAATTTTCTTACTTATTGTCAATAACAGAGTTTTCATAAATCCCATTTCCAAAAATGTATGGACTGAAATTTATCATATTGCCTATTTCTGTACAAATATCTTATAATTGAAAATAAGGCACACCCTTCCACACCATTTTTTAAAGAATGGCCTTGGTTATTCATAGAGTTTTTCTCCTTCATGTAAATTATAGAATTATGTTGTCAAATTGTAAAACAATATATAAGGCATGAAGTTTCTAATTGGAACTTATTGACTCTAAATATGAATTTGTGAGACTCTAGATATGAATTTGGCATTTTTCTAATCCATGAACATAGTATTTCCCAAATACATGTAGGTCTCAATAAATATCTCTCAATGAAATATTATAGCTTTACTCTTAATGAATTGTGCAACTTTAGATTCTTAACTAATTTATAATTTATTCTATAAATGTAATTTTTAAATGACATTCTGCTGCTTAGATGTGTATAGTAAGTTTACACACACAAAATTGATAAGTTAATAATTTGTAGTCAGCAATTTGCTTAACTCATTAATTCTAATGTTTTACCTGTAGATCTTTTTTACATATTTTATGCAGAAAATTATATTGAATTTGATTTCTTCATTTTAAACCTTATACTTTTCTTGCCTTATTGTTCTCATTAAGACTTTTAGTACAGTAATCAATATCAGTGATCATAGAGGGACACTGTCTTTTTATCATCTTAAAGAGAATGCATTAACATTTCATGATGTAGTAGCTGATTTGCTATGAGTTTTAAAAGAAATTTTCTATCCCTAATGTTCTATTTATGTTTATTTACAAAATAATTATAAAATACATTCCAACCTCTACAGATTGAAAAGATTGTAATGTTTTTCTCCCTTATTTTATTAATTTAGTTTATCATTTTTCTAAGGTTATTTATTTATTCATACTGTAAAACTAATGTGGTCTTGATGTACCTTGCTGGAATTTGATGTGCCAATACTGAATTTTACTGAACTTTTTTCTTTAATTTACTGAGTGACAGTGGAGTATGGGTTTTTCTTTCTCATACTTCCTTTTCAGATTTTGATATTCCTATTACGATAGGCTCATTAAAATTGAGAAGAGACACTATTTTCTCTAGTTTTTAAATCTGGACTAGTTGATGGTGTATTTGTAATTTATTCCCTAAATATTCAGTAGAATATAGCAGCATAACTTTCTGTATCTAGTGATGTATTTAAAGGAAATTTTAAGCTTTTATTTCAACTTTTAAAAGATTATGAGACTCTCCAGGTATTTTCTTTCTTTTTGGTTTCATTTTGATAGGTTCAGCTTCTAGGAATTTGATCTTATTGTACAAGCTTTTCAACCCATTGCTATGAATATCATTTTAGTATTTTTAACACCTATGACATATAATGTCACCATTATCATTCTCTCTGTGTGTGAGTATGTGTTTGTGTTAGCTTTCTTTTATTTTAGCCGATATCCCTGGAGTTTTGTCAGTGTTGGATTTATTAATATTCACTATTGATATGTAGGCAGTCTTTGCTTTATACTGTTCCGATATATATGGATTTCAGTTCTCATGGTTTAGTTAAAAACACCAGGCCCTCAAGAAAACAGCTAAAATTTCAGCTATTATGGTATAATAACGCTGAGTAATTGCATAATTATGTCACTTTTTTTTTTTTACAAATTCTGTTCATGACCAGTCACTTTATATCTTATTCAGTTTATGCACAGACAGCAAAGTGTATAGTTGTGTTGCCTCCTTTTCTTTCAGTAGTAAACATGACATTTCACAGAAATTGATAGTCAAATGAGTGAATCAGCCAACGAAAATGAAAATACATAAAATAAACAAAAAGTAAAAACTGAAAGTAATTTTAAAAGTGATTAGAAGATTTGAAAATTGCAACCCCAAAACAAAACATAAAAAAGTCTTGGCCCGAATTGAAAAAGTCTAATGATTAAAAATCAAGATCAAGTCATTTCAACATCTTTTAGCTTATTTTTTACTAAGAACGGAAATCTGTTTGTGATTAAAATAGAACATTTACTTCTATTTCAGGTAGAAGACAGGTGTAATAAAAAAATTCCAATAATAGATCCTATTTAGGTCAAAAAATGGAAGTACTTACTACATTTAAAGAAAACAGCAATTACAAAACATTAGAGATTATGAGATTATTTTAGCTGAGTTTTGACAGCTAATATGACATAAAAATATAACTGAAGACCCTAAGACATAATGGTAGGAATGAACAATGAGTAATATGTATGTAGTATGGTAGAAACTTTTACCATATTGTGCAAATAATTTTGCAGAAATCAAATAGAGTGTAGAAGGAGTTGTAGTAGAAAAAACTGACAGAATATCATTGACATTGACACTGACACTTTCTAAGAGACTTTAGACATGCAGTCAGAGGAATTTAATGAAGGTGAACTTACTGAAGTAAATAAGAAAAACAGTTGTGACAAAAAGGATAATGTCTCAGAGAAAGTAATGCAGCAAAAACTTGACTTTAAAGAAACTCTCAGAAATATTTTATATTTTATAACATTAAAAGTTCAAGGCATAAAATGTAAGAAGCCAATCCAACTTAGAAAGAAGTTGGATTCATCAAAATGTGGAAAAGTAATTCAACAAGAAAAAGGTAAGCATATTCAGACTACTCTTACTATGATTTTCTACAAAGAAATAAAATTCTCATTATGTCTAATGTTTTAAATTACAATGTTCTAAATGAATATTAATTTTAGTGTGGCTTTATTTTTCATTTATACCTTATAACCAACAGCAACGGCTTTCATTATCCTGACAAAAAATTTGAAAGCCATGAAACAATCATAATTTTCCCACTGATTATTGTGATTACTTTGCATGTTTCACTTTTCATGATTTTTTATAGTGAGTAAACACCAAGAACTGCCTTTGTTTTCTATTTTATTATTTTATGTTCTCTTTGCTTATCATGTTCATTATTATTTTCCATCATTTTTGAAGATTTATTCTACTTAGCTTATTTTTCCTAATTCTTAGATAAATGCTTTATCCATTAATATTAAGCACTTTTTATTACTAATATGTGTACTTAAGATTATAAATTTTTATCTAAATTTTACTTTGGCTGCATCTGACAAGCTTTGATAATGAGCATTTTTCTTATTACTCACTTGCATGTCGTTTTCAATTTCTATTATAATTTTTTATTGAGAAGATTAATGGAAGATCATTGCTTAATTCCAAAGTTTGTGGCATTTGGATGATTAGCTCCCTGTTATTTACATGTAACTTAGTTCCATATTGCTAAAACTACATGATGTATATGCTATGAATCCTTCGAGAGATTTACTGGTACTTATCTGAATGTATTACCGACTTTTATAATTATCTCTTTATTTTTTCTTGCTTAAAATTATTTGGACTTTATAAATGTATTAATTGTTTTTATTAAAGCTTCACAGTTATTAGGTATTTTGCTGTTCCTTTTATACCATTCTCTTCCTTCTGGTCTTATATTATATATTCTTCTTATATCTTCCATGCCTATTATTCATATTTTTCATTTAATTTATCTCACACTCTCTGTGTTACGCTCTAGATGATTTCTTTAATTTTATATTCCAAATAATGAATTCCCTTATTACATAGGCCTAATGTATTATTAAGCCATTCAACTATGTTTTAAATTTCTATCATTATATGTTTTGTATTATTTTTCTAAGTTCTTATTAATTACAAAAATACTTCTTGGTCATTTTGTATAGTCTCTTAATTATATTTTCAATCCCTTTTTAAAACAATTTAAGTTCTGGGGTATTTGTGCAGATGTGCAGGTTTGTTACATAGGTAAACATGTGCCATGCTGGTTTGCTGCACCTAACAACCCATCACCTAGGTATTAAGGCCAGCATGCATTACCTTTTTTCCCTAATCCTCTCCCCACTCCATGCCCTCCCCTGACAGGACCCAGTAAGTGTTGTTTCCCTCCCTGTGTCCATGTGTTATTGTTCAGCTCCCACTTATAAGTGAGAACATGTGGTGTCTGGTTTTCTGTTCCTGCGTTAATTTGCTGAGGATAATGGCTCCCAGCTTTATCCACGTTCCTGCAAAGGACATGATCTCATTCCTTTTAATGGCTACATAGTATTCCATGGTGTGTATATACCACATTGTCTTTATCCAGTCTATCATTGATGGGCATTTGGGTTGATTCCATGTCTTTGCTATTTTGAATAGCGTGACAATGAACATATGCATGCAGGTATCTTTATAATACAATGACCTATATTCCTTTGGGTATATAACCAGTAATGGGATTGCTGGGTCAAATGGTATTTCCAGTTCTAAATATTTGAGGAATCACCACACTGTCTTCCACAATGGTTGAACTAATTCACATTCCCACCAACAGTGTAAAAGTGTTATTTCTCCACAACCTCCCCAGCATCTGTTGTTTCTTCACCTTTAAATAATCCCCATTCTGACTGATGTGAGATGGTATCTCATTGTGTTTTTTATTTGCATTTCTCTAATGTTCGCTGATGTTGAGCTTTTTTTTTTCATGTTTGTTGGCTGCATGTATGTCTGTTTTTGAGAGGAATTTGTTCATATCCTTTGCCCACTGTTTAATGGGTTTGTTTGTTTTCTTGTAGATTTGCTTACATTGCTTGTAGATTCTTGATAATAGACGTTTGTCAGATGGATAGATCGCAAAACTTTTCTCCCATTCTGTAGGTTGTCTGTTTGCACTGATGATAGTTTCATTTGCTGTGCAGAAGCTCTTTAACTTAATTAGATACTTCTTTTTAAAAGTATATTAAAAATAATTATTTTTTTTCCTGAATCTGTAATGTTGATATCCGAGGTATTTGCAGATCTGATTCTCTGTGTTTGTGTGTGTGTGTGTGTGCGCGTGCGTGTGTGTGTGTGGTTTCTTTAGTTGGTGTTAGCTAGCTTATAAGCACCATTTTCTTGGGTATTTTGTGAGTCTATGCAGCGCAAATCTTATAATTTTAAGTATAAAAAGTCCTTAAGACTAAACTCATGCTGAGTTCTTTATGAGAGGATTTACATTTGCTTCTGCCAATTTTGGGGGATCTACGTCTCAGGGACTACTTTATGACAACTTATTGGTTTAGTTTCTTATTTTCCCCCCCAAGACCATTCAGATAACACAATTTTAGCAATAATCACAGAAGAGCCTGATTGTGGTGAAAGCTTCTCAAGTTGTAAATAGGAATTTGTCCCCTCTCTATGCAGCAACAAGTTCACCACAGAAAATTCCCAGCACTCTCCTAAAGAATGGCAGGATTATTTCGGTTGCACTTACTAAGAGAATAGGCTTTCAGGGTCTTAGCATTATATGCAGAAACCTTATCTTAGCCTCTCCATTTTGGGCAAACCTTACTTTTCTCCTCTCCCATGAGTCCTGTGAGGCAATGAAAACCTAAAAGTCATATTCACTGGCTTCAACAAATATCCTCAAGACAAAAGCCAGACCCGGTGTTTTTCTGACTTTTCTGGATCTCTCCCGCCCTTAATTTTAGCTTGTGAAGTTCCCTTCTTTTTTATCTAATATGTTGAAACATTTAAAAATTTGCTTTAAAATATTTTTATGTTTTTTTCCAACACAACTGAGACATTGGTTGGCATACGAAATCTGCCCTTTAGTCAGAAATGGAAACTTTCACCCAGTTCTCTCTTTCACTATAACATACTTATTTGTGTTTATTGCTGTTTCCATTGCCCTGAATTATCTCTGCAGTTTTCTCCATGAACTTCATATGTTGCTAATTTAGTTTTTCGCTGCTATAATCATAGTGCCTACAAAAGTACTTGGCACATGGGAACTGATAAATATTTTTTCTAATGGAGCAGTGGTGAATTTCATGTAGTTAGAGTGATTACAGCATGGAGTAGTTCTGTCTCTGTCCTTTTTCTCTCTTTTTAAATCTCTCTTTCACATAAGAGAAAGTTCCAGGGTAATTACACTGACTTAATAAAGTATTGGTTCTGCATCTCATTGAAGCTACAGCTTTAAAAATTCATATTTACAATTGAGAAGACCAAAGCCACCTGGGTATGCAGTCTTGTGAAAAGCACTGCTCCATTGATCCAACACAAATTACAAGCTGCCTGAATTGCAAAAATCCAATTAATAATAGCACAGTCTTATATGTAAATAAGCCAATATTTGGGTTTTAATAATAGAGCAATTTTATATGTAAATAAGTCAATATTTGGGTTTTTATTGTCCCCTTGCCCAAATCCATTTTAATAGCACCCTAGATTCACTCAATTTATATTATTTCCCATTTGGAATTTTATTATCTGTCCCATGATGATATAATTTCTTCTCAGATTATTCTCTTGGCCTTAAGTTTGTTTTTGTTGTTATTATTGTTTGCTTGCTTTCTGACTACCAAACGCATACTTCCAAATACTCTGACTATAAACTTAGATTTAGAACTTTGCCACCTAGGTTTGTCCCACATTAGTGACAATACAAGTTCCTGTTATGAAACCAAATTACTTAACATTTATCATTAGAAGGAAGGGAGTGTTAATCACTTTCTCTATAACAGGAGTTCTAAGTGTGTGTGTGTGTGTGTGTGTGTGCATGCACACTTAGATGTGTGAACTCATTCAGTGAAAGCCTCAATATTTTAGAATAATACATATTATTCTATATGTATTATACATGTGGATATATAACTCACTCTCAAACCTAATCTATTCATTTATTTATTCAATAAATGTATATTTATATTTTTTCTGAATCCATCTAGATTCAATTAACATATACTTTGTGATCTATAGTTTTAAGTGGTAGGGTTTATTTGCTTTAAAGGAAGTCATTTGCTTCAAAAGTTTGACTTTAAAAAATGTGTTCTTATCTGAATATTTTAATACTTCGTTTAAAAAAATGCAACCCCCATATTTAAAATATAACTTCCTGTCTTTAATTTATCACATGTAACCTTCTTTTTCTTTGTCATTCATTTTTCTTTGCAAAATGTAGTTCTGCTGGTTTTCGTATTATAATATTTGCTCTATACTAAACATGCCTCCTTTAAAAGATTGTTCTAAGATGAGCTGAATCCAATGTTTTATTAATGAGTCCTAAGAGAAAGATTCATTTGAAATGCTTCCAGATTGGAGGAAGCTATTGGCTATGTACCTGTGGCATTATCTTAAATATCAGCTCTAATCTTTATAGAGCAAAGGAAGCCACTTCTTAGGCTGGCTTTCAGAACCATCAAAACCTGAAGGCAATGCCTCAGGCATTTACACTGATGGTCATTAATATAAACGTGAGAAGAGCATGACTAGCTGTCATTATCACACGCTGAATTTACTTGTATTTCTGAAGAGAATAAAAAAGCATATTAATGTTCTTGCTTCTCTTAGCTTTTTTTTCCCTTGCCGATAATTAGAATGCTTAGAAAATAACATAGCCATAGATTCTTATCAGGCACGTGGAAGGTGTTAAAATGATTGCATGTATTTTTCTTCCATTTACAAGAAGCAGGCAAGTTATTATTCAATTATTATGCTTTTACCTGAGGCAATCTCAGAAAGACTACTACCAAGTTTCTTATCATGCATTTTCAAAATCTCATATTTTAAGGAGAATATTTGTAGAATAAACCTTTTGGAATTACAAAACATTTTTACCAGGAAACTTTTATAAACTAAGGGCTAGAAACAGTGGATAATTTATGAATTAAGAAGCTAATACAGAGAATATGTATACAAATATCTGTATTTTTTTATATTTGAGGGAACATTGGGAGAATTGCCTAAGGGAAAACCTCAGTTTTCACTTCATTTGGTGTAGTAAAATGTAGAGACAATCTAAATGAACTAATGTTTCTGATTTCAATCAAAGGGATCATGGAAATATGAATGGCAACTCTTTATTTTTTTAATTAAACTTTTGAAAAGTGAGAGCATGGGTTGTTGAAGTAATAATGTTTATTTAATAAAATGCTTTGCATGACATGCCAGCAACCTCCACTCAGGGAATACCAGAAGCCTTCCCTTTTTCCACTAGAAAGCTTTCCCACTCCCCTGCCTGCCTGAGTCTCTGTCAAGCGCAGATGATGGTGCTTGACTCCCTTGCTACAGCAAGCTCTGATTAAATAGCCTCTTATTTTTCTCGTTTGTGTGGTCTTGGTTTGTTTCCACAGGGCTTTCTCTGGCTCTGGCTCCATCAGTGATGACTGGAAGAAACATCAATCTCACAGAAAATAAAAATAATATCAATTTCATTTTTTTGACCCAGACTTTGAAACACAAAAAAGTGGGAAGTATAAACATCTTTGAATCCTCACTGTTCATTACAGTTATCTCACTGTTCTTCACAATATGGCACATACAGTCCTAAAATTCTCCCTCATTTTCTATCTCCATGTAAAACGTTATTTCAAACTAAGAGGCTCTTTCCTTATAACCCCATCCACGGACATCTACTCTTCCACTTGCTTTTCCCTTAATTTTTCTCACTCATGTGAAATCTCAAATTAATCTCTTTCTGATGCAAATCCTCAATGACAGGCCCTCCCCTTGTTTCCTTTTTTATCTTTTGCTCAGATTCTGCATCAAAAGACTGGCAAGTAAAACCAGTCTTGCATTTATGAATGCAAGATTCATAAATTGTATCAATGTAGATATTCTAGTTTTAATATTGTATTCTAGTTTTAATATTTTATTATAGTTTTGCAAAATGTTGTGGAGAAAAACTGGGCAAATTGTACAAGTGTTCTGTCTATATTACTTCTCACAACTGTATGTGAATCTACAATTATCACAATAAAAGTTTTAATTAAAAATAAGACACCTGAAGCTGGAATAGGCAACAATATTTTTCTTTGCAGATGAGTTAGAGGCTAAAGTGAAAGGCAAACAGAATTCTGTTTCACGCTCAGAAAAATGTAGAGGGCTATGAATACTCATATAATATTATTTTTTAGTTGTAGGTGTATTAACCAAATTAAAAATTAACAATTATACACTGTAAATATAGGCAAATTTGTTAGAAAGGAAGTGACAATATTTAATCTTTGAAAGAATTTAGTGAAAATAGGACCTCAGACTTGAAAACTTGAACACGTGGAGTAATTTAGCCACTATATCATACTAAAATTTCTTTTATAATATTTCTTCCAGGTGGATATATAGCCAAGGACTAAACCCATACTGGGTGAAGGAATGCTGTTATTCATAGAAATGATTCATGCCTTCAAGACAATTAGATGATTAATTTTCTTCCAATGAACAAGGAACCTTTATGTTTGTTGTAAAATATATGTTTAGTTGGCACGTGCTAAGTGCCAGTGTCTGGATACTAAGGATATGGTTAAAATAGGTTTATTCTAAAATTGTTCAGAGTCTAGTTAGAAAGATAAAATAAAAAGTAAACAAATCAAAAAGTCATTGCTTCTTAATAGATGCATTTATACAATTTGAGTGAAAGAACAGATGTTGGTATAATTTATTCATAGACCTGAGATGGTTATGACAACCAGAAAAATAAAGCTTTAAGAAATCATAACATTTGTACTAGACCCTTAAAGCACAACTAGGTTGTTATCAGAAGGAAAAATGAGCAAAGTCATAGAATCAATGTTTCAGGGCTCATTTAGCAAAATAAATAACTAAAAAAAATAAGGAAAAATTGACGAAAATAAATAAAATAAGAATAAAATCAGGTTACAAAGGACTCAGATGAACAATTCTGTAGATTAGTATATTGCCTTGACAGCAATACGGCAAATGAATTGGCAGGTAGATACTAAAATCTGGGAGACAGGGAAGGCTATAAAATTAGTGAAAGGAATGGGAGGTAGTCAGTAAAAACTGGTGCAGACAAGTGGATGTATGGAAAACAGTGATGTGTTAAGCAGTAGTCTGGTTAAAATGATTCAACTAGTTGTTGATATCTGACTAAGAACTGCAGTGTTATGGGGGGACATTAAAACTTCTCAAGCCTAAATATATTTTGAAGATTCTTTCTGCATACCAATTTAAAAAATAATCCTAGTATAGAATGAATGGCCTTTATTGACTTCATTGTGAGTCATAATGATGACCTTTTGGCTCTAGGTCTTAATAGCAATCCTTTAATCATTGTTTCTCTAATATCCCCAGAGGTTGATAGAAAGTTAGAGTATATACATAATTTGTGGATCTCTTCCTTTTTAAAAGTTGTCATGATGTACACAACTTTCTTCTTCCAGTTGAACTCTAACTGCTCATCATTTTTTAACTTGACCAACATAGATTAGTAATTTTACCAACCAGAAGTTACATTAAATATTTAGTTGAATTCACCTGTGTGAGGAAACCTGAAAAAGCTAATTTTTCTCCTTCAAACTCTTCATCTATCCTAGGCTTCAGTGTCCTCTCTCTATTTCTTTTTTCTCCCCCTTTCAGTTCAAAGATTCTTTTCCGTGACAGAAAATCCAAAGGTTAAATAAGATTCAAGGTTTTAAGTAATCTATTAAAAATTCTTCATTTTCTCTGAAAATTCTTACACTTTTTATTCTGCTAATGGCTCCAAGGTCTTCTGTATTTTTCTTGGCATTATTTGCTAGACATGATCTTAGATAACCTATGATATACTGTTAGTTTTGTTTATTATTTATGTTTTAAGTAGTATTTTAATATTTTTGCTCACTAAAGTATTCTGAAAAGTACAGTTTTGATTTTCTTCATAGAATAGATGTGACAGTATAATCACAATTGAAATTTGCAATCTGGGTCATGTAGAATGATAAAGTATTTGGTCTCAGACACACCAGTTTAAATTCCCCCTGGGAAATTCTAATATGTTCTTGAGAAGACATTTATCTTCTGTGGTTACATTTTTCTCACTGCTAAAAATGGAGATTGCAAAAGATTGAATCATGACCCTCAAAACTATTACATATATGTCCTAAATCCTAAAATCTTAAAATATAATCTTGCTTGAAAAAAGAGATCTTTGCAGAAGTAATTAATTAAAGCATTTCTAGATAAGATCACCTTGGAATAGGATGGGCCCTAAATTTGATGACAAGTTCTTACAAGAGAAGACAAAAAGAAAAAGGCAGAGAGATGCGGAAGATAAAACCATGTGAAGACAGAGTAGATTAAGAAGACAGAGTAGATTAAAGTCACGAAGGCCTCACCCAAAGTACACCTGGAGCCATCAGAAGCTGAAAGAGGTGAGGAAGAATTCTTTCTCCGATACTTTGGAGAGAGCATGGTCCTGCTTATGCCTTGATTTCAGGACTCTGGCCTCCAGAACTGTAAGACAAGAAATTTCTGTTGTTTTAAGCCATCGAGTTAGCAGTAATTTATTCCAGCAGCCCTAGGAAACTTGTGGTAATTCCTCGTATCAGGCCTAAGAAACCAATACAGAGATAAAGTCACATTTTTAGGATTAAAGGAAAAATCAGATAACCCATATAACAACTTTAATAGATAATGTACTGGTAACATAGCATGTTCTTTTTAACATTAATTTGCTTCTTCACTCTTGGATTTTCTTTTGCAATATACTGGGATTGAACTAATGCTAAATACTCTCTATTTTTGCAGTTGTATCCATTATTTTGGTTTTACCCTTCTGAAAAGTTGATTACCATGTTAAAATGTTATAGATAACTTTTCTTCATCTTTGTTATTATGGTCACATTACCAAACCATCCATGTTACTTAGAATATGATGTAATTATAGTAAAACTTTCCCTAATAATCACTTCTAGCCACAACTATAGTTGACTGCCATTAAAATGACCCCTGATTTACTCAGGCCTCCATTCTCTTTCTTGTTCCCTACTGGCTTCTCTATTCTGTCACTGGCCTGGGAAATTGTTGTGTGTTAAAAATGTTTGGACTCAGTTCATTATACGTACAAAAGGTCCATTGGATACTTAGAGCCTGGTGTAGGCAAGAATAAAGGAAAATATCATACAAGAATAAAATAGGGTTTTACCTTTCTGCAATAAAATAGCGTTTATTTTGCTTGTAGGTGAGAGGCTGACCTAAAAAACCTCTTATATTCTATTTCTAGTTCCTAGTATAGAAAAGATGCCTCAAAATTATGTTTTATTTTAGAGAAACTAATGGTATTCTTACAACTTTTAGAACTTAGTCCCATTTAAATTTGAGATTTTTCTACTTTAAAATTTGCATTTAACTGTCATAGTTGAAGATCACTTTACCTTAATAAAATGACAACCTGATACTACAGTAATTGTTTCTTAAATGCAATAATGTGAAAGCCTCTGAATCAAGTGAAATAAATGTTGGGCTATAAAAGCAATAACCCATTCTAATTCCTTGCTTTATTGCAATGTAAAAATTATTATCATTATACTTACTAACCTGGAAAAAATAAATATTCATTGAATGATCACATTTCGTTTTTATTAGGATTTTCACAATAATAAAGACATCTAAATTTCCCTTTTACACTATGTTCATATTAAACATTCCAGATGAAAATGAGATGAACAACGTGATCAGAGTAGTGAGGATGAGACTATTTAAGAGAAAATAACTTATGTTACTGGAAAAGGGCCTGCCTCTTTTCTGAGATATACTGAGAGTTCTTTTCTCTTTTCATTTCCCTTTCTATTCCCACTTCTACCTCTCTGTTTCTCTCTCTGTCTCTCTCTATCTCTCTCTATTTCTTTTTTTCTTTTCTCCATATCCAGTCCTATCTCCCCTTCCTTCCTGCCTTCTTTTAAAAATACATTTGTCTTTCTTTCATTTCTCAAATTCTTATTGAGAACTGTTATATGCCAAGCACTGAAAGCTGGGGGTATCATGGTGAACAAGACAGACTCACTAATCTCATAAAATTTACATATTAAGTGACCACTTTATATAGTCAGACTTGTATACACGACCCCTAATTGGAAATTATCATCTGGATGACACTTTACAGCTGAATCAAACACATTTCTTAATCTACCAAGTTTAACTCACCCCCAAAATTTCTGAACCCTTATGAGTTCCTTTGACTGTTTCATTCTTCATAGCTAGTCATACAAAAAAGTTTATTTTACCTCTGAATTTTTTGAACTTATATATTTGCTTTTGATTGTTTTTCTTTCTGTCTCAATTTGGTCATTCCCTGATGTGATTTGAATTTGTTTCCCTGCCCAAATCTCATGTTGAATTGTAATTCCCAATGTTGGAGGAGGGTCCTGGTGGGAGGTCATTGGATCATGGGATTGTATTTCCCCCTTGCTGTCCTCATGATAGTGAGTGAGTTCTCATGAAATCTGGTTGTTTAAAAGTGTGTGGCACCTTTCCCTTCACTGTCTTCCTCCTCCTCCAGCATGTAAGACATGCCTGCTTCCCCTGCTTTCTGCCATGATTATAAACATGGCTTCCTCAGTCATGCTTCCTATACAGCCTGAAGAACCATGACTCAATTAAACCTCTTTTTTTTTTTTAATAAATTACCCACTATCAGATAGTTCTTTATAGCAATTCAAAAACTGAATAATACAGAAAGTTGGTATCAGAAAGTGAGGCATTGCTATAAAGACGCCTGTAAATGGCGAAGTGACTTTGTAACTGGGTAACAGGCAGAGGTTGGAATACTTTGGAAGGCTCAGAAGAAGACAGGAAGATGAGGGAAAGTTTGGAACTTCCTAGAGACTTGTGAAGTTGTTATCACCAAAATGCTGATAGTGATGTGGACAATTAAGTCCAGGTTGGTGTGATCTCAAAAACAGATAAAAAACTTATCGGGAACTGGAGCAAAACTCACTTGTGTTATGCATTAGCAGAGGTTGGAGGCATTTTGCCCCTTCCCTAGAGATCTGTGGAACTTTGAACTTGAGGGAGATGATTTAAGGTGTCAGGTAGAAGAAATTTCTAAGAAGCAAAGTGTTGAAGCTGTGACCTAGCTGCTTCTATGTATTGTCATATGCATGAGCAAAGACATGATCTGAAGTTGGGACTTATATTTAAAAAGGAAGCACGACATAAAAGTTTAGGAAATTTGCATCCTGATCATGTAGTAGAAAAGAAAAACTCATATTCTGGAAAGGAATTCATGCCAGCTGCAGAAATTTGCTTAAGTAAAGAGGAGCTGAATGTTAATAGCCAAAACAATGGGGAAAATTCCTTAAAGGCATTTCAGAGACCTTCGTAGAAGCCCCTCCCATCACAGGCCCAGAGGCCTACTAGGGAAAAGTTGTTTATTGGGCAGGCCTAGGGCCCTGCTGCACTGAGCAACCTCAGGACATTGCTCCCTGCATCACAGCTGCTCTAACTCCAGCTGTAACTAAAAGGGCCCATGATACATTTCAGGCCACTGCCCTAGAGGGTGCAAGCCGTGAGCCTTGGCAGCTCCCACATGGTATTAAGCCTGCGGGTGCACACAGGGCAAAAGTTGAG
The DNA here is from genome assembly GCF_043159975.1 of Macaca nemestrina. NCBI lineage: Eukaryota > Metazoa > Chordata > Mammalia > Primates > Cercopithecidae > Macaca > Macaca nemestrina. The sequence continues at coordinate 48,517,371 of NC_092143.1, forward strand.
GCTTGGAAGCCTCTACCTGAATTACACAGGATGTGTGAAAATACCCAGATGGCCAGGCAGAAATCTGCTGCAAGGATGGCGCCCTCATGGAGAACCTCTGTTAGGGCCGTGAAGAGAGGAAATATGGGGTTGAAGTCCTCATGCAGGGTCCCCACTGGGGCACTGCCTAGTGGAGCTGTGAGAAGGCCACCAATCTTCAGATCTCAGAATGTTAGAGCCACTTACAACTTTCACTCTGTGCGTGGAAAAGCCACAGGCACTCAATGCCAGCTGATGAAAGCAGCTTAGGGGGCTGTACCATGCAGAGCCATAGGGGCAGAGATGCCCAAGGCATTGAGAGACCACCCATTGCATCAGTGTGGCCTGGATATGAGACATAGAGTCAAAAGAGATTATTTTGAAGCTTTAAGATTTAATTACTGCCCTGCTGGGTTTCAGACTTGCATGGGGCCTGTAGCCCTTTTGTTGTGGCTGATTTCTTCATTTTGGAATAGGTGTATTTACACAATGCCTGTACTCCCATTGTGTCTTGGAAGTGACTAACTTGTTTTTGATTTTACAGGCTCATAAGCAGAAAGGACTTGCATTGTCTCAGATGAGACTTTGGACTGTGGACTTCTGAGTTAATGAGAAAATGCGTTAAGACTTGAGATACTGTTGACAAGGGATGGTTGTATTTTATAATGTGAAAAGGACATAAGATTTGAGAGGGACCAGGAGCAGAATGATACAGTTTTTATTTGTGTTTCTGTCCAAATGACATGTCAAATTGTAATTTCCAATGTTGGAAGAGAGGCCTGGTGAAGGGTAATTGAATCATGGGGGCAGATTTCTTCCTTGCTGTTCTCATGATAATGAGTTCTCCCGAGATCTGGTTCTTTAAAAGTCTGTAGCATCTTCTTCTTCACTCTCTTCCTCCCACTTCAGCACATGAGATGTGCTTTCCCTTCATCTTCTGCCATAATTGTAAGTTTCCTGAGGCATCCTCAGCTATGCTTCCTGCACAGTCTGTGGAACCATGAAGCCAGTCAAACCTCTTTTCTTTATAAATTACCAAGTCTCAGGTAGTTCTTTATGGCAACGCACAAATGGACTAATACATTCCCCAAATTTTTCTTTATTTTGTTACTGAATAAACTCTCTTTTATCTAAAATTTATTATGTCTGAATACCTAATGAAAGTACAAATACCTCTACAGTGATTTCTTTGGAAATTTTGGGGGGTAAAATGTAAAACTAGGTATGTATTATAATTAATATTGAAATACTTAACATTATTAAAATGTCAGTTTTCCCCAAATTAAGCTATATATACCCAATTAAAATCTAAGTATTTTCCCCAAAATATAACTAGTGAGTTCTAAAGTTATTTTGGAATTGTGAAAGGTCAAAAATTTCTTGGCAATTTTGAAGAGAAAATCTGGAGGACACACAACACTAGATATAAGACCTGTTGTAAAGATATATTAAAATAAGATCATGTTGCAAAGATGGACCAACTGACAGAAAATTGGATAGCTCAGATAAAGACCAGTGTATATATGACTACCTTATTTTTGACAATGTTGGCACCTCAGAGTCATTCTGATAAAACAGATAGCATCTTAATAAACAGTACTGGACCAATTGGCTACATTTTCTTTATACATCACATTATCAGTGTGAGTAAATTTTGAATCCTCTTATAGTTATTCAGAAGAAAGGTTACATTTAATCTGATATAGAAAATTTAAGACTGAAAGGATTTACTACTAACTTTATGGTTTTTTTTGTTAAGCCTAGATAACTAAAAATGGTAGAAGTCATTGACGTAATAAGCAAATGGAAAAATAATTGCAGACCTGAGGTAGAGGTTCATTGGTTTGATTTTGGATATTTAGATGAACTCATCATTAGCAGTAAGTGATGTTAGCTGTTCCTTGATGCAACAACATGAATAAAACAAAACACCAGACTGATAAATTCTAAAAAAACAGTGTGACATCAGAAACCTTTGTTCATTTTATAGGTCTATAGATATATTAATTTTTTATATTATTTAATATGGATATGCCTAAGCTCTAAGGAGCACTCAGCATACTTGGAATTATTAAGCTACAGATTACGTGTAAAGTGACACAAGATGGACTGTTAAGGGCAAAAAGATCTTTATTGCCTTTCAAAACTTTTTTTCTGTTCTTCCATTTCCTAAACTTGAATATCTATGATATTCTGTCATTTACTTTTTGTACTCCTCCTAGAAATCCCCTTGCTGCTCATTACATCAGAGATCTTTAGGGATCTGTAAGAATGATAAAGGTCCATGTAATACTTAAAGAAAAGAAAAGATAAATCCTGGAGTGAACACTTATGTTTATTTTCTGCCTCAGGGCAAAACCAAATGGGACCAGCCATTCTTCAGAGTTCTTTGTGTCTGTACCAGTTGCTCAGAGAACAAAGAATACTATTTTGTCCTGTGATGATGCTTCAAAGTCTTTAAAGTGATACAGGGATCATGTTATTTTACAAAAAGAAAAATTCTGTGACAAGAAGAGGAGAAACAGGAAGAGTTCTATTGCTTGGCAACTTGCACCTGTACCAAACTTCTAATCTAAACTTTTCATTAATATGTTACATGGTTTGCTTACCAGGTGATGTCAATAAGCATAAACTTTTTAATATTATTATATTTAAAATAAATACAATGTTAAAATTTATCTGTTTTATGCTTAGTCAAACATGGTTCAGGAAACCCAGAGCAATTTGATCTGTTTTATGAACATTCTCCCTAAATGCATCCTTTCTGTTACACTGCTGGAGCTGCACCCACTGCAGGATAATAATTTCATGATAAATGTAGTGACTCATATTTTAAATTGTTAAAAATCTTACAAATCCAGGAGGATGTCTCTGTCCAAAAAACAGGTGTTGAATTTTCTGCTCTTCTTGATGGCATCCTCATACATTCGTCGATATCAACAAGGTACTATTTTACATAGAAGAAAAATTACTTTTTCAGGAACTTGCCAATTGAAAAAACCATGAAGTGTCAGAAATAGAAATAGTATTAGAAGTCATTTTTTAGAGCTATAATTTGATATTTGGAAGGCGGCATAGTGTAGGAGTAAAAGGGTTGATAGTTAAGTATAGTTAATGGGTATAGTTACCACTTGAGTGACCTTGGACTGGCAATGAAACATATCTGCATTCATCTTCATCATCTCTACATTATAATTATCCCAGTTTAGTATCCTGAACCTATAAATAATTCTTACAAATCAGTAAGAAAAATCAAATGTGTAATAGAAAAAAAGAGATATTAAATGGCAATTCACAAAAGAGAAAATCTGAATGGCTAAGATACATCTGAAAAGATGTATATCTTCACTAATAACCAGAGAAATTAAACAAAAATGATGATGTGATGTTTCATACCATGAGATGAGCCAAAAAAAAAAAAGTTAGAAGTAATCAATTCTAGATATTGAGCAAAAGGTACCAAAAGCAGGAGCTCTCCCACTTTGCGAGCTCTCCCAATTACTCCAGGGAGCAATTTGGCTATATCTAGTGTAGATGAATATGAAATGGCCTGTGACTCAACCATTTTACCCCTAGGTGTGTACTCAAGGGGAATTCTTGCAAAGATTCACAGGTAGTTATATACTGAAATTTTTGTTGCAGCAGTATTTGCAATATTACAAAAATAAATTGAGGCTATGTCTAGTAATAGCCTATCCTACATCATATAAAATTTAAGAATTAGATTTATTTGTGCCAGTACAGATAAATCTAAAAGTAAACTATTAATTGGAAAAAATAAGTTCCATAAGGCAGAATGTAACATTATGTAAAATTTTAAAATACAGAAAATAATATACTATTTCCGGATATACAAGTATGTTCAGGGGCACAAGGAAAACTTCCTCTTTGCCCTCTGAAGGTTTGCTGAAAAATCAACTGACAAAGAAAAGCAGGTTGATAGAAGAAAATATATATAAATATATTTGATCATAGTTTAAATGACATGGAAATGTTCAGAATAAAGACCCAAAGATACTGGGAAAATCATCCATTTTCATGTTCAGTGGAGTACAGATAGCCTTGTAGAACTGTGATTCAGCAAGAAAGGTCCGATCTAATACTAATAGACTGGGCGGAGAAACTTACCAAATGGTCTTTCCATGCGGCATTTCTTTCTCCCAGGTAAGGGGCAGGACCCTTTCTAGAATGAAGATCTTATGACCTACAATCAAAGAAGGTAGGTCAGAGAATTTTGTAATGGCCAGTTCTTAGGCAGAAGGCAGGAAAAGTCAAATTAATATTTCACATTTTATATCTGGCACTGGGGAAGACAGGTTATTGTCTTTATACTAGCCTTGGGGAAGAGGAATTCTAGCTTCTATGGCTTGCTTTAGGGGAGGAAGGGATGTGAGACAGGAGGGCAGAAGAAGGTCTGAGGGACGCTTTGCTTCTGAGGCTGCTTATGAGGCCTTCATTTTGAGGTATCATTTTCTGATCCCCACAATATGTAATAAAACTAAAAATGTATGGACTGATATAAAAACAAAATCATATTTGTGCACTGGGAAAAGAGAATATGGCACTAATGAGTAAAATCAGGTATCTTTAGGTATATTGATGATGTTATTTTTCTGCAAATTACACAAAGTTCAATTAAATGGGGTCATTATTAAAAACAAAGTAGGATATATATATTAAAAGAGCAAAAACATGAAGCTACTTAATTTTTAAAAACTTCTTATTATAAAAAATTCAAATATTCAAAAACTTCCACTGGAAAGTCACGCATCCATAATTGGTAGTAAACAATTGTCAAGCTTTAGTCAATTTGTTACATCCCTACTCCCACCCGTTTTCTCTCCTACACTATTTGTAACAAATTTCAGATATCATTTCAAGTTATATATTCTATTAATATATAAAATATAAAATATTTTAGAAATATTGATATTTGATTGTTCTGAGGAGTATGTATATGAACCTTTGCTATCGTAGCATTTGGACATTTCTGTAATAAACTTTTAATTACAAAAAATGAAAATGGTAAATAGCAAGAAGTGGTAAGTGAAGAAAATAAAACAAATAATAGTCCTTGACTATTTCTAATCACTATCTCCAAAATAATCGTGCACTTTCACAAACTGATTTACTTTGAATTCTAGGTTATAATTTTCATCTTTCACCCAATTGTAGAATATGCTTTACTTTATAGAATGAACCAGAATTCCAAAAGAGGTCATCAGAGGGCTTCCTCTGCTGGACCCCACTTATACACTTTAAGCAAAGTGTTTGTTCTGAAAAGCAAGGGTCTATATGAGATTTTCCATGTTGTCTTTAAATATTAACATTGTAAAGAACATTCTCAGAAATGTTTTCAGCAAATTCATACAAGGACTCCCTCTTGGCCTCAATAATCCAGAGGGGAGAGTGTCCACAAGTAGTTTGGTTTAAGTAAATTCACATTCAAAGAGCTCCCAAAGTCTGTGCCAGCAGCTACTTTTTTACTCAAAAAAAATTTCAAGTACTATACAAATAAGAAATTTATACTCACCCATATACCAGCAGAATTGATCAATGACAAGAAACATAAATTAGAAAGTGGTGAAAAAAGATTTATTATCTTCTTTTCTTCTACACAGTGCACACATCATTTGAATGTAGGTGACCAAGACAATTAATTTCATTCAGGTGAGAGAGAAGATAATTAGGTATCAGGAGGGAGCATGGCTCTAGAGCACCAGTTCCTCTGAAAATGGGAAAATTTCATCTTCATGTCAAAGATTAATTTAAGCTCTCTTCTTAGAACATATCAATTGAATTTAAGTTAGGAAAATGTTATGTGTCAAGAACTACTCACTTGGATTCATGAATGCTATGATTTAATTAATATTTTCTTAAATATGAATATATATATATTCTGGCATATATATGTGTGTGTGTGTGTGTGTGTGTATATATATATATATATATATGTATATATCAGTGTTTTTTTGCAGCCAGCTCAACTCTGTAGAATTGAGAGAAGTTATACCAACCTAGATTTTTGGAATCTACAGAAGGCATGTAATTTAAGTATTCCTTCCAAGAGCAAACAAGAAGTATGGAATGGGTACATTCATAGAAAAGTTTCAAGGTACCCTTAAAAAATTCCTAGCTGGGATGATCAGTCGAAGATTTTATTTCCTAAAACCAGTCAGTAAACACTACAGGAGGTAACTGGTTCTTCAAATGGAAAGACACGAACACAAGACTTTAAGAAACATGAACAATCAAGAAAATATGACACCACAAATGAAACTGTAATAATTTAGTAACTGACCATTCAGAATTGGTGATCTACAAATTGCCGGAGAAGAAATTTTAAATTGCTCTTTTAAGGAAGTTTAGAGAGCTACAAGAAAACACAGATAGATAACTTAAAAAATCAGAAGAAACAATACATCCTTCCCTTTTCCAATCACCCTTCCCTTCTCCTCCATGATGCATACCTCCCACATCGATCCTGTTGAAAAAGAGATCAATGAGGGGAAAAGATAATCAGAAGCCCTAGAGAAGGTGGGACATTGATTCCTGTTTATGCCATCCTCAATAATTCTACTTTCACAGTGGGAAAACAGTGACCTCAACTACCAAACTTAATTTTATTATGATAACACTTGTATCATCTCATAAGTTCAATTGTCTTTTCTGTTTAAGAGAAATATTTAATGAAAATTTTATTAAATGTCCTCATATCTATGTAAACCAAAGACTCAATTAAAATAAGTTATCCTTTTGAGCAGAGCCCAAATAGTGATTGTGGACACATTGTGTTATGTAGAATTGGCTTGCTTAATGTCTCAGACTTAATTTTGTCATCTAAATTCTTATGACACATGAGATTACATACATTAGACATTATAATGCTTAAGGTCTAATAAAATTTTGCTTCCCCATGCCTTTGAGCTAAAGAAATCCTCATTTACTTTTCCCCACTAACTGACCAAGGTTCTTCATAATTGCATCAGATACAGATATGTTTTTACTGTTTAGAATTCATGTTGATGCTTTATTATGTGCTATTATATTTTAACCTCTAATTACTATATGTGAGTTTTTCCTCCTACCTGTTCAAGTTGCTCTTATGATTCACAAACAAAATAACATAGTTCTGCTCATACAAAAAGTTTAGTAAATAATTTGTGAAACTGAAAAATCTCGGAAAAAGGAAACAACAATCTTAATTAATACTTGGATCAACATAAATTGACAAAGACTAAGCCCCTTCTCTATTCTAAAATTTAGTAATGATATATTTATTTTTAATGTGCCCTGTTGGTGTAAATACAGTGCCTTTTGTTACTGTGTTAGAGAGGTAAGCCTAAAGATTGATTTATGTCAAGACCCACAAAATTAAAAATGCCATGAGATGGTGATATGATTTGGCTGTGTCCCCACCCAAAGTGTCATCTTGAATTTTAATCTCCATAATTCTCATTATCCCCACTTGTCAAGGATGGGACCAAGTGGGGGTAATTAGGTCATATAGAGTGATTTTCCCAATGTTGTTCTTGTGATAGTAAGTCTCACATCTGATGGTTTTATAAGCACCTGGCATTTTCCCTGCTTGCACTCATTCTCTCTCCTGCCGCCCTGTGAAGAGGTGCCTTCAACCATGATTGTAACTTTCCTGAGGATTCTCCAGCCATGACTGTGAGTTAATTAAACTCTTTTCTTTATGAATTGCCCAGTCTTGGGTATTTCTTTATAGCAGCATGAGAACAGACTAATACAGATATGTACTAGTGAACAAGGAAAATCTTTCAGTTATATGATGCTCTTTAAGTGTTACATAAAATTTGGAAATTGAGTCAGGAAAGTATTGTGTTGGACTATTTTTGCATCGCTATTAAAAAAATACCTGAGGCTGAATAATTTATAAAGAAAAGTGGTTTATTTTGTCTCAGCATTCTGCAGACTCTATAGTTAATATGGTGCTAGCATCTGCTTCTGAGAGACCTCCGGAAGCTTACAATCATGGCAGAAGGCAAAGGGTGAGCAGGTACATAGCATGACAAGAGAGAGTGGGAGAAGGTGTCACACACTTTTAAATAAACAGCTCTTGTGTGAACTCAGAGCAGGAACTCACTAATTATTATGAGGACAGAAGCAAGCTATTCATGAAATATCCACTCTCATGACCCAAACACTTCCTTCAGGCCCTACCTCCGATACTAGGAATCATCAGTGGGGGTCCCTGCCTAGTGGAGAGTAGTGGACAGGGACTTACTGGTAAGGCAGCCTGTCCTTTTCTCTGTAGGTTGATGGTGGCATGCTGAAGGTGTGAGTAAAGCAATCAGGATTTTTGTGCCCTCCCAATGCTTAGAAGCAGCAAGGGCAGGTATCACAGTAGGGGTAGTGGCAGAGGGGCTGTCAGTTGCCTCAGGGAACTCCACTTGAGAGAAATGCAGACTCTCTGCTAATGAGATGATCAGCTGGGCATAATGTGACCATGCTGAAGCTCCAAGCTGGGGGACTCTTCCTGGTGAAACGGAAGAATATCAGGAGTTCATGCAAAAGATAGTCTGGCCTCTTCTCCATAGAATGGCCTCTGAATGTTCTAGGCATGCAAAAGCAATCAGGCTGTTTATTCTCTCCCTAGCCTGATGTGAGCAAGAGTGGTAATGGTGGAGAGACTGTCATTTGTCTCTGGGAGCTCCGCCCCAGAGAAATGCACAGCTGCCATCAACAGGGATAGGGCAGCTGTGCTGGCGGTCCAGACCAGGAGGTCTTGCCCAGTGAGGAGCAGCAGAGACAGGCACCTAGGTGGAAAACAGTCTGGCCATACGGATGGCAGCTGCAGTGTGCTGGAAGTCAATGACAGCAGTAGTTGCAGCAGGCCTGTGTTTACTCTGGGGGTTCAAGTCCAGAGAAATGCAGGACAGCAATCAGCTGGAGTGCTCAGGTAAGGATGGAGTAGTTGCACTGGGGCTCCAGCCAGTAGGCCTTTCCTGGTGAGGTGTAGCGGGGGCGGGGCCTGCAGTCTATCTGCTCCCCAGCTTCATGGATTCAGTCCCTATCCTAGGGATGTGTGAGAGAGCCTGGCTTTCCTTTTTTGTGGAGCTATGGCAGCTGGTGCCGGATTCTCAGGGATCTAAGACCCACAGAGCTTCATGTGGACTTGACCAGTGGCTCTCCCCAGACTCCAGGCAGCTTTCCGTGTTGTTCTGGAGTCCCAGAGGGTCAGGGGGATCTCCCATGCCAAGGATTGTAGAGGCTCATGGCAGAAGTGTGGGTACCCAAGGGCTCTTGTTTACTCACACTTTCCCTTCCAGTAGGGAGCCTCTCCTGGCTCTATGCTAATCCCAGGTAGGTGGCCGTCATGTCTCACTGGTCTCTGCTCTCCACGGGTCACCACTGCTTCCTTGATGAATCCCAGTGTGGGCCCCTGGATGATCAACTTGAAGAACTAGTGTTTACTCACCACTCTGTCTCTTCTCCATGAGAGCAATCTGTATCAATGTGTATTAACTGCTTCTAGACAACCATTTTGGTGTTTCTCCTCTAATTATAGTCCTAATAAGGGAAACGAATGACTACAGAATAAAAGTCTACTACATTTAGCATAAAAATTAAAAAAAAATTCTGCATAAGGGAAGGGTAAGGCAGGCAGGTCGCTGTATAAAAGAGAGTTCTTTTACCACTTAAAATTCAGTTCAAAACCAATACCGAATATAATAGTTAATTTATACAACACTTACATGACCCACGTACTGATCTAGGGCACTGCATATATTTAACTCACCTAGTTCTCATAATAACTCTATGTGTAAGTAACTTGTTCAAGGTCACACAGCTGATAAGTGGCAGTGACAAGAGTCAAAGCTGTATAGGGTGAGCATGGAGTCTTTGCTCATAACTATGGTACTATTAATTATTCCAATGTGCCACCTTCAGTGCTAGGCATTGGGGATACAAGGATGCTTATGACAGGGTTTTCAATCGCAGCAAAATATCTGTCTGGGTAGATAAGATTTTATGGTGAAATATGGACCAGAACACAGAAGCCAGAACATCAAATCGAATCTAGGGGTGGTACAATGGAAAGAGATTGGAACATGCAAGAAGAATTCCTGGAACACTTGGATACTTTACAAGTTATGAGCCCTAATATTTACTCAATCTTCCCTTGTGTATCATGTGCCTGTGCATTTCATATTGGAAAGATTCATACCAAAAACATACGAACCCAAAAGGGACAACTGCCAGGCTAACATATTCTATACAACAAGGAGATCCATAGATTGAGGACACTCTCCCCTTGAAATAGTCTTTTAGGTTGAACTAAACAGAGAAGACAGAAGGGAACCACTGCATTTTCCAAAGCCCACATCTGAACCACTGTTAAGTCTAATCTTTCATGTGAACCATTCTGAACTGTGACTGCACTGTTGCCTGAAATCCAAGTTAATCACCTGCTTCATGCTCTACTTCTATGCTTCTTTATACACAAAATACACTGGATATGGTACTCCGCATGTTTAAATCTTCCTTATCCCGCAATGTTCCATTTAAGTCCTACTTTTCCCTTGAAGTCATTCATGACCAAACTGTATTACTTCCTTCTCTTAACCTTAAAATCATTGTGTGTCATACTCAAATACAACACATTTCATGAGGAAATTGTGCTTCACGCATTCAAAAAATAGCTATTGAAGGCAATATTCAGTAATAATGAAGAAAATGGCTTTAGAACTAGACTCTGTGGGTTCAAATCCCTGAATTTCCCACCTACAAGATTGATGATCTTTATTAAGTTGTCTCTATGTTCATATATAGTTTAGTCTCTAGGAACTGCTATTTACTCATCCATAAAATGACTTTAATGGCAATGTCCATCTCATAGAATTGTTATGAAGATTAAATGAATTAACATATTTAATCTCAATGTTTATTATATTGAGATTATATTGCCTTATATAATCTCTTGAAACTTTAGATATTTTTATTACATTCTAGTCACCGTTTTATATCTCAGTTACTGTGACAGAGCATAGAACAGGCAATTTTCTTCTGTTTTTCACAGCCAGAATTCAAATAGTATGTAATATTTTGAATTAAAATGATGGTAATATTTGAATTTTTATCAGGCTATTAGGTTCTGAATGAATACTTTTCCAAACCTATTTATGCTTATCTCAGCATGAGAGCATTCACATCAAACAAAGCACTATAATAAATATAAATTTTCACTTATTGTTTAGTTTTATAGTAGCTGTTTGGTTTAAAAGAAAAAAAAATTACAATGCCCTGATTTATGAAGAGAACAATCTTCTGTGTTTACATAAAGTCACCTGATAGTTATCCATAGGCAGAGAGAAAACAATGAGTCATGATGTTTTCCCTTTTGCTCTCTTCTAATCAATTGATACAAATAGGGATTCTACTTTTGCTCAGTTCCTGCTTCCGCATTTGAAAAGTCTGTTTTATTCAGTTATATGGCAAATAATCAAAATTTTTTCTTCTCTTCGGTCGTCACGAACAAACATTCTGCCTGTGCTGTCCAGTGTGAGAGTCACTATCTCTATGTGGTAGTTGACTATGTAAAAGTGGGTAGTCCAAACAGAGGCATGCTACAAGTGTAAAATGTTTGCTGCATTTCTAAGATTCTGTATGAAAATAATAAAATAGTAAAATATCTCAGCAAATTTTTATATTGGTTTCATGTTGAGATCACATTTAAATATCTGAGTTAAATAAAATATATTTTAACATTAATTTTACCTATTTCTTTGTAAGTTTTTAACGTGCCTACTAGTAAATCTAGGATTACATAGGTGGCTTGCATTTTATTCATATGAAACAGTGTAAGTCCTGGATGTACAAATGCTCCATCCACATTAGTCCTCCAATTGGTGTTCTGATACAATGTTTATCTCTTCTTCTCTACTTTCTTTTGCATCCCTAACTTTTAATGCTTATTGACAGCAGTAGCAGAAATAATTTAGTGCAAAGATAAAAAGATATTGAGAGATCATCCCATTATTTCTCCAAATTAAAGTGAAACAATTTTAGACTTCGGCTAGGATCATGTTGTTTCCTGAATGAAATTCCTTCAATAACTTCCTGTTTCCCTCCAGTGAATTTGCAGATTCCGTAGCACACCTTGTAAGACCTTGAAAAACCTGGCCCTGGTCCTTGTTCCAGTTTCGTTTCTTGTCACTTCCTACCTGGCAGTCTAATCACAGCTATACATGTCACTTTTGTTCCTTATATGGAACATCTTCTCTCCTGCCTGCAGACTTTTGCTCAAGACTGTAGCTACCTCCCTCCAACTACATTTCATGTGATTCAATTTTATTCTTTCTTCAGTTGCATTTTCTTTAGAAAGACCATCCTTGATCCTTTCAAGCTCTAAGGTTGGATTAGACATTTCTAATATATGCTGTAATGTTCATTTGTGCTGTAATTCTGTATTTTATTTTTTATATGAGTATACCATATTTTAAGTGCACATTGTCTTTTTTTCCTGTAGTATTTTTCAAAAGGGACACTATGAGTACTTTGGGGACGCAATTTTCATTGCATGGGTCTCTCCCAGGCAGCACAAGATGTTTACCATGCCTGGACCTTACCTATTGAAGACCTACAGTACTGCTCAGTCTTTATGTCAATCAGTAGCACACACCCCTTTTCCCCAACCCATGCCCATACACACATACACTATTTGACACTTGTCCACATCCTACCTAGGGAAGCTAATCACCCTTGGCTGAGACCCACATGACTATGAGCCCCATGAAGCCAGGCAACAGACCATGTCTTACTCTTTCATTACTGAGTCCACTTCACTAGTGTAGAATCAGCCATACAGAAGGAGCTCTCTGTTTATTACAGCAGGATTTATCCTACTGTTAGCTCAATTTTTTATGTTATATACCACTAGATATTAAATATTTTTTAAATTGAGTAGAGCATGTTCAAGTTAATTTTCCTTTATATTTAGCAAACACTGATGGAGGTCATTGCCATTAGTGCATTCCTCCTGGATTCTCAAAACCCATCCCTTATAAGTATCCATGCAATAAGAGCTTAATAAACTAACTATTCTTCTCTATATCCTCCGAATTTCAAGCTCTTTGGAACACCAAGTTTATGTACTAGTACATTTCAAATGAGCATTTGCAGCATCCAACTTAATAAAAGTAGATCATTTTGACTGGTTAAAATATTTAGTCTATGTTTACTGCTAATAAGCATTTATCAAATTATGATTCTATAAAAGATAATGTTTGGTACTAGAAATGTAAACAGGTCATAGCATTTAAAGAAAAAAGATTAATTAGGCTGAATGCAGTACTTTATTGACTGTCATTGGTAACATGTTTCCATAATCTTCCAATCATGTCTAGTACCTAGTTGTCTCATCAACATGTCTAGATGTCCAATTTAATGCTTACCTGGGCTGTCTCATCTCTAACTTTCATGCTTGTGCCTGACATGCTTCCTTTGCTACGTAAGTTCCCAGTGTTGGCAGAGATCCCCAACACCATTTCTATAAATGTCATCTGTTTGCATCAGAGATGTTATTTCTAAATGATGAGCAATAAATATTAAGCTCTGGCCACCGACGAAACAAGATAGAAAATGGGAATCCCTGTATGTTCAGAGACAAAAAATCAAAACCCAGTTTCTACAATGAATATTTAGACAACCGCTAAAATATTCAGAAAATAGAAACTAACGCAGACTCAGAACATAATTAAGTGAACAAAATGTTCGTTTTTAGATATCATTATAAGCCACTTGAAATTATTTCTGGATTAAGGTTTGAGCATAAATAAACTAAAAATAAAATTCATGTTTTTATGTTAAGGGGAAAAGAAGTTTCTGATTTTGGTAGCTGCCATGAGAACAAAAATCAACATCTGCAGAAGAGGAGTGATTACTTGAGTTTTGTTGTTGTTGTCAGGCAGATTTTTAAACCACCTGGTATACCATCTGTACTAAGAATCTGAAAAATTGGAGAAAAAAAAAAAGATGTGCGAACGTGTTAGCTTAGAAGCAAAACAGATTCTTCTCCCAGTTCCATATTTAGCCCACCACCTGAAAATATGTATTTACACTGAATTTATGAATGAACAATTTCCCTTCATTTCTGTCTTTTTCTTCCAAGTAGGAATGTATTGCTTTATTTAGATAACAACAGGATTTCTAGTACTTGTTGATATTTAGTGAGAAAAATATTTCACCAAGATTGACTGCTTTTCATTTCATTAGTTTCCTAGTCACAGTCCATCTAACAAATTCTAGCAGTAAATTGTATCTTATTTAAACTAATCACTGTTCTATATGTCTGTCTTCTTTCTTTGTCGCATAAAAGAAATGTTGGACACAAGTACCGTATCACAGTTATAGTAATATACATATATCTATATTTGTAATATACATATTTGTAATATACATGGGTATATTCATATGTATATTTAGTTGCTCATTAACCATGAATTGAGCATTTACTGAATAGAAAAGCAACAGGAACATATAAATTTGAATAAAATACCAAGCAAGTGTAATTAAGTCGAGGAGAGATGAATAAATCCCTTCAACGAAAGATATTGAGTAGAAAGAGAAGGAGCAGTGTCTGGTGACATTGAGGATATAGATTAACAGCCTTCTGTTTCCACTCTGGAACGTCGCGTTACAGCATGCATCACCTTAAAAATGCTCTTACAGTAGCTATATGCTCATTTTTAAAGCTTAATTACTAAAGTCATGCAAACAGGTGTATTTCAAGGGCTACCCAAAATTATGATGCCTAATTTAAACGTTTATCTAGGCACATGATGTGATAACACAGTGTTCAGAACAGGATGGTTCTCTGCTAAATATCTGACAAATAATCATTGGGATACTGAGATTGTGGTGGACACAGGTGGTGCTTTTCCCAGATCCCCTTTATAGAGTTGATGCACCTGCCCCCAGCTGCTATGGTTATTGTTTGCTAATGCTCACACAGCTGCACTCATCTCTGAGGAATTTCCCTCTGCCAAATGGGAGCTGCCTTGCTTGAGAAGTTATGTCCCTTACTCTTGTAACTGGTGGTATCAAATGACTAACTGGCATGAGATTACAAAAGCCCAGATTCTTTGCTTTGGATTTTCCCTCTGTGCAGTACAATTTATTGTCTGGAGTTATCATGGGGATCAGGCTGAAGCTATACTCCAGCTGAAACACTCACAGGTTTAGTTTCTTTCCCTGTCCTGATTCCATCAAGCTCTGCCTACGGAGAGCACTACTTTAAAAAAATATCACATGGAATCAAATCCTTGTCTTGAGTTTTTCTTCCAGAAAATCCAGCCTCAGCCAGGGATTAAACTAAAAATACTTGTGTACAGTATTTTTTACTATAGAGAATACCCATTAAACTTTGTAGTATCTGAAACTGCCATATTTCATCAAATGAGAGAAATATACAGTAGATATAACCTAATTTATTGATATTTCCACAATAAAGGGCCAAAAGAACTTCATTAAATTGTTTGCTCCTACTTTTTGTTTCATTTGCATGCTGTTTTCTAAAATTTTATTTTATTTTATTTTTTTTATTTTATGTTTTGGGATGCGTGTGAAGAACGTGCAGTTTAGTTACATAGGTAAATGTGTGTCATTGTTGCAATTTTTCTGCTCCTTAGCTCAGCTAGGTCCAAGTTCTTGTCTCGCAACCGGGAAAAATTAGGTACACAAACACCAGAGAGTGAGAGGAGAAGAATTTATTAAGTGAAAGGAAGGCTCTCAGCAAAGAGGGGACTTGGTGGGTGGTTCCCCTACCTAAAGGTGGGAAAATCCCCGTGTGACTGGATCCTCGGGCTTTTATGACCTCAGAATGGGGAATGTGTATTGATTTGTTTGTGAGTATGCCAAAAAGGTTAAAGCAGAGACACCATTCATAGGTGGGCACAACAGTGTAGAAAAATAGTTAGGAAAGCGTATGTATATGTAAAATAGGTGAAGAGTGGGGATCAATCAGAGGAAAGCAAGCCAAACAGGAAGACAAGTTCTCAATCCAGTCTGAGGATTTAACTTGTACTTGGCTTTCAGGCTTTAAACCGTCTTCAGCTTGGAGGTGGTGTTTCACCGGGGACCCTCTCCTATCTGCCTAGGCATTTGGCTGCCTCCCGTTGCTATCATTATGGTGGTTTGCTGCACTTCTCAACCCATCACCTAGGTAGTAAGCCCTCCATGCATTAGCTATTTATCCTAATTCTGTCCTTTCTCCCATCCCTCAACAGGTCCCAGTGTGCATTGTTCCCCTCCTTCTGTGCATTTTCCCCCTCTTTGTGTCCATGTATTCTCACTGTAGTGAGAACATGTGGTGTTTGGTTTTCTGTTCCTCTGTTAGCTTGCTGAGGATAATGGCTTCCAGCTGCATCCATGTCCCTGCAAAAGACATAATCTCGTTCTTTTTAATGGCTGCATAGTGAATAGTTTGCTCTATAAAATATTTTCCTTTAGAAAAATTTTTATTGAAAACTTTATAAGCTTGGTAAAAGATGTAGGGATGATTTAAAAGCATTAACTTCCTCAAAGCATGTTTTTAAAGATTACCTGGGTCAAGACAACGTGGAGGTATTTCTTTTAAAGCAGAGGTACCTTGGCTCCCAGGGACCCCCAATGCAGAATAATAGGAAGTGGGTTTTGGAGATCTATGTGTAAATGTTAACATCTTTACCCACCACCATGAGTAAGAAGAAAATTAAAATAACTACCAAAAATACAAAATGAAGAAAAATATTTTCTTTAATAAATATAACCACAGTTGCAAGGACAAAAAGGAAAGGAAAGTAGAGAAGCCTTTTATATTAACCTTAAGAATAGTGCAGATGACAGATGTAATGAATCTTTAAACAGTTCAGAGACAAAAATATGTGCATTGGTTTGTGTGTGTGCATGCATGCACGTGTGTGTAGAAGAAGTGAGAGGGAATAAGAGAGAGAATGATGCAGTGAAAAAATGGGGTTAAATGTTAACCATAGATGAAACTGAATAAAGGGTATATGGATGTTTTTTCTACTATTATTTCTGCCACGTTATGTGCATTGAACACTTTTTTTTAAAGTTTTTAAAGTAGTGCAAAATTTGGTACATAACAAAATAAGTTCTATGATGAAACAATAGTGTGATATAATAAAAAATACATCTTATCTTTCTCTCCACTGGATTCCTGACACAGAACTTCTATAGCTCTTGGAATTTCCTGAGTGATAGGAGTGAGTGGCTTTGATATACTAATGAAGTGACAAGTGAGTTCCCTGGATGGCTTCATGATGAGGGCTGGTCCCCAGAAAAGCTAATTATGTGATTAGAAGTTGGGATGGGTGCTGGAGATTGAACTCAATCACATGGCCAAGATTTAATCTAATCTATCATGCCGGCGTGTCCTTCCAATAAAACAAACAAACAAAAAGCCTCTGAGGCTTGGTGGAGCTTCCTAATTGGTTGGTAAATACACTTATGTGCAGGGAGGGTGATATGCCCTGACTCTACAGAGAAGGGGCATAGAACCTGTGTGTTCAAAACCCTTCCAAATCATGTCCTATTTGTAGCCTTTACAATAACATTGAGAAAGTAAGCATAGCACTTTCAATGAGTTCTTTGAGTCATTCTAGAGAATTGTCAAACGTGAGAGAGTCATAGAAACCCCCACATTTATAGCCAGTCTTGTCAAAAGTTTGGATGGTCCCCGAGGATTGTGGCTGGCATCTGAATTGAGGGTAATATTGTGAGACCGAGCCCTTCGTCTTGTGGAGTCTGACACTAACTCCAGGTAGCGTTAGAGCAGAATTGAATTGTAGGTAACCTGGTTGGTATTATGAATTTGGTATTAGATAATTAATGGTGTTAGACTATGAAAATAAGTAATGAATATACCCAATACTCTCCTTATTCAGTGGCCTCTAGATTTGAGTTTTACTTCATAGTCTTGGGACTGTATTTCCTCCACTCATTGCCTTTGATTCTGGAAGCCGCCCTGGAATACTCAACTCCAGATAGTTCCATGTGCTCCATGTTGTTTTCACAGAAACATTATATAATCCATTCCTCTTGTCATAGGGACATTCTCATCCTCTTTGCACCATGGAACCTTGTTAGCCACTAAAACATAAATATAATTTTATGTAAATACAATCATCCCTCGTTACAAGGGAAATTGGTTTCAGAATCTTCACATATACCATGCATATTTAAGTCCCAAAGTTGGCCCGTGGAATGGTATGTAGGAAAAGTCAGTCTTCTGCATATACAAGTTTTATATCCTATGAATCCTGTATTTCTGGGTGAAAAATACCCACTTATAAGTGGACCCGAGCAGTTCAAACCCCTGTTGTTCATGGGTCAACCATATATTTATATCAGGCATTTGATTCTCCACAGATACCAAAGGATGAAGGGTAGAAGAACATATGCGTGAACTATTTTTCCTCATATCCCTCCATCTCTTGCTTCTCATCTCAGCTACCTGCAGTCCTAAGTGTATTCCCTATCACAATCACTTTATGACTTGCTCAGGTTCTGTTCAACAGAAACTGCCTGCCATTTAGTGTGTGTAACTATATCCTAACTTTTCCTTTCCCAATGAACTACGAAAGGTGTCCCCTAGTAATGGCAGTTAATTATTTCTTTTATGAAATCGTGATTAGAAATAATTGAGTAGTATATGGTCAGTGTATAACTATAGATTGACAAATTGATTACAGTGTTTGTCGTTATAACTAAAGTTGCCTCTAATGTTGGCTAGAAAGAGATACCTGAAATTTGCTTTTCTTTCTTTCTTTCTTTCTTTCTTTCTTGAGTAGGAAGTGGGTAGAGTGATGTGCAAGGAAGTGAACGTGAAAAGTTTTGGATATAATTGAAAGTAAAAAGGAAATCCCATGACCATTGAGTACTATAGTATTTTTGGCTTTATTCTGTAGAAAACAAGGAATCTCCAAGTGCTTTTATAGGGGGCAGGCGTTATCTGACTTGAGACTTAACAAGATAAATTGGACCACAGTGAGAAGGAAAGATTATACAAGAGAGATAACAGATAACAGAGCAGTCAGGAGTCCACTGCCGCAATTTCCAGGATGAGGGATGATGAGAACCTGATCAGAAACTACTCCAGTAACCCTGAATACACAGGACACAACGACTGTCTGGATGCAAGAAAGGAGAAATTAATCTAAAATGATGGTGAGTTATAGAGAAGTATAGGGTTCATGCTTCTGAATACTGAAGATGGCATGAATTTGAAGCTATTCCCAAGGTTGATGGTGGTTTTCTAGAGCTTTGGAGAATGTGGACATGGAGGAAACCCTATAATAAGGTCAATTTTGATGTGGATGGATAAGAAATAAAACAAAGAAGCAAGTGTTACATTTCCTTCCTCCAAATATGCATATTTACTGTCCTGTCACTCTGTAGCTAAAGTGATCCAGTAATCACATCCTTTATTACAGTAGAGAATTTGAATTCTCAATGTCTTTCTATGAGGGCTGTTTTATTTTAATGAATGCCATTAGCTTTCATTGGGGTATGATTAGAGTATGTCATATGGAGTCAATGACTCTTTAGTGGGGCTCTACTACACCTGGAATGCATATAAATACATCAATTATTCCTAACTGAAACGACACCATTCATTATACAGCCCTGTAGACTGGTCATATTATCATCTTCATGCTAATTGGAAGCATTTTGTAAATGTATATGTAGAAATGCCAGCACCAGGTGTGTATATTTTATCTCTTTTTTCAGAATTGCATGTTTTGCTAATGAAGTGTTTTAGCACTGAATTGTAAAAGGGACTTTTGATATCACCTATGTTATTATTCAATTTTTGTGTAAGCTTCTCTATAATATGTCCATTTAGAACTGACAATATGCTGTATTGTTGTATTAGTATGTGACCATGCTAAACTGAGTACCATATATAAGTGACACCTAAGGCTCCTGGAGGGCAGGTTAACACAAAGCCTTTGTGAATAATGTAGATAGTAATTAAGTCTATTGAACTAAATTATCCCATTGTTAAGAGTACCTGCTCAGTCTTCATTCACTTAATAACACATTAGGGTTCTTTTGAAATATTTTATATGCTAGCTGGAATAAAGAACATTTATTGGTAAAGATAAATATATATTTACATAATAATTTTTTATTTTATCTCAAAAAATAATATAACAATGTAATAAATATGATAGATAATTCTCCTTGGAGTTTTACATGTCCTTAAGTATAGTCTTAATATTTTCATAAGCTAACAAGAAGGAGAATCAATATCCTTGGGATGTCTCAGCTTCATCACATGACTGAAACAGGTTTCTTTGGCAAGAACTAAGACTCCACTCTAAAATGACGATATTTATTGTGTTAAAGTATTTTCTACTGTACTATTATTGGTATGGGAGTTAATGAATAGCCTCTTTTTGCTTTACAGGAACAAACCCTTAAGTAATTTGCAAATATGGCACTACATCAAAATTATTCATGAGTTTTTATTTAATTTCAAATTTCAGTATACCCAATGGAAACTCTGATCCCCTGGGGGGTTGTTAAACAATAATCCCCATATTAATCTACAAACAGATAAGCTCTTAAAAACTACTGATAAAATCACCTTTATTACTCCCCATAAGTATTCCTCAAGCACGGTGGTCAGTTATCCTTTCAAGAAGTCATACTACCAGAAAAAGTCGGCACAGTCCAGTGGTCAAGAGTTCAAAGCCTGAAGCTAGATGGCCTGGGGTTGGATTTGTGCACTGCCTTTCCCTAGCTGTGCCAAGTTATTCAGCGTCTCTGTGCCTCACTTTTCTTGTATATAATTTTTTTTAATGGTGATTAAATGAGTCAATATGCCTGGTCCCTATTCTTGACACGTTTCAGTTTAGCAAGAAACTTGATAAGTCAGTTTAGTATTAAGAATCTGTCACGCTTGATATCTCATCACCCTGCCCTGCCTTCAGCAAGAATCCTGTTAGGTCCATTTAGCAAGAACTCACTTATTCTTGAAGTCTCCTCTTAGTAACTTTTTATCCACTGACCGCCTCACTGTTGGATGTAATTCTCCAGCTGTCTTTGTTTATTCACAGTTGAACTCAGTCTCTTACTTCTAATGCAACAGTCTTGACACCTTTTGCAAATGTTCTTCATAAAGTCTTTCTTACCATTTTAACAAGTACCAGAACAATTTTTATCCTTAATAATCACAGGGCATTGACATTTAGATTTTGCATATAATAAGCTCAGCAGTTCAAGATTTGTGAGGGAGGAAGCAGATACCAGGTAAAAAGGAGAATGGTGAAGCAGAGGTCATAGAACAGCCAGACTTCAGTTAGAGCAAGAAGGTCAGAGATATTTTAGAAAAGAGGATGGTGAAGAAGCCATTTTGCGGATAGTGAATTTTAGGAGATGCGAATGAGTGTGCAGCTGTGAAGGCCATGGTTGTGGGGCATTTTAGGACATATTCGGAACTACAATGTAACAAGAGTATAGGCAATTAGTGATCATATAAAGATCTTAGATTTATTTCAAAACCTGACACAAGCAGGGATTTCAGGCATAGAATTGTCAAAGGCATTTGAACCACAGCAACTTAAATAGGGGCTGAGTAAAATAAGGCTGAGACCAACTGGACTGCATTCCCAGGTTTCTCAATACAAGGTGTACATTAGAGTTACCTGGAAACTGAAACTGCCTGTGCAAAAATTGTATCAGTGAGAAAATTGCGGCAGTGAAGGAGATGTGATGTAGCCCACCCCTATACTTGTCTTTAGCTTTCAAGTTGCCTTAATTATTCCTGGACTTAGGCCTAATAAAATAAAGTAAAAAGAACTAATAACCTGAGAGGAATATTTGCAATAATTATTGTGCATAGGTCTTATGACAATTTTTAGCTGTTTTTGTGTTGCTTCCTATGTTTTTGTCAGCATCCAAACTATTAAGAATGTGGAACTATAAACTCTATCTAGGTAAATTGTAATTATTAATTTAGTGTCTTGCACATATTGTAGTTGAAAGATCTTATTATTTGGGATTTTGTATTTGGTGACATTTAGTTTATAGTTTAGATGATAACTGTCCTTCCCTAAAACTTAACTACTTTTATAAGGCTAATGAAATGCTACTAGGCTAGGGGGAGAAGAGGAACCTGAATTCTGCTGAGGTGTAAAGTTGTAAAGTTGTAAAGTTGTCATGAGATATATCCTGCATCATTATTATAGATTGGCCTTTTGAGGTATCTTTTCAGGTTTTTCACATATCTGACACCCATGACTCCACCTGGACCCACTGACCATACCTCCTGTGGCTCCACTTAGGAAGCACCTCAGCTTAAGAGGACAGCTTTGACCCTCTGTGATTTCATCTCTCCCCCATCCCATCAGTAGTAAGCACCCATTTTTATGTCATCCTCACCCCTTCTCCTAAGCTGCCTTTGAAAAACTCTTAACATATGAGTTTAGATGAGATTGATTCGAGTAATATCTTCATCCTGGATATGGTGTGGATAGCCTCAAACCAATTAAGCTAAACCATGCAATGCCATAGTCTTTGTGCAGTGGGCAGGAAGAATCTATTGGGTGGTTACAAAACCTTTAGAGACAACTGTACTCAAGACCTACACTAGAAAAACTAGTCAGAATTTTCAGGTTGGGACCTGGGCAATGGTAATTTTTCAAATTTATCTTTAGCATTTTCTGTGTCGTCAACCTTGAGACGCTTTAATTTATGACTTACTGATAATTGCCAATGGATGCAGTGTAGCTAGCCACTTTTAGCTTTCAGCTTTTTACCCAGCTAAAAATAGGAGTAATTGTTCTTACTTAAATGATTACTACATATTAATTCTTAAATACATAGTTCTAATGTTTTAAAGAGAATATATGCGATATATCTGACACAATGTCTTACTTTCCCTTAATCAACCTGATGGTCACAGCAGAAGTTATGACCAAAAAAAAAAAAAAAAAAAAAAAAATTGCCATGCAGGCTACAAGCAGTTTCAAAATGATAACGTGAATGATGATTTGTTAATGCATAGACTGTTTAACCATCAAACAAGTTTTCAAAGCGAATGATTGGGTAGAAAAATATTATCTACATGTCTTTTTACATTTTAAGCTTTTTGTTTTTATAAAATTTTAAATTTAAAGCAAACTTCATAAGTAGTACAAGGAAATCCTGTATATGGTTTACCCAGATTCATCAATTGTTTACATTTTGCCCTATTTACTTTAGAATTTATTCTATATTCATATTGCTTCTGAAAAATTTGAAAATAAATTGAAGGTATTGTACTCTTTTACCACTAAACATTTAAATTTGTATTTCCTAAACACAAAAATATTGTCCTACATAAACATATTAGTATTATCTACATTAGAAATTTAACATTGATAAAATAAGAGCATTTGATCCATAGTCTATATTCAGTTTTCATCAATTGTGGCAATCATAGGTCCATTTTTAAAATGATTTCTAGCTAGAATTTTATTTCAGCAAATATGAAATCAAATTGTGAAACATAAAATCCTTAAAAGTTATAACCTAACAAGTGATGGTACTGCTCAGGATATAAGCAAGATCAGGCTGTGTCTATAGATGTCCATATAAAAACTTGTATGTATCAATCACTTCCTCCAAAACCTTGGATAACTCGAGTCCTTCTGTGAGCCCAAGCACAGCTGAGTGCCCACACTAACTTTCTCATTATTCTCATGGGCCACTAGCATAGTGAAACTCAATAAATATTTATTAGTTGAATAGAAGAACCAAAGAAAATTTGTTTGGTTCTACCACCAGTAATTTCCACCACCAGTAATGATCTCTTCCTCTTCTCTATACATTCACAGTCTATTGCTCTGTTGATTTTCTAATTATTCTAAAATAACCCATTTAGAAATAGCTATTGAGTGTCTATTATACGTCAGGCTATTGTTTAGGGGTTAGGCCTATAACAGTAAACAAGACAGATAAATGCTCCTGTTCTTGTGGTCTTCGTTCCAGTGAAGGATGAGTTGTGTCTAAGTATGTCTCTTTTTCCTTGGCCTCATTTAAATATTGGCATTTGAATATTTAAAGTTTTGCATCTCATGCTACTTTATGCATCTCTAATTATTTTAATTTTTCTTCAGGGTGTTGATACAGCTTAGTGGTTACAAGTTCAAGGTTTGGGGTCAGATTGCCAGGGTCTGAGTCCTTGCACTGCTGCTTATTATTTATGTAATAGTGAGCAAGTCTTTTTATTGTTGCAAGCTTCCCTGGAATAGCAATAAAAACACTTATATTATAGGTTTAAAGGAGATAATGGTTGCAAAACACTTAGGAGAGTGCCAGGCAAAAAGTGAGTGTTCATTAACCATTGGTTGTTAGAATTCATTATTAACTTTAAAGCCAGGACGTTCCATTTGGACATTCTTTTTCATATCTTATAAAAATTAGAATGGTGCTGAGGTGATAGAGAGGTAACAGTCAATTTCTGATCGGAAAATAACTGACTTATTTGAAAACAGTATAAAATTGTGAAAAGCTTATCTACAAATAATAGTGCCAAATATTTATATGCAACAACAGTTTTACACTTTTCACTGGTATACAAGGGGAAAAAAGCTAATATTAGAATAATTTAAACATTTATTCTAATTTTTTTTGCACTTCATTGAGGTAGCATGCTTCTTTTTTGAAAATAATTATTAGATTAGATTAAATTAATATGTTATTCATACCATTATGAATCAAAACATACAAATTAGGAATTTTCCGTCAATGCTATAAAGAAGTACTTATGTGTAAGATACAAGAATCTAGAAACTACTAATAGATCGTGGTTGGTAATAAATCCCTTAAATTTACAAAGAGCTTGGACTTTGATGAATGGAAGCTCAAGTTCAAATCTTGAGAAACCAAATTAACAATGTCAACATCCATAAAATAGAAACAATAATAACACATACCTCATAAGTTATCATGAGGCTCAGTGAGATACTGTATCTGAAATCCATTTAGTGATAATGAAATATACTGACTTGATTATTGTTAATATTTAGTTTGACATTATGTTCAAAGGTTTAGGATTCAGACTGTTGACACTATTTCATGTCTAAAGGTAATGGAATAAAGATGACAATTAAGTCACTGGGTATGCTGTAAACATAGATATTGTAAGAAAGGATCCTTGTTTCTTTGAACATTAGTTTTAGGTGACATTTCCCCTTCCCTGTAGTTAATAGGAAGGCCAGAATATGCATAAGTGCTAGAGAAGCACGTGCAGCTGACTTTCAGTGAGGGAAACCCTGCCCTCCCAGACTTATTTTTAAGATATTGGATTATATGATTGTATGTGCTGAGAAGTTGCAAGTGCAGACTCTGTGGGGCAGACCAACAGGCTGACAACTCAAACAGGAGTCAGTGTTGCAGTTCCGAGGCAGAATTCCTTCTTCTATGAGAAACTTTCATTTTTGCTCTTAAGGCCTTCAACTTATTGAAGGAGGCTCACACAAACTGTTGAGAATAATCTCCTTTAAATAAAGTCAACTGATTGTAGATTCTCATCACATCAACAAAATGCCCTCACAGCGGCAGGGACACTAGTATTACATAAAATAACTGAGAGCAACAGCCAAGGTCACACCTACTAAATGTGACAGCGCATGTGTGCTAGCACAAGCAGCACGGGGCACTGGCTTTTGTTTATAGTGCACTACAACCCTAGAGAACCACAGATTTTGTTTCCAGTCTTTAGAAAAATTATAAACTTGGCCTATGTTTGTGTTTTTATTTTTTATATTTTATTATATTTTAAAGACAGGTTCTCACTTTGTAGCCAAGGCAGGAGTGCACAGATGTGATCATAGTTCACTGTAGCCTTAAACTCCTGGACACAAGCGATCCTCCTGCTTCCCAAAGTGCTGGGATTACAGGCATGAGCCACTGTGCTTGGCCCTCTGTTTTTATTTTCTACCTTTCTACATCTGCCTTCAGCGCCTTCACTTCCCTCTTGCCTCCTAGTTTTGATGCTGCTGTCATATCCTTGGATATGCAGTGTCCCCTACAATAGCTTATCCCAAACATGCAACCCTTTAGATCTAAACTTTATTCCACACTCATTTTCACGGAAATGTAAGGAGGAAAAGGTAGCATTTATTTTCCTTCAACCATGGCTAGGTTCCTGACTGAATCCCCTACAACAAAACATAGAATAGCAATAGAAAAGTATATACATTTATTCAATATAATTTTACATGATATCTGAGTTTTCAGTAATAAAGACCCAAAGACCAGGGAAAACTGTATTTTTATGGAGAGTCATGCAGAAGTATGATTGAAGGACAGAAGGATTTGATCTAATTATAATAAACTGAGTGTGAGGAGGCAGGAGAGGATTAGCAAGATATATTTGCTAATCTTGAATTTGCTAATTCTTCTTGGCCTCTCTATGTGATATTTCTTTTGTCCAAATGTAAATCAGGATACCTGTAACATGAGGATCTTCAGGGGAGAAAGGAGGGAGAATGTCAGAAAGGGATCTTCCTAGGTGCTGTGGCCTGCTTCAGGAAAGAAAAAGAAGTGGGGAATTTCAGTTTCTATGGCCTGTTTCAGGAGAGAGGGAGGTGGAAGATGGTCCTCAATTAATTTCAACTTAAAATACTCAGAGCGCCAAAGGGCCATGTTTTGGGGTACCATTTCCTAAGGAATGCTAGCGTTTCCTACAGCATTTCAATGGCCTGTTTCAGGAGAGAGGGAGGTGGAAGAAGGTCCTCAATTAATTTCATCTTAAAATACTCAGAACACCAAAAGGCCATGTTTTGGGGTAGCTTTTCCTATACCCCATTAGAAGTTATTTAATTACCATATGATTTATTACTTTATGAATTTGATTAATTGGTTGATATGTTCTTTTTCTATTAAAATTGCGTACTGTAATTGGAACAGCATTGATTTGAGAGACAAATGTCCTAATTTTAGGACATACAAGTGTATGACTTTTACTGATTCATGTAATCTCGTTGAAGCAGACTCAGTTTTCTCATGTGGTGGAAAAAGAACATTCTATGAAGATAAAATCCTTTTTGTTCTCAATAACAAAAAGACTAGAGCCAATCATGCTTTTTTCCTTAATTTTTAAAGATATCATTTTTAGTTTGTTCCCTAAAACTAAACATTTTTTAAAATTTTAGATACTTTTAGATTTGCTTAATATGTTTAATTTGAATGAATATTTCTCTTTCTTACTACTTGATGGTAGAGTAAATCAGATTATAAATTCCTGTAGAATGGTGTTTAAAACAAAGATTCAAAGAGAACTATTAATTACATCTGATTTATTAAAGAATGAATGAAATTCTGCATGATATTATGTCCACAACAAAAGAAGAAGAAGAAAAAAGAAAAAAAAATGAAAAAGTTAAAATCAATATACCACCTAATCTGCGCTAGTTCGATAATTTGTATCTAACTTGGACTGAAAAAGTTAGCATGCCACTTACATTTCTATTACAGTGATGACCTAAAACACTTAAATTCCCTCACATTTCTAGGTTATTCTGGGGATGGGTGATGAATATTTTCCATTCAACTTTCTAATTCTTGTGTTGAGCACTTTGGCATATTGTATTTCAAGAACAAGTATAGGTAATTAATTTCCCATGTCAAGATAGTATTATTATTTTCCCAAGGCTGAATATATGCGCTTCTATATTGATTTCTACTGGGTTCTTATGTATGAGTTTTATCACTAGAAGTAGATGACGAATTCATCAAGGACACTGATTATACACTGTACCTCTTTAACCTTCCCCAGCAACAGCATCCCACAGAGAGCTGGACTCAGAGAGATTTTGGAAATTTCTTGTTTATTTGAGCATATCAGTAGTTTTCTATCACCATACACTTAGAAAATCAAACAACACTAAAATAACTTGAAAAGAGAAAATACTTTTTTATTCATTTTAACAGTTGCAGATGATATGGGTGGTACAGCAACCCAGCTGAGCCCACTATTCAAAATATCTTGGCCAAGCAAAAGAGGCATGCAAACCTCTAAAGACTTATAAAATAATAAAAACGATTACCAATGCTCTGTTTCCTATACATAGGCACATGATACCTACATAAGGATAAACCTAATTTGATTACCTAATGAACAAATAACACATTTGATAAACTAATTAATGTAATTAATTATTAATGTGTGTATTCACATAGACATAGAACCCTATGTACTTGATATCACAGTAGAAATTACATATTGTGTGGATCCAGAAAAAACATTTAACGAAGATGGCAGGTAAACATAGAAATGCTCATTTTCTCTAATTTCTTGTATTGTCTTTCATGTATTTACAAATATGCTAAATCATTGTTATCATGGGCACAGAGATCGACCATTGCTTTTATTCTCTAACTGGTTTTGTTTATAAGTTTGCATTTAACACTGAGTCAGAGCTTTCAGTATTTCTAGCAGAATTCTCTGCTAATCATACTTTTCAAAGAAAAATTACTGGTCTTGATGATAGTACCAAAATGGAACTAAACTGAGTTAAACACATTAAGAATTACATATTTTATCAATGATTTACCCTTCTGGTTAGAGCAAGCTTGCAGATCTCTCTTTACTGGGCTGATATTATGAATGGCCCAGATGCGGGGGGAAAATGGCACGGCTGGCCCTGTGGAATCCCTTATGATACACGAAATAAGAATTCTTCAGGTAAACTTTGTAGTATGTAAACTTTATTGTCCCCATGTCTGACTCAAGCTTACTTGTGCTTAATGCTGGGTAGGGGCTTCATCATCCGTCTTTGAAATATCTTCTCATCCCTGAAATGACAACCATCAGACCCCATGGGGCAACATGTAGGAGAAGCAAGGAAATTGTTGCCCATCAGCTTCAATGATCATGTCTTTGCTTCAGTAGAGAACCAGCATCCTGGGAATGGCTGCCTTGGTCTTCTGATCTGTCAAGAGGATTTGATGGGCAATTGTAGAGACTAATAATCCCTTTGCTTTGTGACAACAAAGTTCTGAGGTGAGCTTTCACAGGCTCAAAGAAGAGTGATTCTTTCCTTTGAATGTCGGGGCTCTCACCCAGGGCAAGGAACCCATATAGGGTTGTAACTTGGAAAAGGCATGGCAAGTATAGGGCAGCCCAGGTTGTCATTTCAGGGATGAGAAGATATTTCAAAGACAGATGATGAAGTACCTACCAGCATTAAGCACAAGTAAGCCTGAGTCAGACATGGGGAGAAATTAGAGCATTTTTGCAGTCAGCAAGACTCTCAGTCAAGCACAGGGTATCCTCTTTGTACAGTTTCTCTTTTCTTCATACTTTTTTTTTTATAGATAATTTCGATCTGCATTGAACTGATGGAGAATTGCTGTTTATCACGTCGACAGTCTTCTCTCTACAAATCAGTCTTCTGGGAGTTGGACTGATTTTACATGAAAGTCCATATGTCCCATATTCAAAGAGAGGATGAAGAATTTAAGAATGCAGTCAGGAATTATCACTATTTGGAAAATGTCCTTGTCCTTGCCTGTTAGTTTATCTTTTGCCAAGGGTTTTCTCAGTGTGGTGCTTGTCCAAGCAAACATGCTTTCAACAACACTCTTCATGGCCAGCTGAGATACTGTCAACAGCATGATTTCAACCTGCAAGTAGACTGTAAGCCCCAGACTGCAAGCTGATTGAAATCTCTCTTCTGAGGTACTGAATGAGAACTCGTCTTTTATTAAATGAGATAACTCTCATTGCGTCATGGTGCAGTCAGACATCATTGGCATAGTAACAGGAGATGAAGATCCTGCTGCACTCCCAGCTCACACTCAACCTGCCATTCATGCAGTTCCATTACATTAAGGCAGCTCAAAGTGTTTCATTTAAAACCTGTTTTATAAACCATACCAATCTGAGTGCAAAGTTTAGGAAAGAAAAGCATAAGGTAAAATTATTCAGCAAATTTACTTTGAAAAGTGCATTTATACTAATGTGCAAACTTTAACATGAAAAGGATGGCATTAAAAGGCTTGATAATGTACCACATCTACAGAAAAATTTAAATATGGTTGCATTCACTAGGGGGCTTCGTTTTTTTTACAGTGTCTTTTTATTGATGACAATGATGTTTTACTCATGTTTAGAGCATGACCTTTTTCATATTGAACACTATCTTGAAAATGCCAAAAGATATTTATTTGTAAATAGATAAGGAACAGACATTTTTTAAGTGTCGAAGAGCAGATTATTTTTACATATACAATGCTTAATAACACATGAACCTGCCACTTTATACTAGATATGTCTTAGTGACCCATGTAACATATTGATTCACCTGGAGGAATTAAAAGATGCAACTTCTGTCCTTCAAAACACTGTAGACACATATTCTTGAAAAATGGGCAGAGAGAAGAGCAGTACAGATGAAAATGCTGAGCTATATGTCATTCAGGTGATATGTGCGATTCTTACAAGTATAAGCTGTAGTAATTAGGGAAACCATAGACTAAATAGAAGACAGTTATTATTTTTAAACAAAAAAGGGAGGAGAGCTCAAAGCGCTGCATGGCAGCAGGGGTGAGCACTGTGGCAGTGGCCAGCTCACTCACTGAGGGGGCAGAGAGGAGTAGTAAACTGGTTGGAGCAAACCTATCACATGGGCTTGAAAGTTAAAAAAATAAAATAAAATAAAATCTATGTGTCAGCCAATCAGGAGACACCACAGGAGGTCAAAGACTCTGCACTGCTTTTCTGTGAGTTGGTGAATCATGCACTCTGGTTATAAATTAGTTTTAAGGATCAATTGATATTTTGTACTTTCTAGGACGCTAGATGTCTTCTTTACTCATCCCTAACCATTCACTCATCATTTGCTGCATTCAGCTGCCCGAGACCCTGGTAGTCCACCAACCTAACTGGTTTCCAAGGGACTACAGATCTCCTGGAGCATTTGAAGTTGAGACCTTCAATGGGGCCTCTGATGGTGTCTTCAGTACTCCCTACTCCAAGGAAAAGAACTACCTTTGTTTTTCATTCATTTGCATGTTAGTAAAACAAAGCTAAATCTTTGGAGCAGAAGCCTGTCATTTTGATCTGCTTGTATCCTAGGAAGCTTTGCTGTATCACACATACCACTCACTCTTAGACACAGCCGAATGAGGGAGGAAATTGCTCCACAGTCACTACTGCTTTTGCTCACAAGGATGCAGTGTGTTATTGAAAGCTAACTGTCTATTAACACAGAAGACTCCACTGGCTTTATGCTCTTAATATGCCTAAGGGCTGAACTGTTTCAGGGTCTTAATTTACCCGACAGTGAACCACGTTATTAAGGGTACATCACTTAGCTTCTATAAAATATAATAACAAAAGACTAAACATTGGCTAATTAATAAATAAACCTAGTTGTTCAGCAAATATACACCAAAATGTCCCCTATTACCCATGTTTCACACTCGGGATACTGATATAACAGTGATAGATATACTTATCCCTCTTTGGAGCTTCCAATTTAGTAAATTGGGAATCTGGAGGTTGAGAAAAATTTCACTGAGCTGGGAAGATAGAGGAACAGAAGAATGCAGGCTAACAACATGAAAGATCAGGCTGCCTTAAAAAGATGTAGACTATATTTTTCTCTATGTGAAAGGAAAAGTGGCAGAATCTGAATTTTGTTGTCTATGATTATTTCCTTTTCTCTAATACAAGCCCTTGCCATACCTTACAGAATCTGCTAAAATTCTAGCACTATTTGTCCGTTATAATTTCCCAGACTAGATAGACATACTACTCTTAGAAACTCCAGTTGTTGATCTGGCACCATAGCAATCTCATCAGGCTATTGTTTAGGAACAGTGAGTTGCAAAGATCAGGAAGAAAGCAGAGGGGAAGAAAGAAAAAGAATCGAAGGAATGAAGGAAGGAAAGAAGGAAGGGAGGGAGGGAAGGAGGAAGGAATAAAAAATAAAGAGAAGAATGAATGAAAGAAATAAAGAGAAAGAAAAAGAAAAAAAAGAAAAGAAAGAAAGAAGGAGAAAGAAAGAAAGGAAGACAGGAAGAAAGAAAGAGGAGGGGGAGGGACAGAGGAAGGAAGGAAGGAAAGAAGGAAGGAGGGAAGAGATGAGAAAAGGAAAGAAAAAAGAAAAGAAAAGAAGGGGGCTGAAGAAAAACTGGTTAAAATTCTGGTATTCATGTTTATTTCCTTACTGTTATAAACTCATACTAATATGTTCTTTCTCTTTGATTTTATTGTACTTTGTATCAGTTCTGCAAAACATGGCACTTTGTTTTATTTGGTCATACAGTTATGACTATGGTTGTTAAAAGTAGAAATTGATTTGAATTAAATTAAGCGATACACTAATACTAACAATAATTAGAGCAATTTATTGTAATTTGCAAGATTGGAAAACAGAACAAAAAGGCAAAAATTATAGCCAGGTCCAGGAGAATAACAGCAAAAAATGCAAAGCTATCATCGCTCTTTTTCTGATATTTGTCTCTCTCTGCCTGTCCCTGCAATATTCCAGTCTCTCTGCCCAGAAGCTCTTTGTGGCAGGTTAGGTTTCCGGGACATGCAGGCTAAAATAGAGTTGGGATACAAGATATTTATCAGGAATCACCTACAAAGGAAATGGGGAGAAAACAGGATTGGGCAGATGAAAAATGTTGAATTGTGAGCCATGCTCAACAGGGCCTTATCCACCTTAGCTGGGAGATGTGGAGCCAGATCATCCATAAGGGTTGTCCCCCAGCAGGCACCTTCATACTCCCTCCTCACTGAGGCACAGGGTTCGGGCTTTCCCCAGAAGTGGAAAGAACATAACTTCAAGAAAAGATGGCTCTTGCTTAATGGAGATGGAGCTAAGGCTGATCCAGAAAGGTTAACAGGAGACTCTCAGCTGACCACACTCCGCAGGTGGCAGTAAGTCTTTCCTCAAAAAAAGAGCTGGGTGGAGCATCTCCATGTCTGCCACACTCTGATTTTCTTGTCCTCATGGATGTATGTTTATTCCACAGCTGCTGATTTTATTCACATGCTGTCTAGTTACTCAACTGTAAATTTAACAGACAGAAATCGTCCTTTACATTGTGTATTCCCCACAATAGAGCACTTAGAAACTATACACTGTCATTACACAAAGAGTGTTACACTCAGGAAGCCCTGAAGAAATTCTCGATTGGTTTCTGAGTAGGACAAACTTAGTTACTACTAGAATACCTTTTTTCTTTTTTTTTTTTCAGTTTCACTGGACAGACAAAAAGGATTCAAGTGAGAAAACACAATCAAACAGGATACTAACGAATTTGGTGGAAATTATTTTTCTAGAGAACTTCAAGGGGAAAGGATAGTAATGGTTTTTTATTAAGAACTAAAAACATCTATAAGATTTTGTATTGGCAACTTCAGTTTTTGCCTTAGTTCTATGGGTTAGATGGATGACATTGTTCAAAGTGATACAGGGCAGGTGAGTCCCCAAATTGGTGCTTAGCCCAGGAGGGTTCTTGGCTTCACCCAGGAAAGGATTCAGGCATGCGCCAGTGGTGTTAGACAGCAACTTTTGTTGAAGTGGCAGTGCACAGCAGCAGCAGAGGCACTGCTCCTTGTGAAACAGAGCTACCCCATAGGCACTGTACCCAGAGAAGCAACTCGGGGGCAATTGTGCAGTTGTATTTATACTTACTTTTAATCACATGGCAGATTACAAAGAAATTTCTAGAAAAAGGGTGGTACTCCTAAGTCACTGCCATGGAAAGGGGTGTTGCAATGGCAAACCAACATGGCACAGGTGAACATGTCTTATAGAGAGGTTCTTTTTTTCTCTTCCCTGTTTCAGCTAGTCTTCATTCTGCCCTGGAGTCCAAGCCTCACCTCCAGAAATGAGTCTGACCTTGTACCCCAAAGGCACTTGGAAACTTTGGGCTTGTTTATTTTTTTTAATCTGTTAAACATTGGTAGCAATAAGATGTCACTTTTATTGTAATATTTCACGAAATCTATAACAGCATAGATAGTGACATGCTGGGTGTTTCAGTCATCTATTGCTGAAAATTAGATGTTCGGCTCAAACATTATTTGTGTATGTTTCTTCTAGTTTAGGACTTTTCTAATCCTGAAGATGGAGGCTAATGTGATAAATGAATAAAAAAGAAAAAGTCAAACAACATTGAGAAGATAAGTTGAAACGAATCATTTATGGCTTGCATAGATAACTACAGGAAACACATTTTTTGAAGGTTTAGGTCTTAGAATGGAAAACTTGAGTTTCAATTTATCTTCTTCCCCTGATATCCACAGCTCAGTGGCTGTGGATAGGTCACTTAAACCCTGTGAATCATTTCCCTCACCTTTTATAAGTGGTATGAATAATATCTAACGTATGTACCATACCTCAAGGCAATGTTGTAAAGTTATCATGAGATTACACTGTGTGTGTGTATGTGTGTATAAGCACTTTGTAAATTCTAGAGATTAATGCAAATATTACTAATTTGTTTATAATTCGTTCAGTTCTAGGTGGATAATGGATTTGCTATTTTAAATAATTTAAACCATTAATAGCTAAGTGTGAATTTATAAGACCACTTTTAACAATGACATAGAAACCTGGGATAATTTGAGGCCTTGGACAATTGAGCAAGAGGTAGGGATACTGGAAGCTTGTAAAGGTATAGAAAGTAGACCTAGGGTGGAAAGGATTACCTTCTGATCTCCAATCTTTCTGAGATCTGTCCATGATTTTGCATATTCTCTCTATCCCAAGTCTGTCATTTAGTACTTTATCCTGATAGAGACTTTTTTACTTCTTAAGACAAAATGCAATTCATAAGAGAAATGAAGTAAAATTTATCCCTGAAAAAAATAAAGCAAGCTATAAAATGAATGCCTTCTTCAAAGCATAAAGATCACTGAAGCCGACCCTTTCAATTAGAGCTCATTCCAAGCATCCACGATATTTTCATCTTCTTCTCAGTCATCAGGATTTTTCATGAAGCAGGTATAAACTCCGTAATGAATCAGTAGTTCTGTGACTAATGGAAGAGTTGTAAAATCATTTTAATTACTAAAGTTTATAAATAGTAAATCATACAATAATGGTAAATGATAATGTTTATAATCTCCTCATCCTCACCCTATGCTGACCAACTTTGTTTCATGATAACAGAGCTTTGTGTAAATATATAATTGGCATAAATAAACACAGATGAGCTTGCCTTTTCAATCCTTTATAAAACAAAGTTTAGTTTTGTGAAGTAAATGAATGGTTTGTGGTTTATGATCTTGGATAATCATCTTTTAGGATTTTTAGAAATGGAGTATATATCTGTTTCTACTGATATACAATCACTTAAAGTTAATGATAATATTTGAACTTATCTGGTTCAACCTCTTTCATTTTCCTGAGGATAAATCTGAAACAATGGAAAGTAAGACGGCTTGCCCAAAGCTCACAGCTCTTTATTAGCAAAGCCTGAACTGGGTTCAAGCTTCTGTTACCAAGACCGGTACAAAGACATAACCACCTTTGCCTTCCATGCCCTGATATGAGCAATCATATCCAAATGGTTCTGGATTCACTTACATTTACTCTTATATCCATTAGAGAGCATCTTCTCTGTGTATTCAACAGGGAAGAATGTTCATATGGGTGTGTGTGACTCTAAGAAACACGATAGAGTCATAGACTGCAAGAATTGTAGTAAAAAGAGGCCATAGAAATCACTTATTTCATGTGTGACTCCACAAAGTGGTCATATAATCCCTGATGAAGCCTCTCAAAAGACAGACGTTTATTGTTTTATTTCCCAAGGTAAGACAGTTTTAAATGTTAGTTGTTCATCTGTTCAAAACCATAATATTATGGCTGAAATATAAAGATATTTGAAGCAGCCATTTTTCTGCCTACCTGCTCTCCCTTCCAGGTACACCTAAAACTTAAGGCCTTGTGCTGACACATCACTGTATCTACTAAGTCTTTAATCTCAAAACTAATTAGGTATCTCATTCATTCCAGAACATTTGAGACTTTAAAAATTTACAATGTCAGAGAACAAAAAAATTAAAATTATAAAATGGTACAACCAAAATGAATTCACATTCTAGTGAAGGGAAAAGTTAGTTTAGTAAATACTTGCAAAATTCTTACTTAACCATGGTGTAAGTTATGCACAAATAGTTTAGAAAATGTACCTAGAAAATCAGGAGAGGTAGGAGTTTTCAAGAAGCATGGACATTGTTACACTTGCAGAATTAACTCAAGGACCAGAAGCAGAAGTGATATTAAAGATCACTTCCATTTGCTAATCTTAAAGTGGGAGAAATGAAGGCTTAGAGAAGTGACATTCCCAAATTTCTATAATTTCTTTGTGGCAGAACTGAAGGGAGGCTTTGATGAGAAACTGGGATTTTAATATACTCATATGCTACTGAGTTTGAAGAGCAGCAAGGGGTGGGAGAATGTTTCAGACCAAGGGGACTACCAGCGTGACGCCTGGAGACAAGACTCCCCAAGATGTCACTGTCACACTGAGAAGGTAAGCCTCGTGAGGTCATGTAGCACCACGAAAGGATAAGACTGAGATAAATGACTACAAGTAAAAATAAGATTGAAAAATCTCAGTGCTTCCCGTTTTACCCATTTTCAACCTCTACCATCAGAAAAATCTTCTCTCTGCATATCCTCATTTATTTGCCAGCATCAATTAGATGGAATTATACAAATGGATGTAATTGCTTTTTATTTATTATTCCTCAATCAAATGGCTCCTTAGATTCACGTGACAGTGTTCCTAATACATACCATGTAAAGAATAGGCGAGTAGACTTCTTGTTATTACTTTCTTAATTTTTATTATCTTGAAGCAGGAAAAGCTGGACAAGATATCACAGAAAATTCATCATCTCTTCCTTCAGCCCCTTTATTTGTTTTCCTTTGGTTTTTATCCACTTACTTTTTTACCCACTGACATAGCAGAACTATCATTCACATCTCATAGCCATCTCTTCTGCAGGCCTTTTTTCTTACGCACTTGCTCTGATATAGACAGGAGCTTCAGAGGCTAGCATCTAAGAAGGGAGGCCCGTGTGTCCCACCTCTATAGGCTTCCTGTGCATATTGTGTGACTGATATTCAGGAGAAAGTAAATAAATGCTACCCTCTGCTGTTTTTCATTTGTAAATAAGAAAGTCAACTCAGGAGGAATAAAGGTGAAATCCTGTCTGCTTAAAAGCAAAATAGCTATGTGAAGCCTTAAAAGCCTGTAATTTACTCAGGAGCTGAAACATATGTACTCTCAAAATAAGCAAAACAAAGAAATAACCTATTTAAAAGCCATGTGGATTACAGTCTTTTAGCTGTAAATCATACCTTCCATTAAGCTGGGAAGAAACCACTTCGACATGTTTTACAGATAAAAAACAAATGTGTGCTTACGAGTCCCTTGGAAGCTTTGAGGCACTTGTGGCCCAGAATCTATCATGAGGAAGAGCAGGTTTCTTCACAGAAATTAGGGGTGTCTGTTTTTGAGCAGACAATTACATAGTTAAACACAGAGAAAGACATTGGTTCCAGATGGGGGTGTTTTAAATCTGAACCAATTTTTCTCATGGCAAGATGAGAGATTTTTCAAGTAACATTCCGAAATAAGGAATTTGGATACTGAAATACCTTGGACACAAAAATTGTCTTTCAGATTGTTTCTCTATTCTTTAGAACCACTGCCCCAACTGCAACACACACATACGTGCACGCGCGCGCACACATACACTCACACACTCATACACACACACACACCTGCAACCACATACAACCAAAAGAAGATAACACAACTATGGATATTGAACAGTAAATTCCTGAGCTTCTTCCCTTCTTCCCCACAAATGTCTAATATTAAACACGGATAGTTATGAGTCTTCTAAGGACATTCTAAAATGATCCTCACTAAAACTTGGAAATCAAAGTCTTTAAAATTAATTTATTGGTTAAGCCAGGCTCTCACCATATGCCATATTTCTTACTCTAGAAGAGTTTACAGGCTGTAAGAGGAGACAGACGGGTAAACAACTTGCACTGAAGAAAACAGCAGAGTTGCAAATGCTTTAACGGGGCTTTATTCCGGAAGCCGTAGACATAAGGTGAGAGGGAGCCCCTCAGGGAGACCTCCTCCCTTTCCTCATTAGAGCCTCGCCACCCACATCCCCAACATCACCACTTTCGGAGTCTCAAAGTCTGCTTTCTGATCTGTTTACGCTGAGAGATAACTGTTGAGAAGGACGGGGGTGGAGAAAGGCTGAAAAACAAACTGTAGGAGTATAGTTTCAGGCATAACGCGATGGATAGAGCATGCCTGTGCATGGGTGTGATGATGGGAGGAAGCAGGCGTCAGGTCCTTGTCTAGAATCCTTTAACAGTTCATGCCAATGTGTAAAGCTGGTCCTGGAAGCACATATCCTGTGGCTATTTCTACTTTGGGGCAAGCACTAATTACTGTGTAACCCTCACATGTAGATACAAAACCCAGCTCCTTGTCACATTCCTCTTCACTGAACGATTTATGAATGTGCAGAAAATACTCCCCATACACTCAAGAATATATCATATCTATTGTTACCCGCTATTTACTGTTTTATTTCTCATCTACTGATTCAGCCTCTTCTTGCTGTATAGCTCCATGTCTTATTGGTTTTCTGTTATTTCAGAAGTAGTGGTTCTTTCTGTAGCTTATCCTTTGATTGGAAGTTATTTAATTAGGATCTACGAAAGATGTAGAACAAATTGACAACCTATTCAGATACAGTAACTTCAATTTGCAAACCAAAACATGGGGACTAGCAAAGAAAATTCTTCCAATAAATGATGTATTTATATGAAAATTCTTACACTTTTATAAAATTAAATTCACATTTACTCATATACTTACATTATAAAATAATCACTAAAATGAGTAAACCAATTGCATGGTTTACTGTGCTTTTTGATACAGATGTTGAAAACTCAGTCTGCAAAATAAATATTTTAAGATAAATGATTTATTTTTATTCTAGTTATGATATTTAAATTTTCAGGGAATGTCTATAGTGTACGAGAAAAATAGGTAAGGATATTTGAAACCAGCATAAATAAAAAGCTAGCTTACTTTCACTTTCTCTAAGGGAAGGAGGTAAGCAGAGTTGCAATAATTTCAGCAGTAAATTGCAACCATCTTAACTGTTTTGCTTTGCTTTGATTTTGATGTTACCTTTCTTTTGGTTACCAAATAAAACTGTTTTGTGTTACTGCTGGTACCAAACAGATGTCTGTTCAATTAAACAATTACCTCAAAATGTTTTGAAAAGCTAATCATAATATCTTTGTTTCCTTTGGATTTTTACACTGGTTTATTTTGTCTTTAATACTTCATAGGTGGCTTTTGATATGCAATTACTTTGCATATTCTTAATGACTAGCTTGCAGAATTGGGAGAAGTATAGGGAGATGAGGAACTGTAGGTTGAGTTTCATGACGCAGAAGTCAAGCAAGACTTGTTGGAACAATCGTGATCATATTGTGAGACCTCTTTGAGTGCTACTGGAGTGCAGCACTCATTGCAACCCTATGGATCAATTTTTTCCCACATCCTTGCTTCTCCCAAGCACACACGCTTTCTTCCCTGTCCCTTATACAATAGAGAAGTGTAAATTAAGCAGCCTGACTTCTTAGGACACGTATCAGTCCATCTCCTCAAATTTGAACTTTCTTGTGTTAAATTAATAGATACTGTTCTGTACTTCATAACCTAGTGTACACAAATCTCTAGATGGAGAATGAATACAATTAAAAAATATTGATAAAGGTTTAGCATTTCTCAACTTATTGGAGTCATATATGAGTATCCTGAATTTAAAAATAAAATCTGTTGAACAACAGGGAAAGGACGATATTTTGAATAAATGGTTCTGAGTCAGTTGGTTAGCCATTTATCCAAATAAATGAACGTTGATCATCTACTCACATCGTATACAAAAATTAATTCAAAATGAAATATAGAACAAAATTTGAGAATTAAAACTCTAAAATTCCTAGGGGAAAAAAAAGGAGAAAATCTTAGCGATGTTAAATTTGGTAAAGATTTATTAGCTTACGAAAATGAAAAACCAAGCCATAGATTTGGAGAAAATATTTATGAAATGTATAACTGACACAGGAATTTTGTACAGAATATATAAATAACTTTTACAACTCAATAATATGAAAGCAAACAACCCAATAAACAAGCAGGCAAAATATTTGAGTATACACTTTCCAAAGAAGACATATAGGTGGCAAAAATACACGTGAAAAGATATTCAACATCATTCATTATTAGGGAGATGTTAATTAAAACCACAATGGGATATATTACTTTCCCATTAGAATGAAAAAATAAAAAACACTGATGATACTAAGTATTGGCAAGAGTGTGGAGCAACCACAACATTTCCACACTGCTGGCGAGAGTTTAAAATAATCCAGCCACCTCGGAAATATTTTACCTGCAATATGGCTCATCCATTTCATTCCTAGGAATTTGTCTAAGAGAAATGAAAGGATATGTCCAAACTAAGATTTGCACAAGAATATTCACAACATCTCTACATATTTGTAATATCCTGAAACCAGAAGCAACCTAATTGTTCATTAACAGGTAAATAGATAAACAAATTATGATAAAACCACACAATACAATACTACTCAATAATAACAAGAAATGAAACAGTGACGCATATAGTGATGGGCTGGATTTGTCTAGAACTAGCTCACAAGATGTGATCATATGCATTTCTTTCCTACTGTGAGTTCAGAGACAACATGTTTGTAGCTTAAAATCCATCATGATGGGAATCTGCACCATGAAAATCAATAAATGCTACAGATGGCTTACACCCACCCCTACCAACAATGCCACCAGAGAGCTGGTGGTTAAATATTTATCATCATGCCCCTGGATGCATGAACAAAAAATGAATCTAAAAGTCATTATGATAGATGAAAAAAGCCAGTCCACAGAAAGTATGATTCTATCTGTATAAAATTTTAGAGAATGCAAACTAATCTATAGTTCCAGAAAGCGTAGAACTGATTGGCTTGGGACTGGGGAGGAAATGGATTATAAAGAGGTGTGAGGAAACTTTTGCAGTCAATGCATCTATTTATTATTTTAATGGGGATAATGTCTCATAGGTGTACACGTGTATCAAACTTATCAAATTGTATACTTTATGGTTGTGCAATTTATTGAATATTAATTATACATCAATAAAGATTAAAAATTCCATCAGAGCACCAAATTTTCAACTTCCTTTTACCAAATTAGATGTTGTTGTCCTCCTCAATATTTTTGGTTAACTATATATTTTCTCCTGGGATTTCTGTGTCCATATATAAAAAAATATATAAATAATATATATACACACATACACACATATATATGTATGTATGTATATATTCCCTACGTGTCCATGTAAAGTCTTCTGTACAATCTTGTTTCATGAAAGCAGTGAAAAGTCGTTCTTACTTCTTTGGACCTCCATAGCCCTGCTGGACAGCCTGTACTCTGTCTTTCATGACCTTAATTTATTCAGTCTTGCATCATTTATTACTTTAGCTTATTGCATAAATATGATAAGCATGATGCTACTGGAAGAATAATCAGAAGTCATTCTACAGAATGAATTTGTGTGAAAAGAATTTGGAGACTGGGCATGGTGGCTCACACCAGTAATGCCAACAATTTGGGTGGCTGAAGCAGTAGGATGTCTTGAGCCCAGGAGTTTGAGACTAGCCTGTAAAGCATAGGGAGATGCTGTCTGTACAAAATAAAATAAAAATAAAAATAAAAATAAATCAGCCAAGTGTGGTGATATGCACATGTGGTCCCAGCTACTCAGGAGGCTGAGGTGAGATGACTGCGTGAGCCTGGGAGATTGAGGCTGCGGTGAGCTGTGATTGCATCACT
Organism: Macaca nemestrina; assembly: GCF_043159975.1. Classification (NCBI taxonomy): domain Eukaryota; kingdom Metazoa; phylum Chordata; class Mammalia; order Primates; family Cercopithecidae; genus Macaca; species Macaca nemestrina. The sequence goes on from NC_092143.1 coordinate 48,559,356, forward strand.
GCACTCCAGTCTAGGTCACAGAGAGACATCATATCCCAAAAAAAAAAAAAAAAAAAAAAAAAAAAAAAAAAATCAAACAAACAAACAAAAAGAATTTGGATTATTATCTCTATCAAAAGGGTCAGAGGGTAAAAGACAGTTATTCTCCAGATGTGACTCTTGAAGAAAAACAACAAATAGTCTTACATGATTGAATTCTCCAGAGCAAAGAAATGTTTCTGCTTGGTAGGATAACAGAAAATTAAATTCTTCTGGGAAATAACTGGTTTTCTAGAGTTTGAACAACAATGCACATTCTCATGGGAACATGTCAACATTGAGTAGTTTCAGCAAAAACTGGATATACAGTCCATCCTTAGTTTTTGCTTCTATTTTTCTACAAATACACCAGGCTGTCCTATATAAAGTAAACCATGTAATTTTAAAACTGTGGATGTGTCAGTCAACACGGTGTTTCTTCAAATGGGGAAAATGAATGTCTAATTCTTGTAAAGCACATGAATGATCTGAAGACAGATAAAAAAAGGACATTTATAAATGATAGATTGAGGATATGAAATGGAGTTTCTAAGAAGTTGAAAAAGACTCCCATCAGCCATACCTAACTCCACATGTTCATGGGGAAAGATGAAGCAAATAAAAATATTGCCAAAATAAGATGACTGGCTACTTCTTAACACCCCAAACTCTTGATTCTTTAGTAAACCAATTTGTCTCCAAACTTATTTTTTAAACTATTAAGCAGGACTAAAACATGGAAATGTTCACTCTGAAATTATCTATTTTATTTTGCCTCTGTAGATCATTCAACCCATCACTTATTTTAAATAGTTGCAATGACTTTTTACATTAAATCTAATAGATATGTATATATACCCACCATTTATATACACACTCACATATACAGTTATAAGTAGTCAGATTCCCAGAGAAAACATAAAAAAAAATCACTTCTCTGATACTGAGTGTAATTTAATACATGAAACTTTACTAAAAATCAATTTTTAATTTTATTTTAGGATGTTTGATTCTCTTTCCAAATAGTTTTACCAAGGCCAGGGCAAGCAAGTAGAGAGGTGGTGAGAATAAATGAAATTAGTCAATCTAAATATTTATTGAATGACTCCCAGTATTCCTGATGTCATATCTATGTGGAGTCTATTCATATACCGAACCTTATTTTAAAGCTATTGGAAAAAGTATAAAGTAACTTTGCCACATTGTCTTGATATAAATTGTCTTAAAAGTAGCTTCTTATTCTATGATAGAGTATAGTAAAATTTTTTCATTGTATTTATACTTGTGTTTTCTCATAGAAAATATTTGATTCTTTTTGAACATAGAATATGGAGACAGAGTGAATTGAAGTCCAATGTGGGACTGAGTTTGAGCTTAGTCTAGATATACCTGAAGTGATGGACTAACAGAGTGGAGAGTAGTGTGGCTGAAAAGTGCTCCGACAAAAAGAGGAAAATCGTGGATCAGGTCAGTTTCACCGCAGGTATTTAGTGCTTCTCATTCTGAGAACTGTTCTGGGCCCTGGGAATCCAGAGATAAATGAGACACAGTTTCTCCCTGAAAGAAGATGAGGAGAAAGAAGATGTTAATCCATAATGTTTATTAAAGGCTAGCAATGACGGATGTTGGCCCAAGTTTTCAATTCAAGAAAGATTTTTTAAGAAAAAATTATGTGTGTGTTGACTCTTCAAATATGACCAAAGTTATTCAACCAAAGAAAAGCAAGAACATTGTTCTAAGAAGATAGAATAATATCACAAAAATTGAAAACATGGAAGAAGATTATAGGAGTAGTTTGATGGTATTTAAATATAAAGTGCATGGTAGATATGATAGAGGAAATAGGTCACAATATATCTTAATATAAGCAGTTTTGTTTTCTCTGATAAGACCCATCAGGACTTATAGGGCAGAAATATGAATGGCTTTAGATCTATATATAATACTGTGCATTATCAAGTCCCTGTGAAGCAAACCAGGAAAGCTCAACTGAAGCATATGTTTTTGTGTTGGATATAGGTTGAAATGCCATTGTCAGATGAGATTGCAGACTAGTTGATCAAAGGGCCTGAGGACAGGTCTCAGAATCGGGGTATATTATTACCATTTTAATCACCTGCTAGTCACCCACTTAGTGAGAGTGCGAGTCCTGGCTACGGGGATGGCCAAATGTATGACATCTGTTACTGAACAGATAAGATAGACAACAGTTTATTGGTCACATACACTCACAACCCAGGGGAGGAAGACACTATATAAGCCACACAGGAGTAGCACCTGGGAACAGAGTGAACAACCATGGGCTGTGGGGAAAAGATATTGTATTGTCTAGAGGGTGAGATGACTGGTGATTCTCACAGGAGTACATGCTTATCTTGTTTGAATAATTCTGTGGGGTAGCAGAGAACTGAAACCCACTCTTCAGAGATGAGCCAGAACTGTGCTGATCACTTGACAAAGAGGGTTATTTGGCTAGGGGACTTTATCCAGGGGGACAGAGACAGGGAGAACTTGGGGTTAGGTCATCCAAGGCTTTCTCAGATTTCGCTGACAAGGCTGCACATAATATTGTAGATTTTAGACCTTACCCCACAGTTATGTTTCCCTAACAGTGAAGATCACAATCATCTCTTACATTTATTGGCCATTTTCCATGTGTCAGGCACCTGTTCTAAGGGTTTCACAAATGCTATTTCTTTTAATTCTCATAAAACTTTTTGAACTAGAAACCATAAGTGTCTTCATTTTAAATACAAGAAAAATGAGGCATACTAAGGTTATTCAATTTGCTCAATTCACAGTTAGCAGATCTTAGAACCAGGATTTGAACAACATATTATTTAATGCCAGTGTCTTCAGAATACAGGTGATGCATCATAATTGAAAACAATCATTACTCAATGATTAATGTTTCAATTATATCTAGCACAGATATGTTATGAACTAAAACACCAAATATGCTCTAATTCTTAGGATAAATTCAATTTTTTTTTTTTTTCCTACAGGAGTCGCTTTGGATTTTGATTCTAAATCCTCCTCTTTATACATTCACTACCCCCTGCCTTTAGTGATACTTCACTGGAAATACGTAGAAGTACTTGTAGTAGAAAAATGTCTGTGAATCATTTTAGCACATTTTACCAAGAGTAAAACCTAGCATAAATATTTTCATTATTGTTGACTATAGCTTCTTCACCTGTCAAATAAAGAGTGGATTAATTGACCTCTGAAAACACAGACAGGGCTCAAGCCCCTCACTTATGAAGAAGGCAAACCCTTTCCCTCACAGAGCTTATGTTCTGGTTATTAAAGACAATACATAGGTAAAAAGTAATATAATTTCAGATAGTTATAAATGCTACAAAGAAAATTCATAATGAGGCCAGGAATGGTGGCTCACACCTGTAATCCCAGCACTTTGAGAGGCCAAGACTGGCAGATCATTTCAGGTTAGGAGTTTGAGACCAGTCTGGGCAACCTGGTGAAACCCCATCTTTACTAAAAATACTGGGCAGGGTAGCCCACACCTGTAATCCCAGCTACACAGGAATCTGAGGCATGAGAATTGCTTGAACCTCAGGTGGGCAGAGGTTGCAATGAGCTGAGTTCATACCACTGCACTCCAGTCTGAGTGACAGAGTGAGACACTGTCTCAAAAAACAAACAAACAAAAAAAAAAAAGTAAGAGAAAAGAAAAAAAAGAAAACTAATAATGATAAAAGGCCAACTACAGGGGAAGACAATTTCAAACAGAGGAAAGAAGAAAAAGTACATGATGCATGCCTGAACTGCAAGAAGACCAGTGGGATTGGATCAGAGTGAGCAATATAAAAAACAGGCTCTAGGGAGGCAAGCAGGCACCAGACCAGGCAGACAAGAGACAACTTTCAAACTTATTCCTTGATTCTTTCTAGTAGATCCTTTTTTTTTTTGGGAAATATAATATATACAAAAAAAGTAAGAAAAATATGAAATTATATAAACTGAGGAGTTCAGTGCATAAATAAGCTAATTTTTGTGATGTGCATGCTACATCATCCAAGATGGAGTCAGATTCTACTTGGTGGAAGTGTGACACCAGTCACTACACATTGATATAGCACAATGTGTGCATTAAAACAAACAGGCAGACAAAGCATCAACATCAAGAAAGATAATATGTGACATATTTCCGTCATTTGGGGAACTTATTGCACATTGGTTAGGGAATAAATGAGACATGAGAGAGAGAAGAGAGTGAAGACTACTCGATCAGTAGGAGACTAATATATTAAAGGAAGAACAAATATGGGTGGAAGAATGAAGTTAATCATAAGATTGATGGGGACTTATAAATGTGGTAGACATTTAAACATATTTTATTCAGAGGGTATCAATAGGAAGAGAGAAATGGAAGCTTCCAAAGAGATAGGGTAGTCAATAGAAAAATGTCTATATTTTAGTCTAGGTGAACAAGAACAACAACAAAAAAATAAATGAACAAAAGTCTAAAGGGGATTTTACATGAATAACAGAGGTGTGGCAAGGGATCTGAAATATTGAGTAGACAGCAGAGGCACTGGTGTGGAAGTGAGAGTGTGAGTGTAGGAACAATAAAGCCTAAGTGCAAATATTAGAAGACTAAAGGCTAAGACTTGGGAGAAAAATGAGTTATCAGCAGGGTGTGCTGTTATTTTCTAGGAGTTGAACAGGATTACTTTTTTTCTTATCCTACATTACAACTGTTGTATGAATCATTTCCTGTCACTGCTGTGGTACACACTTGCCTCCTGTTGTACTATGCCTGTCAGCCTTTGGACGGGCATCCTCTTCAGACTGTAAAAGATCTGGGGCTAAATATGAAAATAGAAATCTGGATTAAAAGAGAGGATGACTTGATTCCATATCTTTTAAGTCTGAGCAAGAGTGATAACAGCCACTGCTCTCATGGAATCGATTTATTTTTTTCCAAAGCCATCACACCATGAAATTGGGTTCAGAAACAGGAAAGTCAAGAGCAAAGCTCCTCAGAGTGTGGTCTGTGGGTCTACATCAGTTCAGGAACTGTTTGATACCAATTGGCAATGAACAATGGAAATGAGAGTGAGCAGTAATATTTGGATCAATTTTTAAGATTAAATTTGTTACTATTAAATATAGTAATTCAAAATGGATGCTTGATTTCCTTTTGTAGGTCTGTTATCTTTGCATTTCATTTTTCTATATTGATTTTTATTGCACTTTTCATAACTAGCCATCATGACAGATTGAGAATATAAATAAACTGGTCCTTCACCATGGATTAGGTGGTTTAAGAAGCATTAGCTTTTCACCAGTATCAAGCAGCTTTTTTGTAAGAAGCAGACTCTGCATTTCAGGATTGTAGAGCTTACATCTTGGTTAGCTCTCCCACACTTTCTGAAATACAAGCCCTCCATGTAATGTCATGGACTCTCCATTTACACTCCTAGGCTGTTGTGATGGTTAATACTAAGTGTTAACTTGATTGGATTGAAGGATGCAAAGGATTGATCCTGGGTGTGTCTGTGAGGGTGTTGCCAAAGAAGATTAACATTTGAGTCAGTAGACTGTGAAAGGCAGACCCACCCTTAATCTGGGTGGCCACCATCTAATCAGCTGCCAGTGTGGCTAGAATATAAAGCAGGCAGAAAAATGTGAAAAGACTAGACTGTCCTAGCCTCCCAGCCTAACATCTTTCTCTTGTGCTGGATGCTTCCTGCCTTTGAACATCGGACTCCAAGCTCTTCGGTTTTGGGACTCTGACTGGCTTTTCTTTCTCCTCAGCTTGCAGATGGCCTATTGTGGGCCCTTTAATAAACTCCCCTTTACACACACACACAGACACACACACACACACACACACACACACACACACACACACACACATATATATAGGATATATATATAGTGTGGATATATATATGTTTACTACTAGATCTGTTCCTCTAGAGAATCCTGACTAATACAGATTTTGGTGCCAGGAGTGGTTCTATAGAAACAGAATATTAAGGATGGAGTTCTTTCATTGCCTTTTGAATTTCTGGAGTTGGCTGATTAATATGATTAAACCCCAAAATGCTAAGGAATCTACTTTCAATAGTATGAAGAACACTGATAATCCTTGGTGTGAACTGTTTACAGTGTTATGCAAAATAAATGAATTTAACACTCCTAATTCACTGCTCATGAGAGGCAAGGAGTTTAGTGATTCTATACATAATACCTTTGACCATATGTGGAGAACCAAGGAACATAATGAAGCTGGTTGGTTGTTCCTAAGTTCAGTGGACAAAGTGATGAAAGAAAATGATGAACTCAAGGATTCTATTTCCCAGCTTCAGAAGTGGATATTGAGCCTCAAATCTACTAAGATTGCCCTGAGTGAGAGTCTTATCTTCTGTAAAGAAAGAGTTGAAATTGTGGAAAAACAGCCACAAGCTCTTATCACGTGAGCGGCTGACCTGCAATGAAAGGTGCATGCACAGCCTTGTCAGGTGTCTACTGTTAAAGTGAGGTTGTTGATTGGAATAGAATGGGACTTTGCAACTTGGAATGGGGATGTGTGGGAGGACCCTGTTGAAGCTGGGGACACCAAGTTTGTAATCTCTGATGAAATGTTTTTGCCAGAAAGCTTCCCATCCCCAGTAGTGGCAACATCCCCTCCCCAACCCATGCTGCCATCAGCTTTTCCACCTTTGTCTGACGAGATAAACATGGCACTGCCTTAAGCAACAGTGATGGCCTCCTTCCCTGAGGTAGTTGTCAGGCAAGATAATGTTGATTCTCCTCAGGAACCTCCACTAACACCCATTTTTTCTAGACCTATTACTACATTAAAGTCCCAGCAGGTCCCTAGAGGTGAGGTTGAGAGTGTGACTCATGAGGAAGTGTGCTACGCTCAAAAATAACTGCTTGAGTTTTCTAATTTATATAAGCAAAAATTGGGAGAACAGGCATGGTCATGGATATTAAGGGGATGGGATAATGGTGGAAGGAACATAGAGTTGGATCAGACTGAATTTATTGATTTGGGCCTACTAAGTAGGTACTCTGCATTTAATGTGGCAGCTCGGGGAGTTTTAAAAGCTTCTAATAGTTTATTTGCCTGGTTAGCTAAAATAATGGATTAAAAGATGGACCCCTGAGAGACAGCTGTAAATGTCTGATCTCCCTTGGTTTAATGTAGAGAAAGGGACCCAAAGGCTTAGGCAGATTGGGATGGTGGAGTGGATTAGTCACTTTATACCTACTCATCCCAGCTGGGAGGGTCCAGAAGATACACACTTGACCAAAGCCTTGTGAAATAGATTTGTGAGGGCAGCACCTGCATCTTTGAAGAGCCCTGTAATTGTTCTCTGTATGTCAGATCTAACAGAGGGAACCACAGTCACTCAACTACAAAATTTAAATAAAATGGGAACAATTGGATCCCAAGGTGGCAGAGGCAAAGTGGTGGCACTCAACTATCAAAGGCAAGGTGTGCTTAGCTACAGTAATGGACAGCAGAGGCAAAGTATCAATCAGAATAGTCTGACTCATGTAAAGCTCTGGCATTGGCTAATTATGGTGTTTCTAGAGGAAATTGATAGGAAGCCTATTAGATTCCTACTTAATCCTACTTAATTTATATAAGCAGTAAACTGACAAAAGACTAATTTGAATTATAAAGACAGAAAATCATGGCCCCTCAATCATTTTCGAGATTTGAGCCAGTTTGCATACCCAGAACCCCTTGAATGAAGGGAAGGCTGGGTCCCCTTGAGGAATGACCCTACTGCACTACTGACAATTTATGCTGTTAATCTTTCTCCCATACTTCCCCAAAGGTAACTCTGGCTTTTTAGTAGGATAACTGTGCACTGGCGAGAGGGAAATGATCAGACATTTCAGGACTACTGGATACTGGCTCTGAGCTGACATTGAGTTCAAGGGACCCAAAACGTCATTGTGGTCCTCCATTTAAAATAGGGGCTTATGAAGGTCAAGTAATTAATGGAGTTTTGCTCAGGTACAACTTACAGTGGGTGCAGTGTAAGATGGACTCATCCTGTGGTCATTTACCCAGTGCCAAAATGCTTAATTGTCATAGACATATTAGCAGCTGGCAGAACCCCCACGTTGGCTCCCTGACTGGTAGGTTGTGGGCTACTATGGTGGGAAAGGCCAAATAGAAGCCATTAGAGCTGCCTCTAACTAGAAAATGTAGGACTATCTGCCAAGACTACCATCTGTGGACTCACAGAATGCCTTATCATGGTATTCCACACAGCATTGCCTCTGACCAAGGCACTCACTATACAGTTAAAGAAGTGTGGCAGTGGGCTCATGCTCATGGAACTCACTGATATTACCTTGTTCCCCATTATCCTGAAGCAGCTGCATTGATAGAACAGTGAAATGGCCTTTTGAAGTCCCAACTACAATGTCAACTAGGTGACAATACTTTGCAAGAGTGGGGCAAAGTTATCCAGAAGGCCATGTATGTTCTGAATCAGCATCCCATGTATGGTACTCTTTCTCCCATAGCCAGCATTCACGGGTTCAGGAATCGAGGGGTGAAAGTGGAAGTGGCACCACTCACCATCACCCCTAGTGATCCACGAAAAAAATTTTTACTTCCTGTTTCTGTGACATTACATTCTGCTGGCCTGCATGTCTTAGTTCCAGAGGGAGGAATGCTGTCACCAGGAAACACAACGATTCCATTAAACTGGAAGTTAAGATTGCCACCTGGACACTTTGGGCTCCTCTTACCTTTAAGTCAACAGGCGAAGAAAAGTGTTACAGTGTTGGCTGGGGTGATTGACCTGGACTATCAAGATCAAGTCAGTCTACTGGTCCACGGTGGAGGTAAGGAAGAGAATGCATGGAATACAGGAGATACATTAGGGTGTCTCTTAGTGTTACCATGCCTTGTGATTAAGGTCAATGGGAAACGACAACAACCAAATCCAGGCAGGACTACAAATGCCCAAACTCTTTAGGAATGAAGGTTTGTGTCACTTCACCAGGAAAAAAAAACAAGACCTGCTGAAGTGCTTGCTGAAGGCAAAGAGAATACAGAATGGGTAGTAGAAGAAGGTAGTCATCAATACAGAAACCAGGACTGTAATAGTCATGAGTATTTCCTCCTTCTTTTGTTGAAAACATGTTTGTGCATGTGTACACTTGTACTAAGAAAATATCTTCATCTTATTTCCTTTTTCTTTTATCATGTGACATATAATTTATTGACTTTGTATTAGCATTTAATTATTGTTAACTCTTTGTAATAGTATTTTGGTTCAGTATTAGTGCATTGCTGGTTGTATGAAGGATACTTGTATTATGTTAGGTGTAATTATGAACTTATTGTCTTTATTTGAAGATTATGTGTGATCTCAGGAGATGTTGTGTAGGTTCAAGTTGACAAGGGGTGGGCTTGTGATGGTCAATACTGAGTGTCAACTCGATTGGATTGAAGGATGCACCGTATTGACCCTGGGGTGTGTCTGTGAAAGTGTTGCCAAAGGAGATTAACATTTGAGTCAGTGGGCTGGGAAAGGCAGACCCACCCTTAATCTGGGTGGGCACCATCTAATCAGCTGCCAGTGCAGCTAGAATATAAAGTGGGCAGAAAAATGTGAAAAGACTAGACTGGCCTAATCTCCCAGCCTACATCTTTCTCTTGTTCTGGATGCTTCCTGCCCTGGAATATTGGACTCCAAGCTCTTCAGTTTTGGGATTCTGACTGGCTCTCCTTGCTCCTCAGCTTGTAGACAGCCTATTGTGGGACATTCTGATTGCATGAGTTAATACTCAATAAACTTTTTTATATATATATACACATATATAATACGTGTGTGTGTGTGTGTGTGGGTATACATATATTTTATATATATATATATATAAAATATATATATATATCTTCTGATAGTTCTGTCCCTCTAGAGAAAGTTGACTAATACAGCTGTTGATTGGCATAAAATTCTGTGAATAATAGAAGTCTCTCAATAGGCGGATGCTTATTGACAAAAATATATCACCTTTTTTTAAACTACAGAAATGGAGCTCAAGAAGATATTCCACATTAGTAGCTAACTTCACAATTAAAGATAATTAAATTGTGTTTGAATTAAAACAATTCAAAGATAAATTCGCTATTATTTACTGTGATGATAAATTTAGATAGATATCATTGCCTATAAGATTTGATTTTGAATATCTCTAATGCAAAGAATATTTAGCCTTGGGTTACATATGAAGTCTATTAAATACCTCCTTTATAAGACATAAGACAAGTAAAGTGAGTGCAGGAAGATATAAACACTGGAAAATACTAACGCATTTGAACTATATTATTCTGAAAATATTATCATGCAAATAACTATTAATATTTACTATTTATTTGAATGAGCTACTTTTACTGTTAGATGGAATGAGTAAGACTACTTTTCATTTGCAGAGAAATTCTATGCAGCAATTTACCCAGAAAGCCAGTTTTCAATTCTCCACATCATATAAAGGATCCAGGTAACAAATAAGTGATTTAACACTAAGACGCATTAAGATATAAATGATTTAACTTTAAGACACAATGTTACAATAAAAATATGAGGAGGTTAATAATTAATGTGAAATGATAAGAACGCACATGACCAAGTTTAGAACATCTGCCTCAAAATATGGCACCTGGGCATTTGAGGAAACAGCAAAAGCAGGAAGGTCTGTCTCTCTGACCTTCTCTCACTTCTTCTTTCCCAAAAGGTGTGATAAAACCTAGCTGACCTTCCCTTGAAGCATGTCATAAGATCCTCAAGCCACAGGTATCTTCCTTATACTAGGAAAAAGGGAACATTTTTATCTCTGAAGACACAGAAACACAGAGAACTATCTGAACAAACAGGATTTGGTAAGTTTCCCTCAGTTTAATACCATTAGATTACACTGTTTTGTCCTTCAATCCTTCTGTTACAAGACTGTCCATAAAAATGCACATATTCCTCTGTTTCTTTAGGTCTTCATTTCGGAACCCTCCTGTGTTATGTAAAATAAGTTTACACGATTTTCTATCATTAATCCATCTTTTGTTATAGAGGTCTCAACCATGAACCTTGCAAGGGGTGACACAATAGATTATTACTTTTCTCTCCAACACACAGCACATTGCAATAACAAACAAAAAAAAAATGCCTGGTTGTTGTTTTCTTGATTGGCTGTAGACAAATATCAAATTAGTTCTCTAGGTGGCAGCAGCAGTCTGAAGACTTGTTCAGGAAAGAATGCCTGCAAATGCCCAAGGAAAATCTAAGACAAAATCATTTTTGAAAAACAAGCTTTCCCTTTTTCATGTCTAAGAGACATTAGAATTTCTTTACTGCACAAACAATCTTTGGATTGTTTTAAACCAATTGGATAATGTAATAGAGAGTTAATAGCCACAACAAAATTGTATCAACTCAACCGTCTGTCTTCTTCCTTGTCTAATATGTTATTTTAGGCAAAAAAGGAAGGTACCAGAGAATGCAAATATATTATCTCCTTGTGGACCATGTATACCTGAAATTGTACCACAAAAATCCAACTCGTATTTTTTAAAGACCTTGATTATAGTTAAACACACATTTTCTATAGTAACTTAGTATTTAATGGACTGGATAGGTATCATATATATATAAGCTTAAAGCTGGAGGATGCATTTCATTTGTTATCTTTCCCTCTTCTCCTTCTATTCTTCCTTCTGCTGAATTTTTCTCCTTACTTCTCACTTCTTCCACCATTTTCTCTACACCTACTTTCCTTTCTTGTTTGGTATTCTTTATCAAAAATAATTTCCACAATTATGAATATATAAGGCAGGATGAAAACATTTGTAGTTTTAAAAGTTAATAAAACAAATTTCTTTGCTGGTAATTTTCCTGAAAAAAGGGGTTGGGAGAAAAAAATCATTTCAAACCTATAAACCTTTTTCTAAAGGAAAAATAATTTTCTTGCTATTAAAAGGTGAAGTCTGGAGCTAGTTTATAAGGAAGAAAAATATACTATAAATATTAGAAATATATAATAAATTATAGTTACTTGGCAGGGGAGAAACAATGATCAAGAAATATATAATAAATTAATATAATTTTAGTTTTCCACAGACAATCTAGGAGACAAAGTTTCAGGAGCCCAGACCTCAAGTAAAAAGGATATTGGGAGAAACCTCTTTCAAAGAAGGGGACTAGTTTTTCTTTTCTTTTTTTTTAATTTAATTTTATTTATTTATTTTTATTATACTTTAAGTTCTAGGGTACATGTGCACAACGTGCAGGTTTGTTACATACGTATACATGTGCCATGTTGGTTTTCTGCACCCATTAACTCGTAATTTACATTAGGTATATCTCCTAATGCTATCCATCCCCCATGCCCCCACCCCAGGACAGGCCACAGTGTGTGATGTTCCCCACCCTGTGTCCAAGTATTCTCATTGCTCAGTTCCCACCTATGAGTGAGAACATGCGGTGTTTGGTTTTCTGTCCTTGCGATAGTTTGCTCAGAATGATGGTTTCCAGCTTCATCCATGTCCCTACAAAGGACATGAACTCATCTTTTTAATGGCTGCATAGTATTCCATAGTGTGTATGTGCCACATTTTCTTAATCCAATCTTTCATTGATGGACATTTGGGCTGGTTCCAAGTCTTTGCTATTGTGAATAGTGCTGCAATAAATATACATGTGCATGTGTCTTTATAGCAGCATGATTTATAATCCTTTGGGTATATACCCAGTAATGGGATGGCTGAGTCAAATGGTATTTCTAGTTTTTCATTACACGGTGACAGGAGAAACTTAAGAAAAAAAGTCAGTTAAAAAAACCACAAAATTTATATTAAGACAGTATGAACACTTCAAAAGGAAAATGTTTCCCTTACAGAAGCTTTTACCTGAGATATCAAAACTTTCTTTTGGATTTCATCCTAACCAATTATAATCTGCTGAAGTTTATATTGGGTCATAAATTTTGACCCTGAGACACCAGACTCTTACTGGAACTAACAAGATTTTCCTGAGCAGGGATCAAAGAAATTATTTTAACCAACTGTATACAGACCGCTGAACTCATTCTGTCCTCTCTCTTATACTAGATTCAGTTCCCAATTATCATAATGCCTGTGAACTCCTTTTTGGTTCTTTAAGATGTTCGAGCTTTCCCCTCATGGAAGTACTTAGTGAATTTAATCATTGATGTGTATTTCCTCCCTTGGCACAGTTAAAGTTGACTCAGCTGTGGAATTTTTAGCTGTATTGGCATTTGTTTTATTTGGCAGTCTGTTAGCTAATATTTAGTATGAAGTCCCGCTTTTTCTTTCTTTTATTGTTCTGTATTTCCCTTTCCTCATCACCAAACTTTAGCTAAAAGGCCACTGGACAAGAGAGGATCATCTTCATAGTACTTTGGAAATGTATCCCAAACACCTTACTTTTATTCTACTTTCCCTATATACTCCCTCTTCAAGCTTTCATCAGTCTGACAAACTAGCCACCAATTCTATCTCTTGTTCTCATGATAATGAACATCAATGACTCCTGCTTAGACCATTACATTCAAATTCCTTGAACCTCATTAAAGAGTTGCCACCATTAGTCCTAAAATATTTTTTTCCAGATCGATTTCCCTGTAATCTCCTGAATTTATGTATTGTTGGTTTATTCCAAATATATCTATTTCTTACTCTTTGAATCTACTTAAACTTAATGACCTAATTTCTTTAAGTTCATCTTTCACTGGGAATACTATGTTTGTCTCTTCAAAATCTACCAATGTTTAAGGACCAAATTTAAGCCTTTCTATTCCCAGTGAGCCTTGCGGAGCTTGTGTCTAGTCATTTCTCACATCTTTGAGATTCTAACTTTTATTTTATGCGCCATTTATTACATGTGCCATTTGTTTGGTGACCAAGCAAGCACCCCCGGTAGCATCTCTTGACTTGTGATTTTGTATTGTCATTTAACTTTCTGTAGGCTTTTCTCAAATTCATGCTATTTCTTTGTATATTTCTAATTTTATCAGTAACTGTTCAGTTAAGGTTTGTTGATTACTGAAAGCAGGCATCATTAGAGTTTCAAAGTGTGTCATCATCAGGATGTACTGGGTTATAATTTGCTCATACGTAACCCTCAAATCCCAGCAGCTTGAAGCCACAAAAGTTCCTGTCTCACAGAAGCAAGTAGATTATCACAGAGTGTCTGGGTAAACTGCTCACTCCCAGACCCAGGCTTCTACAGCAGCTGCTATCTGGAACAGGGCTTCATTCTTGGCAGAGAGAAAAGTTGGCAAGTTTCACACCGACTCTTAATGCATTCCACCTGGAAGTGATACGCAGCACTTCTGTTCACATTTTACTGGCAAAACAAATCAAATGGTCAAAACTTACAAGACAATTGTAGAGTTGTGCAATTCCACCATCAACACCAAAAGTTAAATGGAAATATTTGGTAAAGCGAGCAGATAGGATGCAACAGAGGTATACGTTTCACACACTACCTCAACTTGATCAAAAGGAAACCTCTCCACATAACCCAATTATCTCTTTACCATATCAATTACTAATTTTGCACATGATAGTGGGTAGTATTGAAACATCTTGTATATTTTCAATCAACTGGCATTTAATTCTATGTTAAGTATGTTTTGCTCCTTCTACTGATCAAATATTTATTAGACGTGCTAATACTGAAGGATAACTGCATTATAGAGCCAAGTTGTTTCTTCATCATATGCTGTAAATAGTTAAGCCTTATAGATAAGCACTAGTCAAAGCTGAATACCAATAAGAAGCACCGAATTTAATTATTTCACTGTCTAGTCCCAGAAAAACAGAGCTAGTTAAAGCAGAAGAGAAAAATAATTGAGAGCTGGTAATAATCTTCCTATACTTATTTTGAAGGGTTACTTAATATAAGAGGTGAATTTGTTTTGAAAATATGCTAACTAAAACATGGGCTGGGGCAATGTTTATACTGTAATTAATATTCAAAATAATGTAAAAAACATTAACTGTATTAACCCCTCATAAAATTCAAAGGCTTTGGGGCACATCCTTGTACCTGAGTGCCTGTAGAAAGAAAAACCTTACCATATGCATTTCATTGGAAATTGCCTGTTGCTTTTGTTCCATAAAAAGTAATCTTATAAAAGACATCTATATTAGGGAGAAAAGGCAACAGAGAACCTCCAATAAAAACAGAACCTGCAGCGTTGCTTTCTCCACATAGATATTGGATCTGTAAATCCAGCCTTGCCTTGTAAAGTTAATGAGGCTCCTCCAAGCTTTTAAAATGACTACAACGTGAAATCCACATAACTAGAGAAATAAATGGAGGTTAATCATACTGTGGGCTTATATTATACTTTCTATGCTAACAGTCCCATAAAAACTTGGGCTAAGTGAACACGGATATTAAACATTTTATAGCATATATATTGAGAAGAATCTTTTGTTGGGGCTGCTGTGAACTGGGCAAGACAGGTCACAAATTACAAGATCGTTTTGAAAAATAAGGAAAATAAATAACTTGAGAAGTAAAATGAGATAATGGAAAAAATATAAAAGCAACAAACAGGAATTCAATAACAGTATAAGTAGAGAGGGAGAAGCCAGGAATGGTACAAAGAAAACTGTACTTACCTTTCCTTTTGTTGTTGTTGTTTGTGTGTGTGTGTGTTTTACTCCAAACTATTTTTAATGAAGGATAACATATCTACAATAAAAGACCCAAATCCAAAGTGTACAGTTCAATGCATTTTTGAAAAGTTGAACCACCTATGCAATCACCACTGACATAAAGATTCAGAATATTTCCAGAAACCTAATGAAAGACTCTCTAATTAATTGCCTCCACAAGTCACTCCACCCTCATATATTCTGCATCTATTTTCTTCATAGATTGGTTCTGATGGCATTTAAACTTCTATAAATGAGATTTTGTGAAATGTACCTCTTTTGTATCTACTTTCTTCAACATTGTGTCTTTGAGATTCACATAGCTGTCATTTGTCCTTTTTCATTGCTCTATCATATTCAGTTCTATGAACATACTACATTTGTCTATTCTTGTGTTGATGAACTTTAGGGTTAGTCCTAGATTGAGGCTGTTATGAATTATTCTGTCCAATCTTCTTGGACATGTATATCGAGCATATATTCACATTTTGGGGGGTATATACCTAGTAGTAAAGGTTTAGGAGCATATATATGTGTGTGTGTATATATATGTATATGTATATATGTATGTATATGTATATGCTTGATGTTTCCAGATTATTGATGTATTTTAATTTTTGTTATTCTGTTTATTTTGTATTGTATCACATTTTGATCTTCATTTGCTAAAATTACTAATGAAGCTTACCACCTGTTTGAAAGTTCATTATATTTCACTGTTGTTTTTTGGGAAATACTTATGCAGAACATCCATTTTGGAGAAATTGTCTTTATAGTACTTTTCTTATTCATTTGTAGGCACTTTATATATATATGTAAATATATATACGTGCACATATACATATATACACACATATATATTTCAAGTAGAACAGTTTTGATTGTAATGTTTCTCAATTTCTCTGTACATCTACTAATTTTTTGTCAACTTGTCTGTGAGTTTGTAAGACAGCTATTTTTAAACCTTTCACTGTAATTTAGGCTTTTCTATTTATTCTTTTTATTCCTGATAACTTTATATTTTGAGTCTATTGGGAACATAGAGATTTATGATAGTTTTTTTCACTAAAGTAGCCATTATGGAATTGCTATTATGAAATGTTTATTTTTATCTCAATAATACTTCTTGATTTAAAGTCTACTCAGTCAATGAATCTATATGGAACTCTCTTATTTGAATGGTGTATCTTTTTGATCCTTTTAATTTCAACCTTTTGTGTCATTATACTTCCTTGAAGTGTCAAATGATTGTTTATTTTTACCTGTTTATGAATGCCTTTATTTTTATACAATCTGATATTTCTGCTTTAATTGGAGTATTTAGTTTATGCTAAATTTAATTGCTGTTATAGCTGGGATTAAATCTGACATCTTGCTCTTCATTTCCTTTTATTATGTCATCTAGTCTTTGTTTCTTTGTTTCTTGTTCTTACCTTCGTTCGGCCATTTATTTGTATAAAATTAGCTTATTTGGCTAGTATTATATTATTTAACTTAATACTTAAGTATTTAATTTTCATCTTTGGTTATTATTTCAAGTTTCTTTTAGAGCTCCTAGCATGCATTTTAACTTATTGGAGCCTCCTTTAAGTTAGCCCTTAAGCATTTCATAAATAATACAAAGACCCCACAAAACTTTAAATTCATTTACTCTTTCTACAAACTGTTGTCATATACATTTTAAATCCTACACAAATTTAAAAGCAGTGAATATTCATTTAAGCTTTCCCCTATATTTACCATATCACTGTTCTTCATTAAATCTTATAACCACGCTTTATTTATGATCATTATCAATCTACCCAGAACACTCCTACAGTAGTAATTTCAGTGCTCACCTCCTAGAGAAAAATTTATCATTATTTTATTTTTATATTTTAGTGAAATATTACAAGGTTAGAAATTTTTTTTTGTTTACTTTTCCACACTTTATATATTTCATCCTTATTTCTGGCTTACTTCCTTTGTGTTAAAAAGTCAGCTTTCATTGTCTTATTTCTGCTTTGAATGTAGTGCACTATTTTCTGGTAGCTTTCCAGATTTCTTTTTTGGTTTTAGTTCAGTCGATTTTTCTCTGACATGTCTAGGGATAGGGTTCTGTGGTGGTGGTGGTTGTTGTTGTTGTGAGTTTGTATACTTCTTCCATTTTGATAAAATTTTCAAAGCTATGACCTGAACTTTTTCCTCAGTTTTGGAAAATGTATATCCAATATCACTTTAAATATTGACCTGCTTGTTTTCTGTTTTCTCTCTTCATCATCTGTAATGACAGAGTATGTGCTTTATCAAGAACAGGGTGATCCATTTTCAGTCTTTCCCGTTCCTTGGGTTTAGCTACTCTAGGTTGACAACTAAAAGTCTAAAGTCCTTACCTGACCTGCTTTTACTTGATGAAAACTTGAATCCATTTCTTATCTTCCTAGAACCATGAGATGCCAGCATGCTTTACTTAAGTCTTTAGTTGCTTAGCAGCTGCTTGTCGTTTGGTTTCACTGTGGTTCATTCTGCATGTTTCACTTAGGAGTCAGCAAATGCCCTGAGAGAACAGTATGCACAGATGTTGGGTTCTGCAGCTCTCTTTTCCCCACCTTGGCTCCTTCAGTTTGGTAGGTTTAGTAGCCCTGAACTTCATTTTTGTGTGCAACTGCTCTGTTCATCCTCTAACCTGCAGGAAATTGGCAAGCATCCCAAGGAGAAGCAGCAGAGAATATTGATTTCACTTCAATGCATTTTCCTTCTCCCCGGAATCTTAATTTCCCCAGTCCTGACTGCCTTGGTTGTTTTCCAGTGCTTCTGAGCAGCTGTTGTATGTATAATATCCAGCTTTTATAATTGTTCTCAGTGGGATACTTAGTCCAATATCAGCTACTGTGTTATAGACAGAAACAGAAATCTTTCTTGTTTTATAAGAGTAACATTAGTTGACAAGAATATGGCCCTGTTTAATTTCTGAACATATTAAAAAATGTCTCAGCAAAACTGCCAAGAATAAGGATACAATGTTCCTCTAAATCCCATGAATTATTTGTATGGTAATATTATCATAAATTATCACTTTTCATTGCAATCAATGTGATGAAAGACACAAATATAATTTTTTCTACAACCTACATTTTAGCCAGTAATTGACTCTAGCTCTGTCTTCTTTCTTGCCAATAATGAAAGGAGTAGAATAAAAAATATCTTTGGACTTACTGATAAATGAGCAACCAGAAGCCATTTTTGTTAAAATCATTAAATTCAATGAAAAAAATATAAAACAGACCCCAAAAATATGAGACCAAGATTTATGGATCACTGTGTCACCTTTCATCAAAGAAGAAACCTCAGAGATCCTTTTCTTGGCTTCCCACTTGGGATGTTCTCCATGGGTAGTCTGTCAACAAAAGCATGAAAGAGGCAACACAATGGGGAGTCATTAAAAATCTGCTCAGGCCACCACAGACTGTAATATATATTATATTTTTATATATTTCACTTAAAATAAATTAGTCTACTCTTGCTTAAACTGCAGACTAACAATTCTATTATTTTACTTTTGGACAAAATTATCAAAGGAAGAGCAACATTATTAAGTCTGGAGGGAAAGATACAGTTTAAGTCAGGAATCCAACAAACTACAACCTGCAGGCCCAAAGGAGTAAGCGACTGTTTTTGTCAATAAAATTATATGAAACTCTAAGATATATAAAAAATCAACTGAAGTGCCTTTTTCCTACTCTCACTCACTCAATAATTCTGAACCTAGATGTGTGGAGATATCTCCCCAAAATCCAAGAAATTCTCTGTCAGGTTCTCCAACGGATACCAGCTGATGTCCTCTGATTCAATTTCACCCTGATGCTATCTACCTTGGTATAGTGTCAGATCTCACAGGTTGAGAGCTCAGTCCCACAAAACTGCCCGTCACTTCAGATGCCAATAGGAAGTAGTAAGTTGTCACCGATATTTCTGAATGGCTCTAAATTGCAGTGCCCAAGACCCTCTCCTCAGGTTTCATTAATTTGCAAGAGCAGTTCACAGAACTCAGGAAAACATTTTACATCTATTTATAAGTGTATTAATAAAGACTATTAGAAAGGATACAGATGAACAGTCAGATACAAGATACATAGCACAAAATTTCTAGGTACGATAAAAATAGTTGAACCCAAAACACATAAACTCAAAGATAGAAGAATCTGTTTCCTCAGGAATGTTTTTCTGATATGTTACATTTTCTACTTGCTAGCTGTATGACTTGCCATCTTGAAGCCTTAATATTCTTAACTATTACTGGGGACAAGTGTATAATCAGCTTCATGTGTGTGTTACAATTATTAATCAACTGGTACCTGTCAAATGCTTAGGTCATTGTTCAATAGAGTGAGTGCTCCATAACTTATTATCTCTAATTTCTCAAAATATTTTCAGAAGGCAAAAAATGAAACTTTAATAGTTTTCTTTCAGAAAAACTCTTTTCTAGTATGCTGTCTCCAAATAGCAAAACTTTTGTTTCCTAAGCCCTGCTTTAAGATTCTTACTGACGAATGGATAAGCATTAGCATTATCTTAACTCATCAAGTAGAAAAGGAATTACATTGCAAAAAGTTATTATCCTAAAACACAATTCGTTGTGAATATGACCTAGATCATAAAGATTTAGCATTTTAAATATAATAAACTTATTCATATTCAAAAAATTGAGAAAAAACATTGAGAAATCTCCTCCATTACACTCTGCAAATGAAAAAATTGAAACTCAAAAATGATAAGTGACTTTTTCATCGATAATTAGGAAGCTGACTTCATAGCTAGGCATATGACCTGCGTCAAATGGTTTTTATGTCATTGTTCACTCTCCTGTCTCTTATTCCCCAACCGCTAATGCAGTGAAATTCTTGGGACTTATTTTTCTCTTTGTTTTCAATAAGTTAATTTTTTTTCTGTTGTTATTTTGGCCAATTATTCCTCAGATTCATAATGATATTGTTTAAAAGATTGCCATTATATCTTGACTGTTACTTGTTTGTTTTAATCCAATAATGCTTTTAGTCTTAAAAATTCAACTTTTCCATTTCAATCAATTTAAATCATAATTGACAGAAATTATTCATTTTTATTAGAGAAACTAAATAAGAGATGTGATTAAATTAGCCACTGCAATGACATGGCATTTATTTGGTAATTCACAAGTGATTTTTTTCTGTTTTACACACAATTCTTCATAGGATGCTATGCAGATTATGGGTACACTATATTTCAGAATGGCTGAAGGCTGAGGGGAGAATTAACATATGAGTATAAAATATTACTACTTTTATGGTGGGTGATCATTAACTGAGTTTGTTTTACAGGTTTCTCAGCTGACTGAGGCAATGGATTTGATCTTCTGGTGGACCTCTGGTTAATCTCACTATTTTTCATGGTCACCAAGCACTGAAACTCTAGACTGATGTCACCGTCTTGGAAATCCATGCTTTTATGTCCATGGGGTATGTACATAGCAAAAGGAATAGGTGAAACACTATTGCAATTTAAAATTGGCAGGGTGCAGTTTGGCATTCTCACCTTATGACTCAATTTCACTAGTTAGTGGACAGCATATTACCTCGAGATTCAGCAGGGTCTCTGGAGTCAGATAGTCTGGGTTCCAAATCCAGCTACTACTTGTTCTATCAGTGGTAGTGGAGAAATCACTAATCTAGGGGAATTTTTTCTCATCTATAAATCCGGAAGAATAAATAGTAGCTATCCCAGAGGGATCTTTATCAGGATTGAATAGGAAATTTGTATAAAACACTTAGCTAGTGCCTGGCACACAGGAGTCACTCAGGAAACATTACTTATAATAACAATTATTACTGTCATTATTGCTGTTTTAAATAAATCCACATTTTGCCATCTCTTCTATCATGAACCCATACAGTGTGGAGATATCTTTAGAGTCAAGCATTCATTCAGTAGGCAAATAAGGACCACAGTGCCAGACACATATCTAGACACCATAAATATACAAATGAAGAAACCATTGACAAGCCAAGTCACCTTCTCTGTGCCGGAGAGAGACTTCCGCAGCGTTCAAGACAGACGTTTTGATCCAACCTGAAATTTTCTAGTGATAAACACTTACAGCTTCATAAATCACCATCATAATTCATTGCTGGACAGATTTTACTTTAAATTTTCAAATTCTGCTCACCTCAATAGTTACAACAGCAATAACAATGACGAAAACAAACAAACAACATTCTATCATGTCTGAAGTTTATGAATGTTTCAGTTACCATCACTGCATAACAAACCACCCCAAATGTAGTGCTGTAGAGAAACAACTATACATATATGTGTGTGTGTGTGTGTGTGTGTGTATATATCTCCTTGTGTGTGTGTGTGTGTGTGTGTGTGTGTGTGTGTGTATATATATATATATATATATATCTCCTGGATTCTTTGGTTTAGGAATTAGGAAAGGTCACAGAAGAGATGACTTTTCTTTTCACAATGTCTGAGAACTCAACTAGGAAGACTTGCGGCTGAAGACAATTAATGGCAATAGGCTTGGGCCATCTGATAGTCCATTCCCTCAAATGTCGCTGAATGATACTTGTTGACTAGGACCTGAGCTGAGCCTGTTGGTCCTAACACCTATGTGTAGCCTCACTGGGTGACTATTTGAGCTTCATCACAGCATGGCAGTTGGATTCTAAAAGAACATATTGAGAGAATCTGATGGAAACTGTATTAACTATTATGATCTCACCTTGAAAATCACATAGGATTATTCTGGCTAAAATAAAAGTTTGCTTAGAATCATGGCAAGGGAACATAGATCCTATTTCTTGATGGAAAAGTGTCAAAGTTACATTTTAAATAAAGCATGTGGGATGAGAGATATGGCTGCAACCATTTTTAGAAAGTATAATCTGTCACAAGGATGAGAAGATACAGCTGATATGATCAGAACTCACATTATTATAAGCAGATTTTGGAGTTAATCTAATCTAGTCAGCTGATGGGAAAACTGAGCCCAGAGAAATAAAGTAATGCCATCTATCTGATTAGGAATTTTTTTTGTCTTATATGTAACCACTATTTTGATTACATATGGTTATTTACTTCCTTTATTTATGAGGTTTATTTTGGGTATGCCTCCCTGTGAAATAAATTCTGCTTCTTTTTGAACTTTATGTGCTGAAATAATATATATACATATATATACACACACATATATAAATAAATTTTTATTTATTTATTTATTTTTGAGACTGAGTCTCATTCTGCCCCCCAGGCTGTAGTGCAGTGGTGTGATCTCGGCTCACTGCAACCTCTGCCTCTAGGGTTCAAGTGATTCTCGTGCCTCAGCCTCCCAAGTAGCAGGGATTACAGGCACTCTCCACCATGCCTGTCTAATTTACCCCACACAAATTTTTGATATTGTGCACATTTGGAAATTATTATTTAACCCCTCCCTGAACCCACCCTCACCACCATCTTAGTCTGCTCAGGCTGCCATCGCAAAATACTACATACCATGCAGCTTAAACAACAGAGATTTTTATTCTCATAGCTCTGGATGCTGGGAAGGCCAACATCAAGGGACCATCAAAGTAGCTCTCACTCTGATGCCTCTTCTTTTGACTTGTAGGTAGCCACCATCTCAGTATGTTCTCACATAACGTCATTGTGTACACTTGGAGAAACAGACAGAGACCTCATAGGCTCCTGGTGTCCTTTTTTATGAGAATATTAATTCTATTGGATCAAGGCCTCACCCTTAGGACCTCATTTAACCTTAATTATTTCCTTAGAGGTCCTATATCCAAATATAATCACATTGGGGCTTGGACTTCAACATATGAATTTCTTTGGGGAAATGGGGCACAAACATACAGTCTATAACATCCATTCCCCCCAAAAAATATTAACAGAAGCTAATGTTATTTGTAATGTTACTTTTTATGCTCAAAGTTATCCTGGAGTTGTTGCCAATAAAACTTTCACTAATCTAAATTATTCCATCCTGTCCTTATCCTTCTCAATAATTTTGTTTTCCATGACCTCAGCTGATGACACAGCTTTGAAGATAGACAAACTCTCATCACTTCTTCTTTTATTATGTATCCACTATAATTGAGTACATCACTGTCTAATCATTGTCTATCTCTAACAAATACAAGTATGTGAGCAAACTGAACATTTTTAAGCACAAAAGCTCAATATTTTTAACTATAAGAGCCCCATCATATTTATGATACAGATAAAATATAATAATGCATTCAAACAAGGAATTAAAAACAAGACTGAAAAAAATGAAGAATCCCGAAATGTAAAAGTATAAGAAAAACTAGGCATTCCTTTTTTATGAGCTTCACTGTGTAGATATTGTGTAATTATTTTATATATTAAGAAACTGACTCTAAACTCTATCAGATGGGAATATAATGACCAATTTTAAGATAGTTCAATCTGCTAGCTGGCTGTTTAAATTAAAGGAATGCTGTATTCTCATTTAAAAGTTTATTGCTGGTTAAAGTTCACTTTTCTTACCTATTGGTAGAAAAACATTGTAGCATACCAGTCTCACTGCCTAGTGCAGAAATATACTAATGACTAGCACATCTTTGAAATGCAGAAGGCATAAAAGAACTAAATTCATGACCCCGTAGTGTGATCTGAATTTGTGCTCAGCTTTGTTCTTTGTCTATCCTGCTCTGAGGTTGACATGGGAATCTTGGTGAAGGGTTATTGACCTTTAAAAATACAAACTGTGCCTCTCACTATAAGAAAAAATCTTCATGCAAAACATTAATTTGTGATCTAAGATCTCTAAGCCCAGAAAGCTTGGCTAGGGAATTCTTTTTATTGAGCATCTGTGTTTTCTTTTATTGCTACTGATGGGCTTAAGGGGCATAATAACCACGTGGTCACCATGTTTAGTGGTTAAAAAACATGAAGCTTCTTTCTGAATCATTCTCAAGTCATTAAGCAGGAAAAGATTTAGACCAGCAGAGGAAATGTGTATTTTTGAGTGCAACAGGAATGTTAAATCTCAGCATGGGAATTTATAATTGGTGGATTAGGAACATTTTTTTCTCCTTCAATATGGAATTGTTTGCCATTTTTCCCTACTAAGACCAAATTCAATTTCATTTGAGTTATTTGACTCTTCAAGGCCCAGTGCCAGATGCCACAGATATAGTGAGATGTATAGGAAAACAGTCTGTGACCTGAAGGAACTTATAACCCAGAGCAGGATATAATTAAGTACCTAAATATAAGAGAAGTTCTTTAAAGAAGAGAAAGCCCCATTTCCATGTAGAGTCCCCAGTGAAGATGTGGTGCCTAAGCCTGAGGAATGGTAAGCTTTTAACATTAAGAAATATGCCAGAGGTAGCATACCAGGCAGATGGAAAAGCATGAACAATGTATGGAAGTTGGTTTCCACTTGTGCAGAAATTTACTGATCAGTGGGGAAATTGTCAGGTGAGTTATTTTACCACAGATACCCGCCAAGAGTTACTTTGCATTAAAAAGAGTGGATTTTTAACAAAAGACCCCACAGTCACAGAAAGGTATGCATGAATAGCAAGACGTTTTTGTCCATTGACACTCCTTACATCCTTCAGCCATACCATGGATTTGAATTTCCATTCTGTCTCCAGGAGTGCCTTATTGCTTCTCCTTTTTGTTGTTTTGGTGGTTGTTGTTGTGTTGTTTTGAGACAGAGTCTTGCACTGTTGCCCAGGATGGAGTGAAGTGGTGTGATCACAGCTCACTATAGCCTCAACTTCCTGATTCTCCCACCTCAGTCTCCCAAGTAGCTGTACTACAGGCATGTAGCACCATGTTTGACTATTTTTTGGATTTTTAATATATATGGAGTTTCACCATGTTGCCCAGGCTGGTCTCCAACTCCTGGGCTCAAGGGATCTGCTTGCATTGGCCTCCCAAAATGTTGGGATTACAGGCATGAGCCAGGAATCTGGCCAGGAATCTCTATTGCTTCCTGCACAAAGATTATAATAGTTACTTATGCTTTCAAGTGTGACCAGAAATAAGATAGTCATATCTAAATAAAGGTGAAACACATGCAATTTATGCTTTGAGTAGAGACAGGTAAGATGATTTGGGTAAGTGTGTTGTGTGAGCAACACTGGGCTCTCAAGGTGCAACATGGAGACATGTGTTCCAAGGAAAGGGGGTGATGGCCAGCAACAATAGTGATACGCATAAAGCAGAAAATCAGTCAGGACAATGTACAGACTTCTATTGAAATGAAAATTACTGCTCAAAGTAATTGACTGAACCAAACCTCCAAGCTTTATGTCCCTCTTTAATCTATCTTTCTAATTGTCTGTCCCTCTGACTTTATGAGACTGAAGCACTACCTACTGTGCTAACGAGGCACCTAAACTTTAAATTCTCTTCACATTAACTGTTCAGCCAAAAGAGATATATGACCATTCTCACAGCACATATTTATAGCTTGATTTCCTATCCTGAAATGTTTGGTACCTCCTTTCTCACTTGGTAAAAGCTTACTTATTTTTCAAACTCAGCTCAAAATTTCATTTTCCTGTGGAATGTTTTGATTGTATTTCATCATTCTTTATTTAGAGTTAATTTAATGCAGCCTGCTGAGGATGTCTTAGATATATTAAAATATTAAATTATGATTTTTATCTGTATTCCTATCCCCCTCACCATACTTTGGCCCTTTGGTGAAAACTGATTCTTTTTAGAATTACATTTCTGTGACCCAGCACATAGTAAACAGTATACATTTTTCTACTTAATAAGATGTGGGAAATAAATAAAAGAAACTAAGGCAGGAGTGAGAAAAGGGAGCCAAAGATCAGAGTACAAGAATCCACATGAGTGTGAGACACCGCACTAGCATTTTTTAGGACGTATTGAAGTTGAGATCTAAACTCAACTTACGTCAACACACCTGACCTTTGACAACACAAGCCTAAGATGATTGTCTTTGTAAGGTCTGTCTTTACAGAAACAGCCTAGTGAAATAAGGCAAAGTTAATAGGAGAAACACCCTTGATGGTGCTTGATAAGATACATTGATTATGTGGATCGAGAAGGAAGTGGATGAGGCTAGTGTGTGTGGCTAAAATGAATCTGTGCTAATCATCTTTGCAGAAAGTTGGAATAACTGAAAGATTGTTGTTGTATGCTGAAATAAATAAGTCTTAGTCATGATTGTTGAAAATCTTATAATTTTGTGGTTGCAAGTAGGATTGAATAACTACAGAAGAAAGACGAAAATCCTTTTTTTTTTTTTTTTTTTAAGATGGAGTCTCGCTCTGTCTCCCAGGCTGGAGTGCAGTGGCACAATTTCGGCTCACTGCAAGCTCCGCCTCCTGGGTTCACACCTTTCTCCTGCCTCAGCCTCCAGACTTACTGGGACTACAGGCGCCTGCCACCTCACCCAGCTAATTTTTTGTATTTTTAGTACAGGCGGGGTTTCACTATGTTAGCCAGGATGGTCTCGATCTCCTGACCTCATGATCCACCTGCCTCGGCCTCCCAAAGTGCTGGGATTACAGTCGTGAGCCACCGGGCCCGGCCTGAAAATCTTTTTAATGAGATTTGTGTAAGACTCTACTAAGCTGGGAATGGTTGTAGTCTGTGTTGAGGACAGGAGGAAGGACAGACCAATTGGACAATGGCATGCATTTTAGATAATGATAGATCTGACAGAGGCAAGATGGAGGTGGAAGCAGAGACCCTTACCATCCCATAGGTTAAGAAAACAACCACTAAGAGTAACTGAGTTTCCGTTTAATTCTGGGTAATATAAGAAGCTTCAATATGTACAGCACCGGCAATTGCCATAGTAACACATGAAGTATGTTTTGAATTATTTCTGTTTGTGTGCAGAAAATTGAGAATCTTTCATAGTCTCAAGATTGATCAAGATTTTTGAGACTCTCAAAGTTTCCTATCATGAAGAAGCTGGTGTGAAGCGAAGAATAAAATGTAAATGTACCCAGCCGTGGCTGACTCCTGTAATACCAGCACTTTGAGAAGCCAAGGCAGGTGGATCACTTGAAGTCAGGAGTTTAATACTAGCCTGGCCAAAATGAGGAAACCTTGTCTCTACTAAAAATGCAAAAATTAGCTGGGAATGGTGGTGTGTGCCTGTAATCCCAGCAACTTGGGAGGCTGAGGCAGGAGAATCACTTGAGTCTGGGAGGCGAAAATTGCAGTGAGCCAAGATTGTGCCACTGCACACCAGCCTGGGTGACAGAGCAAGACCCCATCTCAAAAAAAAAAAAAAAAGAAAAGAAGCAAATGTACCAGATCCAAAAATCTATCCCCTGCATTTTTTGCTATTCTCTTCCTCATGGTGGGCTTCATGCAGATACAGTCCTCAGTTGACCTGTAGTTTTAATTCCACAGATATTTTCAGGTGAAGAGTTTTCTCACTAATTCGGATTTTTTTTTTTTTGAGACGGAGTCTCACTGTGTCACCAGGCTGGAGTGCAATGGCCCCAGTTCAAGCAATTCTCCTGCCTCAGCCTCCCAAGTAGCTGGGACTACAGGTCCGTGCCACCAGGCCCAGCTAGTTTTTGTATCTTTAATAGAGACAGGGTTTCACCATGTTGGCCAGGATGATCTCAATGTCTTGACCTCGTGTTCCACCAGCCTCATCCTCCCAAAGTGCTGGGATTACAGGTGTGAGCCACCATACCCGGCCCAAGGGTTTTCTCACTAATTTGAATCTTTTTCCAAATGACCAAAATGAAAAGCCAGCTCTAATGTTAAAGGATACTTCTTTTCTTAACAAGAGGTAAAATCATGACTCTCATTGAGATTTAAAGTTTTGGGATGTTAATTTCTTATCAGCATGGTTCCCAAATATTGTCCCCCAATCCGTGGGCTGTCTTTTCATTTTGTTGATTGATTCCTTTGCTGTATAGAAGCCTTTTAGTTTGATGTAGCCTCACTTGTGTTACCAGAACATCAGGGATTTAGTCTAGGCTCTGTTGTTTGTGCACAGAAAGCCAATCACCAATACAAATATTACCAGAGGAGAAGGCTTTTAATTTGGGTGACATCAGCTGGAGAGATGGGAGCCAAAACCCAAATTCATTTCTTCCAATCACCTAAAATTGGGGTTGTATGTAGCAGGGAAGAAATGTAACTACATGCAAAAAAAACAGGAAATAGGTAGGGGCTAAAAAGAGAAAATGGTAAACAGGAATTAGGAAGGGTCTGGCATCTCATTGACTGGGTGTGGTGATCTAAATGAGGTTTGACTTCCTAAGGAAGAGCTCAGATAAGACAAAAGTAAGTTGCAAGTTTTAAGATGTGGAAGTCAATTTCTGTGTTTATTTTTTAAAAATCTATAAATATTAGTTATTTAGGAAAATTGGGCCACTCTCAATTGTTTATTTTTGCTTTTGTTGTCTGAGCTTTTAGTGTGATATCCAAAAAAAAATTACTAATGCCAATGTCAAGAAGCCTTTTCCTGATAAGTAACTCAAACAATTCAGGAGGAATTTTAAAAAGAACAAATAACCTAATTAAACAATGAAAAAAGGACTTAAATACACATTTCTCAAAAGAAGACATAAAAATGGCCAATGAGTATATAAAATGATGCTCAATATCACCAAAATGGCCCACAGGTATTTAAATGATGCTCAATATTGCCAGGGAAATGCAAATGAAAACCACAGTGAGATTTCATTTTATACTTATTAGGATGGCAATGATCAGAAAAAAAGAGATAACATGTGAGATTATAAAGAGAACCTTTGCACACTGTTGGTAGAAATGCAAATTGGTTCAGCCATTGTGGTATGAACCAAAAGGCACCTGAGACAAATCTCAATCAATTTAGAGGTTTATTTTGCCAACGTTATGAATCATGACCTATGATTCAGCCTCAGGAGGTCCTGAGAGCATGTGCCCAAGGTAATTGGATTATGGCTTGGTTTTATATGTTTTAGGGAGACATAAGCCATCAATCAATACATGTGAGGTATACATTGGTTGGATCCAGAAAACCAGAACAACTTGAAGTGTGACATGGAGGGGAGTTCTAGCAGGTCATGGGTGAATTCAAAGATACTCTGATTGGCAATGGGTTGAAAGAGTTATTATCTAAAGACCTGGAGTCAATAGAAAGGAGTGTCTGGTTAAGATAAGGGATTGTGGAGACCAAGGATCTTATTATGTAGATGAAATCTCATAGGGAACCACCCCCAGAGGCAATAGATGACAGACATTTCATATTGAGACCCTTAAAAGGTGCTACACTCTCAGCCTCTCTTCAGGATCCAAAACAAAACACAACATGGAAAGGGAAGGCGATTCTGTATAGAGTGCAAATCTCACCAACAAGAGACAGCTTTGCAGGGCCATTTCAAAATATGTTAAAGATATATATAGTGAACTACTTTGGTTTCTTTCAGGCCCCTGCAAACTGTCAAGTGACTCAATACTAGAATCTGGTTGGAATTTGGTATCTTATTGCTACAAAAAATCTGTTATGTCAGTCTTAGGACCTCTGTTTTAACATCAATGTTAGTCAGTGTGAACTCCAAAGGGAGGAGAGTGTAATGAGGCCCATCTGACACCTCCCTCCATTTCCTGTCATTGTCTGTACTAGATTTTCAGATTTAGTTGGATCCCCTTCGCCAGGAGGATGGTCCATTCAGTCAGCTGGAGGCGGTGGGGGGGGGGGGGGGGTCTTCGAATTTTACTTTTGGTATACACTGAAAAACAGTGTATGTTGTGAAGGATCCTCAAAATATTAAAAATAGAACTCTCATATGACCCAGCTATCCTGCTTCTGGGTATATATCCCAAGAAAATGAAATTTGCACCTTTAAGAGATATTTTCAATCCGTTGTTCATTTCAGCATTATTCATGACATATCCAAGATTTGGAAACAACCTAAGTGTCCACTGACATATAAGTGGATGAGGAAAATTATATATACACATATACACACAATAGAATGTTATTAGAGAGGACACTGCCATTAGCGAAAACATGGATGAAACTGGAGGACATTATGGTAACTGAAATAACCCAAATGTAAAACAAAAAATACTGCATGATCTCACTTATATATGGAATCTAAAAATGTCAAATACATAGAAACAGAAAATAGAATAATGATTACCTGGGTTGGGAGTGGGGAGGAATGGGAATATGTAGGTCAAAGAGTACAACCTTGTACTTATGTAGAATGAATAAGTCTAAAGAACTAGTGAATAGCATGAAGACTACAGTAAATAATATTGTATTGTATACCGGAAATTTTTTAGGAGAGTAGACTTTAGGTGCTTTTACCATACACAAACACACACACACAGGATGTACACACACACACAAAGGAACTATATGAGCTGGTGAATATATTAATTTGTTTGACTGTAGAAATTATTTCACTATGTATATGCATATCAAAATATTATGTTCTGCCCCTTAAATATATATTGTATGGTCCATTCTCATGCTGCTAATAAATACATACCCTAGACTGGGTAATCTATTAAGGAAAGAGGTTTAATTGACTCACAGTTCAGCATGACTGGAGAGGCCTCAAGAAACTTGCAATCATGGTAGGAAGGGAAGCAAACACATCTTACTTCACATGGCAGCAACAAGGAGAAGAATGAACAAAAGGGGGAAAATCCCCTTAAAAAACCATCAACTCTCATGAGAACTTACTCACTATCATGAAAACAGTAGTATGGGGGTAACCACCTCCATGATTTAACTACCTCCCACCAGATCCCTCCCGTGACACACGGGTATTATGGGAACTACAATTCAAGATGAAATTTGGGTGGGGACACAGACAAACCATATCATGTACAATTAAAAGGCTAGAAAAATTAAAAATAAACTTTGTTATTAACAATAAATATATAATGCTTAAAACAAGTAAATAAACAGCTGTTAAAATTTTATTTAACTCATTATTAATGAGGAAACTGGTAAGATGTTATAATTAATTGAAATGAAAGTTCAAAACACAAACACTATTATATATCAGAAATATTTAAATTAACTTGCAAATGGACACAAAAGTAGCTTTTTGGGGAGCCGGTGGTTGCCCCTGCACCAAACAGCATTTAATTTTCAAAAACTGATCTGTACTACTATTAGTTACCTACAACTTTCAGAGTTATTAGATAGTTCAAAGAAAATGAAAGCCCAAAAACAGCCCAGAAGAATGAGTGCCGAACAATATATACTTTTTAACTGAAGACACCAGTAGTATGTGTGCATATATATACATATACGTGTGTATATATGTGTGTGACATATATACACATATATATCATGCACATATATCATAAATATATCAGTATATCACACACATCGCCACTATATATGTGTATTTTATATACATACATACTATATCTACTATGTATTTATTACTTTACTTATTCTAATGTCCTTACACTAACTTAAGTAAAATGAACACTTGACCATAAGGGGGTATACTGGGATGTTTTATGACACCCAAGGACCAGTCACTTGGAGAAAAATATAAACCAAGGAGGGGCTCAAATGCTACCCTGAGTCTTTATTGTTACATTTTTCTTCTTCTCTCTTGATATCATTTTCTTCTTTCTCTCTACCAATTACCTTTCTCTTCCATGGTCTTATGACAGAATGTTACTTTGAACAGCTCTGTAGTTTATGATATTTTCTGGAGAAGCAGCTATAGTGTGCTGGATCTCATTTCTCAATTAAAAATTTCTGCAAAGAACCCTGATTGGTTTCACTTGGATTATGTGCCAATTTCTGGAGCTACAGATGTGTGGTAAGGGTGAAGGTTATGATTTTCCAACTGGACAACTTAGTAACAGTGTGAATAGAGTGGGGAGAATACAGCCACAATTTCATAAGATAGGAGGAAGGTGGAGCAGATGAAACAATGGTATCCACTGCACAATGTAGGCCAGAAGGGAAAAACCTTTGAGGTAATTTTTATACAATACAGAGGCATGCCAACCATGTAGGATTTTAGAAGTCAGTGGCTTTCAGACTACAAGACCTAACATAGGAAATATGTTTTATGATGACCCATTAAACAGACGCACAATGAAACAGAAGTATTATAAAATAGTAATGAATATATCCTTACTATGTAACAATACACAATGATCTATTCTATTCTATTCTGATGTGTTAGTCACAACCTATTAATTTTTTTTGGTTCATCCTCCAAAAAATCATGACTTACCATTTGAAAACACTGATCTAGGTGAAGCAAAAAAAAAAAAAAAAAAGGCTCCTGGAAATCAAATATAAAATTAAATATCATAAGGAAACTTACTGGCTGGGTGCCATGGCTGAAGCCTATAATCTTAGCAGTTTAGGAAGCTGCGTCAAGAGGATTGTTTGAGCTGAGGAGTTTGAGTCCAGCGTGAGCAACATTGTGAAACCCCATCTCTGCTAAAAATTAAAAAGGAAAAAAACAGCTGGGTGTGATGGTACGTTCCTATAGTCCCAGCTACTCAGCTGGCTGGGGTGGAAGGATTGATTGAGCTTGACAGTTTGAGGCTGCAGTGAGCCACTGCCAGCCTGTGAGACAGAGTGATACCTGTTTAAAAAATAAAAATAAAAACAACTAAAAAAGAAGCTTACTATGATTATTATTAAAAAAAACAAAAACAACAACAAAAAAAAACACAGTGATTAGCCGCCTTATATGGAGCTTAGCTGTGGTCTGGTACTGGTGAGGTCGGGGGTGCTGAGGATCTTTGACAGTGGAGGTAGAGCCTAAGAAGAAAACTACAGGCCAGAATTTGTTTTGTAGGTTCAGAAAACAGTTATCAACAGATCGATCTATGTTCGTTGGGCTCTAAGGAAATTAGTCACACTAATCGAAATCACATGATTAATGGAATTAACTCTGGGAAATAACAGGACATTTCCATGTTAACGTTTCAACTGACAAACTTAAGGAAAATAATTTGTTTTATAAGATTTAAAGTAAACCAACGGATGTTTTAATCAAAGAATTACTTCCTTGAAATAGACTAGCTTGATGTGGTAGCCTATAATCTATGAGTACTTTTTTTACATAGTGATATCTATAATTATTTAGTATTGATTATAATCATTGTTATGTTAATTTAAGCATTACATACTTTGCTATAAAATGCTCAAGGCACTCTGACAATTCAGTTCTGGTGACTCTTTCATTTAGGCTCCAATGTAGATAATTGTCCTTTTGTCACACTCTATTATTTAAAAAAATTGTCCTTGGCTACTTCCTTCACAATCCACTTAACAAAATTTGAAAAATATACTTTTCTCCATTTTTTAAAGATGTATTTATGAAATTGAGAAGAATCCTAGTGGTGTTTCTCAAACTTTAATATGCATTTGAATTACTTAGGGATCTTGTTAAATGCAATTCTGATATAGCAGATATAAATGAGACTTGAGAGGCTGCATTTCCAAGTTTTTAAGCAATGCTAAGATGCTGATGTTGCTTGCTGGAGAACCACTGGTTGAATAGCAAAGTCCTAGATTCATCAATGCATATTTTT
Source organism: Macaca nemestrina (assembly GCF_043159975.1). Classification (NCBI taxonomy): domain Eukaryota; kingdom Metazoa; phylum Chordata; class Mammalia; order Primates; family Cercopithecidae; genus Macaca; species Macaca nemestrina. Next base: position 48,593,596 of record NC_092143.1, read on the forward strand.
TGCTTTGTTTAGGTAATTATTTGTGACAGTCACTGTCTTATGTGTTCTGATTATGGCAATTTTTAAGAAATGTGAGTAAAAATCAAGTGTCTGGAGAACCACAGCCATTTTAAGTGTTAGACTCAGTTTTGAGCAGTGGTTTCATAGCACTTCAAGGTTTAATTAGGAGTAGAAAAATAAAATTCCTATTTTTTAATTTGGTAGGCACATATTAAAATCGATAAAGCAGAAAATACCTCAGCACAGACTGTTCTTAATGAGATTTCAATGCCCTTATCATCAGAGAATTTTCACTGTTTTATTAACCCATTAGTTAAACATTTGAGCGTATACCTCCTGAATGCTAAGCATTAGTTACATAGGTTCTGATGTCTAGAACTCTTAACTTCAGTAAGGAGACAGATGCATAGACAGAAGACTGAAAAATGTAGTAATAACGCAGGGCAGGTGAGCCCCAGAGTGGAGCTTAGCCTGTGAGGGTTCTTGGCTTTTCCAGAAAAGAATTCAAGGGCAAGCCAGTGGTAGGGTAGAAGAAAACGGCTTTATCAAAGCACAAGTGTTACAGCTCTGGCAGTGTTACAGCTCTGCGACTGTTCCTGCTTGAGCAGGGTTACCCCATAGGCAGTGTGCTGATAGTAGCAACTCAGGGTAGTTTTTCAGTCATACTGATACCTAATTTTAATTACATGTATACTAAGGGGTAGCTTATGCATAAATTTCTAGAGAAAGGGTAGTCACTTTGGGGTTGTCAAGTCATTACCATGAAAGCATGGTAACGCCCAGGTGTTGCCATGACAACAGTAAACTGACGTGGTACACTGGTGGGCGTGTCTTATGGAAAGCTGCTTCTGCTCCATTTGTGTTTTACCTAGTCCACAATTTGGTCCATGTCTGAGTCCCACCTCCAGAGTCAAGTCTTGCCTCCTATCTCAGCAAGATAAGAGTTTTGCACAAAAATTGAAATTAGGGGGCATTTATATATAATTTATTGGAATGAACATGCCTAACCACTAACAAGTGGCAACCTGAAGTTGGACTGTAGGACACTGAGATTGGGTGGAGAATTTGGTTTCTTTTTGCATATACCTATATCCACTAGCCTTATTTTGAATTTTTTCAGGGTCCTGGGAAATGCTCCTTTTCTCTGTGCTTCAAGCCTTTTTTAAAAGAGGTACAATTGAAATTACTTACTTAACTCCTCATCATCTTGAAGGACTAGAGCAAAACTCCATGTCTTTATACAAACACTGATAAGGCATACACAGTAGCTGTTTGAAGCCTGAGAAATAAAGTAAAACAATAAGATCTTAGTAAAGGGTGAGTTACAGTGAAGTCACGATAAAGCAGGTTGATTAGTGAATAAGAAGGTCATCACTGAACGATCGCATTTTGTAGTTTACAGAGGACACTGAAAGCTCTTTTTGTTTCAGCCTTTTCAAAAAAGGTTTCTACAATAGGTGGTCAAATTACCATGCTTCAGTTACCAAGAAAAGACTTCAAACTTTATTTGTGTCAGAATTCTGAGAGATGTCTGTTCTGTGTCTTCAGCCATATCTGTAGTCATTAAAATCATTTCTGAAAGGGAATACATACTATTTTTAAATTGTTTAATTTTTTTTTCTGTTCCTTGTGGAGCTTTCTCCTTTCATTTAGAAATAAGGAGTTGACTCTGTGTTGTATTGGATATAATTATGTTTCCAAATTTGATTTGCTTATTTGCATAAGACAGTATTTTTGAGAAAATGAATGGATCACAGATACCATATACTCTGAAAGTTCAGAGAGTGGAGAGGTAAGCCACTGTCTGCCTACTTCCCTGTTCAGATGGAAGTACCTTTTCTCTAGGTGTTTTACCTGGCTCCCGAAATTCAAACTCACCCCAGATTTATCTGCATTCTGAGGAACTTGGATCTAGAAGATCTGAGACTGACTTTTGCCAGCTGTTCCTCTCCCCAAGGACAGGATCTTAACTGGGTAAGTATGAGAGTATGTGTAAAGGGGACAAAGGTCACTAAGAGAAGTCTCTTCAGAAGGAACTGTGAGCATGACTGTAGTCATGCTCTCTTTCAAGCAGCTGTGGCTGGGAGATGGTAGTTTTAAAGGCTGAAGTTAATGCATAATAGTGTTTAAGCCTGTAGTTTATCACAGTGGCCAGAAGCCAGGAAGGCAAAGAACCCGAGGAGATGGGCCTCAAACTTAGGCAATGAGCAGGTTGTGTTATTTCAACGAATGAAAGCAGAGCCCAGCTGGGGAGCCAGGTAGCCAGGCTGAAAGTGAAGAAAGTCCAAACATAGATAAAGGATTCCTCACAAAACATAGAACCTAGAAATATAGGCAGCTTTCCATATGCATATGATCTCTGTTTAGCCCAGGCATTGCAGTGAAAACCAATTCTGAGTAAATGTGGTCATCAGAGAGTTTATCATTCAGCCCCTGTGGTGTAAGGCCTAAAATTAACACTCACTATTATGTGATCCCATGACATTTGAAACAAGGAGGGCATCACAAGGCCTAACCACAGCTGTCCTTCCCACAGATAAAGTCTGCACAGATCAACCCTCATTGTCAAGGGGACCAGGCACAGTTCCTGCTTATCCCCAAGTAGCAGGTTTCAGTTCCTTGCCAGCCCATGAAATTATTCAAACAAGCCAATCACACGCTCCAGCAGGAACAAGAGGTCACCTTACCCTCTTGATACTACAAAACTTGTCTCCCACAGCCCCTGGTTGTTCACTCTGTTCCCGAGTACAACCACTGTGTGGCCCCGAATGGTATGCAGTGTCTTCTACCCACAATTTGAATATATGTGACCAATAAACTGCTGCTGTTCTCATTTTTTTCGGTGTCAGGTGTCACATATTCAGCCATCCCCAGAAACCTAGAGCAGAATTATCTCCCTTTCAGCTGGGTAAAGAAGTAGTAGTTAAAATAGCCCTAAACTGGGTGAGGTATTCCATGGCCTGGTTCACGTGTGACTTCTTCCTATTTATGATTAAAGGTAAAAATAAAGGGTTGATTCTTACATAGGATCCTGTATTTGGTACTCTTTAGTTGATGCAGAGAAAATGTAATGGTCAGACATTCTGAGGAACAAGCGTTTTCTTAATTCGCATGCAGTGTAGTTTTCATGGCTTCACTCAGACACTAAATACTCCCATTATGTGTGTCAGGATAATACTCAGGAAATAGTGGACACAGTTCCCATCCTTTCAGTGTAGTCTCAATGAAAATGATAGAGAGGAAAACCTCCCTTTTCAAATCTTTATTTGGCCTTCTTAAGATGTAGCTTGTTCTTGTTTATCTGATTGTTTCCTATTTCCTTTTTCACTTTGATAGTCTAAAATATTAGTTTTTTAATTTCATTTTGTGGAACACTTTATAAAAAACTACCTATTTGATATAAACATGTTCGAATTACCAAAAATGTCTTTATTATGTTCAAGAACAATGCCTACATGCTATGTCTTGTGTGCATGTGAGCACACTCAAACATACAGCCCAGGATAGGCCAATGTCTGTTCACTCCAGGCAGGCTAATGGATAGATAATTTTCAATGTTCCTGATACTGTCAAATGAAATACACTAACTAAAACAATCACTTATTTACCTATATCAACTGCTCTTCAAATATCACTTATTCTCTGGTTCTTTATTTTTCTTCTTACACGAATACAAACACGCATATAAGAAAGAAACTTAAACTAAATAAAGCCTAATCACTATTTGCCACATTGTCTGGACAAGATTGTGAGAGAATGAGAAGACACTTTAAAAATCTCCAGTTACTGGCCAGGCATGGTGACTCACTTCTGTAATCTCAGCACTTTGGGAGGCCCAGGTGGGTAGATTACTTGAGGTCAGGAGTTTGAGACCAGCCTGGCCAACATGACGAAACACCGTCTCTACTAGAAATACAAAAATTAGCCAGGCATGGTGGTGCATGCCTATAATCCCAGCTGTTTGGTAGACTGAGGCATGAGAATTGCTTGAACCCAGGAGGCAAAGGTTGCAGTGAGCTGAGATCACACCATTGCACTCCAGCCTGGGCAACAGAGTGAGACCCTGTCTCAAAAAAAATAATAATAATAAATAATAAAAACATCCCCAGTTACCTATAAACACATGATCTAATTAGACAATCTATTTTCATTGTATCTTTGGCCCAAAAATGGTTTAATAAAATTACAGTTATAGTAAATTACATAAATTAAACAAGTAACTGCATCCACAAATGTAAACAGTATTGGCAGAATGATACTCTCTTCAAACTGGACAATGTTTAAAAATATTTATATATATTTTTGACTTGAGAGCTAGCAAGTGAGTATTTTATAGTTGGAAAGTCCTTAAATTCTCACCTAGAAAAATCTCTCAGGTTTATTTAAACGAAAACAGTCTAAATATATGGCACCAAAAAAACTTTAAACCTAAAAACCTTGGAAATTTTTAAAACACAAGGATAAGCCAAGGTAGTTCTAGCATACACAAACAAATACTGAGCATGTCTGCAATATTAATAAGAGGTAAGGTAGAATTCAAGGTAAAATGAGCTAAATAGGACAAAGAAGGTCACGTTTTATTGGTAAAATGTAAAATCTACAATGATGATATGAATGTCACAAACTGCAAAGCATTAAAATGTATTAAATGAAAAGTCTTGTAAATCAAGAAAAATTGAGAGGACATAAGCAGTGGAGGCTTTAGTGCATCTTTTCTGCTCTTAATCAGATCAAGAAGAGCCAACTTAATAAGGATAAAGAAAATCTAAGTAATATATTAATTGGATTATTTCATAATTACACAGTACCTATTAAATTTCCTACTCCACACATGATCTATATCTTCTTCAACATGCCCACAGAACACTCAAAAGAGCTCACTATGTGTTAGGCAGAAAGAATACATCTAAAGAGAGAGAGAATATAATATGGACCATATTCTTTGATCATAAAGGAATACATAAGAAATTAATCAAAATAGAAAACAAAAACAACTACTTAAGAATCTATGTCACTTTCCTAAATTTCACTCTTAGAGCCAAATACAAAATCAGAGCAAAATTAATGAATAGCTGGAAAATAATTAAGAAAGGGTAAATAAATACACAAAATTGAGTATGGGTTCTTGTAAGAAGGTAGGGCATATACATTAATCCTAAATTAGAAAATATTATCTTTGGCCAGGCACGGTGGCTCACACCTGTAATCCCAGCACTTTGGGAGGCCGAAGCAGCAGATCACAATGTCAGGAGATCGAGACCATCCTGGCTAACAGGGTGAAACCCTGTCTCTACTAAAAATACAAAAAATTAGCTGGGCGTGGTGGTGGACGCCTGTAGTCCCAGCTGCTTGGGAGGCTGAGGCGGGAGAATGGCGTGAATACGGGAGGCGGAGCTTGCAGTGAGCCGAGATCGCTCCACTGCACTCCAGCCTGGGCGACAGAGTGAGACTCCGTCTCAAAACAACAACAACAACAAAAAAGAAAATATTACCTTTAATGCTTGCTGCAACTTGAATAGGAGATAAACCCATTGGTACTCATTTGGAAGAGAAGGCATGTCAGCAGCTGGTGTAACTTCACATTAGAAGACCTTCTAGTGAAAAAATGTAGTTTCTTGTCCTATCAAAACAAGATGTGGTCTCTTGGAGCTTTCATGTATACCTTTGTACTACATCTTGCTCAGTAGCTCTTGCTTTTTCCTGTGTCTGTAGAAACAGAAAGAAACCAGCAGCCAGGTTGCCCTCCATTCTTTCTTTGTTACATCAAAATCAATGGTTCTAGAAATGAGTAGCTTCTTAACTATGCCAAAGAAGACTAGTCATGCAGAGTCAAAACTAGTTAGATGAGTAATTTTAAAAGATGAGCTTCAGAAGTTGTGCTATTAAAAAAATAAGAATCGAATTAGTGTTATAACAACCAAAGAAACATCAGTCAGGGATTGAGAAAACTCTGCATAAAAAAAAATCCAACGAGTCTCAAAAATTTTCCAAAAATTGATTTGTAACTTTCTGCTACATATATAATTTAACATGAGTTACTACACAGAAATGTATGTGATATTTGTTTGTATTCATAGAAAAATAAGGAAAATATTTCTTTTAATTTTTTTCACAAGTATGTAAGTTGCCTGACAGCATATGACATTCTTTTTCTTTATTTCTCTGTTGCCTAGAACAATATCTTGTAATTTATAACAAGTTAATAAATGGTGAATATATAAAATAATAAATAAATGAATTAAATCTTTAACTCTTGGGGACAACATAATGGCAAAGTTTGAGCTGTAACTGGTAAAGCATATTCCCTTGATGCAAACAGGCAAATCAACAATATCAAAATGGCATGTGTGAGACAAATTTCCTCCAGAATTTTGGTGGGATAAAGAGATGAGTGGTCCATTTTATCTTACAGTTCTCCAATAGCTATAGGAGGACATAAAAAGGATATTCAATTCAAGTGACTAGGGTCTGTGCTGTCTGCTCACAAGTTGCTCCTAAAAGGATACAATTCACATTCAATTCACTACTATTTCTCAGAAGAGCTTTTGGGATTTATATTAAGAACCTTTTTATGAATTTTCAGATATAGCTAATTAGCATAAGATCTTCAGATGAGTAATACAGTCACTGTGACTGCTTCTTAGCTTGCTTAATATGTGGAACCCAGACTACTAGTGATAACAATGCAGGTTCCTGATTGGCTCCATTTCCTCTATAGATGTCATACAGATGTTTGCTGTGTCAACTGGAGAGAAGGAGATAAGTCAACTTTAAATCTGTTGCATGAATAAGCCACAAAGAAGGGGCAGGTAGTCAGACATGCTCTGGGAGGGTGGGGAGCCAGGCAGGAGGTCAAGGCAATGGTGTGAGCTAGGACAGAAAGTGAAGAGGTTACACACCCCACCAAGCGGGACCTCCACCAAGATCCTCAGAGCTGGAGAAATTCCCAGCTAAATAGGGTTAAGGAGCTCATGCTTGTGTTATAGTCCCCTTCAAAGAGCACAGGGAGCCATCTTGCACCTGCTGGTTTCAACAGGCACAACTTCAGCAATAGAGCATACCCCCTGCTCACTCCTATTCTCTGTTTCTTTCTTACTTTTACACTTTTTCTCTCTAATTGCTAAATAACTTGCAATGAGAAATATTAACTTCATTTTGGTTGTTCTTTGCATAAAAAGTCAATCACTAAACTATGCTAATCACCGTAATAGGACTTACACACTTAACAAAGCATTATGATGTACAATTCCACAAAAATTTTGCCTGTACTCTATCAACTGCATCATTTATGTTGTTTGTAAGCCCTAGAATCTATTACCTTAAATGTGCATAGTAAGACTGGACATTTTCTGTAACTTAGCAACTGCTGCAAGCAAGCATTTAAGAACCATTGCAAGAAGATTTAAAAAAGCCAATTGACCGATACTCATTTGTCCTTTAAGATGTAGCCCATAACAATTTGGATCCTCAGACATTCTTACCGATTCTGAGCTAGATAGAACAACTTCATTCCCTAGCATAACTACTCAGATTTCTGAGGGTAAGTGAGCATGATGTGTGATTCTTTATAAACACAAATGATACTTTCAAATCAAGGATTGCAAGCAAGGAAAATATAATTATTACCAGATCATATGCATTGCTTATGCTAGAATATGCAGTACAGTGAGGGCCATTCAGGAAATCATACATGAAATTACTACATATCTAGTGCGCTTTTCTGGATGCTATCTTCCTCCTCTCTCCTTCCCTCCCTTCCTTCCTTCCATCCTTCCCTGCTTCCCTTCTTTTCCCCTCTTTTCTTCCCTCCCACCTTTCTTCCTCCATCCCAGGTCCCCTCCCTCCCTCCCTCTCTCATCGTCCTTTCTTCTTTCCATTCCTTCCTGCTGTCTTTCCTTTCCTTCTGTCCCTCCTCCCTCACTCTCTCCCTTTCTTTCTTTCTTTCTTCCTTTCTGCTTCCCTTTTTTCTTTCTTCTCTTCTTCCCTTCCTTCTACCTTTCTCTCTCTCTTCTTCCCTCCCTCCTTTCCTGAAAGGGTAAATAAGCAAATAAATTTTCAGACACTGACATTGAGCACCATGCTTTATGAACTTTTCTTCTAGGACTTTAAGGACTACACGTTTATTGCTTTTGTGCACTGAAACTATTATTTTTCTTTGCTAAGTTAGCCTTTCCGATAATTTTAAGATTTAATTTAAACTTTGCGTCTCATTCTAGGTCACTGTTATCCTTTTTTGTATGCTGAACTCACAGAACCTAAGAATCTATATTTGGCAACCCATCATCAGCTATCAAGGTTGTCAATTTTAAGTCTTTTTCATATTATCATTTTCCATATTCATTCCTTGCTTATGTAACAGAAAAATTTGTATTTCTACCTGATATATATATGTCCCACTATGCCTAGTGCAACGCCAACATTGCAACACCTAATAAGTGCTTATGGCCTAGGATAATTGATTGTCTATGAAGCTGACTGGGTTCACACATTAGTGACACTCAGGAAGAAATAAAATAAGAAATGCTGAGCCACGATTTTACACTTCTTTGGGGATCCTGTAGACAATTAAAAGTTAAGGAGACCATAAGAGGAACGATTGATAGATTTAATTTTATGAAAATTAAAAAGTAATGTACCCCAAAATAATAATAATTAAGTCAAATTGTGAACAGAAAAATTAACTACATATAAGACAAATAATTTTAAATATTATTTATATACATAAAGAAATAATATCAATAATTTAGAAATAAATATTAGGATTATTTTACATCTGTGGAATACATAAATATATAAAATAGACTAAGATCCATACCCACGTTGTGCTTACAGTCTGGAAGAGAAATGCAGAATACATTGTATAAATAAGTAAACTCTAAGATAGTCCTATTTTCTGACTGTGGTCCTGTGGTCTGGGTCCTTGGAAACAGGACTACCTTAGAAAATAGGACTACCTTTAAAGGATGCTATTTGCTTAGAAAACAAACATTCTGATATCCTTTCCCATTACATGCACACACACACACACGCACACACACAAACAAAAACTCCTTGAGGTGGGACCTGACAGAACACTGGTGAGAAGTACTAACCAGTATCCACACTTCAGGTACAGCCAATTAGTGTCATCACTCTGCGTGGGAATGAGATGGTCAGGCAGGAATGTGCAGCACAACTGCATTTTTTGGAACAAGGCTGTTACCTCTTTAGAGCAAAAGACATTAGGGCATGCAAGCAGGAGATGAAAGGGTAAGTTATTTTGTCAGAATAAAAGATGATAGATTAATGCTCTATTCCTTTTCTGAGACAGTGAACCATAATTAATGATATAAAAAGTACTCTTCATAGCTATATTGTGTCCTTTTTGAATTCCTTGAAAAATGACGCTCTGCAAATGGGATGGCACACATAGTAAGTTTCAGTTAGTCAAACACTAAAGTTTGTAGGTAAATGAGAGATGAAAGTATATTTTGCCTCAACCTGTTTAGTTCAGACACTAAAACACAAAACCTCCACCAAAGCAAAAATTCTTTTTACTCAAAGATGAAATTTTCATTTAAAGTAAATTATGCCGTTTTGGTCATATTATGCCAACATTTTACTAAATTAGAATATCCTAAGTCTCTGTGAGACTGGATTGGCTAGGAATACATCACTGTAGATAGCCCAAGCAAGAAAGAACATGAACAAGCTCTGTCCTAGACTAAGATTTCACTAACCATTCAAGAGAGTAGGATATCCAACTGTGAATTTCTAAGGTGGCAATATGAAATACTTTTTATAAAATGATTGATCTATGTTTCAAAGAAAATTTCTTCTCTTGAAACCTGAGCAAAGTACTTGAGGCTTTTCACAAGTACAGCATATAGAATATTAATACTTTCCTATCAGTTCTTCAATTTACTCCAGTAAGATGGAGAAAAATCTCATTTTAGAGGAATCAGCCACATTTTTAAAGAGAAGCAGCTGATTTTCTTTGACATATTTAGGTTTATTGAAAGTCCTCTCATCATGCTAGGCGAAATAGTTAAATAGTAATAGATCTTTCGTATGAACATCAGATTTAGTTTTAAAAGCCCTCTGGTGAAGCTCAGAGTCCAGAATGCTCCAATTTTACTAGCATTTATAACTATACTACTTTTATGAGGAAAAATATCATTATTTGAGTTTCAGTTAGTTAACATTTCTGAGGTTCAATCAAAGCTTCTCAGAGAATAAATACTTCCAACCAAAGGGCACACTGAGATTTTTAGAGCAATTCTTCTCAAACTGCAGGTTTGAATGATCCACGAGACAGAGTTTGAGTGACCCATGGCCCCATATGAAATCAATTTGTGAATTAAAACAGTATTGCTTTTTTACTGAAGTGTAATGCAATTTGATCGAACAGAACAGAATAGAACACAAAAGATAGAATAGAATAGAAAATAGGAATAGATCAGAATTTATCACATATAAAGAAGGTAATTACAATCATAGGAAATAGATGTGGTAGGGGGCATGGTGGGAGGAGAATGGCATATAGAATTCTCAGTGTTTGTTCTAATGTTCATTAGAAGGTAATGAACACAAAGAATGAGTTTACTTCTGAACATTCCAAGATGCAGTGCTGTTTTAAATAAGAAGACAGAAACACGTATTTACGTGAAATGCTAGCAGTACCTAGTTTCTACATTCATCCAATAAGCACTGACAGGATGGCCACTTGCTGAGCCCTCTGCTGCTGCTGGAGTCCTAAAGCTGGCAGGGTCACATACCCTGTCTTCAAGGAGACCATTGCAATGAGGGATATCACCTTCTATACCCTCTTGGATATTTTGTTACTGACCACTGGCTCTTAGACTCTTCATGCAATGGAAATTGACATGAGGCCAAGCAAGTTTTCCCGAACAAAGTTCATTGGGGTTTATGCTAGAGCACAAAGGAAACAGCACAGGAGAAAGGGTTCTCCAGCTGGCTCTCTAAAGGGGGCCACCCAGGGCCTTTTATTGGACAGAGTAAGGAGTTTGATGTCAAGGATCTGCCTCCTGGGGTGATCTTTCCCTTCTTCCTGGATGTGGTATTGAAGTCTTAATGCATGCTCAGTGGGTTCAAGGTGACAGTGTTGCTCATTACTGCCACCCCAGGAAGGTTGTATAAGGATCATTCTTGGTCTTACGCACATGTGAGTGGTAGAATCAACTGTCTTAGTGAAAACTTTTGTTCAAATGTTGCTTATCTTAGCTTCTTAGCTGGGAATGCAGGATCTTGTGGTTAACAAGTATGGAACATATGTTGGGGGGTGTGTGATGGTTAATATTATGGGTCAACTTGATTGAATTGAGGGATGTCTAGATGGCTGATATTGTTTCTGGGTATGTTTGTGAGGGTGCTGCCAGAGGAGATTGACATTTGAGTTCATGTACTGTGAGAGGAAGACCTAACCTCAATGTGGGTGGGCATCATCCAATTGGCTACCAACGCAACTGGAACAAAGAAAGCGGGAGAAGATGAGATAAGTTTCCTTGCTGAGTCTTCTGGCTCTTTCTTCTTCACATGCATGATGTTTGCTTCCTTCCACTCCTCCTGCCCTTGGACATCAGACTCCAGGATCTTCGGACTTTGACCCTAAAACTTGCACCAGCATCTTCCCTGGAGCTCTTGGGCCTTCTGCTGCAGATTTAAGGCTGCACTGTCGGCTTCCCTGGTTTTGAGGCTTTCGGACATGTACTGAGCCACTACTGGCTTCTCCCTTTCCCCAACTGTGGTCAGCCAATTATGGGACTTCTCTTTGTAATCACACAAGCTAATTCTCCATTATAAACTCCCTTTTATATATTCATACATTCTATTGGTTCTGACCAATAGGACAGTAAGACAGGGTTCTCTATCTGGAGAACCCTGACAAATATGGGGGACAGAGGGTGGGAGCTAGTCCCATCCCTACTATGTCTCATTTCCCTCTGAGAGATATTACCCTCCTTATTCTTTTCTTTTCTTTTCTTTTTCTTTTTCTTTTTCTTTTTCTTTTTCTTTTTCTTTTCTTTTTTCTTTTTGATAGAGTCTCACGCTGTCACCCAGGCGTGGGTCACTAGAGTGCAGTGGCGCGATCTCGACTCACTGCAAGCTCCGCCTCCCAGGTTCACGCCATTCTCCTGCCTCAGCCTCCCGAATAGCTGGGACTACAGGTGCCTGCCATCATGCCTAATTTTTTTGTATTTTTAGTAGAGACAGGGCTTCACCGTGTTAGCCAGGATGGTCTTGATCTCCTGACCTCCTGATCTGCCCTTCTTAGCCTCCCAAAGTTCTGGTATTACAGGTGTGAGCCACTGTGCCCAGCTTATTCTCCTTATTCTTAAGGGGAAGCGGTGGGGGGCGGTCAGAGGTCTCATCTTCTGAGCTGCTTTCTGCTGAAAAGAGTAATCATCTCCACCTACCTTTGGAGGTTGTAAAAACCCCTTGCTGACTGACCTACTGATTTAGATTATTAAGGACTCAGGTTTTCCTGGGATGGTATGGGTTAGAATTCTTGTGTCACCATTAGCTTGACTTGAGACTGTTGAAGCCTGGCAAACACAAACTTTACCAAAAGGTTAAAAGGACCCACATAGCCACATAACCACAACAGAATGTTCACTAAGGATATAAAGAAAGGCAAAAATGAAGTAATATCTGGTAGGTACCCTTCAATGGAGCCCCAGACAATTTGAGCAGTGGGATTATTAAAGTTATGTAACCATGTAACCTGTTGGAGGATGACATCAGCCCTTTGTTCCATCTCCCCAGAAACATTAATGAAGAAACAACAAGAGGTATTTGCAACAGCACATACTTCTACTTTTCAGCCAGTAGGTAATCCAAGGATAATCAGTCATCTAAGACCATCAAAGCCAGATAACCTAATGACTTTTGTACGAGTTTAAAATCCTGTCCTGTTGTGGCTGCCACAATGAAGACATGGCTGTGACATATTATATGATGACATTGTTGTAAATTATTCTCCCGGCTAGTCCCACCAGTGAATCAACTAAGGTGACTATTCTGGCAATCAGCAGCTCCATTGCTCATCTGTACCTTCTTGATGACAGCTGAGTGCTATGGGGGTTATTGAAGAATAATTTGATATTCTTAGGAGGAAGAGGAGTGTGACCTAATCCACAGTTCAATTGCTACTTATATGATTGGTATCAAGACATTAAACTTTTATCCCTTTCCCATTTACCATTCCCAAGAACATCAGTCCATTAGCTAAGCATAAGAGTACTGGGTAAGAAGAGATGGTAACTAAGGGACCCAAGGATGGGTGATTAGAAGGCCGCCATAAGAAGTACTTGTCATTGTCTCCCTGGTTTTCAGTGTCAGAAGACAAGGGTATCTGTGATCCCATGTGACAACCCATGATATAATTTGTATATTTGTTCCTGCCAAATCTCAGGTTGAAATATCATCCCTGGCCAGACATGGTGGCTCATGCCTATAATCTCAGCATTTTGGGAGGCTGAGGTAGGAAGGATTGCTTGAGGCCAGGAGTTCGAGACCACCCTGGCCAACACAGTGAGACCCCATAAATTATAAAAAATAAAATAAAATAAAATAAACATAATCCCCAATGTTGGAGATGGAGCCTGGTGGAAGATGTTTGGGTAATGGGGGCAAATCTCTCATGGCTTGCCCTCATTATACTGGGTGAGTTCTCACAAGTTCTAGTTGTTTAAAAGTTTGTGGTACCTCTCGTTCCCTTGCTACTGCTCTAACCATGTGATGTGCCTGCTCCCCCTCACCTTCTGCTATGAGCAAAAACTCCCTGAGGCCTCCCTGGAAGCCAGGCAGATGCTGATGTCATGCTTCCTATACAGTCTGCAGAACCATGGGCCAATTAAACCTCTTTTCTTTATAAATTACTCAATCTCAGTTATTTCTTTATAGCAATGTAAGAATAACCTAACACAACCCAGGTAGCTGTGCCACCAAGGCTGTACCCTCTGGAACTCATGCCATGTCCCAATTGCAGTTGGAAATCATGCACATAAAAAGGGACAGAGCTCAGGGGTGAGGTTAATCACATCTTTTAGTGAGCAGGTGCGGCTAAGGATACTGAGTATGTAGCTCCCTCTGGTATAGTTACAGTATAGTTACAGATGGGTATCCTGTAAAGAGCACAAGAGTTGTTATATTAGGGTAGCTTGGGATCTACATTGGCATACCAGGTCACGACTGATGGATTAAAACATGTTATAATTCTCAGGTTAATGGATGTTGAGTGGATGAGATGGACTAGGTTCACAAGAGATTTATTGGCTCTGTAAATAGAGTGCTTTTGGACCAGGGACCATTCTGCTGGTTGCTCCCACCAGACATTTTTATATGCCTCCCCATTGACTTGTTAATGACATATGCAATAGTCTGATAAATATTTGGTGTGGGCTGAGACAATGTTTGAGTAAAGTGGAACAAAGAATTTCCCAAGCTTTGTTTATTCCATATTACCATAGGGGAAAATGCAAGCACCAGGAGAAGAAGTAGCAAGGTCAGTTCCATATATTCAGCAAGGACAAAAGAGATATTTACCAGGGGAGGGGGCTAAGCAAAGTGATAAAACAGCAGCAGCAAAATAACCAGTATCATAAAAGAAGCTATCAGTCTCAGGCCCAGCCACCATGTTACTTATCTGTTTGTGAGATAACCCTCTTGAACAGCTACTTAAGGCCCTCCACTGGCTCGCAGGAATAAGACGGGCTTTTCAAGCATGCCTGAAAATATTCAGCAGAAAAGAGTTTTAATCTGGAAAGGTTTGCCCACCTAGGCATTCCTTGTAAATTGACTGTAGTTGGAGTCACCAGGATCACTCAGTAAGGACCTTGTCATTTAAGTAATAGTTGGTCCTCCAGGGAGCCCACTTTCCAAGTCTTAAGGAAGACCTGATCTCCTGAGTTAATCTGGATAGAGGCTGCCCCAGTTCTGGCAGGGGATGGCAGAATGTTGTTTCCTTATTCTAAGAGTGCCTTCTGGACCTGCCCTGAAAACATTAGGTGTTGTAGGTTTTGATCCAATTCTCCATCTAACAGAAGATTAGTAGTGAGAAAGGGCATCCCATAAATTATTTCAGAAGGACTGAGATTCAGGTCTACATAAGGGATTGTGCAGATTCTGAGAAGTGTGACTAAAGCATTTAATCCACAGTTTATTGTTGGGGTCCGCGTGTTTCCTAAACAAAGGAATGAACACACAAGACAACACAAGACAAGACAAACAT
This sequence comes from Macaca nemestrina, assembly GCF_043159975.1. NCBI lineage: Eukaryota > Metazoa > Chordata > Mammalia > Primates > Cercopithecidae > Macaca > Macaca nemestrina. The sequence continues at coordinate 48,608,828 of NC_092143.1, forward strand.
GGCGGCCGCCTCGAATGGCGTGCTCTGCTTTATTTTATACAGTCATTTGTGGAATGTTGCCAAGTCACAAGACACATTGTTGTTTTTCTGACCTTTCCCTGACTTTCTGGATTTTCAAGATGTTTACACATAAACAAGCCCCCAACGCCCTGCTTCGTTTGCAAGAGCAGGACTTACCAGGAATGCCCTACTTCATTTGCAAGAGCAGGACTTAACGGGAACGTCTCATTTGTGAGCACATAGTCCTCTACATTTCCCCTTTCCTTATTTACAAGTTTGAATATCTTTTAAAACCATCATTACGTGTTGGGCTCGCTGGGATTCGGTGTTTGCCCTTTGGCACTGTCTCCAGCAGACTGTGAAAATGACAAAGGCAAGAACAACAATCAATACATTACTAGAAACAGAGGTCAGCAAAGTTTTTACAGGGCTCATAGGGTTCAAAGACGTCAAACTTTGTGCAATACCAGTCATCAAATCTGCACCAGTCAGCAATGGTAACTGATTGCGAAATGTTTCAGAAATGTTCTGTGTTAATTCTTGTATTTCTAGGGAAAGATTATTACGACCAATTAAAAGTCTCTTTATCTCAGTCCAGTTATGTACAGTGCTGTTAAAAAGAACAGGAGTAATACAAAATTGGGTAGTGTTCCAATCACATTTCAACAAAGCTCGGGTATTCAACACTGTTAGCTGATCTTCCAACCAAGAAACCACTTGCTCCAGATTATCCACTCGTTCAGTCAAATGAGCATCTATGTCTCGTTGCTGCTGCCACAACAAATGTGATTGTTCATGCCATTGTTGCACAAATTCTGCATTTTGTATACTCTGGTGTAGAGCTAATCCAGCAACAGCGGCGGTGGAAGCAATTGCTACAAGTCCTATCACCGCGGTCACGACGATTCCAACCATCCTCCGACTGCGGTGGACAAGATCTTGCATAACCTTGTAAATTTGAGTAACCCCAGCAGATTCACTCTAAGTACGTGTTAAGTTTATAGGTAGCCAGGTTTCTTTTCTGGCTCCTAGTATATATAAATCAGAATGAGACTCATTCCAATTATTATTCCACCAAGTAGTATTTATACAACTTAAGAATGTACAATTGTTTGTACAGTTAACTACCCCTGTATTATTATCCCATTTAAAAATTCCTGTCAACAACAAGTAAGGCTTTCTTACACATGCAAAAACATATCTAGAACTATTTCAATGCAAAGATATATGGAAAAGGTTAGCAATATTAGTAAGATTTAAGGACATGTTTCCCGTGAAAGTGAAGATTGGTTTACCAGCAGCTAGCAACTTCCAAATATGACCTTGTATTTGTGAGGTATTAGCCAAATTTGGCATAGGGGGTGATAGACCACCATCATGCCAATTAATAGTTTCATTGCCATCTGCAGAAATGCTGTGATTACCTTTATGCCAACGCAGGTTGACATGGCTGAATTTAGTCTGAAAATCTCCATGTACACTCCAATCTGTAACAAGGTATTTACAACTCTTCCTTTTTACTTCTAACAAAATCGTGGCCCACTACTTGTACATCTAGTCCACTCTAGTTGGGAAACACCTCCGGACACATCAGGGATAGGGCATAAAGATAAGGTACTTGGCAGAGTTTCATTAAGTACTGCAGTATGATTATACTTAAAACTTTGAGCCACAATAATCATAGTAAAGGCAGAGATATGACTATGGTTATAGCGAACAGCCCCAGCCTCATGAGAAAGATGCAGACAATGTGGACTACTCCCAAGACATATAGGTAACCCTTCAACCCCAAATTGATATGAACTATTTACTGTGCCAGTGTCTAATTCAGGATCCTGTTTTAAAAAAGGCAATGGCATCCAAGCAGTATCATTAGTAAATACTGGGATTTCTCTGTCTCCCCAGGCCACACCTTGATATAAGGGTGGAAAAGGAATATGAGCCCAGTATGCAAATTCTCCAGCTGTTACCTGACAATTTACTATGGCCAGCATAGCCAGGAATAAAGTCAGTGGGGTTTTGGGCTGCCCAGCTTGTTGAACAACCCCTTCGGCTTCTTAACTTTTTCAGTTGTCCCCGTGTTGGGGGCTCTGCACGTCGAGTTCCGAAGGTGAATGTTCTCTGAGCGCTCAGATTTAGCTCCTGGAATTCCTTCAGGAACTCTTCGGATCGGCTCCTCTTCACCATGGCACTGTTTCAACCCTCGAGATGGAAACCACTCGTCTCCGGCACCTGTATGGACAAGAGCATAGCCTCGGCCCCACTGTAAAACTTTTCCTTTTAAATATTTTCCTTGTAATGAAGGATAATACACCCAACAGATTACTGTTTTGTGGCTTTTCTAAAGGCTGTTGAAAATGTTTCACCGCTGCAGATGGCTGTAATTGGCGCCAATGGTTGAGAAAATTTAAAGTATAAAGGGCTTTCAGAGTTTGATGTTTTGGGGAATCTCGCCCATCTCCCCCTTTTTGTTTTAAAAGTTATAATTTTAAGGTAGCATTGGCTCTTTCAATAATTGCTTGACCTTGACTGTTAAATGGAATACCAGTGGAATGATGAATATGGTATAAAGAGAGGAAGGCAGCCAATTTGCGAGAACAATAAGCAGGGGCATTATCAGTTTTTAATTCAGCAGGGACTCCCATAACTGCAAAGCAAATAAGTAAATGAGTAATAACAGAGTCAGCCTTTTCAGAGGGTAATGGTGTAGCCCACTGGAAATGTGACCACGTATCAATAGTATGATGAACATATTTTAAACGACCAAAGGAAGGAACATAAGTTACATCCATTTGCCAAATGTGATTTTGTTGAATGCCTCGACTTAAAAAAGGTGCAATAATAGGAGCACAAGATGGGCAGGCTCTGAAAATAGCTCGGGCTTGACGGCGTGTTATAGAAAATCGCCGTTGTAATCCTAAACTATTAGTATGATGTAGTTGGTGCTCATCCTGAGCCCGTTGGACACTGCCAATAAGTAAAGAATCAGTCTGACTATTGCCAAAAGATAAAGGTCCTGGCAAAGCTGAATGAGAACGAATATGAGTGATTAAAAAAAAAAGGGGGGGCAGTGCAGGAAGTAAGAGTAAAATAATTTTTGTAAAGGAGTTTGAGGAAATAATGGTGTTACATATAGGCCAGTCTTGTAGAACCATAAGAATGGCAAAAAGTTCTCCTTGTTGTACTGATTCAAATGGATAGTGAGAAATTTTTGAATTGTCTGAAGTCCAGTATCCAGCCTTTCCATTGCTTGAAGCATCAGTAAAAAAGGTGGGACCTTTAACTGGAGTGTAAGAGATAGGATTATATGGCAGTAAAGAATATTGTTGCAGAAAAGCAAATAATTTATTTTGAGAAAAAGAACCAGTATACTCAGCGCAAGCCACTTGTCAACCCTTATGAATTTCCAACAGAGATTCAATGTATTGATTAGATAATCAGGTAATAATTTTTATAGGGTCAGCACCAAGCAACTGACGAGCTCGATGTTGTCCTTTAATAATTAATTTAGCCAATTTATCAATATATTGGTGAATTTTTTTAATGGCTTTATTAGCCAAAAACAGCCACTCCAGAATATTATTATCTTGGTGTAAAACGGCCGTTGGCAAATGGGGAGTATGAAAAAGACACAACGAAAGTGGAAGATTGGGTGTAATATAATGAAGGTGAGCTTCACTAATTTTATTTTCTACAAATGACAATTTTTCTTTTGCTACGGGGGATAAAGTCCCCATAGGTTGAATACAAGTATTTAGAGCTCTAAGATCAGTTAATAAGTGCCATTTTCCTTTTTTTTTTTTTTTTTTTTTGGCAAGACAAACACAGGGGAATTCCATACAGAAGTATTTGGTTCAATATGCCCCTCGGCCAATTGTTCCTTAACTAAATTCTTTAAAGCCTTAAGTTTTTCTTTAGATAATGGCCACTGTTCCACCGAAACAGGAGTTGTAGTTTTCCACTTCAATTGTAAAGTTTGAGGCTTGTGGACAGTGGCTAAGAGTTTAAAGGATTGTAGCCCATTTTGAACATCATATTTTTGGCAGCTGAAGAAATATGAGGAATGCTTAAAAAAGCACCAAATTGTTGTAAAAGATCATGGCCCCAAAGGTTAATATTAATGGGAACAATATAAAAGAACACTTTTCCTTGCTGTCCTTCAGGTCCTACACAGCTCAGGGGCTTGACACCTTGGTAGACTATAGAAGCAGTACCTAGGCCAGATAGAGTAACTGATACTTGTTTCTTTTTCCAATGGTCAGGCCATTGAGTCAAACATTATTATATACATCCGCTCCTGTGTCGACTAATCCCTCAAAAAGTATCCCATTAATTTGCAATGAACATAAAGGTTTTTGATCAGAAACTAAAGTTTCTCAGAAAACAGTTTTCCCAATACTACTGAAACCTCCTTGACAAGACACATCTCTAGATAAGAAAGGAAAAAAAAAAAAAAAAAAAAGGCAATAAAAGCAATTGTGAAGGATCATGGCGGAGAGATAGGAGAAACAGGAGCAGCGGTACCTTGCAATTTTAACAACTGTTGTAACATCTCTAAAATGCGCTGCAAATCAGAATTTCCTTCAGATGAAGGAGGCATTAGCCCTTTTTCCAATTCCTTGTCCTCAACAACCGGGGCGTAAATATGTTCCTCTCTAGGATCATTCCTCTCTAAAGCTTCAGATGCCTCACCTCCTGTGGCAGTATCGCCATGCTCTGAGTCAGTTTCAAGTAACTCTAATGCCTGAGTAATGGAACTACACAAAGTCCACAAAGTCAGAGGCATTGTTTGCCCTCTCTGGTGAGCTCAACGCAGGATTTTAACCACTTGTAACCATTCCTTTTGATTTAACTGCACTTTGGTTTGATATTGAAACCAATAACAACGTTGTTCAACATGGGCAAACAATCACTTCAAAGTCTTATGTTCCTTAACTAACTTCTACTCCGATAGACATCAACATTCCCTGGAGTAACCGCAAACATTCAGAGGCCAGAGAGGTGGAATTCCCCATAATTTTCCCGTGGGTCCCCCTTTCTTTATTTACCTGCCCGGAGTGTTCCCCCTCCAGTTCCTTGCTCTCGTGGAGCCACGGACCCTGCTCGCTGCACCAGATGTTGGGGTCCACGTGTTTCCTAAACAAAGGAATGAACACACAAGACAACACAAGACAAGACAAACATGGCGGCCGCCTCGAATGGCGTGCTCTGCTTTATTTTATACAGTCATTTGTAGAATGTTGCCAAGTCACAAGACACATTGTTGTTTTTCTGACCTTTCCCTGACTTTCTGGATTTTCAAGATGTTTACACATAAACAAGCCTCCAATGCCCTGCTTCGTTTGCAAGAGCAGGACTTATCAGGAACGCCCTGCTTCGTTTGCAAGAGCAGGACTTAACGGGAATGTCTCGTTTGCGAGCATGTAGTCCTCTACAGTTTATGGGTCTCTTGAAAAAGCTTTGCTAGGATCCTTTTAAGATGATTCATCTTTTTAACTATCTCTGATGATTGGGAATGCCAAGATGCATGAAGTTTGTAGTCTATCCCTAAGGCTGTTATGAGGCGCTGGGTAATCTTAGCAACAAAGGAAGGCCAGCCATCACTCTGGAGAGAACTGGGAAGTCTGAACTGGTATACTATCTTCTTTAACAAAGGTTTACAGCCTTCCACTGCTTCCTCTATGTGGGTGAAAAAAGCTTGGCTCAACCACAAACACTAGCAGGTACCTGTATCCTGACTTAGAGGGCAGTTGAGTGAAATCTTCTTGTCAGTCCTCTCCTGAATAGGTTCCTCTTGCTGAACTTACTTAAAGAGGGAGGGATAGGATGAGTTTAAGGGTTAGGTACCCAACTCACAGGCAAAGGTCACCCATTTTATAGTCTTTCTAAGTCCTTGTCCAGTAATTATTCTATGGACTATGTCTCATAGAACATCCCTCTCATAATGAGTGGCATCATGGAGACGCTTGATGAGCTTCCATTGTTCAAATCCAAGGATACGGATCTTACCATTGTCTGTGAGTCATCCAATAATATCTCCCTATATCTCCATCTCTCAGAATTCTTCCCTTCTTGCTGTGAAGATAGCAGGCAACTGGGGAGTTTAGAGGGGATTACTATTACGGCCAGGGCACTCTTAGGTTCTTGAGGCTGAGTTGCCTGCTTTGTAGCCCTATTTGTCCTATTGTTCCCTTGGCTAATGAGGAACCCATCTCTCTGATGGCCCTTACAGTGAATGATTGCCACTTGGTGAGGAATCTGCACTGCTTCCAAGAGAAGCAAGATTAGATCTTGATGCTTGATTGGGGAATTTTTTCGCTGTTAATACTTCCCTCTCCTTCCATATGGCTGTGTGGGTGTGCAGCATGAAAAACTCACACTTTGAATCAGTACATAAGTTTAACCTTTTGCTTTCTCCCAATTTAAAGCTCTGATTAAGGCAGTCGGTGCTCCTTTATATGCTGAGGTATGAGAAGAAAGGGCTTTTGCCTCTATAACCTCATTTAGACTCACTACTGCATATCCTGCCTTCCTAGTCCCTTCTCCCATAAAACTACTACCATAAATATAGTATTCTGTCTCTGGATTATTAAGGGTCTTATCCTGTAAGTTGGGTCTGCTGGAGTATTTTTGTTCTATGGCTTTTATGCATTGATGCTATAAAGCCTCATCATCTACAGATGGGAATAGGGTCCCCCGGGTCAAAGTCTGTTATACCCTCAGAGTGATGTTAGGGGTGTCTCATAAAAGAGCTTGGTATTTGGTCAACTTCCCTCCAGTGAGTCAATGGTGTCCTTTGACTTCCAATGCAGTTTGAACCTGATGAGGAGTGATGACTTCTATATATTGCCCCAATGTCAACTTGGAGGCTTTGTTAACCAATAGGGCAGAGGCTACTACCGCCCTCAGGGTAGGCCATCTTTTTATGACTGGATCTAATTGTTTTAAGAAATAGGCCACTGACCTCTGGGAAGAGCCCAGCTTCTGGGTTAAGACTCTCAGAGCTATTACCAATCTTTCACAAACTTAGAAGGTAAATGATTTTTCTAAATTTGGTAGCCTTGGAGCTGGGGCTTGACCTAACTCAGATTTTAATGCTTCAAAAGCTTGTTGGCACTCTTTATCCCAGTGCTTGGGGAATCTTTCTTTCCCTTTTATGGCCTCAGCAGTTCGGCCATTAGGTTATAATTTGGAATCCAGATGTGTCAGAGAACTGCCATTCCCAAGAAGTCCCAGAGTTGCTGTTTGGTTTGTGGAATCAGCAATAAAATGATTGCCCTTTTTTGACCTGTGGCCAGTATGCAAGCTTCTGGAGTCAGAGTAAATCCCATATATTGAACATTTTGTAAGGAAATCCAGGTCTTGATTGGGGATGCCTTATGTCCTGTTCAACCAGAACATGTAGGGTTTTAATGATGTTAAAATTTGAATCGTGACATGTCTGACTGGCAATTAACAGATCATTAACATATTGACATAAAATCCCATTTCTCAAATTTAATTTGCTTAACTCCTTTGCCAACACATTTCCAAAGAGATGAGAACTGTCTCAAAAACCTTGAGGAAGTATGGTTCATGTATATTGGGTGTCTTTCTGGGTATTGGGGTTCTTCCATTCAAAGGCAAAAGAATATTGGAATACTAGGCATAGGAGCACACAAAAGGCATCTTTTAAGTCTAGCACAGTGTGATACTGAGCATCCCTGGGTATCTAGATGAGCAGAATGTATGAGTTTGGAACCATTGGATGGATTAGAATGACTGTCTCATTAACAACCCGCAAGTTCCATACACAATGGTATTCTCCATTAGATTTCTTAACAGGGAGAATTGGAATATTGCAAGGGGACAGGCAGGATTTAATTAGCCCATGTTTCAAAAATTTGCATAGCAATGGTGGGCTCCCTAGTAGTGCTTCAGATTTGAGGGGGTATTATTTTTTCCATGGACAGTACACACCAGGTTTCAAGCCTATTTTTATTGGCCAATCCCAAGACAACAGTTTCCCATACTGAGGGTCCACTTGTTTCTTGTTGTCTTCAGGAATGCATTTGTTTCAAACTGTGACTGTTCAGGAGTGCCAATAAGTGAATTCCTTGTTCTAGCCCCATTTCTAATTGAATTTTGATCCCTTCCAAGGAAATGGTGGCTCCAATTGTACTTAATAAGTCTCTACCTAACAATAAATTGTGACATTTGGGAACATTCAGGAATGAATGAGTAGTAATAGTAGACCCCGCCTCACAAGCAAGAAGGAAAGTAAGTTGTCTTACTTTAGACCACCTGTCTATCCCTGTTATGCAGCTACAATTGGAAAGTGGGTGGACAGACAGGGTAAAGAAAGAGTAGGTGATTCCAGTGTCCACAAGGGACTCAGTTCTTCTACCTGCCATGTAGAAGGTGACTTAAGGCTCTGCTAGAAAGATGATGATGGAGCAAGTTAAAGTCAGATCCAGGTAGGATCTTGAGTCACATTACTCAGTGAAAGTATACCTCTCATCTGAGAGGTTAACAATGAGGGTGGGATTGGCTAGGGTTGTGGCTAGCCATCCTGATTTAGGATGATTAGGTCATTCCCTCTTTCAATATCACTCCTTCCTGAAATATGCACATTGGTTCTGTTCAGTGCTGGCTGCGTGCATTCAGTTGTCTGGTCTTCTGGGTCTCCTAGGGTCACCCTTAGATGGCAAATGAATCAGGGAAGCCAAAAGCTACTCTTTCTTGGTTAATCTTGTTTCTTTATTAGCTTTCTCTCTCCTGTCCCTATTATTGAAAACCTTAAAAGTCTCTGTTACCAGGGTCAACAGTAGGATCTGGGGTCCTGTCTGTATTCAGCTTTCTCCTGATGTCTGGAACAGACTGAATAATGAAATGTGAGGCAAGCAGTGCCCTCCTGTCTGCTTACTCTGGGATAGCATTGGTGTATTTTCTGAAAGCCTTCATGATACAGTTGAGGAAAATTGCTGGAATTTTCTCCTCTTTTTCCTGAGTAATCTCTCTAACCTTATGATAGTTCATGAGATTTACTATGCACTTGTCCATTGCCTTAGGAAAGTAATAAAATGACCCATTCTAGCTTTGTCAGTAGCATCTTCATATCAACCTACTCAGATGACAGCCTTGTGGTGGTTCATGGCCACTGGGCAATCTGAATACTCTCTGGCCTTTCTTAGTATGTGGTCCTTTTTATCAAAGGTCAGCAATGTGTCAAAAGCAGTGACATCCTGCCATGTCAATGAGAACATTAGGTTTGATGTAACAAACTCATCTCTAAATTTGTCATAATCTTCTGAAAATCTGATAAACTTTTGCTTTCATATCCCCAATCTACCACCAAAAAGGGAGCATGAACTCTTGTAATTTATCTTCTCTCCTCAGTCACTTCTCTAAGGAGAGAATATCCCAGGGCTGGTGACTGGGTAAAAGTAGGTGCCAACTTGGAACCTGATTGGAACCCCACTGATGATGTGCTGGGGCCTGCATACCTTCAGAGGTCTGATTACAGTATGGTGTCAGTTCAGGAACCAAATGGGTTGGTGGAGTTGGGATTCACTGGGTGGATTGATCAGAGACTGAAAGAGCAGATCTGTTAGCAAGTCTGGTTTAGATTTATTTGGTGGTGGCCAAGGCATGGAGGCCACACACACATACCTGACAGGAATCCCACTATTTTGGATCCTGATATAGTTTTATAAAACCTGTACATAGGATACATCCCATATTTTTGGAACATTTTGCCAAACAGGTCCACATGCAAAATGATATTAAAATTAAGGAATCCATTCAGTGGCCATTTCTTATGGTCTCTAGGGTGTACTGGGACCAGACCATGCTGCAAAATAAAATTAACTTCTTTTTGTTCAAGCCATCTAGCATAAATTTGCCCCAATTAGAGATGATGCATTTCAGCATGGAACCTTAGAGTATGCTGAGAGCAGTGCCCACTACTATACATTTGTCTCCCTCAGTCAGAGGAACATGGGCTGGATGTAGACCCTGAGAAGCGGCATCAGTGAGGAAGTAGGAGGACTGTTGATCCCACACAGTGTGGTAGTATAAATCACATAAGAGGACCAATCAATGTAGCAAAAGAAGAGAGAGAACTGATCCTCTTTTGAAATTGAATGCAGGCTTATATAGTTCCCTCTACCTCCTTGACCTTACCTCAGGTCCAAGTCCTGTTTGGAGCCTGTACTCAGTGGTGACCAAGTGAGAGTGGATGAGATTGGTTATCATACAAGTAAAAAGAAAACATGGTTTAGGGCATAGTTAATCGAGGATTAGACCCACATACTGTTTTTTCTTTCATAAAGACAACACACAGAACTGAGAGGACTACACATTCAAAAAGACAAACAGTGAAAAGCTCACAAGCCTCCCCTCCCTACAAGGAGCTGCAAAGGGAAGCCAAGTAGTAAGGAGTTTTATTTAGAGTTGAAAAATTCAGATCCAGAGAGCCAGAGTTTCTCCAACCACTTAAGCCAGGGAGGGGTGCCACCCATTTACTGCCTGCTGGGTTAATCAATCCTGGGGAATCAATCATTTCAACCCATTTTCCATGGATGTCTATTAAGGTGACTCAAACCAGTAAAACTAAGGTAAAGTGAGAAAAAGAAAAAGAAAAGGTGCACTAGAAGGAAAAAAAAAAGACAAAATAGAAAAGAAAGAAAAATGTTTTCTGCCAAGGTGAAGCCAGGAGCCCTGGGAGGCTGGAGGAAGACACACCACTCATGGTGATGTTGAATGAAAGGTTCAAGCAGCCACTCATCAGCAATAAGAGTTGTGTTCAGCCACCCTGATGGCCCTTAAGTCCCTGAGGGGAAGGGAGATATTACCCTGGTCCCTTTGTGGTCACCTGGAAATATGTTACTGTACACAGGTTCTTAGGCTTTTCATGCACTAGAAATTAACATGAGGCCATAAATTTTTTTTCACACAAAATGTATTGGGACTTATGCTTGAGCACAAGGGAGACAGCACAGAAGGAAGAGTTCTCTAGCTGGCTCTCCAAAAGAGGCTGGCCTGGGCCTTTAATTGGACTGTGTAAGGGGTTTGATGTCAGGGATCTCTGCCTCCGGAGGTGATCTTTCCATTCTTCCTGGTTATGATGTCCATACATGCCTGGCCCACGTTAAAGTCTTGGTTATCCTCAGTGGGCTCAAGATGATGGTGTTGCTCACTACCACCACCCCAAGAAAGCTGCCTAGCAGTCATTCCAGAGTCTCATGCACATGTGGGTCATAGGATCACCTGCCTTGGGGATGATTTATGGTGAAACGTTGTTTATCTTAGCTTCTTAGCTCAGTGACACAGGATCCTGAGGTTAGCACATATGGGAAAAGGGGGGGATTGGGGCTGTGTGCTATCCCTAACCTCTCCCAATTTCTCCTTCTCCTTTCTTCCTTCTTTGTTGCTTCTTTTTGTTTTTTCCTTTCCAGTTCTTGGTGCCCCCAAAGTTTTTTCCTCAGTACCTTCACTCTAAATATACTGTTTTGATTTTCTCAGTCTCCCAAGGGGCTCTGATTTCTGCCAGTAGCTAACGTAAAGAGTATCATGCTATTCTCTTTGAAAAACTTTCTGTTTTAATAGGAAGTAGTCTTACTTGAAACAATTAATTCTTAAGTGTGTATTGGTATGCCTAAGACACAGATTAATGGGATAATTATTTTCTAAAATGGGGAAAAGGGTTTCCTGGTATACCTTAGCTTAAACCATAGAAAGACATACCTACGATGTTAATAAAATGGGGTCCAATATAGCCTTTTATTGGCCTCAGAACAGTTATGTTTAAAATCAATTTGGCCTGAGCTGAGACAACTATGAGGCAATTTGGACTAACCAATTTGGATTAATCTAAGACATTGTTGTCTAAAGGTGGAGGATTCCTCAAGATGTAATATAAAATCCATATGTAATTAATTAAAATGTTGTCATTAATATAAAGACTCAAGATGTTTGTATCACTAATGTACAGCTTTTTAAATAGCCCTAGGGATCTTTTCATCTAGATCAAGGAAAAATAAATCACTAGGATGCAAGAAACATGCATAACTTTCATATTTTATTTAGGGAAAATGCAACTCTTTCCTAGTGTGGACATTAATCAAAGTTTTAGGTGCTACTTATAGCAAAATTAATAATATAATAAGGATAAGTTTCTAAGAGTTTAGAAATTAGTCTCTCTATTCACAGTAAAGTAGGACCTAGAGGGGGAAAACATGGTGAGTTCTCTTGTGCTTCATGTCAACCATCTTCATGAGGTGAAGAAGGTTTCTGGTCAAGAGAGCAGAATCCTGAACATGCGTGTATACCCTCAATTAACTTATACCAGCTTCTCATGTTTCTTCATCCCTGGGTGATTCACAAGCTCTCTTGATTCCCTTAACCCATATCTATAAATAGGTCCTCATTAAACTCTATTTTACTTTTGATACAGGAGATAGAAAGAAATTATTTAGGCAGATAGTGAGGGTAAAAGAGTCCTAGGCAGGGCTTCCTTTCTAACAAAAAGCAGCCCCAAAATAATTTCTTTCCTAACAAAGAGCAGCCTGAAATATTGAGCTACAAACATAGATAATGAAGCTGGAAGCCTGCACGGGTGAATGACGGCAGCTGTGCCCATAGAAAAGGGTTACCTGGGGGGGCCAAGCACATCCAACGTGAAGGCTCCATCTTCCCTTTTTTGGTTACCATGTGTACAATAAAGGAACGGGCAACATGGTGCCAGTCAGGCAGAGAACCCATCTACATAATAAAAGATTAGGGTGGAGGCAGCCAACTTTTCAAGCCCTATGCAAATGGCACACCTAGTCCTAACCATTGTTTTGTGCCCTATGCAAATGGCACACCTGGCCCAACCAATCTTCTGTACCCTATGTAAATCAGACACTGCGTCCTCAAGCTTATCTATAAAACCCTCTGCATTTCACCACAGAACTGGCGACCCATTTCTATGGGACCCTTCTCTTCTACAGAGAGCTCTTCTCATTCTTTTGCTTATTAAACTTCGGCTCTTAAGCTCACTGTTTGTGTATCTGCGTCCTAGTCTTCCATGGCCATGAAACAATGAATCTTTCGGGTATGACCCCAGATGAACGAGGCTGCTTCGGTTTGAGTAAACCACTGTCTTCCTTCAAGGCCCTGGATGAAAACAATAATGATCAAGCAGAAATCAATCTTAATTGCTTTAAAGATTTCACTTCAATTCCAAAATACATCTCTAGTGAAGGAATCTTTTGGTCTCATTCTGGTAAACCTGATAAACATAGACGAAGAGCAAACTGAAAGACTTCCTTTGTGCTCATTCTACCTGAGCTTTCACACAAGAATCAGATTCGAACCTCTTGGGTTAGGGAAAGCCAGTCCAGAACATGCCAGCCAGCAAGAGGAGGTAGAGAAGAAATAAAAACATGCTGATCCCAAAACCCAAAGAAGGATTGGTTCAAACGAGAAAATGTTTTATTCTTTTTAATATGCACCAATGTCACTTGAAATGGGAGTGGACGGGGTGGACCCTACATTTTAATATATCTGTCTTATTTAATTTGACATTAGGCACATGAAATATTGTGTAGTATAAACACTTCTGAAAGATCTCCAAAAACTAGAAATGATTTTAAAATGACATAAAATCAAAGTAAATGGAAGCTCTAGATTTTGATTTCACCCCTTCAGTGGGTTTTCTTGCGCCCTCACTCCAGAGCATCGTGGTTATGACAAATATTTTCAGGAGAATCAGCTTACAGCATAAGAGCATCTACTGATCCTCACTTTGGCAGGAATCGCAAGAGGAACAAGAAGTGTCAGGAGAAGAGAAGCCGCATCCATCTGTCCTTGACTTCTTTGTTCCTTACATTTAAAACACGGTGGTCAATAAAATGTACATGGCATAGAGCAAAATTTCTCTTCCTTGTTGATTACATTAAAATCCTTGACTCTGGGCCATTCCTCTTAGAAGGGATGAAAAAAGATGAAATCTTCCATCCACCTAAACACTGACATCCTACCTACATCACTCACTCTTTCAGATAATATTTCCAAATTTTCCACTTTCCAGTGATATTTAGGTTAGATAAGAGTTGGGAGACTCTCTAATATCAAGGAAAGATAAAACATTGATTTTCATGCCTATTCCAGGGAAAGTAGGGGGGCCAATAAGATCTAAAAAGATAAAAAGACAAAAAGGTGGTGGAAGGAAAAATCACTTCTCTCTGCCTGACTACTTGAGCTAGAACATTAACCTTTTCCTGATCTCAACTGGGACTTACACCTTTGTCCCTCTGGTTCTCAGAACTACACCACCACCAGCTTTCCTGAGTCTCCAGCTTGCAGACAGAGAGCAAATCATAGGACTTCTCAGCTATTGAGGCTGAGCTTCCATACATAAGATAACATACAATATGTAAGTTACATAAGCCAAATTCTTACAATAAATCATGTGTGTATCTTACTGGTTGTACTTCTCTGGAGGACTCTGACTAACAAAACTGTTTAGTAGCTCTATATAACTTGAGAAATAGCTATTATTTCCATTTTGCAAATGAAGAAAACTGTATTCAGAAGTTAGGTGGAGTCTAAATTTACCCAACCAGTAAGGGGCACATTAAGGACTTGAATCTGGGTGTCCTAGGTTTTCTTGTTTCTTTCTGGTTCTGTATTGTCTGTTCTACAGGGCATTCCAGAGTATAGCCTTACCTCACATATTTTCAGTTTATCTCCCACTCACTTGCTACGTAAGGCTTCCTTGTGTTTCTTTCTTTCCAAATGCCTCCCCATCTCCACTCCTATCTCTGCCTGTCAAGGTACTATCCATCTGTCAAGGTTTAATCTCAAATATCAACTATATCAAAAAGGAGCAGATCTCAGCCTTGTTTGTACATTTAAAACACCTTTAAAGTCCTGTCATTCTGCCTATAACCTGTGCCAATTAAGTCAGTATCTCTGAGACTGGAGATCAGATATTAGTAGTTCATAAAGCTTCCGGGTGATTCCAATTTGTAGATAAAGTTGAGAACAACCACATCAAAATAATTCCTCATCTCATTACCAGCTGCTTTTTGTCAAAAAATTTTCCCATTACTTTTGTATAATGAAACTACATTTTACTCATTTTTGTTTTCTTCCTGCCCTATCTCTAGCAAACAAAATGCCTTCCATATTTAAACCTCAATAATAATCTATTTAATTTAAATAAAGTGGATTTACCCGAAGAAGCTAGAGAAACAAAGAGTGTTCTAAACACATTCTATAGGAAATGATTTGTGGTTTTTGTCTGGAAAAGCAACTTGAACTTTTGGCCCAAAGACATCCATTATGCAAAAACATAATTACGTCTGTCTTTTAAGACTCATCTTTATGGTGTTACGGGACTTATAGTTTTTAGTTGAGAGACTTTAAACTTAATGAATATATGTTGTAATTTACCACTTAAAGTAATTAATAATTTGTACTGAAATATCTCTTTCATCTTAAAGACAATATTATAATGGACTGAAGCAATAGCTGTCATGCATTGGGCATTTATATTTCCAAGGAAGCCAGATGAGGACAATTTATTCTGATTTGCTTCATATCTTTCAATACAATGACCCTTGCTTGTTGGTACCTCAGAACTGTTCTCCTACTGATATAGCTGTTCTTAACACCATCCTCGGTAGTAGTAGCATCCTCTTCATCGTCATTATCACTTCCTCGTTATTGATCTCTTGATATCATTGTTGCTCACTTTTACTTTTGCAAGTAGCTTCCTACCTAATCACCTGTAGTCTCCATTTTCTAAACTTTCTTCCACATTGTTTCCATAAGAAGTTTCCTCTGTTATAGATTTGCTTAGGTTAGACACCAACTGGAAAACCTTAAATGTCTCCATATACCTTTAGAATCATCTCAACTCCTAGTATCCAACTTCTAATAAGATATGGTGTTTACATAAAATTTTGGTAATTGCTCCTATAAAATACCCCTTGTTCATTACGTTCTATGGAAGTTCAGTCACCTTTCCCTGAAAATGTTGTAAATATGTTCCACTATTTCTATTATCTTCCTGAGAAAATCCTAACATTTCATTCAGATCACGTTAAATATATTAGAGTACAAAATCTTTGCAGTCTTTGCAATAGAATTAGTATCTGTCTGTCATGATCCTTTAGCACTTCTCTTGTTCTTCTAACGCAGGATTATGATTGGGACTTAATGTTTCATTTGAAATGTCCAGATATATTTAAAAATTTGTGTGTGCATTCAATTTTCCAGATGTCTGTCTTTCAGGATCTCAAAAAATCCACCACCACAAAATGAGCAAGAAACAATGATCTCCAATAGTATTTATTTGTATACCTCCCAAATTACTTGACTACATCTTTATTCAGACTATAGTTTCCTAGACAACAAGTTCTGACTCTTACTTATCTTTGTATTCTTCTCAGACTTTGGCTTAAAATATGTAAGAATGATTTGTAAACAAATGGAAATTGAGTTAGTTTCATAAAATATTGTGGGCATTTATTTGCATTGTGTGGTTTAAACACTATGTAACTTCTCTCTAGCTGGTTGGACTAAATACATACAGGAATGATGTAGCCAGGGCAAGTGAGCAATATCATAAGAGAATCTTCAGTGAAATTAGTTTAATAAACTTGGGTACTTATTTCCAGAATCCAGTAGCAGACATATAAAAATAACAGTGGAATTCACTGTCAAAAAGATATAAATTCCTGAGAAAATAAAAGACTCCACTGATTGGGAAGAAATGTACTTTTTTTCTATAAATTTCATGAATTTTATTTTTCTGTATTCATCTCTATAGCACCTAACCCAGTTCCTTGAGGTAATTGGTATTTAATATAAATTTATGGATTGCATGTTTAACTAAATAAGTGAGAAGCGCACGTATGGTAGAAGCAGATACATGCAATGGAGGTAAATTGCTGAAATTGGCAAGTTTCAACAGAGTGGTGAGTTTAGCTCTTCTTCCCTAGAAAGGGAAACTATGCCTGAGTACAGAAACATTTGAAAACGATTTCCCTTACCCCTGCCATATAAAGATCAGTGAGTTCTTTTTTTAGACCACACACCTTTGCAGTGAAAATACTAGGAGAACAATAGGCAATATTCTGGATGTATTAATAGCTGAAATTCAATTCTGTTTGGCACCAATTTTTTAGAGATGTATTATTACAGGTAAATAATGGTATAGCATAGACGGTTATTGTAGGGATAAAATTCAGACATAAATGTAAGAGCGTGCTTTGAAACAATGCTTAAACTCCAACCTTCAGTACTTTTTTGACCTTTTCCTAATTATTTCAACATTTCTCTATTGATAACACAAATGAATAAAAACTTTGTTAGCTTAAATTCACCATGATCCTTTTGGGAGGACACTAAGACTGAAATAGGTGAAAGTGAATTATGACAATGTTTGGTGTCCAGGCTAACTCCCTATCAGTACTAACATCTCCTAAATGGAAACAACAATTTTGAGAGCTGTAGTTGACTTTCCACCACCAAAGGACAGCCATGATGAAGGAACTGGAGTGTGAGATTTTCCAGTTAAAAACTGTTTGTTATACCTTTCCTGTTCTTCAGATGAACAGCACTTCCAGTGTTGAATTTTCCCATTGATTGCCACTGCTGTGAGAGCAGTGAAAACAGGATCGCATTAGCAGGAGGAGCTTCCTAATGACATTTTCTAAAGACAATAAAACCCACTGTGGATTCTTAGATTGATGTGATGCATGACATAGTTTCAGGACAGCCAGAGATGTGTCTATTGCACTAGCGTGTTTAGTACAGAGGTGGATTTAGAAAGCTTCATCCAGTTACCTCCAGGAAAAATCCTTCATCTCAGTGGCAGCAGCTGTCCAATTATAGAAACAGTAGAAAGATGGCTCACTATTGGGCTTATCACGTTAGCCAAGACAGGCCAGAAAACCCTAATGCTCAAGGCGCCTGCATATGGCCTGTACATGTGGACTCTGCTCTGATCCAGGGCCTGTTAGTAACTGTCATCATGTCACTATTTCAGATGCTTGAGAAGAAAAATTTTTCAAATTTGGGGCAGAAAAAAATAATTTTTTAAGTCTCGTGATTGTTTTGGAATGTGATATATGCAAATTATCATGGTTATTATTAAAGTTTTTTTTTTTTTTTTTTCTTGAGACAGAATTTCTTTCTGTTGCCCCAGGCTGGAGTACAATGGCATGATCTCAGCTCACCGCAACCTCCACCTCCCGGGTTCACATCATTCTCCTGCCTCAGCTTTCAGACAAGCTGGGACTACAGGTGCCAGGTGCCCACCACCATGCCCAGCTAATTTTTTGTATTTTTAGTAGAGATGGGGTTTCACCATGTTAGCCAGGATGGTCTCAATCTCCTGACCTTGTGATCCGCCCACCTTGGCCTCTCAAAGTGCTGGGTTGTTAAAATATTTTATGTTTGGCTCTTTCCACCCAAATGTGTCATGAAAAATACCATTTACCTTAAGTGAAACCTTATTATGGAAATCTTTAGTGCTACAGAAGTAAAAAAATCTTGATTTTTTTGTAGCAGAGGTTCTCAAATTTGAGCATGCACTGGTGTCACTTAGAGCGCTTGTTAAAACACATATTACCAGATGCCACCACAAGAGTGTCTAATTTAGTGGATTTGAGGGAGGAACTGAGAACTTGTATTTTTAACCATTTCCCAGCTGCAGTTGATGATGTTGGTCCAGGGACCACACAATGAGAACCACTGATATATGGAGATATGAATCATACTTAGGGAAGATGGTAAGCTATCATTTTTTAAAATATGTGGAGGTTATTGTACTATACGTGGAATATCTTGGGCTTTGGAGTCTGTTTGGTCATCCTTTTTTTTTTTCTACTGCTTTGATTTGGATGTTGGTCCCCTTCCAAAACTCAGGTTGAAACCTAATTCCCAATGTTGAAAGTGTATCTTAATGGAAGGCTTTTGAGTCATGGGAATAGATCCCTCAAGAACAGATCAATGCTCTCCCTTTGCGGGTGAGGGAGTTCTCACTCTGTTAGTTCCCATAAGAGCTGGTTTTTAAGAAGAGCCTGGCATCCCCCTTCTCTCCCTTCTGTCTCTCTTGCTTTCTCTTTCCATGTGATCTCTGCACGAGCCCACTCCCGTGAGCCTTCTGCCCTGAGTGGAAGCAACCCGAGGCTCTCACCAAACGCAGATGCCCTATTTTGAACTTTCTCACCATCAGAATTGTGAAACAAATAAACATTTTTTTTCTTTATAAATTACTGAGCCTCAATTTTTTTTTTAAGCAACACAAAAGTTATTTGCTATCTGAGAACAGAATAGATTTTCTCCACTGTAGCCACTCTCTCTTCCTGTGTTCTTACCACCAGGGGCAGTGGTTGAAAATCAAGTAAAAGGCTACTGACTGCTTTGTATGATTCAAGTCAGCTCTGGGAATGAAATAAGAACTATGCTTTACACTATTTTAAATTCAAAATGATATAACATGTTGTTTTAGCCTCTGCTTTTTTTTTTTTTTTTTTTTTTTTTTTGAGACGGAGTCTCTCTCTGTAGCCCAGGCTGAAGCGCAGGGGCGTGATCTCCATTCACTGCAAGCTCCGCCTCCGTTGTTCACGCCATTCTCCTGCCTCAGCCTCCCGTGTAGCTGGAACTACAGGCGCCCGCCACCGCGCCCCGCCAATTTTTTTTTGTATTTTTAGTAGAGACGGGGTTTCACCGTGTTAGCCAGAATAGTCTCGATCTCCTGACCTCGTGATCTGCCGTCTCGGCCTCCCAAAGTGCTCGGATTACAGGCGTGAGCCACCGCGCCAGGCCTAGCCTCTGAATTTTTAAAATGAAGAGTGATTTTTCTTCTGTTTTCTTTCTCTCTTTCTCCCTTCCTTCCTTCTTTCCATTCTTTTGTTCTTCTTTACATTTAGGTTTTGAAGTTTCACTAAAGAAGTTCTTGGCCGGGCGCGGTGGCTCAAGCCTGTAATCCCAGCACTTTGGGAGGCTGAGACGGGCGGATCACGAGGTCAGGAGATCGAAACTATCCTGGCTAACACGGTGAAACCCCGTCTCTACTAAAAAATACGAAACACTAGCCAGGCGAGGTGGCGGGCGCCTGTAGTCCCAGCTACTCGGGAGGCTGAGACAGGAGAATGGCATAAACCCGGGAGGCGGAGCTTGCAGTGAGCTGAGATCCGGCCACTGCACTCCAGCCTGGGCGACAGAGCGAGACTCCGTCTCAAAAAAAAAAAAAAAAAAAAAAAAAAAAGAAGTTCTTCATTTCCTGTTCTAAGCATTTGTCCATAGTTAGCACTTGGTGAAAAGTATTCACAGATCATGGCCTTAGGATAAATAATGGAAGAACTTAAACTTTAGGCATACGCAGGTGAATAAACACACACACATTCACACACATGCTTAACCACACAGTTCCCGAAAACCATCCTCAAATAAAAGAACTGAGATCTAATCCATTTGTTAAGAATTGCTTATTTAATGGGTTATTTCTCCAGAAGAATGATAACATTTTCAAAGTTATTTTGAATTATTCACTTATAAAAGGGGCACCAATGTTAAAATATTAGCTGAAGGTATGACCTTTCCAGAGAAGTTATATGTTTGTTTTTAGGAACTGATTTGTTCCTCATTAATACTGGGAGCCCACTCTATCTCTGGGAAAACTGGTTCTGTTCTTCAGCCATGTGAGACCCCTTTTATGAGTCAAAATCGTGATTTTGGAGATATATTCAATTAAAGATTAAAATGTTCCTTTGTTATTTGTAGAAAAATTGTTAAGGTCAGAAAGTTTCCTGGCTCCTTGGTTAGAACTAACCGTGAAAGATGAGTAAGTAGAAGGAGGAAGAATTGAGAGGAAAAAGTAAAAGGCACAATATCAAATAACATTTGCTTATACGATTCAGTTTGGTTTTTCAGGTAGTTTCCAACTAAAACAATTTAATTATTCAATGACTGAAACTTACATTTAGTACTGCACCATCATGTGTTGTTAGATCAACAAATAAGCTAGAGGTATTTTCTTCAAAGACCTCTGAATACAATAAAGAGGCAAGGAAGCCAATGCATTTATGTAATTAACATTTAGTTACCATGATATAACCATAAGGAGAGGTATATGTCACTTTGCTCAGGTGGAAACACAGAACACTGTGGTCCTCGTGGAAAGATGGTAATCGAAACCTGAACAAGTTAACACAGAGGTCCCATGCATTTTATTTCTATAATGATGGTTGCCAGCAATTAACTGTATGTCAGAACACAAGTGTTTATTGAGCATCGATTCATGTCATTCACAGTCATAGTCCATGGAGATATGCAGTAAACAAGTAAACCACCTGCAAGTCAACAAGTAAATTTTATGAATTGCAATAGTAATAAAAGGAGACAAACGAAGCTATAATCACTGATATGTAAGTGGTTGCTCTTGTATACAGATGTGGTCTTAGATTAACACGTAATTTTTTATGCTTTTTTGTGTACCTTTTGTTTTAGAAATATCAAGTTGATCTAATGGTTAAAACTGTCTAGACATTTCTTATTGCTATCATTTATACCCAAAGCACATAGTGTGACATGTAACAATTACTCTTGTTTTATGAGAGCTCTATCTTATCCCCCGCTACATTATTGTTCCATACCCTTCCCCCACATCACAGCAAACACTTCCATTTCCCAACTGCACTGTGTTCTTTCATGACATTGTGGCTTTATAGGTCTTTATCTTTATGTGGAAAGATAGCCTTCATGATCCTGGTGGCCTTGACCCTGGGCCACCAAACTAATATATATTTGTCCTATAATTCTCATTTAGATTCTCTAAGAGTCTAAAATAACTCTTCCTTTTTGCCTCACTCCTTTGTATTGAATTTGCTTTCCAGAGTGCCCCATGCATATCTCACCTTCAACACATTTTACATTGTGTTTAATTTCTGCTCATCTATTGTGCTTCTCCCACAAAATATGACTCCTTGAAGACAGGTATTGTGTGTATCTCCATATCACCAGTATAACCTACGGTAATTGGCTCAAAGAGGCTCTCCAATGAATGTTAGAAAAATGAAGGTACAAATGAATTGATTATATGATGATTGTTTAATTCCTGGCCACATCATGCTGTGGTAAAAATAGTTAACACTTCTGAGAGATGAAATAGACATGCTTTTTAATATTCTTACTGCTAAGTACAACGAAAAACCCTGGGCATTAAATACAAAACAAACACCCAAAAATTTCCATCTAGAGACCTTAGAATTCAAGGATTATAATGGTTGGTGAATTCCCTGGATTTTCGTTTTTTTATTCTATTCTATTCTATTCTATTCTATTCTATTCTATTCTATTCTATTTTATTTTATTTTATTTTATTTTATTTTATTTTTGCCATGTATATACCAGACTTGGAGCTGAAGGAGCTGGCAACCTGAAAACAATAATTAGCATGGAAAAGTAAAGCACCTGAATGCTGCTCTCTCTAGAGAAAGGATCAGGAATGGGGCAACTTAGCAAGACAGAAAACATTTAGACAATGACCACTCTAGGCAAACAACACATTTTTTTTTTTTTTTTAGAAGGAGTTTAGCTCTTGTCACCCAGGCTGGAGTGCAATGGTGTGATCTCCGCTCACTGCAACCTCCACCTCCCGGGTTCAAGCCATTCTCCTTCTTCAGCCTCCGAGGTAGCTGGGATTACAGGAATGCGCTAATTTTTGTATTTTAGTAGACGGGGTTTCATCATGTTGGCCAGGCTCATCTCGAACTCCTGACCTCAGGTGATCCATCCACTTTGGCCTCCCAAAGTTCTGGGATTACAGGCGTAAACTACCACCCCCGGCCTTTTAAATTTTTTTTTAATACAAAAACAAACTGTGGTCCCAACACCAACAAAGGCTGACTGGGGAGCTGAGGCCTCCACTCTTGCCAGGCTTTAACAAAGTGCCCTACATTTTTTGGAGGGTGCTGCTAGAGAATGCCAAGTAGGGGTCTTTAACTTTCATCTTCACCAGGAAGTAATGAGGTCCCCTCTGCCACAATGTCAGGTGGCCTCTGGACTTCCACTTCTACCCATAAGTAACAAAGTGCACTCACCTGCCTCACCCAAGTGGTATCATCCCTATCCAGTAGTAATGAGGTACTTCTCACCCATTCTGCTGAGGAGGTGTCAAAGGACACTGGGTGGAGAGTCAGGACTTTTACCCAGTGGTAAAAGGCCACCTTTTCCAGAGTGTCAAGAGAGGTCATGCAGACAGCCATAAGGAAGCTCTTCCACATGTATCAGTGAAAGCCCAGTGAGGATCCACAACTCTCACCCTCAACAATCAATAACAGGAGCCCCTTCTCCACTCAGGTGTCAACAGAGGCTCAGTGGAGAACCTGGACTTCTATCTCACATGGTAATAATGAGATCAGTGGTTAATTTTAGGTGTCAATTCAAAATATTAAAAAATACCTAGAGTGCTGGTAAAGTATTGTTTCTAGGTGTGCCTGTGGGAGTGTTTCCAGAGATTAGTGTGTGAGGAAGATCTTCCCTCCATGTGGGCAGGCACCCTCTAATTGGCTGGAGGCCCAGATAAAACAAAAAGACAGAGGAAAGGTGAACTCTATGTCCCTCTGTCTCTGTCTCTTTCTCTCTGTCTCTCTCCTTCCCCCTTCTCCCTCTCTCAATCCTAAAGATAAAATGCCATTCTTCTCCTTTCCTTGGATGTCTGAATGCTAGAAACTCCAGCCTTTGGACTCTGACTTGTGCCAGTGGACCCCAGGTTCTCAGGCCTTTAGCCTCAGATTGAGAGTTACACTATTGGCTTCTCTGGTTTGGAGACTTCCAGACTTGGAGTAAGCCATGCTATTGGTATCTGTGGACCTTCAGTTTTCAGATGACCTATTGTGGAACATCTCAGCCTCCAAAATTGTGTGAGCCCATTCCTCTAATAAATCTCCTGTCATCTATATATGTATTATCTATGTATGTATGTATGTATGTATTGTCAGAAAGAGCAAACTAAAACAGAAGGTTTAACAAGATCCAGTATCTTCTGCATAATACACTAAATAGCCAGTTTTCAAATGAAAATCACTATCATACCAAGAAGCAGGAAGATCTCAAACAGAAGAATAAAGGACAATAAATATATGCTAACACTGAGATAATAGAGATGTCAAATTTACCTGACAAAAATTTTAAAGCAGCCATCATAAAAATGTTTCAGTTAGCAATTACAAAACTGGTTGAAAAAAAATTAAGAAACAGAGTCTGCAAAGAAATAGAATTACAAGGCAGAATAAAATGAATTTTTTACAACCGAAATCTATCATAACTGAAATAAAAAGCTCAGTGGATGGTCCCTACACCAGTGTGGAGAGAACAGAAGAAGGAATCAGTGAACTGAAATGTAGAATGATAGAAATTACCCAATCTGGATGACAGAGAAAAATGACTTAGGAGTAGAGGACAGCAGAAACTCAGGAGATTACAAAAAAATAAGTAAGTGTCACTAGCATCTCAGAAAGAGAGGAGAAAAAAGATAGGACTGAAAAAATGTTTGGAAAAAGTGATGTTTGAAAACTTCCAAAATTTGACAGAAGACGTAAATTTGTACAGGCTGAGCAAATCCCTAAAGATTTGTCTAAGGAGATCTACATCAAGACACAACACAGCCAAACTTCTGAAAACTAAAATCAGAGAAAAAAATATTGAAAACGATTAGAAAGAGAAAATATCTTACCTAAAAGAAAAAGAATTATGATGATATGGATTTGTTATCATAAACTATGAAGGCCAGAAGAAATGGAATAACATCATTCAAGTGCTGAAAGAAAAGATTAATCTAGAATTATATGTCTAGTGATAATAATTTTTTCAGAAATAAAGGTAAAAATCAGGATTCTCTCAGGTGAAGAACAACTAAGAGAATTTGATACCAATGAGCCTATTGCAAAAGAGTGGCAAAAAGACGCTTTGTAAATATTAAAAAAATTATGAAGAAAAGAAAACTGTGATATCAGAAAGAAGGAGAAACACACAAATACTAGTAAATACATCAGATTCCCTTCTTTTGAGTTATCTCAATTAGTTTTATGATTAAAGCAAAAGCATAGTATTGTCTAACATAGTTCTAAATTAATATAGAAAAAAATTTTAAGACAATTATATTTTAAAAGGGAAAAATAAAGGAACATAAAGAGGTATGTCTTCAATACCACTAAAGCTGGCAAAGTGACAACACAGGTTGACTATGATAAATAATCTGTATATAACATAACGTATAGAATAAACACTAGAAAACATGTACAGAAAAGTACACTAAAAATACTTTTTAAAAAAATGAAATTCTAAAATAGGGCTTAAGTAAGTCACAGGAAGGTAGAAAAAAACAGAGAAAGAAAAAACAGAGAATACACAGAAAATTTAAAAACATATAAAGACAAATGTAAACCCTAACAAATAATTACATTAAATGTAAATAATATAAAGGTATTAATTAAAAGAGATTGACAGAGTGTATTAAAAACACAACCCAATAATATACTATCTATAAGAAACATATGTCAAATTTAATGCTATAGACAGATTGAAAGTAAAGAGTTGAAAACAGGTATCTCATGCAGACTTTAATAAAAAGAAAGCAGGGGTTTTATATGTTTTATGTTGCAATCAAATAAAGTAGACTTCAGAACAAATAAAATTACTAGAGATATAGATGTACATTATGTAATAGTTAAATAGTCAATATATTGAGAAGACTACACTATCTTGAATGTGTTTGTATCAATAAAATTGATAAACTTCCAGTAAGACCGACAAAGAAAAACAAAGGAGCTGCAGATTACCAATAATAGTAATAAAACAAGACATACTATTACAGACTTTGCAGATATCAAAAGAATAAAAAGTGAGTGCTAAAAACAACTATGTACACACACATTTTACAACCTAGCTGAAATGGATCAATTATGTAAAATAAATAAATTCTACCACAGCTCACCCAATATAAAATAGATAATTTAAATAGCCCTATGACTATTAAGAAAATTAAATTTATAATTTAAAAATCTTTCAAAGAAGAGAAATATCTAAGCCCAGGTAGTTTTATTGGAAAATTCAACCAAACATTTAAAGAAGTATTAAGACCAAGTATATACAATCTGAGGGAATGCTTTCAACTTTTCCCCATTCAGTATTATGTCAGCTGTGGGTCTGTCATAGATGGCTTTTATTATATTAAGGTATGTCCCTTGTATGCTGATTTTTCTGAGAGTTTTAATCATAAAAGGATGCTGGATTTTGTTGAATGCTTTTTCTGCATCTATTGAGATGATTGACAGAGCAGGAGCACCATCATCTCAGACAAACACTGCCACTTTAAGTTCCAGCTCCCTTTCTAGGCTTATGCATTTCAAGGAAATCACTTCTCTTCTAACAACAAGCAGCCAGAAAGGAGCAGACAGTAAAATACAGGTAAGACAGCTCATGCACAGAGGGACGGGAGAGAAAGTCTCTTGGGTATAACTACCACACTTCACCCTCATACAATGGGCCCCAGTAAGATGGTGGGCCTTAATAAGCACATTTCTTTCCCTTCAGGTGAATTAAGAGAGGGAAGCAAAGAGCAGACTCACAGGGTATACCTTTAGCTGCAGTAAGATGTATGGGAACAGACACACAACTCTCCCTCCCAGATAGGCACAGCGAAGAGACACAGAAGCAGTCCAAGCCTCTGATAAACTCTCCCACCCCAAATCCTTAAAAACTCTTAGTCTGTAAGAGAGTGGGCTCTGATCTAACTTGGCCAGAAGCCCCTCTCAGGTTGGTTTTCTCTAAAATAAAAACA
This sequence comes from Macaca nemestrina, assembly GCF_043159975.1. Taxonomy (NCBI): domain Eukaryota; kingdom Metazoa; phylum Chordata; class Mammalia; order Primates; family Cercopithecidae; genus Macaca; species Macaca nemestrina. Next base: position 48,635,652 of record NC_092143.1, read on the forward strand.
TACTTGACTGTCAAACCACCTTTTCTGTTTCTTTCCTCTTTCTTTAATTCTTACAATGATCACATTATGCTTGTTTTTAATTCTGTTTTTGTGGTGTACCACATTTATTGACTTGCAAATGTTAAACCATCCCTGAATCCCTAGTATGAAACCCACTTGATCATGGTGGATTATATTTTTGATATGTCATTGGATTTCATTAGCTAGTATCTTGTTAAGGATTTTTAGTATCCATGTTCATCAAGGATATTGATCTGTAGTTTTTCTTTTTTGGTTATGTCTTTTCCTGGTTTTGGTATTAAGGTGATGCTGGCTTCATAGAATGAATTAAGGAGGCTTCCTTCTTTCTCTGTCTTGTGGAATAGTGTCAAAAAGATTGGTACCAATTCTTCTTTGAATGTCTGGTAGAATTCTGCTGTGAATCCATGTGGTCCTGGACATTTTTTTTTTTTTTTAAAGACAAGGATGCCCATTCTCACCACTCCTCTTCAATATAGTACTGGAAGTCCTAGCCAGAGAAATTAGAAAAGAGAAATAAATAAAGGACATCCAAATCAGTAAAGAGGAAATGAAACTGTCACTGTTTGCTGACGATATGATCTTTTACCTTGAAAACCCAAAGGACTCCTCCAGAAAGCTCCTAGAACTGATAAAAGAATTCAGCAAAGTAACTGATAAAAGAATTCAGCAAAGTTTCCAGATACAAGATCAATGTACACAAATCAGTAGCTCTTCTATACACCAACAATGACTAAGTGGAGAATCAAATCAAGAACTCAACTCCTTTTATAATAGCTGCCGAAAGAAAATAATAAACTTAAGAATATACCTAACCAAGGAGTCAAAAGACCTCTACAAAACAGTACTGAAAGAAATCAGAGAGAACACAAACAAATGGAAACACATCACATACTCATGGATGGGTAGAATCAATATTGTGAAAATGACCATGCTGCCGTAAGTAATCTACAAATTCAATGCAATCTTCATCACAATACCACCATCATTCTTTACAGAATTAGAAAAAACAATTCTAAAATTTATATGGAACCAAAAAAGAGCCGACATAGCCAAAGTAAGACTAAACAAAAAGAACAAATCTGGAGATATCACATTACATGATATCAAATTATACTATAAGGCTATAGTCACCAAAACAGTGTGATACTGGTATACAAATAGGCACAATGGAACAGTATAGAGAATCTAGAAATAAATCCAAATACAGCCAACTGATCTTCAACAAAGCAAACAAAAATTTAAAGTGAGGAAAGGCATCCTTTTCAACAAATGGTGCTAGGATAATTGGCTAGCCACATGTAGGAGAATGGAACTGGAGCCTCATCCCTCACCTTATATAAAAATCAGCTCAAGATGGATTAAGAATTTGAACCTAAGACCTGAAACTATAAAAATTCTAGAAGATAACATTGGAAAAACCCTTCTAGACATTAGCTCAGGCAAGGATTTCATGAACAAGAACCCAAAAGCAAATGCAATAAAAACAAAGATAAAACCTGGGACCAAATTAAACTGAAGAGCTTTTGCACGGCAAAAGGAACAGTCAGCAGAGTAAACAGGCAACCCACAGAGTGGGAGAAAATCTTCACAATCTATACATCTGACAAAGGATTAACATCCAGAATATACAATGAACTCAAACAAATCAGTAGAAAAAAAACAAACAGTCCCATCAAAAAGCGGGCTAAAGACATGAATAGAAAATTCTCAAAAGAAAATATCCAAATGGCCAGCAAAACATGTGAAAAATGCTCAACATCACTAATGATCAGGGAAATGCAAATCAAAACCACAATGTGATACCACCTTACTCCTGCAAGAATGGCCATATTTTTTTAAAAAAATCATAAAAAGAGTATATGTTGGCATGGATGCAGTAAACAGGGAACACTTCTACTCTGCTGGTGGGAATGTGAACTAGTACAGCTGCTATGGAAAACAGTGTGGAGATTCCTTAATGAACTAAAAGTAGAACTACCATTTGATCCAGCAATCCCACTACTACATATCTACCAAGAAGAAAAGAAGTCATTATTAGAAAAAGATACTTGCACACCCATGCATGTTTATAGCAGCACAATTCACAATAGCAAAATTGTGGAATGCACCCAAATGGCCATCAATCAACCAGTGGATAAAGAAACTGTGACATATATATCTCTTATATATATATCTCATATATGTCTTTTATATATATAAAATATATATGCTATGCAGTCATAAAGAAGAATGAATTAACAGCATTTGCAGTGATCTGGATGAGATTGGAGACAATTACTCTAAGTGAAGTAACTCAGGAATGGAAAACCAAACATCCTATGTTCTCACTGATATGTGGGAGCTAAGCTATAAGGACGCAAAGACATAAGAATGATACAATGAACTTTGGGGACTTGGGGGGAAGAGTGGGAAGAGGGTAAGGGGTAGAAGACTACAAATATGATGCAGTGTATACTGCTTGGGTGATGGGTGCACCAAAATCTCACAAATCACCACTAAAGAACTTACTCATCTAACCAAATACCCCCTGCACCCCAATAACAGGTAAAAATAAAACAACAACAGCAACAACAAATATATTCAATCTCTTTCAGAATCTCTAACTGGATGGGACACTCCCCGATTTATTTTATAAAGTTAGCATTATTTTGATACCAAGCCCAGTAAAGGATGGTACAAAAAAGAAAACTAAAGAACAATATTTATTGTAAATATAGATACAAAATCTTTATACAAATAATAGAAAATAGAATTCAGCAATATATAAAAATAATTCTATAACATGAAAAATGGGGTTTCTAGGAATGCAAGACTGGCTCTATATTTAAAATTTAATCAATATATTCCACCATATTAATAAGCTAAAAAAGAATATTATATGATCATATCAATTAACACTTTAAAAATTGACACAATTTACATGTGTCAAATTTATGTGTTATTAGAATATAGGTGTTCAAATCTATGTGGTATTAATAGGAACATATATAGACATATAGAACAATGAAACAGAATCAGAACCCAATAGCAAACTCACCCAAATATACTCAACTGCTTTTTGACAAACACGCAAGAACAGTTCAATGGGAGAAAGATAGTTCTTTCAACAGGCAGTGATGGAGAAATTAAACATCCATAAGTGAGAAAAAGAAAAGGAAGATGAAAACATTGATTTGAGTCATATACTTTATATAAACATCAACTTAAACCAGACCACAGACATTTTTAAATGTAAAGCCATGAAACTTAGAAAAAACTGGAAACTATCTTTTGGATAAAAGGGGCAAAGAGTTCTTAGACTTGACACCAAAAGTACAATTCATGAAGAATAAACTGATAAATTTGATTTCAGGAAAATAAAAAGTTTGCTCTGCCAATGATCCTAGTAAGAATATGAAAAGACAAGATACAGAGTGACAGAAAAGAAACTATTTGCAAACAAAACATTCACACTGGTTAACAAAAGACTAATATCTAGACTCTATAAAGTACTCTCTAAAGTCTCTAAACGAAACAATCTAATTAGAAGATGGCCCCAAACATCAAGAGAAAATTCACTAAATAGGCTAAATAATTGAAAGTAAGCACATGGAACTGTTCTCAATATTATTAGCCATCAGAGAAATGAGAATTACCATGACAATAAAATATCACTATATACCTATAGGAATGACTAAAATAATTATAACAACACTAAATGCTGGTGAGGATTTGGTGAAATTGAATCACTCATTTAGTTGGGAATGTAAAATAGTACAGGCACTCTAAAAAAGAGTTTGGCAGTTTACAGCTGGGAGCAGTGGCTCACACCTGTAATCCCAGCACTTTGGGAAGCCAAGGCGGGTGGATCACCTGAGGTAAGGAGTCCAAGACCAGCCTGACCTCTTCTCTACTAAAAATACAAAAAGTTATCTGGGCATGGTGTCGGGCACCTGTAATCTCAGCTACTCTGGAGGCTGAGGCAGGAGAATCACTTGAACCTGGAGGGGGAGGTTGCAGTGAGCTGAGATTGTGCCACTGCAGTCCAGCCTGGGTGACAACAGCAAAACTCCGTCTCAAAAAAAAAAAAAAAAAGAAAGAAAGAAAAAACAAACAAACAAACAAACAAAACAGAGAGAGAGAGTTTGGCAGTTTATAAAATAAGCTGAACAGGAAACTATCATACTCAGTGCCTAGTATCCCTAATAATCACCATGAGGGCACCAGCATGAAATGACTTTCTTGGTTTCTTACCTGATCCCAGTGGAGGATGCTCCACCTTCATGCTCTTTACAAGCAGAGCTAATAATCTTGCCAAACAGAGAAAAGTCTCTTCCACCATTTTATTGTGTAGTTTTCCATTGTGCTAAGAAGTGGTATTGTCTTGTCCTGTGAACTTATAGTAATTTCAGGGTTTCTTTTGACCATTATTATGGTTTTTAATCAGTCAAATATCTACTACAACCCTAACAAATTCTAATAAGATTTCAAGGGCTTTCTGCTGCATAATCACCTGAGTTATATACTATCCTGCTCTCAGAATGCAGCTTTCTTTTTTCTTTGACCATTTCTGGTGGCTTTTCCCTTAGGTTGCCCTTCATCATCTATTTCTAAATGAGCATGTATGAATAGCCCTCCCCACATGCCTAGGCAGGTAAGCTCTCAGGATGAACATGCCTTTGCTTCCAGCTGAGACTGCCTTCTACAAAGAGACCAAATCACAGATGATTACCACTAAAAACTGAAAAACTAAGCTTGTGCCTTTGTAATACACTGTTAATTTTTATTCTAGTAAGACATGAGGAGTTTCCATTTTCTTCTGGAAAATATAAAAACAAGAGTGGACGGCAGCAGCATTCATTACTTAGTAAGCATATCCAAGACTACCTACTAGAAATGAGAATTGCCATCCTTGAGTTGTTCAAAGGATATTAATAAATTGTGTTAATTACAAGGATATCAAGAAATAGCAAGTAAGAAATTGCCTACCAGATTAGAATTTCCATTATTTCAGTTATATGAAGCTATTGCACATATAAATTCAATGAACCTTGTAACACATATGAATTACGTTCTGGCTGTGGAGGATACCATCACAGTGTCTTTTGTTGGTAGAGTAAATAGCATCCTATTCATTAATAAAGACTCCCAATGTAAATGCTAAAGGCTATTGAAGTAAATTCACAGACAGCACTTATCAACTATATACTGGTCTGCTAGGTCAGACCTCTTTTGCCCTCTACCTCTTTGTTATGTGTCAATGTCAAATGTTGTCTTTGTAAAGAAAAGGAACTTCCTTCTGCTTTCCTTCCTAATTTCAATTAATAATTAGACAATGATTAGTTGAACTGGGAAAACTTAGTTACTTTTTATTTCTCTAATATCAGCTCTCTTGCTTTCTTATAATAAAATACATGGATGGGTAATTTTAGCCCAGTTATCATGAAGACCAACTTTCTGAGAATTTATGTGAGAATTTAATGCATCTTTTCAATGATTCAGTGTATTTCTACATGTGTGATTCATGCTTTTATTTTCCCTAAATTGATTTAATCATTTAAGGTCATTTTCTTTGTTTTATGATAATATGCCATATGAAAATATATTATAACTTCTCATTGTTTCATGCTTTTTTTGATAATTAATAGAATGTATTAATATCCTTTTGATAGGTTCAAGATGGCAAGGATAATACATGATAATGGTGAACAACTGCTGCAGTAACAATCATGTTTTTGTTTTTGTTTTTTTGAGACAGAGTCTCACTCTGTCACCCAGCTGGAGTGCAATGGCACAATCTCAGCTCACTGCAAACTCCGCCTCCAGGTTCAGGCACTTCTCCTGCCTCAGACTCCAGAGTAGTTGGGATTACAGGTGTGCACTACCATGCCTGGCTAATTTTTTATTAGCAGTAGAGACGGGGTTTCACCATGTTGGCCAGGCTGGTCTCGAACTCCTGACCTCGGGTGATCCACCCACCTTGGCCTCCCAAAGTGCTGGAATTATAGGCATGAGCCACCGTGCCCATCCCAAACATGTATTAAAAAGAAAAGTACTGTGTAATCTTACTCACTTTTCAGAGAATACCACTTTAGCTGTTTTGTTACAATCAAGCCAATATTTTATTTCTCTCACCTCAATACCTTTGTTTATGACGTTCCATCTACCTAACAACCTCTTGCTAAAATAGAGCTAGTTTTAGTCTACAGTTCATGCTTATTTTCTCACAAAAATGTTAATAAACTGACTATGCCCTAATATTGTGAGTGTGGTGATGGTAGAGTTTCTACTCAGGGCCCATAGTCCTGCACCATCAACATTGTTGTAGCCCATCCATGACCTACTGGTTTTGATTCTCTTGGAGGGCCCAGAGGTCCTTATATTAATAGGCCTCTCCAGGTGATTCTTGTGCACACTAACATTTGAAAAGTCATGCTTTTATTTCATTTTGTATCATTGACTGGTTTGGGAAGTATTTATGGAGTGTTCTCCAAATCAGGAAGCTCTTCTGAATCATCAGATTTGAATCTCTCCTGAGAAAGCACACTATCTAGTAGAGATGACAACTAATACAAATAACACTACTAAATGCATTAGTAGTAGAAAATATATAAGTGGATATTTTCATAAGAAATTTAGACAAAGCAGAATGGACAATTACATGATACACAAATTATTTCCAACTAAAATGCTTATTAAAACGTTATAGAGGAGTGCGATCGATTAGGACTTTGATAGATGAATGGGCTGTGGAACTACTGATGCAGGAAAAGGAAATGGCCAGTGATGTGGAAGACAGAAAACACAAAAATATAAGGTGGGACCATTTGGCAAAAGTAGGGAATGGCAAGTGGTTGAATCTGGGTGAAGCATGTCTACAAATACTTATGGTTGAAAATAGAATTTAAAGAGAACTTTGGGCTATGCCAGAGAAAGCTTCGAAAGAAAGTCTAACACCTATATATTCGAAGTTAGTTTTCTGTGTTTTCAACTTAATCTCAGAAAAAAAATGCTCTCAATGGACACATCTTGAAAGTTCCTCAAAGGCTTGCTGTCTTTCTATCTGCAGTGCCTGCACGGTTCCTAGCACTCTAGAGAGGCTCAGTATACACTGTTGACTGAATAAGCAAATGTTTTCTGTTTAGCTTCCAAATAAACTAACAGTAAGCAGAGACTTTTAACTTTGCATTTGACTTCATACAGTTGTTTGAAAAATTAAAACTCCCAAGAGAAGTCAATATGGTCCATTGCATCTAATTAGTAGGCATGGGATAGCAAAATAATGGGATTTTGTGTAAATACTGAATTATTCTTTTGATTTCTGAAAGTGTCGCTGTAATGACATATTTTTTGATAAACAAGAAAAATGTAACCATATGCTTTACATTTTTAATAAGGCGAATACTGTATTCTACCTCGCCTATTGTGGGGAATAGGCTATTAAAATTTTGGTCGAATTCTGAAACTTTGGAACAAAAGAGAGGGTTGTTAGCTTTTCTAGGCCTGAGGCCACATACATTTATCTCTCTGTCTCTCATAGTATCTTGCACATAATAGGCAATCAATAAATATTGTTTAATTGAACAAACCCCGAGGGAAGAGCTTAAGACAGCCTAGATTTTAGGAGTTCTTAAATATATTATAAAATGATAATAGGATAAAAATTAAAATTTCTGAATTGAAAAGGATACATTTGCAGTAATAGATGGGGTGAGGATTTTTATTACTATGCAGGAAAAAATGCAGTCAGTTGTGCTGGGAAGTCAGAAGGTCAGCAGAAAGGCCTATGCACATCTACAATCATCATTTTATTGTTGCTCTGGGATTTGGACATCAAATGGAGACAGTAATAAAGCCTCATTTTGTGAACACAGTATCTCCATCTTCAATGAGTGAGGGTAAGTGCAGTAATGCTCTCTTCCTTCTCAGGAAGGGGTCAGGTTACATCTAAGGCTTCAAAACAGAAAGCTAACAAGGACAGGCCTGTTTTCTTCTTCTTTTTCTCTTTTTCTGCAACTGTGGCTCAGCAGTAGAGAAAAGTTTGTGGTTTTATTAACCCTGTATGAGTCTCCAGGGAGAATTTCTTTTCTTAGAGCTTCTAGAAGAAATGAAAATAAAAGTAATGACAGTCTCACCCACTTTTTTGTTTTGAAAAATAAATAATGAGTAGCCATCTCAGCCTGTCAAGTTGCTAACAGGCAAATCTGTTCTCTACAATAGGGCTGGAAATTATGGTTTGGGGGTAAAATGAACAAGTTCTTCCATGCACTTCCTTTTTTATTTTTTATCTTTTCTCTTCCAAAAATGATTGACAGCTCTATTAAATAGCCCCTTGACTAACCAGAAAGACAAATGTTTTATCAACAGAGACTGCTTATACAAGAAGACATTAAACCTTTGTCTACTAGGTTATGCTGTCAGTTTGAATGAGGAAGGTGGCTTGTTAGAATCCCAGTCCCTTCCTCCTTTCTGCAGACAGTTATTGAGTCTCATTTCGTATGGTGGGGCTAGCTAACTTTAGACCCTCAGATCTTTTCTTGGGTACTTTGAAGCAAGCATGAAGGGTAAAAACTGTCAGTTTGAATTGTTTGTAGGCATAATTTGAAGCAGTGCGTCCTTTTAATGATTTGAAAACCATTAACAATGTAGTGGCATATGAGAACACTTTGAACTTACTAGAATTGAAACATGCCTTTTTTCCAATAATGTTCCATAGTACAATTTCCATGTATAAAAGCCTATTTAATTCCCTCTTATATGTCAAAGAGAATTCTAATAAATCATATAGTTTATTTTCTACTCTCCCACTTTCTTTATCTCTCTGTCTCATTTCCCGGATATCTTTTAAATGCCTTTAAATATCATCTTTAATTAACTATCACCTCTTTACCACTCCTTTCCCCCAAACAACTACCAACACCCAGAATATAAGTTCCAAGAGAGCAGAGGTTTTGTTGGATTTGTTGACAGATAACTGCCTCCTCAGTGCATAGGACTGGACTCAGTCCTTATTTCTCATAATAAGTGAAAGTGTATTGCACGAATTATTCCTGTGTTATTAGTGTGAAAGGAAAATACCTTGGGCCTCCAAAATTACTAAGCTAAAGGGAAAATTGAAGCTGGGGACTGGTCAAGGCAAATTGCCTCCCATTCTATTCAAAGTCATCCCTCTACTCTCTGAGATAGATGCATATTCTAATTGCCTCCTTTGGAAAGCTTTATCAAAAACTCAAAAGAATGCAACGATTTGTTTCTCACCTCCCTGTGACCTGGAAGCCCCTTCTCTGCTTCGAGTTGTCCCTGCCTTTCTGGACAGAACCAATTTATGTGTTACATATATTGATTGATGTCTCATGTCTCCCTAAAATGTATAAAACCAAGCTGTTTCCCAACCACCTTTGGCACATGTCATCAGGACTTGCTGAGGCTGTGTCATGGGCACACCGCCTCTACCTTGGCAAAATAAATTTTCTAAATTAACTGAGATCTGTCTCAAATTTTCAGAGTTCACATTAATAAGAAGCATGTAGGCTGTACCTTCATGAAGTTACACAACCACAGGGGCTGAACTGCATTCTGTGCCTGATGTGGGTTGCATCAACCTGGAAGAGAAAAGTATTCCTTTGTGTGATAGTCACAAAGATACCCTACTTCCTAGCAGCCCCTATGCTGGAGACTCTCTGAGCTGAAGTGATTAGCTCAGTTTTCTAGCACTAACAAACATTGGGCCAATGGAGCAAAACAAGTTCTGTCTGCCTCCAGTGATGCTCCTTCCATTATATAAAAAGCTAAGTGTTTGCTTTTGTATCAATGACTTGTACTCAATTCAGAGGTATATAGTTGTGAAGATTATGACAGTTCTCTCTGAGAAACAAATCAAAGCTATTAACTTTCCAGACACACACACACACACAAACACACACACACATACACAATTGTGTATACAATTTTTAAGCATTCACAAGAGAACCTGAAGCAAAGATTAAGAATTCTTGCCTTTGTAAAGTCATTGCCATTGCCACTTTGGGTCCAGTATGGACGTTATAATAGAGTAACTCCTTTTTATGATACATATATATGCTTGATATGTAATGTAGAGTCTGCAACCAAGTGTATTTTTCTCACCAGCTCCAGAAGTGTTGCAAGTCAGTGTTCTAGAGTTCTAGCACTCCCTTGTCCACTGGTCAGGTTCCAGTACTCCTTCCCTCCCAAGATGAGCACCAAGTGCGCTGGTCAATGATATTCTTCAGCACATTGCCAGTTTTTAGGAATCCCTCCTTTTGACTAAGAAGGCATGGATAGCCATGATGTCAGCATTCTGACAGTTGGTCCCAAATGTAGATAAACAGTGTAGTTCATTAATTATAATGTGCACATTGTGCACTGAGTTCTTAGCTTTAAATTTCAGTAGAATTTTTTAGTATAGTTAAATAAAATCTATTCATGAGTTGTATCATCTCTTAGAATTGAACTTTATATTTTTATACCTAGGAATCTAAATTAATACAATTGTAACAAACTTTTAAAAGTTAGAAAACATTTATAAGCAGGGCTTGAGATCCTAAGAGCTGATGTACTAACCTAATAATTGGTCAGAAGTACCTCTAACCAAGGAGCTTATTTTTGACCTAGAAGAAAAATCAGGATGTTTTCTATAGAACCTCATAGTTTACTACCATTGAGAAAATATGTTTTAAGTGGTAAGGATGTCACTAAGAATATCCTTACTGCCAAAGGACAAAATTACAAGTTTACTTATTGATGAAATTGGCTTTTATTCACAGTTCATGAATGGGGGCAGTATCTGTTCCACAAAATTAAATGAGAGCACCCACTTGATAATGGCAGAACTGTGGATTTTGTTAAGGTGGAAACAAGAAAACAGAATAATGGGAAAAAAAACTGATTAACTAATTGGTTAACATCAGGTTTGTTCAGGTTACTTTCTTTGTAAGGGTTACAGCAGAGTAGACTTCCTATTACACTGACTCAGGTAGACTAGAAGCTTCTATTTTTAGGAAAAGAAAACGTTCTGTTTTGGGATCTATCTCCTTCCTTTGATTTTCAGTTTGATTTTGTGGCATATGACCTGAGTGACGTCATTTTGATTTTGATCTGGTCTGTTAAGGTCTATTGCAGGAGCTCAGTCCAAAACAATGGCCTTTCACAATTTTTATTTAACATTACCTAACAATTCAGTGGAGATCTACCAGTGGAATTTTATGTAATGTCTTTGTGAAACTGTGTGTATGTGTGTGTTTTTTTTTTTTTTTAATGTAAAAAGAGAAGTAGAGCAAGATTTTTTCTTGCTAAACAAATTTGTGTTAGATTCAAGATAAAGTATTACTTTCACAATGGCATTTCCTGGGTAGCTTCCTTGTACCCAGATATAAAGACCATGTCCTGGACAATAGTTACTTAATTTGCCTATATCTTGAATGGCTCATGGAGTTTTCACCTCAGATTTAAATTTCAGAAAAGCAAAGTTGTAATACGTACATAAATGAAATGAGAATATGATATTTAGCAAAGTGTATTCTTGTTACAACTGTAATGATAATATGTCTTTGCTCATTTGTTATATAAATCTTGATTGCATTTCCACTCTGAATCTTGACACAGTGACTTGTATTTCAATGCATAAGCATTAAAAAAAGGCAATTTAAAAACAAAAATCTGTTTTTGGTTCTTGAATAAAAAGCACCATAATTGTAATTAGGGACAACAGCTGATGTGGTTTTCTTATTAAAGTGATAGATAAATACTGTAACTAAATTGTTGGCTCTTAAATGAAGTATAATAATCACTGTCAGCAGAAGAGGTTCTCTTATAGATATGAATACATTCTGCCCCATAAAACCAAAAATTAATTTTGCTGCTATCACTTTCTTAGTCATTTATTATACAGAGTATATTAACGCCACGCTCTATGAGATAAGAGTTTAACATTGCTTGCATTCTTTGGCCCCAAAGAATTCTCCTTTTCTACCAATGCATAATAACTCAGATAACAGAAAGTCAGTTAATTAGAGTATTAAGGAGAAGCCTAGGAGTTAATTGATTCAGAATGACTGTTAGTCCCTGTACTTGGGTGGTGAGCAGTATCTAGCATCTGGAATTATTCTTTGTGTGTGGGTTTTTGTTTTTTTTTTTTGGTTTGGTTTTTTGTTTGTTTGTTTGTTTGTTTTTGACAGGGTATCACTCTGTTGTCCAGACTGGAGTGCAGTGGTGCGATCTTGGCTCACCACAACCTCCGCCTCCCGGGTTCAAGTGATTCTCCTGCCTCAGCCTCCCAAGTAGCTGGGATTACAGGCACACGCCACCACATCCAGCTAATTTTTGTATTTTTAGTAGAGACAGGTTTTCAGCATGTTGGCCAGGCTGGCTTATTCTTTGTTAATGTGCTGATTTTGTTTATTTTTTAATATGTAAATGGGTAACTTGTCTATACAAAGATGTAATAACCATAAGAACAATCTCCTCTGGTTTTAGTGTAATTCCTCACTAATTTAAAAGTGATATCCAAAACATAGTGCAATCACTGGTATGTAGACACTGTACCACAAAGTGCTTTGCATGCCTTGATTCTGACTGAGACCCTTTTTCCTGTAACAGGCCTTTGGGAATATCATGGGGTCACTGATTTTCAGTTTGCTTTTACAGCAAGATTCCTCATGCTCACAAAGAGGGAATTGAGTTCTGTGCCCTTTGGTAATTTGATTTTTTGTGTTTGGATTTGAGGGCAGGGGAATACATTGGAATGTACTTAGTTTCAATCAATATTTACTGCTTATTCAATATGGTGAGGTAAGGGTTGGTCGCAATTAAGCTGTACAATGCTAGAATCTTCCCAAATTCTGATATATGAGCAACTGGAGGAAAAATGAGTAAAGGTATAATTAATCCCACATCTTAGAGTTTCTTGGTGGAGATCAAATGGGAGCTCAGAAAACGTCTGTGGTATCACTGACTTTGCTTTCTCCAATGCGTACATTCTCTATACCTACCTACATGCAGTCACAGCTTTCTTGGCAATATGTAGCATACACATCATTCCAGATAGCAGACAACCTCAGCAAAGAAATCGAGCTGCAGAGAATAAATTTTGAACACTCCTGCAGCTGAAAAGATATTTATCACAGCAATACACTGTTAGAGCACTGGAGATTCAAGTCAGATACACTTTGCTTATTTGCATGCCAGAAGGCAGAGCCCACTCAGAGCCTCCCAGCCCACAGCTGTTTCAGAGGACTACTTTTCTGCTTCTGAGTGCAGAGGTGGGGCCATCTGCACTGCTTGAGGCTTTCTTATGGGCACATTCAGTACTCTGCTACAGGCTTTTTAATTAACTGAAAGCTAGCTAACGGAATGTTCAGTTATTGAAACTGGACAGTAGAAAAAAACAAAATCAAAGAAAATGCACATTTTAAAATTATTACTGGATGACTCATGTTGTGCCATGATACCCCAGATACAGACCCAATATTTTGAATCAGCCACTATAAGAACAAGATCAATTGCATAAGGACAAAAACATTCGTTCTGTATTAAGAATGGGAGAAAATCATTATGTTTATACAAAGTAGACCAAGCATTGTGCTATAGGATCTTATTCATAAAACATGTGTTTGATAATTTAAGGTAAAATGCTTTCACTATAATAGAGTGCCCCAGAAAGTGGAATCCACCATATAGTTTACTTTTGATTTTGCTCTAGATATTTTTCTAAGTAGCTCAATTAAAATAACTTTATCCACTTATGATTTAACTTCATGTAAGTACAAATCCATGGATAGAATGGCATAATATAAACCTACATCCATATCCAAGTATGTTAGAAGGTATTTCATAATTCTGTTTCTTAATGAATTTGCAAGCTCTCCACTCTGCTCTCTGATACACCTTCAGAATATTCTCTCCCTGTTTTCTCTCCCTGCACTTCTTAGTCTTCCTGCTTGTCTGGGATTTTGGCTGTGGTCTTATAGATGAAAAGTCTATTGTTTAAGTTTTCTTTCAACAGTAATATTCAAAGGAGAGTTTGGATAAATGTCTAATAAATAAATTGAAGTGTAATACTTATTTCTTATTAGTCACAATGTTTTAATAACACAAATACTATTAATCACAATGCCTATTTTTTTCAGACTTCCGACATGAGTAAAATTGAAAAAATTTCTGTCTAGCCTTATATGGCCTCTGAGGTGGCCAAGTTGCATTTTCCTTCCATTCTAAAATAAAACAGAGAGAGAGAAAGAAAAGAAAGAAGGAAGGAAGTAAAAGCAGGAGGGAGGGAGGAAAGAAGGAAAGAAGAAAGGAAAGAAAGGGAAGGAGGGAGAAACATCTGGAGGGAGAGACATTGGGAGAGAGGGAAAAATGGAGAATTGCTGTCAGATTTACTTTGTGTAAATAATCTATAATGTTGATAAGGAAAGATTTCATAAAAACATAGGATTTGGAGTCCAAGAATTTGAATCAGTAGCCTTGGCTCATGTATGTGCCTAGAATTGAGCAGTATATACTGAACTTAGTAATCAACTAAATCGCTATTTTTTCATAGATTTTTTTTTCTTGAACTGCAACTTCAAACCTGTATTACAACCTTACCTTTCAAAAGATGTAGTAGGTACTTTTATTTGCATTTAATATTGTTCTCTAACACTTACCATCACCTTTACCACTAAAACCACTTCCCCTATGACTACCATAGGTCCCATTTGTGTCACTAATGAGGTGAGTCTACCAGCAATCAGCATTGAAAATGTTGGAGATGTTCCCACCTCCCAGTGCCACCTACGTGACATTGCTGCAATCCTTGCTTTATAGTACTACTTGAGTATATACGTTCTTGCCTATTTCCACTGCCCCTCAGCCCAAGGCATGAATCTCATCCCTCATGAAAATAGAAATTATAATATTATAAAAGTTTTCCAAAATGTGTTTCTATCTCCAGTTTCTTCTGGGCATATAATAGACGATGTGTTTTCATTTCGAAGATTTTTTTTTACACTTGTGGCCTTCCCGTACCCTAGTATGCACAGGCTAATGGATGATTTTCTTTCTCCTACCTCTACAGATATATGTCACAGCTAGAAAAGAGAACAATGAAAGTAATTGTTTTGTTTTGTTTTTCCAAAACAGACTGTAGAAATCAATGGCAGAAACAATAGAATTTTAAAAACTTTTGATTTATCAATTTCAGAAGAAAGCCTACCTTCTCCCTCAAAATAATTAATATCTATGACCTGGGAGAAGGGCGTGTTGAAGAAAGGAGGATGAATGATACAGGTGAGTGTGGGGCCTGGGTGAAAGGCCAGGAGTGTATGCTGTGAGGTAGGCATCACATTTTAATTTCTTTATTTGGCAAGTGGATACCAATTACTTAAGCATGATTTATTAATGAATCCATGCTTTTCTCAATAATCTTTAATACTAGTTTAGCAACTTTATAAATGAATTTTCCGTATAGCTATGGGTCTTTCAAGGGCTCTTATTCTATAGCTTTGGCCTAAGTGTTAATCTCATGCTCTATTAATACTTTATGCACTTTGATAAGACAAGTCTTTCTACCTGGTTAATTTTCTCAACAATTCTTTGCTCCTTGCTCTCTGCTATAAATTATAGAGTGAATTTGTTTTTTTATGAAAACAAGCACACATGAGGATCAATTTAGGTAGACTGATGTAACATTAAATTTATAGATTCTTCTGGGAGCATATTATATCTATTTATTTAAATTTTCTTTCATTTTTATTAATAAAATATTATACTTTTGTCCGTTTCAGTCTTGCATCTTAGATTTATTTCTGGAACTTTGTATGTTTTATTCAAACTCACATTATTAAATTAAGAGTCTTAAAATTATATTTTCTAGCTATTTATTCTAGTGAATGTGCAATTGCTTTTTGTGTGTGTATATATATATATTTCACATCATATAACATTGTTGAACTTTTACTAGTTATCATATTTGATCTGCAGATTCCAATGTTGGCCATTTTGATTATTCACAAATATTCCAGTTACTGGGACCATCTGGAGGGCTGCATTTTCTCACCCGTTTGAAGTTAGGCCACTTCGGGGTGGAAAAATTTAATTGCTGGTGATCGATTTTAATTTTCATTCTCACTTTCAAGATTATGATGAAATCATGTGTCTCAATTTGGCCACCATCATCTGCGGTCCTTGAGAGAATTCAATGAGGAATTCCCTGTTCACTTTTGTTAGAATGTAGTGTGAACAGAAGATAGGTTATTACTATTTTAAATTTCTGGAATTTAATATGTCTTTGTTATCACAGCATAATGTAACCCATTTAAACTAATACCATTCAGCTGAAATTTTACATACACAATTGTGACTAAAGGGAAATATCAATTTAATGTCTTCCCTTTCTATAGTCATATTTCTATTGTTTTTTCCTTGCCGTAAAGCAACAGCCAAGACCTCTAATATGTTAGTAACCAAGTGAGGATATAAGAAGCGTGTTTGTCATACTTCTAATTTATAAAGAAAACACTTTACCTTTTAGTATGAGATTTGCCTTGGGCAATTTTGTATATACCTCTTATCAGATGAAAACTTTTCCTCTTTCACTTCAAATTCACTAAAAAGGAGTTTAGGATTTTAAAAAAATCATCAGTGGTTGTTGAATTCTATCAAAAGCCTTTTCTATGTCCATTGACTTGAAAACGTAATTTTTCTCTATTAATCCTTTAATGTAAATTATACTATTATATTTTTTAATATTAAATCAGATTTACATTTATCAGCTTAACTCAACTTTATCATTATCATTGTTTAAAATATATTGCCAGTTTCCTTTCATTAACATTTTCTTTAAAATTTTGACATTTATGTTTTTCATCAAGATTGGACCATATTTTTTTTTCTCTCCTTTTCTTGAAAGGTTTAGATATCAAAATTTGAAAATGAGTTGGAAAGTATTCCCTCTTTGTCTAGATTCTGCACAAGTATATTGATTATGTGTTCCATGTTTATGTAATTTATAAATGAATAAATATTTACATATTGGTGAGTATACTTAATTTTTAATGATGAATAGATGTTGAAACAGTTTGGGGATTATATAGATATATGATCTATATATATGGTGTGTGTGTATATATGATCTATATGGTGTGTGTGCATATAATCTATAATATGGTGTGTGTGTATAAGAGCTATAAATATGGTGTGTATGTATACAATCTATAAATGTGGTGTGTATATATATAGATCTATAAATATGATGTGTATGTATGTATATAATCTATAAATATGATGTGTATGTATGTGATCTATAAATGTGGTGTGTATGTATATGATCTATATGTGGTGTGTGTATATACAATATCGATATATGATGTCTTTTATATATCATCTATATATGGTGTGTATATAGATCATAATAATATATATGGTGTGTATATAGATGATCTATATATATTATACACATGATCTCTATGTGTTATATAAGATCTATATATGTTATATATGATCTACACATGATATAAATATGATCTGTATATATGGTATACATGGTATAGATTCTCTAGTTTCTAATTGAGGCTCTGTAGAGTTCAAACTTAGGCCCTTGTTGCAAATCTTGAGCCTAAGAGAAAATGTTGTTCTCGATTTTTATTAGCTATACTTCTTCTTTTTTCATAAATTTATAAAATTTATATTTTGAATTCATAAGAGAACTTGTATGTGTTAAATCTTATCCTTTTCCCTATAAATTATTTTAGGCTCAGAATGGTTGAGTTAGTTCTCCAAGGTCATATGAATAAGGATTCATCCTGTAAATTCTGTCCTTTTAAAAATTATTTCTGGCTCCTATATCCAGTCTCCCAGGGCAAGAAGGTATCCCACCCCAGAACTGTTACAATGCACTAAATTAAACAACATCTCCACTCACAATACATGACCACCTCAGAAAACATACAATATTTATTACAGTTCATTGTTTATGTGTGTAGAATATACAAGGCATGTTCTACACACAGAATAAATACTCATGGAATAAATCTGCTATTGAATGAGTATCTTCCATTAGATTGTATACTTCCTGAAGACAAATTTAACACACAAAAAGATACTCAATAAATGCATATTAAATTAAGAAATGCATGGAATAAGCCAGTTTAGAACCAACCCAGTGATTTTTTTCTGCTTTATTTTGCTACTTCGTAGACAACAAAAATTTGCAAAAATAGATGTATTAAACAATTCGTAATGTTTTTCTGAAATGAAACTAATTATGCAGAAGAAATTCATTTTAAAAATTCCTAAGGAGACTTTTCTCTGAAAGTAGCTTATTTTAAAGCACTGCCTTAGGGATTGCAACATTAAATGCTCACAATAAAATGCAGGACAATGTAGCATCTTCGTATTTCTCATATAATCAAAAGATTCACCATATTGTGTGTGTGTGTGGATGGATGGATAGGTAAATAATTTAAAGAATTTTCAAAATATAATCAAAAGTTACATGTGGTTCCATAGTTAGGGACCATGAGACATACTAAACACAGAAGTTTATTTTTGTCTTTAATTTAGCATTAGTAAATTAAGAACACAACCAAACAAGTTATATTTAAAAGGTAAGGCTTTAAGTAATTAGAGATTATAATATGCTCTTTGAAATTTATCTATCCATGCATTTTCAGAATTCCTATTAGTTCTAAGGATTCAAATGTAATTGAGACAGCACTCCAAAATTTGTTAATTCGCACTTTACAGAAGACATTAATGCCAACAAATTTCCTGTATCTGATTGTGATCCTTCCAGTTATCACCAGGTTATTAATCTAATCATGTAGAGATTTTCCAGGGAAGTGGGAGCATTATGTGTCCAGACTCAGTGTCAGAAGAACCCTTGGGAAGTTGGAGACAAAATATGATACAGAAACATTTGAACTTCTTTGTATTCTAAGCTGAGGAGTTTATATTTTATTCAAGAAGTGATAGAAGTGGCAAGAATAATATCAATTTATATTGTTAATTATATGATTTTGGTAGAGCATATAGTTAAGAGAGGCACTATTGGGCAATGGGTAAGAACTTAAACTCTTTTATCAGATTTTATGATACATACTCAATTCAAATACTTACACACTCCATCACCCTGAGCAAGTTTCACATCTCAGTTTCTTTATCTCTAAACAAGGACAACTAGTTCCTTGGTTGGTTTTGGAGACTGGATAAGTTAACATATGTATAGGATTTACAATGCCAGACATTTTGAAGCAATGTATAATTGTTAGTTTTATCATTACTATTTTACTATTTTTGTTGTTACTACTAAAGACATAATATTTAAATTGAATCAACAGTGAGCTGCAGTGTTGTGGAGGAGTAAATGGAGAAACTAAGTTTTAACTTAAGAAAAAATTGCTTGGAATACTAATCAGATATGTTCATTATATTAACTCCTTGTCTTTTCTTTTCCCAGCTCATCAGACTGGTTCCAGACATAACTCTTGTTAATCAAAGATGTTGGAAAAGAGTGTGACTAGAATAGGAAGTCTGGAATTTGGGTTATTAATATTTGGAATAAACAAAAAAATATGACATTATAGTAGCAACTTCTCCTGAGAAGTTCTTTTATTTCCTCTTATCAAAGAGATGTGAGAATTATATTATAAGAGGATAATATTATTGCAGGAAGATTATTTGGAAAATTAACATGGTAAAATATTTGTGAAAGGCTCTCTCTCTGTTGCTCAGGCGGCTTTGGTCTTAATTAGTATTCAACTCCCTTGCGATGACAGGCAACACACTCCTTTGAAGAGTCCATAAAGAGTTGTTGTCAAATCTTATGTCATACATGATTGTTGGTGGTGAGAGCATCATGGGCTAAATCATTCTAAGTATGCAAAACAACCAGATTCCTTTTCTGTCAGATCATTCCACAGCACTGTGGAACATGAACTGGAATTGGTAGACATTGGAACAGAGTAATCCAGATGAGATGTCCAATTATCTAAGGCAGGAGGTGGTAAAGTTATGGATCATATCAGTGGAGAGGAAGAAACACCTGAGGAGAAGCCACGTGTGGGGTTGTTGACTACGTGTGAAAGATAAGGGAAGTATACTGCACAGATGTTCACAGTGTTATTTTTTCTTGAGAGTTCAGAGGTCAGGGTGTTGCTTGGTTTGGGAATATTAGATGAATATTTGACATTTTAAGGTTATGTTGTCTGGAGATGGACCTATTTATATTTAATTGGAAATACATTAGAGTTTCAGAAAATAAATAGTGTATGGAAATTTCACAAACTTGGAGCCAAATGTATAAATCGATAAAACTGTCCAGAGAAAAAACTCACAGAATGACAAAAGAAAGGGGGGAAGAATGACAGCAACCTGGAAAACTTCAAGGTTCAAAGGGAAGATGAAAAAGGTAATGAGAAAAACAGTAATGCAGATCTTCCTCTAATTCCATCTTCCTTCATCCTTCCCTTATATACTGGTGCTCACAGAGTTCCATGCTCAGTTCACTGTTCTTTGACATGTACACCTACCTCTTAAGCTCGGAGGCAAATGACCAACAGCCTACTCGACATTTCTACTTTAATACTTCACAGACAATATAAACTATCAGTTTCTTAAAAGGAGCTCATCATTTTGCCCTATTAAATCAGATATGCCTTTTATGTCTTCTCTTTTAGTAAAGGGCACCAGCATTCACCCAGAGGCTCAAGTCGAAACAAAGCTCTGGATCTTTCTAGGAGATTTTCACTTGCTTATTTTCCACCTCTAATTAGATTCATTGCATCCTGGAAATTTTAAACCTCTTAGAAGATTCAAACCAACTTTCCTCATAATTACCACAATCACTTTCTCTTGAGTTAGGCCTTCATAGTTTCTTAACCTGGTTGCTGAATGACGTCTTAGTTGATTGTTCTGCAGCTTCACCTCCCTCTTGTTGCTCCTGTGATGGATCTGTAAATAAAGATTTGTTTGTATTATTGCCCTGTATGAAACTCAGTAACAAATTCTCATTGATACAATTCAAATTCTCTGGAATTGATCATAACAATGTTTCAAGATTTGGGCCTTGGCTGCCTATTGAGCTTCATCTAAATATGAAATCCCTAATTTACACCATGCTGGCTTGGATTTCAGAATGATCTGATGTAACTATCCATGTATATGTCTTTGATTATTTGAAATGTCTAAATCAGTGGTCAGTGAACTGCAAACTTTAGCCTGCAGGCCAAATCCAGGCTGCCACTGGCTTCCATAAATGAGGATTTTTTTTTTTTTAATACAGCCACAGCCTCTTCATTTACATATTATCTGTGACTGCTTTCACACTATATGGCAAATTGAAAAAATGGTGATAGACACCATTTGGCCCCCAAATCCTATGATAATTACTTTCTGGCCCTGTAGTGAAATTGCTTCCCTACCTCTTGTCTAAATCAATCCTATAAATACTAGAGAAACGTGATCCATAACAGGATTTTAGAAGGCAGGAAATGTTGTTTTTATAGGGTGCTATTCCTCAACTTTATAAAGTCCTTTAAAAATTTTCAAGAAAAAATCCAAGTCCAAGGAAGAAATACTTTAATTGGTAGTTATTAAAGGCATACATTTAGTCTGCTGAGATCCACAGTGGAGAATTTTCAGTGAAACGATGTAACAGAGACATTCTGCACCACATTACCTTCTAAAAAGCATCACAGTCTATAGAATCTGACTAAGGTGCACATTATTCTGTTGTGACCCACCCACACTGCTTTAGAAATATCAGGCAAATCAGACACATACGTGTCTATTTTCATTTGGGAGTTTTCTACTCTGATTAATTAAAGAAGTGCAGAACACTAAATTATGCTATCCTCACAAGGTACTTATTTGTTGATTAAGCAAATATTTACTGGGTGCCTGCTGTGTGTGAGTCAGGCACTGTTCTGGACTGACTCTGAATGAATCAGGCCCTAAATCCAGCAGCCTTTAAGAAGTTAGTATTAAATATCTCCTACTATGCTGTGCCTCTTGGGGAGAGCTCAGATGACTCAGAAATTAGTTGAGAAATTTAAAAATACCTTTTGCTAAAATCTACTAGCCCACATATCCTATAAATTAAAAGTTTATTTGTGTCTTACTTTTAAATTACAAATATACCTTTGAAAATGTTAAGATTAAAATTGAATCACAACCTAGAGTGTTTTGATTCAGTCAAGCAATTATATTTCAGCTAGTCACTTGGAAATGCTAGTGATTTCACAATGCCAGTGTGAAGATTAGCCACATAAAATAAACTCAAGAAAGCATAAAAGAACTAAACAGAAATGTATGAAGAATATAATACCTACAATTCATTTTAAAAACAAAAAGATGAGGTATATCTGAGGAATGAATTAGCAAGCTATAAGATCAGATTTAAAAAATAAATTTGCCCTCAATAAAAAAGGAAAATATAAAGAAATAGCAAAACATAGCTAAGATATATAGAAGCTATAAATAATAATGCTGGCATGCAGCTAGTTCTAGAAAGAGGGAAAAATAAAAGGAACAAACACTTGAGTAAATAATGGAGATACGTTTTCTACAATTTAAAAAAAGATGATATACAACAATTTGAAAGCGCTTAGAAAGTGCCAACGAAGACACTTAGACGTAATAATGAGATATACTAATACTGTAGACACCAAGAAAATTTCCGAGGTTTAGAGACATTGTAGATCATATTCAAAGGCAAAGAATATTTTTTAAGATTATGCTACATGTAACATAGCCTTCAAAGTATTGAAGGACCCTAAATAGTTACTTAGAAATACTGTTATATTAAATTAGTCTCAGTCATGCAAGTCCTCAGATATTTTTGTCTACATCACTGACAAAGGATTAGTATAAAAATGCATAAAAACTCTAACAAATAAAACACCCAATAACCTTATTTTAAAATAAGTGAAACAAATAAATATTTTATAGGAAACAGCACGCTAACCAGATAACAAACAAGATATGACCATTATCACTTGTAATCAGGGAATTGCAAATCAAGATTTCAGTAAGAGAGTATTATAAGGCTATGCAATTAGAAAAAATAGATAAAATTAAAAAGTTTAACCATGTCAACAGGATGTAAAATTACATAGTTTATTATACATAGTTTGTAGGGATATAAATTTGTGCAACCATTTTGGATATAATTTTAATTTATCTCTTATGTTTGGCCGTTTGCACATCCGTAGACACAGCAATTTCATGTTTAAGTAAATACCAAAGAGAAAAACTTGCACATGTACAAAAAGAGATGTGTACAGGAATGTTCTCAGAATCACTGTTCACAGTACTAACAGCTTAGAAACAACACAAACCATTCCTAAATGGGAGAGTCAAAGAGTAATGTGTTCGTTTTCTATTGCTGCTGCTACAAATTACTACAGACTTTGTGAGTTGAAACAATTCAGATTGATTATTTTACTGTTCTGGGGGTTCAGAAGTCTGAGATAGTATCACTGTGTTAAAATTAAGGTATCAGCAGGGCTGTGTTTTCAGATATCCTTTTTTAATTTTTTTGCTTTTTCAGCTTCTAGAAGTTTTCTATATTTTTTGATCCATTGCTCCCTTCCATATTAAAAGCCAGCAATGCCTAGTAAAGTCTTTCTCACATAGAATTACTCTGAAATGCTTCCTCTAGCCTCCCTCTTCCACTTGAAAGAATGCTTGTGATTACATAGGGCTCATCCTGATAATCCAGGATAATCTCCACATCTACCCCCACCAATTCCATCTACAACCTTAATTCTCCTTTGCCATGTAATTTAACCCATTCCCATGTTCTGAGTATGGGACCAGAATATCTTTGATTTCCATAATCCTACCTCCCACGGTATGCAACCATCAAAACAAATAAACAGCAGTGATGTGGCATCATCTGGATGAACCCTAGCAATTAAGTGGAAATAGTCATCCTCAAAAGATTATACATATTGTGATCTCCTTCTTATAAAGTAAGAAAAAAGTTTAAAAGTTTATATACTTTACAAATGAAGAATTCTAGAAATGATAGTTTGGGGCCCTGTAGATGTGTTGTAGAAAGAGGTGAGTGGGGAGTGGAGACTGGGATGAGGGAAGTGAAATTTTGAAGCACCTATGGTAGTGCCCCAGGTGTATCTTAGCTTGTAAGCAAACAGGTGTCTTGCTCCATCAGATAATTTTTAGCAGTGTGGATTTTAAATCTGCTGATGATGAGTGATATGAAAAATTTTCTACATCTCTCAAAAAATTTAAATCAACATGTTTTTAAGTTAAAAACACATACTTTTACTTTATATACGAAAGTCAATATGTTCAGTAATTAATAGAAAAAAATGAAAAAATGGATTAATGAATTTGAAATGCTTCTTTGGGTTTCCAAAAATGAACCATTAGCATCATCTTCCCGAGTGCTTACATCACACTTTGGTGTATTTTTCACTTACTCATTTACTGCAGAGTATGAGATTAATGTGATTTAGACCTGAGTGAAGTTGTAGACTAGATTATAATTGACCTTTACTTGTAATTTAGTGCTTTCACTTTGGACAATGATACACAGGGGAGTATTTCCACATTGTGGTGTAAGAGGCAGGGCTACATGAAGCTATGTGCTAACCCTGTCATCAGAGTATCATGATGCTCCATCTATGCTAATTAGAATTACAAAAGCTGAGCAGGAAATCTTTCATATGTAGAAGAAGCAGGATTTGTTTTTCACAGAGTGGATGTATTAATTCAATTTACTGGTCACTTGAGAGACATGGGCACCCCAAATTACTTTATAGTGCCTTGCATTCCTATCATATATCATGCCTTGCAGTGTACTCTCAGATCCATTATCTTATTAGGAGTCTCTTCTGATCCTGTACGATGGGTTGAAAAAGCATTATTAGTTCCAGTATACAGATGAACACTGAGATATGACAAAATTAAATACCTCATCTAAGTTTAAACCTCATCATCATCTAATAGTAGAACCCATACCAAAATTTAAGTTTTCTGAATCCCAGCTATATAAGTAAGGTTGTTGCTATAAATGCCAAAATATATAATAGTTCAAAATAATAGAAGTTTATCATTCAAATAAAGTCGAAAGTACGTGCTCATAATTGATGTTTTATTTCCTCCAAGTGTGATTCAAACACATAGGTTTTACCAGCAGCTTCCAAAGTCACAGTCTTTGCCTGCATCAATCCGTGTAAAAAGAAAGAACGTGGAATGTTTTTTAGGCCAGACTCAGAAGTGGCATAATTTCTTCTCACATTACATTAGTAAAACTCAGTCTAATGTCAAGAAAGGCTGGGAAATGTCACCTAGTTGTGTCCCCAGGGGAAGAGATAGTTCACAAGTTCAGTGAACAAGGCTGTTCCCACCACACTAGTAAAGCATGATTCCCACAATAACATGTTGCCAAGTAGGTACATCCATACCTATAGATATATTTATAACTAAATCTCCCTCCAAAGTCAGGAAACGCTGATGATTGAGAAGTATTTTCTCTGTAACAGGTCAAATGACCATGTTCAATGAGGGTTACGAATGTGTTTGTTGATGCAGATCAAAGAGGAAGTTTTGAATAAGGAAACAAAGTAAATTCATGTCAACCTTACTGCAATGAACTGAATGTATATTCTCCCCAAAATTTTACATGCTAAAATACTAACCTCCAATATAATGTCATTAGGAGGTAGGGAACTTAGGAGGCAATTAGGTCAGAAGGGCAAAGCCCTTGTAAATGTGATTAGTGTCCTGATAAAAAAAAAAAAAAAAGACTCCAGAGAGATGCCTCACCCTTTCTGCCATGTCAGGTTAGAGTGAGAAGACAACCAGCTATGAAGAAGTGGGACACCCATCGGACACCACATCTGCCTGTGCCTTAAACTTGGACTTTTCAGCCTCCATAACTGCGTGAAAAAAATTTATGTTGTTTGTAAGCTACCCCATCTATGACAATTTGTTATAGCAGCCTGAACAAACTAAGACACTTGCCATGGTTTGCATTGCAATGGTCACCTGAACAAAGATAAAGATAGCACACACACCAATTTTTCAGGTGCCACAAATTAGTAAAAGTTAGTTAATGTGAAATATCTGGAAATGGAAAAGACTTCCTTATGATATTGCATTTAATAATAGTGTTTATTTTTATTAAATATATTTTATGTACCAAGTATTGAGTCCAGTACTGAGCAGATTAAAATGTATTATCTCCTGAGAGAGGTAAGTAGAGTATATTACTGTTATTTATGGTAGTTATGTTCTATAATGTTGTTATGAGTTATCAAACACTGAACCAATGCTCCTAGGGAAAATCCAGGGTTAGGTTCCTGTGAGTCTCTGGTTACAACATTTTTATTAACCAATAAATGCATAACCTTGTCTTATAAACATTTCTGTTTAAAGACATCTTATTTAATATAAAATATGGATTAAGTAACATTGAATTTACAGGAAATAGCAGTATAACGTTGGAATAAAGCTTATCTACCACACGTATTTTCTGCATAAGGAATATCGCAGCTGTCTTATGCTTAGGGATACAAGATAGCACTTCAGCAGTAAGATTGGGGACCATTTTTAATTGGTGAAGACAGCAACAAATAACACAAAAATACATACATCATGGCACTAAATATATGATGAAAACTACAGTCGTTTGTAGTAGGAGAGTTGAAACAAGAAGGCAGAGAATTGCCTTGTTTGACCCTCAGCTGGGGATGTACACATTGAGCAAGTCAAAGTTTTTGTTGCTCTGTGCATGACCACAAATGAACATGGAAGTACCAGGGGTATCAATTTTGTGGTTGCAGATAAGTTTTAGTGAGTAAGTAAATTCAAAATATAGAACTGGTGAATAAGGAGGATCAACTGTTCTATTTTTATACCCATTTTACAAATGCAGAAATTGAGGCTTAGAGAGGTGAAGCCACTTGCTAAAGTTGTATTATTGGTAAGGGGTCTGCTTAACTCTTGAGACTGTGAGTTTAATCATAATGCCATTTTCTCATGGTCCCATTGGTAGGTTCAGGAACCAATGGTCTTCTATATGGGTTCCTACTTGGATATTTAAAAACAGAATCACTAAGCTAAATGACATTTAAAATTCCTTGAAATCTTAAAATTCAGTTGTTTCAAGAGTGCTTCTCTTATTTGTATAAATTATAGTACATTTGTAGCTAAAATGTTAACAATTTTCCTAACATGATAGCATATTTTTCTATAAGCTCTCAATATTTTAACTAGATTTCATTGTGACCTATTTCTTTTGTAATGTTTATTTACTTTTCACCACAATGTAAAAACATTAAGTTTGAACAGTTTTACTAAGCCTCTTTTACAAAAATCTATACCATGAATTTCTCTGGATTTTGTTGCTATCATTTACTGAGAACCACAGATCCTATGGTTTGCTTTTCATTCATGGTACATATCTCTAGTGACCTTCTGGGAGCCATGCACAATCGCATGGTTAGGAATTACAAATACTAAGTTGACCTCTTTTTTTGGAACTCAATTTGACCTCAGCCCTCAAATATAGGTTTTGAAATTCTTCATTATATGACTTTTTGAAACATACTTTCAAACTTTAAGTATTCATATGAACTACCACATTTCTAATCAGATAAACTCTTTTACTTTTCGCCAACCTGTCTACAAACTTTCTTACTGAGGAAATTATAACTTCTAGAGTCAGGGAAGGAAGGGACAGGAATTGAATAGAAAAATGACATATCTCAAGTAAATATTTACCATACATTTTATATAGAAACCTTCCAAATTCCTGCTCCTCCATAGTTATAGCAGTAAGAATTTGGGGAAAAATTTTTAATAGAGTGGGCTCTGTCATGCAATGTAGGCAAAACCAAGAAGGACTCGCTTGTACAAGGTATAAATGTGTCCTCTTTGGCATATTTTTTGAAACAATATAACTAGATTTTTTTTCCAGTGAATAACCTGGCTCACTTTGTTATTTTTATATGATAAAATCATTATCTTTCCTGATTCTCTGCCAGAATATTTTTTGGAAGAAATATATGGGTGACCTTTAGAACAAGTTTGCCCCACTGAAATTATTTCATTGTTCTTGACTTTTCTTAAGCCATGCTTGAATGAATGAATATTTCATGAACAGCTGTAGCCACAATTATCTATAGTTCAGGGGCAATGTATAAAGAAAATAATACAGCGATCTGTGATGCTTTTAACCTCTTCACAAATTTGATTAAATCAGTGGATTGGATGAAGAACCCATGTATCTTCTCTTGTAAAATCAAAGGTCTGATCAAATCTCCTGCCACTGGCAGAGGTCTTGCACAGGAATCTGTTCTCCAACCTCAGTTTCTGAGAGTACAGCAGACACCAGTGCATGTACTCAACCCACTCATCATTCTACACTGCAGAGTGTTATACAGATCTCAGCTGCCCTTGCCTGTCTTTTTACCCATCACTTTCCCAGACAGCCACCTCTTTAAGCGCTATCTGTTTTTTAACCTGCCATAACAGCACAGAAGCCTAAGTGCCATCAAACATCCTTGGGGGCAAAACATGATGCTCACCAGATCAGAATACAGTCTGGCTTCTGAGATGCTGCATTCTTATCACCCTTATTGTCTAGTCAAGTAAACTTTTAGAGGCTTTTTGATTGAATACTTTCTTCAAATGGAATTTTTCATGGAAATCTACTATGTAAAACAGATAGGAGATTCTTGCTATGCAAAACAAAGTAGATAGAACCCAGTGTGGAACACTCAGATTTCCCTTGTTCAGCTACAACCTTGCACGTGGTGCTTGGAACATTTCCATAGGCTCGCAGGACTTTAAGGCATGTGACTTAGATGCATTGGCCTACTCCAAAGACTTGGGCTTGAGCATTTTTTCCACCTTTTATCTTTAAATTCTCAGGCACTCTTTCTGATATCCCAGACTTCTCTTCAGGCCAATATCTAATATGGATCCCTAATAACTTGGATGGGGCTCCTGGGCTTCTTGCATGGCCCACTCCCAATATGGCAGTATACCACCAGGGCCTTACAGCTGACTCCTCCTTCATGTTCTTATCGTTTAACCCAGCTCATGTTCTCTATGACATATATTGGGCTGAGCTGAGTTATACGTGTAGCAAGATCTGATTCCCTTCAGTCCTTCTTCAGTCCTTTGGGTTGTGGACCAGGGCCTCACATTGTGAATTTAAAATCACACAGAACTATAATGCAACCTTAAATGTCCTGCCACCAGCCCCTTCTCTACCTCATTTGACCTTGTAGGTCACTCATGTTGTTTCAATTTTATTTTGATCCCTCCAGCTTGAACTCCACCAAAAGACACATTAGCTTTAAATGGATAGAAATCACCAATACATGCAAAGACAAAAATATCCAAATCAGACATAGTCTAAGCCTTGGCAACACTGCCTGAGACTACCCTTAAATCATCATTCTCCACCCTAGTTTCACTTTGATTAGGATACAATATTCTTTGTACCTGACCCAGAAGTTGTTTTAGCAATTCCTTAGGCCCCTTGCTCATGAAGGACTATTAAGCATTTTGTCACTGGCTACTGAAGTATGTGTCTAGGTGGCAGAACTCCCTTTTGGGCTGCATTCTGCTTCATGAGATGGCATACGGGGCACTAATTTTACATAGTATGTCTGTTCATGTAGGGATGTTTTGACAAACCATAATACCTGGACAAGGCTACTTGATGCTGCAGGTGACCTCCTAAGAGATTGAGCTGCCTCTGTCTCTGCCCCATAACCAGAGGACTGAGCAGAATTAGATCTCGGTACACATATAATTCAGCTTTGCCCAATGTGTGACATTAGAGTATATGACCATGGATAAACAGTGAGAAGCATAAGGAATAAAAAGGTGTCAGCTCTGGGGCCCTGATGACATAGTCCCACATTGGGCTTAAGCAGTTGTGTTGAGGATACAGTAGGTATACGAAGGCACTTTATGCCCTGGTGAGATAACAATGGTGGGTCACTTAGGAGTATTCCTGGTAGTTACCTCCACCCTCGTTTCAGAAACTCTTTTAAACTGTATAATATAGAAGAAGGCTGTCTACCTTAATTATACACACACACATACACATACGTACAGGTGCACCTGTTTGTCTCTGAATAATGTATTTACCTAATTAGTTAACATTTGGCATTTGCTATAGGTTTTATGTTGAACACTGCTTTTTGTTCTGAGTATCTGACCTTGAGGTTCTATCACTTTAACACCACTCTTATTATTATTCATGAGATGCATTCAGGATGAGTTTTCACTGAAAAATTGTTTTGGGGTCTGATTATGATGCTAAAACCCAGTTGACTGATGGCTTTCTCTTAGCTCTGAGAACAGTAGCTGTTGATATTATGGTGATTAAAGCAACAGAAGTTCCAGTAGTTGGGGTATGAAAAGAAACCCAATTTTTCCATTGAGGGGAACCCAGTGAATGATGCATGACTTTAGAACCAAGAGTGAAAGGAGGACAGCCATAGAAGCATTTCTACCACCAGATGGTGTTTGTCTGCTTCTGTGTACTAATTGCTATCAATAATTAAACACAGGTCTCTGATTCATATGCAGAGAGGCAGTGATTATTAAATTAAACATTTTAGAATCATTATAGTACATTTTATAGGTTCAGCTAAACACAGCACTCTGGCTGATTATGATTAAACTTACTGATACTAAATTACATATTGATCCCATAAACATCAAGACATGCAGAGAAGCAATGAGAAGAATGCTTATAACTAGAAGCATTTTAATTTTAGATGATAATAGGGGCAGTTGTTAATGAAACATCAGGCAGAGGTTTGGGTTCTCCCAGTTGACTTTCTTCACATAGGAAATGTTTTATTTTTCCATTCATAATAATAAACATTAATTATAAATTGTATCTAATTTTCCAAAGTACCTAATTATCAATGGTAGACTCAAATATCTTGAAAAATGAAAAAAATAAATCATTTGGGTTTCTCAGTATTTTCTTAGAACTTTAAACACGGTAACAACTTAAAATTGTTTTAGCTTTCTTGAATGCTCATCAATAAAAGAGACAGATAAGCTGCATTGCATTCATCAACTACAGAAACTGAAAGTTATTTTGAAAAGGACATAACATTGATTTTTTTTAATTGTGGTTCACACTGGCCACTACCATGCTATGTGACCTTGTATCAGAATTCTTAACTAAACTGAGTATTTGTGCCCACACCTAGATTTTAAAAAGGAGGGTTTAAAGATCTCTGAGATCTCTAACAGCTATAAAATTATATGGTTCTATTATATTATTAAAGTCCACAGCTATTTGAGAGAAAGTTGCATTAGTACAAAGGGAAACATATTGCTCATAGAATCCACAGGTTACACTTGATGATTCACACATTTCCAGTCATTTCATCTGCAGATGCATTGACTGATACAGACACTTTCACATTCTGCATCATCATCCTCAATCACAGCAATCAGATGATGAAACGTGTATGAAGGACTATCTCTCAATTATGAGTCATGAATTTAAAGGTGCTAGAGGTGACAATAAATAATGAAAACATTTATATTAAAGAGAAAGAGTACTGTTCTTTTAAAAATACATAAATAGATTGTTATTCTTATTGCTAATTTGTTAACTGCTTTGAAACATATTGTGCCCTGATGTTACCATTTTGATTAAAAAATTTTGGGACATTACAGTGTGTGAGATGCATCAAGAACAGATAATCCCTTCACAGCGCTTTTATCTTCAAGGAGTTCCAAACATTTTGCAGTAGGGTTTTCAATTAAAGAATGAATGTTTGATTTATTTCTCTTCTTTTATTTCTCATTTTGGTTTGCTACTGGAATGCCTGTGCCAGGTTAGAGACAAGTTCAAGCAGAGCAATACAGCACATGATTTCAACAAGGTCAGAGGATTAACACAAATGAATGCAGTTGTAATATCAACTCAATTTACTCGATTTTATCAGGTTTCTACAGTATGGCCTCAAGGGACTTATCAATTCCTTCAACCACTATAGGATTCATTTTCTAGGAGTAACTTATTTTCTAGGGGTAAGCAAGCAACAAAAGAGAAAACCTCTACTACTTCTCATGTTAGGCTTTAATATATCTATCTATAAAATAAAATTTTTAACATTTTCATACAAATATTATATATGATGAAGAGTAAGTTTTGCCAGTTAATGGAATTAGGTTAATTTCATTTCATGTTACTTTCAGTATTACATTTTATCCTTTTCTATTTCATTTAGAGATAAAATATTGTGCCCACTGTCCTCAGTAGATGTTTCAAACTCCTTTTACCATCTAGTTGTAATAACAATGCTTAGGTTTTATGTTTTGGAAAGTTTTGCTTATGTACATGTAATGTTTGTTCATTTTAGTTTGATGGAATCATCACAAATAAATATATTAGGCTTCAACTTCAATGAAAGATTATTTTAGATTACTCGTTTAGGGTCTTGAAGCAATCAAGACAACAGTATAATGCTTTTAATATGTTGGTCTGTAATGTATTTTATTGGTTAAAAAAGACACTGCATATAAAATAAAAATTAAATGAAAATAAAAAGAGTAAGTTAGAAGCACAATAGTTTCTACATATACAAAAGTGATCCCGGATGGAATGTAAGTGCCATGTATACCAAATTTAGTGATTCAGTAAAATAAAAAGAACATATTTAAAGTAGAAATAATATTTTTATTTTTCTAACACTTTGCTTTAGTGTGAAATTCCCATGAATACTGACAAGAGGTCAGTGAAAGCAAACATCATCACATCACAGGGGGCCATAAGAATGATGCAAAGAGTGGATGATTGTACTTAAACATACAGAGACTTGAGAGGAGAAAATGCATGCACATTCATGGAACATGGACAGATACAGACAAAGAACCACATTACACATGTAAGCTGCTGCCCAGGCAGGCAAGGAAACATTATTCATAAGCTCACAAAGGCCATTTGAAATGTAGAAATAGCCAAAATGCAAGACTGCATAGAGCAAGTGCACTGCGATGCACATACTCCTGTACAGATGTGCTTTGGAAAGAGATAGAATTCTCAACTGCCTTTCCCATTTCAGAATGCATTTTTGAGTGGATGAGAATGTTATTAGCTTGTGGGTCTCTACATAAAGGCACCTTTATCTGTATGGGGAATTAGTGCCAAGAATGACAGATAAGGAGTCCTTGGCAAGGAAACACTTTGGATATTGATCCTGAAACATGTTTAGGAAGAGTTACAAGAAACTGTGCAGTTCAAAGGATTTGGGCATATACCCTGTAATCATTTAGTAATCAGTTCTGAAGAAAACTCAATAACTTAGCATCCCTAGAGAAAAGGGAGTCACTTCAGCAGGTACTTCATTTATTGTATGTAGTGCTTTCAATCCAATGACTTTTATTTAGTTAGGTCAATGTACTTACTTTCCATTGCATGTAGAAATTCACAGAACTATTATGCACATTTCAAGCAGCACACAAGAATTTTTAAAATTCTTATCCTGACTGCAAATTCCTAATTTATGTCTGAGAGTTTATTTCCTCTTTCCAGGTATCTGTCTTCAGATTTTAGTTTTGATTCCGGAGTTACTGAAGGTAGTGCAAAAGCAACAAAAGAAAATTACCTTTATCCTTGCCTTCTTAGATGGAACTCGTTTTCAAGATTTATCTGAATATTTTCTAGCTGCTCCATGAATTCAAAATGTTCTGACATAAAGAAAAACAGACAAACAAACATATGCCTGATCATAAAGAAAAGTGAGTTAAATGATAGATTCAAGGAAACTTCAAGGCAGGGAAGTGTTTTATAAAAAAAAAAAAAAAAAAAAATTGCCAAGGTGATGTTTTACGTAGTGCCCCCACCATGGCACTGAGTTGTTTTCCCACCTTTTCTTACAAGGTTCATGCGCTTACTTCTTTAGATGGTTTTGCAGATACAGTGACTATTAAGTTATAAATAGGGCCAGGCTGGGTCCGGCGACTCAGGCCTATAATTCTATGGGAAGCTGAGGCGGGTGGATCACTTGACCTCAGGAGTTAGAGCCCAGACTGAGAAACATGGCAGAACCTTGACTCTACAAAAACAAAAATACAAAAATACAAAAAATTAACCCGGCGTGGTGGTGCATGCCTATAGTCCCATCTACTTGGGGGATTGAGGCAGGAGGCTCTCTTGAGCCCAGGAAGTCAAGGCTGCAGTGAACTGACATCACACCACAGTCCTCCAGCCTGGATGACAAAGTGAGACCCTGTCTCAGACAAAAAAACAAAAAAAAGTTATAAATAGTACCTGAGGGGAGTAACTGCAGAAAGCCATTATGCCGAAAGCCACTATGACCTAATACTAAATTGAATCTAATTAATCAGATAAATCTGGGCAAGGAGAAGGAAAAGCCCAGGAATGTGAAAATAGAGATGAAAAAGTGAGGGGGAAATGAAGTTTGGGTGTGGGTAAATTCCTTACTCTGCGTGAGGCACCGTGTGGTAAATTCTAGGAGTCCTGAATGCCAGAAAGATGAGAAAGAAAAGAAAAGGGAGAAAATGTAGACAATGAATAAAGAAATGCTGAAGACAAAATTTTTCTTTCTTCATTTTTTTTAACCAACAACCACCCTCGAGTAATGCTTTTATGCTGGCCATATGGAAGGGGAATGTTGCTGCAAAAACAGGGAACAGAGTTTGAATCCGCCCTTCACATCTTCTAGCTCCTTTAATTCTTCATCATTCACTTTGGAAGACATAAGTAAAAGAGAAACTTTAGAAAGAGTTTGGAAGAAATTAATATAAAGTTTAAAAGATGAAAATGCAATATCAGGAGGAGAAGCTTGCAGAATTGGATTTCTCCCTTCTCTAAGTTTCTTTAGTAATTTTAATCTAGAATGTGGTAATAAAATCTGCTTATCCAATACAATGAGTTTCTGAAAACAAAACAAAACAAAACAAAAGAACCGTCAATCTCACTTCATAGGGGAGATGAGATCACTTAGTCCCATTTTCTAAAACATACCTATGTTGCTATATATGCTCCACAGATGGATATTGATTGTCTTTGTTAATACCATTAACAACAGAAGACAGGAGACTAATGAAGGTTTACGATGTCAGAAATGAGCTTGGTTTCTAGATTCAAATGGCATGAAAAGTTCAATGAGGACCTGACTCAAACTTGAGATAGTCCCAAATGCTGCTAATAATAACATCAAGCCTGGTTGGTGTGGATCAATAATCTCTGGACAGATAAAGCATAATTCATAAATGATTGAATTTGGAAGGACATTGAGAATAGACTGAAATAAAACTTATTTACTCTCAAGATGGGGTTATATTAATTTAAAGCTACATTAAATATGTCACTCTTTATCCCTGTAAAGCATGAAATGCTTTCAAATCATCAATAGGCTAGAATGAGTCAATGTCCATATACATTTATAGCACTGATGACATGTTATTGTACTTTTTGGTTGTTAATAAGCTTATCTTTCTCATTGGAATATATTCTCCTCAAATATAGACTCAGATATTTTAATTCATCCTTTCATTTTCAATACTTGAACGTCCATGGGTTGACAGATACTTAATAGATGCTTACTGGATGAAGAACTCGAACAAGTACAAGCCCATTATGTTGGTGTCCAGGCTGTACCACAAACTCTTGTTAAGCTATTTCCAATATTTTAGACACTACTGTCCTGTACAAACACTACTAAAATTTACCTTCTGTACTCACTGCATCTGTTTAAATCTTTCCTTTTCAAAGAAACTTTTATTGCAGTTATATGATGCAGAGACATGTTTACACTTTCTTTTGCTTGATCCTGCATAAATCAGCCCACTAATAACAATTTATTTTGGAAACTCATATTCCAAAATGGAATTTTGTTCTTCTCTACAAAAATGCAGATGACATATTTTTGATGCAGAAAATCCCAGTGAATAATAAAAAATAAATCTTCCAGCACTAATAATTGAACTTAGTAAGATCATAGGATATAAAGGCAATGCAGAAAACTCAATTGTTTGTTTCTCCTCACAAATAATGAACATTTAAAACCCCAAATTTATAACACAATATCAATATAATATATTTACGAATAATAAAATACTTAGTCATCAATCTAACAAAATATGTACTGGGTTTGTATTTGATACACTACAAAATGTGGATTAAAAAAAATAAAACAAAGAAAACTTAAATAAGTACAGAGACTTACCAGGTTCATGGTTTGGAAGATTCAGCAGAGTAAAGATGTCAATTCTTCTCAAAGTGATCTATGGATTTAATGTAATATCAATCCAAACCCCAGATGGAGTTTTGTAGATATAAAATGTTCATTCTAAAATGTATATGAATGGGCAAAGGAACTAGAACAGCTAAACATTTTGGGGAAAAAATGTTGGAGGAATCACATTAATAGGAGTCAAAACTTAATATAAAGCTACAGATATAAATACAGTGTGGTATTGGCAAAGTTATACATACATAGATAAATAGAATGGAGAGTCCAGAAATACCGCCATGAAAATATGGTCATTTCATCTTGACAAAGATGCAAAAGCAATTAAACGGAAAAAGGAAAGTCTTTTCAACAAATGATATTGGAGCAGTTGGTAATCCATATGTAAACAAAACTGAACCCGAACCTAAACATCAGACCTTATTCTAAAATTAATTCCAAATGAATTACAGATCTAAGTGTAAATGTAAATAAATATAAACTTTTAAAATAAAGTCTTTCTGACTGAGGTTAGGCTAAGAGATTTTAGAATTGATACCAATACCATGATCCATAAAGAAGAAAGATGGTAAATTTTACTCTTGACAATGCAAAGACAAGGTACAGATTGTTAGGAAATATCTGTAAATCACACATGCAACAGAAGATATCTACATATCTGTAGTCCACTAGAATGTATTAAGGAATCTCAAAACTTAGCAGTAATAAAATGAAACATTCTATTTTAAAAAGTGGATGTAGAATTCAAAGAGATACTTCACCAAAGAGTATAGATGGCATGTAAGCACATGAA
The DNA here is from genome assembly GCF_043159975.1 of Macaca nemestrina. NCBI lineage: Eukaryota > Metazoa > Chordata > Mammalia > Primates > Cercopithecidae > Macaca > Macaca nemestrina. The sequence goes on from NC_092143.1 coordinate 48,672,678, forward strand.
AAGATGTTCAATATCATTAGCCATAAAATAAACGCAAATGAAAACCATAATAAGGCATCACTACGTATTTTGCATACCTAGTCAAATGACCAAAATTAAAAATACAGACAATACCAAATGCTGATGAGTACACAGAGCAAATGGAACACTCATGCATTGTTGATGGGAATGCAAAATGATAGTCACTTTGGAAAATGGTTTGGCAATTTCTTTCCTTCTTTTCTTTCTTTATCTTTCTTTTCTTTTTTTTTTTTTCGTTTTTTTTTTTTTTTTGTTGAGATGGAGTCTTGTTCTCTCACCCAGGCTGGAGTGCAATGGCTTGATCTCAGCTCACTGCAACCTCTGCTTTCCTGGTTCAAGTGATTTTCCTTCCTCAGCCTCCCAAGTAGCTGGGACTATAGGCGTACGTCACAATGCCCGGCTAATTTTTTTGTATTTTTAGTAGAGACAGGGTTTCACCATATTTGCCAGGCTGGTCTCGAACTCCTGACCTCAAGTGATCTGCCCACCTCGGCCTCCCAAAGTACTGGGATTAAAGATGTGAGCCACAGTGCCCTGCCTGGCAATTTCTTATCAAACAATACACAAACCTATTACAAGACTTGATGGTTTATTTTTCATTCAATGAAGGACATTTGGTTTGTTGCCAGTTATGCTCTCTCTTTTTTTCCGTTCTTTCCTCCTCCTTTCCTTTCTTGCTTGCTTTCTCAATCATCTTTCTGATTAGCTTCTTCCTTTTCTCCATAGTCTTGCTATCTTCTCTCCCATCTCCCTACTCCTTTACCATTTTATCTGTTTTTGCTTTTTCTTCCTTTCTGTCTTTATATGTTGGCCTATGCTATATCCTGGATATTGGCAAAAATTTAACCTTAGATGTTTAGATGACATTTAATAATTTTCTACAATTTCAATAGAAATAATCAGCAATTTTGAAAGCCATGACTGTGCATCAAATTCACTAAATATGGCTGTATGCCAAAAGTGAATAAGTAGGTTATAGTTCAATTAAAAATAATTAATTTCAGTAAAAGATGAAAGGGGTTAGAAAAATGTGCAAACAAGACTAAATTAATTTCAGTAATTCCTAACTGGGATTATCCACTGTTACCTAAAAAATAACATTTTAATAGTTGTGATTTGACTCACTAAGCTATCATTGACTTTTCCTTTCTTTATTGGTGGTTATCTTCTCAGATACTGAATTATTTCCTAAGTTAACCTTTCAAATTTTTTTTTCTTCCTTGCCTCTATTAAATCATATTGTTAAACTTTGATCTTAATTTCTCCACCATTGCTTATGAGTGTGTGTCCTGCTTTCTAAGGCAATATACTCTAAAAAGAGACAAAACAGCATGACTATTATATGATTTCAGATGCTCAGGGAAGGACACAGGTGATTTTGCCCCTTTCATAACTCCCTGGAGTATAGAACGGTATTTGGTTCCATTCACAGAGGTAAGTCTTTAAACTACATATATCCTCAAGAGAAGTCACAAAAATATTTTATTTCAATATGTGCTATAAGAAACTGTTACTAGTTTTTCATTTGAGAGTAGATATGAGTTTGTGAAAGGAAGAGGAGAAAAACAGTAAGCAGATGAATGTTAAATTCCTGTGACGAAATGGCTACAGTGAAGTCAGGGAAGTTTATATAAAGCAAGGATGAGGAAGCAAAGATATAGTTCATCTTTTTGTGGGGAGACTGGGCATGTTGATTGCTACATGTGGATTTTTGGCATTGGAAGTGACACCCGATACAGGGTTCAGTGATGTGGAAGTCAGAGGTATTTTATCTGGGGTAGAGAACAGGGTTATAGCATCTAATAATTGAAAGGAATCTTGCAGGTCAGGGAGTTCTATACTTTCCAATCCCTACTCCACTATTCTGACACTACATAATTATTCCAGCCCCTTGAACTTTATCCCTAGCTGAGTTATATATATATATATAATTGGACTCCTCATATGCTGTGCAGCTTCTAGGATTCTCAAGTGAAATCTGGGACTTGTATCTTCTACGTTTCATTTGCTAAGGCTGAGACCATGGTGAAGAACATTTGGAAATGCATATTCATTTTACGTAAAAGTTCAAGAAGTTCACATTTCATATATATTGTCTTCATACAATCTTTATGCAGAGCTTTTTCTTCTTTCTTCCTACTAACCATCTATTTTTTCAATATGTATACTGCGATAAAAGAAACAGCTCAGAATTAATATGTTACTGTAAATACAAAGGGTAAGTGCAAATCTTTGAGATAGAATTTAAAGTGAGTAGATAGTTAAAAAGTTAAAGATTACTCAGAATAATACTCAGGTTTTATTTTTAAAAGACCCATAGATGCATCTTAAATCTATGCATAGTTTATCTCTAATTTCACTTATTTTTTTTATTCTTTAAGTCCAATTGCCAGTCACATTCTTCTCTCTTATAGGCATCTATAAGCATGTGTAGGCATTTATTAACATGTGGTTGAAAATACATTTACCCTTGTAAAACATGTAGCAATGTTACGTTTATGTACACACATAACTTTTGGTAAACTTTTTTGACATACATATATATGTGTATATATATAGCAGAGTACACAAATTATAACATGTCAACTTAATGAATTAAAAACAAATAAAAAACCTTATATCCTCTCCCCGATCAATATAGAGAATATCAACAACCCTGAAACCGCCTATGTGCTCCATACCAGTTACTGACCCCTACAAATATAATCACTATATGAATTTTACCACTATTGACTAGTTTTTCTTGTTTCATAAAATTTAAATAAGTGGAATCACATATTATGCACTCTTTTTTCTGTTTGGTTTCTTTCATTTAACATTGTATTTACTAAATGTATTTTGTTATATGTAGCAGTATTTCCTTTTTCATTTCTGTATAATATTCTACTGAATACACTTATTTATCCAATTTAATATTGATAGGAAAAGCCAGCTGTTTCTAATTTTTGGCAACTGCAAATAATGCCACTATGAACACTCCAGTCATTTAAATTTAGAATTTAGCAATAGGAGGAATTGGAGGGCCTTAATGTGTGACTATGTTCTGCTTACTAAATACTGTAAAATATTTTCTATAAATGTTTGTACTAATATAAACAACCTAAGACAGAGGCTCTTGTTGTCTTATATTTTTGCAAAACTTGGAATCTACTCCACTGATCCTTTTGGTAGGTGTGTAGCACTATCCATTATGTGTGATTTTAATTTGCATGATTTTAGTGACCGCTGATGCCAAGCTACTTTCCTATGATCGTCTACCTGGGATATAATATCTTTCATAGTAAAGTGTCTCTGCAAGACTTTTGTCCATTTTTAATTGAAATATCCGTCTTTTAAACATTGATTTTTCTTTAAATATTTTGGATACAATTCCTACATCAGGATTATACATTGCAAATATACCCTCTAACTTCTACTCTGTGGCTTGCCTTTTTTGTTCTCAAGTCATCTGTAATCTGTATTCTTCCCTCTTTTTTTCCTGTCAATGTTATCAGGAATTGTATACCTGGAGAGTATAAACCATATACTCTCTAAGCACATTTAGAGCTATTTTCTGTAGATCTTGATATGACATGTTATCATTATCATTCAGCTCACAATATTTTCCTCTAATTTCTATTGAGATTCTTCTGTGATCCATGTTCAATGTTCTCTTGTAAAGATTATTGGGTGTGGTAGTTGATAATTAGGTCAAATTTATTAATTCGTTTAAAAAGTCTATATCTGTACTGATTTTGCTTGCTTTTTGTATCAGTTATGACAAAGTTTGGGTGAGTTTTCTTTATGATGTGGATTTTTTAATTTCTCATATAGTTCTTCCATGTTTGGCTTTATATCTCCTAAAGCTATATTAATGGGCACAAATTTAAAAGCTTTATATCTTCCTTACATAGCGAGAAATTTATCACTCTAACCTATATCGCTCTGATAAAATGTTTTTTTTTTCTAATTCCAGTTTGTCTGAAGTAAAAATCTACTTTTCTCACACACATGTCTATCAGAATATACAGTTGTATAGATTGGTGCAAAAGTAATTGCGGCTTGTGTGGTTAAAAGTAATGTCAAAAACTTAAATTACTTTTGTACCAACCTAACAGAATATATATTTTATATATGGTATATATATTCATATATATATATACATATATATATATATAATTTCCACCCTTTGGTGAGTGTACAAGAGGTAGGATATTTTTCTTTTCACTTCGTTGTTTTTTCATTTTTAAATTTTGTGTCTCATAAGCAGTATAGATTTAGTGAGTTCGGTTTTTATCTTTTTCCTAGTCTGACAAACTTTTATTTTATTTTTAAAAGGAATATTTAGTAATTAATTAATGTAATGATACTTTTAGGTTAATATAATCCAAATTGTTACTTATATTCTATTAAACCACTTATTTCTCTCTCTTTTCTATTCTTTTTTTCTTTTAGCTTTTATTAGCTTTTTGGCACTTCTTAAGTATATTTTTCCTGCTGTTGTTTATAACTATCTTGGAGATTACAACTCAACTATAAGTTATTACTTTTAACATTTGCCGGATTTTAAAACATTGGAACCAAACTTATTCCATTTTACCCTTTAAATTATTGTTGGCCATATATTTGAAATCCCTCTATATGTTAGCTCACACCATGCATATTTATTATTAATATTAATTTATACTTAGACGTGTTTTACCCTTTTCCATGTTTTTTGTTTTGCTCTGCATTTGGGTTTTGTCTGTGATCACTTTCCTTTTATTAGTCAATATTTGCCATCAATGGATTTTCTAAGTTTCCACTTTTCTAGAAAGTTCTTTCTTTCACCTTGACTTTTGCTGTCATTAAATTTTAGATCGGCAGTAGCATTTTAAAGTTGCTATTCTACTGTCTTCAGACATCTGTCATCTCTATTAAGATGTTGGATGAGTCTTATTGCTGCATTTTAAATGTTATTATCTTATCTTCTAATTGTTTTCAATATGTTTTTCTTTGCCTTTTGGTCTTAGTCATTTAACTATGAGACTTTATGTGGTTTTATTTTAATCCTGTTTGGAGTTTTTAGTGTCTTTAGAACATACTAGTTGATCTTTTTCATTGTGTTGAGAAATTTCATTGCCATTTTTTTTTTCTTCAAATATTGCTTCTATTTCATTTTGTCTTTCCCTCACTTCTGGGTTGCCAAATTGTACTTCTGCTACTACTGTTCACCATGTTTCATTATATCTCTTAACCTCTTTTCTGAATTTTCCACACTTTCATTGCTCTATTTTAGTCTGGATATTATTTATAGACTTTTCTTCTGGTTCACAAATCCTCTCTATTACTTTATTCAATCATGATGTTCATTTACTCCTTATTTGGGGCAAAACTGTATTTTCTAGGTCTAGAATGTTAGTCTCAGTTTTCTAAATTCTAATTATCTGGTAAATAACTTCATCTTATTATCTCTTATCAATATTAATGACAGTTGTCTATGTCATTACTCTATTTACCTATTTTTATTGCATACTTCCTACTTGATATGTTTAACTCTATGCTGGACATTGTGTATAAAAAATTGTAGCAGCCCTGGGTGTATCCACTCAAGAACTAAGATACATGGAGCCAGAGTTATGTTTCTATAGGGTTCATTCTACAGACGATTTATCTGTTCTCCTTGGTGTAGTTCTTCAGTAGTCCCAACTAGAGCCTGTGGAGATTACTAAGAATTCTTTTTTTTTTTTTTTTTTTTTTTTTTTTTTTGATGGAGTCTCACTCTGTCACCAGGGTGGAGTGCAGTGGCATGATCTCGGCTCACTGCAACCTCCACCTGCCGGGTTCAAATGATTCTGCTGCCTCAGCCTCCCGAGTAACTGGGACTACAGGCACGCACCACCATGTCCAGCTAATGTTGTATTTTTACTGGAGACGGGGTTTCACCATGTTGGCCAGGATGGTCTCCATCTCTCTACCTCGTGATCCGCCCGCCTCGACCTCCCAAAGTGGTGGGATTACAGGCGTGGGTCACTGCTCCGGGCCAAGAATTATTTTCATTGATGGATAATAAGGCATACATTTTATATCCTCAGCACCATGAATCAGGTGAAGCCATCATTTTGTTTTTCAGTAGTTTTCTGCTTAGCGTCTAAACCTCTCGCCTGAAAGTTGAAATACTGAGCAATTGTCTTGGGTCTAAAAATCACTCAGGGCAGTGACAATTTCTGTATCTTCTTCCTTTTGAGGATTCCAGCCCCTTCTGTCCTACCTGCCTAGGAATTCCCTGACTCTAATTATTGCTTCTTCAGTCCTGTGAGATTAGTAAAATACCTGCTTGCATTTCTATTTTTTAGCTCTGTTTCTTTTCCTGATTTCTCAGTTTTTTTAAATTTTCTTTTAAGAATCAGAAAATTTCCTGAGAGGAAAAGTAACTTGCAAAATCTCAGTTCACCTCTCTATAGTTTCCGTTGTATCTTGGCCCTAGAATCTTTAGTTGCCTCATCAATTCATAAATGCTGCAATACAAAGTTTTTCAAACACATTTCCTATGGCTTTCTAATTGTTTTTGGCAGGTCTGCCACAAATAAAATGCACTATAACCTAAATGGTGTTTTCCTACAACTCTAATTATCTAACATAACATTTTATAAGGTATAAGTGTATTGGAATATATATGTATTTTAGATATAGATAGATATACATATAGGTACAGATATAGATACAGATATAATTGATTGCTTTTAACTTCAGAATTACAGAATCCTAACTCAATTTATTCGTTCATATTACAATGGATATTTATAGGTTGCCTTCAACTTCCTGATATTACAATGCTGCCAAGTATATTATCAAACATGGAACCTCCTGGCCCTGTGTAAAACTTTCTCTGTTATTTATATGTGTTAGTGAGGAGATTGTTGGTTTGTTGCCTTGTTGGATGTGCACACACATGAACACACTTACATACACACATATATATACTTTCAATGGTGTTCTACTACATAATCATCGAAGATTATAGTTTCTTAATTTTAAGTCCATATCTTTTAAAAAAATAGCATATGTTTTAATATCTTCTCACTTTTCTTCGAATTCCTAGTAATCCTATGATAAATATCTGAGGAAATATCTCTGTTCTCTAAAAGAGTTTTCATGCCTTGAAAATAACTTGAATTTTACAGTTTGAATTTTTAAAGAATGATGGTAAAATTTTGTCATCCCAGATAAATGGCCCAAACCTGGAATTAAAATGGTCTGTAAGTGGTTGGAAGAAGTGATAATGTCTGTAATTAGCAGTTATGTTGCTGTATATTTCTCATCAATATTTTTCACAATTTTGCTTTATGCATTTGATGGTAAGCTATTTGGAGCATAAGCCTTAAAAAAGGTTGCTCTTTTATTGTCAGTATATACTTTCACATTATAAAATTGTGTATTTTATTTCTTTTGATGTTTTATTCTTGACTTTTTTCCTCCCCAAGACAGGGTCTCACTCTGTCACCTAGGCTGAAGTGCAGGCAAGTGATCATGGCTCATTGCAACCTTGGCCTCTTGGGCTCAGATGATCCTCCCACCTTCACCTCCCAAATAGCTGGGACCACAGGCGCATGCCACCATACCCAAATACTTTTTGTAATTTTTGCCGAGACGGGACTTTGCCACATTGCCCAGTCTGGTCTAGAACTCCTGAGCTCAAACGATCTGCCTGTCTCGGCCTCTTGAAATGCTGGGATCACAAGTATGCCAGCATGCCCAACCCTCCAAAATTTCTGGGATCACAGGCGTGCCACCAAACCTGGCCAGTTTTATTTTTGACTTTTTAAATTAAACTTAATCTTTTTCATTTATCTATGTTTAATAACTCATTGTGCATTCTGTTATTTCAGTGTTTTAGCCACTTTTATTTCAGTTTTTTTACTGTGAGCAGCATATGGTTAAACTTTATTTTTTAACTCAGTGTAAGATCTTTCACCTTGGAATCTGTCACTTTTCCATGCTTACTTAGATGATTAGATTTTACTCACGCTATCTGCTTATTTTTCTTTTTTATCATTTTTATGATTCATTTTAACCTTACTCTTGCTTCCTGTTTTTTTATATCTGTCTATTTTATGTAAGACTATATATAATCCAGTAATTTTTGAGCTTTAATCCATGCCAGTTTTACCAGTGTTTATCTTTATATTTTCAAAATAAATATTGTCTAATAATAAAACATTTGTTACATCTCCATTACCTGAAATGAATAATTTACTATACTTCTGCTCTGCCCAATCCCAGTTTTTTAGTGATAATGGAAGACTAAGAGAGGTCTTACTTAGGAATAGACTGAAAAAAGGAGGGAGAGGAGCTAGCAAGAAATACGTTCAAGATAAACTGAAAGACAAAAATCTTCTAGGAAGACTCTAGATCAAATTATTGTTGAGATATCAAGACTTAGGAATTTGTGAAGTTTATTCAAAGGCCACAGTGTGAAGGCAGGTCTAAAAAGTAAAAACAAAATGGATACAGGAGTCATAAAAAAATTAGTTCATAGAAGATAAAAAAAGTAAGAATCTTGTGGAATATTGGGTGTTTGCATTAATGAAGGCCTTTGGTTTGTCTTTTTGGGAATTGTTGGTATATAGATCAAGGATATGTCAACTTGGCTTAAAAGACTTCACTAGAGATAGTGCTGTAAGAATTTAAATCAGAAGAAATCCATGAGTGCTGATAAGTCAGAAACTTCATAGTACAAATGAAACTTCAACTGATTCTTAAAGGATAAAGAATTTATAGAGAGATACAGGGAAACAAAGAATGCAATCTGTGTAAGAATCATAATGAATCCATAGTGAGGGGGAAAGGTCAATAAGAATAGACTGCATAAGATAAATGTGATGGCTGTAGAATAGTGTTGACTAGAGTTTGTAGAAAGAACAAGGCAAAATAAATATGTATGTAATTATGATCTGATAAGAATTTTGTCTAGTTCTAGAGAAAAAGCTGTCAATTTCTTCTGCAATGTATAAGCCCCATGAAGAAAAAGATCATTTTTTTTATTTTGACAAATATAAATCCCTCACTTTGCAAAAATGTAGTGATACATGTCTAATATGTGTTGAAAGAAAATAAAGAAAAGAATGTAAGCTGTATGTATGTATGTATGTATGTATGTATTTATTTGGTGGTTTGGATTCACTGTCATGTGAACTATTAAATGTACATAGTAAATGTTGAATGTGTTAAAGAAAAACAAATGTAGTAAAGGGATTTCTGTGATACCAAATGAGGAGGCATTTGTCTTGCAGTATTTTTACTTGGGTGTGTTTGTAATATAAATCTATTCCATTAGCATTAGAGTCAGCATTCATAATATAATAATACGGAACATTGAAACAATTATCCATTTCCCGTTATCAGATACTTCAGTCTACTCCACCCACATACCAGTGGGTAAAATGATATTTTAGTAAAATGATATTTTATTACTAATGTAGGTATTACTAAAGATTACTGAATATCATGGTAATGTTTTCATAACCTTTTGAAATTATATTTTTCTTGGCATGAGTTTCTAAATACATTCACCAATAATATTTTTCAAAGAAGGGAACAGAGAAAATATAGACTGAACTATGCAATTAATAAATAACATAAACAATAATTTAAAAATCAAAATATATACTAAATTAAATTGTTACAAAATAGAACAAAAACAATCATGTAATTAGTCATCAATAGCTTTCAGATTAAACTAAATTGCTTAAAACTAAATTCAAGTGTTCTGTTAATTGTTTCTCAAATTATATATAGACATTTGCAATTGGAAAAGAAAGTAATGTAAAAGTTGAACCACTTTAACAGTGAAAGAATCATTCTGAAGTAAATACTGCCGCCTGCACAGAATGGTCTGTGTTTGCCAAAGCAAGAACTTGTTTGAGGCTGTGTGTTTTGGGTGGTGAAAAAGTGGTTGCCTAGCAACAACTCCTCCTCCCAAGTCACCCCTTCTAGAGCAGTATTTTGCACGTCAGTAAATTGGTTACTTGTTTGACGGATCTAAAAAGAATAATTCAATAATGTGGTAGGGTGTGAATCTCAATCATAAAATCTTACAGGTTTTTCTCTGTGTGGGGTCTGTCTACTGCCCACTCCTCATCTGGTGTTGCTAGAAGCTTGTCTAAAGAGACTGAATAATACCTAAAATGCTATTCATCAAATGAAAGTGAAGAAAACTTCAGACATTTAATTAATAACAGTTCTTTTCAGTTTGCTTATAAAGCAAGCAATGAAATAGTTACTTAGTCCACAATAGCATTAGCTCTGGGCAAGAGGTAATCTTATCACGATGCTTCCTCAGATGTCAGACAGCAAAGGATGGAGTGGGTTTCATAGAAATAGAGTTTAAACAATCTGTACAGTTTACAGATAACAGCATTTTACTATCTGAAGGTAAAATTAATGAGATACTAATTTATATAGAACATGCACATAAGGTATTTATATTTACAAAAAATGAACTTAAACATATGTTAGCAATAACTTAGCTAGAAAATATACACTTTAGTAAACATCACACCATGTATTTAGTCCACCTGTGATATGCATCACAAATAAATGCCACTTATTCTTTAACCTAATAGATATTTATTTCTAGGGACAACCCCATCGGGTGGGGTTTCCTCAATTATGCATGCATAATTGAGGTAATCTGAATAAAGCGAAATGATAAAGACACAACCACAGACTCTGCCAGTGGAAAAATTAAATACAGCAAATTAGTTTGTGTGTTTTCATAGCATGAAGATAGAAAGTTTAAAAAAATGTGTCAGAGGAACATTCAAATGCCAAGTATGTGGGAGCAAATAGAATGGCAAAGAAAAAAGACTGGTTTATAAAATTTTCCATGATGCAAAGAACTGAAGCTAATTTCTCCCCAGACAGAGCCTTGATGCTCTGGGTTGCTGCTAGCCAATGTGCAGGGACCTGCCACTTGCACAGCAGCTTTCTGAGACTCACCCTGTATCCCTTCTCCCACATCCCAGCACACACTGAATGTCATTTGCTTATTAACTCCAGAGCAAAGAAATTCTTTGCAGAGCAATAATTGACAGTTGGAGTTACAGCCTGACTTCTTTCCTTTGAAAAATTGCTAAGCATTTGTTTTAGAAAGGCACACTCTTCAGATTCAAATGAATCAGAATCTGACACCATATTTTTCCCAGTTTTTCACCTCGAGAATATCATCAGTTTAGAAAAAGGAATGTTTTCCTTTGAAATAACCAATGCTACCAATGTTACCTCAGATGTTGGCCTGATTATTGGAACTATTTTGTACAAGCATACTAGAAGTCAGGCCTTTTAACCATAAATGTCATTTCAGAAGCAGTCTCATTATATGCAAAAGTCATAACTGAGAGTGAGTCTGAATATCCAAGGAATTATTTCCATCTGTTCCTAAGTGCTTTAACTGGTCAAATGTCAGGTATTAAAGGGAAGAGAACTGACAGATCAGGAAGGATCAACTGTACCAGCAAAATATTTAGACTAATAATTTATTAGAACATAAAGGATTATAGTGGAGAAACTATCTTATGTCAAATGGATCAATTTGTAGTGAATCTTTTCTAAATGTAGTAAGTGTCATATGTATAACATGTCAAAGAAAAAACTAAAAAGCAAGAAAATACGTTTTTGCATCTTAAAATGAGTCATTTGAACCAGAAATTTCTCCTCTGTAAGTCACGTTATTCTGATAACTCAGAAACACAATTTTATTCATCTAGGTGATCAGGAGATTTTATATTAGGAACTGACAGGGATCAGTTTCGGGGCTCATCTCGGTAAGCCTCTGAGCCCCCACAAAACAGCAAAGCTAATCTCTAGTGGTCCAACAGTTAAAACAATTGATGAGCGTGTGTTGAATCCTCAAGAGAGGAGGGAGGAAGCAAGAAGGAAAGCTTGAAGGGAGGAGGGGAGGGGGGCAGGTGCTGATTTCAGCCCTGTAGCGTCAGGATTGCGTCAATTCGGGTTCCAGCCACGTCTGGAGGCTCGGAGACGAGCTTCTCAGAAGAGCCAAAACAGGAACCGAGGTGGCAAATCACTGTGCGAGGGCGAGTGGACCTCCCTCTTTGCCTCCTCCCTGTTCCAGGAGCTGGTCCCCTGGGCTCTGCGCTGTTGTTTTCAGCGCTCGGAAAGCCGGCGCTTCAGATCCAGACAAGTGAATCCAGCCAGGCAGTTTTTTCCTTCAGCACCTCGGACAGAAACACGCAGTAAAAAATGGCTCCGATCACCACCAGCCGGGAAGAATTTGGTAAGCAAGTTACTGAACTTCTGACTGCGGTTGTTCCTTGAATATTCTGGGGTGGGCTGTTTATTCATTTATTTTTTCCCTGGTTGTTGAATACAGATTTCCTAGGTAGTTAATTTAAAAGGAAAATGAGAATGGCAGTCAGGTAATTGTGGCTTACTTCTGCGGCTTCTCTCCCTTCCTTGGTATCTCTCTCCTTAAAACTGTCTTCTGTTAGAGAGAATTTACCTTCAAGAAGTTCTTAAATTTTCAGGTACTTCTGTAAATTGCAGCACGCACTGAGTAAAGAAAAAGGGTTTTGTTTTTCCCGTGTTGGTTTCATCTATTTTGTAGGTAAATCTATATTTTATTAGGAGAAGCTAAATATATCTCTGGTTACATTGGGGCTTGATCTTGGTTAAAGAAAGCAACTTGTCTATTGGGGTTTGGCAATGTATATTTTATTACAGGGTGTTCCATATGGGTGTTTTTGTCTGCTATGTTTTTCTAGTATCTTTGAAATATGTTGCTAGTGAAAGACAGAATCATATGGTAGTAGGGTTAAAGGGAGTTTCAAAATGCACTGGCTCAGCCTATTTCATTTCACTGCTGAGCTAACCTAGAGAGATGAGGGAAGTATTGTGGGTTGCACAATTAGCTGAAAGCTGCTGGAAACTTGAATTAGGGCTCCAATTTTCCCCTTCAGCTTTCCTTTTCTTACACCAAGTTTTTGGTTTCAGTACATAAAATTAGATGCAATTTGTAGGATAAAAAAGTACTATTTTTAGAATCCAATGTATTACAAGTGAAAAAGGTCAGAATTTTACTTACATGTATTTTGTAAATCATGAAATTTCATAGAAGTTTGTGAAGAGGAGTGATATCTAGAGATGTATGATAATTGTTATTAAACTGAATAAAATAACCATGATATTGGCTTTCAAGATTATAAGACCTTATCAGTAGAGAATACATAGGGAGTAGATAAGTGTTTCCATGTTATATAAAATGTTTGTCATTTGACATAAATATCAAATAGGGACAATTTATGATATTATATTCATAAATGAATTTCTTTCCCAGCCTTCCTTTTGGGTTATTGGGTTTATTTTGGTATGACGTTTATTCCCAATTCTTCATTTGAAACCTGAATGATTTTCTAAAACGGAGGAATTTTTAGAGACTGTACTAGTGAAAATATGTTCTAGCATGGTCTATCAGTCTACTTATAAAAATGATTTTCTGCTGTTTTTATTGTTTTTACATTGACTAAAGAACTGTCTCAGTTCATGACTTTGCTTTTGCTCCCTAGCTTTGGGTTATTATAGTCCAGGAATGTGGGTGCATTTTTTTTTCCACAAAGACTTGAATAGAAGCAAAAACTGAAAAGCTGGTACTAAGTTTAGCAGATTATCTTTAGCTCTTGCTTTATATTATAGTAGTCACTGTTTCTTTTTTCTACCTAGAGAAGTCAAAGGTTTATTTCATCTTTACATGATTCAGTTTCTATACATTAAAATACAGGATTTTTATTGTGGTTTTATTGGATTTTTTACCTTCTACTTCATTTGTCTTTTCTTAACCTTACATTCTCTGAGTACATTCTCTGAGTTACATTCTCTGAGTTCAGTTTTATAATTATGAAGTAGATTGGCAGAAGATTTGGGGGGATGGGGAAGGGAAGTAACAAAAGACTGGATTTCTTGTGGTTATTTAGAAAAGTTTTAACCCTTTCTGGGCTGGAACTTATAACTTTATTATTCACTATTTAGGATAAAAAGCATATTGCAATGGAACAAAATGTATATAATATTACATTAGTTGTATTCACTTTGATGATATTAAGCCTTGACTCTATTGATTCACTATGTACCGATGTAATAATACTGCTTTTGCTTCCATAGTGTTACTAACCATTTGTTTAAGAAAGATGCTTACACATAAAATAGGATAAGCCTTATGCATAATCGATATTACCTAATGTCAGTAATTTAATGTGCCATTATTCAAGAAAATAATGACAATTTCAGTTTGATTATCATTTGCCATGCCATGTGCTAGCGGAAGAAACAGTTATAGATAAGATTGAACTCTAAATTTCACTGTTCTCATTATACGTCAAGGAATGCTGATTCACTTATACCTATTGTTCTGTTTTTATCTTATTTAAGTTTAATTAATTTATACTTTGAAAATTTCAGTGTTTGAGAAATTTGGGGTTGTCATACAGAGGGATGGTAGTGTTACAAGTTACAAAATATTGGTACCCTGTTACTCTTCGGTTTTTGTTTTATTTTTCTCTAATATATGTGTATTTCTTTTACCACTGTTCCATAATTGGGATGAAAATTACTAATGAGTTTGTGGCAATGCCAAATACTGTTTCAGAATTTCCTACAATTAAGTGAACCACTGGGTCCCTAAATGTTTGCTGCTTGAATTCTGGGTAAAGAACTACTTAGAATTCCAGTAAAATTTGATGCTCTGGAAAGCCTCAAAATGACAATAAAAAATAATGAAATTAGTACTCATCCATCATATCGTAGTTGTCTCATGTTACCTGAGAAAACAAAGATAGGTCAGAGTCATTAAGCATTCCCCCGTATCTGTCCAGGACCATTTTGTCTTTTCATTTCACTAATGAAAAACTACTGAAATGAAGGAGTTTCTACTATACTTTATGTTTTTCCTGTGGGGATGTGTTTGTATCTGAAGTTAGTGTGATATATATATCAGTTGGAAAGTAATTCAATCTATTCAACCTATAGCAATTGCTAGCTCTATTAGGCTTTTCAAAAGGCTCGTATCTCCAGCTCTGCTTCTTTAATGTATATTATTGGTCATTTGATTTTTCAGATGAAATCCCCACAGTGGTGGGGATCTTCAGTGCATTTGGCCTGGTCTTCACAGTCTCTCTCTTTGCATGGATCTGCTGTCAGAGAAAATCATCCAAGTCTAACAAGACTCCTCCATACAAGTTTGTGCATGTGCTTAAGGGAGTTGATATTTACCCTGAAAACCTAAATAGCAAAAAGAAGTTTGGAGCAGATGACAAAAATGAAGTAAAGAATAAGCCAACTGTGCCAAAGAATTCATTGCATCTGGATCTTGAAAAGAGAGATCTCAATGGCAATTTTCCCAAAACCAACCTCAAACCTGGCAGCCCTTCTGATCTGGAGAATGCAACCCCGAAGCTCTTTTTAGAAGGAGAAAAAGAGGCAGTTTCCCCTGATAGTTTAAAGTCCAGCACTTCCCTTTCCTCAGAAGAGAAACAAGAGAAGCTGGGAACTCTCTTCTTCTCCTTAGAATACAACTTTGAGAAAAAAGCATTTGTGGTCAATATCAAGGAAGCCCGTGGCTTGCCAGCCATGGACGAGCAGTCGATGACCTCTGACCCATATATCAAAATGACGATCCTCCCAGAGAAGAAGCATAAAGTGAAAACTAGAGTGCTGAGAAAAACCTTGGATCCAGCTTTTGATGAGACCTTTACATTCTATGGGATCCCCTACACCCAAATCCAAGAATTGGCCTTGCACTTCACAATTTTGAGTTTTGACAGGTTTTCAAGAGATGATATCATTGGGGAAGTTCTAATTCCTCTCTCGGGAATTGAATTATCTGAAGGAAAAATGTTAATGAACAGAGAGATCATCAAGAGAAATGTTAGGGTAATTTATTTTCAGTCCTTAAAGTATTTATAAACAATCTTTTATGTAGCTTTTTGGTGTCTGAGGAATTTTCATTAATATGATAAGCTTGTACATGTCATCCTTACCATGTTTAATTATTATTAATTATAATCTAATGGAGATCAAGGGAATAGAACAGATGAAATAAAATTTAATCCATAACTGAAATACTCAAAGTGTTTTAATGATATGAAATAAATATGCATTCTTTATGGATATTTAGATATCACTTATGTAAATACTTTTGTTAATCTCTATCATAAATATTTTGACAGACACTGCTACTTTAAAATATAGGTGAATATTTCTTATTCATAGGCAAGTTAACAAAGAGGTTTCAAGGTCAACGTAATTGAATTTAAAATGGAAATTTAAAATTAAATCAATTCTTCCTGAAGATTTGGAAATTGTATTGACTTTCAATGGAACTGCTTTTCAAGGAGGAGGTATCACGTCATATTCAATTATCAATGCCTATCTCTAAATTGTATACTAGGAAATGAGTTCCTCTATTTTTGTAGTTATACTACTCTGGTAGTTCTGGGTTTATTAGAAAAAATAAGGCATCAATTAAACAAATTTAATCCCATCTTCACTTTAAATTTGAAACTCAATTGATTTCAACAGTAGTATTTCAGAATAACTTCTCTCTATAGTAGAATTATTTATAAAAATCAATAAACATACTAAATTACGTTTTTGAAACAACATAGTGTTTCAGAACTGAAAACCTGACAGCTCATTTTGACTGTCTCCTCTCCTAGTGAAATTAATGAAGGTCAAGGTTCAGAGACATTGCACAGCTTGTTTGAGACACCCGGCTGATTTAGTGGCACAGTGGGAATAAGGATCTTTCTTCTACTCTTATTCTCCTTAGAGTGCCTACTTATACAGCTGTCCCATGTTAGTTTTTGTATAAATATATTGCAGTTTTAGTTTTGTGTCAGCCATCACTCTTAGTTGCAAACAAACACCAAGTTAATATCTTGTTACTTTCAGTCAAAAATTTTACTTTGAATTATTGGATATGTTATCTATTGTCTTTAAAGTACAAATGAAATCTAAGTAGCATTCAAAGAAGGACGCTATGACACCGTCCCAAAACAATTCTCTCCAGTACTTAAAATCAATTCATTTCTTGGCTTGAATGGAAATTTGCTGTTGTTAAAGAGGCAGAGAATTTTAACTCCATTATCCCTCTGTGCCAGGAAGGTAGTTGGGGTCGGAATAAATCTCACTGGGACTGAGTTCAAATTTCAACATGTCGGTGGTAAAGAATTTGAAATCAAATCAAACTTATCTAATTTTTTGCATGAGTATGTGCAGTCATTTGACCCAACACATACTCATGCAAATAATTAGATAAGCTTTGTTACTAGTAATAACTTTGAAAATTATAGATGTTGTTAAAAACCAAAAGCCAAAAATAATCCTGTGTAGGATATAATTTAAATATGCTTTAAACATTTCTAAGTAATGGGTGTGGTCAATTTATTGCGAATTTTAACATCCTGTAGTACCAAACAAGACCACAAGATGGCAGGCAGTGGTTTTTCAAGCAGCGATGGTCCTGCACAAAAGCTTTTACTCTTCGATTCCTTAGAATATAAAAATAAAAATAAGTAAGAAGATTACATTTAAATGACAATGTTATTTAAACTTTAATGAAAGTACAAACTTCAAAGCTAAAAAGATAGAAATACTTATATCACATTTCTCTTTCTTTAGAAGTCTTCAGGACGGGGTGAGTTACTGATTTCCCTCTGCTATCAGTCCACCACAAATACTCTAACTGTGGTTGTCTTAAAAGCTCGACATCTGCCTAAATCTGATGTGTCCGGACTTTCAGGTAAGAATGCTTCTGAAATACTCAGGTTCACTGTATGAGTGGAATGTATTTTACTGCAAATGAGCCCACCTACTCTTACTCTTTTATGTTTTATCTTTTCTCTAATACCTTGTTTATCTACTGTAAAAGTTAGCTTTTAGTTTTGTGACTAACTTTACAAAAAAATGAAACAAAACACTAATTGTTTGTTGTATAGAAATGAGAAACAAAATAAGCTACAGTTTAACATTACCTGAGTTCAAATCCTAACCCTTCCATTCCTTAACAAAATATTATTGGGTATGTTTCTCAACCTCTGTACAAACTGGCCATAATACTGCTCATCCTGAGGGGCATTGTGAGAACTAGAAACACACACTTCTTCAAATATCATCTAATGTTATTACTAGTATTATTTAATGATGGAAGTTGAAAACATGGTCTTAAAAGATTAGATTATGAAGCTAAAATTGACTCATATATTGCCACCAGAAAAAGGCAAAAGCATTGTGATAAAGTGGCATGAACTTAAAATCTACATACTAACAATGACACAGAGAAGCTCAACACTAGGAAATAGAAAGCAAATCCAGCCTGTGACTAAAGAAATTCATAAAACTTAAAACTAAAAAAAACATTGACATTGTGGACTCTAAATCCTCATTCTATGGAAAACACAGCCAAAAGTCAGGGAAAGAGACTTACCCAAAGTCACACAAGTCAGTAAAGCTAGATGTTGTCTAATATATATTTTTTTCCTTCTATTCTATTCTTGGACTAAGTTAATAATAATCAGAATGGGTCCATAGAACATTCTATTTTCTTTCCTTTTGTGTTACCTCTTTTCCTATCATTAATTTTTTCCCTTATTCTCTAATTTAGAACTTTTTTCTCTTATTTTCCATATTCTTCCTTATTTTCAGTTCTGTTGACAAGAGAAAGGCCAAGCTTTATCCATATTTTTCCTTTGTTTTTACTTATTTTTCTGGTAACCACATGTCATTGGCATGCCATGTTCTCTAAGGGCACTGTTATCTTGATATCAGCTCTCTAGCCCAGTTATGCCATTGTAATGCCTGTTATGTTCCATTGCAGATCCCTATGTCAAAGTGAACCTGTACCATGCCAAAAAGAGAATCTCCAAGAAGAAGACTCATGTGAAGAAATGCACCCCCAATGCAGTGTTCAATGAGCTGTTTGTCTTTGATATTCCTTGTGAGGGCCTTGAAGATATAAGTGTTGAATTTTTGGTTTTGGATTCTGAAAGGGGGTCCCGAAACGAGGTAATCGGGCAGTTAGTCTTGGGTGCAGCAGCAGAAGGAACTGGTGGAGAGCACTGGAAAGAGATCTGTGACTACCCCAGGAGACAAATTGCCAAGTGGCACGTGCTCTGTGATGGTTAGCATCCTAGCCATGAGTTGGAACTTAAAGGTTTTTACTAGGCAAGGAGAAATTTTCTTTCTTTCGATATTGGATTGCAAGCTTGGGAAATCAAGCTACCTTTTTTGTTGTTGTTGCTAGAAATGGATTGAATTAGTAGACCAGAAAGTAACTTCAAATGTGTTTCATGATAATTTCCCTATTTATTAGAAGAGTTGGATAAATTTTCATAAGATATTCAATTTTTCCTTCAGATGACCAGTGATATAACTAGGAATAATCAGACATTTTATGAATACTGTGCCAGAATCCCAAATTAAAAATGTGACAATCTCATTGGAACATGTCACAAAAAGTTAATGTGATTATTAAGATTTAAAAATGAAAAGTATGCCTTGCCTTGTGAAAATTTATCCATTTATCTTCAGGTTGGGGAAATCATTTTTTCTTTAATTCCAAAGATACTTAAAAAAATGTCCTCCAGTTTGTATTTATTAATTATGTCATGTGCAAATGGTTGTCCTGCATATAAAAGTATCTGGTCATTTCAGTTTGGTTTGTAATTATTTGATGCAATTTTATCATAAGGGTAACTTAGATGCATTTCAAAAGGACAGTGAACAAGCTGAGAAATGATTTTGTCAAAGGGCTGAGTTGGGAACACTGTGGCTGAAATATAATTTTTCTCCCCGCTAAGGTTACATGTGAGTCAAAATTTTGTAAAATATAGCCTCACATAAGAACCATGGCCTTGGATTATTCACTGCCTGTCACAAGCCTTAGTGTGGCCTGAGAAACCCCTACGTACCTTCGTGAAATCGTTGAATTAGCTAGTGAATAAAGAAATAAACTTCAACTAGAAATCCAGTTAGAAGCGCAATTTTCTTATAGGAAATAGGTATAGTGTGCAAGTGTACTTTTAAGGCCATGGTTTGTACCGAGTCAGCATGGCCACCGAAGTCTTCATTTAACTTATTGTCCCCCAGAAAAGACTGTGAAGATTTTTTACATTGCCAGATAAAAAGTGTTACTTAACCAACAAACAAATGTAAGACTACAAAATCGTTCAAGAGCAATTCTAATGTAATTTACATATGTTCATGCAAAATATACTTAGGCTGTCAAATTAGCACAACAAAGAATGTGTTTCACTATCTTTTCTAGGCTAATTTGTCCTGAGCTGTTGTCTATAGAGCAGTTTACAGACTTGTGTCTTGTATCATTTTCCAGTGCCAGTGTTCTGAAATTCATTCAGAACCTGTTAGATTAAAGCTGCACCCTGTGATTATTTGAAAAGAATTAACTTGAGAGCAATGTCACTATATTTGAGTTTTTAGAGAAGTATGAGTGGAACTTGAGTACAGTTGAATTATTAAATATGCAAGTTAGAAATTAAGTCTACTGAAAAATTTACATTTTGAGTCAGGTTTTGTGTCAGTACTTTAGCAGTTTTTGAGAATGTGTTTGATATCACAGTGTTTGTAAATTCTATGAAAAATGCATTTTCCAAACAACTTATACATGCTTTTTATGACTATGCCTAATGTAAAGAAAATGTATTACATTCTGTATGTACAAAGATTAAAAATCAACCTCTTTTTTGTGCTTTTAAAATGACTTTGGGATTAAAAAAGCATATTTCCCAATCATTGTCTTCATTTCACTACAAAGTCACCTCACGGCATCTTGCTCCACTCGGCATTTCTGTGAAAGCAACATGAAATGATCTGTAGTAGGTGTGTAGCTTGGGGAAGTCAAATGACCATTTTATACATGTGCATTTGGTATCATGGGCCATGGAACAGAATATGTTTTGGACCTCTGAAAATTTGTAAGGGGCCAATTCTAAGTATTCTTCACAGCAGCCAGAAGTTAATGGTGGTAGCAGCTGAGGTATGGTTGTTGGACGAGAAGGATTTTCTTTTTTAATATGGAACAATGAAACCAACAACAAACACTTTTAAAATTAAAATGGGTAATTTGTAAATAGTTTTTAGCTTTTAAAATTTGAAGTGTTTTTGAGTGTGAAAAGTTGAGTAAAACTATTTGCAACTGGTTTTAAGAAAAGAAAGAAGAAAAACAACAAAGGAATTGAAACAGGCAGGGAGATCTTAATACCTAATTTCATCATTTCTGAAAAAATGTACTGTTTTAGAATGTATTACAATATCAATGTGAATATCTTAAATCCTGTTACAAATCCTGCACTGTATTAAACATGTAAATTAATTGTTTGTCTGATTAGCCAATCTCACCACCCAAATGGGGAGGTATCCATGTTTGAAGAACTGTGTAACTCAGTAATTGACTTGTTCTGATGTTGTAACTCAATAGAAGTGTTTTGGAAGGAAGCATGGTGTACGAGACAGTGTCTGTTCTTTTGTGCCAGCTCTGTATGATGTTTGTAAGACCATGTTTGTAAGACATGAATAAATTGCTGCTTTTGCCCAACCCATTTCAATGCAGACTTTCTGCCAATGGATTCTGTACTAAGGCTTCTCTTATTGCTGTCTGAATTTTCAAGTTTCCCTAGTGGATCTCCTTGCATAGGTTAGGGAACATTAATTAATGAGCACCGAAATCTTTAATACACCTTTTAAAAACCTCTTCATAACAATCATCTGGAGCAGATATCATTATCCTTATCAAACAGAAGCAAAACTTGAGGATCAAGGAGCATAGACAATGGAATCAAGTAGGGAGGAGTAGTACTCAAGAGGATTTCATGGCCTGCCCTGCCCTTCCCTCCATACCATTCCACTCTCCTCAAGGGGACCTCATCAACTGACTTTGCTAGATTTTTAGGCTCTTTCTCACATTCTTTATTTTTCTAAATTTTATTCACTTTTCTATATTTCATTTACTTTTCTCACCAGTATTTTCAGCCACCATTCTTTATTTACTCTCCTATTTTTTTTTCCTTTATCTCATTTCTTATTTTAACATCTTTCATTACCTATTTTATATCACTGCTTTTATATTCCTTTTTCATTTTTTTTCACATCCTGAGAAATATTTGGTTAATAAAATTATGTGGAACTGGATGTCTTACTTTTTCTTAAATAAGGAGGGAAAACAGACCAGAACATCTATAATATATTATATTACCATTACACACCAGCTAAGGCAAATGGGAACAACAGGATCCACCATCTAGAGAATCAGACATTTTTCACAGCTCTAGTCTTTACAGAAATATTCTACGGTAATCACATGTTGAAAAAAAATGATTTTGCAAATGGAATAAAACTGGAATTTATTGCTAATTTATTTTGTTTCAAATTGTATTAATTGTAGTAAAAGTGTACACAGGCATGTTAAAAGAGTCATTACATTTTAGAATTCAAATATATTTTAAGGAAACGTACCTGCCAAAAGCAACTGGAGATATGGAGGAGATTTTCCAAGGAAACTGGTCATTAGGGAAATGCTAACTAAAACCACAGTAAGATACCCTGCACACCAATTATAGTAACACAAATTAAAGTTTTGAAAATGCCAAGAGCTGACAATGTTATAGAGGAAATGGACCCCTTGTATACTGCTAAAAGGAATGTAACATGTCCAACTGCTTTGGGAAGTAAGTTATAATTTTCATAAGAAGTTAAAAATATGCCTATTACGTCACTCAGTTATTTTGCTCCTAAGTATTTACTTAAGACAAATGAATGCATATGTTTACACAAAGCCTTGCACATGAATTTTCGTAGCAGCTTTATTTGTAATAGTAAAAACCTGGAATCAAGTCAAATGTTCATCAACAAGTGAATGAACAAGTAAAATGTAGTATATTTACAAAATGGAATACTTCTCAGCAATAAAAGTGAATGAGCCCTTGATACATACAACGAGTACCAAAACATCCACACAGTAAGTACCAAAGTATACCAAACTGTACGCTTTAAATGTGTGCAGTTAATTATATATACATTAAACCTCAATAAAGCTTTTTAATGGGAAATAGAAGTCAACTATAACCAAACCAAAAAAAGAAAGCAATACTAATATCACTGTCAAAAATATCATTCTCCAAAATTAATAATATTATATAACCTACTTTAAGAGCAGTTCTTTCTCTTTCTTAAGGTACATTGTCTTAAGAATGTTTAAATAGAGGATTGCTGGCAGGATGGCCAAATAGGAACAGCTCTGGTCTCCAGCTCCCAGCGAGATCAACATAGAAGGCGGGTGATTTCTGCATTTCCAACTGAGGTACCCGGTTCATTGCATTGGGACTGGTTGGACAGTGGGTGCAGCCCATGCAGGGTGAGCCAAAGCAGGGTGAGGCATCGCCTCACCCAGGAAGTGCAAGGGGTCAGGAAATTCCCTCCCCAACCCAAGGGAAGCTGTGAAGAATGGTGTACTGGGCCCAGATACTGTGCTGTTCCCACAGTCTTTGAAACCCACAGACCAGGAGATTCCCTCCAGTGCCTATACCATCAGGGCTCTAGGTTTCAAGCACAAAACCAGCGGCTTCAGGAGTTTTTATTTCGTACCCCAGTGGTGCCTGGAATGCCAGCAAGACAGAATCGTTTACTCCCCTGGAAAGGGGGCTGAACCCAGGGAGACAAGTAGTCTGGCTTGGCGGGTACCACCCCCTTGGAGCTCAGAAAGCTAAGATCCACTGGCTCGAAATTCTCACTGCCAGCACAGCAGTCTGAGGTCGACCCGGGACGCTCAAGTTTAGGTGGCAGGGGAGGGGTATCTGCCATTGCTGAGACTTGAGTAGGCAGTTTTACCCTCAGGGTGTAAACAAAGCCTCAGGGAAGTTCAAACTGGGTGGAGCCCACCACAGCTCAGCAAGACCACTGTGGCCCAGCTGCCTCTCTAGGTTCCTCCTCTCTGGGCAGGGCATCTCTGAGGGAAAAAAAAAAGGCAGCATCCCCAGTCAGGAGCTTATAGATAAAACCCCCGTCTCCCTGGGACCAAACACCTGGGGGAAGCGGCCACTGTGGGCGCAGCTTCAGCAGACTTAAAGGTCCTTGCCTGACAGCTCTGAAAAGGACAGCGGATCTCCCAGCACAGCGTTCAAGCTCTGCTAAGGGTCAGACTGCCCCCTCAAGTGGGTCCCTGACACCCATTTATCCTGACTGGGAGACAACTCTGAGTAGGGGCTGAGAGGCACCTCATATAGGAGAGCTCTGGCTGGCATCTGGTGGGTGCCCCCCTGGGATGAAGTGTCCAGAGGAAGGAACAGGCAGCAATCTTTGCTGTTCTACAGCCTCCACTGGTGATACCCAGGCAAAAAGGGTCTGGAATGGACCTCCAGCAAACTCCAGCAGACCTGCAGCAGACGAACCTGACTGTTAGAAGGAATACTAAGTAACAGAAAGGAATAGCATCAACATGAACAAAAAGGTTATCCACTCAGAGACTCCATCTGAAGGTCATCAGCATCAAAGACCAAAGGTGGATAAATCCATGAAGATGGGAGAAACCAGTGCAAAAAGGCTGAAAATTCCAAAAATTAGAACACCTCTCCTCCTCCAAAGGATCACAACTCCTCGCCAGCAAAGGAACAAAACTGGATGGAGAATGAGTTTGACAAATTGACAGAAATAGGTTTCAGAAGGTGAGTAATAACAAACTCCTCCAAGCTAAAGGAGCATGTTCTAATCCAATGCAAGGAAGCTAAGAACCTTGAAAAAAGGTTATACGAATTGCTAACTAGAATAACCAGTTTAGAGAAGAACATAAATGACCTGATGGAGCTGAAAAACACAGTACAAGAACTTTGTGAAAGATACACAAGTATTAATAGCTGAATCTATCAAGAGGAAGAAAGGATATCAGAGGTTGAAGATAATGAAATAAAGCAGAAAGAAAAGATTAGAGAAAAAAAATGAAAAGGAGTGAACAAAGCCTCCATGAAATATGCGACTATGTGAAAAGACCAAATTTACGTTTGATTGGTGTACATGAAAGTGATGGGGAGAATGGAATCAAGTTGGAAAACACTCTTCAGGATATTATCTAGGAGAACTTCACCAACCTAGAAAGACAGGTCAACATTCAAATTCAGGAAATACAGAGAACACCACAAAGATACTCCTTGAGGAGAGCAACCGTAAGACACATAATCATGAAATTCACCAAGGTTGAATTGATGGAAAAAATGTTAAGGGCAGCCAGAGAGAAATGTCGGGTTACCCACAAAGGGAAGCCCCTAACACTAACAGCAGATCTCTCAACAGAAACCCTACAAGCCAGAAGAGTGTCGGGGCCAATATTCAACATTCTTAAAGAAAAGAATTTTCAACCCAGAATTTCATATCCAGCCAAACTAAGCTTTGTAAGCAAAGAAGAAATAAAATCCTTTACAGACAAGCAAACACAGAGAGATTTTGTCACCATGAGGCCTGCCTTACAAGAACTCCTGAAGAAAGCACTAAATGTGGAAAGGAAAAACTGGTACTAGCCACTGCAAAAAACATACCAAATTGTAAAGACCATTGACACTATGGAGAAACTGCATCAACTAATGGGCAAAAAAACCAGCTAGCAACATAATGATAGGCTCACATTCACAGATAACAATATTAACCTTAAATGCAAATGGACTAAATGCCCAATGAAAGACGTGGACTGGCAAATTGGATAAAGAGTCAAGCCTCATCATTGTGCTGTATTCAGGAGACCAATCTCACCTGCAAAGACACACGTAGACTCAAAATAAAGGGATGGAAGAAGATATACCAAGAAAATGGAAAGCAAAAAGAAGCAGGAGTTGCCATCCTAGTCTCTGATAAAACAAACTATAAACCAACCAGAATCAAAAAAGACAAAGAAGGGCATTACATAATGGTAAAGGGATCAATGTAACAAGAAGAATTAACTATCCTAAATATGTATACAACCAATACAGGAGCACCCAGATTTATAAAGCAAGGTTTAGAGACCTAAAAAGAGACTTAGACTCCCACACAATAATAGTGGGAGACTTTAACAGCCCCTGTCAATATTAGACAGATCAATGAGACAGAAAATCAACAAGGATATTCAGGAGTTGAACTCAGCTCTGAACCAATCAGACGTAATAGACATCTACAGAACTCTTCACCCTAAATCAACAAAATATACATTCGTCTGAGCACCTTATCACACTTATTCTAAAATTGGCCACATAATTGGAAGTAAAACACTACTCAGCAAATGCAAAAGAAAGGAAATCATACAAACAGTCTCTCAGACCATAGTGCAATCAAATTAGAACTCAGGATTAAGAAACTCACTGAAAACCACACAATTACATGGAAACTGAACAACCTGCTCCTGAATGACTACTGGATAAATAACAAAATTAAGGCAGAAATAAAGATGTTCTTTGAAACCAATGAGAACAAGGACACAATGTACCAGAATCTGCGGGACACATCAAAAGCAGTGTTTAGAGGGAAATTTATTGCCCTAATGCCCACAAGAGAAAACAGGAAAGATCTAAAATCGACACCCTAACATCTCAATTAAAAGAACTAGAGAGGCAGGAACAAACAAATTCAAAAGTTAGCAGAAGACAAGAAATAACTAAGATCAGAGCAGAACTGAAGGAGATAGAGACATGAAAAACCCTTCAAAAAATAAATGAATCCAGGAGCTGGTTTTTTGAAAATATCAACAAAATAGATAGACAACTAGCCAGGCTAATAAAGAAGAAAAGAGAGAGGAATCAAATAGACACAATAAAAATGATAAAGGGTATATCACCACTGATCCCATAGAAATGTAAACTACCATCAGAGAATAAAAACCTCTATGCAAATAAACTAGAAAAATCCAGAAGAAATGGATAAATTCCTTTGAGGTGGTAATTAACAGCCTACCAGGCAGAAAATGTCCAGGACCAGATGGATTCACAGCCAAATTCTACCAGAGGTACAAAGAGGAGCTGGAACAATTCCTTCTGAAACTATTCCAAACAATAGAAAAAAAAGAAAATCATTTTATGAGGCCAGCATCATCCTGATACCAAAACCTGGCAGAGACACAATAAAAAAGGAAAATTTCAGGACAATATCCCTGATGAACATTGATGCGAAAATCCTCAATAAAATACTAGGAAAACAAATCCAGCAGCACACCAAAAAGCTTATCCACCACTGTCAAGTTGGTTTCATCCCTGGGATGCAAGATTGGTTCAACATACGCAAATCAATAAACATAATCCATCACATAAAGAGAACCAATGACAAAAATCACACGATTATCTCTATAGACGCAGAAAAGGCCTCTGACAAAATTCATCACCCCTTCATGCTAAAAACTCTCAATAAACTAAGTATTGATGGAAAGTATCTCAAAATAATAAGAGCTACTTATTACAAAACCATAGCCAATGTCATACAAAATGGGCAAAAGTTGGAAGCATTCCCTTTGAAAACTGGCACAAGACAAGGATGCCCTCTCTCACCACTCTGATTTGACGTAGTATGGGAAGTTCTGGCCAGGGCAATCAGGCAAGAGAAAGAAATAAAGGTATTCAAATAGGAAACGAGGAAGTCAAATTGTCTCTGTTTGTAGATTACATGATTTTATATTTGGAAAACCCCATCGTCTCAGCCCAAAATCTCCTTAAGCTGATAAGCAATTTCAGCAAAGTCTCAGGATACAAAATCAATATGCAAAAATCACAAGCATTCCTATACACCAATAATAGAGAGACAAATCATGAGTAAACTCCCATTCACAATTGTTACAAAGAGAATAAAATACCTAGGAATACTACTTACAAGGGATGTAAAGAACCTCTTGAAGGAGAACTACAAACCACTGCTCAAGGAAATAAGAGAGGACACAAATAAATGGAAAAACATTTCATGCTCATGGATAGGAAGAATCAATATTGTGAAAATGGCCACACTGCCCAAAGTAATTTATACAGTCAGTGCTATCCCCATCAAGCTACCATTGACTTTCATCACTTAATTAGAAAAAAACTACATTAAATTATATATGGAACCAAAAATAGCCTGCATAGCCAAAACAATCCTAATCAAAAAGAACAAAGCTGGAGACATCATGCTACCTGACTCCAAACTATACTACAAGGCTACAGTAACCAAAACAGCATGGTACTTGTACCAAAACAGATATATAGACCAATGGACCAGAAGAGAGGCCTTGGAAATAATGCCACACATCTGCAACCGTCTGATCTTTGACAAACCTGAAAAAACAAGCAATAAGGATTCCCTATTTAATAAATGGTATTGGGAAAACTGGCTAGCCATATGCAGAAAACTGAAACTGGACCCCTTTCTTACACCTGATACAAAAATTAACTCAACATGATTAAAGTCTTAAACGTAAGACCTAAAACCATAAAAAGTCTAGAGGAAAACCGAGGCAATACCATTCAGGACATAGCAAAGGCATGGGCAAAGACTTTCTGACTAAAACACCAAAAGCAATGGCAACAAAAGCCATAAATTGACAAATGGGATCTAATTAAACTAAAGAGCTTCTTTACAGCAAAAGAAACTGTCATCAGAGTGAACAGGCAATCTACAAAATGGGAGAAAATTTTTGCAATCTGTCCATCTGACAAAGGGCTAATATCCAGCATCCACAAAGATCTTTAAAACATTTACAAGAATAAAGCACCCCCATCAAAAAGTGGGTGAAGGAGATGAACAGGCACTTCTCAAAAGAAGGCATTTATGCAGCCAACAAACATATGAAAAAAAAAAAAAACCTCATCATCACTGGTCATTAGAGAATTGCAAATCAAAGCCGCAATGAGATACCATCTCACACCAGTTAGAATGGCAATCATTAAAAAGTCAGGAAGCAGCAGATGCTGGGTGAGAGGATGTGGAGAAATAGGAACGCTTTTACATTGTTGGTGGGAGTGTGAACTAGTTCAACCGTTGTGGAAGACAGTGTGGCAATTCCTCAAGGATCTAGAACCAGAAATACCATTTGACCCAGCAATCCCATTATTGTGTATATACCCAAAGGATTATAAATCGTTCTACTATAAAGACACCTGCACACGTATGTTTATTGTGGCACTATTCACAATAGTAAAGACTTGGAACCAACCCAAATGCCCATCAATGATATACTGGATAAAGTTAATGTGGCACATATACACCATGTAATACTATGCAGCCATAGAAAAGGATGAGTTCATGTCCTTTGCAGGGACATGGATGAAGCTAGAAACCATCATTCTCAGCAAACTAACTCTAGAACAGAAAATCAAATACCGCATGTTCTCACTCACGAATGGGAGTGAAACAATGAGAACACATGGACACAGGGAGGGGAACATTACACACTGGGGTCTGTCGGTGGGTAGAGGGCTAGGGGAGGGACAGCATTAGGAGAAATATCTAATGTAGATGAAAGGTTGAGGGGTGTAGCAAACCACCATGGCACATGTATACCTGTGTAACAAACCTGCAAGCCCTGCACATGTACCCCAGAATTTAAAGTATATATATTTTTAAAAGAATGTTTAAATATATGTAAAATATTATATTTTATATAATGTTAAATGTATTACATTTTAAAGTAATTTGAGATAGTTTCTGTGTATTTATGCCATCAACTCATTTATTTAAGTATATCTCTTGTTTGCTTTTTATTTCTACTTAAAAATTTTTCATTCTAAATACAGTTCTATTTTATGGTGATGGAATTTTTCCATTTTCTTATTTCAAATTTATAACAAAAATATATTAACTAAAGCCTATCTTTATACACTCAAGCTGTTCCCTCCTCTCCCATACTTTTAAAAGTTTTGGGTTGATTCTTCTAATTTTTAACATAAATAAATATGAGTATTTGTATATTTACATATATCTCTTTATTAGATGAATGGAAGCATGAAATACATGTTTTTTCTACTTTATATTTTTACATAACAATATATTCCAGAAATAATTCGCTGATTGCATATAGGGACAGTCTTCCTTTATAAACCTTTATACTACTCCCTTAAAGCATCAATTTCAAATGCATGATGGTTTAATTTTAAAGGCCATCATTTAAAAAAATGTGTTTTATTGATCTTTACATTTCATAGTAGCTAGGTCAGGATTTTGCATATAGTAAGCTCAGTGAATATATATTTAGTTAATGAAAGTTTGAGACACTATAAATGTCAGATTTGAATCAAATTTAGAAATAGTATTAGAAAAAATATTTACTCCACATGACTCACAGAGAAAAGGGAGGAGCTTACTGAAAGTATTGCCTTAGCTTCCGTTATATTCGTATGTCATTTATCCAGTGGAGAATCCATAATGATACATAATCCTTGGATAAGAGGTATGCCTAGTTCTCATCTTCAAATCGTTTCCCGATCCAGGTCGCAGATAGAACTGTGACACTAGTGTCGCTGCTGCCTTATTACCTC
Source organism: Macaca nemestrina (assembly GCF_043159975.1). Classification (NCBI taxonomy): domain Eukaryota; kingdom Metazoa; phylum Chordata; class Mammalia; order Primates; family Cercopithecidae; genus Macaca; species Macaca nemestrina. The sequence goes on from NC_092143.1 coordinate 48,703,190, forward strand.
TAGTACTAATACCATCACCTTATAGTTGGAATGACTTGTTTAAAATTTATACTGTCACTTAATGAGGAATCTTTCTGTGACATTCTTTTCCGTGTTCCTATCCAGTATCTGTTCATAGTAGCAGCTACCTGAAACATATACTGTATCACATTTAAATCTAACCTATACAATGCATTTTCTAATTTATATTACCTCACTGAATTCATGGAACTACATAAGATGTCTGCAATATTCTTCTAGTTCTGCTGGTGATAAAGATAAGTATCAGAATGTTATCTAATTTAAAACCCCACAGTGACAAAAAGAGATGCAACCTGGGGCAGTCTGAACCTAAAGTCTCTGCTTTGTGTGCATCATACTGAGCTGCTTCTAAGCTAACACAGTATTGTGTGTTTTGCTTCTATGACCCCCAGTTTCTATGATAATGCCAGATATTAATATATAGCATAGATTGAAAATAATGAGAAGTACTAATTGAATTGATTCCCCAGTGTTTTTTGTTGCTGTGGTGGTTGTTTGTTTTTAACACAGGTCTATTACACACAGTTAGTAGGAAATAAAACAATGTGGCTGGGCTCAGTGACTCATGCCTGTAATCCCAGCACTTCGGGAGGCTGAAGCGGCCAGATCACCTGAGGTTGGGGGTTCGAGACAAGCCTGACCAACATACTGAAACCCTGTCTCTATTAAAAATACAAAAATTAGCTGGGTGTGGTGGCACACCCCTGTAATCCCAGCTACTCGGGAGGTTGAGGCTGGAGAATCACTTGAAATCTGGAGGCGGAGGTTGCAGTGAGCTGTGATGGCACCACTGCACTCCAGCCTGGGTGGCAGAACGAGACTCCATCTAAATTAAACAAACAAACAAACAAAAAGAACATGCATGAAACAATGTGTGTTGTGTTTCCACTGAACATTTTTAAGAACTACTATCTACTTCTCTGAACATGCATATTTGAGTGTTTGGTACAGAGGTGACAATTTGATGTCATCTTGAATACTGATGAAAATCTAGTGATCATAACTATGTGGAGCATCATGTTGAGATGGAGATGGATTATGAGGCCAAATCACAACTTAATAGAAAATGGATAGGCTTGATTATTTATGAACTGGGAAAGGTTTACCTATTTTAAAGGAAACATTTCTAATCATTTCTGGTAAGTAAAATTCCATAGTTCTAGACTTTTTGTTGATGAAATGTGAATTGATTAAATTGCTTTATTAGGTCAACTTCTCTTTATGTAAAAGATTTTTTATTCTCCCTGTATCTTAATGGATAAAAACATGAGGTCCATATTTAGATTCTCTCGGTGTGAATCCTGGCTTCATCTCTCACTAGCTGAGTGAGGACTGCCTTGTTATTAAATATTTAAGTGTCTCAGTTTCTTCCTCTCTATAAAAGGGCTGATAATAATTCCACTGCAGCAAAATGTGGAGATTGCATGAGAGGATGGTAGAACAGTGATTAGTTCTGAGTGGAAATGCGTTTTCAGAAAATGTGTATTGAATTTCTTTGAATCTACAGAGGCGAAAAAGAAAATCTAGTAAATTAAACTGCAGGACTTTTAAAATAGGTATTGATATCTGTTAGTAGTCAACTGCTTCTAGAAGTTCACAACTATATTTTACATCACAGTAAAAAGAATCCTTACCAAAAAAAAAAAAATCCACTCATGAAGAAAGTAGGAAAGATATTGATTTTTATCATTTGGAAATTTGACAATTTATCAGAGGTTAACATTTGCATTTTATCAGTGAAGGCACTTGGGGATAAAAAAAAAAGGGCATGGTTGGAGGGAGTAAGAATTACGGAGAGAGCTTAGGTTTAAGGTCAGACAGAACCAAAATTCATGAGAAAGAGAAAATTCATGTTGAAACCTAGTTGAGAACTGCAAGAAATTCATGAAGACCTGGCATGAATAATGGGGAGATCCGATGAGGCAGAGGGGCCAAGCAGATAATTCCACCTGTATAAAAAATGCTTTATTTTGAAGTAGTAACCAATTTTTTAGTTGGTTAACGAACTGTGTTGCTACGTTGATGCAGATCTTCCTTTATTCATGCATATTAATGCATGCCTGCCAAATTCTGGATGCTTTTTATATAACTAAATATCAAACATGTTATTAGCTGCAAAAGCAAAATTTTCAACTTGAGTTTTCAAAAGCTATAAAAGGAATCGCACTAAGGCAAAAGTTGCTGGAACATTTGCAAAGATGTACATGACTACAAACCAGTATTATAGCATGATAATTCTATTCAAGTAATTATAAGGAAAGCACACAGAAAACAATATGAAGAATTACAGAGTTACAATATAAAAAACAAATATAGGCTTGCATGCTGAGGAATGTTAAAAAAATAAAAACACAGGTGTTGGTGTAGTTTGCTAAGGTTGCCATGACTAATACCACAGACTGGGGGACTTAAAAAACAGACATGTATTTCTCACAATTCTGGAAGCTAGAAGTCTAAGATTAAAGTGTCATCAGGGCCACTTTCTTCTATGACCTCGCTCCTTGGTTTGTAGATGGCCGTCTCTTTCCACTATCTTCATATGATCTTCTTTGTGTGTGACTGTGTACTAATTTCCTCTCTTTCTAAGGACACCAGTCATTGGATTGGGTCCACTCTTGTGACCTCATTTTACCTTAATTATCTTTTTAAAAAATCTTATCTCTAAATACAGTCACATTCTGAAGTACTAGGGGTTTGGACTTCAATAGATGCATTTTGTGGGGGAAAAAATTAGGCTATAACACATGGAGAGAAAGAGAATGACAAAGAAATTTAATTCTTCAGATGCAGACAGACATGTTGTTTTATATTCAATATATAACTTTTGGACACCAGGATATCAAGGTTTTTCTTATTCTATTTGTTCCTCTCTTTGATGTATGTGGACCACAGAATCTGTATCCTTACTCCAGCTAGCCACAGAAAGTCATTAATTTCCAAAGAGAGATAGTATAAACATTGTAACCATATTCTGAAAACATATTTCATGGGAAGAAAGTAGGAGGAAGCCCTTCACTAAATTTTTAAATTTTATGTTTTTTATATGTGTATATATGTGTATATATATATATATACAGCTATATATAGTTTTACTAAAATAGAAAAGGAGACACACATACCATGTTACTTGGCTTTTTTTCACTGCAATAACAGATAGAAAAACCATTTTTATTAATTATAGGCCTGATTTTTGACTTAAAAAGTGATAATTAATTTGCCATGAAATTAAAAAAAAAAACTATTTCCATAGTTTCATCTTGCTATCATAGAAATGAGTACATTGCAAAAAATCACAAAGGGACAGACATGCTTTATTGAGAAGGGACTGGCAGTTAGGGTATCAAGGTCCCAGTCTAAACTCTGCTATTATCACAGAAAGTCAATTTTGTTCTAATATTTTAAGGTTTCATAATTCTATATGACCCAAGATTACTTAGTTCTATTTTCACATCTGGTTAATTTAGTCCTTCCATACCATATTTTTTATAAAGATTAACAGTCTGAAAAAAAGAGATTTTTCAAACAACAATGTTGAAACCAAGATCTATATTTGGTTAATATAGACCTTATTTTTTCTTCCATTGCTTGTTCTTTCTCAGTTTCTGTATCATCGCCTTCACACAATCTTGCATCCATGTCAGATGAAAAGTAACTGAGTCAGTTGACTTCTTAAATAACTAACTTGGGACCTGGGCTGCTGCGATGTTCCCTCAGTAGCTTCCTTCAGACTGATTGAGATTCATCTTTTCTGCAGGTGAAAGGAACTGCTTTCCAAAATTGGTTAAAAAAAAAGAAGAAGAAAAAAAAATCTTTACAAGTTCTTTTTATTAAATAGATGTCAGTCTGGAAATACTTCAGATTTTGCTGTTTATTCTTTTGTGTTCAATAGTCCCTCTTCCAAAAGTCTACTTTACAGTATGCTGATGTATTGCTTAAGATTATTTAAGATATTTCAGAGCATAATGTAATAACACACTAAGTTGTTAAGAACTGAAGTGAATGCATGTAATTCAATCAGGTTACTTTAGCCAAGAGGAACTGAGCTCTTAAGTGTGAATGTAAGGTGAACAAATAAAAAGAATGTGAAGAAGAATGATAGGCTGTGAAGATAAACTTGATGTTCTTTAAAATTATCCTGGAGATCTGGCTTTAGAGTTGTCACAGAATTGTTATCCCATAGAGTGTCCCCATTAGAAAATTTTAAACAAAGCAAAGTTTTGCATATCAAATCTGATGTAATACTGGCTTGACTTCACAGAGCTGTTTGTATAATGACATACAATTTTTAAAACATACTAACTGTTACAGATTTGGATCAGAGAGTCTTAAAACCAGAAGCAAATTGAAAGTTGAGGGTCTTGATTTTTTTAGAACACTAGATTAACAAGCTTCATTCTTGAAGTTTTTGTCCCAGTAAACTTCAGGTAAAATCATATAATAAGGTTTAAAAGCAAACGTACAAATAATAAGCCAAAATCAAAACAAACAAACAAACAAAACATCAGCAGGCAATTCTGATCAGCAGAAACTTTTAAGCAATATTGATTTAGAATTTATAAAGTACATTTATGCAATAACTCATTGAATCTTCAAAAAATTACCATGTGAACTATTTAGAAAAGTTATTTTATATTTTATATTTATCCTTTAATACCATGGTACAGAGGGTGTTTTTAAAAATTATATTCAAGATTTGAAGAATTGTCTTCTCATTCACATAAGAATATAGATTTTTTTTTCAATCAACATTATCTTCTATAGATCTATTCTGGATTTCCACTGAGATACTTAATTGGTATCTCAAATTCAACATACTCAAAGCAGAACGCACAATAAACCCACTCCATCAGCTCTTCGGCTCCACCCTCTTAACTGAAAACAACTCACCGTATCCACTACTACCATTCTATTTCAAGTTATCACCAATTCTTTATTGGACTATTTCTATAGTCCCTTAATAGTCTCCCAAATTCCATCCTTGAAGCATTCTTCAAAAAACTCTTCTCTACACATCAGTCCTAATAAATTACTCTTTTAAATCATAAACCATATTATGTCATTCTTGTGCTAAAAACCTTCCAAACCCTTCCCAACTGAACATGACCAGCAAGACCTCCATGCTGTCCTCCAGGAGACTCGCTGATCACTTCTGCTCTTTGCTTTCTCCTTTACTTTGTTTTAGCCACTATAGGCTTTGCAGCTTATCAGAAACATGAAGTATACTGCTCTCTTGCATACTCCCCCTCTGTCTTAGATACTCCCCCTCTGTCTTAGATGCTCTCCCAGCTAGAATTCCAGCAGGCTTTGCTGTTTCATTTCCTCTGTCTTTTCAGTATCCTTTTCTATAAGGCAACTTTGTTGAACCCTAGCTTCTGCCTCATCTCCACCTTCAATCTATTTATCCCCATAGCTCTTATTTCTTTCTGAGAAACTATAGATTTGTTTTATTTTCTGCTCCCAACCACTGATATATAGACCTCGTAATAGCCATGACCTAGGGTATCTATTGCCCAGTCCTAGAACAATGTTCTGAGTACCTAGTCAATATGTGTTAAATTGATGTATGAATGAAAGATATCAGGAAAACAAATGCCAGAAGCTAACTTTCTGAAACTGTGCTAGGTGTTGATGACTTATGCCCCTTCAGTCAAGATTCCTTTATTTTTGCAGCTTAGAATAAGGGAAAATAGACCTAGAATATAAGATTCCCTACAACTCTCTAAGAAATTATTTGGATTTTCTACCATCCAATAGTAAATGGGAAGAACCAGTCAACATATTATTTCCATATGTCATTCTGCTTTCAATCTGGAATGCCTTTCATAAATGTACTTAAAAATTCAATGGTTGGGCATTTTCAAGGTCTGCATCCCTAATTAGTCATAAACACATCAAAAAATGTGAATAAACAGCTGATAAACCAAATTTGGACTCTAATTTTAGCTTTTATTACATTTCTTAATTTAGGAAGCCCCAACCGGAGAAAAATAGCTTAAAGAAAACTACATTCAGGATCTTCTGTCTTAAATCTTAAGCATACAGTACTCTCAGAAATTGTGCCTGACCTTTGGAACATGACTGCCATCTCTTTTAAACTGACAGCTCTCCCCTTACAATGAAAATAAAAAGGCTAAATTTGTCACCAGTGCACTAGAAGCAAAGTGGGATGCAATGAAATTTCACTCAAGGAACACAAGACTCCTCCTTTTGTTGTGTTGTGATTTGAAATAACCTCTGAGAGATGAAAATGTTACCAATAACATGGTGTGTTCCATACAGGCTTACAAGTCAACAGACGGGGGTTCTGGTCTGTGAGCTTAAAGGTGGCTAAATACAGAGAGCTCCTCTCTACTGTAAAGAATGGCCACTTCCCACTGTGGCATCCTGCAGTCAGGAAATTCCCCAAAATGGTAACAAACATGCAGGGCTTTCTTAAAAAATCTCTAACTTCAATCAGATTATGAATGATAGAACTTTAACACTTAAAAGATAATAGAGATCTAATTAACCATATGACCGCCCTGTATAGATAACAGGACTTTGGTGAGGTGTTTGGTACCTAACAGTATCACAATAGAACTAGCTGGCATATAGATCAGAACACTATATACTATTTTACACAGGAGGGCTGGCATACAGACAAAGTTGAAGTAGTCTTTTGGTACTTCACATTTCAGACTATATGAATAACTTATCCTTTGCCCTCTGCATTATTACAAATAAAGATCCTGATTTAGTGTATGGTTTGTTTTGACATAGAGCTGGAGGTTCAGAAATAGGTGCGTTACTGAGAATCAGAAGTCAGGTTCTTGGCCAGCTGAAGGACAGCATAATGGCTGATGCCTTGTGAAAGTGAGGGTATACAATAAGAGCTCTAGAAAATAATGCAGAAAGACTAAATAAGGAAGCAACAGTTCACATTTACTGGTCGTATAAAATTCATTTCTCTTCACTTGTGTTTCCGCATCTCTAAAAAGCTATTACATGTCTGGCCATCCGGTTAGAGATGACAACTACCATACTTACAGTCACAATCAGTAGTTGGAATTCTTCCTCAAATGCTTCTGGCTCCAGAATTGTCAGTTGATCCCCTATCATCGATTCCCAACTCCATACAATTTTCTATTTCCGACACCTTTAAGGGAGCATCACCTATATGCACACAAGTACAGTTTTCAGTGTACTAGTCATTTTCTTCCACTCAGTGGTCAGCATCCCTCCCTGTGGTGATGCTCTGGAAGCTTCAAGGCCTCAAGTAATGCTTCCATAAAGTGACAGTGAGATTCCTTCTGATATGTGTCAACACTGCAGAAAGTACCCACATTGCAGTTAATGAGTGACTCTCTGTTTGCAGGTGTTTCATAGGTCCAAACCACCAGCATTATCAGTGATGAGAAAGTGTGGTGTTTTCTAAAGCCCAAATGTCACACTACAACTCTCTTTTTCATGGAACTGGGAAGAACTTCCTCTCTGCTAACTTTGTGTCAAATTACATGAGTCCTAGAGATTCTCCTTTCCCTGCTTCCAAAGAAAGATAGTTCTTTTCAGAGTCCTTCCAGTTTGCATGGCGCCAGTTAGCTATAGCCATGAGTTATATGTGCCAGTGCTCAGGAATAAACCCATAGATACTGCAGTGGAAAGTAACGTGAGTGAGTTATCCTTTGTGGTAATAACAGTTTTTCTGCACCCCACGTCTCTCCTCCATCCCTGATACATTACTATTTGAGAATCTAAACTAATGCTCTGACGTTTTGAAATTGCTCAGTTACCTAGATCTAAACAGACAATTTGGTCTTAAAAAGATCCAGGGATGTTTTGAAGGTAGCAGTGATAATTTGTGTAATGGCTAGGTACTTTGAAGGCAAGTGGTGTACTAGAAGAGCAATGGGAATTTATTTCAAATCAGGGAAAAGTATCAGACACACAAATGCTTGTAGAATTTGTAACCGATGGGATTAAGAGATCAATAAAACACAATACCTGCCCTCAAGGTCTTCTCACACACAGAAATAGACATATGTATGTACAAGACTTAAAGCACGGGGTAAAATGTATTACATGCCATAATAGTGATATGAAGTAAAATGGGATTATAGAGAATGGAAAGAGTAATTATAACAACAAATTTGCTGATTCATTGCAAATGTGACTTTAAGACAAACTTAAACATTTGAATGTTTATAGGCATTTATACAAGAAAAAATACTGATAAAGCTTGTAGATTGTCAATATCAACCAATTCATTGTTATTGAAGACAACGTGTTGGAGAAAAGAGAGTTACAAATACATGTTTTAGCTAGATTTTGGAAGGTTATGAATGAATGATCTAAGGCATTTGAATATTTCTGTATATACTAACTAAATTAAAAATTGTTTGTTGTTATTTTTCTATTCCTTTGGGTTCTGATCTTTAACCAAAGAATCATGGTGGCAGATGTGGAGTTTCAAATACCAGGTGGTTTTATTTTATATATGCAGATATGCATGTATGTATATATGTACGTATGTTTTCCCCCAACAAGACATAAACTCAAAAGACTGCTGAAAAATGATCTTTCCATTGAAATTTGCATCTCTGGTTCTAAGCATGTAGAGAGAAAAATTAAAACTGAAACTTAAATTTCATATCATATACTTTTTCAGGCTTAGTTACGAATTTGAAATAGTGCAGTGACAGTATGTCTTGATGAATGATTGCTATTAAATCATAGAATTTCCCTCCTTCCATTCTCTCTTTGCTAAAGTACATGTTTTAGTTCTTTATTTTCTGTCTGTATGAAGTGTATTGCTTCTTGGGGCTATAACATATGTTAATCATATGGGCACGTAACGTAAAATTTCTAAGAATTTTCAAGAAAGTAACTTGTTCAGTTTTACACAGTTGTTTTTTTTTACAAGACCTAATGGGATAATAAATATAAATGCATAACATTTCCACAAATAAGATTATAATTATTATAATGATTACTAATACTACTAATAATATTGAGTATTTTTCTAAAGAAGAAAATCCTACTATTTTCAGCAACATGGGTGAACCTGGAGGACATTATGCTATTTGAAATAAGGTAGTCACTAAATGACAAATACTGCATGATTCCACTAATATGAAGAATCTGTAGTAGTCAAACTCATGGATACAAAGGGTACAATGGTGGTTGCCAGGGGCTTGTGGGAGGAGGAAGTGCGGAGTTGTCATTCAATGACTAGAATTTCAGTTATGCTGGATGAAGAAGTTCTAAAGATCTGCTGTACAACAAAGTGCCCCTAGTGAACAGTATGGTAATGTGCACTTCAAAATTTGTTAAGAAGGTAGATCTCATGTTAAGTGTTCTTATCACTAAACGAGATAAAAGAGTAAAATAAAAACAAATGAACAAAAGGAAACTTTGGAAGACGTTGGACATGTCTATAACCTTGATTGTGGTGATGATCTCAAAACTGCTTGCATGTGTTCAAACTCATGAAATTGTATCCTTAAATGTGTGCAGTTCTTTGTATATCAGTTGTGCCTTAAAATATTGTTAATAAAGAAGAAAAAAGATAATTCATTTGAGAAGCAATTCCACCTTATCCTTCTTTCCTCAAACTCAGTGCTTCAGGGTTAACCTTTCACTGCCTTCTGCCACTTGGAAAGGCATTGCAGCCCTGGACATTGGCTGCTCATGTTGGAAATCTTTCTCTCTCTCTTATGAAAAAAATACTTTTTCTATGTCTTTTTAGGACTGAGCTTTGTTTCATGGAGTGATACAAATGGACATTCATGAGTTAATTCTGTAATCCGAATTATTCAATTTCATTGGCTGGTCTGTGCTGTCTTCCTGGCATCAGGAGGGATTGATTAAGTTAAAATCAATATGTTTTGGAGGCTTCCAAGAGATAACACTACTTTTGGCATTGACAATAGCTGTTGCAGGAACTCTTTTTGAACAAGAAGGTATTCGTGCACAACATCGCCTCTTCACTCTTATGTGTACATTCCCAACAGTATGTTTCACAGGCAAGTTACAAGATAAATTTTATATTAGCAGGACTATCCAAAATCCCAAGCTGTTTCTACTCTAGCAACATAAAAGATCACACTTCACCTCAACTAAAGGAAGGTGGATGAGGCAGATGATTTGTTTGAGTATAGAAAAGTAATGTTGTCATTTTATGTGGAAGTTTTGAGAGCCAAGAATGGTTTTTGACATTCTTTTTTTCCTGTATTATGTTGGTGTTTGGAAATGTTTCAGATAGAATTGTTGCTCTGTCACCCTCACTCCCATGATATGAAGATGAGCTCCCAGCTAATCCACTGTTGTTGAAGTCACTGAAATTTGTGATTTGCTTGTTGCTAATATTATTCCCTAAGTCCTAAAACAGCTCATTTAAGAGGTAGGATGACTTTCTCAACATCACATAATTGGTTGGAAGCCCAGTACATCAGAGTTGATGACCAATTCTGTGATTTTTTTCGCTCTGCTCTTCTCCCAGCATTAAATTCTAACATTGTTTTTAGCAACTCTGTTCATGTAGGGTCTCCTTTTTGGAACTATTATACTCATACCTTTAGTCTTTTCAAGTTTTCTACCTGTGTTCCCTTTTGCAGAACTGCCTTCCTTTAACTCTACTAAATGTGTTCCCTTCAAGCTAATTTTAGGATGCTATGAATTTTTGTAAAGGGTGTCTCATTCTTACATGAGTGAAGAAACCAAATACCATTTTTTAAACCACAAATTCAAGACAATTCATTTGTACAGGATAATGTTGAAAGGAAAACCTGGAAATGTTAGAATCATGAGTTGAAAGTCCAACTGGCAACAAAGCTCAGGAAGTATTTGGCAAGCATATTCATTTCCAGATCAGATACCATGCAATTCAAATTTTACATGTTTTGCTGAAATGTATTCCAGAGAGTAAAAATGTATGCACAATTGTCTGAGAATACTAAATAACAGAGAAAAGAATGAACTAGTAAAACATTTAATTGTGATAGGGGAAGAAATTGATGTTTCAGTTCTTCAAATGTTTGAGCATGTTTTTCTGGTTATATTGTTGAGAAGATGCTAAATCTAGAAATTTCAGAGTAAATTTTTTATATTATTAGTAACAGCAGTCACACTTTTAGTCATTAGCAGTGTCATCGCTCTCTCAAACCTTTTTCTTATTCATTGTTATTATACTTTGATGAGTTAATCTTGCTGTGTAGACAGCTCCCTTATTTTATGTAAGCATCATTTCTGTCATAATATTTTATTCTTTTTCTTTACTCCAAGTTCTCATCAACTTCAGAAAATGACCTCTATTCATTTAACTAGGAATTTTACCAACAAAGAAGCAGCTTAGCATGGCTGGAAAATGTACAAACTTTGCCAACAGACACATCATGATTTGATCTTCATCATTCTCCATTATTGGTTGTGTGACATTGAGCAAGTTATTCTGCAACTTGGTTTCCTCATTTTGTGCAATGAATAACTACCTTGAAGGCTTTCATGGAACAGTATATGTAAAGTGCTTGATAAAACACAGATATTCAGGATTTGAATCTGCCCTCTACTATATTGCACTCACAGGCCTGGCTTCTACAAGGCTGGCTTTCTTTGGAAAATACTGCATAGTCATCTACTCTCCTTTCATTTTTTTCTCATACTGCAAGGGTGTATAAATCAAGGTTAAGAACAAATAAAACCTGGTTGGGGTCATCTTTTCCTGCCATGGCTATGCTTTTTTATGAGCCTATCCATAAAAAGCAATGTGGGTTCAGTAGTATTTAAACAAGTCTTCCTATCTGATCTTCTTTTCCTATGTTTAATATTTTTTCTCATCATATTTTGGAAACAAAAGTATTTTAAAATTCATAGACTATGAATATTGTCTCGTGTCTTCATTATATTTGGTTTCTTTTGACTCAACCTCAGCATTTCTATCTAGTCACACTCTGTGTCAGTGTTTTGACCCTTCTTGAATACCAACATGGGATCTGCCATGTTCCTTTATTCTATTATGAATAGAAACTTTTAAGCTTTCACCTAATTTTTACCTCATGAAGTTATGTTAGCTGTACAAACGTTCTTGCTTTATTAACTCTCCTTGGAAATCCTTGAGTGCACTGTCTCACAGCCATAAATCCACATCTAGTCCATCCTGTATGAACTTGCTTACTGCTACCAGTAGCTTAGTAGTGATGCTGGTAAATAAAAACTTCAGACTAAAAGTCATGGATCCTCAACTGTGAGTAAAAACTCATTAAAAATGTAAACATAAGAAATGGACCAAGTAAATTAAATTATGAAATAATTTCTCTTCACCTTATATATTTAGAGGCTCATGCTACAACTGCTCCCACTCCCCAAATGCTTAGATGATTCAACATAATTTAGGTCCTGTTTCCATCTAGGAATTGATCCAAATGGAATGTAGGGTACTGCACGCTGAGCATTTCTGCCAACTTTTCCATCTGAGAACAGCCTGAGAAGCCCTGGGAATATTCACAGAGAGGGTGAGCTATGGCTCACTCAGCAACTTCAAGATTGTACATCATTTGAATAAGAAGTTTTCCAAGGTTGAGCCCCTGATCTGTGAGGGTTTATCAAAATCCATAATGTCAAAAGAGACACTATAATTTTGGTATGCCTAACATACAGACTTTAGGTCTGGTTTCTATTTTGACCTCAACGAAAACTCTCTGGCTTTGTGTTAAATTTTCATTCATTGATTACTTCTTTTTCAGTCAAATCCTGCCATTGAATTTGTGTAATTTAAACCCATTAGGTACATGTTCATGAAAAAAGAGATTGTATTTACTGTGACCTCAAATATTTGTGGATAAATTTAAAACCAACAACAAAAATCTAATTCCTGGATGTTTTGAGAAGCAACTGGGTAAGTAGTGCATTTGCCATTACCCTCTCCATACCCCAGAATCATAGAGAACTCCATGTGGAGTGTGCTTAGGCCTTCTTGAGCATACCGGTGTCTATCTAACTTGCTTGCAGGTGTGTGTGTTGGGGAGGAGTACAATAAATATTTGTTAAATACGTGGCCTAATTTACTGGATCATGGGAGATGTGGAGAGATAAAAAAAAAATTACAGTCATTCATATGTGCATGAATTCGCTAGTTAACCATGACTTGATAAGAACGTTTCACAGCCGTCTATTAGAATGACTCCAAGTCTTAAAATGAGTAGACATTGCTTTGGAAGCTTAGATTGGGAATTCCCTAATTGCGACAGTTTCAACAAAGCACATAACCACTCTGAGTTTCAGTTTTCTCAACAGTAAAATAAGACAATAATGTCCTTTCATGCTATTCTGTTGGAAACAATGTGCTAAAGTAAATTTTCAAACCATCGTTGAGCTTAAGAACAATGCTTCTATGAAATGACCAATAGTCCTTGCAATTTCCCTTTGCATGTATATGGATCCTACAGGCCAAGACATTTGTTCATGCATGGTATATTCAACTTGATTTAGTTCAGTTCACATCCATTTGTTGAGCACAAACTAAATCTTTACTCCTGGACTACTGGTAATATATAGTTTCTACCTGAACTAAAGAGTAAGTTAAGATACCAAAATTAACTAGAGTTTAAAATACATGTTTAAAGACTAGTGGAATGCAATAAATTAACATAGGCATATTGAAAAGTGAGCCATCATTTCCTTTTGGAACATCCAAAGAGCAGAATTGATAAAAACCAAAGTGCACCTTGAATCTCTGGAGGAATTTTGGTGACTGGAAGACCGGAGAGGTACTCTAAGTAAAGTCAACAGACTGAGCTGAAGGTTAGGAAACAGTTAGGGAGAAGTACGAATTATTCCAGGAGAGCCAAATTAGGGATAGATCCCATTGAGGATTTTGAATACCAGAATAAGATTTGTGGACATCATACCATAGGCAATAAAAGTATTTCAGAGTTTGAGAAGGGGTGCTGACAGAATCTAAGCAATGCTTAGATAAACTAATTAGCAGTAGTTTATAGGATAAAACAGATTGGGTAAAAAATAAAAATGAGTAACTAGGATGGAGATGGGCAGACAGTGGGGGAAGTTTGTTTTTCTGTTTGTTTTTTTGCCTCTTCACATTGTTATGGCGAGAAGTAAGAACAATACAAGGCTCTACAATGTGAGAAAGAAACTGCGTGTAGACAGCTTGGTTTTATGTCTGTAATCACACACGGTTCTCACATTGTTATTACTTTATGACACTTATATCTTACTTTTTACACAAGATCTTTATTTTGTTTCTTTTTGTAACCTGCCCAGTACTCTCTACAGTTGGCCTTGTCTCTTTTTATATTAAACACGGCCCTTTAATGTCAGATCAAGAGGGAGCATTTCTGTGAAGCCACCCACCGCTAGCTCTTAAAGCTCTTGAAGCTCTTGTTATTCTTCCACTTCTTTGAATCCATTCTTTATTTATAACATAAAGCACATAAATAAATATGTAGTTGTGTTTCTATATTGCATAGTTAACCTATTTATTACGGGTGTATCTTGAATGTCTGGTTATATCTCAAGCCTCTTTATGTGTTGATCTGTCATTTTGTTTTGAGCATGTGGCAGATACTCAAGGAAATTGTGCAGAGGAGCTACTTGATTAATTTATGATAATCCCTTTCTTGTACTATAATAACATCTATTCTCATTCTTTAGTATTAGGAAATCAGTCAATCTGCGAAGGTAGAATTTTCAGGTTGAACAGATACAAAGAGATGTCAAGCTATAAGTCTCCAATGTTATAGAAAAAAAAAAAATAAGAAAGAACCAGAAAACAGGGACATATCGGGGAAACCACTTTAGTATGGTTTCCCTGCTTGTTGCTGGCAGTGTTAGTAGTACTCATAAATCTTCACATGCTGGAAAAGCCTTGGTCTGCAGATATTTGTTTAATCATTCTGTTTCCTAAATTTTTGGATGTAGAAACATAGAACATTTTCCCCTCAGAGGTAAAGAAAAGTTACTCCTTTTCAAATTTTGGAGAAAGATCTTATGAAAGGTGTAATTAATTAGTTGCTACACTTACACCCATAATATGAAAGGACTAAACAGAAATTTATCTATGAGTTTATGATTGCTCCTCCCAGCTCCATAGCTTGGAGAATTAAACTCATTTTAAAGGACGTTTTAAATTTTATACAAGAAAAAAATAAAGGTAACTTCATACTGAAGCCAATTAAGTTTAAATTATCTTGATAACTAATATATAAAAACAGACTATAGAACGTCATCACTGAATAACATTGAGACAGAGAGATTAAGTGACTAATTCACAGTCACTATTTAAAATATTATAAAAATAAAATTAAAAAGGCAAGATGTGTTTAAATTCACAAGGCGATAGCTTCTTTCCACTTCATTTTCTCTTCATTTGATATGGCATCATTACTTCAAGGTTTTACACATTTTGAAGCATTCTGAGCCTGTAGATGAATCCAAGAGGCAATGCATTTTCTGTATAAAAGCAAAGAAAAACATGGTGCCTACCTCACAAAATTTGAGATGATGACTAAGAATTCAGTCAGCTCTTGCATTGATAGTGATGGGTGGATATACTAGTCAACCATTGACTAATAGAATTGCAAAAGTAAAGGTGGCAGTATATTTTCTAAGTTCTTCCAAATTAGTTTAAACTCTAAATTAATTTAGAAATTTTTATTTTTTGAGAAATTTCTGAGGATGTACAGCAAACCAGATGTCTGAATTTAGTGATAATATTCAAGCTCCAGAAGTGCCCAAGTCATAAAATTTGACCATGGTTTTCTGGATCAGTTATTTACTCCAAAGAAGTAGACAGATTTTCCAGAAAAAGTGACAATAAATGTCAGATAGAGAAGAGTAGAAGAGTTGAGTTGGAATTTAATAAAACATTTGATACAGTACAATATATAAAAGTAAAAATAAATCTCACATGTACACAACCTTGATGAAATAGTGAATGGGGTAAAAATTGGCTGGGGGCCAGGTGCCATGACTCACACCTTTAATCCCAGCACTTTGGGAGGCTGAGGTGGGCAGACCACTTGAAGTCAGGAGTTTGAGAGCAGCCTGGCCAACATGGTGAAACGCTGTCCCTACTAAAAATACAGAAAAAATGTGCCAGGTATGGTGGCAGGCACCTGTAATCTCAGCTACTTGGGAGGCTGAGGCATGAGAATCACCTTAACCCAGGAGTCGGAGGTTGCAGTGAACTGAGACTGCACCATTCCACTCCAGCATGGGCAACAAGAGTAAGACTACGTCTCAAAAAAATTAAATTAAATTAAATTAAAAAGTGGCTGTGATATAGAGACCAGACTGTGGTAGTAAATAGCCAATCTAAAAGTGTCATCACTAAGGTCATTTACAGTAGAGTAGGTCAAAGTACTCGAAAATATTTTCTGGTAAGAACCCTGGAAGAGATAAAGTAGATATTCTAGTAGGTTTTTCTTTTCCATACTCTGGGCTCCAAGTAGCTAAGAAACAAGTAAGAAGCTGACAAGATGAATATTAAAAACAGTAATTTCTGAGTACAAGCCTGTTTACATAAGACAGTATGAGAGTAACAGAAAAAATCTTATTTAGTCCGGCCTCACAAGTCAGATAATGACAGCACACTAGTCGCTTTAAACTTAGGAATACCAAGGCAATTCAGTGAATTCAGAAACAACAACAACAAAAGAAAAATAAAAGAAAATGAGAAAGAAAAAAAGAAAAGAAACCCCTTTTTTTCACGTTTGTCTTAATTAAATATATATAACCTCATGGAGCTCTCAACAATTTCTACTCTATAAAAAATTTTATTCGTCTTTGCATGTTCACATTCTAGCACAGTGTCAGACAATAAAAAATATCATTGAAATAATGAATTGATTATAATTAGTTAGTGTACAGCACTCTAGGAGCTAGGAGCATGTAAACAAAATAGAAGATGTGAAAAGGCCAGGAAAAAATGCACATACATAGGACAATAATGCTATTTAAGTTACAATGAGAATTAGAAGCAAAAATTGGAATGGAATTCAAAAAGGAGAAATGAACATCTGGCTAAGGAATTTGAAAAGACTTTACGAAAGGCTTTGTTTGAAATGGACAGAATTTTAATAATCTGGAAGAGAAAATGTCTATGAAAAGCAGACAGATAAGAACAGCAAAGATGTGGATAGAATGTATATTAACAATAGTGATTAAATTTCATTGATGTACGGGTGTGTTTAGAGACATAAGAGGAGATAAGCTGACAGAAGAAACTACAGGGTACAGTAAATGAGAAGAACATGTAACAGTGAAGTTATCTGCTACAAAGAAATGTGGGATGAGGAAACCACATTTATACAGTATTATGAAATTTCAAAATCCTACAGATATTTATAACTGTCTCACTTTCTAATATAGTATGAAAACTTTCAAATATAAAAAAGTCAAAAAATAATACAATGAATGCCCATATGCCCACTACCAAGAGCTACTAACAATCAACTTTTGACTAAATGTATCCTATTTCTATTTGTTTATTTACTGATGCATGGATGTATCTGGATGTATCTGGAAGGTGGATGCAGGTATCGTGATACATCACCTCTAAATGCTTCAGTGTGCATCTCATAAAAATAAGAACAGGCATAAATATAGCACCACCTTCATATCAGAAAACTTTAATAATTTGCTAATATCCAATAATCAGCCCATATTTACTTTTGCATATATTTTATTTTTGGTTCTATTTTTGTAGTGAACGAGAATGCAATCAAGTTTTACTCATGTATTTTGTTGTTAGACCTTTTTAATCTCTTTAATTGGAAGTGGATTCTTTACAGTTTTTGTATTTTACAAAACTGACTTTCTAAGGAGAGCAATTGTATTTCAGGGGGTCCTGCTATTGTCAGTTTATCTATTTCCTTTAGATATCCTTCAACTTGGTTTTTTTTTTCCCCCTCTAGATTTAGTATGAAAAAATAGGCCTAAAGTTTTGATTAGATTAGATCAATATTTTTAGCAAGAATGAATCATACTGATGCAAAATGCTTTCTGTTGCATCACATCATGAGACAGGTAACATCAGTTTGT
Organism: Macaca nemestrina; assembly: GCF_043159975.1. Taxonomy (NCBI): domain Eukaryota; kingdom Metazoa; phylum Chordata; class Mammalia; order Primates; family Cercopithecidae; genus Macaca; species Macaca nemestrina. The sequence goes on from NC_092143.1 coordinate 48,721,244, forward strand.
CCTGCTGTAGGTATTAGGTATTCTAATATTGCTTACTTGATTAAAGTGATGATTGTCAGAACTTTCCATAAAGGTACATATTTTTTCTTTTGAATCAGCTACTAATTTACAAGATAATGCTTTGACACCAAATAGAATAATATAAAATACTCCCAATATTTAATGCAACAATTGATGATCTTTACTTGAATAAATGATGTTATTGGAAACTGTAAAAAGTAATTTAAAAAATTTACCCCTATTTGTATGTTTATTTGCTGGCATGTTTCTATAGTAGAATGGCTTTTTCTCAGCAAGTAAGAATATAAAAAGCAATATGGTGTGTGTGTATGTGTGTGTGTGTGTGTGTGTGTGTGTGATCAATTGTTACAGTAAGGACTTGATAAAATGAACTACTCCAATGATAGTAAATGAGTTTTCCATTGATTCTCTCTTTTTTTTTTTTTTTTGAGTAATGCTATAGTCTCATGAATTTTTATGTATTCACATTGGTACAGTTGATTAATATTATAATTCTTCATTATGCTCCAGTTTTTAGAAATTTGGCAATCTAGAACCCCTTCAACATGGCTCCAGTGATCCTTTTAAAACACCTCCATTAGTCTTTGAATGCTTCTTTACTTTTTACCACAGTATTACCAGGCTTATTTTATATTTTTCCTACCTTGGACCTAGAATAAACTATTTTTACAAGGAGTTGTTACATTTTTTAAGAAACTAGCATCTGGATACTGGATATACTCACTGCTGCTGTGATATTGCAGCTTCTAGACACTTTTTATTGAAACACATTATATATAGAGATACTGTTTATCAAATTTTAACAAAATGTACTTTCTCTTTGGTTTCATAATAACATGAATATATTTATGTGGTTCGTTCTGCAATATACACAAAATAGTTTCACAGTTGCAATTTCATTAATATTATTAACTGTAAAGCTCAGGAAAGTTTAAAATTACTTTGCGATGTTTGAAGAAAATTACTTTGAATTTCTGAAGGCATTCTTCTAAGGACTGCTGAAAAGTCACTTGAAGTGATTTTATCATTAATATTATATATATACACACATAGACATGCACACATACATATACATACAAGTCTATATAGGTTAATTTATTTATCTTATTTAATATTAAGCCTTGTTTCTTTCCTTTCCTTTTTTTTTTTTTTTTTTTTTTTTTGAGACGGAGTCTTGCTCTGTCGCCCAGGCTGGAGTGCAGTGGCCAGATCTCAGCTCACTGCAAGCTCCGCCCCCCGGGTTCACGCCATTCTCCTGCCTCAGCCTCCCGAGTAGCTGGGACTACAGGCGCCGCCACCACGCCCGGCTAATTTTTTGTATTTTTTAGTAGAGACGGGGTTTCACTGTGTTAGCCAGGATGGTCTCGATCTCCTGACCTCATGATCCGCCCGTCTCGGCCTCCCAAAGTGCTGGGATTACAGGCTTGAGCCACCGCGCCCGGCCTCTTTCCTTTTCTATTTTTGAATATGTGAAATACTTATACAATTAAAATTCAAAACTAAATTTAAAAGGCATAAGCAGAGGCTGGGCGCCGTGGCTCACACCTGTAATCCCAGCTCTTTGGGAGGTCGAAGCAGGTGGATCACAAGGTCAGGAGATCGAGACCATCCTGGCTAACACGGTGAAACACCATCTCTACTAAAAATACAAAAAAAAAAAATTAGCCAGGCGTGGTGGCAGGCGCCTGTAGTCCCAGCTACTTGGGAAACTGAAGCAGGAGAATGGTGTGAACCCCGGAGGCGGAGCTTGCAGTGAGCTGAGATTGTGCCATTGCACTCCAGCCTGAGCCACAGAGCGAGACTCAGTCAAAAAAAAAATAAAAAATAAAAAAAAAGAAAGAAAGAAAAAGAAAAAAAGGCATAGGCAGAGAAATCTTTCTTTCATTCCTATTCCCTCCCCTCCAACTATACTTTACTAAAGAATATAATCCAACATCATTTACCGTATGAAAAAGCATAAAAACATGTTCCATTTTCGAGAGAAAAGACTATCAAGGCCTGAGTTAAGATGACCAACATGTTAGAATTAGCAAATAAGGGTTTTAAGTCAGCTATTAAAACTATGCTCAAGGATGAAAGAAAAATATGTTAACAATGAAGAAAAAGAATAAATTTTAGCAGCAGGATAGGAATTATTTTGGAACTGAAAAGTACAATAACTGAAAAAAAATTCTTGGGATCTAAAGTTTAACATGAGTGCTAATGCATATACTAATTAATTTGTGGTAATCCTTACACAATATATACAAATATAAAATTATCACACTGTACACTTTGAATATAGTCAATCATTGACAAATTAATGAATTAGACAAGTGTTACATAAGAATGGAGATGACAAAGGTAAGTTTCATCAAATTTTGTAGATCAATAAAACCTATCTTAACTCAAAAACAGAGAGAAAAACAATTAGTCAACAGAGCAAGCTGTCCTAAATCACAAAAAGAGAAAATCTATCATACTGAAGAGAACTGATACCATATTGGTCTGATGAGAGCTAATTCAACAAAAACAACCGCAATGAACAGTCTAAGTAGTCATCAGATAGAAAGAGAGCACCCCTCTCAGCAAATGGACAAATAGGAAAACATGGATGACCAACATTTTAAGATAGTAAGGGAGTGTGTGTGTGTGTGTGTGTGTGTGTGTGTGTGTACGTGTGTATACGTATCAACAGAAAAGTTTAGCTTAAATAGATGAGATACATTTAGATTGGATACCATTTTATTTTTTTAATAATCCTATAATAACTATGAGTTATTTGAAAAGGTTCCGTCTCATTATTTTTTATTTATTACCTTAAAACCAGTGGAATGAATTTAATGAGACTTTCTCAAGGTTTTTTCCCCTTAGAGCTTTGACAGTATTCTGTAGGCTTTTTGTTGCTGTTGTTTTGAGGCTGTCCTGTTATGGAAAATTGCTAATCACAACTGAATATATTTGAGATAAATCTAGGTTCCTTCTATCCAAAATGTCAACCAAATTTACATGTCAGTCATTAGCACTGGAAATAAAGTTTACCTCAGTATCTTGTAAATGAGAAGAGTAGAACACTGAAAGCCTTAACAAGATATTTATGAAATACTAAGGTTTCTAAAGCAATATCATAAATTAAAATTAAAATGAGAAGGGTGGAGCAAAATGGCAGAATAGAAGCCTACACCATTTGTTCCCCCCCACAGGAATATCAAATTTTAACAACTATCTGCACACATAAAACTACCATCTCAAGAACTAAAAATTAGGTGAACAATCACAGTGTCTGGTCTTACCTTCATATTGCTAAAAGAGGAAATGAATACGGTCAGAGAGGCAGACTTGAATTGCCAATGTCGTGCCTCCCTTATTCCCTGGCAGGGGCCTTGTGGTGTGGAAATTCTGTGCACTTTGGGGAGGGACAACACAGTGACTGGAGGACTTTATATTGTATTTGGCACTGCCTGGTCATAGCAGAGATCAAAATCGTGTAGGACTCAGCCAATACCCGTGCATGAAAGGAGCACTTGAATAAGCCCTAGCCTGAGGGGAATCACCCCTCCCAGTAGTTGGAAACTGAGTTTCTCAGCAAGCCTTGCTACTACAGACCAAAGTGCTCTGGGGTCCTAGGTAAACTTGAAAGGCAGTCTAAAACACAAGCATAGCAATTTTTAGGCAACTCCTGGTGCAGAACTGGGTTCAGAGAGAGAGGACTAGGGTGGCACATGACCTAAGGAGACACGAGCCAGAGCAGCTAAGGAAGGGCTTGTGCCACCCATACTCAAACCCCAGGCTGCACAGTGTGCAGCAATGAAAGTAACTCCTTCCTTCTGCTTAAGGAGAGGAGATCAAAGAGTAAAGAGAACTATACCAGCTTAGCCACAGTAGGATACGGCACTGGGTAGAGTTGCAAGGCCATCATTGCAAGCCCCAGCTCATGGATGACATTTCTAGATACCCTGGGCTGAAAGAGAGCCTACTGCCTTGAAAGGAAATCTACAAGGACTCATCTCCCACTGACTAAAGAGCCCTTGGACCCAGAATAACCAGGAACAACACGCAGGTAGTATGCCATGGGCCCTGGGCTCTGAGACTTACTGACTTCAGGTGTGACTCCACGCTGCCGCTGTGGTGGTTACGGTGAAAGACACCTTCTGTTTTAGAAAAGCAGAGGGAAAAGTAAAGGGAACTTTGTCTTTCACCTTAGCTACCAGCTTGACCACCGTGGAATAGAGCAACAAGCAAGCTCTAGGGGACCCTGAGTTCAGGACTTGGATCTTTAACAGCATTTCTAGAATTGCTCTGGGCCAGAGGTGATGTCATTTCCCTGAAGGTTGAGTCCCAGGCCTGGCAGTATTCATCACAAGCTGACTAAAGAGTCCTTGGGCTTTAAGTGAACATCAGGGGTGGTCTGGCAGAATGCCCGTGGGCCGGTGGTGATGATGCCCATAGGGAGAGGCTCCTCTGCCTGTGGGAAAGGAGAGAAGAATAGGAAGAACTTTGTATTGTGGTTTGAGTGCCAGGTTACCCCCAAAAGAATAGAACACAGTGCAAATTTCTGAGGTTTTTGACTAATCCCTGTATCCCAGGGAGTATCTCTGGATCTATCCATGGCCTGGGGGGAAGTGCTGCCCTGAAGAGAAGGACACAAACCTGGCTGGCTTCATCACCTGCTGATTGCAGTGCTCTATGGCCTTGAGTGAACATAGGTGGTAGCCAAGTATTGGTTACAGCGAGTCTTAAGTGAGACCCTGGCTGTGCTGGCCCCAGGTCTCATCTAGCACAGTCCCAGTTGTTGTGGCCACAGTGATGTTTACATCACCATACCCCTAGTTCTGCGTTGCTCAGCACAGAGAGTGAGATTCTATTTGCTTGGGAGAAAGAGGAAAGAACAAGAGTCTCTGTCTGGTAATCCAGGGAATTCTTCTGGATCGTATCTAAGATCACCAAGGGAGTGCCTCTATGAGTCTGCAAAAACAACAGTGCTATTGGGTGTGGGGCCCAAGTCCCACTGAATGCCTAGAAAGCTTCCTCAAGAGGGACAGACACATACAAGCTCAGACTACAAAGACTACAATAAATACTCTCCAATTTCCAGAAATAGATAAATCAAGAAATAGATAAATAGACAATCAAGAAAAACATGACCACGACAAATGACCTGAATAAAGAAGCATAGATCCATCCTGGAGAAACAGAGCTATGTGACCTTTCAGTAAGAGAATTCAAAGTAGCTATGTTAAGGAAACTCCAAGAAATTCAAGATAACAGAGGAGAAATGTAAAATCCTATAAGATAAACTTCAAAAAGAAATTGAAATAATCAAAAAAAATTAAGTAGATATTCTAGAGTTTATAAATGCAATGGACATACTGAAAAATGCACCAGAGTCTCTTAATAGCAGAACTAATCAAGCAGAAGAAACAATGAGCTTGAAGACAAGCTATTTAAAAATACACAGTAAGAGAAGACAAAATAATTTTTAAGAATAAAAACAATGAAACGCATCTACAAGATTTAGAAAATAGCCCCAACAGGGCAACTCTAAGAGATGTTGGCCATAAAGAAGAGGTAGAGAAAGAGAGGGCTAGAAAGTTTATTCAAAGGGATAATAACAGCAAGCTTCCCAAATGTAAAGAAAGATATGAACAGTCTAGAACAAGAGGATACAGAATACAAAGTAGATGTAACCCAAAGAAGCATACTTCAGAGAATCTAATAAGCAAAATATCAAAGAAAGTAAGAAAGCATCCTAAAAGAAGCAAGAGAAAATAAACAAATAACACACAACGGAACTCCAATATATATGTTAGCAAACTTTTCAGTGGAAACCTTACAGGCCAGGAGAGAGTGGCATGAGGTATTTAAAATGTTAAAGAAAAAAACTTTTACCATACAATAGTATATCCTGTGAAAACATCCTTCAAGCATGAAGAAGAAATGAAGACCTTCCCAGACAAACAGAAGCTGAAAGATTTCATTGACATTAGACCTGTCCTACAAGAAGTGTTAAAGGAAGTTCTTCAAACTGAAAGAAAAAGATTTTAATGAGCAAGAAGACATGCGAAGGTACAAATATTACTGGTAAGTATACAAAACAACATAGAATATTATAACACAGTAATTGTGGTGTGTAAACTACTCTTATTAATATTTTCAGTAGAAAGACTAAACGATGAACCAATCAAAAATAATATTTATAATTTTCAAGATGTAGACAGTACAACAAAACAAAGTAGAAACAAGAAAAAATAAAAAGTGAGAGGAAGAAGTGAAAGTGTAGAGTTTATATTAGTTTTTGTGTGTTTGTTTATGCAATTAGTGTTAAGTTGTCATCAATATAAAATAATGGATTATAAGATAGTATTTACAAACCTTGTGTTAACCTCAAATTGATAAACGCTTGAAAAATACACAAAATTAAAAAGCAAATAATTTAATCATACCACCAGAGACAATCACCTTCACTAAAAGAAAGACAGGAAGGAAAGAAGAAAGGAAGAGAAACCCAGAAAACAGATAATACAATGGCAGGAATAAGCCCCTCCTTACCAATAATAATATTGAATGTAACTAGAAAAGCAGAAGCAAAGCAAATCCAAAATTAGTAGAAGAAAAGAAATAATAAATATGATATCAAAAATAAATGAATTTGAAAAAAAATTCAAAAGATCATAAAAAACAGATACATAGACAAATGGAACAAAATACAGAACCTGAAAAAAATCCAAATTCTTATAGTGAACTCAGTTTTGATAAAGGTGCCAAGAATATACAATGGGGGAAAGACTGTCTCTTCAATAAATGGTGCTGGAAAAACTGGACATCTATATGCAGAAGAATGAAACTAGACTGATATTTCCTGCCACATATAAAAATCAAATAAAAATGGACTAAAGACTTAAATCTAAGACCTCAAAACTGTGAAATTACTACCAGAAAACACTAGAAAACTCTCCAGGACTTTGGGTTGGGCAAAAGTTTCTTGAGTAATACCCCACAAGCACAGGCAACCAAAGCAAAAGTATACAAATTGGATCATGTCAAGATAAAAAGCTTTTGCAGACTGGGCATGGTGGCTCCCACCTGTACTCCCAGCACTTTAGGAAGCCAAGGCGGGCAGACTGCTTAAGCCCAGGAGTATTCTATTGTATATATACACACCCCAGTTTCTTTATCCACTCGTTGACTGATGGACATGTGGGTTGGTTCCACAATTTTGAAATTGTGAATTGTGCTGCTATAAATGTGTGCACAAATGTCTTTTTTTGAAAAATGACTTCTTTTCCTCTGGGTGGATACCCAGTGGTGGAATTGCTGGATCAAATGTTAGTTTCTACTTTTATTTCTTTATGGAATCTCCACACTGTTTTCCATAGAACCCTTCTAGACACTGGTTTAGGCAAGGATTTCATGACAGTGAACCCAAAACCATATGCAATGAAAGCAAAGATAAATAGCTGGGATTTAACGAAAATCATTTCAACCTAAGAAAATAGTTTTCTCTTCCAAAAGAGATTCATACACATATTACATCCATGACTCTGTTAAATTTGATTTGTCTCAGGAGATCTGTGGTAGAATGACTTATTGTAGTGACTTCTCAGAGGATTGAATAGTAACCAGTAAAGAAAATTTCTCCCTGGCCAATGGTTAGGTAGAAAGTTCTTTTCAGCAAGAAATGGCTTTCATTGAGGAAGTTGCTTCTAAAAACAAGCAAAGAAATGTAACATAGACCATCTATTTTCTGTTTTCTTTTGGTATGAATTAAAATATACCCATGAAGGATTACATTCTCACATAATTTGATTTAACTATTATTTCTGTATTATCAGAAATGCCCATTATTTTCTTGAAGTCTCCATTTAAAAAAAAAAACTCCTTAAGAATAATATTATTGTCAACATGTAAAGATCAAGACAATGATCTCCAATACAGTAACTTAAATATGCAAAATATTAACTTCAGAGTGACATTCAAATTTCTCACTCTGCCTATCGGTATCAGGTCTGATAAGCTAACTTTAGATTCTGACTCCAACCTCCTGATTTTTTTGAGCATTAACTTTTTTTCCCTCAGTGTTCTCTACCTACATTTAATCTCTGATTTCCCTTGTTAATCCCTTAACCCCATCTATCTCTCAGTAAGCCCCTGTCAACTACAAGAATTCTCATCCTATGAGTGAGGAGATTTCATATCTGTGTATGAAATCTAATTACTTTATTCAACAAAAATATTCTATTTCAATGGTATTAGATATTAGTATGTGTAAGTATTACCTAGGTGGAAAAACAATGTTCAAATGCAGATTTCAAGAATCTATACTCTTAAAAGTTGACTCAGTAGATACAAAGTAGGCATAGAAATTTGCATTTTAACAAGTATTTCAGGTGATCCACACTAGTTGCTTTATTATTAACAAGTATTCTGATGCAGGTGATCCATACCAGTTGCCTTTTTATTAAATTTTGTAATGTAATAATAACATCAATTTTGCCTATGTCAAAGGCTTTTAAGGTGAAGCTCAAAATAAGATAACATTTGTACTGAGGAAAAATATGTTTACTATTATTATTAGAAATGTTTTCATGTAGTTTGTTCTATGCATTTGTGTTAGTCCATTTTCACACTGCTGATAAAGACATATCCAAGACTGAATAACTTATTTTTAAAAAGAGATTTAATGAACTCACCATTCCACGTGGCTGGGGAGGCCTCAAAATCATGGGGAAAGGTGAAAGTCACATCTTACATGACAGCAGGCCAGAAAGAATGAGCGCCAAGCAAAAGGGAAAACCCCTTATAAAACCACCAGATCTCATGAGACTTATTCACTATCATGAGAACAGTATGGGGGAAACCACACCTATGATTCACTTATCTCCCACTGCGTCCCTCTCACAACACGTGAGAATTATGGGAGCTACAATTCAAGTTGAGATTTTGATGGGGACACAACCAAACCATATCAAATTTTTTTATCCTTCATTATCTAAGCTTCCCCCCGTATCTCGATGATGTCAAGAATTGTAGAATGTTAGAGGTACAAGTGACTGCGAATATTTTGTACCCCAAACCTATTTATTATTTAATTCACCAATTCATTGATTCATTTAGTCAGATAGATACTGTTCTGAGACAGGTACAAAATTTAGGGAAAAGTCACAGAATAAAGTGATCAGCTTCCAGTTGAAGTTAAAGGAGGATTTGCAAAAACAGACTTTGATATGAATTTGAATTTAAAGTGGAATTTTGGAAATTAAATGTAGTATAACCATAAGAAATGGTGTTAACCAAGAGCATTTTTATAGGGAAGTTTTATTCTGTCATGCTGTTGTAGGTGGACTTGAAATTAGACCAGAAGGCATCAGGGAATCATTAGAAAGCTCTTTCATTATTGACATACACACCCACACTACTATGATGATTATCTATGTGTGATAATAACCATGTGAATAACGAAGCAGAATGTGGAAGTGAGAAGACAAGGTAAGGGTTAATTACAGTAGGTTGGTGCAAAAGTAATTGCAGTTTTTGCCATGGAAAGTAATGGCAAAACCTCCAATTACTTTTGCAAAAGTCTAAATAATAGTCTACAATATTATGTGAGTAAAAAGGGGGAATGTAATTCAGAAAACAGTAAAATAAAATTAACATAACTTGTCAGTAGTCAGTAATATCCCCTAACAACGGTAGAATCCAGAGCTTCCTGGTGTATACTATACTTCATGGTGACAACTGAACCAAATCCTGAGGCAATTGGATTAGCTGGAGGAGCTAGAAACTAGTGAGAACAAGGAGAATTGAATGGCAGATCTTGAGAGAAGGTACTGCTTACCAAAAGAAGACAGTTCTGAATCTAATGCTGAGCTTTAGATTCAATTTGGGATTAGATTTTCAAAAATAAGCCCAGAAAAATCAATTTATTAAAGCAAACATGAAAGCAAGGAAACATGGCCATAATAAGAATCTTTTGTCACTAAATTATATGCAGTAGTTTTTTGCTTCTTGTACCTATTTTTCTATGCAAATTGTTGTAAACCATTATATTTAAAATAACATTCTTCCACGTATCTTTGTAGCATGGTTTAAAAGTGGTTGTCAATGTGGAAAGAAATCTAAACAAAACAAAATAAAAAAGAACTCTGTTATGAAAGATATTACATTATTTCTTTAACTTTTCCTTTGTAATTTCACTTTTCTGTGTTTGGGTCAGTCTGAAACAAATTACTTTCATTTTGGACTTAGCCTCATGGTAAACATGTTCTTGTTTGTCCAGGGAAGAAAGACCATTGACTTTAAAGGTAAGAGAAAAATCTAAAAGTCTCTACAGGTGTAAATACCAGAGAAAAAAACTGAATTATTTGTGATTAAAAATGGTAAAATTAAGTAACTGCATAGTGTGAAGAAATTGAAAAAAGATACATTGAAGAATGAAAACTATTAAGGTTCTTATACAGAAACTTCACGGGGTATAGTGGAAACTCTGGCATTTTAACTGCTTTATTCTTACTGGCGAGAGGTTGAAATATCTGTCAGAGAAAGATGCTCCCTTACTAAAGAAAGTACAAAAAAAAAAAAAGTTAAAGCCCAAACATACTGTGATTCTTGGAATCACCAAATTTTTATTTATTCCTTTTCAAAAAGAGGTAAGTGTTTAAGTTTACATATGTCATTAGTATAGAGATTCCAACAAATGACCAGAAAATTGAACTGAGTAAAGCAGAGTGTGCATTGTCAACGATGGCAAAGGTATTTTGTAGCTTGCACTTCTTCTCTATATTTCATTTTTTTGGAGTATTTCCTGTAAGCTTGACCCTCATGGTCTTGCTCTCTGTCTACACACACACACACACACACACACACACACACACGCACACTTCTCATCTCCTCTATACACATTTATCTTTCTGAGATAGCACTGTGAGTCATTGTAAGTATAATGAGAAAAAATAAATGGGAAAGCTGTTTCCAAACAACGCGTGGTACTATAGAAAAGCTTGCTAATAATTGAGGGCAATCAAATATTTCACAATAAAACACCATGCCCATAGGTTGATAATTGTACTTTTTTTACCCTTATCTAAATCCAATTAGGTGAATTTGCCAGCAGTTGCCATTGCAATCTTGGTATCTATGGTAACCTCTGAGAAGAAGATGAAGAAAAAAGGGCAGTCTTTGTGTTGTTCTGTCCTCACATTTAAGGAGTTCCTGGAATGTGTATATTTTAACTTACAAAAACTATAATAAGTCACAGAGTGCTTTTGCTTAGCAGTGAATCATGTACCTTGGGGATGAAGGCTCATGTTGAAAGCAAGTGCTACTGAAATTAGTGGTGCCGAGGAAAGAGATAATATAAGAATTCTTGCCCTTGAACATGTCCAGCCACAATTGCAGAGGTGCCATAATAGCCTGCATTCTGATATGCAGAATAAATGAGACAATGGGACACAGGGTGAGGTGAGACATCTCTTTCCAGTCAATTCTGCCTCGTGGATTTTGAAGGAGCGTCATTTCCACAATGCTCTGTCTTATAAAGGGTAGTGGGGTGGAGGTTGTACGTATTCAGCCATTTGTCCATTCTATTTTTCAAAATAAAAGAGAACAATGCTTCTGATGTCTATTGTATCTGTTCACTTAAATTAATGTTTCTATTTGCACCATAGTAGCAGAGTCTGTTAAATGTGAGAGTGAAATGGAACATTAGAGATCTGATTAGGATTGTAATTGTATCACTGAAGGTTGGGTGTGGTGCCTCAAACCTGTAATCCCAGCACTTTGGGAGGCTGAGGTGGGTGAATCATCAGAGGTCAGGAGTATGAGACCAGCCTGGCCAACATAGTGAAACTCCATCTGTACTGAAAAGACATAAATTAGTCGAGCATGGTGGTGGGCACCTGTAATACCAGCTACTCGGGAGGTTGAGACAACAGAATCACTTGAACCTGGGAGGCGGAGATTACAGTGAGCCTAGATCATGCCATTGCAGTTCAGCCTGTGTGACAAGACCAAAACTCCATCTCAAAAAAAAAAAAAAAAAAAAAAATTGTATCACTGAGTAAAGGGTGGGTGGTCATATGTAAGGATTAGGCCCCAATGAGGAAAAGGCAGTCTCAAGATTTACAGAACTTATCAGTGGAAAAGCTTTCACTGCTTTTCATTCTATTGCCACATTCCAAAATTATTGTAATAAGATAAGCTATAAATATATGTCATGAAGGCTGTTATAGGACAAAAATGATATCCAAAGTATACATTGAATTTTTTCATCACAGTTCAGTATGAATATGCTTTGATTCAAATCTGATTAGGATTTCTGGTTCGATTGCATTTTAATTCTCTAACAATTATTTGGAATTCAATTTTATCCTGAACTGCATCGTTTAATTTTCCACCTGCAAATTACTTTGAACTCCCCAGAGATCATAGTAACTAAGCTCAGAGCACCATTACAGTGTTCCTATTACTTGATAGCTACAGGCACTAATGAAGAACTTCAAGCATGATACTATTTATTTTCTACATGATGCTTGATTCTAGCAGTCCTCCAATGGTCTGACTAGTGTCCGAAATTCAATCAGTGATGTAGGAGAGAGAGGAGCATATGCTCTTATTTTCTCTCTAGATTTAAATATCCCTGTGGTAAGCGATCATATCATCAGCGAACAGTGACAGTTTGACTTCGTTTTTACCAATTTGGATGTCCTTTATTTCTTTCTCTTGTCTGATTGCTCTGGCTAGGACTTCCAGTACTGAGTTGAAGAGGAGTGGTGAGAGTGGGCATCCTTGTCTTGTTCTAGTTCTCAGAGGAAATGGTTTCAACTTTTTCCCATTCAGTATTGTGTTGGCCGTGGGTTTGTCATAGATGGCTTTCATTACATTAAGTTATATCCCTTGTATGCTGATTTTGCTGAGAGTTTTAATCATAAAGCAATGCTAGATTTTTTCAAATGCTTTCTCTGCCCCTGTTGAGATGATCATGTGATTTTTAAAAAATTCTGTTTATGTGGTGTATCACATTTATTGACTTGCATATGTTAAACAATCCCTGCATCCCTGGTATGCAACCCACTTGATCATGGTGGATTATCTTTCTGAAATGTTGTTGGATTCTGTTAGATAGTATTTTGTTAAGGATTTTGGCATCAATGTTTATCAAAGATATCAGTCTGTAGTTTTCTTTTCTGGTTATATCCTTTCCTGGTTTTGGTATTAGGGTGATGCTGCCTTCATAGAATGAATTAGCAAGGATTTCTTCCCTCCCTATCTTGTAAAATAGTGTCAGAAGGATTGGTACCAATTTTTCTTTAAATATCTGGTAGAATTCTGCTGTGAATCCATCTGGTCCTGGACTTTTTCTTTTGTAGATAATGATGCACACTCTCACCATTCCTCTTGAAGTTCCAGCCAGAGCAACCAGACAAGAGAAAGAAATAAAGGGCATCCAAATCAGTAAGAAGAGAGTCAAACTGTTACTGTTTGCTAACAATGTGATCGTTTACCTTGAAAACCATAAGTACTCATCCAGAAAGCTCCTAGAACTGAGAAAATAATTCAGGCTGGGTACGATGGCTCACAACTGTAATCCAGCAATTTGGGAGACCAAGGCAGGCAGATCACCTAACGTTGGGAGTTCGAGACCAGTCTGACCAACAAGGAGAAACCCTGTCTCTACTAAAAATACAAAATTAGCTGGGTGTGGTGACATATGCCTGTAATCCCAGCTACTCGGGAGGCTGAGGCAGGAGAATCGCAGGAGAATTCAGCAAAGTTTCCAGACACAAAGTCAAAGTACACTAATCAGTAGCTCTTCTATACACCAACAACAACCAAGCAGAGAATCAACCCCTTTTACAATAGCTGCAAAAAATAAAATAAAATATTTGGGGATATACCTAACAAAGGAGTTGAAAGACCTCTACAAGGAAAACTACAAAACACTGCAGAAAAAAAATCACAGATGACACAAACAAATGGAAACACATCCCATGCTCATGAATAGGCAGAATCAATATTGTAAAAAATGACCATACAGCCAAAAGCAATCTACAAATTCAATGCAATACCCATCAAAATACCACCATCATTCTTCACAGAATTAGAAAACACAATACTAAAACTCATATGGAACTCAAAAAGAGCCCGTATAGTCAAAGCAAGACTAAGCAAAAAGAACAAATCTGGAGGCATCACACTACCTGCTTTCAAACTATACTATAAAGCCATAGTCACCAAAACAGCATGATAATGGTATAAAAATAGGCACATAGACCAATGGAACAGAATAGAAACCCCAGAAATAAACCCAAACACTTACAGCCAACTGATCTTTGACAAAACAAACAAAAACATAAAGTGGGGAAAGGATACCCTTTTCAACAAATGGTGCTGGGATATTTGGCTAGCCACATGTAGGAGAATGAAACTGGATCCTCATCTCTTACCTTATACAAAAATCAAGACAAGATGGATTAACGACTTAAACCTAAGACCTGAAACTATAAAAATTCTAGAAGATAATATTTGAAAAACCCTTCTAGACATTAGCTTAGGCAAGGATTTCATGACCAAGAACCCAAAAGCAAGTGCAACAAAAACAAAGACAAATAGCTGGGATCTAATTAAACTAAAGACCTTTTGCATGGCAAAAGGAACAGTCAGCAGAGTTAACAGACAACCCACAGAGTGGGAGAAAATCTTCACAATCTATACATCTGAGAAAGGACTAATGTCCAGAATCTACAATGAACTCAAACAAATCAGTAAGAAAAAAAAAAATTCTACCAAAAAGTGGGCTAAGGATATGAACAGACAGTTCTCAAAAGAAGATATACAACTGGCAAACAAACATATTTAAAAATGCTCAACATTACTAATAATCAGGGAAATGCAAATCAAATCCACAGTGAGACATTACCTTACTCCTGCAAGAATGACCATAATAAAAAAAATTTTTTTTAATTAACAAAAAACAGTAGATGTTGGCATAGATGTGGTGAACAGGGAACACTTCTACACTGCAGGTGGGAATGTAAACTAGTACATCCACTATGGAAAACAGTGTGGTGATTTCTTAAAGGACTAAAAGAAGAACTACCATTTGATCTGGCAATAGCTCTACTGGGTACCTACCCAGCGAAAAGAATTCATTATTCGAAAAAGATGCTTTCTCATACATGTTCATAGCAGCACAATTCACAATTGCAAAATCATGGAACCAACCCAAATGCCCATCAATCAATCAGTGGATGAAGAAACTGTGGCACATATATATGATGGAATACTATAGCACCATAAAAAGGAATGAATTAACAGCATTTGCAGTGACCTGGATGAGACTGGAGACTATTATTCTAAGTGAAGTAACTCAGGAATGGAAAACCAAACATTGCATGTTCTCACTGATAAGTGGGAGCTAAGCTATGAGAACGCAAAGGCATATGTATAATACAATGGACTTTGGGAACTCAGGGGGAGGAGTGAGAGGAGGGTGAGGGATTAAAGGGCTGCAAATGTGGTACAGTGTATACTGCTCAAGTGATAAGTGCACCAAAATCTCATAAATGACCACTGAGAAACTTATTCATGTAACCAAATATGACCTGTGTCTCAATAACTTATGGAAAATTTTTTTAAAAGTCACAAAAAAATAAATAAATATCCTTACAGCAATGAATCACTCCTTACTTGCCTAAAATTCTTTAATTCCTAATATTAATAGCTATCATTCTTTGAATATTTTTGTTACAGACTTAAAAAAATCTCTAAGCCCCATGCCATTCCTACAGAGAAGATATGATTCACCTTCTATATCCCTATTCCTGCTTTTTTTTAAACAAAATTTACAGATAGTGCAATTAAGTAATCTATTCAAAATCTCACAGCTAATATGTGGTAGAACAGATTGAAAACTAAGTCTATAAGAGTTTAAATCCTACACCTTTTCCATTACATCACATTCATAGAATCTCATTTTATGTAATACAATTTTATGATTTCTGTGGTACACAGTGTATATTAATGGTAAAGCTTAGAGGTGACAAAAGGACT
Source organism: Macaca nemestrina (assembly GCF_043159975.1). Classification (NCBI taxonomy): domain Eukaryota; kingdom Metazoa; phylum Chordata; class Mammalia; order Primates; family Cercopithecidae; genus Macaca; species Macaca nemestrina. Next base: position 48,737,291 of record NC_092143.1, read on the forward strand.
CTAAAAGGAAAGAGAAGGCATAGTCAATTGCACAAAATTTGTAATAATAATTCGATATTTTCCAAAACATTCTTTGAATATACAGTAGTTATTTGTAGTAATTTCTTTTGTAGTACTTTATGTTAATAAAAGTTATTATCTAATTGTTATTCAAAAGGGTGATGAGTCACAGAAAATGAATAAATAACATAAAATCCATTACTTCAGTCCTAAAAAAAAGATGTTCAGGGTTATTAAATACAGATATATTATTTAACAATTAGTAACGATGGGGAACATCTGTTAATTGTTTATGTTGTGCTCACTACTGTGTTAACCATGATAAAAGCTTTATCACATTTAATTCTCACCTCATCTCTCATCATTAGGGAAACATGGATTTAGGGGGTTTAAGCATCTTACCTGATGCTATGGTTTGAATGTTTCTCCAAAACTCCTATTAAAACTTAATCCCCATGTGGCAGTATTGAGAGATGAGGCTTTCAATAGGTGATTGGATAGTAAGAGAGAGAGTTCATGAATGGATTACTCCATTTATGTATTAATGAATTAATGGCTCATGAATTAAGAAGAGAAAGGGAGACTTGAGACAGCAGATTAGCATGCCTAGCTCCCTCTTCATGTGATATCCCATGACACATCAGGAGTCTTTAGCAGAGAAAGTCCCCATTAACAAGAAGGCTCTAGCTGGGAGCAGCGGCTCACACCTGTAATTCTAATAGTTGGGGAGGCTGAGGGTGGAAGATTATTTGAAGCCATGAGTTCAAGACAAGTTTGGTCAACATAGTGAGACTACCTCTCTCTAAAAAAAAAAAGAAAAAAAAAAGTTGGGTATGCTGGTTGTGTGGTTGTGTATTATAGCTCCAACTACTCAGGAGGCTGAGGTGGAAGGATCACTTGAACCTACATGGTCAGAGCTGCACTGACCTATAATCACAAGAATGATTATGCCACTGCACTTCAACCTGGGGAACAGAGTAAGATCCTGATTCTTTAAAAAAAAAAAATAAAAAGAGGCCAGGTGCGGTGGCTCATGCCTGTAATTCCAGCACTTTGGGAGGCCAAGGCTGGCGGATCATGAGGTCAGGAGATTGAGACCATCCTGGCTAATACAGTGAAACCCCGTCTCTAGTAAAAACACAAAAAATTAGCCGGGCGTGGTAGTGGCCACCTGTAATCCCAGCTACTCAGGAGGCTGAGACAGGGAAATGGCTTGAACCCGGTAGGCAGAGGTTGCAGTGAGCCCAGATCGCACCACTGCACCACTGTACTCCAGCCTGGGTGACAGCGCGAGATTCTGTCTCAAAATAAATAAATAAATAAATAAATAAATAAAGACCAGGTGCATTGGCTCACACTTGTAATTCCAGCACTTTGGGGTGCCAAGGTGGGAGGATCTCTTGAACCAAGGAATTTGAGACCAACCTGGGGACACAGTGAGACCTTGTCTCTAAAAAAAAAAAAAAAAAAAAAAAAAAAAAAAAAAAAAACTAGCCAGGCATGGTGGCTCATGCCTGTAGTTCCAGCTATGTGGGAAGCTGAGGCACGCGAATCACTTGAGTCCAGGAGAAGTCTGCAGAGAGCTGTGTTCGTACTACTGCCCTCCAGCCTGGGCAACAGAGCCAGGCTTTGTCTTTAAGAAAAAGAAACAACAACAACAAAAAATAATGCTCTCACCAGATGCAGCTCTTAAACCTTGAACTTCTCAGCCTCTGTTACTGTAAGAGAAGGCATAGTCAATTACACAAAATTTGCAAAAAATAGACTAAGACAGAAAATTGGTGCTGAGAAGTGAGGTGTTGCTGTTAACAAATATGTAAAAATATGGAATTGGTTTGGGAATGAGGGATTGGGCAGCTGCTGAAAAAATTTGGAGGAGCAGGTTAAAAAAGCTTAGATTGTGGTTAGAAGTTAGAATACAACAAGACTAGGGAAATTTCAGAATCCTTACAAATTGGTTAAAATTTCAGAACCAGAATGCTGATAGAAATACAGGCAGTAAAGTCCATTCTGATCAAGTTTCAGATAGAGCTGAGGAACAAGGTATTGGGAACTGGAATAAAGCCCATCTTTGTTACAAATTGGCAAATAGCTTGGCTGAACTGTGTCCATGTCCATGCTTGAGGGCTTTATAGAAGGCTTAATTTAGAGTGATGATCCAGGCTATCTGGCAGAAGAAATTTCTAAGCAAACTATGGAAAGAGGTGCATGATTACTTTCAGCTATTTAAACTAAGATTGGGGGAGTAAAGAAATAATGTAAATACAGAATTTATAATTAAAAAGGAAGCAGAGTGGAAACATTTGGAAAATTCTCAGCCTGGCCACACAGAGAGTCAAAAAATATGTTCTGGAGTATAAACCAAAGGTGTGGGTTTGCTAAAGATATTAGCACTAACAGAAGGGAGCCAGGTGCTAACTTTCAAGACAATGGGGAAAAAAGAGTCCTGAGAGCATTTCAGAGATCTTTGAGGCTTCTCCTTGCATTACAGGCACAGAAGCCTAGGAGTGCAGAATGATTTCAGGGGACAGGCCCAGAGTGTTCTTTATGAGTTTGCTACCAAGGGCTCCTTCAGGACTCTCCTCCCTACATCTGGGCACAGCATTTTGGGGACACCCTAGCCAAGACCCTAATGGCCCCAAGTGTGGTTCATGCAGCAGCTCCAGACAGTACAAGTCAGAAATCTTAATTTGTCCATGTGGTGCTGATTCTTCAAGCTTACAGAAAGTAAGAGCTATAAAAGCTTGGAAGCCTCCAATGAGATTTCAAATGATGTTGTCAAAAACCTGGAGGCTGAGATAGACACTCATCACAGGGCAGAGCCACTGCAGAGAGCCCCCGTTAGAGCATTGCCCAGTGGAAATGTGGGGTTGCAACTGCTAAAGAGAGTCCCCACCAGGGTAATATTTGGTGAAACCATGAAAGCAAGACCACCACCCAGTCCCCATTGGGTAAAGCCTGGGGGAGCTGTGGAAGCGGGACTGCCACTGAGCCCCCAGAACTTCAGAACTATCAGAATGCAATGATAGCCTGTGAGAGCTGGGTGAACTAAGCCCAACAAAGCCATAGTTTCAGGGTTGCCTGAGGCCTCAAGGCTCAATCCCTACACCAGGGTACAAAAGAATTATTGGATGTGGAGCCAAGAGAGAATATTCTGGAGCCTTAAGACTCAATGCCTGATCAGTTGGGCTTCAGATTTGCTTGGAATTTGTTACTCTTTTCTTCTTGACTACTATTTCTCCCTTTTCAAATGGGAGTGTGTACTCTATGCTTTTCTAGCCACTGTACCTTGGAAGCAGATAATTTGTTTTGATTCAACATTTTCACAGGTGACCCTCTTGACTTTGAACTTTTGAGTTGGTTCTGGAAAAAAAGTTAAGATTCTGAAGCTATGTGATGGGATTTGTAGGTAAGAGAAACATGAGTGTTTTTTTGTGTGTGTGGGGAGGGGCCAGAGGCAGAATACTATAGGTTAAATATTTGTGTCCCCCAAAACTCATTTTGACATTTAATCCCTGATGAGGCATAATTGAAGGGTAGGACTTTTAAGAGGTGATTGGCAGAGCTCTCATGAATGAATTAAGGCATTAATTGATTAATTGATTACCAGGGAAGTGGGCCTGGTGGCTTTATAAGAAGAGGAAGAGAGACCTGAGCTAGCACATTAGCACTCGGCCCTCTCTTCATGTGATACCCTGCACTGCCTGGAGACTCTACAGGGAGCCCTCACCAGCAAGAAAGCTCTCGCCAGATGCAGCCCTCTAACCTTGGACTTCTAAGCTTCCATAATTGTAAGAAATAAATGTCTTTCTTTATAAATTACTCAGTTTTAGGTATTCTGTTATAAGCAACAGAAAACTGACTAAGATACCTAAGATTCCTAACTAGTTAGAGACAGTGTATTTCCCCTATCTTTTGGATTTAAGGCTCTTAGTTCTTGTTTATGTTCTTTCCTGGATGCTGTTTCCACACAAGTTGTAGACACTTTATTTGTAATAATGAAACTTTTGTACAGGTAAATTCTCATAATTTAAAATGCATAAAGAAATATAACTCATCTGTCATCCCAGTGTGCATTTCTACAGCCTTTAGGACCCAAGGAAAATTTTCTCCTGTGGACTAAGTAGCCAAAGAATGATCTTGAATTGTACTTGAAAATATTTTTGGTATTAGGAATGAAATGTTTAGGGAATCATGGGGCTTTGCTACCTTCTACATGGTTGGCAGTGATGGAAATCTAATTTACAGTGGTCCACACCATAGAAGGTATTCTTCCTCGGAGATCTGTTTCCCAGACTGAAACCAATGAAGTGAACTTGAAAACATGATTGCAAAAATTGCATTTTTCAGCTTAATACTCATCTCTATCTCTCCATTTCAATACAAAGAGATCTGATCTCCTTTTCATAAAGTGACCATCTATGACAGTTTCTATGATTATTTTTTCTCTCTCTTATTGGAAATCTACGCCTTCCTCCATGTCAGCTCATGTGATTGGAGCAGGGGTGGCTTATCCCCATCACCACTTGAGTCAGTGCATATCAGCTTTGTGGCCAAATTAAATGTTTTATCAATATACATGTGAACAAAGATTAAATAATGAACATCTTTATTGGAGAGAAAGGAAAGAAGATTACTTTCTCATCTGAGAATGAAATTGGCTTGAGAATGCAAAGAAGATGTAAAATGAGTTTCTAATGGCCATCTTTCCCATTATATATGAATGGCATGGTTAAGAAGAAAGAAAGGAAACCTGGCCTGAGAAACAAAGGTAGAGAGAAACAAAGTCCTCACAACTTTCTTGCATTCCTATATCTTGCTGCTCTTTCAAGCCATTTCCACTCTGGAATGTTCAGTGAATTAATATTACCTTTCAGCACTTTGCCTGGTTTGAGATACATTTCTAACACTTACACCAAGAAGAGTTTAATTTAACCCACATGAATCAGTCTTTGCTGGATCATTATGTTGCCTATGTTTCAACCTTTTGTGAGGGCGAAACACTTCTACTTGCTTACTCTGCTCTTATCACACTAACTTTTTGTTTTCTTTTTTGTGCTCTTTTTTCTTTTCATGACTATTTATTTATTTATTTGAGACAAGGTCTTGCTCTGTTACCCAGGCTGGAGTGCAGTGGGGCAATCTTGGCTCACTGCAACCTTCACCTCCCAGGGTCAAGCTATCCTCCCATCTCAGTCTTTCGAGTAGCTGGGACCACAGGCCCATGGCACCACGCCCGGCTAATTTTTGTATTTTTTAATAGAATGGGTTTTGCCATGTTGCCCAGGATGGTCTCAAATTCCTGAGCTCAAGTGATCTACCCGCCTTTGTTTCCCAAAGAATTTTTCATTTTCTACAACATGGTTGGCCCCTGTCAATATTTATAAATTATTTCCCAGCTTTACACATGTGGTCCATATGCCTGAATTTCCCCCTTTATGATGCTTTACATGGTTGGACCCTGTCAATATGCAGATGTCCCCTCAAATATTGTCTACCCAGGCAGACATTTCCCGACCACTCTCTGCAAATACACGGCTTCAACATGTAGTCAATTATAGTTTTCTGCTAGTTGCTTCAGAGTACTTTCCTAATTTTAATTTCACTATATTATTTGTGTATCTAATTTTGTTTTGCTTTCCCATATGTGAAAACCTGTATCCTCTAGTTAGAACCAGACGTACATTTTGCATCATTTTGTCAAAATGCTACACAGGTTCTGTTGCATAGTAGTCATTCATTTTTGAAGAAATAAATACAATCATTATCCTCCAAAACATAGACTGAAACCATCTAAAGGAAATTACATTTCAAAAGAGAAAGAGAGAAATATGGACTAAGGCAGAAAATGTGGAAAGTTTTCCTGTGAGAAAATCAGGTAGCAAACACATGATTTTAATTTAAAATAAATTTTCTGCTGGGCACTGTGGCTCACGCCTGTAATCCCAGCACTTTGGGAGGCCTAGGCGGGTTGATCACCAGGTCAGGAGATCGAGAGCATCCTGGCTAACACGGTGAAAGCCCATCTCTAATAAAAATACAAAAAATTAGCCAGGCGTGGTGGCAGGCGCCTGTAGTCCCAGCTACTCAGGAGTCTGAGGCAGGAGAATGACGTGAACCCGGGAGGTGGAGATTGCAGTGAGTCGAGATCACACCACTGCACTGTAGAGCCTGGGTGACATTGTGAGACTCCATCTCCAAAAAAAAAAAAAAAACACAACTTCACATCTTACCTTTTTTGGGGGAACAAAAAGAGGTAATTTAGTTTGAAAACTCACTATTCCACATAGGATAGTCAGTCAGATAACATGACACTAGTTCTTTTTTTTTTTTTTTTTTTTTTTTTTTTTTTTTTTTACAGTTAGGACATATATCAAAGATTATTCTTTTTAATTTCTTAATTTTATAGTTAAGGAAATTCAAGTTATAAAATATTAGTAAACTTTTCCAAGATCACAGAATTAGTTAGTAATAGAACCATGATAAAAACTCAGTGTTTTCTTCTGATAGACTAATGATCACTTCACCCCATAATACTTACTTTTATTTCAGTCATATCATAATTAATGTCTTTAGTTTTCATGTTAAGATTGGATGTAAAAACTGTCACATAAGGAAAAATAATTCTTCCACTTTGAAGAGATGCACATCTTATTCTGTGAGATGTAGGTTTAGATACCATGTATGGAGTCCAGCTAATTGATTACTTAATGAAAACCCTCTGGACCAATTAAAAGGCCTCTAGGGAATCTTAATATCACTTCCTATTCTACTATAAGTATCTCTGAATTATGCAGAAAGCCCTAACTGTCTCTACTGCTTACTCACAATTAAAGCCAACTAACTCTCAACTTCAATGACTGTACTTATTCCACATCTCTCCCTAACCTTCTTGCCCCTTCTCTCACACAGCTCCTGAGAACCACCTCTCATTAGATTACTCACTTGTCTACTGCAATTTACACAGCTGCCTTCCTCAGCACTGCTTCACAAGGGTATTTTTCTAATTATTTTAGCAATGAAGTTGGCCTTACTCTTAATTTGATTCCTATTCACAAAGATCTTTTCAAAGTGGATGAATGATTGTTCCTTCTGTGGCAGTTTTTACAATGTTGAGCATATCAATTCTTAGCAATTATTTTTGTTGTTGTTGTTGTTGTTCATTGATTGATTGGTTGGCCTCTCGATAAAACTACCCATACTAACAAAGTTTAAGTAGCTTATAGTGAAATCCAGGGATGATCCCATAACCTATATTATTCAGTCTAATCCTCAAAAAATTTGATAAAAAGAAACACATTCATTAAATTTCACCTGTGTTAGAATGACATAATTAGAGACTAGAAACGACATACAGACAATTCTTCCCTGGAGCTTCTAACCCGTTAGGAGACCAGAGAAGGAGATTATGGATAAAGCTCTGGGCAACTCTGACTGTTCACCGTGCCAAAGTTTCATATTCTGAACCATCACCACATGTCAAATTCAGCGGCCTGTTTTCTGATAAGAAATATAACTGCCAATGTACAGGTTTGAGACACACAGACCAAAAAGCACAATATAGCAAAACAAAACCCACCATGGTTGGAGAGTAAGTGGTAGTTGTTTGCAGTCATTATATTAAAATAATTATCCTTCAATCAGGAAGGAAGATTTTACTTAGAGGATATATTATTCAATAGTGACTATTTGAAATAAAAGTCTTGTTGGGAAAGAAGAAAAAATTAAGCAATAAATAGACTGTCAGGAACACTGTAGTCTGTCTGATTAGTGCTTCACAGTGAGAAAGTTATGACATAGATAAAGAATAATCTTTGAGAAATCTCCACCCAAGGCTTATAGAAACAATTAATTCTAATCAAATTATTTTATTTTTATAAACATAATATTGAATGATGAATTATTTACTGAATATAAGAGGCAAAATTCTGATGATAGTTTCTGTTTTTATTTAAAAACAAAAAACAATAACAAAAACTTTACCAAGCTATTAATGTTGCAACAGGGAACTTAGGTTTTCCTGAGAAAAAAAAAATTGTCCATTGACTTCTGTGTAAATTGGGGATTTTATTTATTTCTAGAGTTTTACATCAGAAAAGAAAGGTCATTAATCACTGCCGCTTTTCTACATAACTGTTTTTGACCTAACTCATTGATGGTCAGAGTAGTTGACTTAGTCGAATAAAGTGTGCATCAAAGAGTGTCTAATTTTATTGAACAAGAATGACGATTCAAACCATGCTTGTTGATAATTTTATTCAAACAAACTTACTTTACTCGGAGATCACATGAAGATATACTACCTGTTCTTCTCTCAATCTGTGTTTCAATACATTCCTGCCCCTTCCTGCTATCAGGAATATCTTCTCCATACTATTCTGAGGCTATTTTCATTTTCTTTAATTAAAATAAAATATAATTTTGTAAATAAATCTTGCTATTACTGCTATTGTGTTTTCTTCTCAGGAATTCATAGAACAATGGAAGTTTATATTTGAAAAATAAAACTTACGTATGCAGTCAGCTTACAATGACTTCATTATCTCTCCTTAGAAAATAAGAAAAAATAAGTACAGTAGAAAAAAAAAATTTAAAGAAATCGTGGAATCCAAAACAGACTTTGAAAATTGATAGAAGAATCATTGCACATATCCAAAAGAAATATTTTAATGCACGGAAAAGACAAGGAGATGTCTTAAAGTCTTAAGAAGAAAAACTTACGAAACAAACACTTGGTGAGATAACTTTAAACCAGGCATTTCATATACATCCTCAATTCACAACAACCTTACATAGTAGATGTATTTATTCCTTAGAAAGTAGATGTATTTAAAGATGGGAAAGCTGTGGTTCCCAAAGACTAAATGATTCTTCAAAAATCAGTGATCTGCTGATCGGAATTCAAGTCTTTTCAATCCTACTCCAAAGCCCATCTCATTACTGCGACCCGCCCTGTCTGTTGTTACCTCTCACTGGCAATTGCTGGGACCAAAGATTATCTTTTCAGTAATTATGTAAGAGGAAGAGATTAGCTGAGACAGCAAATCTGCTTGATTTTATCTGGATCTATGTGTATATAGAACATCTTTAAGCTCCTGTGAGACAGTGAAAAATGATAAAAGTTGTCTAATTTTTGCAATGATGTTATCAGAAAAATGTTTGTCACTGCTTGCTCTATTTAATGATGGGCTTCTCATATGGAAACCTGGCATTATCTCTGAAGGTGCTATGCTCTTTTTTTTTTAATGCTGCTCCTGAAACAGAACTCCAGATACAAGTCTCAAAGGCTGGGACAACAATGGGAACCTTCTATGCAATACATAGTACATCTACAGGTCTAGGAAATTGCAAACCAATCCTCATAAATAAAAGCCTTTTCTCCTGTGTTGGCCCTCTACTAGAGGATGATGTCCTGGGGAAAAAAAAAAAAAAAAAAAAAAAAAGAGTTAAGAGGCTGAGCGTCAGCATATCATAAAACCAAGAGGTAGTGGTATAAACGTTAAGAAACAAGCATCACTAAGTAGCTAAATAATATTGCAGACTATATAAACAATCTGAGTGCCAGGATCACATCTATTGGTAAAAATATATTTTTTAATTCACATCAGACTTGATCAATTTGGAATCACATTAGTAGCAATAAGTAGTACTTCTCTGGTTTGCCCCTGTAGTCCAAGTGGAACTTCCACTTGCCACTCATCCACCAATCTCACCACTATTTGGGAGGAGGTCCTTTGTAGGTATACTACATAAGTATCCACACATATTTCTGTTGTTTTCCTCTCCCTACATCCTATTGATCACTTTGCTTATGAAGTCATGTAAAAATGGTAACTACTGGTTCTTGTGACTGTAGGTGTCCACATCCATGAAAAGGGTCTTTAACCATCTCCATGATTTTTTTTTTTTTTTTTTTTTTTTGGTGAGACAAAAGTCTTGTGCTTTGTCACCCAGGCTTCAGTACAATGGCATGATTTCTGCTCACTGCAGCCTCTGCCTGCCAGGCTCAAGTGATTCTCCTGCCTCAGCCTCCAGAGTAACTGGGATTGCGGGCACCCACCACCAAGCCCAGCTAATTTTTGTATTTTTAGTAGAGACAAGGTTTCACCATGTTGGCCAGGCTTGTCTCAAACTCCTGACCTCAGTTGATCTGCCTGCCTCAGCCTCCCAAAGTGCTGGGCTTACAGGCGTGAGCCACTGCACCCAGCCCTCATCTCCATGTTTAAGACCAATAATTTTTTTCCCCCATTGATTGAACTGTGCTAATACCTGATTGTACTAAATTCACTGAGTGGTTTTATGAAAGAACATCTGTTGAAGCAGAGTAAAATTAAGTGGTGTCTACCCTGCTTAACTATAATTTATTTTTGAAAACAGAGAACGTGTAATATAATTTACAAAGAAGATTCTTGCAGAATTACACAAGATAGATGCTAGTGATTATTTAGATTATTTAGATTCAAATCTCTAGTAAAGGTAAGTTCAGGCTTGGCTGGTGAATAGATTTGCTCATGGAATCCCAAGGACTCAAGGAGGAACAAGAGAAAAAAAAAAATTACAGACTAAGATTAAGGAACTGTAGGAGCAAATAGTTGAATACTGAATAAAATATTCATTTACGTTACAATTTGCCCTAGAGCAGCCCCAGAAAATTGAAAGGTCCTCATAGATAGAAAATTGGAATTGAAGGAATTAGAAAGATTAACACAATAAGAATAATGCATGAAAATTTAAGGTGACAAGGTAGAAATCCCAATATACCTATGTGTCATGCGACATTAAAACTTTTGGACCACCAGCTCACAAAGGTCAAGTCGGGATCTGACAATAGGCTGAGGAAAAGCAAGGGAATGTGTAGGCTGGAAGGGAGGAGAAAAAAGAAAAGACATGAAAAATGTGTGTCATACAACAAATGGATGAGTTCCTGTGGGCCAAATGAACTGCGAATAATCCCCAAAATTCAAATGAACTCAAAGCAATCCTGCTAAGATGCATCTACATTTATTCTGAGAGAAAATGGCCATAATGGAATGCTAAACTATTGCACTTCATACCTGCCTGATGGGAAAATAGAAGTTTCAGAAAGAACCAGTCAAACACCAGTCAATTGAAGAAATAACTGTTACCTAAGTCTCCTGAAGAAATCTCAGTGAACGCCACATAACAAAAGGTCTTGTAGAGCAATCTCCTAGAGAGCATTGAACATCAAAACAAAGAAAACTAGCAAAACCCAGAAGATCTGTACGGTAAGAAAGGTCCTAAACTGTTGAAAAGCATTAGTACATGTCACCATTTCGGGGACTTGTATCATCTGTGTATTTATAAACGGCTAAAGACATCTTTGAAATGTCAATGTAATAATTAGAGTACAGTTGTGAAGGTAATTGAGATAATATAAATGAAACACTTTAAAGATTTTTATAAGTTATTTTGAGTATAAATATTATTATAAAAGATGACTTGGATATGAAAGTAAGAACCAATTACTGTACAAAGCCAAATTATTATAATAAAAATAAATAAATAGTTTAGTAAGAAAATGGTGCTTCTCAAAGGTTGGCTTTCACTACTTCCTTCATGCACCTGGAAGCAAAGAACTGTGAAAGCCAGAGTCAAAAATTCTGAAACACCACATAGAAGAGAGTGGTCCTGGAGAACCTTATCAGCAGCATCCATGTTAAACATTATATATTAATGATATAAAACTTTGTTATGGCAGACCACTTCTATTGGGGGTTTATTTGTTATTACAGCATAGCTTATCAAATTTGGATTAATATATTGCTAATTACATATATCTTCCAAGAACATTTTAGAAATGTCTTTTATCTCAGGATACACTTGTGAATGTTTTTGTCAGACTAATATTGAAAAGTGAAATGATATTGGTGATACAAAGTCTAAAGTGTCAGCTCTGCCCAGGAGTTTTATAATGAACTTTTTGTCTTCTCTCACTCTCATGTGAAAATGCAGGAACATGTTCAAAGTGACATACGTCTAATACGATTTGACTAGCACATATTATATTGTAACTATTATCTACTTTAATACTTGACAAACATTTTTCAAATAATTAAATCTAAGAATAAATGGAACATTTTTAGTACCTGCTATTACTTTTTATCTATTCAGCTCATGTTAGGTTCATAGTTGTCTATCATATTATTAATATTAATTGTGGTTAAAATAAATTTTTCACAATTATCTCACAATGTGTATTTTTACCCATTTCTTTTTAAGAGTTAATACAGGTTTTTAAAAATAGGTTTTACTTCTTTGGATGGTTTCCATTTCACAGCAAGTCTGAGCACAAAGTACAAGAGTTTTTATATATTTCCTATCCCCTTAACACCCATATCCTCCCCTTCTGTCAACATTCCACACCAGAATGGTACATTGCTACAAAATTAACATATCGCCCTCACTCAAATCCAAGATTTACATTAGGGTCATTTTATGGATTATTACAAATGTATGTAAAAAAGAGTTTCACTGCCCTGAAAACCTTTTGAGTTCTACCTATTCATCCCTCCCTCCGCACCAGCCCCTGGCAACCACTGGTCTTTTTATTATCTCCATGGTTTCACCTTTTCCAGAATATTATAGAGTTGAAATCACACAAAATATAGCCTTTTCAGATTGACTCATTCTGCTCGGAAATATACATCTAAATTTCCTCTATGTTTCTTCATACTAGATTGTTCATTTCTTTTAGTGTTGAATAATATTCTGTTGTCTGAATATATCATAGTTTTTTTAACCATTCAACAACTGAAGGTCATCTTGGTTATTTCTTAGTTTCATCAATTATGAATAAAACTGCTATAGACATCTGTGTGTAAGTTTTTGAGTGGACACAAGTTTTTAACTTATTTAGGTAGAAAGAAGTGTGATTATTGAATTATATGATAAGAATATCTTCAGTTTTGTAAGAAACTGTCAAGCTGTCTCTAAAGTTGCTGTATGATTTTGCATTCACACTAGCAATGAATGGGAGTTCCTATTGCTGTACGTCCTCATGAGCATTTGGTGGTGTCAACATTTTCAATTTTGATCATTCTATGGTGGTATATCATTGTTGTTTCAGCTAATAAGTCTATAATTATATATGACGTTGAGCAACTGTTTATGTGCTCCTTTGCCTTTGTGTATCTTCTTTGATGAGATGTCTATTCAAATCCCTTGTTCATTTTTTTAAAGTTTATTTTATTATTGTTGGGTTTAAATTGTTTTATGTACATATAAAGCAACAACTTTTTAATCAGGTATGTCTTTTGCATATACTTTTTCCCAGTCCATTACTTGTCTTATTCTCTTGACAGTTTCCTTCACAGAGCAGATATTTTTCTTTCAACGAAGTCCAACTTGTCAACTTAGTTATTTCATGGATTATGCCTTTGGTATTGTATCTAAAAAGTTACCAACAAACTCAAAGTCATCTAGATTTTTTTCCTATTTTATCTTCAAGGAATTTTATGACTTTGTGTTTACATTCAGGTTTACGATTCTTCTTGAAATAATATTTATGAAAACTGCAAGACCCATGTCCAAATTCATTTTTTATTGCAAGTGGATGTCCAGTTGTTCTAGCACCATTTCTTGAAAAGACTACCTTGTCGTCATTGTATACTGTCTTTGTTTTTTGTCAAAGAACAATTTACTATATCTATGCGGGCCTACTTATGGGCTCTATTTTGTCACATTAATTTATTTGTCTATACCTTTGCTTAGTCCACATTTTGAATACATATCCTGCATAACATTGGGTTTTGCATCACTGAATTCATCCAACCACAGGTCAAAAATATGTTTTAAAATTTTTTAAAATAACAATACAACAATAAAAATAATACAAATAAAAAGCAATAAAGTATAACAACTATTTACATAACATTTACATGGTATTAGGCATTATAAGTAATCTAAAGATGATTTAGTGTATATGAGAGAATGTACTTAGGCTATATGCAAACACAATGCCCTTTTATATAAGAGCCTCGAACATCCATGGATTTTGGTATCCACAGGGAGGAGGCTGAGGGGGTCCTGGAAACAATCCCCCATGGATACCGAGGGACAACTTTATTACAACTAATTTATATTACAGAGGAAAAAGGACTGTATCCTTTTGCAAAGAGAGATTAGGATGATTTCCAAATCTTCCAGAGACTTCTTATCTTTTGAAAACCTTACTGCTTTTCCAGACCTGGAATCTTCATTCTAATGGAATGTACACACTAGCATTTAGAATGAAAGGTAATGCAATCTATTTTACTCAGTCTTCTATAGAGTAAATAAATAGTCAACACTCTTGGAAAAAAAAAAATAAGCCCACAAATATGGAACTGACTCAGAGAGGAGGCTGATCTTGTTAACTACATGCTGTGATTAACTGAATATTAAATAGAAAAAGGAGCTTGGTTAAAATGGAATTTGCCAATTTTCTTGAAAGTTAGCATATTTGTTATCATCCAAATTGAAATACAACCATTTTAACCTTTCTTTATGTATTTATAATGTATTCACTGTATGTGCTCAGAAATTGCTAAGAATTTCTCCCATATTCAACAAGGTAATCAGCAGTATTTAAATGCTTTTATTTCATAAAAATATTCACTTCATCATATGGTAGTAAAACAGTTTTATATACACATAAAATTAATTACATTTTTAAAATTGAAATACTGTTAAAAATAATTTCACTTTGGGTTTCTTCTTTTTTTTTTTTTTTTTTTTTTGCCTAGAAACAGCAGTAAAAACAAGAAGTCTTTCTAGATAGTGCATCTTGATGTATGGCTTAAGTCATTATATTTGAATAATTTAGGTGGTATTTTCTTCATTGTGAGTCCAATACCAGGTATGAATCCAGGTGTGAAACATGTCTGATAATAATACTCTTGGATAAATGAGGCTGAATTACTATGATTATGAGATTTTCTGCTATTCCATTCTAAGGGCACTCAAGTAACTGGGGAAGAAGCTTCTTCAACCTCTTAGATGCGATGCCTTCTGAATAATGGCCTGAAACATTGAATACTGATATTGTCAGCAGAAATAATTTGTAATTTTTTAAAGTAACTTCCTCTTCAATTATTAGTTTTAAACACAGCTTTCAATGAGTTGTGGTCTATTACTTTACCTCATATTTTATGTAAGTTGATTATATATGTTTGTGAATAGTTTGTCATGATAAATATATTTTATTCTTTTATTGCAAACCCTTTAGGGAATGAAAAGTCTGGAAAACAAATGTTACATATGCAAACAAGGTAATGCATATATTCTGGACTCATGAAAGATTAGAATTGGTAAAGAACTTAAATTTTAATTAGTATTAAAGCTTTCATTTTCTAGATTAGAAACCTAGGTACCAGAGAATAAAAGCCAAAGTCACAGAAAACAGGCACAATAAGATGACAAATCCTGAGAGAAGTAAAACTGAGGGGATAGACCCCCAAATTGTTTCAGTTATTTTCTTGAAGAAAAGCTAATTGACTACAGCACAGTGAGCTGGAATCCAGGACTAGCACAGCTGTCACACTGGGGTGAGGAAGCAAAAGTATGTTATGAGGGGAGGCTAAAGCTGTTGGGATCCACAGTGCAATGGGCAGGACGGGATTAAGCAAGGTGCTCTCTGGAAACCTGTTTGGGTCCTGTGTGAGTCTTCAGCTGAGAGCTGGGCAGCACATGTGCAGCCTTGAGGGTTACCAAAGAATAGCTTATAAAGTTGTGAGCAGAACAGAGATAACAATGGTCTAGTGATGCTGGAAGTAATTGTTTTTTCAAACACAGTGGAGACAACTAATAGTACTCTATTAGCATTTTAGGCATCCAGTTGAGGCTCTTGAAAATTCTCTCAGGAGCAAATCATACTCCTATCAGGACCTACTTTAGATTGGCTGAAACCAAATCTAAACCAACCCCTCATATGATATACAGTAGGCCAGGCACAGTGGCTCACGCATGTAATCCCAGCACTTTGGGAGGCTGAGGCAGGTGGATCACTTGAGGTCGGGAGTTCGAGATCAGCCTGACCAACATGGAGAAACCCCTTCTCTACTAAAAATACAAAACTAACTGAACGTGGTGGAGCACGCCTGTAATCCCAGTTACTCTGGAGGCTGAGGCAGGAGAATCTCTTGAACCTGGGAGACGGAGGTTGCGGTGAGCCGAGATCACACCATTGCACTCTAGCCTGGGCAGCAAGAGCCAAACACCATCTCAAAAAAAAAAAAAAAAAAAAAAAAAAAAAAAAAAAATACACTAAAGACAGAGTTTGGTGTTTGAATATCATCTAGTTAGATTTGAGAAGTATTTTAGGTTTTCCACCCTAAAAATTCGTTGTATTAAGTCCACAACAGTTCAAGATAATCACTTAGTATTTATACTTCCTACTACAAAATCAACATTCTTCCTCTGAAGTTGATTTTGTACATGAATTAATATTAATACAATGAATTGTATATAGAACCTAATATAGACATATTAGATTCTATAATACGTCACAGAACCTAAAATCTCTATGACATATTATTTTCATTGTCTAGTATGCAATAAAAATTAGATATGCCACAAAAATTAAAAAATTTGACCCATAGTTCAGAAAAAAAGATAGTCAATAAAAACTGACCTTGAAATACCCCAGACACTGGCACATTTGGCAAGCACTTTAAAATAGATATTATAAAATGTGCTTAAATCATTAAAGGAAAATATGATTTAAATGAGAAAACAGGAAACTCACAAAACAAATAAAATTATAAGAAAGAACAAAATGGATGCTTTAGAAATAGAAATTGCTCTAACAAAAACAATACAAAATATGTATGTAGAAGAAAAGAACTTTCAAGACTTCCTATAAAGTTTCAGAAATTCTTTAAAAAATGTTTATATTTACTTAGAAATGGACATGCAAGATAATGAAACAAAATAATAGTCCAGAAATTGATTCACATTTATATTATCAACTATTTTTCAACCATAGCACTATAGTAATTCAATGAGAAAAATGATACAGTTTTTTTAAGCTGTTATTTCTTAATGGTGCTGACATACTGTATATGTCTAAATATGAATTTTGAATTTTACCCACATAGCACAAACAAAATATGAACTACAAATAGATAATAGATCTAGATATACAAATGGAGACATAAAACTACCGAAAAAAACAAGCAAAAAAAAGTGATAAGTTAAAATTCATCAAAATAAAAATCTCTTTAAAACATACTATTGTAAACATCAAAGCAATTCATGGAGTGGAAGAAACTATTCAAATACATATATCTAACAAAAGATTTTCCTACAGAATATGTCAAGAACATTTAGACTTCAATAAAAAGAAAATGACCAAGTACTTTCTTAAATAGACTGAAATATTGCAGAGGCACTTTATGAAAAGAGACATATAAATGATATGACAAGGTGCAAAAAATATCATTATTCACCTGGCAATTGAAAACTAAAATGCAATGAGATATCACTATACACTGTTAGAGTAGCTAATATTTTAAAAAATTGGCAGTAGCAAATGTTGGTGGGAATTTGAAGCAACTACAGGTTTTATACATCGCTGTAGTAACATTATAAAATTAAACAACTAATGTGGAACACAGTTTGGCAGTTCCTCAAAGAGTTAAACATATATTTACCATATGAGTCAGCAATTTTTCTCCTAAGCATTTACCCCCAAATGAAAATATCTGTCCACCAAAAAGATGTGTTTGTGAATTTTAATAGTAAATTTACTTATAATATCCAAACCTGGAAACAAACTAAATGTTCATGGTAGATAAATGGATAAATAAATTATGGTATAACCATACAATAGAATATTATTCCACACATTGTAGATAAATACAGCAACATGGATAAGACTCAAAGCATGAGTAAAAATAAGTCACAAAAGAGTATAATTCTAATTATATTACATTATAGGACATACTAAATTAATAGATACTCATATAAATTCATCTGTGATCTTCCAGAACCAGTATTGAGTTTGAGTGAATGAGGGGATAGAGGTGAGATTGAAAGCTGTATGTGAAACATTTTTGATTAATGAAATGTGGAAAGGTTCTATATCATGAATGGGAGGTAGTTACAAGGTGGTATATATTTGTCAAAACTCATCTAAGTGTGTGTGTTTAGTTTTATGCAAATTATATCTAAATAAACTTGATTAAAAATAAACACCCTAAATTTGAGTGAATAAATCAATAAAGCAAAAAAGCAATGGACTTAGTTTTTACTATGAATTGTCTTGTTAAAGAAGCTCTGTGAAAACCTCTAATCTAAGAAAACAATAAAAATAAATATAAAAACAAAAAAGAAACAATCACAGGAAATATACATCTGTTAAATTTAAAATTGATGTAGAAAGGATAAAACTGAACAAAAGTTTGTAAATGATAGGTAAAATATCCAAAATTATTTTTTATTTTCTGTTTGGAGCAAGGTGGATAAGAAAGAAAGGTCACAAAATGTAGAATAGAGTGACGTGAGTTTATATAAGAGCTCCAGTACAAGAATACAGACTGTAAAATCAGCTTTCCCTCTTAGCTTATTAATTATTATAAGCCGGTTATAATTGGACATATTATTATACCTAGTTGATTAACTATCTGACCAACAGAACAATAAGCAGACTTTATAAATCAATCCAAGAGCCAGTGCTGGAAAAGACAGA
Organism: Macaca nemestrina; assembly: GCF_043159975.1. Classification (NCBI taxonomy): domain Eukaryota; kingdom Metazoa; phylum Chordata; class Mammalia; order Primates; family Cercopithecidae; genus Macaca; species Macaca nemestrina. The sequence goes on from NC_092143.1 coordinate 48,755,979, forward strand.
CACAAATGCAAAGAGGGACAGTTTAGAACACCATGATAATGGCAATGCAGCAAAGGCAGGTAAGTTTTAAAGGATCATCATATTCAAATCTATGTAATATAGATAGATATAGCTATAAATTTGAAAATACTTATAGAGTTATGAATTTTATAAAAATATACAAACGACCAATATTGATTAAAGGAGTTTCCAAAAAGCAAAATGACAAGAACAAGTAGTTGAGAACATAGTTTTAAAAAAATGAACTAGACAGTATAAAGGTAAGTTTTCTTTCTCCACTTTCTTTAAAGATCTAAGAATTTATGTTGCTTTAGAAGCTGAAAAATGAAAAAATATATATACTGCACAAATTATTCTACTAAGCTCAGTACACCTGATTCCAACATTGCATATACTTAGGCAAATTTCATAAAGAAAATATTAGTAAATTAAATCTATCAGAATAATATAACATGATCAATTAAGGTTTACTACTAAAATAAAATAAAGACTGAATATTAGAAAACATATGGTTATAATTCATTATATCAAAACTTCAGAGAACAAATAAGTGATCATGATAATAGATGCTAGAAAAATATTTGATAATTTCAGCATTCATACCACTTTCAAATCTAATCATAAGAGAATGTCTTCCTATTATGAATAGAGTGCCTAACCCAAACCAATAGTTACACTCATGAGCAGGCAAATAACCAAAATCAGAGAAAAAATAAAAGTATGCTTAATATTACTTGTCATTCTAGTGGACAGGTCAATGTGACCAGACATGAAAAAGCACAAAGAGAAAAAGAAAATGATTAAATAACCATTATTCTCAGGTGATATAATTGTTCACCTGGGAAACTTGAAAAATCTCACTGAAGAGCTATTGAAATAATAATATGTTTAGTAATGTAATCAAATAACAAATATATGACACAAAAATCATTCGCTTTCCAGGGTATTAATAATAATCTATGGAAAAATTAATGCAAAACCAGATCCTTTATTATCCAGTATGATAAATAGTTACTGTCATGTGCCTCACAGTGACATTTCAGTCGCTGATAGACCACATATATGATGGTCCCATGAGATTAGAATGGAGCTGTAAACTTCCTGTCACCTAGTTATGTCATAGCCATTGTAATGTTGTAGTTCAGCACATTACTTGTATGTTTGCGATGATGCTAGTGTAAGTAAACCTTCTGAGCTTCCAGTCATGTAAAAGTTTAATATATATGATTATGTACAATACATACTACTTGATAATGATAATATGTTCCTGAGTTATGTATTTACCACACTAGACATATTAAATAAAGAAAAGTTGCCTGTGAAACAGTCTCAGGCAGGTCCTTCAGGAGGCATTCCGGAAGAAAGCGTTGTTAGCAGAGGAGATGACAATTCCATGCGCATAATTACCCCTGAAGACCTTCCAGTGGGACAATGATACTCATGATCCTAAGCCTATAGGCCTCAGATAATGTGTGTGTTTTAGTTTTCAACAAAAAAAACGTTTTAAAAATAAACAAAAAAATAAAAAATAAAAAATGTAAAATAAAAAGCTTACAGAAATCCATAAAGAACAATTTTTATGCAGATGTATGTGTTTGCTATTTAAGCTGAGTGTTATTACAGAAAGTCAAAAAGTTAAAAAATTAAAAAGTTGATAAAGTAAAAAGTTACAGTACGCTAAGATTAATTTATTATTAAGAAAATATTTTAATAAATGTAGTGCAGTGTAAGTGTACCATGTTCATAAAGTCTATAGTAATGTACAGTAATGTCCTAGGGCTTCACATTTACTCACCACTCACTCACTGACTCACTCAGAGCAACTTCCAGTTCTGCAAGATTCATTCATGGCAAGTGTCCTACACTGATGTACCTTTTTAAAAACATTTCATACTGTATTTTTACTGTACCTATTCTATCTTTAGATATATTTAGATACACAAACACTTTCCATAGTGCTGCAATTGCTTACAACATTTAGTACAGTAACATTATGCACAGTTTTATAGCCTCAGAGCAATAGGCTATACCATATGACCCATGCATGTAGAAGGCTATGCCAGCTGGTTTGTGTAAATATACTCTATGATGTTTACACAATAAAGTCGTGTGAACAACTTATTTCTCTGAATGTATCCTTCTCACTAAATGATGTATAATTAAGTTTGAATAGCATACAATTACATACTGTATAAGCAATATATACCATTCTTTGTATATTTTTATAAAAATTATTCTACCTCTATGAAGGCAATTAAACTGTATTGAATAATATAAATAATATTTGAAAAAATAGTTGTTTCTAAGGTAGTAAAAATATTAAGAAAATTTGTTAAATTAAATTACTAAATTAATACAATGTCATTAAGTGTCAACAAAAACATTTTTAAATTAATAAAATGAAACCAAATTTCATGAGGAATAATACATATGTAAAAGTGTCCAGAAATTTTTAAGAAGAATATTAGCCCATATATTAAAATGTATTTTAATGTCTTAATACTTAACATCATTTTGCAGGATAATTCATTAGTATCTATTAGAGTTACCTAAACATGCACTTTGGCTAACTAGTAATACCAATTCTATAAATTTTCTGTGGTATATTCTGCTTGCAACACCTATCTAGCTCTCTTTTTCCTCTGGAAGAATACGAGAATTAAAATTCTGCATCCTTTAGTAGTTAGGCAGACTAATGATGAGGCCAATGTATTTGAAGCAGAAGTGACAAGAATCACACACTGAAACATTTAATTGTTGATATTATTCTTGAGTTTCTCTTGATTTGCTGTAGTGATTATGGACTTGACCTGTGTTTCATATAATAGAACTGAAAGTGCAAAGCAGCAAAGCCACTATGTCACTACTTGGAACAAGTTGCTCATGAGATTCTTTGGAAATGCAACAAGCTTTGTGGATGAGAAATAAACTGCTTGTTAAACTACTGAGACTGAGAAATTGTCTGTTACCATAGCACAGTATTCCTCACAAAACACTCTTCTTATCGTTCACCTTATAACAAATAAGTAATTATCAATTAAACATAAATGCATTTATTCCACCCAAATAGCCATCTTCTTATGTGTTGTAATCTTGTCTAAAGTTTTGCTTGCACAAATTGTTTTCCTAATGAAACTGATCACTATAGATCATTTTCCAACTCTAAGATTCGATGATTCTATGATCATTTTCTAATAATTACAAACCACAGTTGGTAATGTTCATCAATTTACTTAACACCTGACACATTAAGTATACTTCTTCACAGAGCTGAAATCAGAAAATTATTACCTTTTTTGAGCACAAGAGATGAAGATACACGATGCACAAATTGCTCAGTGCTAGAATAACTCACTCGGTGAAGAGATGGAAAGAAAGAACACTTGACAGGTTTTTAAAAAGCAGTCTTGAGGGGCAATACCCTGTTTATACTCATTTGTGAGGCTCCTAGTGATAATAGCATCACTTAAACTAGGACTGATTGTTTAACAAGGGAATTCTCACTGAATTGCAGACAGCTTAAAGTTAAAATAACTCTTTGTAACTATTCTTGAAATGTTATGTTCATTTTACACAGTTTTTATTGGAGCCTAATTTCAAAGAAACTTAAACATCATATTAAAGTCCCAATTTGCAGACTCAAAGCATTCATCTCTTGGCTTTTAAAGTACGTTTTATGAACTACAAAACCGTGTTATCTTAGGATGTGATTTTCTGTGTTAAATTGCTGACCCAGTAATGTTTCTGATGTCCTATAAATTATATTTTGGCCTATCACTCCAGCCATATTTTATATCGAAAATCTCATATGTACCAAAACAATGCTTGGCATAAAACATGAGTAGGTTAGGTCTTTGCCATTGAAGAACTCCCTTGTCTGTTATTCTGGTTTCTGTTTCCTCCTGTCACTCTACGTCTGTCTGTTTCTTACACAGATGTACACAAACACCTGCACAAACACATGCATGTACACACACACACGCATGCGTGTGCTATTGCATACAACACTGTACCCCTTTATTAGTCTTTGCTGAGGTTCTTTTTAATAGTTTTTCTTTATAATAGTTGTACTCAAGTAGAGACGCAGTTTGGTTTGGACGCTGCTTACTAAAGACATGGCTTCCTGTCACAGAACATAGTAGTTTATCAGTCTGTTCCTTAATCCAACTGATAGGTTGTTTGCAGGAGGATAAATGATTTATATAGTTCTCAAAGGAGTAATAACAAGACCATCTGTGGAAAGCATCCATGAGTTGTTGACAAGGTTTGGTAGCTGAGAAGCCTTCAACTAATCTGGTCTCCTCGTAATCATCTAGGTGTCTCCGAAATGAGTACAGATTATTATAATAGATTTTCATGAAGTTTAGATAGTTTATCTCTTTCTCTCTGCCTGTCTCACTTTCTCTCCCCATCCCCATCCACTTCTCTGTATATTATGTAGCCCACATTTACTTTCTCACCCCTCTCTGTCTATTTATATTGATTATCCCAATTATGGAATCTAATGGAAGGTGTGGAAATTTTGTTGAATATTATTACCTGGTATGAGGATTATAATAACTTAGTTTTCTTTCAAATGTGCATTTTTCTTAATTTTTTATTGCCTGTTTTGTTGTTAGCAGTGATTTGGAAGTAGAATATACAAAAATACAGCTCAGAGCAAAAAGGAACATTTGGAAATTATGCAAAAATTGCATCCAAAATTTTACCAAGCATTTGAGTTAAACAGAGTAAAATTGTATCCTGAGATGCTGGCTGAATTTTAATGATATCATTTGGTTCCTAACTTATGTCTCAGGCAGAAAAGTCCAGAAAAATGTAAAATATCTTGGGAACTGAAGATGACATAGCTTGACTACACCTGTCTTCTCATGTAATTTTGAAGCATTTGCCAGTTTTACCTGCATGTGGCATATCTTTTTGTTATTGCCTCATAGTAGTTAAGGCTTCCAGTTTCATACAGTCTTGCCTAAATTAGAGTTTTCTATAGAAGAGCATCCTCAGTGAATTAGAGTACTCCAAAATGCAAAAATAAACTCCACTGAAGTTCAGGTCTCTAGTGTAATAAAAATTAAAATTAGACTAAACGTAAAAACAAAAATCATAATTTTATATACATTATTACCAAAGATCAATACTATTTTTAAATAGGTATGCCAAAGCTAAATTAAAACAAAAGTAAGCCTTCAAAGTACCTCCTATGAGAGAGTATACTTATTCCATTGGTGCTGCTTTCCAAAGCCCATTTTGGTGGCATTTTTGAAGAATATCTTTAAAATAAGACTGTGAGTTGTATAAAAAAGTCAATCTAATTTACTTAGACTTCTACTTTGTGTCAGGTCCAATACAAATATATCCAGCTTTGATTGTTCAATAGTTAATTAACAAAAATCATTATGCATATACCATCACTGGTCTTATCTATGGAGGATATTAAAGCAAGCCAAGTAGTACACTAATAAATTTTCTGAATGCTTTTTTATGATCATAAATAAAGCTACAATAAAACTGACATTCTATTGGCAGAAAACTATATGAATTAACTAATAAAAACAAGCCCTATACTTCTTTCATGATAAACCCTGTAAAGAAGAGTACAAAGTGGTAAGAAAGCATGTAATAGATAGACTTAATTCAGAATGAGGAAAGTGCCATTATATTTAAAATATAGAAGATAACTTTGCAATGTAGGAGAAGGCTTGAGATAAAACAAATACAAAATCTACCAGGAAATAAATCATAAACAAATTTTCTACCTTTGGAAAGCATTGTGTATTCAAGGAACTGAAATATGTCCCTCATCAAGAACCATGAAAAGACAAAAGCTTGATGAGTTGTTAGGCTCCAGGGTCACTCAATAGAGCTTTTAATCCCATGCTTCCTTATTCTTTCCCCAAACAAGAAAAGATTTCACCTGCTTCTGCAAGTATTGGCTCAAAATCCAGGTAGGCTGAATCCTGGGAGGAAACTTCAGTTTCAATATCTGAGTGAGGATGAAGTAGGGAAGAGTTTCCCCTAAAAAGGATCAAATGTATACTTTTACTAAGTTAATTATGAGTTGGGAAGGAAATGATGTATACATGTATAATAATATTTGGTAAAAATTGTTTCACTATGTGCTTGCTGTATTATTTAGGAGTATTTTTTTCAACTCTAGCAGAGGGAAAAAACACAGTAGGATGGAGGAAACTCAGGAGACATGATAAGAATAGATAATAGGTAGGTTACTAACTGGTGAGACACATTGCTCATACATAGACTGAATGGATCACATGTGTTTTGAATACAGACAAAAATAATGGAACAATCAAGAATATCTTATATGTGGCAAAGAATAGAAATGCCAAGCAAATTTTAAATATAGAGAGCAGATTATGACAGCTCCAGATTGACAACTTATGTATATATTTTGTTGTTGTTATATATATACATGTGTTTTATATATACACATATATGTGTATATATATTTGTTGTTCTATATATATGCATATATATGTGTATATATATATGTTATATATATGTGTGTGTGTATATATATATGTGTGTTATATATATACACATATATGTGTATATATATTTGTTGTTCTATATATATGCATATATATGTGTATATATTGGTTATTGTTTATATGAAATTCAGATTTATCTTAGTGTCTACATTTCATCTGGAAAATATGTATTTATAAATTGATGATACACATTATAATCTATCCTGGCCCCATATAGATAAACCTTAGAGCTGCTAGGCACATTAGTCAGGGAGCTACATATGTAGCAAGTGTCGTTGTAAGTCTATTTCTGCAATAGATCAAGTGTGTCATGTTGACTCTAGGCACCTTCCATCTGCTAAACTCCTGTCCTAAGTCCTAACTCTGGTCCTTGTAACCACACCATCTGTAGGGTAGCCTGATGCTGCAGAGTGACAGGACATATGACAATTTCATGACAGAGGATTCAGGCAATGCATTGGTACACTTGGGCTGCTACAACAAAATAAAACAAATTGGGGTATTTAAATGATATAAATTAATTGCTCATAGTTTTGAAGGCTGTGACATCAAAGATCCAGGTGCTGGCTGATTGCATTCGTTGTGAGGGCACATGACATTTCTTCCATGTGAAATCAGAGAGCTAGGGGTGGAGGGAGAGTTCTCAGGTGTCTCCTCTTATAAGGACACTAATCTGCCAGGTGCAGTGGTTGAGCCCTGGAGTTTGAGACCATCCTGGGCAACATAGTGAGACCTCATTTCTATCAAAAGGAGGTTGAGACTGCAGTGAGTGAATATAACACCACTGCACTCCAGCCTGGACAAAAGAATGGGACCCTGTCTTAAAAAAAAAAAAAAAAAAAAAAAGATATGAATTCGATTGGAACAGAGCCCTATCCATCCTTTTTACTTCATTCAACCTTTATTACCTCCTTAGTGGTCCCATCTCCAATACAGCCCACTGCACACTGGGGTTAGGTCTTCAACACCTGAACTTGGAATGAACACAGTCTATCACAGTCTGAGTAGTATTTTAACCAACATATACATGATCCCATAAATATTTACTCACAATACCTCTTTCCCATTCCTTCATGCTGTATGTGTTAAATCAATTTAATATGTATGTGTAATTTCAGTAACTTAATTTGGTCTATTAGTTTTTCTGTTCTGTTATCAATGGATAGCTTGAAAAGTACTTGTTGGTAAACATTTCATTAACATAATTTACCACATACAAATGTGGGAAATTGGGCAGATTCTTTGACCAAAAAGTTATAACATTTTACTTCTAGAAATTTATCCAAAAAAAAAAAATAACAGTAACAAATAGACTAAAGATCTTATTGCTTTGTGTTTAATCTAATACACTAAAAGGATTTAAATGACTTATGACACATCAAAAGAATTAGACACCATGCAATCACTAAATTTGACATCGAAGAAGAATACAATTCAAAGGAAAATGACACAATTTTATGGGTAAAAGCAGGATGCAATCTGATGGAAGTGCAAATTGCTGTAGTCTTCTTAAAAAGCAATTTAGTATTATATGTTTAGGTTTGACATGTATACCTAACAAACTACCTCTTACAAATCCAGCTTATAGAACTGAAAGTGCCAGTATATAAATCTTTATGTGTGCAGTATGTCTTTAACTTTCTCCATCAAATCCATACTGCCCCTTCTTCATTCTCTTCCTTTCCCCCTCCCCACCAGACTAATCTGTAGAGATTATGTGAATGGTCTCCTGTGCCACTTAACTTCTGATTGGGGAACCTTAGGAGGAGGCCAGGGAAGAGTTGGGTAGAAAAGTCAGATCATAATATTTAATTTCTTGACTCCTTTGAGAGGTAATTTGAGGCTGGCTACACTTATCAAGCACAGGTCATTTGTCATCTTAAAGCAGTCTTTTTTATGTGAATCTCTTCTTCAATTTGTGGTAACATTTACCTTTCTATGTCCCTTCTGTTCTAGGGATGATGATAACTTTATACTAGTAGTTCCAAGTCATAGGTATGTCCTTTTTGGCTCCCATACAGTTTCACTTTGGAAATTATCTTTGAGATCTGATTGATTCAGTATAAAAGGATGTTTATTGCAGCATAGTTTGAAACTAAAAGTAACAAGAATTACATAAGAAGGATATTGGCCCACACAATGGAATTCACCTTTTATAGGGAACAAGTTAGATCTATGTTAGTAAAAGTAAATAGATACCCATAACAGACTGTTGCTAGAATAGCAAGTTACAATGTGATTAAGTACAATTTCATTCTTCTCTAAACAATCAACAATAGGTCCTATATTTTTGTGCTTATTCATATGCATATGTAATTCTGTATATCTTCAAATATGTATTTTATACAGTTTGAACTTTTCGGGGCATTGTTTTATTGGTTGCAATGAGCACATGTCAATTTTGTAATTTTTAGAGAGTAACATTTCAAAAAATTAAAACCATTGGTTCTAAAAGTAACTTAAGAAATAAAACATTTAAAAATGCATATATAGTGTGTTACTATATATACACTGCTAAAATACCCAAAGGGATACATCAAAATTCTAACAGCCTTTGTTTCTGTGTGCTGGCATTGCAGGTGCCTAATTTTCTTCTCTCAATTATTGTTTCTGCTTTTTCTTCTTGTTTTTGCACTTCCTCTTTCTCCTCCTCCATCACCACTAAACATAAATCATACATTATTAATAAAATATGATAAAATAAATTAACATTAAAATTTTATGTTAATAAAATAAAGTGACATACTTTTAAAAGTATGTGTCGTAATATTTTTGACAGGAAGGAAGGTCAGACATGCTTCATTGTTGATTGTTTAGAGAAAAATTAGATCGCACTTTGCTCATTACATTGTAACTTGCTTAGAATAGCAAGTTAGAATACGACAACATGTTATGGCTATCTATTTAACATAGATCTAGCTTGTTCTCTGTAAAAGACAAATTGCATCACACGAGCCATTACTTTTAAAAAGTATGTGTCATAATAGAGCGTAAATTAAAAATAAAATTCTAAACTCTCACTGACTGAACAAACTCCCTCTTGGCCAAGGAGATCCCAGAGAAACCTTTAAAACTGAGTCCCCAGGCCGGGCGCGGTGGCTCAAGCCTGTAATCCCAGCGCTTTGGGAGGCCGAGGCGGGCGGATCACAAGGTCAGGAGATCGAGACTATCCTGGCTAACATGGTGAAACCCCGTCTCTACTAAAAATACAAAAAATTAGCCGGGCGCGGTTGTGGGCGCCTGTAGTCCCAGCTACTCGGGAGGCTGAGGCAGGAGAATGGCGTGAACCCGGGAGGCGGAGCTTGCAGTGAGCCGAGATCGCGCCACTGCACTCCAGCCTGGGCGACAGAGGGAGACTCCGTCTCAAAAAAAAAAAAAAAAACAACTGAGTCCCCAGCCATGACAGGAAGGAAGGTCAGACATCCTTCATTATAGCCCCTGCCGCTTTAAAGTTCAGGCACAACTGGTCAGCATTAATGTTAAAATAGAGATCATAAGATGGACAATGCAGACTCTTTGTGGCAACAAAATAACAAGTTATAAACAAGAGCTAAGGCCATTCCAAGCAAGGGGTAAGTCATGCCTGCTGGCCCTCAGTCTTGCTAAACAGGTCATATTGTGGCTGACTCATCCTTATCTTAATTTAAACATTCGTTTCTGTTAACTCCAAGTTTTCGGACAAAGTCTTGTTTCTTTAATAAATTGCAAGTTAAAGAAATCTCTGAATCCTCCTATGACTTGCAAGCCCTTGCTTCAAGATATGCTAACTTTTCAGTCTGAACCAACCTTCCATGCACTGACTTATGTCGTTGCCTATGACTCTTGCCTCCCTAAAATGTATAAAACCAAACTGTCATCTGGCCACCTCAGATGCACTTCATGAGGACTCCTTCAGACTTTGATTCCCTAGACTGAGGTCACTCATACTGGCTCATAATAAGCCTCTTTAAAATATTTTATGGAGATTGATTTTTCTATTCACAAAAGATACAGACAAAATAAGTTACAACTTAGTTCTGACTGGGTGCAACAGAAATGGCTTTCTGTAAAAGGTGTAATTTGAACCAACAAAAAGTGTGAAAAATCTAGACATGGAGAGATTACAGGAACACATAGCTGGTGAAAGAAAAGGTACAGATGAAAGCATTGTTCTTGTAAATTATAGGATACGCATCTGTCTCGGTAAGCCATTCATTTTTGCTATACTATAGAGTGTAAGACTGAGAAGTAAAGTTTGAAAATTGCATAGAAATAAGTTCATGGGAGGCCATGTCACGGAGAGATGTATAGAGTGAATGGAATGGAATGAAGGCTTATTTGGAGGAGGTATTTTTTAAGCATACTAGTGGAAATTGGAAGTGGTAATTTTAGAAGATAACTCTGGCATGACTGTACTAGACAGATTGAGACTTGTAGGGAAGTGGGGAGAGAACCAAAGACACAAGGCCAGGGAGGAGATTGCTGTGATGGTCCAGGAGAAAGAGGAGAGGTCTGTACGTGAACAGTGGCATCGGTAATGAAAATGAGGGCTAGGCATGAGAGGTGTATAAGGAAAACATTTGCTTCCAAGTGATTGTGGGTTTTTTTTTTTCAAAATTACATTTTTAATGTGAAAAGGGTGAGGGAAGAGTAAAGATGTGATGGTTAATATTGAGTGTCAACTTGGTTGAATTGAAGGATGCAAAGTAACGTTCCTGGGTGTGTCTGTGAGGTTGTTGCCAAAGGAAATTAACATTTCAGTCAGTGGACTGGGAAAGGCAGACCCATCCTCAGTCTAGGTGGGCACAATCTAATCAGCTGCCAGCTCAGCTAGAATTAAAAGCAGGCAGAAGAACGTGGAAGAACTAGACTGACTAAGTCTGCCGACCTACATCTTTCTCCCATGCTGAACATTTCTTTCCTGCCCTCAAACACTGGACCCCAAATTCTTAAGCTTTTGGACTCTTGGATCTTTGACCACAGACTGAAGGCTACACTGTTGGCTTTTCCACTTTTGAGGTTTGGGGACTCGGACTGGCTTCCTTGCTCCTTAGCATGCAGACGGCCTTTAGTACTTCACCTTGTGATTGTGCGAGTTAATACTCCTTAATAAACTCCCATATGTGTATATATATATATACACACACACACACGCTCGCACGCGCGCGCACACACACACAGATCTATCCTGTTAGTTATGTCCTCTAGAGATCCCTGACTAATACAAAGATATTCAAAAGTTTGAGTGTGGGAGACTAAGAAAGGACTGAGAGCATTACCAAAGCAGAGAACTTCATGAAAAGAGCAGGTTTAGCTGGTTTTGGTTCATCATTTTGAGCATTCAGTGAGCCTCCTTCATTAGCCTCTATTTTCTTCTTTCAAAGTAGCTGTTACCAAGATTGTCCAAAATTAGAAACTCTGATTAAACATTTCTTCCTAAGGTGCTTTTAGAACATCTGCATTGGAATGCATAGGAGTCAAACGTTAGAAATGGGAGAATTTAGTCAGAGGAAAGTGACTAAAACTACTAAAATAGGTGTGGGAGATTTCCCACACAAAGTTGATGTCTGATACCTGATAATTGTCGGAGATTGTCATTGGAATGAATACAGTGGGACAAGATTAAGGCAGAAGGAGATTATAAAAGGTCAGAATGAGAAGAGGAACCAAGTATCATTTGAAAGAATGTCCCAGGCATGAAACACTATGGACAAGCTGAAACAAGATTTTTCTTTAATGTACTGTTTTGTGTAAGTAAGCACGAAGTGGTATAATGTACTACTTTGAGCAAAGTTGTAGTTATTCATATTCCTTTGAACTAGATCTAGTAGTTCTTATGCTTCATTCTTACGCTTGATATTTGCCTTTTTGACCAGGAGCTGTATGAGATTTAAACGTGCAATCAGGTATAACGATTTTGGGTTTTGTTCTCTTAACTGAGGGTGCTATTTTCCAGATTGTCAAAACTTTTTTTGAAAAAAAAATAATAACAGCAATGATAAAGATAAAAATAATAGTAGTTGTAATAATGTCCAAAGGCCTGCACAGGCACCTTCTCATGTAATGGTCCTCTCTTCATTACCCTTTGATTATTTTGTCCGTCTTCAACTCTCAGAGCTTTAGTTCTTAGATTCAAAAATGATCTTTTCCATGAGGTAAATATTCATATACCATATGAACTGGTCATTTTAGAGAATTTCATACAATAAATTTTAATGAACAGTTAATTTGGAATGCTATCTTACTTGTTTTATTTATGTAGCGGCTTAACTTTGACACTTAGAGATTCATGAGAGAGCTATGCCTATTTGGGGAGAAGACATTTATTCATAGAGATATTTTGTTTTTTGCAAACTGTGTAATACGCCGGTGAAGTGACCTGCTTCAATTCTTTGGGCATGAGACAAAACTTCAATGTGAGGAAACCCATTTTCAATAAAAACAGGTGCTCTAAGAATGTTGATTTAGTGATTGTGTCTCCAGGGGTCTGCCACAATCTAAATTCCAATTTTATTCATTTATATTAATGATACTTCTGTGTGTTTGTATACCTGAATTATATATATTTTAATTTCAGGTATATAAATAACGGACACTAAACAAATTAATACAAAAAGGAAAAAACAGCCTAAGGTAGCTTGAAGTCATTTGAAAGACCCTAAGCTTAGCCACTTCAGGAAACCAGATAAATCCCCAAATTTTATTAGATGAATCAATAGCCATTCTATTCCAATGATTAGCTTATATGTCTACATATATATTTACATTTGTATCTCAGTATGCATTTTGAAAAGTAGCTCCTTTTCAGTAAAATTGTTTTTCAGTTTAAAATGTCTTTAATTTAAATTGGCCCTCTCTCCTAGTGATCGCCAATGGTTGAATGTAACTTCAGTCCCTCCTGATGGTTGGGGCAGTTGGTTCAAGTGAGGAATGCCATTTTAAGCAGTTCCAGGTTATAATGTAAAATTAAAATTCTCTAAGCAGCAATATCTGCTAATATTTTCTCATTTTACTACAATAATCCAATTTGCTTGTTTGGAAACCAGTATGACTAATTAACTGAATAAATGATGAGAACGAACTAGCAAATAGAAAGTTTCATATTAAATATAGCTTCCAGTTTTGTAGATAGGCATTTTCTCAGGACTCGTCTTTGGCGCAATCGTTACTGAGTTTAGGTGGCAAATTTAATCCAGACCCCACCTACGGTGGAAAAGACACTCATAAATTACCACTGGGATTATTTGTTGGCTCTGTTAGTAAAATCTACAGAATAAAACTCTGTAATAACAGCTATAATAAAATGTACAGGTACAGTCAACTTCCTCATACACAACACCTTATCACAGCGAATTAGGGACATATTGTGATGTTATCAGTCAAATTAGTTTCCCAGTTCAATTGATTTTTACTAATGATGCATAAATATATTTCTATGAAATTTCTATAAAAATTGAAATGAATCAAAATTCCAGTTCAGACCAAAGAACCATTTTCCCTGAGAAAAGTCAAAAAATATGGATTAAAATATTTGCCTAAAATGAACCTAACTTTAATTCATAAAGATTAATCAACTTTAAAAGTGTGAGGGGTTGGGCACAGTGGCTCACGCCTGTAATCCCAGCACTTTGGGAGGCAAAGGTGGGTGCATCACGAGGTCAGGAGATTGAAACCATCCTGGCTAACACGGTGAAACCCCATGTCTACTAAAAATGCAGGAAAATTAGCCGGGTGTGGTGGCGGGCACCTGTAATCCCAGCTACTCAGGAGGCTGAGGCAGAAGAATGGTGTGAACCCGGGAGGCAGAACTTGCAGTGAGCCAAGATCACGCCACTGCACTCCAGCCTGAGTGACAGAGTGAGACTCCGTCTCAAAAAAAAAAAAAAACCTGTGAAAAATTTAGACATGGAGAAATCATAAGAGCATGTAGCAGGTGGAAGAAACAGCACAAGTGAAAGATTTGTTTTTGTAAAGTATAGAATTTACCCTTCATCCATTCCTCATTTTGATTTATTTATTATCTAAGATGAGAAGAGGACTATATTTTAACTTTGGCAATATATTTTTATTTAAAAATAGGCAATGAAAACCAGATTATAAGTAGACATTGTCAATACGACAGTGACTTTGTACATTTTTAGAAATATAATTTCTTATTCAGCTATGTTTATAACTATTCAAAACACAAATAAAGCTCAGGCTTTATTCCTTAGGTTATTTGTCTATCCCATACATTTTCTCTGAATGTCTACTGTGTACTTGGCTCTACTCTCTATCCCACGGAGAAGTCAAAGGGTGTCGTAGAAAATCCTTATGCTGTGAAGGAAGAGACCTGTGTGTGTGACCCAGAACCTTACCTACCAGCTCTTTATCATTTAAATTACTTAGTTAAACCTTTCATACCTCAGGAGAAGTTAAGAACGTTCATCTCAGTATATTTGTAAAATATTTAACACAATGTATGACAAAGAGTAGATGCTGTTAATACCGGTATATTTTCATTTTTTACTTATCTGAGATTTAACTATGAACAATACATGATCTTTACCCATAAGAGACCAAAACAATGGGTAAGATAGAAATGTAAAAAAGTAAAAATGAATATTATGAATTGTCACTTTTGTTAAAATGGTTCTAAAGGCCAAACACAGCGCTATAGGGCCATATATTCACACATACACACACGAAATGTTTCCATATTTCAGAATGGATACATAATACACATCATAAAGAATATATGACATGGAACTCCATAATTCAAACATACAGGAAATGATGATGATGGTGATAATAATGATGGTACAAGCATTGTGCCAAACATTGTGTGAAATGTTTCGCATTATTTTGGATATCCTCAAAACAACAAAATAAAGCTTGTATTACAGTTATTGTTATCCAACGAGGACACTGAAGATTGGAGATATAAAGTAATTTTTCCTATATCACACAATTAGGGAGTGTAGGACAAGGAATTAACTCAGTTCATGTTCATCAAAAACAAATATTTTATTAACATTCTAGCTCAACTCTACAACTCCAATACAACTTTATTCATTCTGCATTATTTGTTTATTTATTGTTTAAAATGAGAAGAGTGCTATATTTTAACATTTAGTGATGTATTTTTATTGAAAAATAGGTAGTGAAAACCCAGATTATAACTAGACATTGTCAGTATAATAGGCACTTTGTCCATTTTGAAAAACACAATTACTTCTTCAGATATAGATACAACTATTCAAATTGTAAAGCCATTTATTGCACACTAATATTGCCTTATGTGGGAGACAACTTAAAAAAACTTAAAATACACAGACATCTATTTAAGAATAACCTAGAAATTACAGAATCCAGCTGACTAGAAGCCTTCCAGCTGTTTTCACATATGAACTAATCTGACTTTCATTTCTATCCCACTGACTTTCTTCTATAAGGTGAATTTTTTCATAATATAATATTGTTTTTTTTCTCTCCTGAGGCACTAACAATAATATGTTCTTTATTCTTGGTGAAGAGCATGTATTTCAGTGATATCTTCTTGCCATTAACTTTCATTTATCAACTTAACAAATTTGGAGACTACTAGTAATCTAAAATGTTGAAAATAATATTGTTTTCACATTAACTATCACAATCCATATCATATAGAGTAGAAAGCATGATTTCATAAAATCATCTATATAAATAAACCCCAATTACTCATTGTTCTGAGGGACCAAGAGTGACAAAGAATAATTGAAATACACAGATGGCCGGGCGCGGTGGCTCAAGCCTGTAATCCCAGCACTTTGGGAGGCCGAGACGGGCGGATCACGAGGTCAGGAGATCGAAACCATCCTGGCTAACACGGTGAAACCCCGTCTCTATTAAGAAATACAAAAAACTAGCCGGGCGAGGTGGCGGGCGCCTGTAGTCCCAGCTACTCGGGAGGCTGAGGCCGGAGAATGGCGTGAACCCGGGAGGCGGAGCTTGCAGTGAGCTGAGATCCGGCCACTGCACTCCAGCCTGGGCGACAGAGCGAGACTCCGTCTCAAAAAAAAAAAAAAAAAAAAAAAAAAAAAAAAAAAAAAAAAGAAATACACAGATAATCCCAGAAGGCAAATGTGCACTTTTTTAGGAAGTTATTACAGTACACATAAGAAATAATGTGGGCTTAAATTAGCCCAGTGGCAGTGGGATTGAAAGAAAGCACAAATTAAGAAATACTAAAAATTCAGACTTTAACAAATTTTTAGAAATTTTTGGATATGTGTGTACGGAAGAGAAAGGAGATGAAGTTAATTTTGTATTCTGAACTGAGTGACTCGGGGGCATTACAGAATCACCGTAGTACAGAAATAGGAAGAATGTTAGAGTTCACCTGGCTTCAGGATTCAGATCCAGATATTTGGCCATTGAATGACTGACTCAAGGGATCCAAATGGTCAAAAGAAGATTTGGGATATTGAAATCAGAACTCCTAACTGCCAAATACTCAGTTAAGTTTTCTTTCAGATATCCTTAATTTAGAAACAAAAGTGAGAGAATCAGCACATAGGAGGGTGTGTGCATGTGTGTGAGTGAGTGTGTGTGTGTGCGCTTCGGGGGCTGCTGGTGATGAGTTTGAGACAATAGACTGTAAGCAGAATATTTATGAATGTTTTAGTCTACTCTCAGAAGCACCAAAATATGTGATATACTTTGGAAAGCTTTTCAATCTGATTCACTTTAATGTTGGTATATTGGCATGTAAGTGTGTAAGCTTTTATTATCTGAATGTTTAATTTTTGAAGCGAAGCCTTTTCTATAATATCTGATACATACAGTAGTGATGATGTTTTTCATTTAATATATAGATATTTAAGTATTCAGCTATTCAAACTATAATACTACAACCCCTGACAGGAACCACTGATACAGCCATTTCTTTCATCAGAATGCTTCTTCAGCTATACTATATATGTTCAAAATAATAGGTTTGTGGTACTATTGATTTCACTCTTGTTTGTAAGAACAAAAATTTAGCATCATTCAATGTCTTAATGTAGCTTTCCAAAATAGAAAAGAACAGAAAATCTCTTTACATCTTAATATGGAATGCACTCCAAAGTACACAGAAAACTATTTCCCCATATTTCTAAGACAGAAGAAGAAGAAAAAAAAAATACACACACACACACACACACACACACTTGCATGTGTATAAAAATTCTGGAAGCATAAACAGAAAACTAGAAGTAATGGTTTACATGCTGGAGAATGGGAACTAGGTGGACAGGAAAAAAATGAGTGGTGAAATTTTCACTGAAAATGTTATATTTTCAAGTCTTTGAAAGATGTGAATATATTATCTAGCCAATAAATAGGCAAACAAACTTTAGTTCTACTTACTAAAGTTCATATATATATACACACACATATAGTTTAAATATGTACATATATTTATGTATACACACACATATATACATATATATTTGTATACATAAAACTATTTCTCTGGTCAAGTTTCTCTTTTCTTTTCTCTCTTAAAATTTGTAAGAACATTTTAAAAAGCCTGTTGTGGTAGGTCCACTTAGGAATATATAAATGCACCAGACTTGCCTTCTAAGTGTTTGTTTACTTATATTATGATGTATTGTGTGAAGTTCTAGAACCAAAAAATGTAATTTTGTTTATTTACTAGTTTTTCAAACTATGTTATATCAAAAGCTCTCCCCTCCCCTGTTGCACCTGATTTTTATGATGGTCAAAAGCAAGAGTACTTAAAACAAAATTTAAAAGAAAAACATCACTCAATAATAATGTTTTTAATTAATGTTGTTAATTATTGGCAATAGTGCTTTCGAATTTGCAATTACTATATCTTATTTGATTCTCTCAAGAAAATTTTATTACATTTATTATCTAGATAGAAAAACTAAAGCTTTTCCTAACTTAGCCATTTGAGATTATGCAGTTAGAATACTAAAGAGCAAAAGTAAGAGTGTAGGTCAAATTTCAAGTCACTATTTTACTGGCTTCTTGAGATATTAGTTATATAATTATTAATAAGCTCCAGTACACAAGAAGAACATTCACAAGAACTTAACAGGAGAGGAAGATGTAGAAGAGTACCCAACCATTTCAAAGCTTCAGCAAAACTTCATTTAGGTTTAGGTTCAGCTGGAGAACAGAGATACAGTGTTCCCCTAACAAGACTCTCCTTGATTCATTTCCACCCTACTGACCTCATACATCCATGGGTGTTCTCCACAGCTTTACCTCTGTCAGTTTACTCACCATTTCACTAACTAGAATCTCTTTCCTCTTCCTTATCCACTTATTTTTGACTTCTCAGGTCAAGTGCTTCCTTTTTGATGTAGCACTTACCTGGAAGATGGTTCTGAGTAGGAGGGTGACGGGAGAAGAGTGTTGAATACCAACTAGTATATTAAATTATCTGACATTAGCATTTTTCATGGCATGGCATTTACACAGAAAAATACTTCTATATGACAAAAGCTTAATGCATTGACTAAAGGTATTTGCATTTCACAAGCAGACATTGAATTTTTTTAACTTAAGCAAATACATGTATATGATCTGACAGTGGACTAAAATAAGTTTGAAGGAAAAATCTTGGGAAACAAAATAGGAAAACGTTTCCAATGCTGGACTCTGGAGTTTCTTGCTGTGCTACATAAAGGCAGCATCTGGGAAGACACAGTAAATTCTTGGGGTTATGTTCATCTGGCAACACAGCAAGGTGGTCTGAGATAAATTTTGGAGGCAAACTGCCTGAATTTCAATCCTAGCCTTATAAATGGGGACAAGTCACTTCAGCAATTTACTCATCAATGGCCTCTTTTGTGAAATAAGAGGTAATATAAATGCCTACATCACAGGGTAATAGAACAGATTAAGAGGATTTAGAATGGTGCCGGGCACAGAGAAAGTGTAATAGATGGTAGCATTCAGACATTTTTTTTTTTCACTGTTTCCTCTGTCTTGTTTCCTTGCTATTATGTTACGTTTGCTTAAAAGTTGCTGGATTCTAGCATGCCCTGTGCAATTGAGAGGACAAGATGTTGCATCTTTGCTGCTGCAACTTACCTTTGGCTGTCTGCTGCATTGCATGTTTCATATCTTTCACAAAATAAATTGGATAATATGTTGGGGGGTAAGCAACTGAACTGTACATCATGTATCAGTTACAGAACAGTTATCCACAAAGCTTAGAAGATAGGATTTCATACTGGCAGTTCTCCATCTTAATGAGTGACACAGACTCAGACATATGGAAGATACTTTAGAAATCATCTAGCACAATCACAAATTACACGTGAAACACTGAGGCTGCCTGGTGACTGGCCAGTGTTAGAAAATTATGGTGGTGTGTAGCATCAGAAATTTTTAGTTAGAACAAATAAAACGGGCAGAGCTGTACTTGAATTTTGCCTCTTACTCCATATGGTAAACATCCCTGGGAATATTCATCAACTGTTTCTTTATATCTAAAATACATTTTGGGCACAGGTTGGGATGGGGTGGAAGGTCAGGATCATATATGAAAAAGTCTTTAATCCAGAAAGTGTATATATTAATAGTAAGTGTATTAGTTAGAATGAGTAAGTTGTAACAAATAAGCCACAAAATGTAAAATTCTATGGTTGATTGTATTATTGTTCTCAATTACTCACTCTAGGAAATCCTTCCCTGAAGGATATGACAGCACCACTCCCAAACCTCCACACACACGCCTAGACGTGGAGCTTGTTCATTGACTATTTAGCCTGTGGAACATGAATGGAAGTGATGAATGCTACACAAATATGAATGTGATTAACTATATTGTCTAGGATTCTTGAATTTTTCACTTTGCCAAGAGAACAGCATATCTCAGGTAAAGTATTCTGCAACCTCGGCCCCATGTGGTAAAGACACACTGAATAAATACAGAGTCAACCACTGCCTGGGGCAGAACTGCCACTAAACCTCAGTCCTCAAGTAATGTAAGTGAAAAACAAATATCTGCTCTTGTAAGACACTGAGATATTGGGGTTTCCCCTCAGAAAAATCTGACTAGTAGAAAGCCTTAAGTGATAGTTTATTTTCTTCACATAGTCCATAACAAGTGTTTATGATTAGTGGGCAGCTGTCCTTCAGGGATCATTTTGTGACTCCTACTTTTTCAATATATGTTTTCCAATGTCATTTTACTTAGGATTTAAAAGCATGTAGAATTGGGAAGAGCGTGAATACCTGAGAATGGCAAGGTTTTACGGGCAGGGTCTAGGAGAGCAACACAATATTAACTTACCTCATTGGCTGAAACTTAATCATATGGTCACATCTCACTGATTGAAGAGAAAATTGATCTTGTGAAATACTTGATAGCTTCTGCCACAATAGGTTTGCAAATAAATAACAGCTATCTTTCTTGCCATGAAAATATACCTCCTTTATACTTCCCGTAAGAGGCAACTCTTTTATATATAGCGAATAGAGTAGCTTTCCCAATGATTCACACTTCTCTGGCAATTGATTCAAACACTGTCCAAATCTATAATAAATAAATTTAAAACCTCTCAAATTTCATAACTTGTTATTTAAGCTCTTCTACTATCTAATGCCAACTTAACTTTATAACATACATGTTTCATCTTCATGCACCCTATGCTCAGTTTGAATAGAACAATAAAACTATTGTAGTAAAAACATCATTCATGATATCCTCTTTTTTTTCCATGCACCTACAGAAATTGACTCATTCCTCAGTTTTAATTTATGTGAATTTTGTCTTTAGCTATCCCTCGTGGACCTCTGAGCCCTGCTAGGTACTCTTGGCCCAGACAAAAATACTGCTGTTGCCTCTTGTTGTGCAACTTCATACTTAGTCTAAATCATTAGAGGAAGGCATGCCAAAAGGAAATCAGGAAAGAACAAAAGATGCCCTAATGATCTTACTTATGGAATTTAAGCAATAGTAGGTAGCATATGGGTTTCATGTTAAAGGGCCAGGCAAATTAGAGTACCAATACAAGAAAGACATTTTAAAGTGCTGGAGAATAGAAGGCTCAGGCAAGTGCTCTGATCCCAAGCATCTGTTGCTCTTGCTGACATTTTTCATGCTGCTCAGAGTCCAAATGTCAGCATTCAAGACTACTTAAGGCAGCTGAAATGGAACATATTCTCCCCACTTTTTAATCCACAGGAACTGTGTCACCACTTCCATAGAACTTTCCTTGATTCCTTCTATTATAAGGTAATAACTTATTTTTCTGAACTCACTTTTAGCGAATAATTTCTATCATAATTTGATACTTAAGATATTTTTGCAATATTTTTATTTGTATACATATCATACCAGAATTGTATAAAGTAAATAATATATTTAAAGCATCAAACACAGTACTGAGTACATAGGAGTAGCTCAACAAAACAGTGATACTATGTGCAGGAGGACGTTCAAACTCTTTTCCCCTTTTATTTCTTAAAAAAAAGTTTTAAAAATAATAGTTTCATGAACAAATCAACAAATTAAGGTAGTATCAAAGATTAGGAAGCCAGTAAATGATAGTCACTTATAAACTATGACCTTGGCCAGGCACAGTGGCTCATACATGTAATCCCAGTGCTTTTCAGAGGCCAACATAGGCGGATTCTTCAGGCCAAGAATTCAAGACCAGCCTGGTCAACATAGTGAAACTCTGTTTCAACAAAAACTAAAAATTAAAAAAAAATAAATTAGGTACGGTGGTACACTGCTTGAGGATCACTTAAACCCAGGGGTTCAAGGCTGCTGTGAGCTATGATGGGGCCACAGCACTCCAGCCTGGGTGACACAGTGAGACCCTGTCTCTAAATAAATAAATGAACTATAATCTTGGACAAATCTTTTACTTTCCTTGGATTTCATTTTTGTCTTAGTCCATTTGTGTTGCCGTAAAGGAATACCTGTTGTTCAGTATTTTATAAAGAAAACAAGGTTTATTCATCTCCTCATTTTACTGGCTGCCCAGAGAGGGCATTAATTTACTTATGGGTGTCCCCTGCCATGACACAAGTACCTTCTACTAGGCCCCACCTCCAACACTGAGTATCAGATTTCAACATGACATTTGGAGTGGTTAAACAAACTATAACCAAACTATAGCAATGTTCCTTATGACTAAACGAGTGTTGAACAAGAAGCTCTCTAAGTTCCCGCATACTTCTAATAGATATTGTTCTTCTATTGTTGTTTACGAAATTATCACAAAATAAAAACCACACCCATTTGTTATCTCGTAGTTTCAGAGGTCAAACAGAAGTCTGGGCACAGCATAACACAACTGGGTTCTCTGCTCAGGGTCTCACAAGACTGAAATCAAGGTGTTGACAAGGCTGGAATCTTATCTAGAGACTATGGGGAATAATCTACTTCAGATTGTTGGTAGAATTTAATTGTTTATGATTGCAGAACTGAAGTCCCTATTTTATTGACATGGCGCATTGAACCTTTTTCATGCTTTAAATCTCTGACTTCATCTTTTGCCTTTAATTATATCTGCAAAGTTCCTTTTCTCATGTAACATAACATAAGCACAGGAGTAAAACTAAGGAGCGAAGACTATGGGACCAAAATTTTACCTACGACAGATAGAGAGATATTCAAAGGACCTCTAGAACTGTACAAAGACAGAATTAGCAGCTTTCAGTAGTAATGATTATCTAGTAATTGGAGGTTTTCAAGCAGAGACATTTTAGACAACAATGTTTGAAGCCCATATTTTTCCCAGTCCTGAAAATAAATAACCACCTGCTAGGTAATTGTGATTTAAACTATTAACTGATTGAATTTTTTATTTGTTGAAATCCACTCATAGTTATTTACTGTCATGAACAGCCTAAGGAAGGTGCAAGAGGTACTCCAGCGCATGTCAGCGTCAACAAGGAAAGAGCTGTGTGAGTGTCTTTGTCTCATTCCAAAGCTAAGGGAGCCACAATAACATGTCTTCCATAAAATATCACATAAATGTGCACTTAATTTATGCCTCTTAGTTAATTCATATATCTAAGCCTGACATAAGCTTAAATATTAATGTGCATATTGCAATACAGCTAGCAAACTTGGAAAAGTATGTGAAATGTATTTAGAAATAATGCAAATTAGAGAAACTCTTCAAATATATCTGGAATGTCTCTGCATGCAGAATGAGCATCCTCTGGGAGTGTTCCAATTTTACCTGCTGTCATCGCTCTCCAAATTACTTTAGAAATGCCATGCATGGTTGAGTGCTGTATTCACAGGTGGCTCTGTATCAATGGTGTCTAATGATGGCATGCATAGGGAACAGAGAGGAGGAGTAAAATATCACTTTCGAATATGTGATATTGGTAGACCTACATTAGCAAATGTGAAGCACATTCTAATAAAACCTCCATCATCTGGAAAGCTATTGAAGAAGGAAAAGTGTCTCAGCCACCTGAATTTCCTTGTCTGTCATTGATTACCTTGAATTCTCTGCCTGCTTTCAAACTTGTTGAAATAGCTTCTAAAGTGCACGTATTCCTTTCTTGGACTAAGAAGTTTTGTGTCATAAACGTTATTGAATTACTGTTTGAGGAAATCTATCAGATTTTTATCAAAGATTAAAGTAGAAATAGACAAACTATTGGTGATCAGATTAAATTGCTCTGAGTCCAACAGTTACCTCAGAAATTGTATGTTCAAGTGGCATGCGTGAGCGATCAAATATATTTGTAATACTAACCTATGTTTTTACCATTTAGCTCCAATGTTAATGTGTAACACTTTCAATTCGTTAAGGATACTAGTGAATGGAAGTTTATTTTACAAAATGGAAATCAATGCTGGTGCTTGTACTACATTCTTTTAACCATTCCTAGCTCTATAACCAGCTGGAAGTTGGTGAGAGACATGCATTGTGATTATTTCAAAATGCTGGATTAAATCAATGATTTTCAAACTTGAGTTATCTATGTTGAATGACCATATATCCCAGTTTTCCCAGGAGAGATCTGATTTATGCCTGGCCTGACCTAAAAAATATTATTTTTGTTCCCTTTCACATTCAGAAGTGTCTCAGTGAAATAATAAATTACAATAATACATAATAAATACATAATACACACATTTATGCCCTATTTATGGATATTGTTGAGAAAAAAACAATAAAAGGTAAGGTATGCAAAATAAAGGTAAGTAAAATCAACCAATGCTTATAATTCTTATACAATATTGTGAACAAAATAAATGTACAAATAAGATAAAGGCTAGCTGGCAAAATTGATTCTAATAACAAATATTTAATGTCAGAGATCATGGTATTTTGGGTCTAATGGGGGGAAAATGCAACTTTGAAGCAGGTTCTATATTGAATCTGTGTTTTGGAGGGGTTTTTTTGTATTTTTATTGATACGTCATAGCTGTACATATTTTGGGGTTGTGTGCGATATTTCAATACTTGTATATAGTGTGTAAAGATCAAGTTAGGGTAATTGAAATATCTGTACCTCAAATATTTATCTTTTCTTTGTGTTGGGAACATTACAACTTTTCCTTTTCTAACTAATTTGGGATATTCAATAAATTATTATTAGCTGTAATCCCTACTGTACTATTGAATACTACAACTTATTCCTTCTAACTGTATTTTTTACCAATTAAGCAACTTCTCTTCAGCTACCTCCTCTCTCACTCCGTTCCAGCCTCTGACAATCACCATTCTATTATCTACCTCTATGAAATCCACGTTTTCAGCTCCAACACATGAGAACATGGAGGAGTGAGAACATGTGATATTTGTTGTTCTCTATCTTATTTCACCTAACATAATGACCTCCACTTCGATCCATATTGCTGCAAATGATGAGACTTCACTTTTTTAATGACTGGATAATATTCCATTGTGTATACATGCCACATTGTCTTTATCCATTCATTCATTGATGGTCACTTATGTTGCTTCCATATCTTAGCTATTATTAATAGTGCTGCAATAAATATGAGAGTGCAGATATCTCTTCAATATACTGATTTTCTTTCTTTTGGATATATCCCTAGCAGTGGATTGCTGGATCATATTGCAGTTCTATTTTTAGTTTTTTGAAGAACCTCCATAATCTCCATAGTGGCTACATTACTTTATGTTCCCACCAACAGTGTACAAGGGTTTCCTTTTCTTCCCATCTTCATCAGAACCTGCTATTTCTTCTCTTTTAATAATATCCATTCTAACTGGGTTGAGATGATATTTCACTGGGGTATTGATTTTCATTTCCCTGATGATTAGTAATGTTAAGCATTTCTGAGTGTTGTCCACTCACTTTGTTACTTATTTCCTTTTCTGTGCAGAAGATACTGTAGCTTGATTTAATCCCATTTGTCTATTTTTGCGTTTGTTGCCTGTGCTTCTGAGGGCTTACCTCAAAAAATCGTCGCCCAGATCAATGTTCCGTAGCATTTTTTCAATGTTTTCTTCTAGTAGTTTCATAGTTTCAGGTCTTACATTTAAGTCTTTAATTCATTTTTAGTTGATTTTTGTATAGAGTAAAAGATGGGGATTGAGTTTTATTCTTCTGCAATAAATATATAGTTTTCCAAGTACCATTGATTAAAGAGGATGTCCTTTCACCAGTGTATGCTCTTGATGCCTTTGTTGAATGTGTTGGAAGTGTATAGATTTATTTCTGAGTTCTCTATTCTCTTCCATCAGTCTATGTGTCTGTTTTTTTTTTTCCTTTTTTTTAATGCCAGTAGCATACTGTTTCAGTTACTATAGCTTTGTAGTATAATTTGAAATGTAAATATATCAAGAATACCTAGTCTGAGAGTGGGAAAGTTGTTTTTTTTTTTTTTTTTTTTTTTTTTTTGTATAGATATTACCAATAACTTTAAGGCTTTGTTTAATTGTTGAGAAAAAAATCAGATGTCAGATTTTACCAAACTCTACCAGTAAGCTATTCCTGAATGCCATTTTAAATGAAGTTGACTTTATAACTCTGTGATTTTTTTGTTTTTGTTGTTAATATTGGAATTTTATTAAAATCTGTAATGAATGGTAATATAATAAAATTACTAACATTAGAAGCATAAGCATTTTATTAAATATTCAGAAAGTATTGCTAAGAAAGTCCAAAAGCTTACTTACCTGAAACATGGAGGTTTTTCCTTATTTTCACATGCCTTTACCAGGGTAAGCCATACCACCATACGCACTGCAATTCTCCTTGTAAGTTTATTATAACCATCAGATACTCTACTACTGAGATGATTGAGGTCTCACTGTGTGAAAATGTTGTCCCAGGTCCAGATGCAAATAAATGTACTAAAACTGAGTGACTGTATTGTGTTACAAATGTGCCTAGACAATACAGATTATGCTCATAATATATGCCATAATTACAAATAAAGCACTGATTAAAAGTTTAGAGACATTAACACCCTTTCTGAATATGCTTGGGCATCCATTTGATTGCGAAGATGAGAAGCAATCCATTCGGAAATTCTAGTTATAATTTGGTGAAATAATTTAGCCTGTGGAAACTGAATTACAACATATTTCTCTCACATACTAAAATTACTTACTTTAAAACGTTTTGAAAATGTTTAAAGTTACATTTTAAAAAGTGATTTGAAGGTTTTCTTAGGTCACATACTAAGATAATGTAAATTTTATAAACTTCTTAATTTTTTTCAAGCTGAAACTGCCTTTGCAAAAATAACAGTGTGAAAATTATGATAGTGAAAGAGATCTTACCTAATTGACTCCATCTTGTGTTTAACTTCCAAACTGCCCTTGTTCATTCCTGGATATAGGCCCAGCTAACCATAGGAGTAATTTTGTTTACAGTTTAACTTTGAAACAAAGATGATAACAGCCCTTTCCCAAAACAAACCCCCTCCTTGCCTGAGATCCATACAGCCAGAGGCCACAAGATTCCTAACTTCCACAATTGCTCCTGTGGATAACATTACTATTTTAATTCCTAAGGTTGGTAGTTGAGGTATTTTTCAGACCCTGCATTCTGATGGATCAGCTGGTGACACCCAGACCAGTAAACTGGCTCATCTGGTCTTGTGGCACCCACCCAGGAACTGACTCAGCGCAAGAAGTCAGCTTCTACTCACCATGAATTTGTCCCCAACCAACCCAACCAATAGACATTCCCATTCCCTAGTCCTGCTGCCCACCAAATCTTTAAAAAACTCCAGCCTCTAAATTTTTAGAGAGGTTGTTTTGAGTAATAATAGAACTCAAGACACTTATTTAGCCAGCTCTGCATGTATTAAACTCTTTATCTATGCAATTCCTGTCTTGATAAATTGGCTCTATTTGGGCAGAGGGCAAGATGAGCCAGTGGATGATTACAAACCAAGAGAGACTACAGTCTCTTTTGTAAAATTAGAAGAATTAGAATAAAAAAATCAAAAAACAACTTTAGAGGTAAGTTAATAAATTATTGTTGATAATATTTTAAAAAATTGAAGATGTTAAACAATGTAGTACACGCATGCACACACACACAAATCCTGCAGTTGAGAGGCCCTAACTCAGCCTTGTCTTTGTTTTCCACTTGTGATATTGCTTTTGATATGTCATATTATGTGGTGTCAAATGCACCATAAAATGCAAGAACAAATGATATAATAAAAAAAATACAGTATGAAAGGTCTTCAAGTAATTTGACAACTAAAACTTTTCCAATGAATCTTAGTCCCTTTTACATTTTCCTTCCTATATATTTTTCTTATTTACCTTTTCAGAGGTAAATCATGGCTTCGAATTACAAATATAATTTCCATTTTATTTTAATAAACATTCACCCAATTCTTAATTCCTGCAAAGTTGGTATTCTGTTGGAACATGGAATATAATATAATCAATTTTCCTATTTGTAAAATAATTATGAAAAAAATTATTTGTAAAATAATTTTCTTATTTGTAAAATAATCTCCTCAAATCAAAATTGAAGAGTTTGTTTATTGTAAAAAACATTTATAGATATTCTGGAATCGCTGAACTTAACTTGATATTTAAATTATTTTGAATATATTTTGAGACAAGGAGAAAAATATGAATTAAATAAGAAATCTCTCCTCAGCATTTTGAGAAGTAAAATAATGAAATGTAATATTCTTAAGACACAGTACAGACTGAAAAATACAGTCTCAGATGATAAACCACTGTAGGGGCAAATAAATAGCTTGGACCCATTATTAACTTATAAAAATATTTATAGCACTAAATTGTAAACATTATGGGGTCAAATAATCTGTCTGCCTTGTTCACTTGTGTCCCAACAGTGCTTGTATATTTCCTTGACATAGAAAGTACTCATCAGGTGTTTTTGAATGACTCAGGGCTGATGACATAATACTCTGTGCTGGAAATCCAAAGTGAGTCCTAACATTATCCAGCTGGAAAGGCAAAAATGTAGTTACAGGCCTAGATATAAATTATCATGCCCACTTTAATAATAATGCTGTTAATTTTAACATCCCTAATAGCTGTCTGAATATTAATTTCCTACTGATTTTCATCCAGTGTTGTACTATACCTGAAATTCAATCAAAGGGAATGTTAATTTTTTTTTTTTGATGGAGGAAAAGTATTTATTCCTTCAACATATATATATATATATATATTTGTATTATACTTTAAGTTCTAGGGTACATGTGCACAACGTGCAGGTTTGTTACATATGTATACATGTGCCATGTTGGTGTACTGCACCCATTAACTCGTCTTTTACATTAGGTATATCTCCTAATGCTATCCCTCCCCGCACCCCACAATAGGACCCAGTGTGTGATGTTCCCCTTCCTGTGTCCAAGTGATCTCATTGTTCAATTCCCACCTATTCTGCACAGCAAAAGAAACTACCATCGGAGTGAACAGGCAACCTACAGAATGGGAGAAAATATTTGCAATCTACTCATCTGACAAAGGGCTAATATCCAGAACCTATAAAGAACTCAATCAAATTACAAGAAAAAAAACAAACAATCCCATCAAAAAGTGGGCAAAGGATATGAAGAGACACTTCTCAAAAGAAGACATTCCTATAGTCAACAGACACATGAAAAAATGCTCATCATCACTCGCCATCAGAGAAATGCAAATCAAATCCACAATGAGATACCATCTCACACCAGTTAGAATGGCAATCATTAAAAAATCAGGAAACAACAGGTGCTGGAGAGGATGTGGAGAAATAGGAACACTTTTACACTGTTGGTGGGACTGTCAACTAGTTCAAGCATTGTGGAAAACAGTGTGGCAATTCCTCAAGGATCTAGAACTAGAAATACCATTTGACCCAGCCATCCCATTACTGGAGATATACCCAAAGGATTATAAGTCATGCCGCTATAAAGACATGTGCACACGTATGTTTATTGCCGCACTATTCACAATAGCAAAGACTTGGAATCAACCCAAATGTCCATCAGTGACAGACTGGATTAAGAAAATGTGGCACATATACACCATGGAATATTATGCAGCCACAAAAAAAGGATGAGTTCGTGTCCTTTGTAGGAACATGGATGCAGCTGGAAACCATCATCCTCAGCAAACTATCGCAAGAACAGAAAACCAAATACCACATGTTCTCACTCACAGGTGGTAATGCTAAAATTCTTACAGACAAAAATAGATTGCAAATGATATCTAGGGAGTTTAAGCCATTCGGTAGGAGTCAAAATAATTATTACAGTGAAGAACACCTTCCGACTCCCTGTATATCATGCCAGCTGTGCCCAGGGGAAGCCCATTTTGTTCTTTCTTTCAGGTCATCCAGATTGTGACTTGCTTGAGTTGCAAATTCATTAAGGGATTGTCCATGACTAGCTATCTGGATTTAGGAACGAGGAGTTGAGGCAAGGTATTTATATAGATTGTCAGACATGCTGTTCAAGCAGAGAAAAAGCTGCAGTACAAAAAAAAAAAATGTCAAAATGTCATTTTACAGCACTTCTTTTTAGTAAGTTGTTTTGTTTGTTCATTTGGTCAATATCTTTTGAGTATATAAACCTTAAAAGACAGAATTAAAACAAATTTGTTCAGTAGGTGTTCCCTGCTTTCAAGGAGTTTCCAGCTTATTGCTAAGATAGAAAATATTGATACAAATCTAGTGTCACATGAATGATCCGATAAAGAATTACAGGGTAGAAGAGAGAGTCACATGGGTATGTGGATGGATTTAGGGACAATATGATAAAGAGAACACAGATGTTAGTTTAGACATAGGTTAGATTAGATGGCCCCAAAGAGTGAATATGGCATGCTCAATGTGAAAAAGGCAAGGCACAATTTAGGTCAATGAGGTATCCAGAGAGATGGCGTTTGTGTTTCGTGTAATAAGCGACTGGGAAGAAGAATGGAAGTGTTGTCATAATGTGGAAAGGCTCTGACTTTCCAGATGCTGGCTTGTTTATGAATTCTAAGAGGTTGACTGTAGAATATTTTGGATGTTCTTGGTGCATTCAAATGTTTTCTGATAATAGTGGTAGTTTTATTTCTATTTTTGCAATTCTTAAAAAATTTATTTTTATTTTTATTTTTTGGCTAGTATACTGACTAGGATCACCAGTATAAGGTTGAAAAGAAGTGGAGGTTGCAGACATACATTCTCTTATGAAAGCAGGCATTCTTATCTTATTTCCAATGCCAGAAACAACATTATTAATATTTCACTATTATGAATATTTGTTGTTTTTGATATTTCTGATTATATTAGAGAAATTACCCTGCATTTCTTGTTTTCAAAGCACTTTTATTATAAATTAGTGTTGAATTTCAAGAGAAGTTTGTTCTGAATCTAGGGAGATGAGCCTATGATTATTCTTTTTCATGTTATTTATATTAACTTTTCATCCTTGAAATTCAGGAATATATTTTTCTTAATTTCAAGATTGTCTGCATTTTTCAATCTTTTGTTCATGTGTACTTACTTATGCCCTGTTAAAAAATATTTTGCAAAGATCATGTTATTTTCATGTATTACTCTTTAGAAGTTGTATTATTTTACTTTAAGATTATGTATGCAGTCTACATGAGATTAATCATGTTTTATAATGTGAAGGTGGCTCAAGATTTATTTTTTACTATATGGACGTTCAATTGACCTAATGCCGTTTGCTGAAAAGATCGTCTTTCCTCCACTACTCTGCAGTATCACCTTTGTTGTAAATCTTATTTTAATATATGTGTGGGTCTATTTTGTTCCCTTCATATGTTGGTTAATTAACGTGTTTTTATTATTATTTCAATTAAAATGTTAAATTCTTTTAACATTTTTCTTCACCAACACCGATTATGTTTTCTTGTTCGTTTTTGTTTTCTTACAGATTTTAGAATTAGTGTTACTGGCAGCAAATTCATAGGGGTCTTCAGCAACTTCAATTTTTGCCCCCTCACAAGAAAGAATTTGACGAGGAGAAGGAGAGACCTAGGCAAGTTTTAGAATGGGAGTGAAAGCTTATTGAGGAGTTTTAGGGCAAGAATGAAAGGATGTAAAGTACACTTGGAAGAGGGCCAAGCGGGTGACTTGAGAAATCAAGTGCACAATTTGATCTGTTGACTTGCAGTTTTATATGTTGGCAGGCATGCTTCCAGGGTCTTGTGTCCCTTCTCCCCTGATTCTTCCATTGGGGTAGGCTGTCCACATGCTCAGTGGCCTGCTAGTGCTTGGGAGGGAAGCATGCAAAGTGTGTTTACTGGAGCTGTCCGTATGTTCCCCTGATGCATTTTTCCCTTACCAGTTGAATGTTTCTAGAAGATCATATACCAATTAAACTCGACCATTTTTTCTCTTAATGCACATGCTTGAGCCCACTCACCCAACTCCTGAGACCATAACAGGAAGCTGCTGATCACCAGTTTCAGATGTTTTCTATATATTAGGACACTGCCTTTCCCTGGCTGTGACCAATCATTATTTTAGTGAGACAGTTAAAAATTTCCTGAGTATCACCTGATGGTCACCCGACATTACTGGTGTGGGTGGGGGGAACCCTCTCCTGCCTGGCTTACATCTGACTATCTACCTACTGTAACATTAGCTTGTAAATATCTGCAACAAATTTCTGCAGCAATGTTGATCAAGACTGCAATTAATTGAGATCAATTTAACAAGACTGACATTTTGTAACATGAAGTATTTAATATACAATTTAAATTTATTTTAAAATTTAGTAATTTGGGGGTAATTTTGCATATCTTTCATTGAATTTATTCATGTAAATATTTTTATTTTAAATTTATTTTTGACATTTTAAATGTAATCTACATAATAGTTTTTACATTCTATTTATGTAAGAAAAATATGCAATTTTTCATATCGACCTTGAATCAGATCATGAAATTTCCCCTAAACATTACCTAAGCTACATCTCAAAAATTTGAAGTCATATTTCCATTACAGTCATTTATTATTATTATCACAAATTATTTCTTGTTTCCTTTCTGGTTTCTTCTTGGTGATGGATTAATAATCTTTTGCTTAATTTCCAAGTGTTTTTGGTTTTTCTCTTTCTAGTTTATTTCTGTTTTCAGATAATATTTTCTGAATTACTTTGACCTTTTGAAATTTGATGAGATTTACTTTTTGCCTAAGGCTATAGTAAATTTTGGCAAGTTTTTTATGTAAGCTTTAAATAAATACGTATCTTGCAAATGTTAGATCAATTAGTTTAAGTTTAATTACCTGTTATTCAACTACTCAGTTTCCCTACTGAATTTTTGTTGACTTATTGTATCATTTATTTAAGAAGATATGCTAAAATCTCCCAATTAGATAATAAATCTATGTTTTCTATTAATTATCTCATTTTTTTCGACAACAAATTCTAATACCAGGTTTATTAGGTCACAGAATGAAGAATTGTTATAGCTTCTTATTAAATTTATTCATCTATCATTTTGATATATTTATCTTATTTCTTATTCTTTTATTTCTTAGAAACATTTATTAGGGACTTATGAATAGAAGTCATGTTTGTGTCTCAGGTGGACACAAGACAAGATGGCGGATCCCTGTATCATTACCCACCAGAATATACCAAAGGAAAGGAGTGGTTCAGAAGGGATTTGTAGGACAATTGAACTATGATAACAGAGCGATTCCTTGACCTAATGACTGGATTTATGGTAGGAATTTGTTCTTACATAAGGAAAAATAGATAAACTGGAAATTTTAGAGACTTTCTGGAATAGGAGTTAACCAGAAGTTAACACAGCATAGTAGCTTCCAAGATGAAGTTGCTTTGACCACTACACTCCACCCTCCTAATCCAGCTCTTACAATGTCACATGCTCTTCTCTTCTGTGATGGTCTCTGAGCTTTTAGGGAGGGTGCTTAATATTGTATAGCTTTATTGGCAGTGCATATATTGTAGGAAAATCTAGGTTCTTACTACACGACAAGGAAAGATTAGGCACACAGACACTTTGAAGGGTGAAAGGGATGGAATATATTGGGTTGAAAGGAAAGAGGGAAATACAACACAGCAGAGTGAGATGGGTTCCTGCTAACAGGCTCTCCACCTCACTGGTCAAATCCCAAGTTACCACCCAAGAACAAGAGAGGCCAGGCTCCTCTCCCCAGCAAATGGTGTGAACTTTCCAAAGCTTCACCCCATTCTCCCAGTGCTCAGGCTGGCTAAAGATTCTCCAGGGAACCCTTTTTACTTGGCAGTCTCATTAATCCCTCTAAAGAAGTACATCTAACTGCCAATTGGAATAAGGATAAGGATAAAAATAAAGAACAGTCTTAACCCCTTCCTGCTGATGGGGGGCGCTGTTTTTGGGACAATGGTATTCAGAGCTCCCTCATAGGCCTATCTAAGGGTCCCTAGCAGAAAGGGCAATCATTTGAGGCTCTGGTTGCATGACTGTTTGGAGTTTGATGGCCTGAAGATGAGAAGAGACAAAACAGGTCATTAGAAAACATGAATCAAAATGAAACAAGAGGAGAGGTAAGGACAGCTCAAAAATCCTGAGGCCTTTTATCACTTTGCCATGGAGAGAGGGAGGCCAAAACCTCGACTGGTAAAAAAGTTTTATCCTTTTGCCAGCATGTCAGGCTTCTGTGTTCCCTTCCCCTAAGCCCAATCCTAAGCCAACCAGTTTAAGGTGTGGGAAATTAACTTTTCCCAGTTTGGAGGATCCATCTAAGGGGAATATCCTGTAGTACCCAGACACAATCCTATCAGTGAAGAAAGGGAAGAGGAGGAGAAAGGAAAAAAGAAGGCATTTTATTCAAAGGAGTTCTAAGAGTTCAGGATGCATTCGAAAGGGGTACAGACTGAAGATGGATGGTTACACTATTTCCTAGAAAATACCCAGGGTGTGTGAGAAAGGAAAAATGAGACGTTCCTCTTTCTTTCCTCCATCCTTGTATTGCCAACTCCCAGCAACTGTGACAGGGTGCTACCCATGGGTCCCAAAGTGGCTTGCACCCATGAAGCAGAGAGGGCCTAGACAATAGGAATTACCCACTCTTACCTATGCCTCTATTCTCTCCACTGTAAGTAGCCTTAGAGTTTCCAAGACCTAATTTATGTCACGGATACCAGCATGACTTTCATCCATGAAATGGGAGGCTTGGCTTAATCGGCAGGAATTAGCCATGGTCACGTGTGCTGTGCATTTCAACCTCTATTACCATCTGACTCTGGATTACTTAAATCCAGCTTTCTTTCCTAGGGCTTTCACCTGAAGCTTGGAATTGAGTTCTTCTCCAATAAAGGAGAGAAAAGGATGTCTTCTGACATGCCCAGATCACTGGTGGCTGTAGTAATATTTGCTAAGATTTTGTTACAAGATGCTTGGCTTTGGTTAACTCCCGTGGTTTTACTTTCCCAAAAAGGAAATCTCCGGGTGATGGGCACCCTACTTGTTCCTATCATGTGGCAGAATTTGCAGGATAATTACTCAGAACTAGAATATTGATCCAGATTACCACATTACCCATCCCTCTTGTTCTTTCTGAGCTGCAGCTGGAGATTGCAGGTTGGTTCACAGAAACAATCAGGGTTAGTCTAAAATATAGGAAAAAAACTTAAAAACATCTAATGAGTTTAGAATTTAATGAAAAATGTATGATAACTTTTGAAACATAATTTTTCTCTCTAGTCTCATTTTTGTTAAAAAAAATCATTATAGGACTGTGTTGTTTGCAAAATAGACTTTAGTTTATACATCCATTGATTATTTGCATAAAGCACAGCAAAAATAACTATTTCTACATATGCCTTTTGGATTGTCTTTAATGGAAATCTGTTCCACAATGAATCTCAGATAAGACCTTTTAAAGCCAAGCCCAAGATTGGGTTTGTGTCCTCTAATACCTGTGAGTTGAGTGATCCTCTCCTCTTAAGGCCCCAAGATAAAAATCTGGAGCATGTTTGCTTCTCCCTGCCTGCTTCTTCTAGAATTTTGAAACTATCTGTGAGTATTCTTAACTTATGGAAATACAATTGTTTGCATCAGTGCAAAAAGAATACATTTCATTTTTCAACAGGATGCAATTAGAGAAACTGGTTGTTTTACCAAGGCTTTGACTGGAAGGGTACACTTCCCTTTAAGGAGTCAAGCTCAACTTGAAGAACCGATAAAAGCCCCTTGGAGCAACTGGCCTTATACCCTTTTCTACACAGTCCTCATGCAGGGTTCCTGACCTGTGATCAGTAAAGAATTTCACTTTCTAACAGGTCCCAGAGCTACTCAGGAGGCTGAGGCAGGAAAATCGCTTGAACCTGGGAGGCAGAGGTTGCAGTGAGACAAGATCGCAACACTGCACTCCAGCCTGGGTGACAGAGTGAGATTCTGTCTAAAAAAAAAAAAAAAAAAAAAAAAAAAAAAAAATTTGACTGTTATTACATATCTCTCATGTAAATCTATTTCCAGTAGTCTCAATTACATGTCATAATGGTAACTTTTAGCAACTTTTAACTTTAATTAGTAAGTTGTTTTGATTATGTGGTAGGTGCAGCCAAGTTTTGACTCCTTCCATCATAACTAAGGGTGTGGTTAATCCCATATGTCCCCAGGTCTTACCAAATTGAACAATTATCAAAAACCAAAACGCACTTTAAAACCTTAAAACACTTAGTAAACCTTGCATCTGACCTGCATATTTAGTACACTTATTTATATTTTGATGACATCTGCATTTTACCAATGATCTTTAAGACTCTTTTTATTTCACAAAGATTAAAGTCACATGAACCAAAAAGTACCACAGATTTTATCTTCCCTTTAAAAAATGTTTGATCCAAGCACTTATCTTCCTTTAGGACAAATTAATTAGAGTTCATTTGACAAACATCACATAAACAACACATATATAAGTACACAGACCGGCAGACGAAAACCCATAAGATCTTCTGTCATGGGGTGACAAACCTATCTGCATTTAATTCCTGGGGTTCCATTAGGAAACCAGAGGTCTCTCCCCTCTCATGTGTGCATTAAAAGTGACAAGGCAAAATCGAGAAAAATAACTCAGTTGACTGAAGAAAAATAAAAAAAACACTTTTTTCAGCAAAGCAAGGTAAAAGGAAAGGAAAATATAAAGGCCTTATAAATATAACTATAACTTGGATATCCACATTTTAATTAAGCTGAGTACTTCTTAAAAAAGTTCTTTTAACCCCCTTATTATCTGACTTTAGCCATGCCAAGTGGCCAATATTTCTGGCTTTCAAATTTTACTAAAGGCTTAGAGAAAGGAAAATCCAAAGTGGTTCATGGAGGGGAGGGGAATAAACAAATAGCAAAAGGTCATGCAGATGTCAAACCAGAAAGGACTCATTCCCCAAGCCAGGATGAATCTGGGCCTCACAGAAGCTAAACAAAGCCTAGCCATGGGGTTACAGACTATTATCCCAAGGACATAAAACAAGATAGAGTCCTGCAGCAAAGTTTGCTATGGACCATAAAGAAATACATATGAAGCACACCAGATTGACTACAGCTTAAGACCAACCTCACAATTCCTTTCTAACAATTAAAACTCTACAGAAAATATAAACTAATCTCCATCATTCCTGGCCCAACAAAACTTCTTCCAAAAGGAGAAAAGAAAACAACCTTGTTTAAAACTTACCTGCTGACAGGGAAGAGAAATGGATGTCTGGGGCAATAACCTCTTATTCTTATGCAAGTGGTTCCTCCACTAGGGAGAATAGCTTAATTACTGTGCAATGGAGCTGGATTCCCTGGTCAGGTGTTGGGGAGACTCCTGGGTGTCTGGTGGGGAATGCTATCCAGCCAAGTGGGGGCCTTGGGCCATGCATCCCAACCCTTGCAGGGAGTGAAAGGTGATGGGGAGCTGCTGCTGTGCATCCTGATAAAAGGAACAAAAAGGCCATGGAAAGGCTGAGTTGGATCAAGGCTGATATTCCTGACCTCCAGGAGCAACGGGAGTTGCTCTACCCTCAGAAGAAGTCCAAGGGAAAAGAGACTTAGAAGTAAAAGAGAAAAATATTTTTTTGGTTTCCATCTCATTCACCCTTTTACAAGCCCCATGTTGGGCTCCAAAACATAAAAAATTCAGGTTCTTCTCACAAGACCAGGGAAAGATTAGGCTCACAGATGCTTTGAAGGGTGAGGGGGACAAAATTTATTGGGAAAAAAGGAAAAAGGTAGAACAACACAACAAAGCGAGATGGGAGTCCTGCTAACAGTCTCTCCACCTTAAATCCTACTACCGTGGAACAGGAGGGGCCAGGATTCTCCCCTCAGTAAACAGCGTGAACATCTTGATGCTCCCCCCTGTCCTCCCTGTGTGCAGGCCGAATGGAGATACTCTGGGGAACCCTTTTTACTTGGCGATCTCACACAGTGAGATTCCAAAATAAGGAAAATTCACAGGCTGTTGAATCACTTCTAGTCTTCAGAATATCATGACTTCATTTTCACAGAAGTAAAACAACAAAAGATGCATAACATTGATCATTTGAACAGTAGATACATAATGCACACAAAGATTACAATCAAAAGATAGTTTGTATGCCATCCATTAAGAAGCATGATAAAATTAAAACCTAGCTCTTTTTCAGACCTCTTATATCCAGGAAATAGCCCAAATAGTAGGCAAAAAATAAAAACTCAAAAAAGATAAAAATGATCAGAGCTAGAATATAAATCTTTCTTTCTTCAGTTTCTCTAATTTACCATGGATAAATCATAACAGCATCAACTTATCTGCAAAATAAATTTTAGTTTCATTATTACTTGGCCTGATTATTTACATAAAGTGTAGCAAGTATAGTGATTAGCTATATAGGCTCCTTTTTACATTGGCTTTGCTGGAACTTATATAGGAAATTTTGGACTTGACTTCTTCAAAGCCTCAAAGCCAGAAGACAAGACAAGTCAAGGATTCGCCATTAGACTATGCTTGTAATAACTGTACTAATTTATCTCTTTTCAAAGTCCTAAAATATCTTGAGGTGTCTGGGCCTGTTAGAAAGTAACATTCTTTACTCACCATGGGTCAGAAGCCTTGTAAGGGAACCATTTAGACAAGATACTAGGCCAGTCTTTCCAGTAGGATTTTTGATGGCTTCATAGAGTCAACCTTAATTCCTTACCTGGTCATATCTGCAAATATGTCTTTTCAGTCAAAGACTTGGTAAAATAACCAGTGTCTTCAATGGTGTCCTATTAAAACAAACAAACAAACAAACAAAAAACAAAAACAGATTCTTACTGAAGTTATACAAATAGCTATATTGCCACAAAATAAAAATACTCATGAATAGTTTTCAAATTTTGGAGAACTCATGTAGAGAGAAAGATCAATTTGCTCACAAAAATACACTTTACCCAACTCTAAGCTATAAATAGCTCCAAACAAAGATGGTTTTCTGGACTCTTCTTCAATCAGAGTAGCATCCCTCCAAATAGGATGTTATCCATTCACACTGGAACTGCCATCCACAAGTCAAGCCTTTCTTTATCAGTCAGGTGAAAGCTGTTCATTAGGTATTGTAGAATTCAGCAGTTTCTTACACAGTCCCAAAGTCAGTCCGAAGGGAAAAAGAGGCTCTAGCCTCATGAGTATTTTCTCATGAGGAAATACACTCTCTAAGTAGAATAATCCTATGTATACCATTTCTATTTTATCATGAAACTCTTTTGGGCACTGCTATTTCCATTGCCTTAGGGGCAGCATCAGTTAACATCCCATAGCAAGGCAGTAAATGCCCCCCAGATGGAAATGTTCTAGTCCAAAGTTCCAGTAGTCATCACTGGAAGATACTCACAGGCTTTTGCCAGATGCCCCAGTAAACATTCTGCAAAGGGCTGTCAAGTGGAGGATTTGTCCCAACCAGCACTCCAGCATCTATTCTACAGTCTATGGGCTCAGGAAAATCTTACTAGTTCCCATTTAGCGTGTCCAATTCATTTTGCTCCAAGGGCAGATTTATATGCCTTCTCTTTTACAGTACTATGTAGGGGGAACACCCCAGTTAGATACAATATTAATTTTCTTAAAACATTTAAATAAAGGAGTCACAACTACTTTATGTAAAGTCTGTTTAAACATTTCAACTTTCATAACCCTATCAATCTTTACATTTTTAATGTTTAGGTACCAGGAACTTTATTCCACACCCAAATCATTTTATCCTCTCTTGTGAAAAAGACTTTGGGTTTCCAGCAGGGTGTTAAGCCAAAGGATTAACCTTTTTTTTCACTCTTATCTTTACTTACCAGCCTCAACATTGCCCCTAGGCAATTGTTGGTCAGCTATTCTCATTGGTGTTTGGGTGAAGGAGAAAGGACAAGATGGAGGAAGGTGAACAAGAAGGCATAATCCATGTTGCTTCCGGGTTCTTCCTCACCAACTTTCCCGCGCGCGGGAAGATGCAGATCAACTGAGCATGCGCCAGGTGATGTCAATCCGAAGAGATCAAATCTTACCCGGCCACGCCTACGGAGACGCCCCTATCACGCCCTTATCCTGCCCACTGCCCTCCCCCTTCCAGTACCAATGCATAAAAGTCTGCCACTGGCAGGAGCCAGTGTGACTTCTTCGGCCCCCGCATTTGTGGACCGGAGAACATCACCCAAGAGTGCCGGGCGCGACTTCCCTGGCCCCCCACACCTGAGGACCAGAGAACTTCGCCCGAGAGTGTGTGCATATTTGCAATAAAAGACTGCCACTTTCTTACGTACTTTGGCCTCATGTTTAATTACTTAGCTCTCCTAAATTAAGTTACATTAAATTAAATTAAATTAAATTAAAACAGTTGGCACCGAAACCCGACCCAGGAGGAGACCCTTCCTCAACATCCCCTAGGGGTCTAAAGAACCTCCTCCGCAGCGAACCGGCTCCCAACCCAACCAGCCACGAACACCAAACAAGTGTTCCAGCCTCCCACTGGTGCCGCTCTGAGAATTTCTCCTTCGGTGAGTACTCCCCTTTGTTAACCATCTCCGTCCGTTTCCGTGTCCTTGGCCTGGAGTCGTTCCTACGCCCAAGGACGTAGCCACCCTGTGGCGCAGTGAGGTCTTCAACCCGGAGACGTCCGTCTTGAAGTTCCTCAATTCTCCGTTAGTGGCTCCAGGAGCCCCCGGTCTCTAGCAGCGGCAAAGGACGCTTTGCCACTGCGTGAGGTCGGTTTCCATTTCTGGTGGTTAAACAATGGGAACCTCACAATCGAAACCTCTCCACTGTGGCATGGCCGCAGTATAAATTAGACAACCAATCTCAATGGCCACCAGACGGCACACTTGACTATAACATTCTATTAGATCTCTCTAATTTCTGCCAGAGGCTCAGAAAGTGGTCAGAAATTATCTATGTTCAAGGCTTTTAGGACTTGCGCTCTCGTCCAGACCTGTGCGCCTGGTGTTAAATGGCCCAGGTCTTGTTAGCCTAAACCCCTAAACCCGGCCCTTGGCCCCCACCTCAGCAACTGAGGAGGACTCCACCTCCATTTCAGATGGGGCTGACGGCAGGCGACCTCACTCCCGACTTTCCAACCCCCCTTCCTATGGACTTCCTACCACCCCTCCCAACGCTCCTCCTTCAGCCACTCCTCTCACCCCTCCCTATGGAGCTCCCACCGCCCCGCCCGACACTCCTCCCTCAGCCACTCCTCTTACCTCTCCCATTTCCGTCCACACTCGCTCCAAGACCGCGGTAGCGGCTCCCATTAGTCAGCCCTCTATCAGTCAGCCTGTCTTAACATAACTTACTGGTCAGTCTGTTCCAACCTCCCCTGCTAGTTTGTTGGCCGCCCCCCGCCCCCCCCAGAAGTTGCCGGAGCCGAAGGCATGGTTGGAGTCCACGTCCCCTTTTCCCTGGCTGACCTTTCCAAAACTGAAGAACGACTTGGCGACTTCTCAGCCAACCCCACCTAATATTCCAAAGAGTTTCGATACCTAGGCCAGGCATATAACCTTACCTGGCATGACTTACATGTCATTCTTACTTCCACTCTTAACCCAGAGGAAAGAGAGTGCATTCTTGCAGCCGCCAGGCTACACGCAGATCAATGGCATTTAACCAACGCCACCGTCCTGTTAGGAAAGGTGGCTGTCCCGTCCATAGAACCAGATTAAGATTACCAACCGCAGCAGCCTGGCTGCCGTAGGAAGGACATTATGATTCAATGTCTCAGCCGGTATGCAGGCAGCCTCTAACAAAGTGGTCAATTGTAATAAATTAAAGGAAATTATCCAACACCCAGATGAGAACCCGGCTTCCTTCCTAAATCGCCTTACAGAGGCACTGGCCCAATTTACCCAGCTAGCCCACTTCCCCAGCTGGGGCAGCTGTCCTAGCCTCCTATTTTATCTCCCAGTCAGCCTCAGATATTTGAAAACAAAAAAGGTTGAAGATGGGCCTCAGACTCCCATACAGGAAAATTGGCCTTCAAAGTTTTTAACTCCAGAGAAGAAGCAGCTGAGGCTGCAGAGCTAGACAAGGAGAAAAGAAGGGCTGTGCTTCAAGCGCAAGCTCTAGTGGCTGCCCTCCAACCTGCGTTGCCCATTCTGCCGGCAGGGAAGACACAGAGCAAGTCTCCCAAGGGCTCCTGCTATAAATGCGGAGACCCAGGACACTAGGCAAACCAGTGTCCCCAGGCCAAGCTGGCCACTCCGTCTCGTCCATGCCTTAAGTGTGGCACAACTGGGCATTAGGCAAAACAGTGTCCAAATCCTCGCCTGCCTACCACACCGTGCCCAACCTGCCAACAGGAAGGACATTGGAAGTCTGATTGCCCCGCCAGCAGGGCAGGCATTGCGCCTCAACGTGGTGCCTCTCCTCAAAGGCCGGAAGGCTCCTTCCAGCTCCTACACCTGGACGACGACTGACGGTGCCCACACTTGGAGACCCCGGTCACCCTTACCGAGCCTAGGGTAACTCTACAGATAGCGGGTAAGCCAATTTCTTTTCTCATCAATACGGAGGCTACCTATTCTATTTTATAATTATATTCTGCTTTGCCAACCTATGGAGGTCCTAGCCAGCCATCCACTATCTCAGTAGTTGGGGTAGACGGTAAACCGTCTAACCCTCGCCAGACCCCAGTGTTAAATTACTGCCTGGACTATGCATGCTTTGCCCACTCTTTCCTCATCATACCCTCTTGTCCCACCCCCTCTTGGGACGAGACATCTTAACCTAACTGAAAACATCTATTCCCCTTCCCTTTCTCCAGGTGACCAGGTTGTACTCAAGGATCAACACCCTCCTCAAATTTTCCCGCTTCCTCACCATTCTTCATCTTAACTTAACTGACTTTTCCCTCATAAACCTCATAGACACCCTCCTTTCCGACCCATCCCCCAACCAGTAGGTTTCCCAACTTTTTACTCTCATACAAGACCTAGCTTGGCAGGGTGCCCTTTGTGATTTCGGCAATGTTGAACTTACCCTCTACACCTTTGTCATCATTATTATGGTTCACTCTAATTCCCCTAGTTACTCCTACTAATCCTAACTTTGTATGGAGATTCTAAACCTGGCCTACAGACAACCAGATACACTCAGTCATGCAGGGCACTGCAGATTGTCCCCCCCCCCCAGGGTTGTCACTCTGCCCTCTCCCTAAATAAAATGTGGACTCATTAGGCCAGGATGAAGGACAGATACAGGGAAGGAGAGGCTGTAACCAGAAGGCAGTAGAAAGCCCAGACCTCCCCAAGGGCCTCTGCGGCACTCAGTCCCTGTTGAGCCAGAGATAGGGAGAAACCAGGAGGTAGGGGAGTTGGTGAGGGGAGCAGCCTTGGTGAGCGGGTGGTGGGGAGACGGAGACGGAGACAAAGAGATACAGGCAGAGACAGAGATGAAGAGATAGAGATGGAGAAAGACAGAGATAGGGAGAGACAGAGATGGAGAGAGACAGAGAGAGAGACAGAGGTGGAGAGAGACAAAGACAGAGATGGGGAGAGACAGAGATGAAGAGAGACAGACAGATGGAGAGGGACAGAGATAGAGACAGAGATGAGGAGAGACAGAGATGAAGAGAGACAGAGAGAGATAGATGAAGAGATACAGAGATGAACAGAGACAGAGATGAAGAGAGACAGAGTGAGACAGAGATTCCTTTTTGCTACTCTACGCCAAACTCTTCATGGTGTAATTGCACATAAGCTCCCAGCAGGACCCAGACGGCCCCTGTTGGAGGCTACTTTTGGTGTAACCAAACTCTATCTAAAACTCTTAACCATACCTCCATCACCCAGTCCCTTTGCATTCCGGTATCTTTAGTGCCTAGCTTAACCCTATATAGTGAAGGAGAATTGTCTGAACTAGCTTCCCAGCTCAGCTCCAGCAATAACATCCAAAAGCGGGCTGTTTTTCTTCCCTTAATTATCGGGGTTTCCCTAGCTTCAACAATTTAATGCCCCCTTAACCCCCGGACCACCGGTATGGATACTGCCTGTAGTACAGC
Organism: Macaca nemestrina; assembly: GCF_043159975.1. Classification (NCBI taxonomy): domain Eukaryota; kingdom Metazoa; phylum Chordata; class Mammalia; order Primates; family Cercopithecidae; genus Macaca; species Macaca nemestrina. Next base: position 48,800,355 of record NC_092143.1, read on the forward strand.
AGATGCTTCCATTCCTAATTCCCATACTAATCCTCTGCCTTATGTTATGTTTTGCTCCCATTCTAATAAAATTTCTCCAAGCCAAGGTTCAAGAGATCACCCGAGTCACCTTCAACCAAATGCTCCTGCATCCCTACACCCAACTGCCAACCTCAGACCCTAACTACGCCCCTTAACAGCAGGAGGCAGCCAGACAGACCACAGTGCCCTAAATTCTTATAATCAATAAGAGGTGGACTGTTTGGGTGAAGGAGAAAGGACAAGATGGAGGAAGGTGAACAAGAAGGCATAATCCATGTTGCTTCCGGGTTCTTCCTCACCAACTTTCCCGCGCGCGGGAAGATGCAGATCAACTGAGCATGCGCCAGGTGATGTCAATCCGAAGAGATCAAATCTTACCCGGCCACGCCTATGGAGACGCCCCTATCACGCCCTTATCCTGCCCACTGCCCTCCCCCTTCCAGTACCAATGCATAAAAGTCTGCCACTGGCAGGAGCCAGTGTGACTTCTTCGGCCCCCGCATTTGTGGACCGGAGAACATCACCCGAGAGCGCCGGGCGCGACTTCCCTGGCCCCCCACACCTGAGGACCAGAGAACTTCGCCCGAGAGTGTGTGCATATTTGCAATAAAAGACTGCCACTTTCTTATGTACTTTGGCCTCATGTTTAATTACTTAGCTCTCCTAAATTAAGTTACATTAAATTAAATTAAAACAATTGGGATCTTTGCCTTCCAACTTTTCATAAATTTCTCCAAACTGGGGTAAATATAGAAAACTGATTTGGGTCCCTTTAATATTGGGGAACCAGTAGGAGCTCCCTTTGGTTCACCCAACTCTCAATAATGTTGTATTAAGACTTCTGTTTTAACCCTTTTAATTTCTATTTATTCATTCTATTTCTCAATAACAGTTGTGAAAGGAAAATAAATCTCGGGGCCCCCACATCACTAAGTCAAAGGGAAAAGACAAGCTGGGAACTGCTTAGGGCAAACCTGCCTCCCATTCTATTCAAAGTCATCCCTCTGCTCACTGAGATTAATACATATCTGATTGCCTCCTTTGGAAAGGCTAATCAGAAACTCAAAAGAATGCAACCATTTGTCTTTTATCCACCTATGACCTGGAAGGCCCCTCCCTGCTTTGAGTTGTTCCGCTTTTGCTTTGAGTTTTCCTACCTTTCTAGAGCAAACCAGTGTTCATCTTACACATGTTGATTGATGTCTCATGTCTCCCTAAAATGTATAAAACCAAGATATGCTCTGATCACCTTGGGCACATGTAGTCAGGATCTCCTGAGGTTGTGTCATGGGTGCATCTCTATAACTTTGGCATATAAACATTGTAAATTGACAAAAAACTGTCTCAGATTTTGGAGTTCAAACAATCTAGATTACCACCCTGCTGAGAAAGGAAAAGGACTTTCCCCTTTTATTTTTCCTCTTAGCTTCACCCCTATCAATTTTTTTACCCTATTTGTTAAAAACGATTCAAACATTTTTACCTTCCTAGAATGAATCCTTTGACTTTCTTTTGTCTACATGTATTAGCTACTATTCTCTTAGTAACCCTAATATCTAGTAAAAACCCTATAATTTCTTCATTTAAAATGACATGACCTTAAGATTTTAAATTTACTGAAGAGAATTGTGAAGCTAGTTTTAATCACCAAAGATTACCAAAGTCACATGAACCAAAAGGCATTTGAGCTAACTTTTATTTTTCGGATAAAACATTTGATTTAAGCACTCAATTTTTCCTTAAGCCAATTGATTAGAGCTCTATTATATGATTTGGTAATGAAATATCACATACACATGACACATATAGACATAGAGACAGACACAAAAACAGCAGATTTTATAAAGGTATAGTATTTTGTATTTCCCAGTTTTCCAAGTTTCTCCTAGACTTTAGAGAATTAATCTCCTTCACATTTCAAAGATATCTGTAATTCGTATAGAATTCAAGGTTAATAGTTATGTACTTTTAGCATTTTATTTTTCATTTTTATTTATTTTGTGGATGGGGTCTTGTTTTGTTGCTCAGGCTGGTATCAAACTTATCCTTCCTCAGCCTCTCAAACTGCTGGGATTACAGGTGTGAGTCCCCACACCTGGCCCACTTTTAGCACTTTAAAATATTATACTGTTGCTTCTTGCTTCCACTGTTTTTGTTGAGAACTCAACTGTAACTCTCCTTGTTTTTTTTTTTTTTTTTTTGAGATACAGTCTCGCACTGTTGCCCAGGCTGGAGTGTAGTGGCGTGATCTTGGCTCACTGCAAGCTCCGCCTCCCAGGTTCACACCATTCTCCTGCCTCAGCCTCCCGAGTAGCTGGGACCACAGGCGCCTGCCACCAGGCCCGGCTAATTTTTTTTTTTTTTTTGTATTTTAGTAGAGACGGGGTTTCACCGTGTTAGCCAGGATGGTCTCGATCTCCCGACCTCGTTATCCACCCGTCTTGGCCTCCCAAAGTGCTGGGATTACAGGCGTGAGCTACCGCGCCCAGCCAACTCTTCTTGTTTTTACGCTGAAGGTAATGTTCCCTCACTCCACCACTGTCATTTTTAAATGTTCTCTTTTTCTCTGTCATATGACAGTTTTGTTATCATATGCTTAGATGTGATTTTCCTACTTAAGGTCCACAGTAATTTTTTTTAATCTATGGCTTGATATTTTCCATCAATTTTGGAAAACATGAAAAAAAGTAAATAAAGTGTTTCCCTGAGTCTTCTGAACTGTTCTAGTAAATTAATCAAGCCCAAGGAGGAGGTAGTGAGAACCCAATTTATAACCTGTCAGTTGAAAGCACAAGCCAGAACCTGGAGCTTATAATTGACATCTGAAGTGGTAGTGTTTCAGGAATTTTCCTTATTTCAGCTAAATATAGTGTCCTTGTCTTATGGCCATAAAAATTTAGGCTCACAGACAATTTGAAGTATGAGCAGGGCAGGGTTTATTGGGTGAAAAGGAAGAAAAGGGGGAAACAGGGACCCTCCATAAAGCCAGAGTCCCAACTGTTGGACTTCCTGCATTGCAGTTGAGATTCCAGGTTCCACACAGGAAGAGGAGGGGCCTGGTTCATCCCCACTGCGAATAATGTGAAATTCTGTGACTACCCCAGTGCTCAGGTCAGTTGGAGTTTTGCCAGTGATCCTTTCCTGGCTGTCTCATTTCCCACTTTAAAGAAGTACAGGCTGGGCACAGAGGCTCAGTCCTGTAATCCCAGCACTTTGGGAGGCCGAGGTGGGTAGATCATTTGAGGTCAGGAGTCCCAGACCAGCCTGGCCAACATGGCGAAACTCATCTCTACTAGAAATTCAAAAATTAGCTGGGCATGGTGATGCACGCCTGTAATCCCAGCTACTGTGGAGGCTGAAGAAGGAGAATGGCTTGAACTTGTGAGGCAGAGGTTGCAGTTAGCCAAGACTGCACCACTGCACTCCAGCCTGGGCAAAGGAGCAAGACTCCATCTCAAAAAAAAAAAAAAGTACATCTAACTGCAGTTAGAGTAAGGATAGGGATGAAGATGAATCTTAACTGCTTCCTGCTGACAAGGGGCATTGTTTTGGAAAACGGCAATCAGAGCTCCCTCGGAGGCCTGTTTAAGTGATCTGAGCAGAAGTGCAGAAGGTGCCACCGTCAGCAGCTCTAGTTGCCTGACCATTTAGAGTTTGATGGACTGAAGGAAAGAACACACCAATCTGGTTATTAGAAAATATGTATCAAAATGAGACAAGGGGAGGGGTAAGGACAGCTCAAAAATCCCAAGGACATTTGCCAGTTTGTGCAGGGAAAGGGGGCCAAAAGCCGAACTGGCAAAACACTTTACCCTTTTGCCAGCATGTTGGACTTCTGAGTTCCTTTTCCCTGAGCCCAATCCTAAGCCAACCAGTTTAAGGTTTGAGAAATTAACCTTTCCCAGTTTGGAAGATGCATCTGAGGGGAGTGTCCTGTAGTACAGAGACACAATTTATTATCTGTGAAGACAGATCCAAGGAGGAGAAAGGAAAAAAGTAGGTGTTTTTTTAAAGGAGTCCGAGGAGTTCACGATGCATTCAAAAAGGGAACAGACTGAAGATGAATGGCTACTTATCTAGAAAAAGAAGAGCAGGAATCCCTGGTTCCCTTTACTTCCTAGCAGATACCTGGGGTACATGAAGGAGAGAGGGAAGAGTGTCCTCTTTCCTTCCATCTTTGCATTCCTGAGCCCTGGTGACATTGGCAGGTGCTGCCATGAGTACCAAAGTGGTTTGCACCCATGAAGCAGAGGACTTAGGGTATAGAAATTATCCAATCCCATCATGTCTCTTTCCCACCTACTGTCAGTAGCCTTGGAGTTCCCTAGACCTTAACCTATGACATGGATACTAATGTGGCCTTTATCCATGAAACAGGAAGCTTGAGCTTGGCTTAATCTGCATGAATCAGTCACACTCACCTGCACTGTGCTTTTTAACTTCTGTTATCATCTTCCTCTGGATCCCTCAGATCCAGTTTTCTTCCTAGGGCTTCGAGGCAAAGCTTGGAATTGAGGTTGGGACAAAAAAAAAAAAAAAATGTGTGTCGGGGGTTGCATGGACTCCTTATGGCTGAATGCTAAGGTGAAGGTGTGGGACTGAGTCCTCTTCTAATAAGGGAGAAAAAAAGATAAGTTGTGACATAATCAGATAACTGGTGGCTATAGTTATCCTTGCTAGAATTTTGGTGTATTGTGCTTAGCTGTGGTTATTTCCCTTGGTCTTACTTTCCGAAAAAGAAACCTCTGGCTGATGGGCACCCTATTTATTCCAATTACCTGGCAGGATTTGCAAGATAATTGCTCAGAACTACAATATTGATCCAGATTTTTTTTACATTAGCCATCCCTCTTGTTCTATCTGAGCTGCAGCTGGAGATTGCTGGTTGGTTCACAGGAACAAGCAGGGTTAGTCTAACAATGTAGGCAAAAACTTAAGAACAACTAATGAATTTAGAATTTAATGAAAAATCTATATTAAGTTTTGGAACATAATTTCTGTCTCTCTAGTCCTAATTTTGATTTAAAAAAACAAATCATGATAAGATTGTGTTGTTTGCAAAATAGACTTTAGTCTTATAGTAGGCCTGATTATATACATAAAGTACAAGAATAATTGTTTCTACATAGGTCTTTTGGATTGGCTTTGATGGAACTCTGTTCCACAAGGAATCTCAAATAAGACCTTTAAAATTGAGTCCGGCCATGGGTTTGTATCCTCAAATACCTGTGAGTTGGGTGATCCTCTCCTCTTACGGTCTCAAAATGAACTTGGAGATCCTGAACCTCCTAGAAAGCGACATTCTTTACCGACCACAGATCAGAAACCCTGTACAAGGACTGCTTAGGCAAACATATGAGGCCAGTCTCCCATGGGGCTTTTAACATCTCTGCAAGTCAAGATTGACTCCTTAAAGGGAAATAAACCCTTCCAGTTAAAACCTTGGTAAAATAAACAATTTCTCCAATTGTGTGTGTCCTGTTGCAAAAGACAAATTCTTACTGCACTGATGCGAACAATCATATTGCTATAAGTTAAGAATACTCATAGTTTCCAAATTCTGGAGAAACTAGGCAGAGAGAAGCAAATATACTCCAAATCTTGTTCACAGGAGTATACCTTACTCAATTATTAAAGGCCATAAACAGTTCAAAATAAGTTTCCTTGATTCTGAAAAACAAAACAAGAATCAGAAATAATCCAAGCAAAGATTAAAAAGAATTGCTTCAGTTTCCTGAGTTCAGTTTATTTAGTTAACCATTGTTTTGCTTGCTATTCCTGAACATTTTAGCTATTCATGAGTCCTGTACATTTTTCTTTATTCAAATATTACAATTTTCAAAGTTATCAGAACCTGTATTTGAGAGTGCCTGTCAGAGTCCTGTAGCTTATTATACACCATCTTTTGAAAAGGATTAAAACAAGACAACAATTGTCCATGAATAACAAAATGTCCAAGGTAGTTACAGTTAGAAACACAATTGACAAAGAAGTCTTGTTACCTTTGCAGTTAACAATAACTTAACATAACAACCTTAGTTATGATTGATAGCTTATACTTAGACATTAGAATTTTAGAAATCCCATGAAATTTTGGAACATGTATTAGCATTATTCCCAAAAATATAACCTAAAAAGATTGTACATCATTTTGGCAATTTCACATACTTACATATGTCAAATAATCCTGTTTACCTCTCTTTTCTGGAAGTTTTAGGGGCCCTCGGAACTATCCAAAAATCCAGGCATTAGGAAAGACAATTTGGAAACTGAAGTTTGATTTTAGGAAACCTGTTTAATATGCTTAAAGCACTTGCTATTATGAAATAGAACTCCAGATTACCATAACTTATTTATTTTGCCAAAACGATAACTCAGAAATTTTAAAGAAGCAAAAACCTTTATAACACTTAATAAATTTTGCCAGAGCACATTCATGCCTTAAGCAAACCTCATTGTGCTTTTATTTCAATGCTCAATTACAGATAAACCAAAAAATTCTGATATGGTTTGGCTGTGTCCCCAACCAAATCGCATCTTTAATTCCCAGGTATTGTGGAAGGGATCTGGTGGGAGGTAATTCAGTCATGTGGGCAGGTCTTTCCCATGCTGTTCTCATGATAGTGAAAAAGTCTTATGAGATCTGATAGCTTTAGAAGGTAGTATTTCCCTGCAAAAGCTCTCTCTTTGCTTGCTGCCATCCACATAAGATGTGGTGTGCTCCTCCTTGTCTTTTGCCATGATTTTCAGGCATCCTCAGCCATGTGGAATGGTAAGTCCATTAAACCTCTTTCTTTTGTAAATTTCCCAGTCTTAGGTATGTCTTTATCAGTAGTGTGAAAATGGACTAATACAATACCTTTCCAGGATTTAGTCAATATGTTCACATAGAGAACCTCTTTTGCAAGATTAATTTCCACAATTTTTCCACCACTTATTTGAACCTCCAGTGTTTTACATGTAACTCAAAATAATCCTTTAACCCTAGGCAAAAAATTTACATTTCCATGCCTTCCCATAACCTTTTACAAAAAAACACATTTTATTGTTCCTAGATACCATGCATGTAAATCTATTTCCAGTAGTCTCAATTACATGTTATAATGGTATCTCCTAGAAATTTTTAACTTTAATGTAAAATCTGGAAGTTTGTTTTAATTGTGTCATAAGTGTAGCCAAGGTTTAACTTTTCCAGCATAATTAAGGGTGTAGTTAGTTTCATATGTCCATAGGCCTTATCAATTGTAAAGCTGGCAAATCAAATAGTTCTCAAAACCAAAAAAAAAAAAACACAGTTTGTAACCTTAAAACAATTAGCAAACCTTGCATCTGACCTGCAGAATTTAGTTCAACTATTTATATTTTAATGACACCTGCATTTTACCAATAGTTTTTTTTTTTGTTGTTGTTGTTTTTTTTTTTTGAGACGGAGTCTCGCTCTGTCGCGGCCCAGGCTGGAGCGCAGTGGCCGGATCTCAGCTCACTGCAAGCTCCGCCTCCTAGGTTTACGCCATCCTCCTGCCTCAGCCTCCCAAGTAGCTGGGACTACAGGCGCCCGCCACCTCGCCGGGCTAGTTTTCTGTATTGTTTTAGTAGAGACAGGGTTTCACCGTGTTAGCCAGGATGGTCTCGATCTCTTGACCTCTTGATCTGCCTGTCTCGGCCTCCCAAAGTGCTGGGATTACAGGCTTGAGCCACCGCACCCGGCCACCAATATTTTTTAAGGTGGTTTTTATTTCTCAAAGGTTAAAATCATGGGAACTGAAAGGTATTACAGCTTTTATCTTCCCTTTAAAAAAAATTTGATCTAAGTGCTTGTTTTTCTTTAGACCAAATTAATTAAAGCTTTTTTTACAGACATCATACAAAACACATAGGCCAGAGAAAGCCCAGTCCCCAGAACACCCTTTTTCACAACCAAAACTTTACAGAGAATATAAACAGGGATCCTTATCTTTCCTGGCCTAGTGAACCATCTTCTAAAAGGAAAAAAAAAAAAAAAAAAAAAAAAAGCTTTAAAAGTTAACTGCTGATGCAGTGTATAAGAGAAAAGTAAAGAAGAACAGTTTTAAAATGCCTGGGAAAGAACCTCTTATTCTTATGCAAGTGGTTCCTCCACCAGGGAGATTAATTACTGTCCAATGGAGTTGAACCCCTTGGCTGTAGAAGAGGAAATCTTGAGCAGTGCATGGTAGGGACTACCAACCAGCCACCCAGGATTCCCTGGGCCATGTGGCCCAGTCCCAGCAGGGAGGGGATGGTGATAGTGAGCCGCTGCTTGCAGGTTACTCTTGAAAAAGGAAGGAAAAGCCATGGAGACTGAGGTTGACCTTCCTGACTCCCGGGAGCAATGGGGATGGGGGTACTATTTCCCCTACCCTCAGAAGTCCGAGAATGAAAAGGCTTAGAAGGGACAGTGAGAGGTTCTGAGTCTCCATTACACTCACTACTTTTCAAGTCCCACTTTGGGCACCAAAAATGTTTCAGGACTTTTCCTTAGTTCAGCTAAAGACTGGGTCCTTATCACACGGCCATGAAGATTTAGGCTTGCAGACAATTTGAAGAGTGACCAGGGCAGGGTTTATTGGGTAAAATGAAAGAAAAGGGGGAACAGAGACCTTCCACAAAGCCAGAGTTCCTGCTGGTGCACTTCCTGCCTCGCAGTTTATTCCAGGTTCCACACAGGAAGAGGAGGGGCCAGGTTCCTCCCTGCTGCAAATGGCATGAACTTCTGTGGCTCCACCCGAGTGCTCAGGCCAGTTAGAATTTTGCCATGGAGTCCTTCCCACCTAGCTGTCTCAGCAGGGGGCAGTTTTGGGGGATGAAGTCCTCAATCTAGGATCTGATGTTATCTCTATATAGGTTGTGTCAGAATCAAAATCGAACTGAATTAGAGGACACTTGGATAATGTCTCCTGGAGAATCTGTGGAAGAATTACTTGGTATGTAGGGAAAACCCCCACATTATCTGGTAACAGAAGTATTCTGAGTTGTATTGAGGGTGACAGCAGGAAAACACTGCTTTTTGCCTTATCTCAGACCTTGATTTTCCACATGTGTTTGTTCTATTGTGCACGTTTTGATGTTTTGTTTCCTCTTATCTCCCCTGCTTCAGACTGGATATTTTATTTTATATGTTATTTAGATTGCCACTCTCCTCCTCAGCTGTTTCATTTTGTGGAATAAGTAAAGACTTCTGGAATCTTAACCCTATTTCATTGGCCTATAAATCCATCTATGCCAGCACCATATTTTCTTGATTATTGTTGTTTTGTAGGAATTTGTTCCTTAAATAAACTTCAACTAGGGATAGTTTGTTATAGTTTCTTTCAAGGATTGGACTAATTAAAAATTGAATATACTCTTGAGGAATGCTTTTTTATAATTAATATATGAATGAAGGGCTTTAGAGACTCCTCAATGAAATCTTTGGATGTTTACGTTGGCTCCCCTGCCTGGGCAGGATCTGAACTCCAACTGCTGTCTCCCACATCCTGTTAGACTGCCCAGAGTTCTACTCAGCAATTGAGTCATTAAGGTAGAATTTGAATATGCTGCCAGGAAAAATACAGTAAGTGGCAGGTTCCCCTATCTGTACTTTGCTTCTGTCAGAAAGTTTAGCCCTTCCGATCTTGGAGAAATGGAAGGTTTCTAATACCTTCAAAAAAGTTTTTTCAGAATATTTTATCAATTTATTGTAGTTCTCTGTGGGAACAAGAGTCAGGTATGAGCTTCTACCAAAGCCAAAAGCAAAAATCAGTACTACCTGGAATAGCTTTATAAAATAACACTCTAGTTTAAGAACAATTAACATATTTCAACCTTTGAAATAAATTAAATATAATTTTAAGGCCCATCATAGTTGCAGTCTCACAAATGAAACAAAATAAAGATTGAATTACACAAGGAAGTCTTCCTAAAGGATGCAAGACCTTTGTTGATCTTGAGAGAAAAGTAGAATTCTCAATAGTCAGAGTCACTTGGAGCCAATTACTCAATAATAACTATTTCATAAATAGCATGATTAAATAAAATGACAAAGAAACAAAAGGAATCTTGGGAAGAAAAGAATACCTAGTGAAAAAAATTTTGATTCATATTGTAAATCCCGTAATTATTCTGCCATTGCAATTTAATTAAATACTTTATATCAATTATATCTTTTGAATTCTATTATTGAATTATCAGGATTCTGATGGAACTTACAAAAATATAATGCATCAATTGGGGAAGAAATAAAATTCGGGAACACAGAGTAAGAAAAGTAATAGCACCAGTCTTTTTGTGTGTTACTAATGCTGAGTCAATTAATGCAAATAAAGTTTCCTAAGATGCTTTGATGGAAACATCTTTTAAGTATCAACCTATTATTTATTATGAAAAGAGAGCTTATTTAATTCATTATGCTCTCATCTGGAGGAGGTTTATATTATAATATAAACAGAAGGGATTTGGGATTTATAATATACTTTTTTTTTCCAAGTAGGAGTAGTTGAAGTGTTCTTTAGATGAATTTTTGACAAACCACAGAGGGCTGTTCTTTGCTTTCTATGCCCTTGTCAGAACATCTGAATCACTCTACATTCCATTCAGTTTGACAAGTCCTTCAGTTAAACCCATATTATAAAGTAAAGCCTTGATTTCCTCATGCATTGCAGGAAGAAATTTCTCTGTTTCTTAAGCGTTGAAAAGTAGGATCAAAGGAGCAGAAAGGTGAAGAAAAATCCACATTCAAATACTTACGGATCTGTTAGGGTCACAGCAGCAGCAAGAATGTTTTTTTGTAATTGATAATGTACCCTCAAACTTAATGGCGAGATTATATGTTTTAGGTCTCAGTTCAGAAAATAAATTCTCCTCTCAGAATTAATTCCTGGTTCTTTGCCAGGTAAAAGTGACATTGGCATCATTAGCACATTTGGGGGAAAATCTAGATTTTATTAGAATTTCAGAGTGATCAAGGGTTGTTAAGTTTACAAACACCAGAAGATAATCCAACCCTAAATGAGGACAAGCAGCATCTCCACGAACCATCACTATTTTTATTCCTCTGAAAGCAGTCCCAGATTCGCTCTCTTTTTATTAGATATGCCAACATTCTCACTATCTCTCCTGAATTCTAATCAATCACAAGAAGACTTGCTGCCAAGAAAGATTCTCTCAAACCTGGAACAAAATTATACTCTCTCAGGCTAAAAAAAAAAAATAGCAGATATATTTTCTAAGTTACTTGTAGATTTTCTTGCATGTGTACAAATACATATCAGTAAGAGAAAGTATGTGCTAATCAAAATGAAAATTCAGACAAGCTGATTTCACCAAATCCAAGAGTCAGCAAATCATACTGATTTCTCAGAGTATCCATTGTCAAATAATGAAATCATTTTTGGTATGTTTTGCCTCAGTTTTGAAATTAATACACAAGTATCAAAAGCACATTCTTTAAATAAAATATGAGAATCTTCAGTATGATGGGTTACAGGGATGTGCTGAAATCTGAATCTAAACCCTTTACCATGTGTACTTTGCATGGCCCCCTCTTCATGAGAAGAGAAACTCATCATACCTCTTGACACGGGGATCAACTATGGGACCTGCTTTGGCTAGTGGAAAGTGGCAGTCATGACCCAAGCCAAGGTTGAAATGGGCTTGTGTATTGGAGCTATCCCTTTTGTACCTCTGCCATCACCATGACAGCACCCTAGAGCTAGTCTTCTGGAGAGAGAGGTATGTTATAGCAGTGTGCTTGAATTGATTTTTATAGGCTTGCACGACTTCATTGTTAAATATTCACAAATTTCATGAGACAGCTGTTAAACCACTGGTAGCTTGAAACCAGAGAAATGAGCAAATGCTACAAATCAGGGCTTCCACTCTCACTACTCTTTTTTTTTTTTTTTTCATTGAAAAACACTTTACCAGCATATCACTACAGTTGGAGCAGAGCCAAGTCACAGCATTTGCCTCACAAACCAGCCAGCCAATAGCCAAACATGTGAGCAGACCCAGCCAAGATCAGCCAATCTGCCTATCCAATTCTTTCCTAACCCCAGACATTTGAGCAGTACATTTAATATATGTCACTGAGAAAGTACAAATTTCTTAACCTGATTTTAAGAGACTCCATTCTTTAGTCCTGTGCTTTCCCTTCAGTTTTACCTCTCAGGAATTGCTTATCCTGTCTGATCCATCAAAGTTAACTTTCCCTTGCATCCTTAACATAATTTGTGTATTCCTGTCTCCATGTTTTTGTGCATTATATCATTGTACATTTTATATATGTACTATATGCTGCTGTATATATAATATACATGTGATGAGAGAGAAAAAGAGAGGGAGTCACAAGTCTGTAACCTTTAACACCAAATAGCCATGCATTTTATTTATTGTAAATCATACCTCAATTAATACAATTAAAAACAAAACAATATCATTTATACTTCCTCGTGCCAAGACTGCCTTTCCAAAATTATAGTGATAGAAGTTGAAATACATCTATAATGATTTCAGTGTATTCCTTGGCTATTTTCTCTTAAAACATAATAAAAATATAGCTAACGTGTGAAGTCCTCCACCTTTAGAATATACTACTTTCTCCAAACCATGTATAATAGAATCAGATTTCACTAAAATGAGGACTCAATTGAGTGAACCCCAAGAAACTGAGGCTTTTCTTTGCAAAGGAAAGGAGGACTGTGGAGCCCTTTACCAATCTATAACACTGCCTCCTGAGCAGCCTAACTTTTCCATGCCTCCTTTTCTAATTCTCAAAGAAGATAACTCTATAAAACAGTTCTTAAGTCTTTTGAAGTCTTGGAATAGAGTCAGTAAAAAAGTGAAAATCATATCTGGTGGTAACTACATTGGAAATAATGTGGTATTTAAATAAGATATAATAGTAAATTGTTCTAATAATAATCTCCTGACATGTGGAATCTAAGTGCTAGATACATTGATATTCTTTTCTTATCTCACTTTATGTTACATTATTTTCTTTGTGAAATGGTTTTATTATTCTTCATACATTAAGTTCAAACCAGCAACCATATTTCAAGCCTTATCGTTCTGAAGCAGCTATCTTTAGTGCATTTCAGATGGTATTAAGACACCAGACTGAAGTTATACTGACTTCAGTTATGCTGAATTTCCTGAGATAGCCTATCTTATTGCTGTTCAAAAATAAAATATGGATATAAAATATGAATTCTGATTATTTTTCCCTCTAGTCACTGCGTATATGGTTAATGGTATGACATTATTGACAGCTGTTCAGAATACCTCATCACTTTCTATTACAAACCCACCGACACCAACACTACTGCTTGAATATGCCAAATAAATAAAGAATAAAAATGTAGATTTGTTTAAGTTATAGGGAATGCTAACACTTAAAATATAATGCTATTAGATTTCTCCCTTTGTAGAAGAATGATATGCCACTGAGTAAAGGAAATTCCTCCTTGTGTGATCTATGTCTGATAATGGTGTCAAATAAAAACAAATCCAGACTTAAATTTAGGAGAAACTTTATTCAAAAAGACTATCACAATGCTCCAAGCTTAGGATTTACAAGCATTTCAAAATCAAACACAAAAAGGCTTTTCTTTATAAGCAAGGTCAGGCAGGGCTAGTAGGAGCTTTCGAGGAAAAACTGGCAAGTGAGTGGAGGCGAACAGACAGCATGGTCAGGGTGGTCTCACAGAAAGTATTTTTAGCTGTGGTCCGCTGATTCTTAAAATGAGCTATTAATAGGGGATCTTTTGTGTTTTAGTGCTTCCTCAGACTTAGGGCCAGCCAAAGTTTAGGGACCTGCAGAGAGCAGAGAAGCCTGACTAAAGTTTGGTCAAGTTAAGTCAGTGAGCAACTAATGGACAATTGTAACCACTTGGTTAATGGTTTGCTAGCAATCCTATTTTTATATATAAATGAAACCAACTCAACAAATATATTTGAATATCTACCATGGTCAGGACATTATGTACTGTGGAAAATGACAAATTTGGAGACGATCTTATCTGCTATGACCCTCTTTATCCTTGGAATTGACCATGATGAACTTGGTGTACTATTTTACCTTGACTATACTTGTTTACTGCCACTTAGAAAGCTTTAGAGACTGAGCAATGACAAGGCAATAGAAACAAAGTAAACTTAAGATTTGTGAGCTCACAAAAATGCCTTGGGTATTGGTAACTATATTGTGCCAGGGAGTCTATTTTTGGAGGGTCAATTTATAAATAATTTATGGCAATAAGTTATTATGGTATGGGGTGTGTGTGCATGTTTCATGTAATCCAGTAGTGCTGAAAGAGGCAAAAAGGAAAGAGGCAAAGTTTCTGGGCAAGGGCAGGTGATATATGCCTGGGTTGAGTGCCTTTTGCTCAGAACGTAAGTTGAGGTCTCTATAAGTGGAGCTAATCACGCAACTCATATATGTATTAACAAAGAAATAACAGGAAAGAACATTAGTCAAAAAGCTAAACACCCATTTTCTTTCTGGAACTGTTAAAATGTACATGTTATGCAAGTCATTAAACTCTTTGAACCTTATCTGTTTAATGAAGGTATTTGAGAATCTTTAAGGTTGTTTTCCCACCAAATGCAACAAAGTAAACTGTACTTGCCTTTGTAAAGAGAAAAGTTAAAGAAAACTTTATTTGATTAGAGACAATATAACAGATGCCAAATAGTATATGAAACGCATTATCAAATAAATGCTATAGATATTTCTGTGGCAAACAATTCAAAGAGAAGTGAAAATATTTCCAAAACACTAAGAAAAAATGTAAAAATCTATTTCAATTTTTAATTTTATTGGTTTCTTTTAGAAAACCCTTTGAAATACATTAGATAACCTTATTTGCTCAGGTTTTGAAAGCTCATATATAGAGCTCATATAGCAAAGAAAAACCATAAGACATGATTTCTCTGTTTGGAGGATGTTTAAATAAATCACTAGTCAAAGTATTTTCTCAAGCCAATACATGTGTTTACTTATGAGAATTGAGTCTAAAATATATGATCTTGCATATATAATTTTAATTAACATGTATTCTATTTATATTTACTGGCAGTGTGATATCATTTTTGTATGATATATGACTGTTGGATAATAATAACTTTCACAACCTAAGAAAATGAAAAATGAAATTTGATAGTTTTTTGATGTTATTAATCAATCCAGAGAAAAATGGTTGCTAATAATTTTTGTTTTGCCTCATATTGGGCTAAACTTCCTAGCATTTTTAATATAATCTGTTAAATATATCAGAGAGTAAATACATTTGCCACAAGCATAAATAAATTGTAAATGCAATTCACACAGATGTTCTAAGTTCTAATACACAGCAGTCCTCTTAAAGTGGCCTTAAATACGACGTATTAAAAAATAGGGTGTGGTTATTACAGCTGAAGGAAGAATGAGACTATGAGTAGCTATAGAAGGTGGACGAATATTAATCTGTGTTTTAAAGAGAAAGTCTGACAAGTATGGAGCAGCGTTTTGGTGTAGGAGAAGATAGGCATTACATGATTTGCTATGAACCAGCAAACAGGATTAATCTCTACCCATCTATCAGAAAGACTGATGACTCCTTTTTGCTGGTTAATTCAGGATTCTTTTTCAAATATCAGATGTCTTTGTGACGTGCATTTTATTGCTCAACAACTTCCCAAGGTTACCGTACTTATGGTGAAGAGTAATTTGCCAATTCAACCACTGTTGCTTGGGATAACATTCATCCTGATTTCCAGCTATAAGTTCATATTTATTGTTATATGTGATGAATTGTCTGTCACTGCTGAGTGATGTCCAGAAAGTTGACTGTGGTGACCGAAAAGCCATCATAGTCGAGCATGAATTGTTCCTGGAAGGTAAACTATAACTAAGTTTATGTTCATACCGTAAGCCATCTAATTCTCACACTTTCAGTTTATGTCACAGAATTTCCAAGATCTTTGTTCTGTTTCTTGTTACAATTGGTGAAAACAGGGCCAATAATTTATATTAAAATTCAGTATGTTTCAGTTATGCTTTATAAAACACACTTTGTCTAGAGGAGGAGCAAGAGCTAAATACAGAGCTTAACATTTATTGAGAGCTTCCTGTGTACTGAGTGCTTTGTCAAATATATTATTTAATTTAAATAATAAAACTGTGATATTGCTGTGAATATTTCATGAGTAGCTCTAGGATACACGGGTGAGTTGTTTTTTGGAGGAAATGTAATAAATACACCCACGTCTCAAACACAGGGCATTTCCACACCTAAACTGCTTAGCTGTTCTGATTTAAGTATAGACAGTACTGCTGGCCAATCCAGAAACCTGAAAGAACATATAAAGATGGTTCTGAATTCAACAATTATTTTTTAAAAATACTGCTGAGTGTCCAGCACCATCAAAGTGGGAGTGGGTATTAAACAATGATCTAAGAACATATGAAGGTGAGAATTCATGATACCATGGACAAGAGTAGCTCAAAAACATAAGTGAATGAACAGAAGTAGGAAGAGAAAAGAGGGACTCATGTTTGTGAGGTAAAGGAAAGGAGAAGTTTGGAAAGGCTTTGGGTAAATACATGTTTTCTTTATAGAGTCTCCTAACTTTGTAACTTTTTTCCGTCAATCTTTCATTTTCAATAAAATGTTTCTGGAAAGCCATCACATAATTATAGCTCTATCTGGAGCTATGTAAAAAAATAATCATGAGTCTTCCTTTAATAAAAGTTTGGTGGTTGATAAATTTTTGTGGTCAATTTTACTCACTACACTGACAAATATTTAAGCTTTTACTATATAATCCCAGAGAAATCCTAATTTGTAGCAGAGTATTTCTGTTACAATATAGAAGTACAAGACTCTATGTTTGACAAAAGAATGAACAAAAAAGCATAAATTACACAATAAAAAAAGCCAACTATTAAATTGTTTGGAGGTGATTTAAAACACAACAGGCTTCATAGAGAAAGTACAAGTTAAATTGGACAACTGTCACATCAAAGATATAAAACACTGAAAAATTCTTAGGGATTATTTTAGTTCAAATATAAAACTTGACAAAGGAACAGCTTTCGAGGGTTTTCCATAGAAGGAAGGACTCACAAATATATAGCTGTGGGTTTCAGTAGGTCTGAGTTGTCTACTCAAGGTACGATGAGGCTGTTTCCAAAGCTGTACTAGAAGCAAGGCTGGTTTGAAAGCTGTGTTTACTTTCTTTCTCCAATTATCTGAGAAGATGGCAGCAATTATCTAGACAGGGTCTCAAAGATTAAAAACCCTCCCTGGATTTCGAAATTTTTTTTGGTAGGAATTTTTAGATGTTTCAACCTACATTTTATTTCTATAACCCCAGCAAATAATTTAGAACTTTGCACACAGTAGAAGCTAAGTATTTTTTTAATCAATAAATAACGTATTTCTTTTGAAGTGAATTTTTAAGGAAGTTTTCAGGGGAAAAAGTAGTGAAAATATTTCTCAATAAAACAACAAAAAGTCTTATGCCAAAATGAACTTGACTCCGTCAAGCTCTAAATTTGCTCACTCTATTTCAGGGGAAGTCTGATGGCCCATATGTTTCTCAAAACCCAACTGCAAATGATTTAGATTTCTTGGCTAACTTAGACAAAAGGAATCTAACGTTTTGGACATCTTAGAGTATTTTATGCTTTTCCCCTCTGGTGGTCATAACTCTTACATATCACTTATTTCTAATGTTATAAGCCAGAGGCAAAATTGAAATAGTAAAAGGTAATTTGTGAAAGTCAGGTCTGTTTCACAGGGGCCCTGGGTTAATGTGACCCATTAAGAACAAGCATGTTAATGTATTCACTTGCATTTTTTCTCTGTATTTTATGGTTTCTTTTTTTTCACTCTGACTTTTTAATTATCTTAAAATTCTTCAGTCTATGTGATGAGGTGATAACTTGATAAGTATCCCATAATAATGTTAGGTATTAAGTAATGTGCTGTTTCTCTTAATATATATATATTTCATAATTTTCTGTATACATATGAATTTTTATGTGTACATACACACACTCACACATATGCACACACACAGAGGATTGTTTGTTTTGTACCATTAAACTTTCTATCAATTCTTACCCAAGTACCATCTTGGGTTTTTTGGTTTTGGGGTTTTGTTTTTTTTGAGACAAGGTCTCGTTCTGTCACCCAGGCTGGAGTGCAGTGCAGTGGACTGATTATGGCTCACTTCAGCCTCAACCTCTGGGCTCAAGTGATCCTCCCACCTCAGCCTCCCAAGTAAGTGGGACTATAGATGTACACCACCATGTCCAGCTATTTTTTTTTCTTTTTTTATACTTTTAGTAGAGATGAGGCCTCATTATGTTGCCCACACTGGTCTCAAACTCCTGGGCTCAAGCAATCCTCCTGCCTCAGCCACTAAAATTTCTGGGATTGCAGGAGTGAGCCACTGCACCCAGCCTGCACATTGTTATTTTAGCTATCACGGAAATATAAAATATTTGAATCTTTATTTTAAAAATGTCACCTTTTATTGATTTTTATTTTTTAAAATGTTTTAACTGCTCCTTCTTTCACACAAAACCATTTTCATTATTTTATTGAAACAGAAATATTAACTGAGGATTTACAAAGTGCTAGCCCTAGTAAATAAGACATATGTGGTTTGTTCTCATCAAACCTATAGTGTAGTACTGTGTATATTCCTGGCTAAGGCATCTGTCCAAAGTCTCATTGGTGTTTCTTTTGCGGTGCACTAGGCCAGACCTTGAGGAAGTCTTCCAAGTATTATTTTAGTCTCCTACTTTCAAGCCTTAATCAGAGCTAGAATTTATCAGGCCTACTTCATCTTTTTTACCTTGTCCATTCATCTGTAACTTTCAGCTCTATAGAGTTGAGGCCCCTGCAAAGTAAGGTGTATCTATTCAGTCCCATATCCAAGAGGGCAATAATTAGATCATTCTTGTTTATACAGTATTCCTAGCTCATGAGACTGTTCCTATAACACAGTAGATCCTCAGTAACTATTTGTTTAATACAGCAGACTTGTTATTGCTATCTTCATACCACTTATATTGACAGTCTTTTTAGGCCTCTTCAGTTGAAAATCTATTTATTCATTCAAATATTTATTGGTTACTCACAATTTGCAAGTGTTTTCACACTTCCATCAAAAATTCTAGCCCTAATCCTGAGGGAGGTGAAAGGCAAGTATGACTCTAATGGCTTCACACTGTATGAGCCCCTGTTGCATGTCAATGCTAAGTCTAGATCCCTTTCTTCCTGGGTTTTGAATAGGGGTAAAAGGAAGTGGGTGAGTGCCACTATTGATGTCTATCCAAAGCCTGATCTCTGACACCACAGATACACGCATTTTAGACATCTGTTTATCCAAGATAGAACTATTTGCCAGGTCCTTGCATCAATGTTATTAAATAGAAGTGGGTAAGTATAGATGTAAGCTGCTGACTTTCCCAAATGAACCTACCTCTTGTATTGCAGAGAATTTCTTTCCCTCTTTGCTATATCATTTCTTTATCCTGCCTCCTAAATATATGTATGTGTAAATTTTTCCCCCTCTATCATCCCCAATTTTCACTAAATCACTAAATCCTATTCCCATTCAGTGCATCACCTTACCCAGTACCTCTCCCTTTTTTCTGCCCCTACACTATTCTTGATCAAATGGATCACTAATACAAGCCTTTCACCCTCTCTACCTGCCTACAACCCAGTGGTCTTCTTTCTATTATCTTGTCTACTTTAATTAGTCTAAAACATTGCTACCAGATTGTTCTTCTAAATCATTGCTCTGATCTTGCTCCAGATTAAGGATCCTCTGACAAAATGGTGTTTCTCATGACAAACCGATTCACTTATTATAAAACCAGAACAATAACTCATCATATTTTTACTTTCCCAGCATGCCCTGAACTAAAATCCATGCCCAGTTTCAAGAAGTGTCCTCAGCTGAGATTTTCTGTTTAAATCACCACACCCACTTTCATTTTGGCACTTTCTATTTTTGTACTTGTGCAAGAATGTGCTGTTGTTAAACCTAAGATCCTTTGTGAAATCTGGTAGATTAACAAGAACAAGAAGAAGAATGATTGCCATTAAAATTTCTAAGAGACGTTATCTTCTTCAGCAGATTTAATTTAAATGTGAAATATTACTTATTTATTTATTTATTTATTTATTTATTTATTTATTTATTGAGATGGGTCTCTCTGTGTCCCCTAGGCTGATCTGAAACTCCTGGGTTCCTGTGATCCTTCTATCTCAGCCACCTGACTATCTGAGATTACAGGCACCCACTACTGTGCCCAGGAGAATTTACTTTTAGGTAAACTATTGCTTTTTATTCTCAGAAAGTCTTTTAGCAGATCGATTCCTCTGTGGACCTTAATTCTGTTTGGCAACCGAAAGTTGCATCTGTATAGATCTATACTTCTGTGTTTTATAAAGTATCTACTCATCAAACTGAGTTATGTGTTTTAGTGGACATTCTCTGTTGGCTGTTTCAGGCCCACTTGCCTGACTTCTTTCAGTACTCACCCCTATAGACTTCATAACTGTGCCCCCTTGCCTTTGGATTCTGGTTGGGTTCAGCAAAGGGGACATACCAGCAGGAGTTCAGATGGACAAGGATAAAAGAATTTGAGATTTTTATTGCCTCATAAAAATGAGACACTCTTTTGTAGATGGGTGGTGGTGCAGCGATGGTTGGATTTTTATCCTTTGAGAGGTAGGCGTGTCTTCTACCTACTAGGCCTCATTGGGCTCATAATATTCTCCACTTTCAATGATTATCTGGCTATCGCTAATGTCACTATTTCCTATTGGCCTCACTTAATCTGGCTAAGTAGTCTCATTATTAAACTCTCTTTAATTATCTCTTTTGCATTTTCTATTTCTTTGTTGCCTGTGTCTGACATATACATGTGAGTTCTTATTTGCTTGAGAAGGAAAATGAGTTGACATCTCTGTCTATCCATTTCCAATCCCTCCAAGTGGTAAAAAGTCATGGGCCTCATGTCACATAGGAGAAGAGTCAGAAAAAGTAGCTGGATTGAGCCTATGATGTTCTATGTTATAAAACTGACATTTGTAATGTATTAGATATACTGTATTATTATATTTTAATGTAATTTAATTGTCCTAATGAAAGTTTTAGGCCAATTTAATAATCCGATGGTAGTTTCTACTGTTCATTATCAGCAGGAGGAATCAATTTTATGAAGGGAAATGAAAACTTTGGAGATGGGACTTAGATAAGGGTGAAGGAGATACAATGTGTTTTCTTTATGCATGTTCAGTGGGCCTGGATTATAAGGCATAATAGATCCTGGACATTTCTTGTAAACATTTCAGGTGAATTTACATAGATGGCAGTATTACAGTGGAGGGCATCCTTGGAAAATCCAAATACTCCCATTTCAATTAGCAATAGTTCTCTATTTTAGCCCACTTTGTTTAGCAAGATTTTACCAAAAAAGTTGTTGGACTAATGGAATTGTCTGGTCATACTAGGTCACTGAGGTGAATGAAGGTGTTTGTAGTCCAGTGGAGTGGTGATAACTGAAGGATGGCTGTAACCAAGAGAAAGTAATTTTAAAACAGTCATCATTAGCCAGGCGTTGTGGCTCACACCTCTTATCCCAGCACTTTTGGAGGCCGAGGAGGGTGGATCACTTGAGATCAGGAGTTTGAAACCAGCCTGGCTAACATGGTGAAATGCCATCTCTACTAAAAATACGCGTGTCGGTAGTTCTAGCTACTTGGGAGGCTGAGGCAGGAAAATCGCTTGAACCCGGGAAGCACAGGTTGCAGTGAGTCGAGATGGTGCTACTGCACTTCAGACTGAGTGACAGAGCAAGACTGTGTTTCAGAAAGCAAACTTAAGACAGTCATCATCAAAAGAGGTAACAACAAAAACATATAGACATCAGGAGACGGGTCTTGAGTCTACATGTGGTAGCATCTGTGGGTACTCTCAGAAACTTGAGGAACATTAGAGGTGGACTAATGCCTGGCAATCATGCTGGCACAAGCTCATGCACACAAGCGATGGTTCCTGGAAGAATCATTGGTTCTGTTATATAGTTTGTCATTGATAAAGCCAGGCCATTTGTGGTATAATTGTTTAATGCCTGACTACACTCTAAGGTCTCCCACTGTTAGCTTCTCTTTTATTTTTCTCTAATTTTTTTGACTAACAGGATATAAATAAAAATAAATGATTAAGTATACACTCAATAAGTATGTGTCAAAGAAAGGGGAAAGTGTTAGGTAGATGAGAGAGGTAATATTGTATAGTGAATTATGACTCTGAATAGCTGAATAGACACAAGCAAATTACCTAACCTCTCTCTGCCTCCATTTCTTCATTTGTGAATTGGGTCTTATAAAAATGCTTAGCACATAGAATTGTTGGAAGAATTAAATCTTTTAATGTATGTAAAATACTTATATCAGTGCCAGTCATATAGAAAGCTCCAAACGTGACAGTTATTAGTATTATAATTGTTACTATTTTCATTATTACCAATATTTAATAAAATAATTATAGAAAATAATTGGCTAGAAATTGGTTAGTAGTGAAAGTTGAAACTCTTATTTTCTAAGACATTTTCACTATTTTTTTATTTTTATGTGTTTTATATTTTAGAGGCAATGTCTCGCTATGTTGACCTGGCTAGTCTCAAACTCCTGGCCTCAGGCGATCTTTCTGCCTTGGTCTACCAAACACTGGGGTTATAGGCATGAGCCACCACCCCCAGCCATACTACTTTTTCTTTGGTTCAAAATAATGTCACCTATGTTTCAACTATTCTGATTTTATTATACATATACAAAATTGTGTATGGAATGATATGTTACCTTACCTTATCTTTTCATCTCTCTTATGTATTTTAATGCCTAGAGATGTCCTCAAATTTGCTATTTCCTTAAATGCTGGGCTTTTTCTCATGCT
Organism: Macaca nemestrina; assembly: GCF_043159975.1. Lineage (NCBI taxonomy): Eukaryota > Metazoa > Chordata > Mammalia > Primates > Cercopithecidae > Macaca > Macaca nemestrina. The sequence continues at coordinate 48,823,338 of NC_092143.1, forward strand.
TCCTTTGCATTCCTTTTTGTTTCTCTTATGTTGTTGAATGGAGGGTTTGCACAAATTATACTTGTAAACTCACAGGAAGTGAGTAAAGAGAAAATTATTATAAAATTTATATAATGATTATTTATATCTATGTCACTAATTCAGGTTTAGCAATCATAACTTATACCATTGCATTAGTAATACTTACTGATCAAATAGAGAATTTGATGATTTTTCTCTTTATGTCTGAAAGTTTCTCTCTCACTATACTATATTAGATAAAACCAAACTGCAAGGGCTAGCAAGCCAGAATGCACTTCTTGGTTTTGGGAGAAAGAATGATGAACATTATATAGATGACACTTATTTTCTATCCATGTATGGATGTCCTGATGCAGAAGATTCCAGTTTGCTTGGAAAATGACATTGTCATGCTCCCAGCATACTCCCTGAAGAGACTGACTTTATATAGGCAGAGTTGGCAGTTCTTCGTATTATTATAAAACTTGTGATATTTGAGAAAGTTCAGATTTGATCAAAACATCTCCCCAATAATTATAACACCTCAAATTTCACCATTGATTTTTGTCCTAGGACATGATGAATTCTGCACCCCCAACCCTTTAAAATGTAAAGAATAAAGAGAGAGAAAGTGAGTTAATACATATGTTAAATAGTTATCCAGTTGTTCCCTAAAGTGACCAATACTTGGGAGTGAAATGCAATGGAGGTAGATGATAAAGAAGAAAGAATCTGGGCCTGTGGGTGAGGCAACTTGGTTTCTAATTTTGAGACTCCCACTTCCTTAGTAGACAACTTTTCCCAAATGCTTTTACTGCTTTTAATGTTATTTGCTCATACATAGAGCACCTCTGGGTGCAAAATGGTGCCTGGGCTAGCATGGCTTTCAGTCTTGAGAAAATTAAGGCCCATTCAAAAAATGAAGATGAGCCCGTGTCAAAAGTCAAATGCTAGGGCGATGCAATAGATGATTCTCAAATGACTGGTAAAAGCATATAGTAATTAAAAGGATAGAGGATCAATATGAACAGAAGGATTATAGAGATAGGATCTGAGAAATCTGTGAATTATTCTCTGAGGTCTGGGAAAGAGTATATTGTGAGCTAGTAAAATACATTTATGAGGTAAGACATTTGGTATAAACTTGGGATACAAACTTTTTATTACTCATTTGAAATAATTATAATGAGGGAATTTAGTTTTATGATCTCATTAAAATTCCTGATAGCTTGTATAGAATCTACACTTCTATCTTCATTCAGTTAGTTAGCCAAAAGTTAGCATTTGCTGTTTAACTCAGGATTTATACAGGAAAGAAATTCTTGGGAGAGCTAGTTGTTTCTCTGTGGTTTAATAATATTTTTTAAAAAGATTCTTTTTAAACAATGCCAAATGAGGCCATCGATTTTTGTTTCAAACTAAATTTTGTTGCAAGCAACTAAAGTCCATTCTCTGATAAAAATGAAGAATTCCCTTTTCAGCTGATAAGGCACAGAGTGTTTATCTTTGGATGGTCATAGAAAGAAGCTGGCTTGGGCTATCCATCTGCTTTTATGAGGTTTTGTTAACACAAAGGGACAATGAGGCTGAAAGTGGTTTTTAACTTAACTGATTTCCCCTTATCATATCTGACATCCTTTCATGAAGGAAAATAAAAGTCAGGTGGATGTTAAATTAGATGCACATTTGTAAAATAAAAACAAATGTGGGAAATGGTAGGTTTCTCCTTTCATTCTCAGGAGCTATATGAGAATGAACGTTGCTTGTGATTTCAACAAATAAAGGTCACTTTATCTCCCTGGCTTTGATGGCATGTGCTTAGCACAGCACATGCGCAAGGAGAGAAACACAGGCATTATTTCCAAATCAATTCATTTAAAAACCCTCCTTGACAATCATCTCAATGGTCCATGTTGTCTTCCGTAGCCAAAGAGTGTGATATAGTTATTGTGTGGTGAGGGCAAACACCATAGAAGAGGATCTCATTTCCATTCTAACAGTTTGCTCTGGGTTGTACATAGACCTCAAACATTTTTACATGTTAAAAAATTACAATGTTTCAAAACCATTGACTATTTTAATGATAAATTCAGTTTTATTTTGGAAGTGAAATCCATTCTCTGATTATGTGATCGTTGCATGTGTATTTCAGGATGGGAGAAACAACTTCAATGGTTACCTTGTCTATAGTATTAGAATCCCTTCTAAGAATCCTTAACAGGTGTTTCTTCAATACTTGTTTGAACAACTTGACTAAGAGGGAGTCCCTAACCCCAGAGTCATTTGATCCCAATGTGTACAGCTCAGTTTGATAGGCAACCACTCTTTGGCTGAACATTCTCTTAATATACATGGATTAGCAGTAGCTTTTACAACACTGTCCACATATTAGTGCTTCAAATATTTGAAGAAGTCCTCTTTATTTTATTTTTCTTAGCTTTCTCTTTTATTGACATTATCACCTGCAGTAACTTTTAATGAAGAGACTTGATTTCTAGCCTTCTTATCATCCTGGCTATTCCCCTGTGGATTTGACTTACTATATCAATATTCTTATAAATACTTTATCCAGAACTGAACACTGTAGTACAGATGTGAGCAGATGAATATAGAAAATAGGAAAGCCTGACTTAGGTAGTATTTTATTAATGTAAATTAATGCTGGTTTACATAACAGTCATATTGTGTGACTTGTAGTTAGCAAAAGTCTTGACATTTGTTTCCAATCTGATCTGCTGATATGTACTTTCAGATACGTAAAAGAATCTAAGTATAAGAGTTAACATTATTTCTACTTAAATTTTAATTTGTCTTTTGGGCCCTACATTTCCTACTTACATGTGCTGTATACTTATGACCCTGCCTTCTAGGACTTTAACTATAGCATCGATTGCAAATGTCACAGGCAATTGTCATAGACAGAATTTTCAAATAAAATAAATCACTATATATTTCCTTGTCAATAGTCATAGCAATGTGCTCCCATCTTGTGGACTTCCTCTGCTTCCTTAATCTTCCCTAAGACTTTAGGCTTTTCCAGTCATGTTTCAGCTCAAGTCATGGACAGACTGGAGGGAGCTTCAAGAACTAAGACTTGCCCCTTTCTCCTCAACTCAGAGACTTTGGTAAGTATTCTAAGTATTCAAATAGAAAGTAAAATAAGGAAAGGGATGAATTTAATTCCACTACAGCTCTTAAGACAAATAATTATTAACAGTTCCAAGTAATGAGATTAAGTTTTGAACAAACATTGGAATTATATATTGTATTAGTCCATTTTCATACTGCTATGAAGAAATACCTGAGACTGGGTAATTTATAAAGAAAAAGAGGTTCAACGTACTCACATTTCTACATGGCTGGGGAGGCCTCACAATCATGGCAGAAGGCAAAGGAGGACCAAAGGCACATCTTACATGGTGGCAGGCAAGAGATAGTGTACAGAGTAATTGCCCTTTATAAAATCATCAGATCTCATAAGATTTATTCACTATCACCTCCCACCATGTTCATCCCATGACATGTAGGGATTATGAGAACTATAATTCATGATGAGATTTGGGTGGGGACACAGTCAAACCAATTCATGTATCCCAATTAAAGTCCTCCTCCTCCCCCTCCCCTCTCCCCTCCCTTCCTCCTCTTCCTCCTCTTCCTCCTTCTTCTTCCTCTTCTTTTTCTCCTCCTCCTCCTCCTCCTCCTTCTTCTTCTTCGTCTTCGTCTTCGTCCTTCGTTCTTCTTCTTTTTCAAATGAGGTGTTTAGAAAACTACTTATCACTTCTGGAGTGTTGGGAGAAAAATGGGAAGACCAATGGCTTGGGGCAGGACCTGCATGGTGAAGGAGACAGGCTATGTGCAAATTGCCAGATTGGGGAGGGCCAAGAGTCTCAGTAACAGAAATTCAGAGGGGTTCAGAGTGCTGTAGAGAGCTCTGAAACACAATGTTCAGGAACAAGGTTAAATTCAGCCATGTTCTAACTTTGTCAGGAACTAAACATTGTGAATGAGATCTTAAATAAACTCCATACTTTTTTGAGATCTCCTTTCTCTGAATTGTTTTTATGAAACTCCTCACTTTAGATGCTCTTAATTAGTACCAACAGGACCATTATATTGTATATTTAGTCCAAAGATAATTTTTCACTTTGATGAAAAAAAATCAGATAATCTCTATGGAAATCTCCTCAAAATATTAGATATATTATTTGGAAACAATAAGCACATTGTTTGAAATAGGGTAGGGTGATAAGCAATATGGGACACAGTAAATTCATAAAACTCATGGTTTCTGCACTTTGTGAACTGGATCTGAAGATTAATCCAAAAGAAAGTGTGCTGAAATATTTGTGCACCTTATGAATAACTATAATAACTATAATAGTGTTCTATGGAGACCACTTTAAAGAATAATGTTCACTAGAGTAAATGGGTTTTAATCTGCTTATAAGAATGTAAATCCAATCAATTTATAATCATACCAGATATGATTATGAGGCTATAAGATTGAGAGGCAGGCAAATATATTGAAAAAAAATGTGTCTTTCCTTTTCAATTTAGAAATCATTTTCTTCCATCTTAAAAGGCTAAAGCTGTATTTATGGACTTCTTATATCTAAGGCAATTGCAAATCTTAAAAGTTTAAATGATCCCAAATTTGGCTTCAGTATTCAAACTTCAAAGTTCTGTAGATCAGAAATGGCCTCTGAGAAACTCCTGCAAAGTACTATGCTAAATAATATTGCCGGAAGTGGACTACGGATAAGGAGGTGTGGATAGAAGATTCAAAAATCATGATGTTCAAATGGATTCGATATCGCTTATCTAAGGATATCGTTAGGTATCCTTTCTAAATTCCGTAATAATTACTTCTATCTCTTTCAACAAAGTAATGAGGAATGGAATTGGGAAGAACAGAAGGCCATTCTGAGCACCATATGCTTGGTGACTGCATGGGTGTCCTTTCTTTGGATGGCTGTTCAGCCTCAACACTTGAAACACTCACTCAAACTTGAAAGCAATTACCATGGTATTTCTGAACTTTAAATTCCTAGTAGGCTTTAGATTATATCCAGCACATCTATTTCTTAGTACAACGACATGATGTACTTCTGAATTTACATGCATTTAATTAGGTGCGAAGTGAGAGATCACATTAATGCGTAGGCTCCCTGTGGCAGAAGAGTAAGTGTGTGAAAGAGTTCAAAAATAAATTTTCTATTAGCTGAGAAAGTGGGAGTCTCTCTCACCTACATGAATCAGTGCCAGGCTTATGAGGAAGGATTGTATCCTAGTGAGTAGAGAGATCCTGAGAACAGAGTCGTTCTGGTTTATCTTCCAAGTTCTAGGCAAGATCCCTAAAGGAACATAACTCTGCAATGTTGTGCCTACTCTGTTACTAGGCTACAGCACATAGTGGAGCACCTCAGAAAATGTGTGGTCTTCCTTTGCCTTTTATAATATGCCTGTGTAGAAAGGGATGAGAAGCCCTGAAGCATAATTGAAAGACTACAGACAAGTTTTGAGTTCTATCCTTGCCAATATAGTCTTGTGTCTGTTACTAAACATCTACAGACCTCAGCATCTTCATTGACAAATGGTGATGTTAATCCTTACCTCATGCCTGTGTAAGTGAGCATTAAATGACACAGTAGATGCCGTATCTGTCTGAGAGCCAGATGTGCATCATATCACCACTTTTTCAAGTTCTTTGTCTGGAAAACTTTTCTTTAGTTTTTGTACATGTGCATGCCTCCAGTCAAATTTATCCTCCATGATGACATCTTTGTTTCCACAAAGTCTCAGGGGTTTTCTCTCGGGAGAGCAATGAATAGTCTCCTCACAGCATTGTCAAGATTTATTTTATTTGAGTTACTTATTCTTATAGCCATCTTCCTTTCTGGGCTGTTAAATCCTTGTCATGCAGCCAATTTCCTCCTCCTTCTAATCACACCCACTGCCAGTCCCCAGTCACTTCTCCATTCGGTCAAAGTTCTTTCTTGGTGAAATGAGGAGGATGGAAATTTGCATATAATAGAGGCACAAGCTAGCTCCTGACAAATTAATTTACATTTCCTTTGCTTGCTTTCTTCCTCTTTGTATTTTTCAGCTCAGATCTTCAGTCCTTCTTACCTTTTTTGGAATTTGCTCTCTGGATACATCCAGTGCATTTGTCAGTGAAATTATTGTTCTGTCTCCAGTCAACTTCTGACCTATCAAAAATCAGGTGGTGCATGTTCCTATTTACATTAATCAAACATATGATGTTTTATATTACTTACCAGAAGAGGAAAAATTATAATGCACTTAATAAAATTAGTGGGGGAGGATCTATTCATTATCAAAAAATGAGAGACACACATCTGCCACCTGTGTCATCTTCCTCTGAACTGCCTTTCAGCTTATAGGAAAGTCATTTCCACTAGATTTGGCATATGAATGGAACCAGATTGTGAACCCCTTGCCCTTCTCGTTTTTTGTTTTATTTTGAGACAGTCTCTCTCTGTCACTCACCCAGGCTGGAGTGCAGTGGCACGATCTCAGCTCACTGCAACCTTTGCCGTTCAGGTTCAAGCAATTCTCCTGCCTCAGCCTACCAAGTAGCTGAGATTACAGGCACCTGCCACCATGCCCGGCTAATTTTTGTATTTTTAGTAGAGATGGGGTTTCATCATATTGGTCAGGCTAGTCTTGAACTCCTCAGCTCATGACCCACCTGCTTCGGCCTCCCAAAGTGCTGGGATTACAGGTGTGATCGCTCATCTAAGGATATTGTTAGGTATCCTTTCTAAATTCCATAATAATTACTTCTACCTCTTTCAACAAAGTAATGAGGAATGGAATTGGGAAGAACTACACCTGGTCTCATGTTCTTTATAGTATTATTTTTCCTAGGGAATAGGAGTTGGGCATGGCAGGACCGTTATCAAAAAGAAATGGCATCATCAGAAAATCCGCAGTTTTGAGAGAACTACAATAGTTTCAATATTTAGTTTGATATTTTCTCATTAGCTGTTGTTTCAGTACAACCATGGGTTTAGATGGCACAATAAACTTTGTCTCGGTGATTTTCCACACCCCGTGTTTTCTTAGTGTCTTTCCATCCCACACCCTCGTTCTCTAATTGGAACACCTTCCAGTTTTCAATTTCCAGCTCCTGGTAGACCTCACTAGCAAGCCCACAATTAGAAAAGTAGCAAAAGAAAACAAAACCTGAACTGATGTCTGAACCTAACTGTATTCATTCGTTTTCACCCTGCTGATAAAGACATACCCAAAACTGGGAACAAAAAGAGGTTTAATTGAACTTACAGTTCCACATGGCTGGGGAGGCCTCAGAATCACTGCAGGAGGCAACAGGCACTTCTTACATGGCAGCAGCAAGAGAAAAATGAGGAAGAAGCAAAAGCGGGAACCCCTGATAAACCCATCAGATCTCCTGAGACTTATTAATTGTCACAAGACTAGCATGGGAAAGACCAGCCCCCATGATTCAGTTACCTCCCCCTGGGTCCCTCTCCAACACATGGGAATTCTGGGAGATACAATTCAAGTTGAGATTTGGGTAGGGACACAGCCAAACCATATCATTAATTTGTTCTAGGAAACATTGAATTTTAAAAGTAGAATTTAGGGAGGAAGGGCAAAGCTGGGTCCAGTAATCATTTGACTGGAATCAAGACACCTGCGTTCAGGATCGCAACACAGTTTCTAGGAAGATAGATGAGGAATCTGTCAAAGTCACCCAATCTGTCTAGATTTTTCTTCTGTAATGTTTAAAATGAGGAGATACACATAAACCATTTCTAAAAAAATCTCTCTCAGCTCAAAGATGTTGTAAGTTTATAAATCACTAAACATCATAACACAATGATGTCATGTGAAGTAGACATTTCAAGGTAAGAGTCTCTTTTTAGCATTCTCAAATCCTTTATCAAGGTGACCATATACTCTGTTTATGTGAGACTAGTTCACACAAGATTCCTACAAAATCTCAACTAATAGTCCTAAGCAAGTATGCAAAGTCATACATGATTTTATGAGTGGACATGTAACACGATACAGGTTGATATTTTAAGTGATATCACTGAAAGAATGTGCTCTGCACATTCAAAGTGCCTGAGAAATGTCTTAAGAGATTTTTTTTCTATTTTATTCTATTTTATAATTTTTTTTTTTTTTTTAAAGAGAGTCTTACTCTGTCATCCAGGCTGGAATGTAGTGGCACAATCTCGGCTCACTGCAAGCTCTGCCTTTTGGGTTCACACCATTCGGATTCACACCATTCTCCTGCCTCAGCCTCCCGAGTAGCTGGGACTACAGGCGCCCACCACCATGCCTGGCTAATTTTTTGTATTTTTAGTAGAGATGGGGTTTCACCGTGTTAGCCAGGATGGTCTCAATCTCCTGATCTTGTGATCCGCCCATCTTGGCCTCTAATTTTATGTTCTTATATAACCAAGATCTTGGTGAATGGTACAAGGGAGCAAAGTAAAAATATTAACAGACTTAAAAATCCAAATCCCTGTAGTTTATTCCATATTTGTTCAGTGCCACCAGTTTTGTTTGATTGTTTGTTTGCTTGTTTTTTAGAAGTGGGAAGTGCAGTCTTTATTGTTATTTTTTTAAATTATACTTTAAGTTCTGGGATAAATGTGCAGAGCTTGCAGGTTTGTTACATAGGTATACACGTGCCATGGTGGCTTGTTGCACCCATCAACCTGTCATCTATATTGGGTATTTCTCGTCATGCTATCCCTCCCCTAGCCCCCCATCCCCTGACAGGGCCCAGAGTGTGATGTTCTCCTCCCCGTGTCCATGTGTTCTCATTGTTCAACTCCCACTTATGAGTGAGAATATGCAGTGTTTGGTTTTCTGTTGCTGTGTTAGTTTGCTGAAAATGATGGTTTCCAGCTTAATCCATGTCCCTGCAAAGAACATGAACTCATCCTTTTTCATGGCTGCATAGTATTCCATGGTGTATATGTGCCACATTTTCTTTATCCAGTCTATCACTGATGGACATTTGAGTTGGTTCCAAGTTTCTGCTATTGTGAATAGTGTTGCAATAAACACATGTGTGGATGTGTCTTTATAGTATCATGATTTATAATCCTTTGGGCATATACCCAGTAATGGGGTTGCTGGGTCAAATGGGATTTGTGGTTCTAGATCCTTAAGGAATTGCTACAGTGTCTTCCACAATGGTTGAACTAATTTATACCCCCACCAACAGTGTGAAAGTGTTCCTATTTCTCCACATCCTCTCCAGCATCTGTTGTTTCCTGACTTTTTAATGATCACCATTCTAACTGGTGTGAGACGGTATCCCATTTGGTTTTGATTTGCATTTCTCTTATGATCAGCGATGATGAGCTTTTTTTCATGTTTGTTGGTTGCATAAATGTCTTCCTTGAGAAGTATCTGAGATTTTTTTAAATTAGAGAATGTCCTTGAATTATTTTCTATCTGCAAATTTGTAATCAAAATTTGGTATACTTTGTAAATCACAGTAAAATATTGTTGTTTTTCATTCTAATTAAAATGTACACTTTATCAACTCATTATTTGGAAATGGTAATGAAGTACTTAAATTAAAATCAAATCATTCACCTGTGGCACATGCTACCATGAAGTGTGAAGTAGACTTTTTCTAGCCTGATTGTCACTTTGCATCATACACAGCTTTGGGAAAACACAGCCCTATCTAGTGTTATGAATTTTCAAGGTCCTCTTCAAAATGTAAGTTTTTATTTTACTTTAAGATTTTGTTTATGTTCTAAACTTTCTGTGCTTATTCAAATCTGCAAACTGTGTAGAAGTATAATTTTGATTAATTTTTAAAGAGCTAGTAGTTTTATTTGAAGAAAAAAAGGACAGGAAAGGAGAATTCCAATTAGACCTGTTTGCACATAGGGTTAATTTATATTTTCTTTGCTTATTTATTTAACTATTTTATACGGTTTTTTGAAGTACAGGATGGGAGAGAACAGCATGCAGATTGTGGTCACTTTATGAAAATCAACCGGCCGGGCGCAGTGGCTCAAGCCTGTAATCCCAGCACTTTGGGAGGCCGAGACGGGTGGATCACGAGGTCAGGAGATCGAGACCATCCTGGCTAACACGGTGAAACTCTGTCTCTACTAAAAAAAACAAAACAAAACAAAACAAAACAAAACTAGCCGGCCAAGGTGGCAGGCGCTGTAGTCCCAGCTACTCCGGAGGCTGAGGCAGGAGAATGGCCTAAACCCGGGAGGCGGAGCTTACAGTGAGCTGAGATCCGGCCACTGCACTCCAGCCTGGGCGACAGAGCGAGACTCCGTCTCAAAAAAAAAAAAAAAACAAACAAACAAACAAAAAAAAAACCGTATTCAACTGAAAATCTACACACTTCTGAATGTGGAGTCTTCCCCCAAAGCCTTGTGTTGGCAGCTGGAAGTGACAGTCTATTTTCTGTTATAGTGACAGCTTGAGTGGAGATGGCTTTACTTTAAGAAGCCTATTTTCCTGATTTAAAGAAAACTTGCCTTTGGCCAAAATCATCTCCAGTGGAGCTCCCTGGGGAAGGGGGGGAGGGAGGGGCTTATTAATCTCAAAGTCGCAATCCAGAGGATCCAACCTGAACTTTTGCCTCAGAAAGCCACGTGTTTCCTCGGCTGCAACTGCAGTCTGATGCTCCACTGAGGCAGAAACCCTAAGCGCTTTCCTTGCCATTGCTGATGGAAGGGGGCAGCTGGGGTTATCCCTTGAATGTTTTATAGCTGACCTACTCTCATCTTACTCTAAAGATACCCCCTGCAAATTTACAGGACATGACATAAGAGAGAGAGAAAAAAGAACACACAGAAAGAAAATCCTCAACTGTTTAAAAATGATCCACTGATTAGATGAAAATTTCATTAATTCTTCTACCAGAATCTAAAATCTAAAACCTAAAATCACTTCAAAAGTTAAAAAAAAGAAAAATATTCAAGATTTGAAATACATGGACTTAAGAGTGCTGAGAAGAAGATGAAAGAAAGAAGGAAAGAGTGAATATGAGAAGGAAGGCTTTGAGTCATATAATATATAAACAGAGGATTGGGAAAAATAGTTGTCATTCATGGAAAGCATGGGTCAGGATAGAGAACAGGCTTTTCGCCGAGATCCACTCAGGGCCCTGAAATGTTCTGGGGCAGCCCTGCACCGTGGTGGGTTGGGTAGGGCATGAGCACCTCCACCTGGTGCAACCAGTGCCTCCTGCACAATCCTCTCCAAACAGTGCTCCCAGCAGACACAGCCTTTGCAATGCAAACCCTTGCTTGTCTCTGACTGAGATGTTCATTGTCAGATGCTCAATACTTTCCTGATTGACCTTCGATTAGTAGTGGCTCCAAACCCTTTAGCTTTCAGTTTCACTTTCCCTTTTACCCCATCCCCTGTGCTCTCTCCATCAAATGGTTAGTGATCTGAAAACAATTAAAGGTACTGGGAGACTGGATGTTATTAAGGGGCACTTTGCCAAGCGGACTTTTAAAAGACTTTTAAAAAGTTACTTTCTGACACATGGCACTAACAAATTCTGATCAAGGGGTATTCATTTTCTAAAACAGAGGATAGCCTGTCCTAAGTTTTTATCTGCTGCAATCCTCTGCTGTTGTGTGGCTTATACGGACACTATCAATATTCACAATGCAGTCTGTTATTGAACATAGGTTAATTTTTTGTATTGGAGGCTGAGATCTTTGCCATTCCCTCTTCACATTTTTTTTCATGTGATTCTAATTTTCCTACCTTATATGAAAAGAATACCCAAATAATGGTTCTAGGAGGTTTCTGGGACTGTAGTTAGCCTGCTGTCTGTTGAAGTTTTAAATACCATTTAATTTGACTCAATTTAATACATATTCTCTTTGAACATCTAACACTTAGCCTAGCAGACGCCAAGTGCCATTAGCATCAAAAAAAGTAACCTCTGCCCCTAGAGATTGACCATCCATTTAGTGAAATAAGGCATAGTCACAAAATAAACAGTAAAAGGAGGATTTGAGTGAACATTCAATTACATGAAAAAATGCTGTATTTTAATGAATGTGTGGTTGAATATGCTAAAGATGGCTCTATAAAAGCATGATACTCTGGCTTCAAGAAGAGTCATCTCACTGTATCCATGAGTGCTCAGTGATATCAGAAGTGTTATGCTTCCTTCCAGCTCCCCACTTTGAGTGTCACTGACAAATTGGATATGAAACACACAAAGGAGGGTAAGCAATATGACAAGGAGTGTGTCTCCAAAGAGGAAACCTGGCAGAAACCGAGGGCACTTGGCCTCCAAGTGACAAAACTAAGCTGAAGGAGGATAACTGCTGCCAATCATTTAAATATTTATTTTTGAGAAAGATTGTTCTCTATTGCTGCACACAGTAAAACTAAAACAAATGGGAAGAAACTACAAATCAACCAAATTTATTTCAATATATTATAGTCTTTCAAAAAACTAATAGCAAAACTATATACCATAAATTTGTTTCATATTTTAGATTAAAAACAACCAGCTACATTTTTATAGTCTGTGTTGAGTATTATTTGATTTTATAGATTTTTAAAATATATAACAGAATTTCTAAAACATAGTGTTTCATCCCTGTAGTAAATGGCAGAACTAAGAATTAAACGATGTCTTCTGGTGCTAAATCCTTAATTGAGCCATCACTGGTACTTTGGATTCATGCTAAAGGGGAGGTTTGCTCTCTGTCACTGAAGGAATTCAAGAAGACACAGCAGGCCCAGCTGTGGGGGTTCTTAATTGGGTAGGAAATTTTGCTGGAACAATATCTCAACACTCCTGCAGCTCTAAGACTTTTTTAAAAAAAAATGTTGACTGTAGAATGTTCAAAGTAATTCATAAGACAATTTCCGTTAAAGTTGTTCATGGCCAATAACTTATGTAAGTTACATTCGGTGAATCCTTTCCTCGTTTGAAAGTCCGAGTTTTCCAGTACTTCTGTCTGTAAGAAGTCCAGCTGGGCTTCAAGGTGGTAGACTTATTCCTTACTTTAAGTTTCTAATAGACACTTAGTGATATTTCTGCCTTAGTCATTAGACAACATCATTCCTTTCAGAGCCTGAAGAGAACTGAAGGCTGTAATTTCTGGGATAGTAATTCTTTCTCTCTTGTATCCTGATCATTTTTCTGCAAACCCAATAATACATCAGCAGCGCTTTTGACTCTTTAGAGGCTTAACATGTGTACTTAGACTCACAATGAATCAATAACTACCAATCTCAATAAGGACTTTGTCTTACTTTTTAATTTGTCTAATATTTAGCCTACACTATTTTCTTAGAGTTGCCAGTGCCTTCTCCCGTTGGAGATTGAGATTAACCACCCAAATCCACTACACTTTACATTCCTGGTCTATTTTGGGGTGCTTATGAGATGCTCTAAGTGCATCAGAAAGCAAGGAGCAATGAACAGCTACTAAATGTTTCATGACTTTGCAGTCCAGGAAGTTGGTGGAAGCATTTCTGCATCAAAGCACAAATTCACATTTGGGGGAAGAAAAAAAGAAAGAAAGAAAGTATCGGTTGTACCCATACATGTGTAAAACAGCAATTAAACCCGATAAGTACTTCAGTTGGGATTTAGGGCCGCATCTAACAGTGCAGGATGTTTGCTGGATACCTTGATTGCAGGAGATTTTGATGAGTTTCTCATCCTACTGCTAGGTGGCTTATGATTAGATTAGTTATCTGAGTGGAAAGAGAGATAGATGAGTTTTCTAAGATATAACAGGAATGATTTAGAAGGCTTTTATATGAGGGTAACGCATACTGAAAAGTCTTAATCAATGACACAAAACTGTTACAGAAACTAGCATTGTGCCTGGAAAAAAGAGCAAAAGGATGCAAAGGGCTTTTTCATCAGTGTTTAGACTGTTTGCATTCCAAAGGCAGAACTAGGATAAGCAGAAGATAAAAAGAGAAATATTCTATTTCAACATAAATCGTTAATTATAACAGTAAAACACTGAATTAGCTCCCCCTGAGCTTGCAATCCCTGATGTACGGAGCCTAACCTGGAGGAATGCAAATCTGGAAAGTAGAGGGGGATGCTGAAAGATGGGGAAGTAGGTCAAGGCGACTGCCAAAGCCTTTTGTGCCTGAGTTGAGGATTCATATTATCTTCCTGCAAGGCCAAATTTAGTGCAGAATGCTGCTTGATGGGCACATAATTAACACGACCCAACTGCTTAAGGAAACAGCAGCCCACGTGTCCTCGAGCTCTTCTCTCAGACAGGGGAGATTTTTCAAGTAAATGGAAGGAGCTCCTGAGCTGATACATAAAGTTCACAGGCTGATCTCTGGTAACTCTTTCTCCTCTGACTTTCACTTTTATTTTAGGTTCCTTCCCAGTCTGCCGTCTTTATTTAGCCCAACAGACCCTTTCTTAAGTATCTTGGTAAGCTATGCTCAGTAACACAATAAGACCTCATGTGTGGGCTCAAACCTTAACTGACATGTAAGTTAACATTTTGGACTGAGATAAATAATATATTTTCTGGAAATCACGTCCTCTCCAGCCAGGGTTAGCTCCTGGAAGGGCTACCTTCAGTATAACACTTGAAGACAACTAATTAAACATGACATTCACCAATTCAGAAAATTTCTCCTGGGCTGAGCCCCCAGTGTCTGATTTTGGTTTCCTTATTTTTGCTAGTATTCGTTTGTGTTCACATTATTGGTGTCTTTGTAGTCCCTTTTAGCTCTGTTTTGATTTCTTTCCAAGATGATTTTCCTTATATTTATTCCCTAAGGAACAAACATAGCAGTTAGGTGGAGAAGAAAAAAAAACTACATCCTGCTTGCCTTATACCTACTCTTGCAGCAACATGCCTCTGACTTGGTGATTTTAGCTGGTGCTTCGTGTCAAATCTGGCACTATGTCTGTTGTGCTCATTCTCCTCTTCTCTAAGAGGAATGGAGGGAACAATCATCATTTATGATTTGGGTGAAAGTGCAATGTCCTTCAGCTCTATCATTTTTCTCGTCACTGTTACCAACTTGCCTTTTTCCTCTGCATCCTGGGAAATGTTTTTAAGTTTTTGCTGCACACCACTGGTTTAATTTTCAACGTTGTCAAATATATCTTCCCATTTTCAATTAGAGTTTAAACTCCATTAGTGCAACAGAGGTTTCTTTGCATTTTCCAATAGTACACCCTATTTTAAATCTTTTATTAAATATAAAAGTTGATATTTATTGAGAATCATATATACCAATCCAGACACTAAAATAAATAACAAGTATTACTTATGAGTGTTACGCTGTATCTTCCTTCTCCCACTATTGTACTTTCATCTGTGAGCCTTTTCTTTATATCACGTTCTACTTTTCTATAAAAATTCTGTTTTAAAACAGTTTTTACTTTTCTGTAGAGGCCATACTCTTATATACTATTAAGAACTTGTAAATATTTTATGTAAATATTTTTGGAGCAAAAATCATAGAATTATAAGATTTTTCAGAGGTCTGTTGTTCCTCTTTGTCACTATGATAACATTCTTTTTCTTGTGCCACAACATTTTTCAGAAGCTTCTTTTCTGGTTGCTTATTTGCACCTGCGTGAATCTGTCTGAGTATCAGTTTCCCCATGCTGCCTGGTCCCCACTCTTAGCTCCCTGAAGAGGAGTGCTTAGATAATTTACAATATATAGAACGATGTTTTCCTTAGGTTATTCATTTCTCTTGTTCTATTGAGACTAACCTCCAGAGTGCAAAATATAACTATCCACACTCTTCTTATGTATGTGACACCGTGTTACAATTATGGATAGGCTTAAAAAGATATGATGGGAAAGTAGGCTCCTGAAAAATCTCAAAAATCAGCACTTGGACAGTGGAATAATCCATGCCCAGTTATATATTTGGTGCAGACGCTCATCTGTAAATCAGGGGAGAGTGCAGAGAGTGCATGAGTTTCATGTGTCTCTCTTTGGGTATTTGGGACAGCAGACTTGGTAGATTTCACCAAGTCAAGAACAGAAATGTCAGTGATTATTTTTTTCTCCAGTTAGCCTTACTTCTTTCTTGGCTTTCTCCTCAGTGAATTTGCTTTTCTATTTTCTCCATCTTCATGAGTATTCTGGTTAGAATGTTGGGAAGTATATCTGAACTCTTTGCTAGGTAGCATTTTAAACCATTAGCTTTCCACCCCAATTTCTCTAGGCAATACTGACAAGCTGTAGAGGTGAGTTGAGAAAAAGGACAAATCAAAAGGTCAACAAAATATATCCCAAGATTAGAGAATAAGACCTATGAGTTGAGATATAAGGGATGAAATTTATACAGTCTACAAAAGAGAGGTCTCCAAGGTAGGGTCTCTATGACATGATCTATAAATATCATCAAGGTAACAAAATAAACAAAGCAAATTATTTACAGTCACAAAAGATAATAAGACAAGAATGATTGCCTGAATCTAAGTGAAGGAAAGTTTACAATAGGTTATAAAAAGACTTTTAGCTGAAAGCAAAACACCAAACAATAAAACTAACACAAAAGTTAAGATCTATCACAGACTGGAGGGTAAAATATAGTTTAAAAAAACTCACAGGAATAGGCAAGAAATGCATATACATTTAAAAGACATATGATTGTCAAATATTCATTGTAAAAATTAAGGCGAAATCTTGGCATTTTCTGCTCCCTAGTTGTAGAGTCTTTGACAAGCTATTTTAAATATGTGTAATTAGAATAACATCAATTGTTTTTATAAATATTGTTCCAATCATATCTTTAAAATGATTTTCCATTGATTCTGTAACCATTTCAAGTCATAACCTTGACAAGGATATGATCTTATCATACTCTTTTCTGTCACCATCAACTTTTCAAATTAAAAGCATATATCTCAGTACTAAACCCCTGGACTCCACTCATTTCATTATTTCTTGCTATCTGATTTCCCCTCTTACTTTTCTGCTAGGATTTCTGTTTTCACTAATGAGCTCTTACTTTTCAAATGGAATGACATACTGTCACTGCTATTTTTACACGACCAATCTGAAGCACTTGATGGTATTGACCAACACTTGTTTCTTCAAGGCTCTTTTTGTTTGCATTCTATTCTCCTCACAGCTTTCCTAAATCTCTGTATGTTTCTTCTTTATCCTTTCAATAATATGGATGTAAGCCTTAAAGGATCATTGCATAGATACAAATGAAAAAAAAAAAAATTGCAAGGTTGGGTGCAGTGGCTCATGCATAATCTCAGCACTTTGAGATGCCAATGCAAGAGAATCATTTGAGCCAGGAGTTCTAAACCAGCCTGGGCAACATAGAAAAACCCCAGCTCTACAACAATTTTTTTTTTTTTTTAATTAGCTGGGTGTGGTGGAGCATGCCTGTAGACCCAGCTACTCAGGAAGCTGAGGCATGAGAGTCACTTGAGTTCAGGAGTTTGAGACTACAGTGAGCCATGATCATGCACTGTACTTCAGCCTGGGTAACACAATGAGACCCTGTCTCAAAAAAAAAAAAAAAAAAAAAAAAAAAAAAGCACAAAAAATTTCTTAGCAAAGCACCTTGAAGAGAGAACACAGAAAATATTACCTTGGTCAATTTTAGTTAATCTCTCCATTCATAAAGGCATGTTTAGATCTTTCCTCTTTCTAGAGCAAGCACTCCATAGATAATCTCATCTCTTTTTGTGTTTTCATTTACCATGAATAAACTGAAGATCTCTTATCCATAAGTCTCAACCTCTCTTCTGAACTGCAAATCCATGGTTTGAAACTGCTTTCTTTATACATTTAATGAGATATTCCAAAAGCATATCAATTTTATTTATTTTTATTTATTTATTTATCTTTCTTTCTTTCTTTTTTTTTTTTTTTTTTTTGAGATGGTCTTGCTGGGTCACTTAGCCTGAAGTGCAGTGGCATGATTTCAGCTCACTGCAATCTCTGCCTCCTGGGTTCAAGTGATTCTCATACCTTAGCCTCCAGAGTAGCTGGAATTACAGGCGTGCATCACACACCTGGCTACTGGCTACTTTGTTCACTTTTAGTAAAGACAGGATTTTGTCATGTTGGCCAGGCTGGTCTGGAACTCCTCACCTCAAATGATCTGCCTGCCTCCGCCTCTGAAAGTGCTGGGATTCAGGCATGAGCCACCATGCCCAGCCATGCACATCAATCTTAATACAAACAAAATTGGATTGTTGGACATCTCCCTGTCTACTTCAGCCAATTCTGTACCTTGAGATACCTTGGAAGTGATACTATTACCTGTCTATGGTAACCAGTAATCTAAACAGAAAACCTCAGCTGTCTTTGATTCCTGTTCCTTTCTTAGTCCGTGTGTCCCAGGCATTACCACCACCTGCCAATTTTTCTCCAGTCATGTGACATGGGTCACATTTACCTTCACAGTTCCTCAGCCATGGACCTAATTAACCTAGTTCAGATTATGATCTTTTTTCTGCACAGAACCAAAAGAACCACCCAGACATTCTATTGCTGCCTAGCTTCTCCTCATTGTAATCCCCTCTTCACATTACCTCTAGAGAGAGCTTTGTAAGTTTTGTAAAACACCAACCTATTCATATTACATTTCTGCTTAAAAGCCATCGTTGGCTTCACATCACCTGGTGTGTAATTCCAAAATTCTCAGAATCGAAAACAAAAACAAACAAAAAACTATCATAGTTTACTTCTAAGCTGTCTTTCGAGATTTCTCTTCTGCCACCCTTCTGTACTTAGCACCTACTAGACATAATAATGTTGAGCATTACCTGTCCTTTCCTCCATGCTTCTGGAAAAGATTGTGCGTTTCCCACACTGACTTGTCCCAGACTCAACACAGTTTCCAAATTTCATGGGACAGGAATAACCAAGACCCCCAGCTCCATTTCTCTCTTACTTGAAAGGTACTTGACAAATGAGTGAACTTTCTCTCTCTTTCTTTCCTCTCTCCTTCCTTCCTTCCTTCCTTCCTTCCTTCCTTCCTTCCTTCCTTCCTTCCTTCCTTCTTTCCTTCCTTTCTTCCTTCCTTCCTTCCTTCCTTCCTTTTTTCTTTTTTTTTAATGGAGTTTTGTTCTTTTTGCCCAGGCTGAAGTGCAAGATGGGCTCACTGAAAACTCCTCCTCCCAGGTTCAAGGACTTCTCATGCCTCAGCCTTCTGAGTTACTGGGATTAGACTACACCCAGCTAATTTTGTATTTTTAGTCTAGAGAGTGCTTCATGTGAACTTTCTAATATCTAATTGTTTGCTGTGGATGGTGTTCCCAGACACTGAGTTTACATCATCTCATTTGAATTTCACAAAAACTCCCTATGTTAGGTTTCTGTTTTGAAGGTAAAGACAATAAAGCTCTGAGAGATGAAAATATTTGTTCATTATAATACTGTTAGTAAATTGGTAAGAGAGGTCAGTCCATAATGAGGCTTCCTTTAATCTAAAATCTGAGGTTTTTCACTATCATAGGAGATCACACTGGGCAATTTTATAATGTAGTGAATTTCTTATACTCAGTATTCAAAGCATAGATCAATAATTATTGATTATGGGGTATTTTCTCAGATGAAAGGCTATACTAAATGTATCTAAGACATCCTCTAATTTTAATTTCTTATCTCTCAGTAGAAATTAAAGCAGTCTCACAAATAACATTGGTAAAAATGTAATATTGTCTTAACTCTTAAACTAGAAAACAATTATTTTAATGTTAATAGCAGGGCTCTGTGGTAGTATTTGCAGTGGAATATAAAATTATTCAAACACAATATTAAAAACTTGGTTACATATTTAGCCATTTTGTGCACTGAGGTAGCTATAGTAACTCCTTATCCAGACTTTGAACACAATAATACATTCTAATATTTAACAACTCAAGTTGATAACTGATGGCATTTACTACAAGATGAAACTATAACAAACAGATTATATCAAAATTATGCTGAATAAAATTAAACATATCTTGGACATTATATTGCAGAATCTTACATGACCTCAGTCATTAATGCAGACATTAATTATAATTGTCATAAACAGAGGAAAGTAAAAAATGATTGAAATCTCTGAGCAATAAAATGCAGATGGAAATTTGCAGGATATTTCTCTGAAATTTACCACTATAAAGTAATTTTGTTTTTATAGGGTTTAAATATTCACATCTTTAGCTTGTCTATGTTTCACTGTAGCGTTAGCCTAATATTATTTCATTTACATTGTAAAAGTCAACTTTGACTGACTGAAGATGAAAAAATTATAATCAGTAGTATCCATATCAGATATTACTATGAAGTATATTGATAAAAAAAGTCTGAACAATTTTTTATTTATCATTTACATCAGGGCCTGGACCTAAGACCATAAAAAATATACAGTAAAATGGAACAGGGGCTCCTTTCAAATAGGTTGTAATTTAGAAAATGACGGAATGCTAAGTGTCAAACTAGTGACTAAACAATAATAAATATTATAGAAATTTAGCTGAGTTCCAACTCACTGCTATTTGAGAAAGTCAAAAAGGTTTAATGGATAAAAAGTAAACTCGAGCCAGACCTTGATTTTTCTCTAATCAGAAACCTGTGTTATTCGCTGTTCTACTTCACAGTTGGTTTTGTGCTTTGCTTAAAGAAAAGAGGTAAAAAACAAACATACAAACAACAAAATCCAAGCTCTATATGCTATAATTTAACTCTCTGTGATTCATCTATAATCCAGTTTTGGAATATGTTCCTATGTTCTTTTGCATCAGTTATGTTTTCAACTTATAATTTACCAAATACATTTTATTTTCTAAACTTTGAACACTCTTGCTTTTGTAATCTCCTACTTCGGATATTTACTTTAAGTCCTAGCCCAAGGCAGTCCTCTTTGTTGACACCTCACTTTGTCTTCCTACTTGGAGTCAGTCTCCCCTTCTGCCACCAACCTGCCATACTCTGCCCATTTATCTATTCAATGACTTGCCATATACTGGCTTATTCCAAGGCCTAGTGGACAGCTGCCTTTTTTCCCACACCAGGCTATAATAATTTTGAACTCATGAACTATATTGTGTTTTCCTTTGTTTCTCTGAAAGGCTGAACACAGTTGTGGAATGAATGAATTTGACAGTGAGCAAATTAATCTACGTTTAATAAATGAATACATGTTGAATAAATATACGCAAGTCACTGAGATTACATGTAAGTTCCTTTTTTCTAAAGTAAGCCTTCGGGGTAAAAGTTCCTCAAACCGAAGTGTTCACACTGACCTTGAGTTTTACTGAATGTGAGTAGGTCAGTGTGTGGCAAAGAAGTCTGTGCTCTGCTCTTTATTTACAAAATCAGCTCTTTCTTCTTCATGCTTTGGCTTTGATATTTCCCGTTTGTACAATAGTCTTACACTTCATGGTGAGAATATGCATGCCAAACATTCATTTATTCAGAGATTATCAACTAAGTTGATTTGTCTTTTTATTAGAGTATTCATAGTAAATTACACACTTTGAAAGGTTAGTTTAATTAACAGCAGCAATATATGGTCACTCAGTTGGTACAATAAATTCCTTCATTTAACAAAAATGTGTTAGTCATCTAGCATATGCCAGGCACTGTGCTATTGAATAAAATTTATGACAGCCCATTGATCTGGACTGAGGCCCTACACTTGGCCCCAGCAGTCCAAGGCAAAATGGAGTCACTTATGCTAAACTTTCACGTTACCATACCAAAACCTAAGCTAAACAGCTTTGTAAGATCTGACCTTCCAAAAAACCAGGAGAAAGTTGATAATCAAATCTTCAAGCTGCCAATTTAAAAACAAAACAAACAAAAAAAACAAAGCAGGAGATTCACATCAACCAATCAAAAGGGGTTCAGTTAACCTGACCCAGCATGGTAAGAAAATCCCCTCTGCTTTATCTGGTAATAGTAACCTGAAGAACTTGATATTATTTAATGTGCTTTTGCTCTACTCTGTTTTCTTGTGTTTGGTCAACCTGCTTTACAGAAAGTGACTAGACTGCCATGCCCACTGGACCTTTTGTCTATTTTGTGGACTGGATGACGCCTGGTTCATGAATTACAAATAAAAGCTAATTAGGTCTTTAAAACTCATTTTGTTAAACTTGTGTTTTTGACACTGAAACATCCTAGAGAGTTAATTGAATGCAGACGAGGTCTTAACATCTTAGTAAGGTGGACTGCAATGTAAATAAGTCATTGTAAAACATACAATAAATTAGAATGAAAAGAAAGGTGGCTTTGCATACAATGGCATGAAAAATTACCTACCAATAACCAGAAAGGTGAGAAAATAACTCTCAAAACTCCAGACTTCTCCCCTATATTCCTATCAGAGTGACTGGATGCCTTGGCAGTTTTTAAGGGAGTTTAGAACTGTATCAATATAAATAAAAGCAAATACATTGCTTTTGAGGGAATTGCTTGTTAAATTAGCTTCCCCTTTTGTCCTCTGAGAAAGACTGGAATGGTGAGCAGCAGTAGCACACAGACGCAAGGTGGAGCGGGCTTGGGCCTGCTTAGGGAGTTGAGTGGCTCTGAATGAACACTGAACATCTGCATCTTAATTTAATGGAGACCAGCACTCAAAGGAAATGATATGCCATCCAAAAAGAATGGCAACTTCCAGGGAAGGGTAGAGGAACTGAATGCAAACTCTGATCATTTAATAATGTTTCCAAGTGCAAAATCATCTGTTAGGAAATGATTTGGGTTACTTAAGGACTCTATTCAATCATCATTTATACAACTAGGAGATATACCACCACACACAAACACACACACAAACACACAAAAACACACAACACAGACTTTTGGGTGTACTAGTCAAGGCAAGGGAGGAGAAATGCAAACTCACAAAAGTCACTGAATAAAACTGAAAAACATTAGCACCAGAATGCTTCAAAATTCTGCATTATCAATCAGAAGTTTTTCTGGCCCTTAGTACTTCAGGAGAAGGATCTAGGGCGGAGTGCCTTTGAATTTCAAAGAAGAGATAAAGAAAGGGGGCTTTATATCTAGGAAAGTTTCCCTGTACTTCATGTTTTTTTTTCCATGTAAATATGAGAAAAAGAAAAAACCTACTACTTTTTATAGGAGGAATACGGGCAGATACATTAACAATTGCGAAGTAAGCCAATTCACTACCTATATGTCCTTTTCACATCTCACAGTGTCTATTATTTGGAAAGGCACTCACCTACTTATCATGAAGGGACATTTCCATGCATTCTTTTCCCTTAATCAACATTAAAATAATATGGTAAGTAAAGAACAGAACCAAGGACACAGCCGGCATGACAATTTCTGTGCTTTCTCACCAAATCAGAAAGGCTGATGTGGAAAACAGAGTAACAGATGGTGGAATAGCTAGAGAGGCACATGATTTGCTCAAGGTCACAAGAATTTCAGCAACACAACTAGAAACAAACGAACAAAAAATCCCCGACCTTGAAGCTAAATGCTATTGTTTACATATACCACTTCATTGAGGAATAAAGTTTCAATTAAATAATTACAGGATAATTATAGTCCCAGTTCTTTATGAAACTCAATCACGGAAATCATAGTTTTGTTGGAAGAAAGGCGGGTAGCGTCCTTTGACTGACTCTATTGTAGGGAGGGTGAGGGCTGCATTGGAACAGGAGACTGGAACAAAGGCTTTGTGTCTCCATGTGCCATCCTGAGTTACTGGGTTGCATTTTTTAGGCATTTGATATATGAATATGTTTACAACAGGGTTTGTCAAGTTGACACTTTATGTGGATTTCTCTGATGTCAATGTATAGGATGAACTGAGGGCCGTGAAAAGGAACAAAGGGCAGAGAACTTGGATTCAGGGAGAAAAAGTTAAAGAGCTGCTTCAGTTAAGGAGGTCAAATACTAGAAGAGGTAAATCTAAAGCGAGGACCTGGAGGGTGGTAATGCTCCCTACAAAGGTAGAGAACACTGTTGACTTTGTTTAGTGAGGATGAG
Source organism: Macaca nemestrina (assembly GCF_043159975.1). NCBI lineage: Eukaryota > Metazoa > Chordata > Mammalia > Primates > Cercopithecidae > Macaca > Macaca nemestrina. The sequence continues at coordinate 48,847,304 of NC_092143.1, forward strand.
GGTGCTGTACCACTGGACATACTGAGGTTAAGGTATAATCAGGGTTTGATGGAGACAACCAAGAAACAGTTAGAATAAATTCTGCAGCTCAAAGAAAAAATTGGGTCCAGAATGACAAATTTGGCAGTTACCTATAGAAAGATGATAAATAGACCTATGACATTGAGTGAATTCACAATCAAAGAGTAAAAAATATAGAAAAAGTGGGAATAAAATAATTGGACAAAGTTTCATTTAAAACCTGATGGATGATCGGTAAAAGAAAGAGTTTACAAATTGGACTCATTAAAAGTTGAAAATTGCTGATCTTTGAAAGATACTGTTGAGAAAAACCACATGCTAGAGGAAAATATTTGCAGAATATTTATATGATAAAGGACTTATATCCAGAATATATAAAGAATTCTCAAAATGCAATAAGGAAATAAACACCTTGGTATAAAAATAAGCAAAAGACTTGAACAGATACTTTGGCAAAGAAGATATACAGATGGCCAATAAACACATGAAAAGATAATCTTCTCTTCTTGGGCGAGTGTTTATAAACAGTAGACTAACAGCAGCACAGATTCAAAATAATAACATAATCTTCATATCATATACCTGTGTGGTACTTATCACCTGTCAGACACAGTTTTAAACACTATATAAATATTAACTGACGTAATGAGTTAATAAAGTAGAGTTTTAATTAACTATTCAGTGATAAAGAAATTGAGACACAGAGAGGTGAAGGAATTTTCCCAAGGTCATATAGCTGGTAAGTGGCTAAGCCCAGATTTGAACACAGGCAATCTGGCTCAAGAGCCTGTGCTCTTGGCTATAACAATTTGAAGCCTTTCCACAAACCAGCAAGTATATATCGAGTGCCTACTCAGTGCACACACTATAGAATCACAAGAAATAGATTAAATACAGTTCCTTTCCTAGGGGAGCGTAAAATCTAGATAGAAAGACAAGCCTATGCACACCAAACACTTGTCTGCATCTAGTAAGGATTCAAGCTTTAGAAAATAGACAATAAACATGTTGGACATCATCATGTTGATTGAAAGACAGGATCTTATTATGATAATTAGGAATTATTGAAAACATTCTAAACCCTCTGTAGTTTAGAAGTTCTTTAGAGAAAAACAAAGACCGCAAAAGCTTTGTAAGAATTCAAACAGGGAATAATAATTTAGACATTTAAAAAATTCTTCTACAATCTTTTATGCTAGTATAGTTGTCAGTAAAAATATTTATCAATTATCTCTTTCATGCTTGATAAAGTCCTTGTGATTTAGGTTGTTTCTAATAACTTAATGTAATGTAAACAAGCATGAGCCTTGTCCAAACATGACAATGATCTAATTCAATTACCTCCCTATGTTAAACCTGCAACTGTCTAGTGAGCTGAACAATTCCTGTTAGCCGGCTTTATTTCAATAACACTGAAGATCCATCCTGATGAGCCCTGAGTTACTGTTCTGTTTTGTTTTTGTTTTGCTTTTCCATTTTCCCAGAATGAAAACTGCAATAGAAGAGTGATAAAATGCAAGACTATAAGCAGAAGAAATCCTTAAAAGAAAATAGTATCTTTGAATTTGTACCTACAGAAGTCATCCTGTGAGACATAGCAACTCCTGTGAGGTCTCAGATTCACTCCATTCTAGCAGCCCAGTCTGAAAAGGGGTCGAATGTGTGTGTGCCACTAACAGCTGTGACTGTGCAGGAGGTAGGCAGGAAAGAGAAAGGAGAGAGACAGATAGCGAGGAAGGGAAATGCAGAAAGAATCAGATGAGGGAGGAAATAAAAATTAGAGAGAGAGAGAGAGAGAGAGAGAGAGAGATTGTAGGAGACGTGAAAGAGTGAAGGATCGGAAGGAAGGGTGGGGGATGCAAAAGCCAGATTTTTATTGGAAGCAATTGAAGTGGTTGCTATGAGACCCGCTCGAGCGGAGGACCAGCAGCCAGCCCGACGCTGATGGTTCTTACCTCGTACTAAAACCTTTGCTTTGACACAGTTTTAGAGTTGCTTAATATTCGAGCAAGCACCTGACACGGGTGACTTTCTCCTTCTTTTTTTCCTCCAGTCCCTCGGGTAAGATGGAGGTAGAAAATGAAGCCAGCTGCTCCCCGGGCAGCGCATCAGGCGGGTCCAGAGAGTACAAGGTGGTAATGCTGGGAGCAGGGGGAGTTGGTAAAAGCGGTAAGTTTTCACACCAAATGCTGGGGAAGGAGGGGCCTCTATAGAGACAACTCTATAGAGTGAAACAAGAATGATATTGCTGATGCTGTTAGAGGTGAACTGTGGCAGTTGAGCATCTGGCAGGATGCTCCAAAGTGTCAGGACTGTTAAACCTATGCTGATGAGTCAGGAGAATGCAGATAGCCAGTGATGATCCACAGAACTTTAAGAGGATAATTGTTTTCTTTGATTTCATGCTGGGTGATATTTGCTTTTAGTGTATAGGTCTTTTTTAATAATAAAAATATGTATGAAATTGTCATGGCATGAGAAAAATGTGCTCCTATTCTCAAAAATCTTCAAATAAAGAAAGAAGTGCTATGAAAATGCAATTAAACAGTTACAAACACAGACATATACTCAGGATGATCAGTGTTGATTGTTGTGTTTGTTTCTTTCGTTAGGAGGTTCTTTTTCCTCATCTATAGTCTGACATAGTGTGTGTGGGCTTTGAATATCAGAAAGAAAGTTGGTTTTTGGAAGTGGCAGTGATTTATGGAATGATATCCATTGTGAGTCCTGTGCAGGGTGAGCAAACTAAACTTCATGGTCAATTAAAGGAGAAAGATGAGGTGATAATAGAGATGAAGAATAATAAATTTGTTTTGGTACATAAAGAAGTGTCAGTTGTTGGGATTCTCGAGGAGCCTAAAAGGCCAAATATAAAAAAAATTAAAAAATAGATACATAGTAGTTTTTCAGGCTGATCAAATGTTAGATAGCTCGGAGCTATGGCTGTGACTAGAAAATAAATAAATACGGCTTTTTATATAAATATGAAATATCTCCACTGGGAATATATCTTTGGGAATGCTAAAAGGCAGAAGAAATATTATAGTTAGTATGGACAATTCAATAGTTTTAGTGTTGACAAAAAAATTAAAAGTTGAAGACAACATTTTTGGCAGAAGAAACCAAAAAGCTGACAACTTTGGTGGATGGGTCCACAAGGGATAAGAAAACTGAACAGTGAAGGAAGAGGAAGGAGATTATGACTTTAGTGGACAGCAAAGTTAAAGATAGCAAGAAACATAAAATTCAGCACCCCTACCTCTTCTCCCCTACAAAAGAGAATTCTCATAAAAGATAAAAGAACTAGGTACATCTGAATGTGGTCAGTAGCAAAATTCAAATCAGAGTGAAAAAAATTATTCATCTCTCCTGGGGAGGCAAAACTGTGAAAGAAAAGCTTTGCAATTGTGTATAAATGAGGAATTTTTACACAGCTTTCTCCTCTAAATGTAATGATTTGAGAAGGAAGGAATCAAAATAGAGGAGGATTTAAGGAAAGAGGAAGGGATGGAGGAAGGATACAGACAACATGATCTATATAAAATGAAGTTATACTTTTTAAGAATCCAGTCGGATACAGTGAGGAAGAAAGAAATAAGCAATGTGAGAATAAAATACTGAAGAAGAGAGAAAAACAGATCAAAAAAAAAAAAAAAAAAAAACCAGCAAAAGGTCAATTCACATTAAATGCCACCAGAAGCTTTTGAGGTCAGGGAGATGCTGAAATAGTCGCAATAATGTGCCTCCGTATTGCTTCTGTCTGCTGGTTAGGTATTTGCTTTTTCACCAGGAGCTTGGGGGATGTGGGGACAGAGTGACTGGTTTTTAGCCTACTTCATTTTATTCCATGGTAATGAAACTTGGAGAAAGAGTTTTTGGACAGGAACATCCTTCAGCAACGTACTTTTCTTGTGATATTGCTGATATTATAGTGGTGATGTTTTGTCTTCTATTTTGATCTCTCCCAAGTATTATTTGTGCTGACTGATCATTGTTGCTGTTCCAATGACTATGGATTTTCAATGTGACACATGGCCTACAGAGTGGCCTGTCTTGCTCTCATCTTTGCTTTGTACAATAGAATTCAATTCATAATTAAGTACTTGAACAAAACTTTTCCAGTGAAATGAAAAGACAGGAATGACAGGCTCATTCTCAGAGAAAGTTAAGGATAAAGGGTGTAAACAGTTCCGTTGTATTGATTATATATAAATGGCAACCTTGGCTACAAACCAGAGAATATTTCTCATACTACAGTTTCACACCTGAAAAATGCTGTCCTTATGACTAAATGTTTGAAATCACAGTGATAAAATCATCCGGTCCTTGGACTTTTCCTCTGTGACTTATCTGATGTTATTACATCAGAATATAAACACTCAAGCACTGATTCTCAATATTAACCTTCTATTGAAGGTTAAAATATTTGCTTTCAAATGAACTAAAAATATACATTGTTTATTTTATTTCATTTAAGCCTAGGCTGGGGTGCAGTTGCATGATCATGGCTTTAAAATATGTTTTAAAAGCTACTTTTCATATTGAAGACTTAGATCAACAGAGGTATATGAAGGGGTTGTATAACCCCATTACCATGGGTTGTGTGAAGAGATTTGCAGAAGAGATCTGCTCTTCTGAAGAAACTAAAGAAGGTACATCAAGCTGCTTTCTGTTTCCAATTCTGAGAGTCAAGTCCAAGTCAGCCTTAAACATGGATTAAAAACTCAATTTACGGTGACTATAATTTTTAAAATCTTGGAGATTTTCTATGTGTATTAATATTTATTCTTTTTTCTTTTTGTAGAGATGGGTTCTCACTCTGTTGCCCAGGCTGGTCTCAAACTTCTGGCCTCAAGCAATGCTGCTACTTCAGCCCCCCAGAGTGCTGGGGTTATAGGCATGAGCCATTGTGCCTGGCCTGAGAAATGTTTTTATCCAGGTTTTACCAAAATATTTTTTGAATATAAACTTTTAAAGAATTTGCAACTTTACTGAAATAGGAATTGCCACAAGATTGAAAATATGTCAGGTAATGAATGTACTTTATGTGAGGAATTTTAAACCACAAGTAATCAATAAAGTTTACTGAGCACGTATTATGCACAGTCCTATGCTAGTTACTATAGAGAGGAAAAATGAAAGACATAGACATTTATACAGCCCCCATTGCATGGCAGGCATGGGTTACATGTATTTCATGCTTATACTCAGTCCTAACCACAGTCAGAGTCGGTATTTCTATTTCACAGATGAGAAAAACAGAAGTCAGAAAAATGACTTGTGCCTGGTCATGGGGATAATAATTTAGAGTTCGGCGATGTTTTATCTAACTTTACTACGTTATGTTTAATGCTCTGAGAAGAACACAGAGTTGCATCACTCACTATTAAGAAGAAAACAGATCCATTGGTAATGCATTTCCTAGGTCTCGAATGTTATATTTAGAAGAGATCTTAACCGTGTAGGCTATCACTTTGATTTATACATCTATGCCTCTTTAATCTTTAACCTAATTGGACACTATGCATAACACTTCTGTATAAATATATAATTTATATTTATATTTTTATAATTAAAATTATATGTAATATTGTCCAAGAGTGTTACTAACTGCAGAGAAAACAGGGATACACAAGAATTATATGGACCATGGCCAAACTGAGGCACTGAGAGTCGAAGAGACCTGCAAAGGTCATTTATACAGCAGTGGCAGAGTCAGATCCAGAATCCAGTCCTTCTGACACCACTGAAGCTGCTTTTCCATCACTCCCCAATTTTCACACAGAGTGAGCTGAATCAAAACTGCACTATACAAAGTAACAGATACGTATACAAAGTAGCAGACGTTTAGGAGGAACAGGTATAGAGATCTAATGTATAGGATGAGGACTATAGGTAATAATATTTTATTTGGAATTTATGCTAATTAGTAGATTTTATTTTTTTATTTTTGTTTGTACATGGTAGGTGTATATATTTTATATATATATATTTATGGAGTACATGAGATATTTGGATACAGGCATACAGTGTGTAATAATCACATCAGGGTATGGGGTATCCATCACTTCAAGCGTTCATCATTTCTTTGTGTTATAAATCTTTCATTATGCTTTTTTTTGTTACTTTAAAATGCACAATAATTTATTGGTGACAATAATAACCCTGTTGTGCTATCAAATGTTATGTCTTATTCATTCCATCTAACCACAGTTTTGTACCCATTAACCATCTCCACTCCCTCCTCCTACTACCCTTTCCAGCCTCTGGTAGCCATCATTCTATTACCTCCATGAACTAAATTGTTTTAATTTTTAACTTCCACAAATGAATGAGAACATGCAAAGTTTGTCCTTCTGTGTCTGGCTTATTTCACTTAACATAATGATCTCCATTTCCATGCATGCCATTGCAAATGACTGGATCTCATTATTTTTTATAGCTGAATAGTATTCCATTGTGTATATGTACCATGTTTCTTTTATTCATTCTTCTGTTGATGGACACTTAGGTTGCTTCCAAATCTTGATTATTGTTAATAGTGCTGCATAAATTAGTAGATTTTAGCTGCTCTTACTACCACCCCCTATAAAATGTAGCTGTGTGAAATGATGGATATGCTAATTTGTTTTCCTAGAGTAAATACTTTACTGTCTATACTTATCTCACAACATCATATTGTATACTTTAAATATACACAATAAAGTTTATTTAAAAAATAATGAAGTTAAGATTCATGATAAGAAAACTACTTAAGAAACAACACACATATAAATATACACACATTCAGTGAAATAACAATAAATGACAGTAAAATAGAAACTTATATGTACGGTGATTACAACTAAAAACAAAAGAAAACAGCAAAAAAAGACCAATTATCCAATAAAGTTCAGTATGTTCTTTTATCCTTCTCATTTTGTTCCACTGCCCATCCACTCACCTACCCTCAAAAAAGTAAAAAAAATAAAAATTATCTCATGGTTACAGTTTTAAAGTTTTATGGAGTCTAAACAATCCTTACGAGTTTTAAATATTGACCTTTGTCACTGTGGTTTGAAACAGCAAGACTGTTCCTCAGTGTCAGAGCATGATGAAATATTGCCTTCATTGGCTTCATATCTGGTTCTCCAAGTTCAGAATCAAATTATTCAATAGATTTTATCCAATAATAATAATATCTTATTTTCCAGGTATTTTGGAAAATGCCTGCATTTGGGATTTATGCTAAGTTAGTAGATATGTATTTTATTGCTTTTTTTATTTTTATGATTTCCTAGTAGGTATATGTATATGTATTTATGGAGTACAGGAGATATGTGTATACAGGCATACACTTACGATAATAATCACGTTTTCAGATTTAAAGAATTTAAGATTCATAATGATCATATTTTGCAAAATAAGATATTATTGCATAAAATTGGGGTAAAAATAACATTTTACCTATTCTGTAGTATGATCTTATTTGATCATAAGATAAGAAAGCAAGTAGGAGAGGTATCTGAGCACAGAAATATCAAAAGATTTTGTCTAAGAGTAACGGAAGTGGGAAAGTCAGAAAGTAAGGACTGGACATGAACTCAGGCTTTCTAAATCTAAGCTGTTCTTCTATCAAGTTGTGTGGGAAAATTAGAGAAAGGTTCCCAATGTCAGATGAGAACTGAATGTCCTTCTCTGGTCCCTAGGACACATCTTGGAATTATTTGGTGAAATGTTGTCTTAACATACATCTTCAAGTGTGAAATATGTACGAAAACATTATGCAAGTCATTGAGAAGGGAGGGGGTGTTATTCATAACTGTGATTTCAGGTGATTCCTGACCTCTGGGGGTGCACCATCTCATGGTAGAAACTTTGCTGTAACGTGTAATACAAAACAATAAGTTTATATTAGGCTTCTAATGTAAGAGCTTTGGAAACTCAGGATAAGGGATGGCTATAAGAGATGTGAAAGTTGAGAAGATATGACAGCATAGATGATATTTAAATTGTGTCTTAAAGGATGAGGAGAATTTTTTTGATGCAGAAGAGGAAAAGTATAGGGAGATACGAGGAAGAGAATTGAACATAAACAGTGTATACAGGGGCACAAAGGGATGTGAAGGCTTACAATTTTTAATGGCAGGATCTTGATAATGTAGTGTCCTTAAGGGGTAGTTGAAAAAATATCTTTTGAGATTTGCTCAATAGATGCCTTAGTTAACTGTGAAAAAGTTGACCAAAACAAATAAACTGAAAACACCAAAAGGATTACGGAACTCAGAATTTATTAAAATGTTTCTATTGTGAATTCTTTGTAAAGAAAAAACTCGTTTGTAAAATAAACAAACATATTCTCTCCCACGGCCATTTGCAATTTGTTGCCTCTGTAAATTCAGTTTCATGTACCAGGATTTTATTTTGTTTTATTTTATTTTATTTATTTATTTATTTTTTTTGAGGCCAAGTCTGGCTCTGTGGCCCAGGCTGGAGTGCAGTGGCTGGATCTCGGCTCACTGCAAGCTCCGCCTCCCGGGTTCGCGCCATTCTCCCGCCTCAGCCTCCTGAGTAGCTGGGACTACAGGCGCCCGCCACGGTGCCCGGCTAAGTTTTTGTATTTTTTAGTAGAGACGGGGTTTCACCGTGTTAGCCAGGATAGTCTCGATCTCCTGACCTCGTGATCCGCCTGCCTCGGCCTCCCAAAGTGCTGGGGTTACAGGCGTGAGCCATGTACCAGGATTTTATAAAGAGAAAGCAGTAACAATATTTCTGAGGTAAGCAGAAAGCAACACACAACCAATTCCTTCAACCTCAGTGAATTAGGAAAGCAGGTAGGAAGTTGAGCCTTTATCTGATAAATTAAATCAAGGCAATCAACCAAGTGCATAATTCATGTCCCAGAGCCTCTGTGTTGTACTTCATTAACAGAACTTTGAATCTGACAAAGCTGAACAATTGTCACATCATGGCCATGCGTTATCCTAACCCTGTGCACTGCAAGGCAAAAGAAAAAAAATAAACAAGGGCAAAGTAAAAAGATTTTAAGATTCCAGTGCCTTCTGTTCTCACCCTTAATTGTTACCACCTCAGTTATACTGCAGACCATCACTCACTGCAATACTGTCAGGAAGCACTGGACAAGAGGTCTAAATAAGGCTCAGCAAAAGAGTAAATTGGTATCTACTCACTCAAGTGATGATTGAAAACAGAATTCAAGCGATAAAAGGCTGTGATTGACAACATCTCCAAGATTATATGTGTTCTGTAGATTTTAAATTGAAGAAAGAGAGTTACTACAGCTCTGTATGAGTACTGTATGATATGTCTGCCCCATCTATGACTGGAGATGAACGAGCATGTAATGGTCCCTCAATGAGCCCACATGTTGCTAGGCTCCTTACGTTCACGCATTTACTTTGGTGTTCTGATGGCTGATGGTCTGTCACATTCCCCTGCCTTCCTATACCCCTTGCCCTGCCTTCATCTTGTGAGGAAAGCATTACTGTCTGCATTTTATAAATGAGAAAACTGAGGTACACACACACACAAACACACACACACACACACACGTAATATGGCCCGAGGCACATAGATATTAAATGATGAACCTAATGTGCCTACATATGGATGTCTAAGTTCGATGTTTACATTATTTTTATTTTCTCACCTGAAAGTTTTTATTTTTTGAAGACGTGATGCTGTGAACCTGAGTTCTAACTTCAGCTGCATTTTCATACATGTATTTTAAACACCACACAAAATCATCTATATGAAAATATTTTAATATTTTTAATTTTCTACACAAACAATGGAGAGTGCTACCCTTATTAGATGGGATAGTGGGTGGCATGAGGAGCTCTGACTAAACATTTTAGCGTGGAGATACCAAAGACTGGTTTATTCTTGTCTATTCAGAGACCCCTGGGGGCCTCAACCACATAGAGAGAAGGTGACAATTCCTTTCAACTTGAGAAAACCAAGTAACCCAGTAATTATAGAAATTTATTGAAACCTGGGATCATGCTAACAAAGAAAGTAAACAGGGTGCTGAATAAACCACACAGATTTTTGAAATTAGGTGCTAATTTACTTAGGGAAGCATATTTTCTTTAAACATATACATTTGGGAATAATTAATAGAAATTGACAAAAAAGTGTTTGTGTGTGTGTGTGTGCGCTCGCACAACCATGCATGCACGCACATGCACCTAGACCTGTGAAAAGCCCACAGATATGACCAAGAGTTAGACACAGCCTCTGCTCTGTCCACCAGGGTAACAAACAAGATGTATAAACTGACTTGTGAGGCAATGATAGAGATGTATGGGAGGTATTTTGGAAGCAATGAGAACTATGGCTTAGGAAGTTAGAATGACCTACCATACAATGTTCAGCTGTTCATCTGTAGCATTGGGACTAGAGTCTCCTTTCTGGAGCATGAATTTTTCCAATAGGCCATGTCGCCTCCCATAAACCAGCATAAAATCTCACTGGAGATCAAGCTGCTGTCTATGACTGATTATTTCTGTGTGTATGTGTGTTTGCAGTGTGGTGGGATTGCAACTGTACACACTGACAGACGGTGGTCCTCTGTACTGCTCACACACCTGCAAGGTACACTCTTATCAATGACTCTGGCTGTTTGCAAAGCCCATCAATGATATCAACTCAATCACTTGGGCTTTGCTCATAAATACCAGTTTTCTGGTGACCCTGACCAAACAGTGCCATCCGTCCTTCTCGTTGCTCAGCAGGGACCAGTTAAGTGCCATTGCTAGTCACTCTGCCAGACCATCATTTCTGTCCTTTCTGCCTACTATAATTCTACTTCAGCTAGCACCACAACGTCAGCATGAGAATATTGATAGTTCTAGTCCCCATACACTCCAAGCACTTCAGCATCCTGCCACTGCCAAGTGTATTGGGCAGATAGAAACCTGATTCTCGTCAAAGTATGCGTGAAGGATGTAAAGCTGAAGGGGCAGTGGGGGATGGGGCCTGCCTGGAGATGTTGCATTGAAAAGGAAATCAGAGAGAAAACTAGATTTGCAGTCCCAGGAAAAAATCTTTAATTGAACTGAAATGAGATAGTGTAGATAATTTGTGGTCTTAACAATGGAACACTGAATAAAGATTTTTAACTATTATAGTTAGAGAAGTTGTTGTGGTGGTGGATGACGGAAGTCCTTTATCAGAAGATTTCTTGGATATGTGAAAGTCAATGTTTGGGTAGTTACTTATTGAATGAATCAGAAGTCCTTAGACACTTTACCAGTTCACAGTTCCTCTTAATATGCTTTAAAATGAGCAATAAAGCGTGTTTGTGTTCACACATCTGTGTGCATTCACAAAAGAGGAATGTTTCTTGTTTCGTCCAAATTATTATTCTTTCAATTTCTTCCTGCAATGAATGGCAAAATAAAAGTGAACATTTCTTAGTTTTGCATATACCTGATCCTTTTCAAAATGCACTAAATATTTTAATTTATTAAATCTCAGTAAACCCAGCAGTGTGGATGTGGTTAATATCCCTAGTTAATAGATGAGAATAGTAAAGCTTGAAGACGGTGAGTAATTCACTCAGGAACCCAGAGCCTGAGGTGACTACACAGAATTTAGTCACTGCCAGAGCTGAGGTCCTTAACCATTGTGCACTGTGCTCCTCATCATGCATTCTTTTGATCAACCTTTGATCTGTAGAATGAAGGCCTACCACAGAAGTGATGACATAATGATGTGAACTGGGGGTTTGGGTAACCTAGGAAATCCATATTTGTCTTTTCTCATCTGTAAAATGGGGATGACAATAATAACTATGAAAACAGTTCATACTCAGAATATTAATGACATAGCCTGGCACAAACTGTGGGACAATGTTTATAACATAAATGGATAGCTTTGTTTTTAATTATTTACCCTTAATAGCACTTGACGTTGCACAGGTCACTTAAGCTTGCTGAGTCCCCGTTTTCCTCATTAAAGGCTTTAATTAAAATATCCTCAGAGAATTGCTGGGTAGGTGACATTGGAAAATATTAAATAAAAACTATAGATCATAGTGCCCAATATTACACCTTAATTAAAACCACTCGTTCCCTCCCTCTCTCCCTCCCTTCCTCCCTTCCTGTCTTCCTCCCTACCTCCCTCCCCTTTTTTTTTTTTTCCTTCCTTCCTCCTTCTTTCCATGCCTCCACCTAAGGCAGTTTACCTCTGTAATATAGGGAAGAGTAGTGACACATCTTTCAGACAGGTCCTAGGAAAATACAATTTGTGTTGAATATTGTAAAACTGCCATTGTATATATGCACCTGCTCTATTCCTGTTCTTGCTCTCTAGATCCTTATATTGATTAGTTTCTGCTTTGGTCTCTTGAGTGGTAATTTCAGTGACAGTAATAACAGTGGTTTACTTGTTACCTTAGTAAACAATCCCTTTATTCGTCCTAATTGACCCATACCACACACAAACACACACACACGCGTGCGTGCATGCACACACACACACACACACACAGACACACACAGAGTGCACTGCCTGTTAGAGAAAGGATTGGAGGACAATTGCCTGCTACAGTAGCCCACAAAGGGCCTGATGAGAGGGGCTATGGCTTTTAACAGAGCATACCTCTGCCTGAATCGAGACTGAAATTAATTTTTCCAATATGTGTATTGTTTTAATAAAATTTGAGTAATATGACATGTCTTCCATTGTCCATATTAGCAACACTGAACATTTAAAGGGAAAGAGTCATATTTAATGGTTGCAGGAAAAGCTAATAATAAGCTACATGGATACAGATTTTTGTTTAATTGAAGAAATCAGGCTCTTTATTTAGTAGCAAAAAGGACACATCTTTTATTTGAAATTATAAAAACCTTAGCTAATTGGTTCTTGCCTATTTTATTTATTTATTTATTTATTTATTTATTTATTTATTTGCTGTTTAGAAATATATCTTACTTTATTCCAACATCATTATCTTAGGACTGAAATCAGTGGAAAAACATTAGGGATTTTATATGGGCAAATTCTGAGTAACAGAATTCTGGAACACCTCAGCGTCTTTTATTTTCCTCTTTCATTTTTAGTTGACAAGTAATAGTCATATGTATTTATGTGTTATTTTGATAGGTGTGTACAATGTGTAATGATCAAATAATGGTAGTTAGGATATCTATCACCTCAAACATTTATTACTTCTTTGTGCTGTGAGCATTAAAATCCTCTCTAACTTTTGGAAAATACACAATAAATTATAGCCAACCACATTCATTATACAGCGCTGTGAAACACCAGAACTCATTCCTCCCATCTAACTGTGATTTTGCATCTGTTAACCAAACTCTCCCCATCCTACCCTCCCTCTCTCTTCCCAGTCTTTAATGACCACAGTTCTACTTCTATGATATCAACTTCTTTAGATTTCACTTACAAGTGAGAACTTTTGATATTTATCTTTCTATGCCTGATTTAGTTTACTTAACGTAATGTCTTCCAAGTTCATCCATGTTGCGGCAAATGACAGGATTTCATTCTTTTTTCATGTCTGAATAGCATTCCATGTGTATGTATATGACATTTCCTTTATCCATTTATCTGTTGATGGGCATTCAGGTGTATTCCGTATCTCAGTTATTGGGCATAGTAGTGCAATAAACTTGGGGGTGTAAGTATCCTTTTGATATACTGACTCCCTTTTCTTTAGATAAATACCCAGTAGTGGGATTTCTTCTATCATCTTTTAAATCCTCTTATCTCACTCTTACCTGATCTTCATACCACTGTCAGTTTGTCCTGCAATACCCTTTTGATTCTTCTCCTCCTCTAACAACTAAGATATCTTACTTTATTCCAACACCATCGTTTTAGAATTGAAATAGACCCAGATATGTCCTTCTATCACTGTCATCTGTCTTCTAGACAAACTATTTTGCTTTTTGTTACCCAAATTCTTAGGACTTTTTTCTTGTATTCTTTACAAAGTTATTTTAAAATAAGCTCTCTCCTCTTTGCCTCAATTTGTTCAATTTGATCTCTCCTTTCAGATTCCGCACAAGTACTTCTTGCTCTTTAATATCTTCCCTGTCTACTCCAGTCTAATATCTTCTCTCTTCTTTATAACACTTAAAATTCTTTCTGATTATTATCCCTTCCAATAACTATTTACAATTATTCAGGTTCCTTGAGCATCTGGCTTGTGGTCTTAGATGTTATTTAAATTTTGAATTTGTATTTAATTTGTTATCTCTTTATATTTAATTTTCCTGTTTTAATAGCAAATTCATAAAGAGTAGGAAATAGATTTTATATTGTCTTCCTTTTCCCATGATACTTATGGGAGTAAAGCTTCAAAAATATTTATAAACATAATACCCTTCTTTCATCTTTGAGGAAATTCAGAGAGTAAGACACCAAGCATATGTATTAAAATAAAACTAAGCAATATCCTAAAAGTTCACAATAGAGCCATGAATAATAGAGAAAGAAACTGGCACCAAGAGAGAAGAGGCAGGTATGTGAGTATAGGGTAAGGGTGTGGCTTGGGAACAACCTAGACTCAGGCCAGCGTTAACAGTCTTTGGTGACAACGGATTTGAAGGCGAATAAGCCCACCCAGTGTTTAAGATGTTCAGAAACACAAATAGACCACAGGAAGTTCATCCATCAAAACATGGCAGATAGTCACAAACAAGTAAAATATAAATGCTGAGTTAAGGGCCGGGCACGGTGGCTCACACCTGTAATCCCAGCACTTTGGGAGGCCGAGGTTGGCGGATCACTTGAGGCCAGAAGCCTGAGACCAGCCCGGCCAACATGGTGTAACCCCGTCTCTACCAAAAATACAAAAATTAGCCGGGTTTGGTGGTGCACTCCTGTAGTCCCAGGCTGGACAACAGAGCAAGACTTTGTCTCCAAAAAGAAAAATAATAAATAAATAAATAAACGCTGAACTAAAAAGAACTGAGCATGCACCAACAGATGGAATCAGAAGCAGTGTACACATTCCTTGAAAGCCAAAGATTATGATAGCTGACAGTCAAATACATATGAATCAATGAAAGTAACTCATATTTTATTTCCCAAACCTTTTCCCACTGCACATCAGAACTGTGGACTACTCTTGGGGTGGGGGGTGGGGTGGCGGGAAGGTTTCCTGAGGGTTGGAGTGGGCAGAAGAATATTTTATAAAATGTTATGAGAAGATCTCAGCAAATAAGACTGCAGAACATTGTTTACCCCCATGGTTCTAAGTTCAAAATGTTTACTAACATAACAAAGAACAATTGTTTCTTGGTCAACACTAAGAAAAACTGAGGTAGATTGTAGTTGAAACAATGAATTCAGAATTAGCCACAAGTTTCTACATATGTTTCCCGGGAGGGTAAAAGTCATTCTGCATAAGATTTAATTTTAATTTTGATAAGAGGAAATCCTAAGAAGAGAAGACCATAGAATCTCCAATAGGACTAGATTCTAATCAAAGCATCACTTCTCCCTGATGTCAGGAAGCTCTAAAATCAAGAAGGCAAAACCTATTTCATAGGCAAAGTTGTTGCCATTTTTAGAAAACAAGCAAAACAATAACAAAAGAAAAAGCAAATAAACATACAGAAAACAACTTTACTCTCTAGGATTAAAAAGTTTTCCTTCCTATTTTGTCTACTTTTTGTTTAGCTAGCTACTTACTCTTTTCTACTTGCGTCGTCATACTGAATGAACTTAAACGATCTAATACCAGCTTTCACACTTTCTTTAGAGCCACCCCACAAAAGCCTTTTATATTTTTTCTGCCCTTAAAAAAATTTGCCTTCCACTTCATCACAGAAAAGCAAATTGAAAACATTTTTACCTAAAACACTTTGCTATGACAAGAATACAAGTGGTCTGCCACTCTTAGCTTATTTATATATTTTTTGAGTGTAATTCTGAGACAGCTTGGCATGTTTGAAACAGCAGGGACTTTTAAGAGGGACAGGCATGCATGGAAATTCAGTTCTCCCACTAATAAATCAAGTGACTTTGCTGATTCTTCCTCTTCTTCTAGATCTCTTAATGTTGCAGGACACAGGGCTTCTTCTCATTTTAATTTCCTACGGTATTTTATCCAGTCACATGACTTGAATGTAATTTTTATACCTTTATGTCTTTGTATTAAATTACATTTATATCTAGACTACATTTATATCTGTATAATTAGACATAATTAAAATGACAAAAATTTAAAAAGACTACAATGCTAACGGAGAGGCAGGGTATAATGAGAGTATGAATTTATACAGTCACCATACAAAATAATTTGACACTCTGTACCAAGATGAAGAAATATGTAACTTATCAGATGATTTAACAGGTCTACTCCCAGCTATATATACGCAAAAGAAATTCACATATGTATGAACAAAGAGGCATGGTCAGAATATTTACAGTGGCATTATTCCTAATAGTCCTCAATTAAAAGTCTACGTGTTCATTACTATGAGTGAATCAATTGTGTTAGAATTTTTATATATATATACACACATTAATTATACATAGAAAATATATATATGTGCATATATTCATGTGTGAATGCACACACACACATATATGTCTGTGCATGTGTGTGTATATACATACATACACACAAAAAAGGAAAAGGTCACCTAGGTGGACTCCTTTCAAGGGAGGGAGGAGGCAGTGATTGAGAGAGACACTGGGGGATTTTGAAGTCCAGAAATGCAGACTAAAATTGCCCAAAACTAAACCACTGATCTTCTTTTCAAACTTGTTTACCACCAGCCTCCCACAGATCAACTGATAGCAACTCCATCTTTCCAATTGCAAGGGCACAAAACATTGGCCTGATGCTTTACTCCTCTCTTTCCTTCATACGTCCACATCCAATTCATAAGTAATTTCCTTGGTTTTGTCTTCTTTGTATATCCAGAGGTATCCTTTTTTCAACACTCAATTGTGAATTGAATTCTAACTTACCATCCTTTCTTGCCTGTATCTATAGTTTTGCACTAACCCTTCTGCATGTTTCAATTGTCTCCTACCATTTATTAACACAGCAGCCAGAGTGGTCCTTTTAAGCTGCAAGTCAGATCTTGTCATTACTGTGCTTTAAACTCTACCATGGCTCTTGCTTCACTCACAGCACTTTTAACAGCCGATGTCACTTCTGTGATCTCATGTCCTACTAACCTCCCTCTTGCTGTCTCTACTTCAGAAATATCAGCTTCCATGCTGTTCCTAAAATATGCCAGACAGGCACACTTCCCTTTTAGGGTTTTTGTGTTAGCTTTTCCCTCTGCCTGGGATACTTTTCTCCAGATAGCTGCTTGGCTTACTCTATCTTTTTCAAGCATCTCTCTCCTATTGTCGCATCAACGGACCTGTCTGCACCGGCCTAATCTATTGGAAAACCTCACCTTCCTACCATATCCAAATCTCCCTTTCTTTGGTCCAATTTTTTCTTTCTATAGCACCTATTGCTTTCCAATGTAATAACTGATTATGTTACTAGTTATTGTTGGCCTTCCCCAACACTAGAATGTCTGTTTTATTCTCCCAACTGCTTAGTGAATAAATGAAATGAAGTTACCTAAACTTGTGAAGCTTCAATGTATTTATCTCTAAAGTATGGAAAATAATACCAGCCTTGCCAATGGGTTATGAGATTTAGGGCTGTAACTGTAGAGGTGAGAAGTGATAAGACTCTAGTTATATTTTGAAAGAAATGCCAAAAGCATTTAGTGATTGATAGGAGAGTGTTGTGGGCCTAAGCCAAAAATGATTTTGCCATCAATAGAAATGGATTATTGTATGCAAATTTGTCAGGAAAAAAACCCTGCAAGATTGTTCTTTTAATGTTATGCAGCAAAAGAGAGCATACGTGGCTCTTGATATTATACACAGACAAAATACACAAATACACATGCTTATGGTCTTCTGATGCTTATACTCCCATTGAGTTTAAGACTTTTTGAACCAGAACCTATGCTGTAGGGGAAATATGAAGATTAAATTTAATAATCCAAATAAACAAGTGTCATCTGTATATAGGTATGTGATAAATGTCTGAAGTTATTTTTTATTATATTAATGAAAAGATTGATAGTTTATATTAATAAAAAGCATGATAGTTAAAGTGAGGAAGAAATACATTAATATATATATAAGATTAAAAATGCAAACTTACATTTAAGTATTTTAGATGAAAGGGGAGTAAATAAAAACTTGTTTATAGATCTTTTAACCTTGGAAATCACACTCTATTAAGGAGGTTTAAACTGAATCATTCATTCATTTAATATACAGTATAGATGGATTGAGTTCTGTAGCTTTCCAGCCATCATTCTGGATGCTAGAGTCATAGAACTAGCCCAAGCCCACATCTTCAGAAAGGCAAAGAGAGACAAATGATAAGGAAATTACAATTACCAAAGCATCAAAGCTGATCTTGTTAGTGCTCTTTTTTTCTGATTATCTTTTCCACATAAATTTGCTATATATGATTTACCTAGAACCAGAATAGAAAATCAGAAGACTGCAACTCCTCTTTCCTTAAAATTATATGCCAACAGCATGGAGGTTTTCTTAGGAGCATAGGCCAGATGTTGCCATCCTGTTTCTCTATTTCATCCCAAATATTGACATGACTGTTCACTCCTCTGAGGTTGGGTTTGTTTTGTATAGTATGTGCTTAAGAGCAAAGATTTAAGATCTTGCTACCAGCATTTAAATCCTGGTCAATTCTTGCAGTAATGTTGTGATCATGGGCATATCACTCAGCATCTCTGAATCTTGGTTTTCTTCTCTGTCAAATGGAGTTGGTAGTACAATGGCCTTCCAATCAATTAATGAATAGGCTTCCAATGAATTCATGTAAATAAAATCCTGAAACAGTCCCTGGTACTTCCTCATAAGCACTAGTTATTGTCCTTGTGGTTGTTATTGTTGCTATTGTTATTGTAACCATTATGTCTTTGCAAAAAACTCTATTCTGCCCTATCCAGGCTGATAATTATGTTTTCTACATTTTTCTCTAAGACTGAGATGACTTTATTCTCCCTTACTTCAATAAAAGCATTTATTATTTACATTGCTATGTGTTACAACTATTCTCTCTTTATCTAGGGTGAAAAGATTCATGCAATCCTAAGCAAATGGGCCTATAAGGAGGGGAACCAAAGAATGCGTTTGCTAAAGATTTTCTAGGAAAGAAAGTGCCTTCTGATTTCTAAACTCCTGGTTCTTCCCAAAAAGGAAGAGACATGTTTCTGCTATTTTTGAAAACTCTGATGATAAAAGGTTATTACCTAGAATCATTCTGATCCCTCAGAAAAGGACTTTCTAATACAACTTCCAACACTGCAAGTTTCTCATGCAGAAAACCTTTAGACACAAGTGAATTCAAAAGAGAATTTAAGGAACCAGGTTATAGCTTCAGTATTTTGTTCAATTTGAGCTTATCCTGGAAGGTCACACATTTTACATCTCTTTGAGCTGCTCTCCCCATCACTCCCAGCATGTGCTATCATTTTTAATTTTCAAGTTTTATAGCTAACACTTGAGCTACACCAGCTAATATCTAGCTAACTAATAAGGTCCTCTGCTTCCACCTTTATTGATTAATCATCTGTTGGAGTTTTTAATATCAATTTGTGTTTAATATGCTGATATTAAAAATGCCTCTTTCCTGAAAGTGATGGATGGTCTTCCAAAGGACAAGACTTTGGTTATGATTTATGTAATAGCGAGTTCACTGGAGTCTGGCTGGAAAAACTACCCTTGGAGATCATTGTAATAAAGAGCTCTGTAGCAACACTTTTCAGGTCTTTAAAAGCTGTCTGGTGGATAAAGTTACTTTGTATTCAGATTTCTATGTAGACCTTCTAGCGTCAGTCTCCAATAAAACTCACCCAATGGGAATTATTGTTTCCTTATACAAACCCTTTGCTCCAGACAAAAGGACCTTTCCATTGTCTCCCAAGTATACCTTACATCTCTATACATAACTTTTGCATAAGATATTCTACTCTTTTCCAAAAGCTTTCTGGAATTTCCTCTGCCTATTTTAATTTCATTCGTTCTTCAAGAACTAAAAGATAAATATCCAAACCCACAGTAATTTATTCTCCCTCTCAGTATTTCTATTTTTTGCTGTCTGTGCTATTTATTTAACATTTAACATATTCGGATTTGTATATTTAACCTTCTCTGTGTATGTCCTGTCTTTTCTCTATAATATAAACTCCCATAAGTTAAGTTTTATATGCTCTATACCCTATGCCAGTACTTCTCAAATTGTCACTCCCTGGTCCTCAGCAGCTGTAGCATCTAGGAACTTGTTAGAAACACAAATGTTCACACCCCACGTCAGACCTACATAATCAGAAACTCTAAGGTGTGTTTTCAAACTTCCCCATATAATTATATTGTACAGCAGTTTGAGAATCCCTAGTCTACACTATGCTACTTTCTCTCTTTCTCATGATAACAAGGACTCAAGATATACTGGACACTTGCATATTTGTTAGTTAAAATTAGTTTCTTCTGATTCTAAACTACAGCTAACACGCTTTGGATAGGATCAAAGACACACCTCTTTCTAAGCATCAAGCTTGTTTCTCCACTTTATACCTTCATTACATTTTTCTCTCAGTCCATTAGATTTTGTTTTTAGCATCGTACTTTCTCAAAGAACTCAAAATTTAGCATAAAAGACACTTATTCAAGAAACTGTGGCATAAATGATTGTATCAATTATGTTATTTCCCTAGAATTTTAGCTTTATATAACTTTTTGAGTATGAATTTCTTGATACATATAAAAAAAATCTAACCTAGAAAAATTGAGAATAAAGCAAACACTTGTGAACCCCCACCACTCAACTTAGTAATTTTAGCTGTTTTATTAAGTATATTTAATCACCAAACAAATATACTAACATGATTTTAAAACCATTTTAGTTATTATTATACACTGATAAAAGAGAAATGTGAAAGCAAGAGTATCTCTCTAGTAGTCACCAAAATATAATATGTAAATAATCTGTTCCCATGTATCTGCTAGTATGTGTCTTTGAATGTTATAGGCAATATAACTACATATTTTCTCCTGAAAGGAAACTTCCCATGTTAAAAATAATCTTCTGTGATATTATACACATGATTTACTCTTCTTGAAAAGTAGATTCATTTTTAGATTTAGGAAATCTGTCACCCCTCTAAATCTCAAAGGATACTGTTTAATAACCTGACAAGGAAGAAGATCGTTTCCAGCTAAATTCTATGAATTACTAACATATGGACCAGAGAAATTCAGATAGGCCAAATTTTAAAGTTCCATTCAATTTATCTGTGTCTGGTTTGCTGGTGCTAATCTAGACCATCTTCATTAGCACATGTGCTTTCTTGGATTTCTTAACAGACTCTGAGGAAATACTTGTTTACAAGTTGGGATTTATATTCACTCCTCTGTTTCATTCCTTCCTTCCTTTTTCTACTCCAATGTGAAATATTCTTACTTTTCCAGATTGTTCTGCTTCTTGAACATGTGCTATGTAAGTGTTTTTTTCTTCTAATTATTAACACCTTTGCAAAGTTTTAATTACTGTAAATGTAGACATTACTGTGTATAAATATCTACTGTCTCCTAGTAAGCCAGAATCTTTCAGTAGCGAGCTGAGAGAGCAACCTCTCTTGATTTTACATTCCTCACCTTTAATATTAGTGTAAAGGAAAAATGTAGAGTTTTTTAACATCCATATTCTTCACATAAGTATTTCCAGGTATAATAGTGTTAAATATCTTGTCTAATCAAATTATCATGTCATTTGAGTTAATACTTAGAATCTGCATTTGTTGCTCAAGTGATCAAACCAGTGAGTACAGTTATAATGCAGATAAGGAAGTGGATAGGTATTAAAGATATAATCCTACATCATTTGTGTTTAGATATAATGATTATGTTGAATTTAAAATTGTTTACTTTTTTACATAAGATCAAGTAATTTAAATAAATTTTCTCCCAAGTAGTGAGCTTTAAATTTATTTGTGTACTTGTCTATGTTTTTTTGTTTTTCTTTATTATACTTTAAGTTCTAGGGTACGTGTACACAGCTTGTGGGTTTGATGCATAGGTTTACATGTGCCATGTTGGTTTGCTGCACCCATCAACTTGTCAATTTTTAACCCTATCAAAAAGTGGGCAAAAGATATGAACACACACTTCTCAAAAGAAGACATTTATGCAGCCAAAAGACACATGAAAAAATGCTCATCATCACCGGTCATCAGAGAAATACAAATAAAAACCACAATGAGATACCATCTCATGCCAGTTAGAATGGTGATCATTAAATAGGAACACTTTTACACTATTGTAAAATTAGTTGTAAGTTACACTGAGTGTAAATTAGTTCAACCATTGTGGAGGACAGTGTGGTGATCCTTCAAGGATCTAGAACTAGAAATATCATTTAACCCAGCAATTCCATTACTGGGTATATACCCAAAGGATTATAAATCATGCTGCTATAAAGACACATGCACACGTATGTTTATTGCAGCACTATTCACAATAGCAAATACTTGGAACCAACTCAAATGTCCATCAATGATAGAATGGATTAAGAAAATGTGGCATATATACACAATGGAATACTATGCAGCCATAAAAAAGGATGAGTTCATGTCCTTTGCAGGGACATAGATGAAGCTGGAAACCATCATTCTCAGCAAACTATCACAAGGACAGAAAACCAAACACCGCATGTTCTCACCCATCAGTGGGAACTGAGCAATAAGAACACTTGTCTATGTTTTAAAACAGAATGTACCACCTGAGGTTTGTAATGGATGGAAACAACAGTTTATTGATTTATGTCTAATATTTTGACTTATTCTCATTCTTAATTCCTTGATGTTATCTTTCCATATGTTATTCCATAATATCTACATTAATTCTATTAATTAATTTTGAAGTCTTTCTACAAACAAAGTGGGCCTGTTCTCAATACAATTTCCCTGAATACATTTTGCCATGAAACTCAATGCCATTTTCTGTATCATAAAGATCCTGTTTTCTTGAAAGTCTTTTTAACCTTTCTAATGCCAATTCACTGAATTCAAAGTAATTAACAATCCATGATCCTATCAAGAACCAGAAAAAAGAAAATACATTGAACAATGTATGACCACTGATCCACAGTATGAGATGATTAAAAGCAAGAGAGAGGTGGATTTGAAGCTAATCTATAAGCTGGGATTTCACTTCCATCTCCAACTCAGATTTTGTAAGTACCCATCTTCTATAATACTACTTCTGTTATATTCAATTCCATGAATAAAATAATAATTTAGTTTCTCTCTGACTTCCCTTGATCTTCCATATCTTTCATCAGAGCCATGCCGAACCATATTGGAGCCTGAGGCAAAGTGAAAAAAAAAACAAAAAAACACGAATACCAATTTTGAAATATTCTTCAAGGATTTTTGCATTAATTTTGAATTTTTAAATATTCACTAAAAGTAATTTTTCCAGATTATTGAATTTTTGGTGCTTGCTCCCCTGCTCCTCTCTCCAAATTCTGTGCCTGCCTCACCTCAGTTCCAGCCCTGGCTTTCATTTTCAACTTTGCTTCTCACATATGTTTCTTATGCAATCCAAACCTTGGTAGCTCATCTTGCATAAACTATTTTAATATAATATGGAAATGTGAAGATAGTGTGGTGATGGTAAATTTTAGCATTTCTGCAAGTCAGCGTCAGTACTGACCTGAGAGGCACAACAGTTTTCATGACCTTCACCAGTTCCCCAGTTGTCTCTAGATCCTACACCTCCCAGCAACCAAAATGCTGGAGTTAGCTCATGTCTTCTCTTTTTAACTGACCTCACAGAGAACTGACTCTTTGGAAATTTCAACTCAGAAGAAAGCATTACCTTCTACATGCTGATAGGTTTCATCACTTCCAGGATATTCATTCTCTAGCTCCCTCGTCATACATTTAAATATGGCTATTTTGGGGAAGCAAATCTCCCAACAACCTCCAGTTACAAAAAACAAAAGGGGAATAAATAAAAGAGCCAGGTCTATAACAATAAATTGCTGATAGTAATAAACATTTTAAAAAACACATTTCTCTGAAATATAGCCAAAGTAAGTGTGATTTTTGCTACAGAAAATCAGGAAAGCACATTTCCATCTCCTCAATGAAAACTAGTTGTTATGCTTTGCCATTGATAGTAGGGAAGGAGGTACAGCCCACTCCCTATAGACTCGGGGAAATGAGCATTTTTCCTTGACTGACAGTGACACAATTTAACAAGAAATACCACAGTAGCCTTCAGTACTTTGGGGCTCTATTTTCTCATTTAAAAAGTGAAAGCACTGAATCAGTTTAACTCAAGATGTTTTCCAGCTCTTAAATAAATTCTCCCACCTACTCACATATTCTTTTCAAGAAGTTTCTCTGTTTGACTCAATGCTAATAAAATTAGTGTTAGTGGTTTTACACTGTAATTTTATTCTTTAAAAAAATTATAATAGCTATTGTGCAGAAATTATAATCTTGCTTACATATAAGAATGTACTATGCATTTGCCAAAGCTTGTATTAGCTAATATTTAGTGATAAAAATAACATTATTTAAGGTGTAACTTTTACTAACAAAAAGACAGAAACTTCCCCTGACTATTCCAGACTGGCCCAAGAGAGGCAAAATAAGAGACTGTTTATAGAACCTAAGTTTCAGCCATGATTTCTTGCTTTAATAATATTATGTTGCTTGCAGTTACATAATACTATCTTGCCTCACTGTCATTCCTTCAACATTTACTTGATATTGAGAAACTGTTTTGACATAAAATGCTGCCTTCAAGCTGAGCTTCTGTCTTGATAACAGTCAATATGGGGCTCCTATTGGCAACCATGGTCCTCTCAGCTTGTAATCACATTAGTTTTTGATCTGAAGGACTTAGTACGTCTTTAAAATGCTCCTAGAATATTCTCAGTTAATCTTGAGACTGTATTTAAGTTTCACAACCCCAAAAACACACCCCGTATTCAGTGAGAATCTATTCTGCCATTTTCATATGAAGAGATGACAAACTTGATTTTAGTTAAACAGATTTTAGGGAATAAAAGCATTTTTTACACGAAGCAGTCTTAAGATATTCAAACCTCATAATTCTGTGACCTGGTCAGGCAGGTATGATTACTCCATTTTAAAGAGGAAAAACCAAATCTTTGATTTTGGCTATTGCAAATGTGCTAGAGTGTGTTTTCTATCTCCGTAAGCTTCAATTTTGGGGATTACAGAGTCAGAGCTCTACAGAGCCCTTGCTAAAAGCATGTTTCTTGGGGAGAGGTAACTACATGTGCATCTACAAGCTAAAGAGTCACTCTCTAGACCCTCTGATAATTTTTCAAAGGTAGTAGAGGTCCCAGTACCTTGGAAAGTAGGACTATTTTTCATAATGTGTTTGTATGTGATGTCATCAAAAGAAAACTTCTATTATCGTTTTGACCCCAGTTACCGTTTAAATTATCCATGAAATAATATATATGGAATGATAAATGATTAAGCATATAATTATTTTGAATTCTTTCAAAGCTTGAAATCATTTTACTTAGATATGTGTAGATAGTGCTTAAAAACCTAGATGTAGCTGAGGCCAAGGACACATCAGATGTTTTTTAAATATTGCTAAAGAAGGAAAGGTTAAATAAAACAGATGAGATCTTCCCTCAATTATTGCAGGCAGAGAAGAGACCAGGAGCATTCAGAATCCTAAATAACACATAATCCAAAGGTCATCTTTGTCTTTGGAGCATATAATGCAATTTCTGTTGTAGCACATCTTCTCTCTGCTAGGTAACTGAACATCCAATTTTGTTTTAATTTCCGGAGAACAATCCAGTTTAAAGTGAAGGAATATGAGGCACAGGTGGCTCATAGGAAAACAGCCTTACAGGCCCAGCCACAGAAGAGGGTCCAAATGAAGATAATCATGACCTGCTGCTTATGGCCATATTTGTCAGAAGCAAGGTGTTTCCAAATGAGACCATGGTAAAGACCGCATTATTCAGCATTCTATTATCACCCAGTGAAAATCTATAATATAAATGTTAGAACTGATGATCAAGCTTCTGCCCAAAGCTGTTAATGAATCTTATTGGTATCGGTTGGAAAAGGAACAACAAAAACAAAAAATAAAACATGTCTCTGTCTTAAGATTGCCATTTGTTGTCTAATCTCTATAAGTGAGTGTATAAACACTGTGAGGGCAACAATTTTATTTTCTTTGTCTTAAATAATGGCACAAAGGCCAATATCTTTATCAAAGTAAGTGTTTGATGTATATATATTAAATAAATAGTAAATGAAATATATAATATATATTAAAATAAATAGTAAATGAAAACACATTCTCTTTATTTACTTTTAAATTCAGGAGGACAAATTTGAAAACTCTAATTTATTTAAAGAATTTTCTTCTTTTTTTCTTCTTCTTATTAACTTTTATTTTAAGTTCAGGGATGTGCAGGTCTGTCATATAGGGAAACGTCATATAGGTAAACTTGTATCATGGTGGTTTGCTGTCCAGATTATTTCATCCCCCAGATATTAAGTCTAGTACCCATTAATTACTTTTTCTGATCCTCTCCCTCCTCCCACCATCCACCTTCCAACGGACCCCATTGGTGTTATTCCCTTAGATGTGTACATGTGTTCTCATCATTTAGTTCCAACTTATAAGTGAAAACATACAGTATTTGATTTTTTGTTCCTGCATTAGTTTGCTAAGGATAATGACCTTAGCAAACTTGCTCCATCCAAGTTCCTGCAAATGACATGATTTTGCTCGTTTTATGGCTGCATAGTATTCCATGGTGTATATGTACCACAATTTCTTTATCCAGTCTACTTTTATTGGACATTTAGATTGATATGATGTTTTTGATATTGTGAATAGTGCTGTAATGAACATACATGTGCATGTGTCTCTATAACAGAATGATTTATATTCCTTTGGGTATATACCCAGTAATGGGATTGCTGGATCATGGGGTGTTTTATGTTTAGGTTTTTGAAGAATTGCCACACTGTCTTCCACATGACTGAACTATTTACACTTCCAACAACAGTGTATAAGTGTTTCTTTTTCTCCACGACCTCAACAGCCTCTGTTATATTTTGACTTTCTAGTAACAGCCATTCTGACTGGTGTGAGATGGTATCTCATTGTGGTTTTGATATGCATTTCTATAATGATCACTGATATTAAGCTTTTTTTCATATGATTGTTGGCCACATGGACGTGTTCTTTTGAAAAGTGTCTGTTCATATCCTTTGCCCACTTTTTAGTTTTTTTTTGTTTCTTGTAAATTTGTTTAAGTTCTTTATAGCTTCTGTGTCAGATGCATAGTTTGCAAAATTTTTCTCCCATTTTGTAGGTTGTCCGTTTACTCGTTGATAGTTTCATTTTCTGTGCAGAAGCTCTTTAATTAGTTAGATTCCACTTGTCAATTTTTGCTTTTGTTGCAATTGCTTTTGGCATCTTCCTCATGAAATCTTTGCCCATTCCTAGGTCCAGGATAGAATTGCCTAGGTTGTCTTCCAAGCTTTTTATAGTTTTGGATGTATATTTAAATCTTTATTCCATCTTGATTTACTTTTCGTATATGAAAGGAAGGGGTCCAATTTTTAGCCTTCTCCATGTGGCTGAAGGGAATACGGAATCCTTTTATTTATTGGATAGGGAATCCTTCCCTTATTGCTTGTTTTTTGTCAGTTTTGCCAAAGATCAGATAGTTGTAAGTATGAAGCCTTATTTCTGGGTTCTCCATGCTGTTTCATTGGTCGATGTGTCTGTTTTTGTACCAGTGCCAATCTGTTTTGGTTACTGTAGCCCTGTAATATAATTTGAAGCTGGGTAGCATGACACCTCCAGCTTTGTTCTTTTTGCTTAGAATTGTCTTGGCTATTTGGGCTCTTTATTGGTTCCATATGAATTTTAAAATAGTTTTTTACAAATTGTCTTGGGCAGTGTGGTCATTTTAATTATATTGATTCTTTCTATCCATGACCTTGGAATGTTTTTCTCTTGTTTATATCATCTCTGATTTCTTTGAGCAGTGTTTTGTAGTTCTCATCGTAGAGATCTTTCACCTTTCCGGTTAGCTTTATTCCTGGATATTTTATTCTTTTTTATGGCAATTATGAATGGGATTGTGTTCCTGATTTCCTCTCGGCTTCATTGTTGTTGGTGTATAGAAATGTTAGTGATTTTTGAACATTGATTTTGTATCCTGAGACTTTGCTGACATTGTTTATCAGGTTCAGAAGCTTTTGGGATGAGACTATAGGGTTTTCTAGGTATAGGATCTACAAACAAGAATAGTTTGACTTTCTCCCTATCTGGATGCCCTTT
This sequence comes from Macaca nemestrina, assembly GCF_043159975.1. Taxonomy (NCBI): domain Eukaryota; kingdom Metazoa; phylum Chordata; class Mammalia; order Primates; family Cercopithecidae; genus Macaca; species Macaca nemestrina. The sequence continues at coordinate 48,875,732 of NC_092143.1, forward strand.
ATTTCTTTCTCTTGCCTGATTGCCCTGGCCAGGATTTCCAGCACTATGTTCAATAGGAGTGGTGAGAAAGGGCATCCTTATCTTCTGCCAGGAAAACTCTATTTAAAACATACACGTGTACACACATAACTATCTCAAAAACCTTAGATTTTTTAAATTAAATGTATTTTCGGTGAACTCTCAGTTTATATTTTTCCAAAATAATCAATGATAAAAACTTTGTCTCATGTTTTTTTCCATAATTAACACTTTTACATACCTCTCCTTAGATTGTCTCTGTCAGGAACAAATATTGCATGAAGGAGAATATTGAACATAGATATGTTCTAGTAAGGTCCCCCTTGGGGTTGGTGGCTATGGATTCAGTTAATTCACTGTTGCTGCTCTATAAAAATCCAAGTAAAGTGGAATGGAGACTGTGAAAATGATGATAAATAAGTCTGACCAAATGCACTATGTTCATCAAAGTTAAGCTCAAGTTGAAGAAAATATTTGTGGACAAATTTCATGAATAATTCATTTTGAATTTTTCTGTTAAGAAAAATCATGAAATGATTTATGATAGAATATTGTGCTACAACTTTGTATATTTTCCTCTGTATCCTGTTTCAGTTCTTGCCCTGAATTTCACCTGTTTTTTCACTGTGAGGAAAATTTTATGCAATAGAGGTATCCATAAAAGCCCACCTGTTACGTTCCTCAAGATAGAGACTAAACAAATTTTCAGTTGGCTTCAATTTTTTACTAAACTACTCTTAATGGACTGCTTATTCATAAAATGCAATGTATTAGAAATATTAGAGCATGGAAGAACTTGTAATTGAGCTTCATTTTTTCTTACATTCTCTTTTTGTCAATGTTGGGCAACTGCAAAAGTTCCCAGCAAACCTGCTTCAGATAATGTCATTAATAATCCGCTAATAACATTTTGAAAGTATTCAAAGTTTTTATTCCACTTTTACATAGTTTCTCTAACAGCAATTAAAAAATGGTGTAAGGAGTAATATGCCCTTCAAAGAGGAGGCAACTGAGACATTTTAACAGTTTTGCTCAAGACTATTACAGCTATTATGTGACAGGAATGGGATTAGATGTCAGCTCTTCTGATTTTGGGCTACTAGGCTTTGTAATTTTGTTTATAGACTAGGCTAATATTAAAGCAGTAAAATTATTAAGAAACAACAGACTAATAATAATAGCAAAGACTGAAATTATGTGTAAGTAGAGGTAAGCTTTGGCTTCTACATGTATCGCTTACATCATTGTCACTTGTATTTCCAGGCTAGTGCAGTTTGTGCTGGTGAGTTGGCCTCTGGACAACCACACCAAGGACCACCAAGCAACTTCAGTAACTTCATTACAGGAATGGTTAAAAAAGAAATATTGCTTAATAAACTTATGAGTATTCTTGCACTATTGGAGCACTTACACAAATTCCCTCAGACCCTTACTTGAAATTAAGAAGACAAAGATGATACAAGATAGGTATTTGATGAAGGACACTTTTGAAATAAAATGACCTGTGGTTTTTATTTACAACATTGTTGAATACAGATACTGTAGGAACAGAGAGAAGGAAATCACACAGCGACTTTTTGGTAAGACCAAATAAGGTAAATTCATGAGTAGTTAAAAGTAATCAAAGCCCAAAAACTTGTTTGAGTCTCAAAGGGAGACACAGGTGCTGATGTGTCTCACGGGATTATCTGGAAGATTAGTTATATTAATGTCTATAAAATGCTCAAAATAGTGCCTATTAATAAGAACATATTCAAACACATCCAAGTGTTACTATGGTTATTTTAAAGATCATATCTCTTATTTCTATCTACTCAATGTGTCATTAATACATACTCTTTACTTTTTTATTTTTTTGAGACAGAGTCTTGCTGTGTTGCCCAGGCTAGACTGCAGTGGTGTGATCTCAGCTCACGGCAACCTCCACCTCCCAGGTTCGAGTGATTCTCATACCTCAGACTGTAGCTGGGACTCACGCCTGTAGCTGGGACTGCAGGCATGCACCACCACACCAGGATAATTTTTGTATTTTTAGTAGAGACAGGATTTTGCTATGTTGGCCAGGCTGGTCTCGAACCCCTGGCCTCAAGTGACTCACCTTCCTGAGCCTCCCAAAGGCTGAGATTACAGGTGTGAACCACCATGCCCAGCCATGAATACCTACTCTGGACCAGCAGTTGCACCACCTGCTGGGAATCAAAGATGAGTGTGACACAGTCCCTGTCCTGCAGGAAGATTTGAACTCTTATTATACTCTATTTAGCCCTGCTCTTTCTCAAAATTGTCTTTGAGAAGCTATTTAGTGTGGTATTTGCCCTCTTACTTCTCCACAGTAGTGTGCCAGATAGAGCATGATCTTTTCGTCCAGAAGGTTAGCATCCCCAGGCTTCCTGCTGTGTGCCCATAGCTCTTTCTGTGGCTCCCTTTGCATGCTTTACTACACTGGTCAGGGGAGCCCCTGGACCTTGTTCTGGCCAGCCATGCAGTGCCTTTTGTGGAGTGAGATGTGTTCTTAATCCCCAGCCCTCATGTTAAAATGTGAATCCCACAGTGGGGCATACACCACCTTCAAGTTCTGTCTCCATTTTTGTCTACAGTTGCATTTACGTTTTACCCTGCTATTCACATGTAAATTATCCAACACCTCCCTCTAAAAGCACTATTTCTTTTAAGACTGTGTGGTATTCTATCATGTGTATTTCTTCCTGATTCAGTCTCGGTAGGTTGCATGTTTCTAGGAATTCATCTATTTCCCTTAAGTTATACATTTCTTGCTGTATAGTTGTTCATAGTAGTCTTTTATGATTCTTTGTATTGCTGTTGTATCAGTTGTAATGTCTACACAACTTGAATATCCCTAATCCCAAAATCCAAAATGCTCCAAACTCTAAAACTTTTTGAGTGTTAACATGACACTCAAAGCATATGCTCATTAAAGCATGACATATTTTGGGTTTGGGGGTTAGGAATTCAACATAATATTTAAGAATAATGTAAATATTCATAAATCTGAACAAATCTGAAATCCAAAACTTTTCTGGTCTCAAGTATTCTGAACATATTACTCCATCTTCACACTGCTGATAACGACATATTGGATAATTTATAAAGGAAAAGAGGTTTAATGGACTTACAATTCCACGTGGCCAGGGAGGCCTCTCAATCATGGCAGAAGGCAAAAGTCATGTCTTGCATGGTGGCAGGCAAGAGGGCTTGTGCAGAGGAACTCCTATTTATAAAATCATCATATCCTGTGAGACTTGTCCACTACCATGAGAACAGTATGGGAGAAACTGCCCTCATAATTCAGTTATCTTCCACTAGTTTCCTCCCACCACATGTGGGAATTATGGGAGCTACAATTCAAGATGAGATTTGGGTGGGGACACGGCAAAACCATATCTCTGGATAAGGCATACTAACCCTATACTCTACAACCTTAAGAAGAGAAGGAAATTATGTCATTTATAACCGCATCGATGGAACTGGAGGACATTATGCAAAATTAAATAAGCTAAGCACAGAAAGACAAATGCTACAACTTCATGTATGTAGACTCTAAACAAATCCTCATAGAAACAGAATGTAGAAAGGTGATTACCAAAGGCTGGGAGGAAAGAGGAAGAATGGAAAAAGAGAAGAAACTGAGCAAAGCGTACGAAATTAGACTAGAGGAATACTTTTTAGTATTTTATTGCACTGTGTAGTGACTAAAATAATAATAACATGTTGTATATTTCAAACTTGCTAAAAATATATTTTTTTTCCACATTCTTACTACAAAAAACACTAATAAGGTGGTGAGATAATAGATATGTGAATCAGTTTGATTTAATTTTTTTACAATGTATACATAGGTCAAAATATCACATTGTACCCCACAAAGATATACAATTATTATTTATTAAATAAAAATTAATACATTAATAAATATTTTTCTTTTTATTTTTGTTTCTGTATAATAGAAGTAAATAAATAATTTTAGAAAGATATTTTCTCCCTTCCTTCTGAAAAAGCCACTGCAGCATTTCTTCAAAAAAGCCTCCTCCTTTCTTCTCATTCTTCTCTTTCCTTCTCTTTCCTACCTCCTCCTCATCCCACCTTTATCCACAGAACTATAAGATACTCCCACTGCTCCTCACACATGGCCATGGTGCAGGCTACAAAAACTCTCAATTGATAGGTCTGTATCTTTCAATAGATTATGACTTACTTCATTTTTATTATTATACTTTAAGGGATATATGTGCAGAATGTGCAGGTTTGTTACATAGGTTTACCTGTGCCATAAACCATTGTGCACCCATCAACCTGTCATCTAGGTTTTAAGCCCCACATGCATTAGGTATTTGTCATAATGTTATCCCTCCCCTAGCCCCCCACCCCCTGACAGGCCCTGGTGTGTAATGTCCCCCTCCCTCTGTCCGTGTGTTCCTATTGTTCAGCTCTCACTTATGAGTGAGAACATGCAGTGTTTGGTTTTCTGTTCCTGTGTTAGTTTGCTGAGAATGATGGTTTCCACCTTCATCCATGTCCCTGCAAAGGACATGAACTCATTCTTTTTTATGGCTGCATAGTATTCCATGGTGTATATGTGCCATCTTTTCTTTATCCAGTCTATCGTCGATGGGCATTTGGTTTGGTTCCAAGTCATTGCTACTGTAAATGGTGCTGCAATAAACATACGTGTGCATGTGTTTTTGTAGGAGAATAATTTACAATACTTTGCGTATGTACCCAGTAATGGGATTGCTGGGTCAAATGGTATTTCTGGTTTTAGATCATTGAGGAATCACCACACCGTCTTCCACAATTGTTGAACTAATTTACACTCCCACCAACAGTGTAAAAGTGTTCCTATTGCACCACAGCCTTGCCAATATCTGTTGTTTCCTGACTTTTTAATGATCGCCATTCTAACTGGTATGAGATGGTATCTCATTGCGGTTTTGATTTCCATTTCTCTAATGACCAGTGATGATGAGGTTTTTTTCATATGTTTGTTGTTTGCATAAATGTCTTCTTTTGAGAAGTGTTTGTTCATATTCTTTGCCCAATTTTTGATTTTTTTTTCTTTTTGGTAAATTTTTTTAAGTTTCTCATAGATTCTGGATATTAGATCTTTGTCAAATAGATAGATTACAAAAATTTTATCCCATTCTGTAGGTTGCCTGATCACTCTGATAACAGTTTCTTTTGTTGTACAGAACCTCTTCAGTTTAATTAGATCCCATTTGTCAATTTTGGCTTTTGTTGCAATTGCTTTTAGTGTTTTAGTCATGAAGTCTTTGCCCATGCCTATGTCCTGAATTGTATTGCCTAGGTTTTCTTCTAGGGTTTTTATGGTTTTAGGTTTTACATTTAAGTCTTTAGTCCATCTTGAGTTAATTTTTGTATAAGGTGTAAGGAAGGGGTCCAGCTTCAGTATTCTGCATATGGGTAGCCAGTTTTCCCAACACCACTTATTAAGTAGGAAATCCTTTCCCCATTGCTTGTTTTTGTTAGGTTTGTCAAAGATAAGATGGTTGTAGATGTGTGGTGTTATTTCTGAGGCCTCTGTTCTGTTCCATTGGTCTATATATCTGTTTTGGTACCAGTACCATGCTGTTTGGGTTACTGTAGACTTATAGTATAGTTTGAAGTCAGGTAACGTGATGCCTCCAGCTTTGTTCATTTTGCTTTCGATTGTCTTGGCTATATGGGTTCTTTTTTGGTTCCTTATGAAATTTAAAGTAGTTTTTCTAATTCTGTGAAGAAAGTCAACAGTAGCTTGATGGAAATAGCATTGAATCTATAAATTACTTTGGCTAGTATGCCCATTTGCATGATATTAATTCTTCCTATCCATTACCATGGAATGTTTTTCCATTTGTTTGTGTCCTGTCTTATTTCCTTGAACAGTGGTTTGTAGTTCTCCTTGAAGAAGTCCTTCATGTCCCTTGTAAGTTGTATTCCTAGGCATTTTGTTCTCTTTGTAGCAATGGTGAATGGGAGTTCACTCACGATTTGACTCTCTGTTTGTCTGTTATTGATGCATAGGAATGCTTGTGATATTTGCACACTGAATTTGTGTGCTGAGACTTTGCTGAAGTTGCTTATCAGCTTAAGGACATTTTGGGCTGAGACAATGGGGTTTTCTAAATATACAATAATGTCATCTGCAAATAGAGACAATTTAACTTCCTCTCTTCCTATTTGAATAGGGTTTTTTTTTTTTTTTTTTTTGAGATGGAGTCTCACTCTGTCAAGCCGTCTGGAGTGCAGTGGCGCAAACTCGGCTCACTGCAAGCTCTACCTCCTGGGTTCACGCAATTCTCCTGCCTCAGGATCCTGAGTAGCTGGGACTATAGGCGCCCGCCACCACACCCGGCTAATTTTTTGTATTTTTTCTTTTTTCTTTTTTTGAAACGGAGTCTAGCTCTGTCATCCAGGCTGGCGTGCAGTGGCCGAATCTCAGCTCACTGCAAGCTCCGCCTCCCAGGTTTAGGCCATTCTCCTGCCTCCGCCTCCCAAGTAGCTGGGACTACAGGCGCCCGCCACCTTTCCTGGCTAGTTTTTTTGTATTTTTTTAGTAGACACGGGGTTTCACCATGTTAGCCAGGATGGTCTCGATCTCCTAACCTCGTGATCCACCTGCCTCGGCCTCCCAAAGTGCTGGGATTACAGGCGTGAGCCACCAGGCTCCGCCTTGAATACCTTGTATTTCTTTCTCTTACCTGATTGCCTTGGCGAGAACTTCCAACACTATGTTGAATAGGAGTGGTGAGAGAGGGCATCTTTGTCCTGTGCTTGTTTTCAAAAGGAATGCTTCTAGCTTTTGCCCATTCAATATGATATTGTCTATGGGTTTGTCATAAATATCTCTTGCTATTTTAAGATACATTCCATCAATACCTAGTTTATTGAGTGTTTTTTTTTGCATGAAAGGGTGTTGAATTTTATCTAAGGCCTTTTCTGCACCTATTGAGATAATCATGTGGTTTTTATCTTTGTTTTTGTTTATATGATCAATTATGTTTATTGATTTGCATATGTTGAACCAGCCTTGCATCCCAGGGATGACGCCAACTTGATTGTGGTGGATAAGCCTCTTGACATGCTGCTGGATTCGGTTTACCAGTATTTTATTGAGGATTTTCACATCAATGTTCATCAGGGATACTGGCCTAAAATTTTTTTTTTGTTGTTGTTGTATCTCTGCTAGGTTTTGGTATCAGGATGATGCTGGTCTTGTAAAATGAGTTAGGGAGTAGTCCCCCTTTTTCTGTTGTTTGGAATAGTTTCAGAAAGAATGTTACCAGCTCTTCTTTGTACCTCTGGTAGAATTTGGCTGTGAGTCCAATAGACACAGTAAAAAGTGATAAATGGGATATCACCACTGACCCCACAGAAATAAAAACTACCATCACGGAATACTATAAACACCTCTATGCAAATAAACTAGAAAATCTTGAAGAAATGAGTAAATTCCCGGACACATACGCCATCCCAAGTCTAAACCAGGAAAAAGTCAAATCCCTGAATAGACCAATAACAAGTTCTGAAATTGATGCAGTAATTAATAACTTACCAACCAAAAAAAGCCCAGGGCTAGATTATGACTATCCAAAACAGGTTATGTTGTTTTACAGTAACCTGTGTTTAGCCTACTGCTAAGAGTTAAACAGTTACTCAGAGGATGTTTGGTGTTGGTAGTCATGAAGGAAGAAGAATGGAAAAAAAATGAATGTAAGAAGAAAGGAAGGAAAGAAGAAAAGTTAAACAGCATGAGAAGGAATGCTATTGATAGAGTCTTTGAAACTTATATTGAAGTTTCTGAACATAATTAAACAAGCTATTGTGTTGATTAAAAATAAATCTGTTATTCATGAAACACTGTGTGATAAAAGAGGGCAGAACAAACAGGAAATAAAAATACCTGAGTTTTAAATATAGCTCTCCCTCTTAGTAATCAGGAGACTTCTAGGAGGAACTCAGCCTCTTGATACCCTGTTTGCTTCTCTGTGAAAGAAACAGGAAGGATGAGGCATGCACATTTATCTCAAGGTGGAGAACTCCTGATGAACAGTGGTAAGAGCACATATGAAGTCAGACTTAGCAGCATCATGGCAACGAAGTTACCAAACCTCTCTTTCCCTAAATTTCTTTCTCTCTAATACAGAGAAACAATAATACTTACTCTATAGTTTACTGAGAAGATGGACTGATTGAGAGAATGCATAGTTGCTAATAAATATTAACCATCATTATGATAATTATCGTTATGGTTATTATGAAGTTTAAAAAATAATAAATGATGTTAGCTGCTTACAAGAGCAGTATATAAATTATAAAGTGCTGTAACACAAGCGACATAATGATTATTTTTAAGCATTATTATGTAAACATAAATAAGTTTAAACATGCAAAGGGTAAAATATTTTTGGGCCTTTTTACTATTGTTCATGTATATCCATTAATAGACCTATATGTGTAATTAGTATATCAATCACTGAGAAAAACTGGATTAATTTCTTACGTAACAGAGACTATCGTTTGTCACCAAAACTCCTGGCAATTTGCTAATAAGGATCATTGTTTTAAAGAAAACTTTCAAGTTCATTTAGACTGGGGTGACCATCTGATAAGGTTCGCCCCAGGATCCTGGGTTGTCTCTGTTATCCTTGCTTTATTCTAAACAGAATCCTTTTCTATCCTCAGAGTGTCCTGGTTTGGATAGTAAATTTCATGGTCATCCTTCTTAAGAAGAATGAACCCTATGCAAAGCATACAGGACCAACAGGAATAGAAGTTGTTCTTAGAGCAAGTGAGTGGCAGCAAGGGACGTTAAGCCAGTCCCTGACCTCCGGATTTGGTGTCTTCTGCAGTACATTGGGACACTTAAGAATTTCCCTTCTTACCTTGCTTTGTGAAAGAATCAAAAGAAATAAGCATACAGTGGGTTTTGGAAAATAAAAAATTATTTAAGGTCAATGCCAATTTTTCAAGCCTAAATGTAAATAAAAACAACAGCAAAACAAAACAAAAACAGTAGCAGGTAAGCACTAAGGTGGCAAAAGGGAGAAGCAGAGGTGTGAGGTAAGGAGGTAGGTTTTTTTGTCATTTAGCTTCAGGTTGCCATGGGCTGAATGTCTAAGTCAATGTGATCAAACATCCAAATGTTGCACTAAAGCCCTACCTAATGGTTAAATTTAGAAACATTAAATAGGAGACAGCAAGGTGTGAGAAATCAGAAAATCTCAGATACAATTCCTTTATCTATCACTAATCAGGTGTGTTTTACCTTGGAGAGCAGAACGTGTATAACCTGTATTGACCTTGTTTTTCTCATAATTAGAATGGGAAGGAAAATGCCTGCCTTTGCAGGGTTGATAAGTTGATGTGAGGAATTAGGTGATGTGCATACGTTCTCTAACAGAGAAAAGCGGTCTGGCACAGGGTAGGAACTGAATATAGATTGGTGGCCTGAAAGTCTATTAGACCCGGAGGTCTTAGCTACCGATAAATAAAAAGAAACTAAGAACTGAGTGCGGTGACTACTTAGTGAAATTTAAAACCTCAGTTCCCTCTCTTTAATTACTTTTTTATTTATTTTTTATGTTCCAAGGTTATCTCTTAGGTTAGTTTTTTTTTCTTTTTTATTTATTTATTTATTATTATTATACTTTAAGTTCTAGGGTACATGGGAACAACATACAGGTTTGTTACATATGTATACATGTGCCATGTTGGTGTGCTGCACACGTTAACTCACAATTTACATTAGGTATATCGCCTAATGTTATACCGCCCCGCTACCACTACCCCAGCACAGGCCCCAGTGTGTAATGTTCCCCACCCTGTGTCTCAGTGTTCTCATTGTTCAATTCCCATCTATGAGTGAGAACATGCAGTGCTTGGTTTTCTGTCCTTGCGATAGTTTGCTGAGAACCATGGTTTCCAGCTGCATCCATGTCCCTACAAAGGACAAGAACTCATCCTTTTTTATGGCTGCATAGTATTTCATGGTGTATGCCACATTTTCTTAATCCAGTCTATCATTGATGGCCATTTGAGTTGGTTCCAAGTCTTTGCTATTGTGAATAGTGCCACAATAAACATATGTGTGCATGTGTCTTTATAGCAGCATGATTTATAATCCTTTGGGTATATACCCAGTAATGAGATGGCTGGGTCAAATGGCATTTCTAGTTCTAGATGCTTGAAGAATTGCCACACTGTCTTTCACAAAGGTTGAACTAGTTTACAGTCCCACCAACAGTGTAAAAGTGTTCCTGTTTCTCCACATCCTCTCCAGCACCTGTTGTTTCCTGACTTTTTAATGATTGCCATTCAAACTGGTGTGAGATGGTATCTCATTGTGGTTTTGATTTGCATTTCTCTGGTGGCCAGTGATGATGAGCATTTTTTTCATGGGTCTGTTGGCTGCATAAATGTCTTCTTTTGAGAAGTGCCTGTCCATATCCTTTGCCCACTTTTTGAGAGGTTGTTTAATTTTTTTCTTGTAAATTTGTTTAAGTTCTTTGTAGATTCTGGATATTAACCCTGTGTCAGATGGGTAGATTGCAAAAATTTTCTCCCATTCTATAGGTTGCCTGTTCACTCTGATGGTAGTTTCTTTTGCTGTGCAGAAGTTCTTTAGTTTAATTAGATCCCATTTGTGAATTTTGGCTTTTGTTGCCATTGCTTTTGGTGTTTTAGACATGAAGTCCTTGCCCATGCCTATGTCCTGAATGGTATTGCTTACGTTTTCTTCTAGGGTTTTTATGGTTTTAGGTCAAACATTTAAGTCTTTAGTCCATCTTGAATTAATTTTTGTATAAGGTGTAAGGAAGGGATCCAGTTTCAGCTTTCTACGTATGGCTAGCCAGTTTTCCCAGCACCATTTATTAAATAGGGAATCCTTTCCTCATTTCTTATTTTTGTCAGGTTTGTCAAAGATCAGATGGTTGTAGATGTGTGGTGTTATTTCTGAGGCCTCTGTTCTGTTCCATTGGTCTATATCTCTGTTTTGGTACCAGTACCATGCTGTTTTGGTTATTGTAGCCTTGTAGTATAGTTTGAAGTCAGGTAGCATGATGCCTCCTGCTTTGTTCAATCACATGCATTCCTATACACCAATAACAGACAAACAAAGAGCCAAATCATGAGTGAATTCCCATTCACAATTGCTTCAAAGAGAATAAAATACCTAGGAATCCAACTTACAAGGGATGCAAAGGACCTCTTCAAGGAGATCTACAAAACACTGCTCAACGAAGTAAAAGAGGACAGAAACAAATGGAAGAACATTCCATGCTCATGAATAGGAAGAATCAATATCATGAAAATGGCCATACTGCCCAAGGTAATTTATAGATTCAATGCCATCCCCATCAAGCTACCAATGACTTTCTTCACAGAATTGGAAAAAACTATTTTAAAGTTCATATGGAATCAGAAAAGTGCCCGCATTGGCAAGACAATCCTAAGACTTTAATTACTTTTTGAATATGAAAATTAACCAACATCTTAATAAAACCAGTATTTAATAGCAACTGTCATCACATGTAATGAGTGAGTAAGATTTGCAGATTTTGTGGCAGAACCCAGGTAGGTGACGGAGGCACTTTTACTGACTGAAGTAGTGCAGTGAAGCTCGGGTGCCTTTTTCATATTCAAATTTGAAATTCGAAGGCCAGAGGCTTCCTTTTCTTTACAGGAGAGCAGTCCAATCATGACGAACTTCACTGACCGACAGTGAGTCTGATGAAACCAAGATTATAGGCTCCAAATTTACTTTCAAATGTAGTATGTCTCCAGTTTGCTTAGACATATTGCTGACGCTTAAAACATAAAATGGAAAAATGACACTGACTTCAATTATGGGAAAAGAAAATTGTCCTTTGTATTCACCCGTCATAAGTCAGATTTCCCTTGCTTGGGGTTTTTCCAGGGAACCCTCTTGATGTCTTTAGTTGTCATCAGAGCCCTAGTTAACGATTATCTTTGGGGATTACATTAGTCCTATAGGAGAAATTGGGAATTCTTCACTCATAAATTAATTGTGTCTTAATATACATGAAAATATCTGAAAAATATGTTTTCTTGGTTTCTGTTCACTTGGCCACAAAAATGTTTATAGTGGATTAGAAATATTCATTATAGTGCTTCCAGTATTTTTTTTCTGATTTGTCTGTTCAGTCTTTGTTTTATTTCCAGTCTTATTAGTAAAACAAAACAAAACAAAACAAAACAAAAAAACCCCACAAATCTCAGCTCCAGCCTTCCCTGAAGAGTGATCATGAATAAGTTTTACAAGTCTTTGTGATTTTAGTTTGTTTTGGTTCTTCATCTGAAAAATTAAAAATTGAATTAGATGATTTGTAAGGGTCTGTATTTCTATAAATTATTTTGCTGCTACATGGAACAATATTTATAAAGCTATTGCAATTGTTTTCTTTTTAAATGAAACAAATTATCTTTGATGTTTGCCCAAGAAAAAAAGTGCTAAGTATTCAAACAGAATGTAATTTATCTGACAGGGCTCTGCTCTGTCACTGGAATTATATTTAATTACAGTGTGGATCCTGCAGTCCAGCCAGGGCACATCTTTTACAGTGTCCCTGCTCATTTTCCTGCTCCTCTGGGATGTATACTAGCCCTCTGGACTCTGTAGATGCTCTTGTACAGAAGATTGATGCAGCTGAGATAAAAGAACCACAGTCAGAGAGAAACAAATCAGAAGAAGATTAAGAAAGATAATCTGAGACAATGCCTTTAACTCTCCTCCGTCCAAAGCTCCATATCTGAGGCCAAAAACGTCCCTGGAAGCGGGAGTCTGGGATTCTCCTTAGCCTTCTCCCTATTTTGCCTGCACCCCGTGGCCATACTCTTTTCACTGCTGGCTCCAGGAGGAATGTAAACTATGCTAGGTAGTACACAGAGCCAGTGATGTTTAGCAAGTGTGCAATGCAAGGATCCATGAGGTTTAAAGGAACTTATAGACTACTTGGAGGTGTTGAATATATCCATAAAAAGAGATTCTAGATGTTTTGGAATTCAGAGGCTGTATAGATTTATACATGTGGCAGTGATCAGGAAAGGCTTTCTCGTAAATGTGGGAATTTAGCTACACCGGGAAGGAAGACTAGCTGGAAGGAACTAAGTAGACCCTTCCCTCCAGTCTTGAGCAAAAGTACAGTGGTAAGAACGCACGTGGCACACAGAGAGGTCAGAGTGGGGACAGGCTCAACCTGTGGAGAGTTTAGATTTGCAGAGAATGGAGATGTGGTTAGAGGAATTGTCAAGTGGGAGAGCATTGAGAGGTTTGAATTCTCATCTCAGCCAGGGAGTTTAAAATTAGAAAATTAAACATTGACAATGTCATTACTCACAGTAATAAAAAGCAGAAAGCTTAGCTGTCCATGGTATGCAGTATGCTGGGGTGGACTATGAAATTGGGCCAGGTCATAGGAAGATTCTTTTTTTAGCATCCCTTTCAAAACAGAATGTCTTTGGAGGAAGCAAGACATGTCAGTTAGAAAAATATTAATGTTTTGCTAAATTTGAGAATTTGATGGCAATATTAACCTGAATTAGCTGAAGAGAAGTAATCATCTAGGTAATTTTGCCTCACCTTACACAGAAAATGGAAGCATAATACATTTAAAAAATTCAATGTCCTAAAAAAATGCTACATACTACCTGCTGTAGACACTATTGTTTTAATCTCTAATAACATCTAATAAAGAATACACGGGTAAATGCACATAGACTTTGTTCAGGCTATAGAAATAGACATGGTGACAGGTGGTGGGCACAATAGCTGTCAGATAAGTGATGGGCTGTCAGTTATAAAAGTGCTTGCTACATTGCTCATGTTACAATTTGAATTCAAAAGATGTTACATGAATCATCATAGCCGTAAAGTCAGTTAGTACTTAATCCTGGACAACAACTGGAGTCTCCTGGTGTTACAGGATTCTCACTAAAGATGTAATAAAGATAAAAACAGATAAGATTTCAAGCTACAAAGGGCCAGGCTTAAACTCAACATGAAGATGTTTTTCCTTGAAATAGAAACTACCCAACAACAAAATGCCCCAGAGAAAAATGTTCAAGAAAAGAGTACTTTGGGCCAGGCACGGTGGCTCATGCCTGTAATCCCAGCACTTTGGGAGGCCGAGACGGGTGGATCACGAGGTCAGGAGATCGAGACCATCCTGGCTAACACGGTGAAACCCCGTCTCTACTAAAAATACAAAAACTTAGCCGGGCGTGGCCGCGGGCGCCTGTAGTCCCAGCTACTCGGGAGGCTGAGGCAGGAGAATGGCGTGAACCCGGGAGGCGGAGCTTGCAGTGAGCCGAGATGGCGCCACTGCACTCCAGCCTGGGCGGCAGAGCGAGACTCCGTCTCAAAAAAAAAAAAAAAAAAAAAAAAAAAAAAGAAAAAAAAGAAAAGAGTACTTTGGCCATGTCATCAGGGATACAAGCAAGAAATTTCAGCCCCAGTTGGGAGTTTGAATGAGTCTCTATTAGCTACCTAATAGATGGATTTTTTTTTTTTGGATAAGATTCTATAATAAACAATCTCACATGCATAAGCAAAACTTTGCCTTCTCAGTACTTATATATGGAAAACACTCAGGCATCTTTTCTATTTCCTGGCACTATATACCTATGATTGCTCTGACACTATTTATGAAGAAACAGAAAATTATAGGTCCTATTGGATTCAACCGAGGCTTGTGTTTGAACCTCTTAAAAAGAAACAACACAGTCTTTGCCATTGCTATCTGAATGTCTCTTAGGATTTAACTTATTCCTAGCTCATCTGGTGACAAGAGTCTTCTCTGCCTTCTTCAGCATCGTGAGCTAGAGAGAGATGTTCCTAGACGTATCTATGGACCTCAATCAAACATTACCTTCTTTATTAGACCATCCTAGCAACTTCCTACCCTCAATACCTACACAGTTTTTAGGTATTACTTTAGCACTTACCAAAATTCAGTATATTTCATATGATACTTTTTTTTTTTTTTTGGTCACCCTTACACTCCTCTTTCCTCACAACACAACATATACCTTATTAGAACATAAACTATGTAAGGCAGGATGATTTTTGTTTTTGCTTTTGCTTTTTTTCCTGTTCACTGCAGCTGTATCCCAAGCTTGACATTTAGTAGATGCTCAATAAATACTTACTGAGAGAAAAAAAAAAAAAAAAAAGATCAATTTAATGGAAAGAATGCTATAGTTATGCGGCTCTAAGTAGACGAACATTTCATAAGCACTTAATGAACTGCAGAAATCAGTCCACACATTCTGGGGACGGCCCTCTTTTCATCACCATTCAGTTTATCCAGGTTTCAGTAGTACTGTTTTAAGCTTTCTAGAAGAAATAAATAATATATTCTAACAATCCGAATAATGTGAAGCTCTAAGTACCACAGTATACAGCTGAGGAAATTGAATAGAACTTAGATATTATCACAAAAAAGAACCTGTCTAGGAATGCCAAAAGCACTCTAAAGTTGGGCCTCTGCTTAATTGTCCTTCATCTCAGCTTGTTTCTATTGAAATGACTCCCCATGTTAAAATGATAAAAAAAAAAAAAAATGATACTTGGTATTGCAGGATCTCAAAAATATCCTTTTATTCACTAAAGCCAGAAAGGAAATGAGCTTTGGATTCATACAAAATTCAATCATCTTCCAAAAGCCCATTTTTCTTCTCTTTCCTTTTTGTCTAGTGTAGCTTGAAAAAAGCAAGGGCATTTTTTGCTCATCTGATGAGATTGACAGGGTTCTTAGACAAAAAGAGGGGGAGCCAAAATGATACTTTGTAGCAAGAGGCAAAATGGCAGCAAATTGAAAAGGTGGTTGCAACCACAATTCCAACTATAATTAAATGATCCTAAAAATAATATGCATGTATATTTAGACTCAGAAACAAGCAGTATATTTAAGAAAAATTCACAGGAACTTCATACTTTAAATTTTGTGTTTTAAGACAGAATTCAATTTTTCTATAAAAAGTCATTCTTTATAAAGCAAAAGATGTGTATGCATGCATTGAGTGCGCTTAGGACTGGTTATATCTAAGCCTCTCACAGTTTCTAAACTAATTAAACAGGAAGATTTACAAAGGAGTCAATTTCTTATTGAGGAAGTTAATCATGGACACACAGAAAAGAAAATGCCTACAAACTTCTTTCAGCATAACCTCTGTTCATGCCACTTTATGAAAGAGAAAACTAGTTTTCTTTTGCTTGTATCATATATAGATCAATGTGAAAAAAAAATCATTTTTATTTCTAATGGTGCCCATATTAGAAATAAAAAAAGGAAGAGCTGCTGATTTAAACTTTAAATATAGCAGGGAATATAAGTATTCTTATTTGGTAAGCATGAAACCAAAACAGGATATAGTTGAATTGAATAACAACAAAACTAAAAATAATAAATAATTTAAGGCACATCTTAGTACTGTGTTTTTAAAAGAGTCTTTTAATTATTTTATTTTATTTTATTTTAAGTTCCAGGGTACATGTGCAGGATGTACAGGTTTGTTACATAGGTAAATGTGTGCAGTGGTGGTTTGCTGCATCTATCAACCCATCACCTAGGTATTAAGCCAACATGCATTAGCTGTTTTTCCTGATGCTCTCCCTCCCGCTGTCCTCTCAAAATAGGACCCAGCATGTCTTGTTCCCCTCCCTGCATCCATGTGTTCTCATCATTCAGCTCCTGCTTAGAAGCGAGAACATGTGGTATTTGGTTTTCTCTTCCTGCATTACTTTGCTTCCAGCTCCATGCATGTCCCTGAAAAGGACATGATCTCATTCCTTTTTATGACTGCATAGTATTCCATGGTGTATATGTACCACATTTTCTTTATCTAGTCTATCACTGATGGGCATTTGGGTTGATTCCATGTCATTGCTATTGTGAATACGGCTACAATGAACATACATGTAAATGTATCTTTTAAAAAGTCGTAATGCATAAAAAAATAAGGGGTAATGCACAGTTTTGGATGAGATCCCAGTTTGGGTAAATTAGGTATGCATAAAATTTGGGGACTCATTGGGGAACTTTGAACATAGTCGGAATTTTATATAACACAAACATTTACTGAAGTAGAAAGATGGGAATCACTAGTTTAAAAAAGTAAGTTACAAGGCCGGGCGCGGTGGCTCAAGCCTGTAATCCCAGCACTTTGGGAGGCCGAGACGGGCGGATCACGAAGTCAGGAGATCGAGACCATCCTGGCTAACACGGTGAAACCCCGTCTCTACTAAAAATACAAAAAAAAAAAAAAAAGTAAGTTACAAAACAATATGTACAGTGTAATCTCGTGTTTACTTATAAATACATACACATATGTATAAATACACAAATGCATGCCTACAAACATATGCAAAGAAAAATCTGAAGATATATAGACAAATATGTTAAGAGATAGTGTGTTCATTGCTGGGTGGTTTGATTGAAATATTTTTGCTTAAATATTAAGTGAGTTTATTTTAGTTGATCTCTACTTTCTAAATACTGCCACTGTTCTTATGCTGCTTCTAAACAGCAAAAGATTATTTAGTAAAGTTACTATATGTAATTGTGTATCTAAAAAACAAAAAGGCCATTTCTGAAGCAATCTAATTTTGTTTTGTAAAACTACTCATTTTTTCACCTTCCTTCACATACATTATGGTCCACGCATACCAGGTGACTCAATCTACCTGTTCTTCCCTCTATGTCATTGATAGCAACATTTTCTCTCATTTATCTCTGCTTATCAAATACCCTTCCATACTTTCACATTCATTTAAAACTGCTACCTCTTTCATAAGGCATTCCTAGAACCCACATACTATTTCTAATTGTTTTCTTATGCACAGCAAAATTTCTTTAAATGCCACTATAGGACTCTTATGTTTTATGGTTAGTGGAAACCAGGTATGTCCAGTCCACCAGTCTGGATTGCTGGAGGGGAGGGTTCCTAATTGCCATTCCTGGATGACAGGGTCCATATTTATTTTCATCTTTGTATCCGCATCCACCTCTAACTCAGTTCACATATGAAGATATCTGCAAAAGTGAATCCATGTATAAAGAAGTAAGGTTTTAATTTAAAGGCTTAGATAATCAGGCAGGGTTATCTTTGGATGAGGGCCTTAGTTATATGAAGACAGTGCATAGTGGAGATCAGTAATAATTTACATGTAAATATATGTTTGGAGCTAGCATCACAAAGAAAGAATGATATTATACCTTTAAATGCCACACCAGATACATCCAAAGGAACAAAATATCGGCAACATTAAACTTCTTTCACATTTTCTGCTCTTATGTTGTGATAAGAAGAACATAACCAAGAAGTGAAAGTCAAAGCATATGATAGCACCCTTTCCGAAAGCTGTATTGTGAGTTCTACAAACTGTCAGAATAAAATAAACAACATAAGCAAACAAGGGGAGGAAGCTTCAGAGGGTCAATGAGGACTGATCTCATGCTAACCAATGAGATGATGAACTGTCATCTGACTAAGAAGATGGGGAATAGGAATATTAACTTTTCTGGATGATGCAGCTCTTCCACTTTTCAGAAAGCTGAACTGTGGCCCCCGAGGAGTTCTACACCCTCATTGTTAAGTTATTGTTACATTTCTAGTTAGAAATAGCAATTTACCCTAAGATCACTTTTTAAATTCAGACACGTGGGATCCATTGAAACATAGCGAAAGGGTATATGGGGAACATGATTCAGAGAGAAGAGGGAGCTAGGATGTGTAAGGCTGCTTGAGGAGGAGAATTATGCTTTATTCTCCTTTCTACAGCATCCCACACCTAGTAAGTGTTAAGTGTTGAATAACAGAGAAATAGAATGTGAGGAAATTTTCTTGTATCTTTGTTTTTCCTTTAGTGTCAATTCCAGTAAGAGACTAATTAGTTACCACCTTGCAAGATATGGGAAGTTGCAAAAAGCCTGAAAAATGAAATTCAGAACAGGCAGATGAAATGCAGAGTAGAGATGGTAAGAAGGTAAAGATTTGTGGAAGAAATCGGCATGGGGGAAAAAATAAAGAAACCTTGAAGTCCTCTGAGCAAGAACTAGACCAGCAATCCATCCTAGCTACTTAGCTAGAGTTGATGACTAGCTTGCTAATTGACTGTTTTGTTTTTCACTGAAACATTACAGGTGTAATTTCCCAATTTATCTCTGAGAGTGATGTCTTTTTTTCTTTTTGCAATTTTATGTAGTCATAAAAAGCTAAAAAGAACTCTGAGCCCTAAATGACTGGCTGATTATTAACTCTGCCAACAGTGTCATAAGCAAATTGATTTGGAAAAGGACTTAGAAGAGAGATCTCAATTCTGGAATTTTCTTGGTGAACTGCTCAGGAATAAAAATATCACAAATTAGGTGCGGTGGCTCCCTCCTGTAATCCCAGCACTTTGGGAGGCTGAGGTGGGTGAATCACCTGAGGTCAGGAGTTTGGGACCAGCCTGTCCAACGTGATAAAACCCCGTTTCTACTAAAAATGCAAAAATTAGCTGGCCGTGGTGGCACCCATGTGTAATCTCAACTTCTTGGGAGGCTGAGGCAGGAGAATTGCTGGCACCGGGGAGGTAGATGTTACAGTGAGCTGAGATCACACCACTGCACTTCAGCCTGGGCAACAGAGCGAGACTCCATCTCAAAAACAAAACAACAACAACAACAAACACAAACTAGGATATCCAGAGGCATGAATGAATTTTCTGAAAACTGATCATTCTTTTGATAATAGTGAGATTCAGAAGGAGAATAAGTGAACAAAAAAAGGTATCGTATGCCTCCAGTTCGCCTGTCACGTTTTGAGTCATAGATACCTTTAGGAGTCTGATGAAATCTATAGAACCTCTCCTCTTAATAATGCTTTTAAACACAAAATAAAGAAGGTAGAATTTTAAAGAAAACCAATTGTATTAAAAAAATTTGTCAAACTATTAATAAATGTAATACAGTAATATAAATACTTCCTTACTCACACATTGGATAAGATCTATCAGAAGAGAAAATAACTACTGTAATTTTAAGGTATTGATAATCATTAGCAACACCTTGAGATATCTGCACAACCTGGAGATGATTCAAACAGCGCATATATACATCGGTAACAAAGCCACGGATACTGCTAATGGTACTCCAGTAGGGTAGGTATATTAACAATGGAAGAAAATGCCAACTGTCAATCAGAGATTCATTTGGAAAGGGTATCCTCCAATTGTTAGTTAGAAATGAAGATGTTCTTTTTGTCCCATTCAAAATCTGAGCCTTGCCCCCCGCCCACCAACACAGGCACACGCGCGCGCGCACACACACACACACACACACACACACACACATTCCACCGCCAGTTGCCAGTTAAGAACCTGGGATGTAGTTGCATTTATTTTGATATATACAGGTTAGAGTTGAAATAAAAGCATCAGATTCTAACAATTCGGAGTGATCATAAAAACAAGCCTGACACCAAGATGGTTTTGAAAAGGGAGACTATTCAGGACTTCTAAAAAATGTTTACTTCTAATTTTCAGAAAAACTGAACCACTAAAGCAAACCTCGCAATTAAAAATTTCCCTTGCTTATAGATGCAACAGAATAGTCTGCAAGATGCATATCGCTGAGATGGAGAAACCCAAAAATTATTGGTAAAAATACACATTTCACTTTGAACCCGTGAAAACACCAAGAAAAGCCAATGTTCTTTTTTTGTTCCTGTATTAGGTTGTTTCAGTCACATTTTATACAAGTGTAACCAGAAAAGGTTAATTACCAGCTTTTTTACAAGGTCTAAGGGATGACAAAACTGGCTGTATACGGAAAATAAACTGATAAATATGGAGCTGGCTTGTAATTGCAAAAAGCATGTGGACTGTTATAGCAATACCCAAATCTATGGGCAGACATTTAACTGACTGGATTGCTGCTGTGTTTCTCACAGGCATTATCATTCTATAAGATGGTTGCTTTGGTAATTTTCGGCTGAATATATTCATTGTGTTGGAAAAATTCACTACATAATAGCTGATGCACTTAATGAGCACTGTGCTAAACAGGCACATCATGTTTTCATATAAATAACAAGATCAATAAAAGCTGCTTCCCTTATCCTCTACTGCATTCAGTCTGGTTAAAAATGCATCCTGTGTGACCTGTGAACGAATGTGATTCTCAGCTCATCATGTTTCTTTCTTTGAAATGGCACTTCGCTGTTTGTTTCTAGCACAGTCCTTGGCACTCGGGGATTCACTGTAGTTTTACTGAGCTGAATCGAAATCATCGTCCTTATTACCACTTTCTCCATTATAGCTTTCCATTAATATAAATGAAGAAAATAGGGGATCACCATAGGTTTTGTCTCCTGAAATATTTCTAAAAGCAGAAGGGAAGAAAGAGAAATTGTGATTATAGCTTTTCTTTACATTCTTAAGCTTTCAGGTCCTGATGAAAGGATTGTAATCTGTTGATTACCAATTCCTCTAACCCATATTGTCTATTTGACAGTATGGTGATATGCTTCCTTAAATAGAGCCATGAAAAATTATTTTCCAGTTGAATAAAACTTCTAAAGTAATAAGTCCCCCAGCTCTTATTTTCCTAACAATATGCAACATTGCCATAAACCTGCTTTCCTTCCTTTGCTCATTCATTTGGCATACATACTTGCGCATTTCTCAGTGCAAGGCTCTTTTCTAGCTGCAGGGACTTAGAGAACTTACGTTTTAGAAGAAATGTATATTACAATATGATACAATATAATATAATGGTAATGAGAAGTAATGTGACAAAAATAAGGCACAAGAGGGGTAGAGAGAGATGAGAAAGTTATTATTTTATTGTTCTTAAGGGTATCTTCTCTGAGGAAGTGGCATCTGTGCTGAGAACTGAAGGAAGTGAGAGGAAAAAAGCTTTGTGAATATTTGGTGAAAGAATACTCCAGAAAGAGACATCATTAAGGTCTAAGGTCACAGATGTAGTAGGGACCAAACCCAGAAGTCTGTAGGTCTTTGGCAAGGAGTTCAGATTTTATATTAAGTGTCATAAGAAGCCATCAGAAAATTATGAGCAGGGATATAAAAGGGTTTGATTGATATTTTCCATGGTCACTCTGGTTTCTGTATGAAGCATAGACTGTAGGTGGGTAAAGACAAAAACAAGGAGGTTGGTTACATGGTAGAGACAAGCCAAGTCTAGATGGAATTAAAGTGATGATGATAACATTGTATTTCTAAATTAACAGAGATAACACGAAGACTTATTTAGAGCAATTCAGAGTGTAACAGGAAAGGGGTCCTTATCCAGACCCCAAAAGAGAGTTCTTTTATCTCACGCAAGAAAGAATTCAGGGCGAGTCCACAGTGCAAAGCCAAAGCAAATTTATTAAGAAAATAAAGTGGGGAAAAAATAGCTACTCCGGCCAGGCGCAGTGGCTCACGTCTGTAATCCCAGCACTTTGGGAGGCCGAGGCGGGCGGATCATGAGGTCAGGAGATCGAGACCATCTTGGCTAACGCGGTGAAACCCCATCTCTACTAAAAATACAAACAATTAGCCGGGCGTGGTGGTGGGCGCCTGTAGTCCCAGCTACTCGGGAGGCTGAGGCAGGAGAAAGGCGTGAACCCGGGAGGCGGAGCTTGCAGTGAGCTGAGATCCGGCCACTGCACTCCAGCCTGGGCGACAGAGCGAGACTTCGTCTCAAAAAAAAAAAAAAAAAAAAAAAAAGAATAGCTACTCCATGGACAGAGTAGGGCGTTCCCAATAGTAAGAGGAGGAACACACCCACCCTAGGTAAAATGCTTGTTTATATATAGGATAACAAAACAAAAACAACAACAAAAATCACAGGGAGATGTGCTCTGCTACAAGGGTTTGTGATAAAGGATTCAGTTTCTTCATTACTATATTTTGCAAGAATTGATATTATCTTTAAAGCCAAATAAGGAATGCTTCTGTTCTCAAGATTTCGGGATATCAGGACACTCCTGAGTCTGGGTCTGTTTAGTAAATATTATCAACTGTTCCCTTAACCGTAAACATCTAGAGGCTGGGAATACCTAACTTCCTGGGAATGCAGCCCGCAAGTCCCGGCCTCATTTTTCCCAACCCTCACTCAAGATGGAGTCACCCTGGTTTGAATGCCTCTGATATGCTGAGTTTAGGGAAGCAAGGTTCCAAAATCGTACAAACATGTAAACTGTACCAACAGAAATTGAAGCCTCTTGTCTTCTTATTTGTGTCTCTCTTTTCTATTTATGAACTTTTAAAAAAGTAGCTGTAGTCACATCAATCAATTACTACCTTACCATTTGCAATATCATTTAAATTTCAAAATCTACTGAAGCTAGACTGTGAAGGCATTGTGCAGAATTTCCTGAATATCTTCTCTCAATTGCCAAAACAATATTACCTTTCTACTGGCCTCTGAGATGCAGTTATGCAATTGACCACTGCATCCTTCTCTAGGTTCTTGATGCCCATGACACTATGCCTCCTGATTTGCTATGGATCTCTCTGTTCTTTACGTGCTCATAGGCTCATTTTCCAATAAAATAATAAATATAAAATACAAAATTGCTGCTGTTCCATAGGTTTCTGCTGTTGTCCAAAGCTCCATTATACACTCTCTCAGATAATCCATGTTTCAGATGGTTAACCTAGTTATTATGAGTAAATCCCCTGAAGTCAGCTTTCCCAAGCTTGAGTCTGAGCTCTAACCCTAACTACCTGTGTGATCTTGGACAATTTACCTCTTGACATCAAATCTTCAGTTTACTCATCTGTACCTATTCCACACATTTATTCTGAGTCTTAAATGAGATAATTCATTTAAAGGACTTTGGAGAGTCCAGCCTCTTGTAATTACTCAATAAATTGTAGCTATCTTATATATCCTCATCATATTAGTCAAGTACTAATACTTGTTGAATCTTACAATTGTATTTCCAGGTCATGCAGCATTGCCCAAATTTCAAGTTTGTATTGTGTCTCCCATTAGAGCCTTGGATATCTCACAGGCCTTACACAATCAACATGTCAAAAACTAAACTGATCATTTTATTTTCTTAATTATTTTCTCTTCTCAGAATAGTCTTGCATACCAGAAATAAAATTCTAAGCCCCTCTTCTTTCCAAACATCTGAATGAACTCTCTCCTCTCAGCCCTGATTTGAGCTATTCCACTTTTCTGCACTGAACCCATGTGTATCTTACATATATTTGATTGATGTCTCATGTCTCCCAAAAATGTATAAGACTAGGCTGTGCCCTGACCACCTTGAGAACATGTTCTCAGGTTTCCCAAGGGGCATATCATGCACACAGACACTCATGTTGGGCTGTGTCATGTGCATGGTCGCTCATAGTGGACTCAGAATAATCTCTTCAAATATTTTACAGAGTTTGACTCCTTTTGTCAACATTTTTGTTTTCAATTTATATGTACCCAATAAGCTGGAAATATAATAGCTGATGCTTAATTTTTTTCCTTTTAGTCACTCCTTATGTGTGTGTGGTGTCCTACTAACTAGTTTTACCTTTTGAATATGATTTTTATTCTTCAGTTACTCATCTCTATCACTCATGCTGTATCCCAGAAAGTTATCATTACTGTGAATCTTCTTTGCTATTCTTCTCCTTATAGTTATCTTACTGAATGCCAAGTCAACTATGTCATGTCTTGCTTCCCGGGATCCTAGAATTCACTATTGCTTAAAGACAAAATCAACTCCTTAACATCAATTTACTACAATCGCAGGGATCTAGTTGCTGTCTACATTTTCAGTCTTATTCCTACGCAACCCCTGCTTCCAATTGTTCTCTTTAGAAACATCAGAGGAACATTGATCCATGCTGTCCTTTCTTCTTTAAAAGCTCCACCTCATTTCTAAATGCTTGTCCAAACACATGCTTAAATACAGTTTGTATGCATTGCTTAATCCTTAGCCTAACCAGTCTTCTCTGGCCTCCAAATTAGGTTAGATGGCGCTTCCTTGTCAATTTCTCTACCATTGAATCTCCATATTTTACTATGCTTATATGTCAAGAGGACTTTCTTCTAACTAAATCATGAGCTTCTTTATGACACAGCCATGTGTTTATCTTTGTCTCTCTAGCGTCTATCATCTAGGTGAAACCTAGAGCCTTATCTATATGCTAGTTGATAGACTAGTTAAATGAACATTTTATTTCAAATGTTCCCAATTGTCTCTTAAGATGAAATCTTCTAGAATATTTCTTCTGTAAATACCAATTTGATTGTGCTTTTAAACTCTAATGGTGTACAATTGTCTATAAGACAGCGCTTCTTAAATGGTGGTTTACAGACCCTTGCTATCAGAGTAGGAAATTTTTCTATGGATTTTCTTTGTAAATTTTGTGAATTAACTTAAATAACCAGTCATAAATCATTGTAAGCATATTCCAGATCATTCTAGATGGGCACTTTGTAACCCAGACTTACCACTTGGTTTCAGTGCATGTGCTTACATTTTTTATAACGACGATGATGCATCAAGTGTTTAATTAAATAGATAGCACTCAACTTTTAATCTAGAATTAGCTTAAATTCTAGGTTTTAATTCATAGATTCTAATCAGGTATCTATGGTGTGAAACCATTGAAATAATTTTTGGGAATGCATGAAGTCTCAAATTTGAGAAATAAACCTATAAATTAAAATTCGTTGTCATAAAATTAAAGCACAATTAAATATTATTGTGGACATAATTTCATAGCCTCAGTATAAATGCTACTCACTAAACAGACCCTCACCATGTGTTTTTTCTATCCCAACTACTTGCTTTGGATTAAGCCATTATTTATATATCTGAAGTTTTCCACCTATCACTTCCTCCTTTCTAAATTGTATTTATTGTTCATGTCTTCACTCAAATGTTATGTTCTCTATGAAACCTTCCATGATCACATAAGTGGGAGTTACCTAGTTCTACTCTCTTTGTCTTAGTTTTGCTACCACACAATTTTCAATAGCATGCAGGAATACCTGTCTAATTGCTTCCATTTCGTAAAATGAAAGAAAGTGAAAATGAGATAGCATTAATTCAAGTGACTAAAGAAGATAAAACACTTTGATTACTGTTAAAATACTTATGCATGTACAGATGGTTGAAGATCTGCTCCCTGTGACTCAGAAAGTTCTACTGATGAGTGCACACCAAACGAAAGCATAGAAAAATAAAAACAAAAACAGAAAAAAAAGTTTAGTTAAAATGAAATAAGTTGCTATTTTGTGATTTACTTTGCATGTTTAGAAACAGTGAAAATGACAGCTGATGTTGGTGGTTCAGGCCTGTAGTCCCAGCTACTAGGGAGGCTGAAGTAGGAGGATCGCTTGAGCCCAGGAGTTTTAGACTACAGTGAGCTACAATTGTGCCACACTGCATTCCAACCTGGGCAACAGATTGAGACCATGTCTCTAAAAAAATTAAAAAAAAAAAAAAAAAAAAAAAACTCAAAAAAGTGAAAGTGAGGCTAAACAGAGCTTATAATGTGGAAATCCAGTAAAACCTGATACATCTCACTAAACTATACCTATTTAAATTGTTATTGTGGGCTAGGACTCACACTTGTAATCACCCCACTTTGGGAGGTTGAGGTGGGTGGATCATGAGGCCAGGAGTTCGAGACCAGCCTGGCCAAAATGCTGAAATCCCGTCTCTACTAAAAAAACACAAAAAGTAGCCGGGCATGGTGATGCATGCCTGTAATCCCAGCTACTGGAGAGGCTGAGGCAGGAGAATTGCTTGAACCCAGGAGGTGGAGGTTGCAGTGAGCTGAGATTGCACCACTGCACTTTAGCCTGGGTGACAGAGCAAGACTCGGTCTCATAAATAAATAATAAACAAATAATAAGAATAAATCAGTAGTTATTGTGAGGAATACAGAATATAACATTTTTGGTTAAATTTTTAGGTAAAGTGACTTCTGGCCAGTCATCTTACTGAGAATGAGAATTTGATGTTCTAACTATGATCGATTTTGAAAAGTGTTCTTACAGGGACCATTGTTCTTTCAGAACTTCATTGTTAAGGGTTAAAACACATCACGTGAACCCAGAAGAAAAATTGCTCAACAAATCATATTACTCTAGTGTTCTTTCAGTGTTTTACGGGGGCCTGCCTGCCATCTACTGATCCTAAGTACTTTACTCTGTCTGAAATTGCATCTCTTTATTTAATTCTTGTGTTATCCTGAGTGAAATGTCTATTGCTTAGTAATAGGATGTAAAAAGAAATTTGTCACCTCCAAAATATACATTACTTAGAGCTACTGCAGTCAGGGGAATAAGCTATTTTCACCAATAATAAATGCACTTAACTCTCTTCTGAAAAGGCTATGCATTACTCTAACTTGAAACCAATGCTTAATAAATGTTTTTATTGGTGTATTATATATTCTGGTATATAACTTTCTGGTGAGTTGAGATTTCTGTAGTAAGGAAGATGCTAGCATTTTTCCTACCTCAATTCACTTTCCTTCAACAAATCCAAGATTGAATTCTACTTATTTCTGTTCTGAAATTTGTGATCACCTTATGAGGGCATCCATCTATTACTTTATCAGACTTTATTGAATAAATGTTAAGGAAGCCATGAAATCTTGTTTCTGCTTCCAGTATTGTCACTGCTGAGCTTGTTAGTCCCTAACCAAATCCTTTATTTTCTCTGGACATAAATTTTTCATCTGTAAAACCAATGATTGAAGTTTTAACACGCCTTTTACTTTAAGACACTGGAATTCTCTAATGAGGAGTTGTCATCTGGATGAGGTCTTACTCCTCCCTATGACCTCTCAGCTCTTGTTGGTACCTAATAAACATTTTCATAATCATTCTCACAGCCCACTTTTGACTTACTGACATAACATGCCTGGTGACCTGCTTAGTAACAAAATGAAAGAAGTATGCAATCCTTGATTTTGAGAAAAATATTTTAGTTCTCATTTTTGTGAATCTTCTAAGCTGTCACATAAGAACTGTATTTTATGTAATTAAGATTTCCAGAAAAAGCTGTATCCTAAATAAAAGAAAATAACTTAAGCCTCAAAATTGAAGTTTAAAGGCATTTCACTGGATTCTTGAATGGAACATATTACTAAAGAAGAATCCATAAAACTCCAACAAATTTAAAATTAATTTCAAAAGGGGAGTAAAATAAATGATTTGTGTCAAAATTGTTAATGCATAAGGGTTATCAATGTCCTCAAATATGTTCTTACACAAATGGAAAGTTATTGGGTTTACATTCCTGTGTATAAACAAGAAATTGGCTACTCGTTTAGCCCCAACGTCACCAGTGGAGCCAAGTAAGTTTGCCAATATTGGTCAACACACCAGGCTACAGGCATAGAACTCTGTGCTTTTGATGGTTGGCTGTGAGAAAAACTCCTGACACAAGTATGGTGAATCTTGTTTTAAACCACCCCTTCTCCAGGATAAATTGACGATATAATGATTCCATATTGAAATGTATAAGATGTATTATCTCTTTTTTTACTCAAATCTACTAATATTTACTGAACAACTTTTTAAAGAAAGGCATGAGTCCAGGCATAATTTAATCTGCATAGTTTGATTTAAATCTGTTCTGTTGTGAGCTTCTTTCTATGGTTATAACCCTCAAGGAAAATATATAACTACCATAGCTATCTCTTTGCCATGTCCATCACTTTGGTATGTCCCTAAACTTTCCTTTTTAAAATATAACCATAATTTTCTAATTCTTATTAATAAAGTCCAGTTGTATTGATAGCCACACACGCTCTAAGTTTTCCATATCATATTTCTGTTAGAATGCCTTTTTCTAATTAAAGCGTTATATCTCACTCTGAATCCCCAATTGCATGTCGGAATTACTTTTTTCTTATTATGTGCCCGGTTGATATTATATCACTTGCCCATACTTAAACAGGTGGTCATTTTATCCTGTCAAATAAGACTCGTATTTATCAAAAGTATGTTAACTTTTCCCAGCTCTGTTCTAGATACTCCAGACTGATAGAGAGGCTATTTAAATTAGTGATCTGGTCTTGCGGAGCTCATCAATTTAGTGGTTCTCCTGAGGACAAAGGGTAGCTTATCAAAGTCTCTGAAGCTATGCATGTAATTTGAGAATTCATATTTAATACTATTATCCAATATTTATCTTCACTGGAACATTAATATTCATAATTCATATGTTCTAAGCTATAGAAAATAAATCTCATCAAAATCTTTTCAGCCACTAAGAATAATGGATTGCAGACTGTACTGTATGGGAATATGTAGAATGTATAGATGAGGAGGAACTGTGATGTTTTTATTTGTAACTGGGTCACAACTGCCCATCCTAAGGAATTACCTCTTTTTTGTCTTGAAGTAAAGCATAGACATTTACTCTCAATTTTTTAGGAAATCGTGAGGGTTGTCATAATACTTCACACAAAAAAAATGTCTTTTTTTTTTTTTTTTCATCTATCCATGTCCTGAATATCTGCATAGTAGCTCATATAAAACCTTAAATACATGTAAACCTCCCTATGTTGCATCGTTTTTGCTCCCCTAATTCAGTGAGCCGGAGAAAGTAGTGGCCAGGAGCTTCGCTTCTTCACTCCTGTAGCTCAGCAAGTGGGAGGGAGAGCCATCCTGTGGCTTCTTCTCTCCTGCTCTTTGGTGGGCTAGAGGGAGTGGCCACCAACAGCTTCTTTTTTCCCATTGGTTGGTGAGTGGGAGGGAGAATGATGGCTCTTTTACTCTCACTGCCCACACCTCATTGGGCAGGAGCATTGCATCTTTTTCACTCCCTCAGTACAGCGAGTTCCAGGTTCTTGTTCTGCAACAAAGAGGAATGAGGTACCCAGACGCTGGTGAGTGAGTAAGGCAGAGTATAATTTTATAGAGCAACAGAAAACTAGCTCTCAGCAGGAAGAGGGAACCTGAAAGTGGGCTGCCTTCTGTGAAGCTGAGTGGGGGGTTTTTGTGAGCTTAGAATGGGGCACTACTTGCTGATTGGTCCATGAGTGGTCTTGGAAAAAGCACCATTCGGTTGGTTAAAAGGCATCATTCAGAAGGAACCAATCGAGAAAGAGTGGGTAAGACAGATGAAAGTTCTCCCTCAGGTCATGGCCTCTATGCAGAACTGGCAGTTCGGTTTTTAGGCTTTAGACTGTTCTTGGCTTGAAGGTCAGGTTTCACAGGGGACTTGTCCCTGTCTGCCTACGAATTTGTCTGTCTCCTCTTGCTATCATCTGTAGCGTACTGAACCCTGAAAAAGAGTCTGATATCCGTTGCTTATTGTTTGCAAGGGATAAGAGGGCCCTGAGCTTTCTGTGACTATGTTAATATGTATGAATCAAAGAAGTTTGAGAAAATACTGAGAAATGGTAGACTATTTTATGGATTATTATTACACATTACTCTAGTGAAAATAATTGTAAAATCAATATTATGAAAAAATGAAGAAAACCGAAATGTCTTAGAGAGCCAATAAATAAACCATCATAAAACGGTTGAGAGGACTGGTTTTAGAATCTGGCAAACTTGAAATCAAATTCTGTCTTGATCATTTATCAACTATGTTACACTGTACTACTTATCTTACAGTATATTTGAGCCTCAATTTCTTTATATATAATGTAGATATTATAATAGCTTGGTCACAGGGATTGTTATAATACATTAAATGAGTGCATGGAAACACTCACTATGGGTATGCCATGCTCAAATATTTAGTTGCTATTAGAAGCATTCAAAAAAATACTGGGCATCTGCTCTCTACTATAGTCATTATAAACTGTAGGGATAACAATGATGCTTTCCTCATGTTGGAATGATCTAAAATACCTGGTTTCACATGTAACAGAGCCAAATAAGGGCCAATTTTGATTGTCAGTATAAAAGGCACAAGATCTGTTTTCTCCTATGTACACCAGAGAAAATCTGTAGTCATTGTGTTTTAGTTCATCTACTTATTTTTTTTTTCTAAATGATCTTTGGATGACTGGGGTGCATTTCAATTTGTTTTTATGTGTCTATATTTTGAAAGTTTCAATGTGAAGTAATCCTTTCCTCAATGGAGTTAACATCATTGGCATCATTGGCTAGATCCCATCATTGGCATCCGGCTTGGTAATGGACACCAGACCCGACACATTCTGGAATAATATGAAGGCATAACTAATTCTTTCATAACATCTCCCAATCCCATTGCTAACCATGCGGACCCTTAACTATAAATGCAATTTTATCTGCTGGATTATTCTGGTGTCATTGTGACTGTATTGTGGAACTTGGAATCAAGTGTTTCATTACAAGATTAGTGGCCTTCAGACTCCCTTCTAATAAAGAAGTTTTATTACTCAGTCATAACATCAAATGTGCTTGGCTGTGAAGATAGCATCATATGGCAGAGTAATACTCGACAGGGTATCAGGAGACCTTGATTCTATTTTGAGTTTTGCTTTGCTACATTGGATAACTCTCTTATTCTCTATGAACTCTGATTTCTGATTCAGGGAGTTGAAATGCTATCCTCTCTAAAGTTTGCTTTAGATCTAAAATTCTACTGCTCTCTATAAAATACCTCTCAGATCTTTTCAAGTTAATTATTTAGTTAACATGCTGTGTTGTCATGGATGAACTTCAGATCACAAACAGAATAAAGACTGTGCTTCAAGCCTAATTGTCCCTGACGTAAACTTCCTGGAACTTCCTGGCCTTCTTAGCCTCCGAGGTGGGGTTACTTCCCACTTGTTGCACATGTGTAAATCCTGGACCCACTCTAGGACATCCCTTAAAATCAAGAGTTGTCTAGAATCTGCTAGGCAATTGATCCATAAACATGTTAAACAAAAGCTAAAGCCAGGACATATGCTGTCTTTTCTGTAAAATAAAAGAGAAAAAGGGTAGCAATGATTCTCATCCCCACAAGGAGGTCACAGTTTAACTGGAGAAATTTCGCATTTCATAGACCAATAAAACAAGTCAAGTTAGTAAGTGGTCAAAGTAATTTACATCAAATAAGTGTTTGCTGAAGTTTGAAAGGAGATATTTCATAATTGTCCATCAGTTATAAGTGCTGGAAGTTTGGTATGCAATATGAAAAATTGAATTAATTTAGAGAGGCAGAGAGATCAGTGAACTTTTCATTCTGTTTGCTGTCCTATTTCTAACCTAATTATGCGACACTAGTCCAATTTCTCATGTATATCTTGTCTATGATAACTGCTATTAACTCCTGATATCACTCAAGCTTGAACCAGTGTAAAATTTGAATACTCTATCCAAAGCAAGAATAACATTGTGGTTTTGAATGAAGTCTGCTTCTACCTTATGTTAGCTTTATGCCCATAGCTAATTATTTAATGTTTCTGAAACTCACTGTTGACATCCATAAAACAGATAAATAATTATACCCATGTCATAGTGACATTGTGGGGATAAATGAAATGATGTATATTAAATCCTTGCAAGAAAGACTCGCACATTGTATGTCCTCAATAAATACTAACAGTGACTTCTACTATCTTAAAAAGATGGTCATGTCATTCCTCTTTTCATTTCCATGCATTCTTCAAGCCTATGGCCCCCGTGCAAGCTTGTTTTTGCTGTGGGGCCAGTAGGGAAGAGCAGCTGTGTTGAAGATTGGAGATGAGTGGTTCCTGAGGACCAGGAGACAGGGAACAATATTAGTAATAGGCTCAAGGCTTCAAAGTATTGAAAAATAAGCTATTTTTTTGTTGTTGAGACAGTTCTCACTTTGTACCCTCAGGCTAGAGTGCAGTGGTGCAATTACAACTTACTGCAGTCTCGACCTTCCAGGCTCAAGTAATTCTCCCACCTCAGCCTCCTGAGTAGCTGAAACTACAGGTGCACACCACCCTGCCTGGGTAATTTTTGCATTTTTTGTAGAGACAGGGTTTTGCCATCTTGCCCAGGCTGGTCTCAAATTCCTGGGCTCAAGCAAGCTGCCCACCGTGGTCTCCCAAAGTGCTGGAATTACAGGCATGAGACACTGCATCTGACGAGCAACAGTTATTTTTTATAGACTTGAATTTTCAATGACAGTGTGGTGAATTTATGAATGATTTTTGTGTATATGTCCTGCCCACTCACATACACACACAAGGACATATCAAATCTTCTGAGTGTAGTATATAAGTGCATCTCAAACTTCAATGTACCTTTGAATTATCTTGTTCAAATTAGAATCTAATTTAGTAGGTCTGGGACAGAGTCTTTAGTGTCTGCATTTCTTGCAAGCTCCCTGGTGACTCTAAAGCTGGATTATTCCTTGAATAGCAGATAATGTAGGATCTTTATGTCTGAGAACAGTAATTCACACCTGGGCTTCTCATGCCAGTCACTTCGTTGATCATCCTTTCATGGATTCAAAGGTAATTTTTGTATCACTGTACATTCAAGTGATTTGAATCATTTGATATTTGAAATACATAAAAAAAGGACACATCAACATAATATCAACAAAGTTACAACCAAACTTGTGCTTCTAAACCATGTAGCATGGCAGCAAATTACTTGGCTGCTAAGCCACTACTCAGCTATCTTAGTTTAATTACCACTTTAATTTAGAGATAATACATTTACCAGATGCTATGCCAAAATTAAAATCTACCTGATACATTTCTAGTTTGCTTTGTTTGTTCACTGTACATTGCCTCTTCTCATACAGATCCAGAAAGTCCAAAATTCTATTATATGTTGCCCAGGCAAGACACACCAAAACCCTCCCAAGGATGGTTGGCTTCTGAGCTCATTTTGGTTTCTTGGCCCAAGCCCTTTGCTACATCTGGTTCTGCCTTAGATGATATACAAAAAAATAAAAATAAAAACAAAAGTGTCAATCACTTGGAAGATTAGCTGCATTGGCAGAGAAAATATTGATCTGCTGCCCCATAATTATTTGATGTTCCTGGGTGGAGTATGGAAAACTGTAAGGTGCTATACCCCTAATCTTAAACCCACACTAAATGCCACCTGCTTCTCATGGTAACTAAATATTGAATGCCAGTTTAATGCATGTGCATGCATGATCCATGTTTAATATTCCCAGTTCCTTTGTGTTATTGGGAATGTATTGAAACATGAGATTCACAGATGCCTAACTTTAATGGAAGCTTGTCCTTTTTCAAAGCGAAGTAATCTTAAGAAAGTACGTAGTGCTATTTGGAATGAAAATCCTGGAGATGAGGTTGACAGGTTTATGGCACTGGCCCTTGTCTTATTTGCAGTAACTCATTTTATATATAGTGCTTCACTTTGAGAAAGCCAAGGGCTAGAGGCTTCTGTGATTTAACTCAAACAATAAGTAAGATCGTGGTTTCACAGAGGGCAGAAAATAGGTCTGCTGATTAGAACAATACATTATAGGACAAGAGAAGGCATGGAAAAAGAAAACTTGGATATGACAAATATGAATAAGCATTTCATACTGTGAGCTAGTCCTCCTGCCTAAAGAAATATATAACTCAATGTACGATATCTACAAATAGTCTCCTCTGGCAACCTACATTTATATACTTCCCCCCCACCTCCAGCCCGCTGAATGGTTAGACTTGCTTATGTACCCTTCATCATCAGAACAAGAACAAGGAATTTTATTTTTTCCAGAACTCACACCAGGGAAAAGCAAAATCCCATAATTATAATTAAATCAATGTTTGTTGTGGAAATTTGAAGTATCGGGGCAAGAGTAAGGAAGCAGGCAGTTTGCTTTGTTTGCTGAGGGCAATTCAAAGATCGTGGCAGTTCTGTTAAGTCCAAAGCTATCGTCCTGCTCATTCCTCCCTGGTGAAGCCCCGGGGATGCTTGACTGCCAGGACCTTACTAATGCCTGGAGCAACTCAAATGTGTACAGTGCCTAGAATACATATCCGTAATCTCCATAGACTTTGGCTCTTGCTCCCAAGCCCAGATTTCAAAAGCCCAAATTCTTTATGACCTTTATGATTTATTTCTTCAATATGTTCAAGGTGTAATAAAATGGCTGTCAAGTGCTGACTTCCTGTTTCATAAGTGCCACCACTTACACTGTACCCTATTGGTCATTTCTCAGCCTAAAATATGATGGGTGATAGAATTTCCTTTAAACCATAGTTCCTGTAAATTCATATTTCCCTAGGAGAAAACAGCTCCAGGAAGCTTCCCAATAATCTTTTACAATAAATGTTTATTAGTTTTGATGACAGTGTCTGCACAATCTTGGATGGAATATTACTTTCATCGTTTTTTTTAGATTCAGTGTGCTGTAGTATTGATGAGTTTCACTGTGTTGGCCTAGCTTTCCAGAGAGCACTGGTGACTCCAATACCTTGGACTTTGTTTTTATCAGTGACTTTTTAAAGTGTAAATACTAATTTGTATTATTAAATATTAAATATAGTATTGTGCAAAAATCTCCTGGTAAGGTTAGGCTTCTGCATGTGCAATAATAAGAGACAATTTTTGCTTGTCCAGTAAGAGCAGATCTAGGCATATTATTTATATGCCCTCACTTGTTTCTTACTTTTGCAAAGAGGACTGGACTCTACATAAACCTTCTCGTGTAGATCATCCACACACACTATGGAAGCCAATAAAATTCAGAGAAAAACTGAGGACTTAGGTGTGGAATTCACCTTTATAAAATTATAATTTTTAGGTTGCTATTGCTAACCTATAACCTTAAAGTCCTGCCTGCCAACACCAGGGTACCTGTCTTCCCTGGCTCATTTAGCTTACTTCTCTGCAGTCACATCCTTGCCTACTAGACCCATGGTATACCTCAGAAGTTTTATGTTCCTTGGAATCCACATCCTTTTCTCCTAGACCAACAACATGTGCAAAAACCTCCAGTACCATCCTTGGTTCTAAATAATGTCATTTATTTAATGCTACACCTATGGATTTTATCTTTGTGTTATATTTTAAATGACATATTTTTTTCCAAACACAGTGAAAAATTCCTTTTGTCTTTGTGTTCAGGAGTTACTAAAGGAGCTACCAAAAATGTAGTATGAATCCTCCCTTTTGTGGATAATGATGAATCTATTTTATTTAATCATTTTTGACTCTTTTCTGGATAACTTGAAGGATATCATGGGCACCCGCTTTTGAATTAGGGGTAGATCTACTTGAAGTTGAGAGATTGTCTTAACTAATCTGGCTCTAATTCAGCTTTTGATACAGAGTTGTCAAGCACCCACAACTATAATTTCCATCTTAGTGTCTTAGTGCCATTTCATCATTGTTTTCATCACCAGACATCCATCAAGCTCTCCCAGAGGCCAGGTCTCTGGAGGAGACCCCATGGGGAGCTCTGAGAGAATTATGCTGCTTACACAGCTTTTCTTTGTAAGAATATGGCTAGTTCTCAATTTTTTTGAGATTGTTATTTATATACATAACTGAGAAGCAATCCCTGATTTATCAGGTTTCTCTTCTCTCATGAATAGGGCCTTATTCTATGGCCATATTTTCAGAAAGCATAGAAAATATAACACCAGGATCAGCTCAAGAGCTTTTTAAATAACAGTGTATCAGGCCCTAGCTACTTCCACAAGCCTGAAGGGTCACCCATGAATTGATGCATTTAATAGAAACCAAGGTGAATCCAAAGCACAGCTATATTTGAAAACTCCAGTGTAGATGAAAACAATCAGCAGATTGAAAACCACATATATCACCATGAGGGCATCTCTACAGGTTCAGAACTTCTTCTTGGTTTTGCAGGTTCACAAACAAACTTTTATGAACGCATCATGGGAGTAAGAAAATCTGTGTGACTAATTCATTCTGATCAAATTTCAACAATTTAAGAAGCAGAATGGCCAATTTACAATAAGAGTTCTTTTTTGGTGAATCACCTTATTTTCTGCTATTTCAAGAAATCTTTCTATTATCAAGATATCAATAAAACAGACTAGGAAAGCAGATGGGTTTTTGGACATGAAACAGCATATAATGAATTGAAAAGAGCTATGGAAAATTTTACTCGGCGTGTCCTAAATCTGTCTTTCTAATTGTTAAAATACTTACTTTCCAGATATCATTTGTCTCCTTCATAGTCATTGCTGAATGAACCCTCTGGCATGTAATTATGCTTCAATTAATATTCTCCAGTCCATATAGACCACCTTTCATTATTATGCCCTTTTTTTATTTAAACATGTTACTCGACACAGTCCAATTTAGCTATTAGGAGTTAAAGATTAGTCTGCTTTGTGAGATTTAGAACTCTTCCTAATCTTATTAGTAACACATTTATATATTGCCTCAAAGAGACACCTTTTAACCTCATCTTGAAATTCTTTCTGTCCTCACCTGGGGGCCATCATAATCCTGTTTACCTTCAGGTCCTTCATTTTTGTCAGAAGGGATATTGATACTGACTGAGCTGTACACTCTAGCCTTGACATCCTTACAGTCACAGACATTTACTGAGAGGCTGGATCAAATTTGGAGGTGGGGACAAAGCAAAGCTAACTTTCAACAAAAAACTGATTTCCCCTCTCAGTGGGGAATTGCAAATGGTCAAAGAGTTACAGTGTGTCCAAATCCTGCCAAGAACTCTGCCCGTGGAGCATTTAGATATTAGTTAAGGAGGTAATGATAGAAATGGATGTGATAGGGTCCAAATACATTTGTATGACTCTATTATAGGCAAGTATGATTAAAGCAAGTGTTTAGATTCTGCAGCAGATTATACTGTTGGTTCCTGCTGTTAAATGGATATAAGATCTAAAGAGGAAATTTCTTCCACAAGGAACTACTTTGTATATGAAAGTGTAAAACAATGCTCCATTATTTATTATGATTTAAATATAATATTTTACTAATCCATGTATCTACCAATATTTGATAGTGCCTTTACTTTCTTCACCATCTTTTAAAACACCTAACATTTTAATGATCAAATCAATGAATACAAGGTAGAACATTTAAATATGCTTAGAATCACTTTTGGGTGGGTTAAAAATATTGAATCTCTTCCTCCCAGCCCTCCAGACAGTATAATAAAATGATGAAGATAACAAAAAATATTTATCTAGTTCCTTTATGTGCCAGTCATTATGCTTAGTTTTTCCTTATCATCCCATTTAATCCTCGAAACAATCCTATACCCATTTTATACATAAGAAATCGCCTGCTGCTTAAAGGGGTTATGATAGCTTTCCATAGAAGCTATCATAATAATAAGTATAATAGTTCAGAGTGTGGGCTGACTGCCTGGGATTGCAATCCAGTCGTGTATCTTATTATATGGCTCTGGACAAGTTTCCTAAATTCCCTGTGCTTCAATTTCCCTATTTATGAAGTGAGCACAACTTACGTATCAGGGTCTAGGGTTCTTGCTCACAAACTTACCACTAGTAAGTATGTAAATTATTCAGCAAAGAGCATAGATAGCATTTCCTAAACCCATCCACACAGCTAAAATGAGGAGCATTGCAATTTAAATCCTAATACCCTGACTTCAAAGCCTATACTCCTACAATGTGGCCATAGGTAAGAGGATGAAGAACATATGCCAGACAGTATTGGATTCAAATAGAGGTTCTCATTAAAAGTTGAGAGGGCTTTGGCAAGTTTTCAAACCTCTCTGGACCCCATTTAATTATCCACATGAAATAGTATCTATCAAAAAGTGCCTCCAAGACTTGAAAAAAATATGACTTTTCTGGTGGGCAAGATAGAACAGTTATCTCCTGCTCACTCCTGGCAACTTTCTCTACACTTGCTTTGATAGGCTACTTGAAGTCACAGACCTATGTATATTATTAGAGTGTGAGAGAAGGCAGAGAATTAGTGCTTAAGATAATCAGATGCCATTAAAGACTTGGAGGATCAGGTAAGTTCTTAGGAAAGGGAAACTGAGCTAAATGTTATGAGTTTAAATAGAGAAGAAAGAGGAGTAGGTAAGAGGCATGACTGGGGCAATGTCAACAGTGTGGAAAGGAGCAGTTTGATAGGTTACCAGCCCCTGGACTTTTTTGTTCAAATTCGGGCTAACAGATTAGGAAGATTTTCTGAATTTCAAACTAGGGAGTTTGGAACTGATCCTATATGTAATAGGAATTAGAGAGTTTTATATGGGAGGTTATATGATAAAGCACATGAAGTATTCAAAAAGATAGAGTTGGGAAATATTCATCATTTCTTTTCAAATTATATTTTACATCTTAAAAACTGCCTTGGATAAAATAATAGAAATATATAAGCCCAATTAATAAATCCACTCCTGTAAATAGCTCTTTATTCTTTACATAATCCTAATTAAATTTCTCAGAGCAGCCATTAGTTTTATAATGAGTTAAATTCAGGTTTTTTATACACATATCAATGGTATTATTTAACTTTTTAAGTTATATACATAAGTAATTCCATAATTAAAGGTTGACATTGTGAGAAGGAAAATAAGTTGTCATTCTTTATTTATCAGCCACCGTTGAATAGATGAACAATGGTAGCAAGAGGAGTAAAGGCTTAAAATACGTTCATGAGAGTGGAGTGATATTGTTCAGCAAGCTATTGTCTGGCATGTCTCTTAAAACTTTGGTGAAGTCCTGGGTATTTTCTCTGACTCTGTGTTATACAGGATATGAACAGGCTTGTGATAATCCAAAATTCAGGTAGGAAGACAAGAGAGATAGGGAGTGGAAAAGGGTCCAAGAGAACCTCTAACTTGAACAAGTAGGAATTTTATCTGAGAAGATCTGATTGAGGGGTCTCCATAACAAGTTAAAAGGTTAAAAGTTAAACATTTTGTTTGGCATTTTGATTTTCTATTTGGTAAGTTAGACAACATGGCTTATATCCCTCTTGAGTTAATGAGCTACTTCAAAGCAAGAGCAATGCATATTGCAAGTACTTTATATGCACTCATTTAATTATTTAGATTTAGACCAATGGCTAGCAGGCAGTTAACACTAAAAATGTTTTCATAGTTAATTTTTTCAATAAATTTAAGTTATAGTATATGAAAAGATTTGAGGGATCATCTCCCGATCTCTAGACATATATGTCCAATTTATGAATGTCTTTCATTATAAGCCCACAGGCACCTTAAAGTGAACCTCTCCTGTATGGAAATTTTTTATCTTGTTCAACCTGTTACTATTCTGTGTTCCCTTAGCAAAGGTCACCGTCCCATCCACTCAGAAAAAAATAACTATCTTTCATACCTCATCTATTTGATCAGCCTCCAATTCCTCCAAGTTCTCTTCTGTAATATCTATTCATTCTATTACAAAACTTCCTATCTGTAATGGAAAAATCTCTCCCCTTTAACTGAATTTTTCCTCTACTTTCATGGCACCACAACAGCAATCATTAACACAGAAGACTTCTGTGGCCAAATAAGTGTTTTGTTGTTGTTGTTGTTTGTTTTCCCACCCATCAAGTAGTGAACTGGGTCTCCTCTAAGTCAAGTGTGACACTCTCTACTTGGAGATAGTGTCAGATCCTGCAGGTTGGAGTCCCAGCCCCCAATATTCCCCCCGGCCACGCCAGACTCTAGTTGTTAAGTCCAAGCTTCTAGAAATTCTGACCAACTGGCTTCACGTTGGGGTTCTCACTAGCACCTTTTAGGTTGGATTAATTTGCTGGGGTGGCTCCGAGAACTCAGGGAAACACTTACTTATGTTCACCAGTTTATTAAAAAGGATATTTCAAAAGGATACAGATGATGAGACACGCAGGGTAAAGTATAGGGGAAGGGGCGTGGAGCTTCAGTGCCCTCCCTGGGAGTGCTGTCCTCCAGGAAATTCCATGTGTTCAGCTGTCCTGAGCTCCTCAAACCCTGTCCTCTTGGGTTTTTCATGGAAGCTTCACAATGTTAGCATTGCTTCCCTCAGGTATTGGGCAGGATCCTCTCTGGGGAGGGTCTTAAAACCCATAATCAGAAAGGCAGGAGAGATTAGAGTCCTACTTTGGGGCAGATGGAGGACAGAAGGGGATTCTGTTTCCTGAGGCCTGCCCCTGAGGCCCAATACATCCAACATGGTAACAAAAGACTAAAACCAACATTACTGTGGGAGTTATGAACCAGGAACCCTGGACGCAAATCAATATATACCAAAACGCCATAACACCACACCGCCTGTACTGCTACCAAAACACCATAACACCACACCGCCTGTACTGCTACCAAAACGCCATAACACCACACCGCCTGTACTGCTACCAAAACGCCATAACACCACACCGCCTGTACTGGTACCAAAACGCCATAACACCACACCACCTGTACTGCTGGAGTCTTCTGTGTAGCCTTCACCTTTTCCCATTCAGATTTCACACAGCTGATTCCTAACAGGTATTCCTACCCCCAGAAATGTCTATTTATATAGTTTCCTTCATTTTTGCTGTTAGATTTTATTTTCAATAATCAATTCTGCTGGGCAAGGTTGCTGACACCTCTAATCGTAATGCTTTGGGAGGCCAAGGTAGTAGGACCACTTGACTCCAGGATTTTGAGACCAGCTAGGACAACATAGTAAGATACAGTCCTTACACACACAAAAATTAAAAATTAGCTAGTCCTGGTGGTGCACACTTGCAGTCTCAGCTACTAGAGAGGCTGAGGTGGGAGAATCACTTAGGGAATTCAAGGCTGCGGTGAGCCATAATTGTGCCACTGTGCTCCATCCTGGGAGACAGAGCAAGATCCTGTCTCAAACAAACAAAT
Organism: Macaca nemestrina; assembly: GCF_043159975.1. Lineage (NCBI taxonomy): Eukaryota > Metazoa > Chordata > Mammalia > Primates > Cercopithecidae > Macaca > Macaca nemestrina. Next base: position 48,917,459 of record NC_092143.1, read on the forward strand.
AAAAAGCAATTCTGAGTATGTCTCCTTCATGTAAAAAAAAAAAAAAAAATCCCTTCTCAATTACCCATTGCTTTCAGAAGAAAGTTTAAAATGTTTAATGACACAATGGGCCCTTGGAGATATGACTTTAGATTTTCTCTCCAGCCTCCATCTGCAAGCTGTACACCTTACATTCACTCTGAGCTCCATCTATACTGAATTAGCAGAAATGCCCGAATACCGCTTGTTGCCTGAGCCTTTGGAACTTCGGCAGATGCTATTTCCTTTGCCTGTAAGTCTCCTCTATTGCTTACCCATGTGTATCATTAACTATTAATACATATTCACTATTCAAGATTCAGGATGCCCTGCCTTCTCAGAGAAATAATTCTCCCCAAGGTTAGAGTGCATTCCCTCTTCTTTGCCTAAATTAGAACCTGCAATTAACTATCATAACATTTAGTGCACAATGATGTAATTATCTTTTTAATTTTTATCCTTTATTCTGTTGTGAGTTCCTTGAAGATAGAATTTACCCCTTTTACCTCTGTGTCCCTAAAACTTACCGAGGACCTAGCTGTAGTGCAGTTGTTTGTTGATTAAATGTACAGAAAATAAAAAGAACATTTCTAGTACAGCGCTTGCGATTTAGAAGTAAAGAAATTGAGCTAGAGCTGTCATTGTGACTTGTCTGAATTAATTTAATGAACTAGCATTTGATGTTATGAGAATTTAGCTGCTCAATGATCTTTCTATCAAACCCTGGACAACTTCCTGGAAGTTCTTACTGTGCCATTGTTTATGAAAGGGAACTACAGGCTGTCTTTGGAATTTCACAAGCCAAGATTCACTATCATCATGTCTGTCCATGCTGGTTTGCCAGTTTTCTCTCCATAATTCACTTAACTTTTGCTCCAGAGAGTTGGAGTGCCATGCTATTGATGCTACAATGTATGTATTAAGAAGACAGAAACAACCCTAACCAAGTAATAAGTGAAGTGACTACTCTAGATTCAAACTGTTTTTCAATTCAGTCTAACGTGTGATTGAAACAATTTTAGAAACCAGATTATTGGTTATATTCTCTTCTCTACTAATTCATTAATTAAACAACAGAAAAATGAACAACTGGCATTCCTGTGATAATATAAGGAACATCAAACAAGGTATATTCATTAAAGCGAAACAACAGTTGATTGAAATGTAATATTTCAAACAGATGGGACAACATCATATGAACATATGTGAGCTGTGGTTTTATAAAAAACATCATATTTTAGCCAGATAGACCCTGAGACCACGATGAAACATTGAAAAAAACAAATCGTTTGAATCATTCCAAATAAAACAGTTTAAAAGTAAATCTCAATAAATGTTTACCAAGAGCTTACAATTGTCTGGTCACTAGTTTAAGTTGTTTACATATACTGTTTCACTTACTTTTCATAACAACCCCATAGTGGGTATTATTATTAACCCTACATTTCAGATGAGGCAACTAAGAAACATAACTAATTACTTAATAACTCTCCTAAAGTCACATAATGTATAAGTATCCAGGAAATGTCTTCAACTTCTAGAACTTGTTTCCTTAGCCATTTTCCCAGACTGACAGTTTCATGTAATCTCACAACCTAAATATTTAATTCTTGGAATTATTGGTTTTTAAAATATTTGATGCATTTATTTATATCAGCAGTGAGCCAGTCACCAATTTTCAATGAATACATGCTACACTTAATGTCATGTTTAACACTAACATTATTGTTATAGATATACAAAAGAAACAGGAGCCTGACATCAGTTAGCTTTGAATTTAGTGAACCCATATAATACAATCATATAATAAAAGGTTGTTAAAGGCACTGGCTTAAAAGTCAGAAAAGGTCTCAATGGAATGGTTCAAGTCCCAGCATAACATACATTGTGACAGTATACCTTCTTTGTATCTTTAGTGATTCCAAATTTGATAGATCGCAGATCCCTATGGGTTATCCCTGAGTCAGCCCACACCTGCAGCCATTTCATTGGCCTCATGTGCTTCAACTTTTGCTCTCAGCTTCCAAGGCTGCCCTCCTCTTTGACCAGTCAGCCTCCACTCCATGATGGGTTTAAACAGTAGAACTCCCCTCATATTTTTGTGTCATATAATTTATTAAAGAGGAGAAACAAAGGAGTATAATTTCACCACAAAGCAAGCAAAACTTTAAATTTGACATCTGTTATTAAATTGTCCCAAATTTTCTAACCATGCTCCATTGCATGGCTCCCTGGTATGTTCCATCTTTCTGAGCCCCTGGCTTCAGACCTTTTCAAAGCAGCTTCTCCCCTTTTCTTCACGTTTTGCTCACTCTTCTCATTTGTAGACTCCTCATATGTTAGTTTATAAATATAATAATTTTATTTTAACTTTATTTTCTCTTTATATTTTCCTAAGAATATTAAAAAGCATATCTGTAGAAAAATGAAAGCATTACATTTAAGTATAACTTATAAATTTATTTTTGGTGTTGTTTTGGTTTTTAGTCACCAAAATTTTAATATTAACTGTCTTGGGATGAGAGTAGAGGGAGTGATTTGGTGGAAATTTCCTAAAACTTTATTGATTAAGCACAGCATTAATTTTTAATTCTATAATTTGATATTATGCACAGGTAAGATAGTGGTGAAGTGGAAAAACAAAAACTGACAGCAAGTTCTAGAAAGAGAGAAAGAGTGTTGAGAGAAATAGTTGGATATGGCAAGAAGGACAAAATGAGTGAAAAACCGAAAGATTATAAGAAAAAAGGGAGACATATAAGCACAATAGCCATGAATATATGACATTGAGAAAGGAGAAATGGTAGAAAAATAAAAGGAAATGAGAAAAAAGAAATGATCTGGAGTCATATAGACAACTTGTCCAAGTATGCTTTCATATTGTGTCATCTTCGATTATAGGCTTTTGAAATATTTATTACTTGATGTATGAATAATTATAGTTGTTTTTTTTTTATTTGGAAGGGTGAAGTTTTGCCTTAGATCGGTGGCACTCAAACTTTTTGATCTGAGGATCACACTAAACACTCAAAAATTACTGAGCACCCTGAAGAGCTTTGTTTATGTGAATTATTTTTACTGATATCTACCATACTATAAATTAAAACTGAAGTTTTGTTTTAAATTCTCCATGGATGCATAGCTTAAAAAATAATTGCATTTGTCTATCTGTTTCTGTGTTCAATATGCTAAAGTATGTTGTTTTGGTTGAGTACATAAGGAAAGCTGGTTTTATACAGACAAGTGGGAAAAGAGAGAACCTCATTTACCCTATGAAAGAGCCTCTCAGACCCTAAGGGTTATTTGACCATATTCTAAGAATCACTGCCCTAGGGAGAATAGGCATGATTCAATTCTGTAAATGTTGACTGCTGAAGACCCTGTGTTGTCTGCCAGACGCCACGTTCCCAGTCTCTAGGGAGCCAAGGCCTCTGCCTCTCAGATGACTAGAAGGCAGCAGAAGCAGCCCAGCTTTAGGCAGAGCTCATCTCAGGGTACTGTGTGGAGCCAAAGCATGTTTACTATGAGGCAAGATAAAATCCAGTCCAGGGACTGATCTAGTCAGTGGATGTGTTCGTGTCACCATAACAAATCTAGCCCAGTGGACCAACAAGTTATGTTGAAAATTAATAATGTGGTCACAATCTGCTCTAAAACTGTGCAAATCCTTCGAATTTTATGTTTTTGTCAGATAATTATGTAGATCTGATCCTAACCTCCACGTCTTTTTTTCATTTGAACAGATGTCATACCAGCACTGACTCATTCTTGTAGTTTTGTAATTGTCACATTGATTATTGACTAAAATACAAGATTTTTGCATGATTCTGTTACATTTTATCTTTCTGGGTTTGTCTCATCATTCCAGCCTATCAGGACTGCCTGTCTTGCATCTGAGACCCAGCCATTGCCTTTAGATTGATGTCATTTCACATATGCTGTGAAAAGAAAAATATGGTTAAAATAATACGTAAACCAAAAGAACACTGTGAAAATATAATATTATAAAGATTATCACCATTATTATTATTATTATTACCATGATTAATTTAAATACATATGATCCGGATAAGGCCATAAAAGAGTATGCCTTTTATTCAGGATATGGTCCATCCTCCATTTTCAGTTTTTTTCATAAAGTACTGTGGAAGCTGATGGAAGCTAATGATGTCTTAAGAAAAGAGTCTAGGAAGCCAAACACATTCATGGTACAAGGCACAAAATGGGAAGATCCAGGCAGGAGGTAAAAAGATATTAGAGGTGAGGTAAAAATATTATTTGTGCCCTCCAGTGCCCTTCTGATAAGGTAGGCAGTTGACTATTCTATGATCTATTCTCAAAGTGTTTTTACAAAATTATTACAAGTAGGATAGAGATTTATCAAACAAAAGAAAATGCTTAGGATGTATGCAGATATTACAGCAACACTTAAATCATGGGTGCCTTAATACTTTGATAATCTTCTAAACCAATGAAAGTAAAACCTTCAGCCCCAGGTATATGTTGGTGTCTATTAGTTACAAACATGATTATCTAAAATGTCAAAAAATGTTTTCACTGCAGGATCAGGGTGTCAAGACAGAGTAAATTCTTATTACGGCAAATGATAACAATATTAATTCTCATATGGATTAGATATTAACATCTATGATAATTCCTATGGCAAATTATACACATTTTAAAATGCGAATGCTTTGGAATTGTCTGTAGTCACTACCACCTATTCATGTAGATGAGACTCCAGTAATTGTCTCCATTAGTTATTATGCTATAAGAATGGCACTACACAGAGAGTTGTATGCACAGGTATGCAGGGCACTGCATATTGAAATACTCCTTAGGTATTTTATTTACCTGAGGAGATGAGGTTTATCCTAAATGATAAAATACTTGAGAAAATATTAGTGAAAATGTCTATTTTTCTTCTTCGTTTAAGTTCAAAATAAACTGTCAGCACGTAGCAAGTAATGACATTTAGTTTTAATATTCTTTGCTTTTTTGTTTCTCATCAATCATCCTTGAAAATCAGTCAGTGAAGATGAATAGAGTTTTTAAAGTCCTGGAAAGCACAATTTCTTTCCATTAGCAGTGAGTTTGTGGAGAAATGTCAAGAAAGCAAAGGGGAACATTCCATAAAGGAAAAACACTCAGGGAAATGAAGACTTGCAAAAGGTGCTGCTCCCATCCAGCTGCTCAGTTGAACACCATTCCCCCAACCAAATGATGCTATTTTCTAATCTATCCCTCAACCCCCAAATCTCAGTCCTTTTCTTCTTGATTGTCCATATCCTATAACCACACAGGACCCATAGAAACGTAGACATATCAGCCCTTCAGTAAATGTCTTATGACTAAATACATTAAACCACAATGTCAGATTCCCTTCCCACCATTGAACTGTGATGGATTTGTTCTAAGAAAAGAATTGGTTCAGAAATTCTCACCCTGGGAAGTGTAGGTTTGGTATTAGCCTGCATTAATGAGCTTCATTACCCTAATATAAATATGTGGAATTATGCTTTTGGTTTGGAAAGCACCAAACCACCAGTGCTGAATACCCCTTTTTAAATGTTAATTTTATAGAAACTTAGAACCTGTAGTATCCCTAGAGAAAACAGAGGAGAACCTCTTTCATTTTAGAAATGCATTAATTAGAAAAAAATGAAAGCTGTCATTAAAGAGGGATCGGGATACCTCTTACCCAATTTCTGATTCAACATTATTTCAGTACGGAAGATCAACATTGTCAGTATTAAAAGCTGCAAAGAGAATTAGGAGATCTTTACCAAACCCCACAAAGACCCTATTTTACTATTCTTAGTACCTCCCTTTTACCTTGTCTTTAAAAAGATCCTATCACTCCTGGTTGGGGCCATTCCAGGTTGGTGGTTATCTCAGTCTTATTCTCCGTGCTCAGCAGCGTGACTGCCTGAGTGTTGGGTGCTATTCTGCCATGCTTCCTCTGGACATATCCTCCTTGCGAATGATCCTGTGCTATGGACTTTTATAGTGCTATTTCTGACCTTCAACTCAATGCAATTTACAAAATGTTTGTAAATATGTGTGCTGAGGGGAAAATAAAAGAAGACTCTCCCTGCTTTCTTTTATTTATCTTTTATTTATTTATTTATTTATTTATTTTTGAGATGGAGTTTTGCTCTTGTTGCCCAGGCTGTAGTGCAATGACGCTATCTCAGCTATCTCAGCTCCCTGCTACCTCCGCCTCCCTGGTTGAAGTAATTCTCCTACCTCAGCTTCCCAAGTAGCTGGGGTTACAGACATGTGCCACCACGCCCAGCTAATTTTGTATTTTTAATAGAGATGGGGTTTCTCTATGTTGGTCAGGCTGGTCTTGAACTCCTGACCTCAGGTGGTCTGCCCGCCTCGGCCTCCTAAAGTGGTGGTTTACAAGCATGAGCGACCAGGCCCAGTCCTCTCTCCCTGCTTTTACCTTAATTTGACTTTGAGTCAAAAGTTAATTTTAGATGCATTTATTTATTCATTCAAAAATAAACATTTAGTGTACGTGTATGCTATTAGTCGACAAATATCAATGGCCCACATGGTGCATAAATTTTCAGGTAAGAGGAAAGAATTAATGAAAACCAATTAGCACAACGGAAAGAGTCTGGCTTTGGGGTCCTATGGCCCAATCAATTTGATTCCTTGATATAGCTCTGTAACCTGACCACATTACTGCATGACTCTCAAAACAATTTTGTTAAATTGTTCCTTCAAGGAATTTTGTAAGATTATAAATCAAACTTAAATAATTTTAAATTGATATATAAAATATTATCCTAAATTTAAATTTTTAAAAGACATAACTTCTGCCTTATTTTAAATAATGATGTCTTCAATAAAAATCCCATAATTTCTTGTAAATGTATCTATTGGGACATAAAAGATAATAATTTAATACTCATTATTATACTTTTATAAACTATATGAACAAGTTATTTAATAGTGGAAAATGGTACATGGTTCTTATTCTTGTTGAAAATGGTCTATTTATTTAATTTTACCATAGAATTTTATCCCAACTACCATACTAAATGTTTATTTTTAAAATAATGCTATCATAATTTTATTTTTTGTTGCTGTTGTCACCATTAAACATATTATTACTGTGTAAGGAAATGTGTGTGTATTTTCACTGCTGTCCTCCTGCACAACTCCCCATCCTCTTCTCAAATGTAAACCTTTAGAAGACAAGGGTCTTCATCTGTTTTGTCCACTGATATATCCCAACTATCTAAACATTGTCTGACACACAGTATTTTTGAATGAATGAATGCCAGCAAGGGAACATAGGGAGTTCCAAGGAGGAGGAATGGGTTTCGATTTAAATTCAGTAATGAGAGAACACCTCCCAGAGGAGGCCCAAGTGAGTAATAATCTGAAAGAAGTATAGAGCAAGCCATGCAGGTATCTGGAGGAGAGTTCTCCAGGCACAGGTAGAAGCACCAACAAAGATGCTCCTTGGGAAAGGGGGTTACTGAAAGGTATGACAAACTCTGAAGGTCAATGTGACGGAAACAGAATGACTAAAATAGAGGATTGGAGTACAAGAGAAATAACCAGATTCTAAATAGACGAGGAAGGAATGATGACAATAGTAACAATGAAATGAAGAAAGACGCATTGCAGAATGCTTAATTTGGAGGTGGTTTTAAGTTATCTCTCTTCCCTCCTCTCATTTTTCAGATGAGAAAATTAAGTCAGAGAATTTGAGTAATTTTTTCAAGGTCCCAAAAACCAAGAGAAATGGGGCTAAATCTTAGTGACCTGTCTCCCAGTCTCCTTTTTCCCATTTCACTGACAGGACATCAATTCTCAAAGGGAAAGCAGTGATTTGCCAACTTCTGTCTTTGAGTTTTTAGATTGTATCATTCTCTAAATTGCTTTAGTTTAGTACTTCGCATAAATATCAAGTATTTTTTGGAGGAGTAGATGTGGGTTGGAGGAGTAATAATGAGTTGTATGATCTTATGCTATATATATATATGTATATATATAATTTTGTGGAAAATAACCCCTTTCTATAATTTTCCTCTTTCATAACTGACAGTCTCTGCCTCTGGCTAAATACCACTGACATTCCAAGGAGGGTGATATATAATATTGTCAGATTTTCAAAGAAGTAAATTTGATGATTTAATACTGAATTATGCAAAGCAAGAAGCAGTTGACTTATATTTAACTTTAAAATTAAATAGTAAATTATGGGAATATATAAATAATAAAATGGAAATTTAAATAAAAATATGCGCATGAAAAAAGAAGTCCACACAAAATGTGTTTGCTTTAAAAAATGATTGTTTTTAATCTCTCACCACTACCATTGTATGAACATTTAATATGCATTTGGCCATTATTTATTATATGTACTTAATGAATATTTTATAAAGTCCTTAGAAACACTACATTTACATAACATATGTTAATGATATGGCCACTAATAAAGAAAAAGGGTCTTTGATATGAAATCCATCAGGTACTTCCTAATAGTATCCAGAGCTTACTATTCAGTAATGTCCATTTCTACAGTAGGATAGTATTCTTAATTGATATACAAGGGTAATAAATTAACTGTAATAATATTAGAAGTCGAAGCAAAGGGCTATTGAGTCTACTAAGCATTCTTTATTTTCACCCCTAATTACTTTTATTAAGATTGCAAGTATTCTAATCCAATGTCTTCTCTACTCATATACACTCTTCACTTTCTTTGTATCCATAAAGCCACTAACCAACTTTCAAAGAAGCATTTATGTGCATACAGTAGAAAAAACCTCCTATTGTTTTTTCTTTTCCCAGATATTTTTATGATAAGCACATAGTAAACCTGAAAAAACGCATCACATATTATTTCAGATGTACTCCTATCTAGATAATTAATTTTAAAAGCAATAAATACAATTATGCATATATTTCTAGCACGTAAGTTGTTGCACCCTACAAAAAATTTTAAAAGTATGGTTTTTTATAATAATTTCTGGTAATATTCATCAAAAATTAAAAGATATCTCAGATAATTTATTCAGATAATTTAGAAGCATTCCTTATAGAAGCTAGTAAGATACAGAGTAACATTAAGGCCAAAGTTAGTTTTTCAGAAAATGATTTTTCTTTTTGGGGGGAAAGTATAACATTTCATTTTCCTTCATTTGACATTTCCACCTTTCCTTTAAATATCCTTTTCCCCCTTATGCTGAAGCCTGCTATGTGTTCACCAAACATATTTTCTTTTCTTCCTAACATGCACCCCAGCCTCATAGTAGTTAGGAGGAGCCAAGTAACTGAGTTTTGATAATAGACTGTGGATATAGTAATGTACAATATTTATGGCACTTTTTCTCCTTAACATTCTGTCATGCCAGTCTCTGTGAATTCTCTTACTTCACTTTTCTGCCAAGTTGTCATAAGGAACTCAGAGGAGGCCTTGAAGTTCTGAGGGGTGGGAGACCACCTGATGAGAGGATCTGGGAAAGACTCCATGGAACAGAACCGTCATCTTCCAGCCTCCTTTAGGTTGCATTTGACAAGAGTGAAAAATAATTGCAGCAAAGATACCAAAAGCTTTGTTCATCTATTTGCCTTTTGCACTAATAAATGCTTTGTAGCCGGGCGCGGTGGCTCAAGCCTGTAATCCCAGCACTTTGGGAGGCCGAGACGGGCGGATCACGAGGTCAGGAGATCGAGACCATCCTGGCTAACACGGTGAAACCCCGTCTCTACTAAAAAATACAAAAAACTAGCCGGGCGCGGTGGCGGGCGCCTGTAGTCCTAGCTACTCGGGAGGCTGAGGCAGGAGAATGGCGTGAACCCGGGAGGCGGAGCTTGCAGTGAGCTGAGATCCCGCCACTGCACTCCAGCCTGGGTGGCAGAGCGAGACTCCATCTCAAAAAATAAATAAATAAATAAATAAATAAATAAATAAATAAATAAATGCTTTGTAAGACAAAGCTAGGAAATGTGTTCTTATACATTCTACTTATACCAGGGCACCTATTTCCATCAATCTCTCCCCTACTCACACTCACATATGCATGCAGCTTAATTTTCTGATTCAGGAGGTCTAAAACACATCTAGAATTCACTATATTTGAAGGGTTCCACCTATTAATTTGGTATTGTCATTATCTAGCACACAGTAGGTGCTCAATAGGTGTTTCATAGGTGAACTTTAAAATCTTTTGGAACGGACAGTATGATTTTTCTTATTCTAAGTGGTCATGACCGAATTGCGATCCAGTGACAGTCTTTCTTACGCTTCTCTCTCGGCCTTTTTAGACAAATAAATTCTAGTCATCTAATTGAAGTAATTTGATGCATAGATAAGAACAGAAACTAAATATATTGTGTTTAGGTCATATTTGACATAAATTCTCCATGAAAAAATTAATTGCTCATTTTCAGCATCAAGTTTTGAAGATCTATACTTACAAGAATTTTGTGGGCTCTATCTTACACATAAGGATTTACTGGTCAGTGAGAAATGAGTAGGAGAATATAGTTGGCCTCTTGAATCTGAATTTCTCCCTATATCCTTCCACAAAGCCAAAATACCAACAAGAAGTACAATTAAATCACATGTGATCTACACTATGAATGCCAAATTACCTCTAGGTAGAAAAGTAAAACAGAGATCAGGTGTGGTGGCTCATGCCTATAATCCCAGCAATTTGGGAGGCCGAGGAGGGTGGATCACCTGAGGTCAGGAGTTCGTGACCAGTCTGACCAACATGGAGAAACCCCATCTGTATTAAAAATACAAAATTAGCTGGGCGTGATGGCACATTCCTGTAATCCCACCTACTCGGGACGCTGAGGAAGGAGAATCTCTTGAACCCGGGAGGTGGAGGCTGCAGTGAGCTGAGATTGCATCATTGCACTCCAGCCTGGCCAACAAGAGCGAAATGCAGTCTCAAAAAAAAAAAAAAGTCAACAGAAATTCTGGTGCCATTACAAGGTTGGGGTTGTAGAGGATGGACAGAGGGAAGACTTAAAAGATTGAGAAAAAGAGGAAAGGAAAGTCAAGTACTCAAATGAAATATAGGTAAAATCATTTTTCGAAAGAAAGCCATACAACTCTAATTGCCAAAATACTGAAAATTAGTCTGGAACTTTAGGTTTCACAGAGGTGATAATGTGCTTGACAGTAAACAGAACCAGAACTGACAATCTGCTTCTCAGGGAGATGGAAATAATTAGAAAAGAGTTATTCACCTTCAAGATGTGGCAGTGAAGGAAAAGGTAGGAAGGTAGTGAATAAAACTAAAGATTCTGTTGAAAAGAAAGAGAAACAAGATAAGACAATTACTTCTATGATCCCCACCACCTGTCAATGTTACATAATTTGAAAAAAAATAAAAATAAAAACCCTGCACTGTACTAACCTGACAGAAGACAACACCCTTGACGTAATAACTGAATATGTAACACATAAGAACAGAGAAAAAAAGGTGAAACAAACATGATACAAAACTACCCTAAGAAGAAAAAAGAAGAGTGAATCAACTGTTTTAAGCTAATAAATACTCTCCTCCAAAATTTAACAGAGCATTGACATGTACTACAAGAAGCTTAACTGAATTAAATATCCTCAAATAATATTGTGTAAATGAATTTAAACACAGAATCAGAAATTCAAAAACTAAGAAACAGAAATAACTTAAAGAAGATATATACTGAGAAAAAAGAAATTGTAGGAAAAGACAAAATCATCTCAGAAATAATGGACAAATCACAGGGTACTCTTGGGAGAATAGCTTAGAATGAAAAATGAGACATTTGAAGAGCAGGGAAACAATCAAGAGAATGAATATGTGATTAATAATAATTTTTACAAGGTCTAAAGAGTCAGAGAAAATCTGGTAGAAATGAAAACCAGGCAAAAAATATTCAACAGTATAAAAAGTCAAATCCTTGAAGAATAAAAACAACATGTAAAAAAAAAAAATTAGTGAAAAGTTCTAGAAATTAAAGAAAATATATATTTACTTATTGAAAAGACCCACTTGTACCTGAAAAAAAAATCTGAGACTATTTTTTTTTTCTTTTTTTGAGATGGAGTCTCGCTCTGTCACCCAGGCTGGAGTGCAGTGGCGCAATCTTGGCTCACTGTAAGCTCCACCTCCCGGGTTCATGCCATTCTCCTGCCTCAGCCTCCCGAGTAGCTGGGACTACAGGCACCTGCCACCACACCTAGCTAATTTTTTGTAGTTTTAGTAGAGACCGCGGTTTCACCATGTTAGCCATGATGGTCTCGATCTCCTGAACCCATGATCCGCCTGCCTCGGCCTCCCAAAGTGTTGGGATTACAGGCATGAAACACCATGCCTGGCCTGAAACTATTAATTTCAAGACATAACTTAGTAAAACTAGTGGACTATAAGGAAAAAAGAATCCTTAGTATCTCCAGGAAAACAGATCAAACAGTTAATATGGTTTAGAAAAGTGCAGGACAGGTATTTTATATCCAGCTAAGTTGTCTTGTAAGTATCAAGGCTATAGAAAAATAGTTTTAAATAGGCAAGAACACTGGAAATATTGTACCCATTAATTACATATATATATATATATATATATGTATTCCTCCAATCAAGAGAAGATTGGGAAAATTTTGGAAAAAAATAGGTAATGATGAAGATTTATTATATTCAATTTTAAACCTAGACTAAAACAAGAATAAGAACATGAGTACAAGAATGTGAATGTACTTAACTTGCCTATTAAAAGAAAACAAATTTTAAATTGGTACAAAAAAATCCAGCACTATAGTATACCAAAAACCCCTTGAAACACAGTGATTTACAATTGTAAATTCAAAGAAAAATTAGGAATAAACCCCCAAAATTGAAACAAAGTTAAGGCAGTGATTATAACTTTGATCAGACCAAAACAATAAAAATAATTAAATTACATAAGGGAAACTTTTTAATAATAAAAGCCACAATTCACAGTTCAATTATTCACTTATACAGTAACATTCTGATCAAAATATTGATTTCTGACTTATGCTGGTATTTTCTAGGACAACTGTTCTCACTTGGGACTGGTTGATCGTTACTCATTTCTCAATATTGTGTTCTTGTGTGTATATAAACGAATGTTTTGGGAGTAAAAGATAGACCATTGTTATTAGATTTTTAGAACCAATGTATTAAGATATTATAAAGTCAATACAATTAAAATATCTGAAAAAAGGATAGAATTATGAGTTTGAGTTTCTTATGAAGTTGCTCTTTAGCAAGGAATAATAGAATGCCAATTTTTTGAGGAGGTAAAACTGTGTAACATAAAATGAAATAAAATTTAATTTCCAGTCTGACTGATAGCAGATTCTCTCCAGTGTGATAATAGGTTGAGCTTGATAGGTACTTAGGAGAGATTTTTCAAAAATTGTTTTTTTATAAATTATCTCCCCCAAATGGAAATGCCTGTTAGATGTCCCATAGGGGATCCACTTTGTAAAACACAGAAGAAACTTATACAAATCAATCTTTCTGAAATTATCCTTTGAGTTCTGAAACAAAGCTCAGCTGGCTCCTTTTGCTTTGATTCTGTCTGTCTCAGCTGTGGGTCAGAAGATTCCACACGTAAAGGGCTTTTTTCAATTATACAACAAGCAGCAGGTTTCCATTACAGCACAAATTCCATCATCTAAATATATGCTGGGGTTTTTTTGGTTGTTGTTTGTTTGTTTGTTTTTTGCAGGGTGTGGGCTTGGGGGCGGGTAGTGGGGAATGGAGTCTGGCTCCAGGATGGAGTCACCCAGGCTGGAGTGCAGTGGCACAATCTCGGCTCACTGCAACCTCCACCTCCCAGGTTCAAGTGATTTTCTGCCTCAGTCTCCGGAGTAGTTGGGATTACAAGCATGCGCCACCACGCCCGGCTAATTTTTGTATTTTTAGCAGAGATGGGATTTCGCCATGTTGGCCAGGCTGTTCTTGACTCCTGACCTCAGGTGATCCACCCGCCTTGGCCTTCCAAAGTGCTAGGATTACAGGCGTGAGTCACTGCTCCTGGCCTAGGTGTTCTTATAAATAACTGTAACAGGTAAGTCCTTGACTGATTCATTTATTTCTGATGTTGGCTGTCTGTTTCTCAAGTCTATATCTAAATATTTCTATTATTAAAATGCTTTCACATCTTTTCTCTTAAATTTGTTCAAAACTTCTTCAGGCTCCATAATTCCTTCCCAATTGCATAGCTATTAACTTAGCCCGTAACAGTTCATTCTATTGCTTCTTGATAGCTTCCATGAGTGTCATGTACTGATACCTGGTAGAGGAACGTTTAAATGTGTGGATAGAATGGTGTGACATTTGGTAGAGATATCAATCATTATTAACATTATTAAAGAATTTCAGAGCCAGAGAGTAGTTAAATTGGTAAGAACAGATTTTATTCAGGAACTATGGCAAAGGATAAAGAAGAACTGCATGTAGAACTGGTCTTAGTTCCAAATACAGCAAGCACTAAGGCAGATGTATAGCCAAGAAGCAGGATTGGGGTCAGTGGATGGAAAAATTACTAAGAAATATCCAGAAGGGGCGATTCTGGTCAAATTTAATGAGATTCTTGCTGAAGGCAGGGAAATAAAATATTTCTTGAGGAGTGGTGGGGATGAAGAATTTGATCAGGTATTGAGAATGATCAGATATCAAAGGTAAGGGATGCTCTCTAAACTGATTTAGCAGTATTTTTGCTAAATCTGGGTTATGAAAAGATGAATATGGAAGTACAAAAGTTTAGGTGTAGGTGAGAAGAGGGTTCTGAGAAGCCTGACTGAAGTTTTGGCAAGGAGTGAGTCTTCATCATTCTGATATCAAAATGAAGATGGCAAAGGTCATTTTTATATCATAGGATAAATGCATTCTCATGGATGGAAAGTAGCACACTAAGTCTGAGAACAAGGCTAGTAGCTGTTTGGGCAGTGGTATAAGTTCAGACTAAAAGGAAAGATGAATGTGGTTCACGAAAGACCACATATATTAGCATATCATGTTGAAGATTATGTTCTTTATTTTAATAGCAGCTGACATGTGAGTGACATAATTTTTTTAATGATGATGATGGTACCATTGGGAAAGAGCTAATGTAAAGAAAATAAAATAATTATGGAGGAAACAGTTTTTAGTCTAATACAATAGAGATTTTCAAAAGAAATATAAGATTCTGAACTAGAGTAATAGCAGAATCCAGATGTTTGAAAAATTTGTTGGAGTGAAAACTTAAAATTTATGTTTGTATGGAGGATATGAGAGGGAAGGGATGCAAAGACATCTGTGAGATTTTAGCGTAAATAATTGACTATCATAAGATGGATGTTGAGGCTGTTAATCACATTAGTAATTAAGTGTATATCCATTTGTTTTGAGTGGATTAGGAATATCTTCATTTTAGTTTTAAGTGTACTGAACTAAGCTATTATTGAAATTGAGATGACTGACTACCCATAGCTAATTGCTCACATGAAGCCATGCCTCTGACCTCTGTATTCTAACTGGGAGCAAACCAGTCAGGAACAAAGAGAGGGAGACAACTGCCATTTTAAAACTCAGGAAAACATTTTCCAAATGCTTCTTCATATCCACT
The DNA here is from genome assembly GCF_043159975.1 of Macaca nemestrina. Lineage (NCBI taxonomy): Eukaryota > Metazoa > Chordata > Mammalia > Primates > Cercopithecidae > Macaca > Macaca nemestrina. The sequence goes on from NC_092143.1 coordinate 48,933,083, forward strand.
TAATAAACATGTTGCTGTCAGTGTTTACCTGAAGTATTCTAACTCCTCAGGCTATCTGTAAGGAATGTTGATTTGCATTTCAAAAATTTGCCCAAGGCTGTCAAATTGAGTAATACTTTCATGTAGAGACTTCTTTTGTCAATGCAAAGAGAGGAAGTAAGCAATTGTTAAAGCATAAAACAGAAATTCTCTTCCACTGGGTCAGTTTCCATTTCTTTGCATTTCTCAGCAGGGTCAGACTAGTGCATTCTACATGTTTGTTGAATGGAACTGAGTCTTCTCTGCCCTGAACATTTGCTAAAGTGTGTATACACTGTTAAAAACAACCAAACAACCAGAGCTGGACACTAGTTGAAGCAATAAAAATAAATTTAATCCAGGAACTATTTCCAAAAGGGAAAAGAGTCCTCAGTATATAACTAGGCTCAATTCCAAATACAGAAAGGACATGTGGAGATTTATAGGCAAGGTACAGGGGAGGAGGAAGGTGAGAGGGGAGGAGTTACACCCATGAATGGAAAATTCGTAAGAGGAGACATCAAGGGGAGGAAGATTCTTGCTAAACTGACTTAGCAGGATTCTTGTTGAAGGTAGGACAGAGTGATCAGATGTCAGGGGAGGATTCTCTCTAAACTGACTTAGCAGGATTTGTACTACAAGTGGGCTATACAGACCCAGTCAGAATGCAAGGACAAGGTCCATGTTTGAGGCCTAGTAGAGAAGAAGGCTTAGGATCTTACCTAAAGTTTGCTCAGGGAGAGAGTCTGTTAACAAACACACATGCAAGAGTAAGGAAAAAAGAAAGAGAAGAGCTATTATACACTATTTTTATATAAGTTTGTTGTTTTGCGTCAGAGTTCCTTTTGCTTCCTAATAATGGAAATTCACATGAGGAAATACTCTACAATAGAAATATTACAAATGTTTTACAAAATCATAGATTTGGAAATAATGTGGAGAATACAGAATTACAGAAAAAAAGTAATGAGAAAAAGGTGGTCAATAACATAAATTTATTAGGCAAAATAAAAGTAACTGAAATAATTTTAATTTTGAACAGTTAAAGATAATCATGTAATTACATATTTTATAGTTCATCAGAACTTCAGAGGTTATCTATTCACTTTTAAGATGAAAAACTTAAGAGTTCCAAAGAATGTACAGATTCTTTGGTGAAAGGGACTTACATATCATTACCAACTGTTTAACCATAGCAGGTCAAGAGGGATTCTGTAACTGGTTTACGTCTTCATTATGTCAAGAGCTTCTTTGTTTTTACTCTAATACCATTTTTATTGAAATACACTTAAAATTTGTACATATTTATTTCAGAGAAGTATCTGGCATTATCTGACACATTTTTCCCTCTAGAACTTTGTCTTACTGTTTTCATTTTGTGTGAAATTAAATTAGTCACTCACATAACTAACTTATTCACCAGAACCTTTTAAAAGATTGGTGAACTATGTTGGTAAATAACTTATTGATTAATTGGTGAATTTTTATTAAACAAAATGCGTTTTTCTTTCTTTCAGCAATGACAATGCAGTTTATTAGTCATCAGTTTCCTGATTATCATGACCCCACTATAGGTAAGTAGAAACCTCTTTTCTCTGTAAGCTCAAATAAAGACACTGTTACTAATGGCTTGAAAATATTAGCAATGTTGATGGAAAATAATTATAATTTACTCTATTACCCAGAACACATACACATAAATCTATAATACGTAACGTACTGTTACCAGGGGGTCCTTGCTCCCAGAGCTCTCAAGATGGTGGCAGGCTGCTTCCAAAATAGAGGTGGGCCACTTCCAAGATGGTGGCAAGCCTCGCGTTCTCTGATCTGGGGTTTTTGGCCTCACAGATTCCAAGAAATAGAATCTTGGGCTATGCCGTGAGTGTTATAGCTCTATTAGAAGCTGTGGGTCATGGAAGAGAACCGTGGAACCCAGTGACTAGTGTTCAGCTCGATTAGGACGAACTGAGGCACTTAGCAGCATAGGAACAATGGCAAGCCTTTAGCCCCATCGGGAGTAGCAATGGGTGCCTCACTGGATCAGGAGTACCGCGGACACTCTGCTGGATCCAGAGGGATGAAAGTCAGAGGCAGGTCTGTGACCTCCGCAAACAGTAGTGGTGGATGGCGAATGAAAGTTCGGCTCTAGCCTTAACAAAACACGGACCAGAAGAGTGTAGTTGCAAGATTTAATAGAGTGAAATAGAGTGAAGACAGAGCTCCCATCTAAGGGGAGGGGACCCAAAGGGGGTTGCCTTTGCCAGCTTGAATGCCTGAGTTTATATCCCAATCCTTGTCCCTCCCACTGTGCTCTCAGGCAATAGATGATTGACTATTTCTTTACCTCCTGTTTTTGCCTAATTAGCATTTTAGTGAGCTCTCTGATTGGTTGGGTGTGGGCTAAGTTGCAAGCCCCATGTTTAAAGGTGAATGCTGTCACCTTCCCAGCTAGGCTTAGGGATTCTTAGTCGGCCTAGGAAATCCAGCTAGTCCTGTCTCTCACTACCACAACAGAAGCTTCAAGAGACAATATTTGTCCTTACTTCTCCCCGGGTATCCTAGTATTATCTGTTCTATTTTATTTCTTTCTGGTAAATGGTGGTTGGAATCCATTAAGTGATTTCAGTATCTATTAATGGATAGCTATCTGATTTGAGAAGTTTCTCTGGATAATAAAATTGTACTCTGGATAGTAAAGTTGATGTGAGTATATATGTATTTGATCATTTACTCCCTTCTGTCAGTCTCTGAATTTTCTACTGCTGAGTTATTTAACCATGTTAATGGTGCATTTGGAACGTTAGATATAGACATAACATTATCCATCATTCTCATCTTGAAGGTTAGGAAACTGACGTTTAAGGTGTAAAAATATTGCTAGAGCCAAAACACCACTCATGTTTTATTCCTCCTACCCAGTTGTCTTTCTGTCATAATATACTGTAGACGCTTTGCATTGGGGAACACGTTTTCTTCCTATTTCAAAGCACAAAAGATGTCTTTAAAATTGCTTTACTGATTCAAAAACCTACTTTAAAGAATTGGCTGGAAATTTTCAAGCAGAGTCCACCATAATACTCTTTGCTTAGAAACACACTGGTATTAAAAACACATCAAGCATTATTTCCCGGAGATGGGGGCATATAGCCTCATGGCTGACTGGTTGTCTGGATGGTGAGCTCCTTTAACCACTCCCCATTACTTACCCTATTTGTTCCCTCAGTCTGAATATCTCTTATCCTCACCCCACCCATGGGTAAGATCATCTAGTTTCTTTTATGCTCATCAAGAAATTTTAATTCAAGATCTAACTTGATATATTCAATATCATCCTGTAAATTATACTCCTGTATTCTTCCCTGAAAGGCCCCAGAATATTAGCTTGCATACCATTGCTGACAAATATAAAACATACTTATTTTTAAATGTCTGATTGTTTATTAAGACCACCTCATCAGTTGAAGTAAATTGATTATATTTAAATACATGCAATTAGTATGTGGTAACTGGAAAGGACTTCCTCACTAAGTTGAGGTTTGTTTCTAAAGAGAAAGTAACTACTTTGCAAAGTTTTAGAAGTGATTAGCTGCAACAGTTGCTTGATAATTCTCTAAGTCAATTTTCTAAATATCTTAGAAATTCTAGAATGCCAATAGCTTCATACCACACACTGTAAGTTACAGAAGAGGCATAATCTTTGGGAAAATCTCTGAATCTTTTATCTTGTTGGAAAATTCAATAATATAATATATAATTTATGAAATCAGAAATTCACTCAGTTGTTTATTATTTTCTGTTGTTCTTTAAACTTTGTATGTATTGGTGTCTCAAAAACCAGCCTCTTGTTCACCAGCCTGTCACATCTAACAGCTTGAATAGGGCAGTAGATGTGAATAAATCATAAATGACTCCTTCAAAAAGAAGAAATAAGAAGTATATGATGATGCCTCCTTTAGTTATCCATGAGGCACATCTATCACTTGAGATTAAGATACCTGGACATTCAGTACTAACAGATAACTAAAATCATACCTTTATCTGGCTATAAATAAAACAGCTTTAGAGGAAGAAGCTTGAAAATGGAAACATAGAGTACTTTATTACTTTTGATTCGATTTTCCCATCATTTCATTTCTTGGCCTTTCTAGTGGGAATATTGGTTAACAATTTTCCATTGGTATCCTGCTTGCAGAAGGTAAATGTCCAAAATAATTTACCTTTCACCTACTTCTGCTACATAACTATAACTCAGTGTGGCTGACTTAATGACCTCTCAAGAGGAAATTCATATTAGTACAGTTTGAAAGTCATACAAATTATAAAAGCATAACACCTATCAAAGATACTTTTTTCACAATTGAGATAGGAAATAAATATTTTTCGATCCTTCTCTAGATCTGTTTGTTACCCTACTGATTGAGGCTTTTAAATAGCCTTTTCTCTGAAATATTTGAGGGATATATATGGCTTTATTTTCTCCCTTATATTCAGCTTAGAGTTATTCTTCTTTCAAATATACCTCAATTCTGAAAACGTGAGATCCCTTTATCACTGAAAACAGTTAGATACAATATTTGATATCACTGTTCTTCCCAAGGAGTAATTGTTTCCCTTATTTATTGGCAACAATTTCAACATCAGTAACCAATGAATTTATAACAATAGAAAGGAAAAGCTGATTGGTTAACATCAGGTTACTTCACATTACTGTTTTTGAAAGGGTTAAAACAGAGGAGACTTCTTTATTACACGGATTCAGATAGAATGGAATCTCTTGCTTTCAGAAAGGATTGGTCTGTTCACAGGTCTATTTGCTAGCTTGAAATTTCAGTTTGGTTTTGTGGCATCTAGCGTGAGTGACTTCATTTTGGTTTGGTCTCATGTGTTAGGCCCAGGGCAGGAGTTCAGTCCAAAACAATTGCCTGTCATAATTTTGTTTGACAGGTTAGAGCAGATACTCTCTGCTCCAAACTTATTTTTGAAAGATGCATAGGAATTAGGCCAGTGAAGAGGAGGGATTGCTAAAACAAAAAGTATAGGCACCGAGACAAGACAGCACAACAAGTGACAGAGCTGGGGCATTTTGGGAACCAGAAGCCCAAGGGTAGTGTAAATGGCATGATATGTAGGATGGAAAGCGAGAGCTAAATACATTACCAGGCACCAGATCTTTGAAGATCTTGCAGGTCTGGCTAAGGGTTTAGATACCTACAGTCTTATACTCTTCTGTGAGAGAAAGATGAATATTACTGACAGCCTGCTTAACTTTTCCATTTGATTGTTCCAAGGCAGAAAATCTAAACATGCCTCAACTTTAACTAATAGCTGATTTTCTGTAGTAGATGTTTATTTTTTCCAGGACTCTTTCTCATGGTAAAGCACCCCACCCACCAGCATCTCATGCCAGAAACCCATGAATAATTCATGATACCTATTTAAACTTCTACATTAAACCACTCACAAAATTCTGTTGTTTCTACCTTTATCACAGGTTTTAACACTGTTCCCATCTCTCTATAACCTTTTCTGCGATCTTTTTCTAAGCCACACCCATCTCCAATTTGGACTTGTTTTAAAATTGGTTTCTACACAGAACCAAAAAATATCTTGAAAAATTTAAATTTGGACTACCGTAATCTCTGTTTGATGGTCCCTAGTGTTGTATTATTTTTAGCATAAACAAATTCTAAGAACAAAGTGAAGACTCTCATGGTCTTGCTATTATTTATGTCTTCAGTTTCCACACTTGCCACTTCTTTATTGGGCATTAACCACATCCACCTTATTTTAGATCCACAGACTAGTCAAGCCCTTTTCTCTCTTAGGGCATTTTCACCCATATTTTACCCAGAATGCTCTTCACTTTTTCACCTACATCTTTGCTTTATTCACTCATTGTTTTCTGTTAAACTTAAATTTAAATATTGCTTCCTCAAGAGTGCCCCTTTTGACTTCCCAAAAATAAACCTTTCCTTTATACATTCTTTTAGAATCTTGAATACTTTTAATATCACTAATCTCTAAGAAATTAAATAATTGTTTAGATAATTATCTGTCAAATTAAAGTATCATAAAGGTTAAAAACGCCCAATATGTTATTACTAGTGTATCCCGGACCTAAACAGAATGTTAAACACATAGCAGATGCTATAAAATATTCATTAAATGGAAAATTAATAAGCAAATACATTTCTAGGAAAGCATTAATCATTTTTAGATATTGCTATAGTAACTTTAGAGTCCTGGTGAGCAACTAAACTAATACTAATCAAAGGTGTTCTAGCAGTCTTTTATAAAAATTCTCTGTTTGTTAATTACTATTTCTTGACCTAAAATGATTAGCAAAAGAAAATTTTCGTGACAAATTAAAAGTATTGTGCTAATGCCAATCAGTCTTATTTTTTTCTCATCTTACTCCTCTGCTCTCCTAATCCTTCCTCTTTATTCAATATTAGTTCCTTAACAAATATTTATGTTTCAGGCATTGTTCAAAGCAAAGGAGTCAAAGGTGCACAATGATAGGCAAGAATTCCTTTTTCATTGAGTTTCTTTGCCTACTTTTATTTCATCTTTGAGAGCTGATCATATCTCTTTGTCTAGAGTCCAATTTTTCTTTCTTTTTTTCTTTTTTGTCTCATTGCCTTAAGATGACTTAAGGTCATTACATTAATACAGAACACAATTTAGTTACAAAAAAACTGGCCTTAATGACCTAACCAATTTTTTCTTAGGGTTGCGTTCGACTTTAACAACTGAGCAATCGGTTATTACTTTATTATCTAATTTGCCCATCCATTTATTTGGTTCTCACAGTGCCCAGAAACTCACAAGACCAACAAGTTTCCAACTATACTTACATATTCTATTTTCAAGGAACACATCCTCTTGTAATTGACTCAACTGAGAATGCTTTTCCTCTTTTAGTGTTTTAGACTTCCAATTTCACTTACAAACCATGAAAACTGCATAATACTCTCAACTGAAAGATTAATATTATTTCTGAGCAATTGGTAAGGACTGTAACAAATTCTACAAAAAAAGAATAAAATGCTATATATAGAGTTAAGTGTTCCTGAATGATTTGGGAAGCTTGAAAAAATAAGGACTTTATACAAGCAGCAAAGTACATCAACAATATAGACAGGTCATCTGCAGATAGCCTCATGCTCAACGGCTGTTAGACCAGCATGGAACAAATGTACCACATTAAGTATACATTTTTCAATATCTCTTGTAGAAAAACAAAATACTTCTTAAGCTGTGAATTTAGAAAAATACTGTGTTTGAATTACACTAAAATGGCCTGTTCTGTGTCTAAAATGTACACTAATAGAGTCACTCCTTTGTGTCACTAGAAAATTCTTGTTAAAATGTAAATGCTTAGGGGAGAGTTAATGCCCAGAGCCATTAGGAGTCATTTATATATTTGCATAGATTAATGTATCCAATTATTCTGGAGAGCAAACCACAGAGCCATGGTCTACAGAGCAACACTGAATGGATACGTACTGAAGGGTCTGGAGAAGGGAGGATATTACTACTTGGCAGAATAAGTGCTCCAGTATAAGTCTTGAAGGAAATCAAGGCCTATAAACTAAACTTGAATAATTATATTTATTAATGACTCTGGAATGTTTGAATGTGATAGGATAGAAAAATAATTCATATGAAACTAATTAGATTGGATATTGAATTCTGCCTTCATCCTGGCTCCTTATTTTCTTTCCAAATGGATCCTGTAACACCCTCTTGCTTGCTGTGCACCAACCACACTGGACTCCCATTAGTTCTTTAAATATGCCAAGCAACCTCTTCTTTGCCTTTGGGTTTTGTCAAGATACTCTCCTGTACCTTAAACACCTTCCTTCTGCTCTTTACAGAACAAGTTCTTACTCATTCTTCAGGTCTCAGTTTGCATACATCTCCTCAGAGAGGTCTCTGATCATCTTATCTAAATTAACTGCTTACCACATAAACACACACATAAGCATACATACACACACATACACACATACAAATGCAAAACATACAAGTGCATTTCCTATATCAGCACACAGCTTGTTTTCTTAATCATATTTATTCAATTCTGAATTAAAAGTTTTATTAATTTTTTGTTCATCTTCCCATACAAAAAGTAGGTTCCATGATGTCAGGAAACATGCCTGCTTTGTTTTGAATTTCTTTCCTACAGGACCTCGCACAGCGCATGTTTATTAGGAATGATCAAAACATTTGTGGAATACAAAGAATGCATGAGCAAATTCACTGTCATTTTTTTTCCCCCTGTTATCTAAGTTAGATTTCTATGGTCACATAATTTCAGACCCGTTAACTCTCTCATTTGATATAGTAAGCTAAGCACCACCCAAGTTAAACCTAAACCTTTTATGAAATTGCACTGGAGCAGCTGAGTATGACCATGAAACCTGGTCTCACTTTAAATGTATTATGCTTGATCTTAAATAGGCTTTTAATGGTGCCCTGGAATACATATCCAGGTCATAGACTACTCAGTTTCTCACTCCCCTAAAATCACCAACTTCTCTTATCTTCACTGATAACCTTGCTTTCTACTTTACTTAGATAATGGAAACAACCAGAAGACAAATTTTAAAGACTACCATCCAGAAGATACTTCCAAAGCTACCCACCACTCTGAGTCCACACTCAGCCTTGCCACTTGTTAACTTAGGTGAACTGCCAATGCTCCTGCATAAGCCAGTACTGCCATTTCCATTCAGTAGATTCCATCCCCATGTCCAAATCAAAAATCTTGCTCAAAACAATCTTTTCTTTTTATGAATCACTTCTCATCATCATAAAAATGGTGTTTTTTGTACTCTAAATATTAAGAAAAATTAAAAATTCATTTTTGACCCCACTTCTTCTACTAGTGCCTTTCATATTTCTCCACTGCTTTGCTATAAAGCTACTCAGAGCTGAATGTACCACCAAACTCTAATTCCCTTTCTACTACTTTCTTCAATCAACTCTAGTCATGTTTTCATCTCAGCACTCTACTGAAATTGCTTTTATGAGGGTTACCTTGACTCTTTAGTGACTAGTCCAATGACAATATCAATTATCTCCATTTTAACTTACCAGCAGCATTTGATATGTTCTACCACTCTTGGATTTCATCCACTTTTTTCACTTGGCGTACAGCATATCATACTCTCCTGATTTTCCTCTAACCTCTGTAACAGCTTTTCTGACACTGTCTGGTTCTTCCTGTTTACCTAGATATTGAAGTCCCCCTGAGACTTAGCGTTTGGTCTTCTTATTGTCTCTCTCCACATTCCCTTCATTGGTGATTGTCTTCAGTGTCATGGCCTTGTGTATAATGTATATGTTACAACTCCAAAATTTATTTTTCCATCTTATATTTCTCTCTTGAATTTCATACTTATATCTCCAGCTTCCAACTCAACTTCTCCATTTAGATGCCTAATAGACATTCCTAAATTCCCCTGTTCAAAGCTGACCTCTGGTTCTTTCTACAAAAAAAAAAAAAAAGAAAATTCTTTTTCTTCTACAGCCTTTCTTTCTCTGTCTCTTTCTTTCTTTCTGTCTGTCTTTCTTTCTTGCTTGTTTGCTTGCTTGCTTGCTTTTCTTTCTTTCTTTCTTTCTTTTTTTTGATGGAGTCTTGCTCTGTTGCCAGGCTGGAGGTCAGTGGCATGATCTCAACTCACTGTACCCTCTGCCTCCCGGGTTCAAGTGATTCTCCTGCCTCAACCTCCCAAGTAGCTGGGACTACAGGCACGTACCACCACATCCAGCTAATTTTTGTATTTTTAGTGGAGATGGGGTTTCACCATGTTGGCCAGGATGGTCTCAATCTCTTGACCTCATGATCCACCTGCCTTGGTTTCCCAAAGTGCTGAGATTACAGATGTGAGCCACCGTGCCTGGCCAGCCTTCCTTATCTCTATGGTAATCTCATCATTCTGGGTTGGTTCTCATGCCTAAAACCTTTGACTATTTCTTGATTTTTTTCTTTTGCCACACAATATATGCTCAGGAGGTCTTATTGACTCTACTTCCAGATATGTACAACATTCATCTATTCTCACTACCTCTACTGCTACCATCTTGATCTGAGCCAGAAGAATCCCCAGCCTAGATTACTATTTTAGATCTTTGTTTCTACTCTTGCCTCACTTTGCAGCTTATTTTCACTATAACAGAGTTTTTTTGTTTTGTTTTGGTTTTGCCTTTATTTATTTATTTATTTATTTATTTATTTATAGATTGAGGGGTAATAATGCAGTTTTGTTTCATGGATATATGGTATAGTGGTGAAGTCTGGTCTTTTAGTGTAGCCATCACCTGAATATTGTACCTTGTCTCCATTAAGTAATTTTTAATCCCTCACACCCCTCGACCATCCCACCTTTTGGAGTCTTCAATATCTATTATTACACTCTGTGTTCATGTGTACACAATATTTAGCTCTCACAAGTGAGAGCATATGATATTTGAATTTATATTTGAGTATTTCACATAGGATAATTGTCTCCAGTTGCATGTCATCCATGTTGCTGCGGAAGACATGATTTCTTTATTTTTTATGGTTTAGTAGTATTTCATGGCATATATATATGTGTGTGGGTGTGTGTGTGATATATATCTATTCATGTGACATATAGATATGTCAAATATATGTTACACTTTCTTTATACAGTCTTTCTTTTATGGACACTTAGTTTGATTCCATGTCATTGCTATTGTGAATAGTGCTGCAATAAACATACAAGTGTAGGTACCTTTTTGCTGTGATGATTTATTTTTCTTCGAGTAGGTACTCAGTAGTGGTATTGCTAAATCAAATGGTAGTTCTATTTTTAGTTCTCTGATAAATCTTGATATCATTTTCCACAGAGTTTGTACTAATTTACATTCTTACCAAGAGTATATAAGCATTCCCTTTTCTCTGCATCCTCACTAAGATCTGCTATTTGCTGACTTTATTTGTTTATTTTTTATTTATTTACTTTTTTAATATATATTTATTTTTTGAGACAGAATCTCACTCTGTCACTCAGGCTGAAAATGCAGTGACATGATTTCAGCTCGCTGCAGCCTCGACCTCCTGGGTTCAAGAAATTCTCCTGCCTCAGCCTCCTGAGTAGCTGTGATTACAGGCACATGCCACCACGCCCTACTAAGTTTTGCATTTTTAGTGGAGATGAGGTTTCGTCATGTTGGCCAGACTGGTTTTGAACTCCTGACCTCAAGTGATCTGCCTGCCTTGGCCTCCCAGAGTTCTGGGATTACAGGCATGAGCCACCGCGCCTGGCCTGTTGGCTAATAATAATAAACATTCTGACTGGTGTAAGGTGATTTCACATTGGTTCAATTTGCATTTCTCTGATGAGTGATACTGAGCATTTATTCATGTATTTGTTGGCTGTTTGTGTGTCTTCTTTTGAAAAAAAAAAAAAGTCTTTTTATGTTCTTTGCCCACTTTATAATGAGCTATTTTGTTGTTGTTGAGTTGAGTTCCATGAAGATTCTGGATATTAGCCCTTTGTTGGAAACATAGTTTGCAGATATTTTCTCCTGTCCTGCAGGTTGTCTGTTCACTCTGTTGATTCCTTATTTTGCTGTGCACAAGCTTTTTAGTTTACTTAAATTCTCTCTATTTTTATTTTTGTTGCATTTGTATTTGAGGTCTCAGTCATGAATTACTTGCCAAGGATAATGTCCAAAAGAGTTTTTGTCAGTTTTTATTCTAGTTTTTTTTTTAAATATATTTTTAGGCCTTACATTTAAGTCTCTAATCCGTCTTGAGTTAATGTTTGTATATTGTAAAGATAGGGGTCCAGTTTCATTATTATGCATATGACAATCCAGTTTTCTCAGCACCATTTATTGAATACAGTGTCCTTTCTCCAGTGTATGTTTTCCTTGACTTTGTGGAAGATCAGTTGGCTGTAGGTATGTGGCTTTATTTCTCGGCTTTCTATTCTGTTTCATTGATCTATGTGTCTATTTTTATACCAGAAAGATCTTTTTAAAACATAAGCTTGATTATGTCACTCTGTTCAACACCCTTCAGTAGCTCCTCATTTCACCCAGAGTAAAAGCTAACTGACAACGGCCTATAAAAGCATATGAGTGACATACCTTGACCATCTGACTTTTATTTCTTAGCATTCTTCTTCATTTATTTGATATCCTTACTATCCCCTTTGTTTCTGAAACATGCCAGATAATATCTTACACTGACATCTGTGAACTTGATATTTCCTTTCCTGGAACACGTTTCTTCAAATACTCAAAGAGCTAACATCCTTACCTTCTTCAAGTCTCTGCTTCAAGACTCGAATGCCTTTTTTTCCGAACATGCTTACACTGACCACCATCGAACCTCCAGAATACACTCACTCTCTTCTATTCTTTTCCTCAAAGCACATATTACCTTCTTTTTTAGTATATAGTTACATGTGTCTTCCTTAGCTAGAAAATAAATGCTGTTTGAGCCCTCAGAAATAATACTACACATTTACAACCATCTGATGTTTGACAAACCTGACAAAAACGAGAAATGGGGATAGGATTCCCTATTTAATAAATGGTGCTGGGAAAACTGGTTAGCCATATGTAGAGAGCTGAAACTGGAACCCTTCCTTATGCCTTATACAAAAATTAATTCAAGATGGACTAAAGACTTAAATGTTAGAAATAAAACCATAAAAACCCTAGAAGAAAACCTAGGCAATAGCATTCAGGACATAGGCGTGGGCAAGGACTTCATGTCTAAAACACCAAAAGCAATGGCAACAAAAGCCAAAATAGACAAATGGGATCTAATTAAGCCAAAGAGCTTCTGCACAGCAAAAGAAACTACTACCATCAGAGTGAACAGGCAACCTACAGAATGGGAGAAAATTTTTTGCAATCTACCCATCTGACAAAGGGCTAATATCCAGAATCTACAAAGAACTTAAACAAATTTACAAGAAAAAAATCAAACAACCCCACAAAAAAGTGGGCAAAGGATATGAACAGACACTTCTCAAAAGAAGACATTTACGCAGCCAACAGGCACATGAAAAAATGCTCATCATCACTGGCCACCAGAGAAATGCAAATCAAAACCACGAGATACCAACTCACACCAGTTAGAATGGTGATCATTAAAAAGTCAGGAAACAACAGGTGCTAGAGAGGATGTAGAGAAATAGGAACACTTTTACACTGTTGGTGGGACTGTAAACTAGTTCAGCCATTGTGGAAGACAGTGTGGCAATTCCTCAAGCATCTAGAACTAGAAATACCATTTGAGCCAGCCATCCCATTACTGGGTATATACCCAAGGGGTTATAAATCATGTTGCTATAAAGACACATCCACATGTATGTTTATTGTGGCACTGTTCACAGTAGCAAAGACTTGGAACCAACCCAAATGTCCATCAATGATAGAATGGATTAAGAAAGTGTGGCACATATACATCATGGAATACTATGCAGTCATAAAAAAGGATGAGTTCATGTCCTTTGTAGGGACATGAGGAAGATGGAAACCATCATTCTCAGCAAACTATTGCAAGGACAGGAAACCAAGCACCGCATGTTCTCACTCATAGGTGGGAACTGAGCAATGAGAACACTTGGACATAGGAAGGGAACATCACATACGGGGGCCTGTCATGGGGTGGGAGGAGTGGGGAGGGATAGCATTAGGAGATATAACTAATACAAATGACGAGTTAATGGGTGCAGGACACCAACATGGCATGCATATACATATGTAACAAACCTGCATATTGTGCACATGTACCCTAAAACTTAAAGTGTAATAAAAAAATTAATGCTGTTTTAGTCATTGGAGTCTCCCAAAAATGATCAGTGTATGCTTTATAGCAGATTATCAATAAATTGTTGAGTGAATGACTAAAGTACTTATTGTCCCTTCAACCTTGAAAAATTTAACATGTATTGCTGGCCTTTCCTCATCTATAAAAATGCAGTGTTGACATTGTTTTCCATGATTTTTAGGTGAAATAATTTAGATATAATTACTTTATACTCTGCTGAAGACAAAATGAATATTTTGATTTCCTTAGCAGGAATTAATCGAACTCTAAGATGAAAATGGTGAAACGGAATGCTGTCAGGAAAAGGCAACCTAGACTTTGTGCTCTTCTTTGAAGTCTCAGAGAATTTATTCATAGAGAATGGAAAGGCAACCATAATGTCAATTTATTAACTTGCAATGAGATATTACTGTCACCACGACTGAAATTACTCAAAGCACATACGATTATCATAATTTTTCCTGTGGCAAAACTACATAAAAGAGAATAAGTCATAATTGGAAATTCTGATCCAATCTACTATGTGAAATCTCTATTGAAAAACTGGATATGAGTAGCATATGATCTCCATGACAGCTGTCTTACATTGGAATATACGACCTGCCTGTTTGGTATTGAATCAGTCCAAGGAAGTTAAGAGAACTGAAAGTTTTAATGATGTCATACTAAGAATTGTGTAAAACATCTCTCACGACTGCATTGGTCTTGCAATAAAGACTATAACACTTTATTCTGTACTCCAAAATAGACTATGATTTCACTCAGTCCCAGAAAAATTGAGTAAACACTCTTTTCTCAGCATTCATGATAAGCTCTTTTGAATAAACCACTTATTGTTTAAATATGCTAGTATAATCTTACTATTGTTGAGTTCTACAGGTTAGGAGAAGTCTTACTCCTTCTGTCTGCTTTACCTATCAATATTCTGACACATGTTCATTCATTTTTTAATAATTAATACATATCTAATATTATTTCTGAGATGGGCTATAGCAATGAACAAAACAAATTTCCTGCCCTCATAGAGATTACATTTTAGTGGAAGAGACAGAATATACAAGCCTACCAATAAATAAATATCAAGAGGTTAATATGGAAACTTTAGAAATATTTTATTGATACATAATATTTGTACATATTTATGGGGTACATGTGATATCTTGTTACACGTAGAGAATATGTTATGGTCAAGTCACGGTATTTAGGGTATCCATCATCCTGAGTATTGACCATTTCTATGTGTTAGAAACATTTCAAGTCCTATATTCTAGCTAGTTTGAATTATACAATTCATTGTTAACTATAGCTACCCTACTCTGCTTCCACACATTAGAAGTTATTCCTTCAATCTAACTGTATGTTTCTACATATTAGTCAACTTCTCTTTATCCCTGACTCCCAACCACTCACACCCTTCCTAGCATCTGGTAAATATCATTCTACTCTCTACCTCCATAAAATAAAGCTTCCACTTATAAGCAAGAACATATGATATTTGTCTTTCTGTGCCTGGCTTATTTCACTTAATTTAATGAGGTCCAGTTCTGTCCATGTTGCTGCACATGCCTGGATTTCATTGTTTTTTTTATGGACAAGTGGTATTCCATTGTGTTTATATATCACATTTTCTTTATTCATTCGTCCATTGATGGACATTTAAGTTGATTCCTTATCTTTGCTACTGTGAATAGTGCTACAACAAACATGGGAATCCCTCTGATACAATAATTTCATTGCTTTTGGATAAATTCCCAGTAGTGAAATTTCTGGATTATATGATAGTTATAATCCAACTTTGTTGGAAATCAATTGGCTGTATGTATTAATCTGTTCCTGCACTGCTATAAAGAAATACCTGAGACTGGGTCATTTATAAAGAAAAGATGTTTAATTGGCTCACAGTTCTGCATGCTACATAGAAAGCATGGTGGCTTCTGCTTCTGGGGAGGCTTCAGGAAACTTACAATCATGGTGGAAGGCAAAGGGGAAGAAGGCACTTTTTACATGACTGGAGCAGGAGAAAGAGATGAGGGAGGTGCTACACACATTTAAACAACCAGATCTCACAATAACTCACTCACTCACTATTATAAGAACAGTACTCAGGGGATGGTGCTAAATCATTCATGAGGAACCTCGGCTATGATCCAATCACCTCTCACCAGGCCCCACCTCCAACATTAGGGATAACAACTGAACCTGAGAATTGGATGGAGACATAATTCCAAACCATATCACTATACTAATTTACATTTTCACCATGAGTGTGTAAGAGTTCTATTTTCTCTGCATCTTTACCGGGATCTTTTATTTTTTCACTACTTGATAATACTTATTCTAACCAGGGTAAGATAATGTCTCATTTGGTCTTAATTTGCACTTCCCTGATGATTAATGATATTGAGCATTTCTTCATATACTTGTTGGACATTTGTGTGTCATCTATTGAGAAATATCCTTTCCAGTTCTGTGCTCACTTGTTAATTAAATTATTATTTTATAAAATTAATTTACTTTTTTGCTATTGAGTTTTTTGAGTTCATTATATATTCTGGATATTAAGCCTTGTCAGATGAATTGTTTGCAAATATTTTCTCCCATTCAACAGGTTGTCTCTTGATTTTGTTGACTGTTTCCTTTGCTGTGTAGAAAGCTTTTTTAATGCAGTCCCGTTTGTCTATTTTTGGTTTTATTGTCTGTGCTTTGGAGGTATTTGATATGAAATCTTTGCTTAGCCCAATGTCCTGGAGTGTTTCTCTTATGTTTTCTTGTAGTAGTTTTATAGTTTCAGATCTTACAAATAGGTCCTTAATCCATTTTGAATTTTTTTATGTATGTAGTGAGAGACAGAAGTCTCATTACATTCTTCTGCATATGGATATCTAGTTTTTTCCAGCACCATTTATTGAAGACAGTACCTTTTACCCAATGCATGTTCTTGGCAACTTTGTTGGAAATCAATTGGCTATAAATTTGTGGATATATTTTTGGGTGCTCCATTTTGCTTCCTTGGGCTATGTGTGTCTATTTTTGTAATAATACCATGCATGCTGTTTTTGTGACTATAGCCTTATAATATATGTTGAAGTCAGATAATGTGATGCCTTCAGTTTTGCTCTTTTTTCTTTGTCTATTTAGGCTCTTTTCAGGTTACATATGCATTTTTTTTTCATTTTGTTTTGTTTTGTTTTAGACAGAGTCTCACTCTGGTGCTGAGGCTGGAGTGCAGTGGCATGATCTTGGCTCACTGCAACCTCTGCCTCCCAGGTTCAAGTGATTCTTATGCCTCAACCTCCCAAGTAGCTGGGACAACAGGCACGAGCTACTACGCCTAGCTAATTTTTATATTTTTAGTAGACAAAGGGTTTCACCATGTTGGTCAGGCTGGTCTTGAACTCTTGACCTCAAGTGATCTGTTCGCCTCGGCCTTCTAAAGTGCTGGGATTAGAGGCATGAGCAACTGTGCCTGGCCTCATATGCATTTTAAGATTGCTTTTTCTATTTCTGTGAAAAATGCATTCCTCTTTTGATATGGATTGCATTGAATCTGTAGATGGCTTTGGGTAATATGGCCAATTTAACAGTATTAATTATTCTAACCCATTAACATGGAATGTCTTCCCATTTGATTTTTGTATCCTCTTTGGTTTCTTTCATCAGTGTTTTGCAGCTTTTCTGTAGCGGTCTTTCACCACCTTGGTTACATTAATTCCTAGGTTTTTTTTTTTTTTTTTTGTAACTATTGAAGATGGGATTGAATCCTTGATTTCTTTTTGCACTAGTTCATTATTGGTGATAGAAACACTGTTGATTTTTGTATGTTGATTTTGTATTCTGCAACTTTACTGAATATATTTATCAGATCTAAGTGTTTTCTAGTAGAGTCTATAGGGTTTTCTGAATATATGATCATGTCATCTGCAAAGAGGGGTAATTTGACTTACCGTTTTTCAATTTGTTGCCTTTTATATTGTTCTCTTGCCTGATTGTTCTGGGTAGGATCTCCAGTACTATATTGAATAGGAGTGGTAAAAGTGGGCATCCTTGTATTATTCTGGTTCTTAGAGGAAATGTTTTCAGCTTCTCCCCATTCAATATGATGTTAGCTGAGAGTCTGTCATATATTGCCTTATTATATTAGGTACGTTCCTTCTATGTCTAGCTTTTGGATTTTTTTTTTTTTTTTTTTTTGTCATGAAGGGATATTGAATTTTATCAATGCTTTTTCTGGATCTATTGAGATGATCATATAAATTTTCTCCTTTACGCTGTCAATGTGATGTATCATGTTTATTGATTTGCATATGTTGAACCATCCTTGAATCTCTGGAATAAATGCCACTTAATCATATTGTATTATCTTTTTGATGCTCTGTTTGATTTAGTTTGCTAGTTTTTTTTTTTTTTTTTAATTTTTGTATCTATGTTTTTTGGGGATATTGGCCTGCACTTTTGTTGTTGCTTATTCTTGGTTTTGATATGCTTGGGATATCTTTTTCTATCCCTTTATTTTCAGTCTGTATGTGTATTTACTAGTGAAGTAAGTTTCTGTTAGGTAGCATATATTTGCATCATTTAAAAAAAGCTATTCAGTCAGTCTGTATCTTTTAAGAGGAAAATTGAATCTGTTTCTATTCAAGATTAATCTTGATATGTTAACACTTATTTCTGTCTTTTGTTCATTATTTTCTGGTTGTTTTGTACATTATTTGTTCTTTGACTTTTTTCTTTCGTTCTTTCTTAATTGCTTATTGTTGTAATTTGATGGCTTTCTGTAGTGGTAATATTGACCCCTTTATTTTCCTCATTTATGTGTTTGCTCTACCAGTGATTTATGCTTTTGTATTTTCATGATGGTAAATATTGTCCTTACACTTTCAGGTATAGAACTCCCTTAGCATTTCTTGTGGGGCTAGTCTAGTGGTGACAAATTTATTCGGTTTTTGCTAGTCTAGAAAAGACTGCATTTGTCCTTCATTTATGAGGAATAACATTGCTTAGTATTTCATTCTTGGTTGGCAGGTTTTTTGTTTGTTTGCTTTTGTTTTTTGTTTTTTTTTTTCTTTCAGCACTTTAAATATATCTTTTCATTCTCTCCTGGACTGTCAGGTTTCTGCTTAGAAATCTACTGTCCATCTGATGGGGGTTCCCTTCTATGTGACTAGATATTTTTCTCTTGCTGTTTTATGAATTGTCTCTGTTCTGATTTGGGGATACATTTAATTTAACTTGTTTTAATAGTGTATATTTTTATATGCAATCACTTCTATGTATAGTTAACTTACTAGCCCACTTGATGTGGTTTTCTGAAATACTCGTATCTTTAAAGAAAAGCGGAAACAGTTATAACTTTGAATACATAGTTATGTATAGGGTCTGGGAAGGCACCTCTGCAAGTAAGCAGCCCAAAACTTCAGTTCTAGTAGTGTCACAGTCAATTTACCTCTGCAATACCCTCTACCTCTTTCTCTGATGCCAGAAACATCTGTGGCTACTCCAACCACTCCTCGTGTTAGGGGCAGTATGTGGGAAAGGGAGTTACAGGGATGAGTCAGTGAACTGAACTGTGTGATTAATTTTACAAATGTTACAAAGCTGTTTGACCTTGAGCCCGAATTACTAGGGCACCCCCCTCCACTAACTCTTTATGTGGTACAAAAAAAGGAAGAAAGTTCACATCAGCATAAACTTAGTAACACTGCAGTCTACTGTCTTCTCTTGCAGTAGACGTGTGTGTATCAGGTTACAAAGACAATTTTCTTCCTATAGTCACCAATATTATTGATTCACTGTAAATAATCTAAACCTTCTAAAACTAATGGCCAGCTCTACCAGCTCACAGATGGATGTTTGGTGCATCCGGCTTTAAATAGCATGTGATTCTCATCTGTTTGATGCTGGGAAGACAACTACATTTCTACGTATGATTTACTGACGTCTATTTCTCCAAATGAAAAGTGGAAATAATAACTCTCCCTACCACGTAAGTCTCCTGTGAGAGTTAATTGAGATAATAAATGTGAAGTGCTTAGCCTAGAACCTGGCATACTATAATCATTTCCTAATTCTAAATTCTAACTACTACTGCTAAGTAATGTGAGATAAACAATGTTATAATTATTCTTTTAATATCGTTTTCAGATAGTACTATAACCAATGAAATATTTAGTTAACCATCTTTGATGCTGACTAAATTCAGAAGCTAATTAAAATAACTGCTGGTCAACCTAAATAACTAAGCAAACATGAACCAATTGTGTTATGAAAGCAACTTACTTATATTTATACTTTGTATTATTTTAATAGCTTATTTTAAAAGATATATTTATTATTTATTGACTCCTAATAAGCCAATTATGTTAATAATTGTGAGTGAGAAGAAAAGTATTCATGTAGGCATGACCTACATATTGACTGATTGCTGATGAAAGCAAATTGAGATGTAAAAGTTATTTTAAGCGTACCTAAAATGAACTAACAAAGTGTGCATTTTCTTCTCCCAATTTGTGTAATTATCATTTTTAAAATGTAGAGTGTAAAATATTCTACTTAGGGATACATTTAAAATTGTAACATACCTCTCAGTACTTTCAATGATTTAGTGTAATTTAGACACATTTACCCAGTGCCATATATTCAGAAGTTGGTAAAACTAGGATCCTAATCCATAATTTTTAACCCCAGTGTCAGAGCTGTTTACAAATACCTTTTAATTTTTGGCCGCTTAAAAGAGGAACTTTGTTATTAGCCATGGCAGATTCTGCTTAAAGCTCTTAATTTAACTAATGTAATTTTAACTACTATGTTGTTATGGTTCCTGGTGAACAAGGAAGACAACATTTTGACATTTCACATTGAAGTTGTCCATATTAGTACGTATTTATTCAGCATGAAGTGAGGACATGGAAAAAGACATTTAGAAATATTTGGTTAGTCAGATTCATGTAAATAATCAAATTGAATACGTCAATTGTCCATATTCTATAATTTGACTTTCTCTGATTAAAGACAGTCCCATAATGTGCATTCTCATTAGTAGAAAGATAGGTAATTTCCTTTAACTTTGAATATTTCCTGGATGCAGTCATTTATAGTTGATGTGCTTATGACTTACCTGGGGTAGGTGGTGGGGTCACAAAGCATGTTCCTTTATAATGTTACAGTATGTTCTGTACATTTAGAATTTATATGATGGAAAGGGACTAAATTAAATATCAGCAGAGCAGAGTCCAAATTAGTTGTCCTTCTCTGCAAGTAATTGATCCAATCTGAGCCTTTGTTTTCTTATTTGTAAAATAATGCCAGCCATATTTATTTTTAAAAAATTGCGATCTACATATCTCAGACTCCAAAATTTATATCTCATATACCTGAAAATAACTAAGTTAGATCACTTTTTTGACTTCTAAAACTAAACATCCAATTACCTACTTGACATTTCTAGTTGGATGTTCTATGCCTATCTCAAATTTTACCACTTCAGATTAAACTTATGATCTCACACCCATCCAAACTGTTCCTCTTGTGGTGTTGTCTGAGTCAGTGATGACATTGCTATCCATTTAGTAATTCAAGTTCTGAAATTGGAGGTCATCCTTGACTCAACCCTCTTAGCTATACTACCATTGACCTATTGATTCTATCTCCAAAATATTTTCTAAAATTATTTTCACTCTCCTGACTGCTATAGCTCAATATTTTATTACACAGTAACCACTCATACAACTACTACACAGCTAAAACAGTATGCCTTGTCAACATTTCATAAGTACTTCTTATGCTGTCTACCCACAATCATGTTCTTTATAACCCTACATTTTCCAAGCTTTTCTTAAGTTTTAATAGAAAGCAGGTATGCCTAAACATTTTTGCCTCATTTTGTAACACATATATATGTGTAATTGTAAATACAGTCTGTGTTATTCTTCATCTGACTATTCTACATTCAATATTATGTTTGTGAAATTTATTCATGTTATTGTACATAGCTATAAAAATTGTTAACTTTTGGTTTTCTGTGATATGGTACTATACAGATTATTAAACATTTTATTGCTATCTATCCATGTAGTTTAAGAATTTTTCCATTTAATCAGTTAAATTTTCTTTTCAATAGATTAACTTATTCAGTTTTAAAAATTACTGCTATGTTTGGACTCATTCCTGCAAACTTATTTGTGTTTTTTATTTACAATGTTGATCTCTTTGTTTTTATTCCCACTTTTTCTTCCTTTTTTCTTATGAAAGTCTCCTTCCTGGAGAAAATTTATGTACTTACTTATTATATTTTTAAAATGTTTATTTGTTTTTAATTATTTCTACATATCTGAGATAGGAGTAAAGGCCTCCATCTTAAAAAGAAAGTCTCCAAAGGGATCTTTTTAAAATTCAGATATGATCATATGTTCACACACATTTACACAACACAAATACACATCCTTCTTTCTGCTTAACATTTTTCAATGACTTTCCTTAACAGGAGAAAAAAAAACGTAATATGTCTTGCAATGCTGTCCTTCGGCTGTTCTGTAAAGTTTTTAAGCCTTGTAAGCACCATTCTCTTCTCTTTTCTCTTCGCACTTAAGCAATACTGTCTTTCTTTTTGTACTAAATATCAATGCCTCTCCTCTTTCCACAGTGCTTCTTCAAAAAGTGAATCTGTGTGTCTAAAGTACATTCTTATGCCTTGTTCTACCTCTGCTTCTCCTTCAGTTCTCTGTGCTTTGCTTAATTAAAGTCTATTTTTGCTCCAAAAATAAGCTCAAGTATTACCTCTTCAAGGATAAGTTCCCCGATACTCCACGTCCCCTGGATTGTGAGTGACTGTGTCTTCATGAATGTGATTATTGGTTTCATAATTATCTTTTATTTTGAAATTCCATTGCCTTACCCAGCAGTGGAGACTTGAAGAAACTCAATTTTACATAGTGAATACATTTAGATGTTATATTTTCACTCCTTAAGAGAAGCTTAAGACTCAATGATGGCAGCATTTAGTGATTCTAGCTTAGAGCTGGGGAACCATAAGGAAACCAAAAGGACCTAGTTTGTGAAAACTGCCCAGGAGAGGATGTCAGGGCCTTTGTGGAAGTCAGTTTTCCTTTTGTCTTTACACACAACATCAAGATGCTTATTTATCTAGTTTTCAAGTTCATAGCATTTGATACCAAAAGTTGCAGTGAGTTAATCTATCATACAGATAGTTACTCTGATAGTGCCAACAGCAATAGTTTCAGAAAGAAAACATGACTCATATAAGTCTAATACTTCAGCATTGTATAATGCAGAACAAAACAGTAATGATATAGGAATGTTTAAAAAATGTTACTGTATACAGAAGTTCTCCTGTAATCTTGACCCCAAATGATGGCATGTTTTTCTGTTGTAATTATATTTTCCTTTCCTAAGCTCATCTATAAATACTAGGAGAAATATATTTTGTCAGTGTATAATGAAAGTTCAACATTCTCCCCCTGGAGAATCAGAAACTGTGGGAGCAGTAATTCTCAGTCATGATTCCTGGACACTGTAATATCCCTAGGAAAGTGAAAATTATTGACACAAATTTATATTCATTACTCACATGCAAACTATTAGCTGTCAAGCTATAGTTCATGTTTGCATTGTTTAAAAAAATAAAGAACCCATTGTAGTTAATCATAAAATCTATACCAGTTTTTAAACAAAAGTGCCAGAATTTGGCATTCAAATAAGAATCTTTTCAAAGTCATCACGTTGATCAGTTATTCACTCATTTCAGTGATGTTGCAACCTTTCAAAATATGACTCAACTGTGCATTGTACAAACACATGTATCTACACACGAAATGCTTAATTTTAGGGAGAGGATTTGTTCTGAAAAAGGTGAATCAGGTTATTGGTTTGGAGAAGAGCATCTGAGACACAAAATAATATGGGCTAGTGCTTTTATTACCTTTTATATGGCTTACTATCAATGGACATTGGAATTTTTGGACAGAAAAATTTCTCAGGTGATTATAAAATCAATAATATTGTAATAAATGTGTGACCCTTGCATGTGATGGATTTTTCCCCCCAATTTTTTTTCTTAGCAGGCCACTTAACTTTTTGGGATCAGAATTTCTTCAATTACAAAATGTGGCTAATATTATCTGCCATAAAATGTGGAGTTATGATAAGAACTGATTTAGAAAATATATGTGCAGACTATAAACTTTAGATAAGTGCTGAATAAAAATTACTCTCTATAATCATACTATGGAAATATGTAATAACCCTTATTTATAAATAAAATAACATATAATACATATATTTAGATACATTATTTTCGACCATAGAGTATGAAAAGTAAAACCAATAAAATGAGTATAGAGAACACTTAAAAATTAGAAAAGGTAGAAATACAGATACTACCCTTTGTATTTCCATAAATTTAACTGAAATGTGAAAATTCGTAATTTTCTCTTAGATCCTCTTAAGTATAATATACAAATCCCCCAGAATAAATGATCTCTACTATGTTTTAAACAAGACAGCTCTATTATATATCAATTCAAGTTTTGAATGCAGCGCTGAAAAGTTCATATATAGAAATGACTTTTCCCATTTAAAAAAAATGTGGTTTTGATTTATAGAGGTAAAGAAAAAAAGAAAAGCAGTGTCTGAAGGCAATAAGGTATTTTTCTAGTGCTTTGCAATCCAGTAAATTTAAAACAAATAGTCTTGACCTTTGCACAATAATGCTCAGTCTGCAGTAATTTGTACTCCTAGGCCACACCATCTGAAAAAGAGAAAGGAGATGAGCACTAAACAACCTTGAATTTTATTATTAACCCCTTTCACAATTATGCTGCTCATAGCTGAACTCTTCTTAATGCCGTCCTAGGGTTACAGAATTCATTGAACTTGAACATGGGAAAAATAGACAGTTTTCCAGTGGAATAATTTCAGGAACACGAAAAAGCTCTCCTGACCTTAAATATCTTACCATATTCAATTTATGCGATCTTTTAATTTGATACTCAAATATTAATGTTCCCTATTAAAATACAAAAATATGTTTAAGAGGAATATGAAATTATTACAACTTTATTGAATATTCCAAGGAAATGGCATTTACAATAATTGCTCTGGAATTTCAGAAAGCAAAAAATGGCCCCTTCAGTTTAAGATGTCTGAAAAAGCACTAGGAACACATCAAACCCAAACTGACCCTGAAATAACTGTTGAGGGAAAGAAATGTTTATGGCAGAGGGAAGTGAACAGAGACAAAGGTTCAAATTCTTATCAGTGAAGTTTAATATGGAGTTCTTAAATTAGGCCTAGGGATATTTTATTTTCAGGATAAAACCTTCCATTTGGTTGATTTTAATTTCTCTGTTATTCTTCTCTACTAAACTTTTCTTTAATCTACATTTGTTTGAGATACAATAAAATAAAAGGTGGAGGTAGACTGTGCAATCCATGCCTGAAATCGCACAGCTTGCCTTCCACTTCTTTGTCTTGTCTCACTCCGGTCTGTCTTCCACATAGCTGCCAGAGGACATCTCTCTCCTTTGCTTCGTATTGCACTTAGAGTAACGCAGCTGGCTGGCCTCTTTGGTGGCATGATGCAGCTTCTGCCTGCTCCTCTGATCTCTTCCTGTACTCTGTCCCACTCTCCTGATTGCGCATTATTCCTTAGCCAGTATCACCTACCTGCTCCTCTTGATCACACCACCATGCTGGATCCGGATTTTCGTGCTTTTGTCCACTAGTTGCTTTATCTGCCCAGAAGACTTTTGTACCTTGTGGCTGACTCCTCTTTGTCATTCAGATATCCTCTGAAATGTTTTCTCTTTGGAGATACTCTATTATATTACCTTTATAAAATTTTCTGTAACATTTATCATTAACCAATATCTTTTCTTGGACATGTATTTCTTGTTCCATTGTCTTTCACAGGAAGCAAGACTCTTTCTACCTATTTAGGTCCCATGTCTTTAGCACCCAGAATTATATCTTGGGAACAGCTAATGTTCTCCCATATATCCTGGTAACAGAATAATTGTTATCCCATGTTTCTCAATAAATTATGCAATGTTGAACATGTACAAATATTACCACCACAGCACAATTACCTGTTTACAACTTTTTTCTTTTACTTTATTCCTGTAAAAATTAATCATGACCTAGAGCTCTGGTATGTGTACATGTGGGTGCATTTTCAAATAAAAGATCTAAAGATTTTCAATTAAACAAATAATTTTAACCAAGATGCCCAATGAGTATTCTTTCTTTGTGAAACAGAAATGCTGTCTGGAACTTCCAGTGAAATGCAACTGTTTTAAAAAGCAACTATTATACTTTATTTTCAAGAATTTGTAATTATTATTAATGACTCAAACCTTAACACAATTGTTGCAGAAGAAATACAATTATTTTCTTTCTAGATTATGCATGAACTGAAAACAATGTCAATTAAATTGAGATGATGCGAAGGCAGAAAAGCAGAGAAGCATAATTTTCATATTATGACTGGATATTCAAATAACAAAAATTTGCAAAGTTCAACTGAGCTGTGAGATGGAGAAACAAATGATATAAAATGGTGAGAAAACAATATCCTAAGTCTTCAGTTTCCTCATTATAAAGTCATTTTTACATTAATTCTTTTCTATTAGAGGACTGCAGCCTAATTGAAGTTTGACAACAACAGCTCATTATAAGAATTTCTCTACAAACCTGCAGTGTTTTTTTCAGAGGCTGAGGATGAAGATTGTGGAGTACAAGTTTGGAGTTTGATAAATATTGAATAGTTGAAGGTTTGGTCTATGTAGTAAAGGAAAATGCTTGCTGATACACATTTTAACAATTAATTATCCTCGCCAAAGGAAAACAATTTCTAAATTGCAGTGGATGTGATTGTTTTCTGGAACAAATGAACAAGCATAATTTATACTGTGTGCAATCATTTGGCACTAGCTGGGAGAGTTAATTGAGTCTGGTGGTAGGAATAAGGGGAATATGACAGAGTGGATAAAACTGGACACTCTCCAAGATGCTCATTAATCACGTGACTAATTTGAAAATGAATGCATCATGCAAATTAGAGGTGAAAGAAGCTTCCTGGTTTGGAGAGATACCAGCATGTGAGATTATGTGCATTCTCGACACTGCATCAGACGGGAACATGGGATGTGTCAATGTCACGCTTTAATTGGAATACGGTAGTGGGTGGAACATGTTTTAGAATTAAACATAAATTTTCATGAGATTTAGTCTGGTTAAAAATGGCATCCAATGATGCACAAAAGCGTTTCTGAAATTGTCTTTAATAAGACCATGAAAATATTCAGGCTGTTCCAAAAAGAAGAGGGGATGGGTTGTGAAAATATTCCAGCTGCCTAATTTCTCTAAACTTCACCAATGACCAGCTTTCTGTTGCCTGTCACTTCTCTTTTCCTTCTCCATTTGTATTGAAAATGGAAGCATTTTAACTCTTTAAGGAAATATGTTTTTTCCTAGCCCTGCAAAGAGGACCTGCGAGTACACAAGAAAATCTTTTGTCCACATACAAATTGCATTCAGGTCATTTTATCTTAAATGATCCATCCCTTCTGAGCTCCACTTGCTGAAAAATGTTGCTGTCACATTTCTTGTATTATTTTCTTTATTTATAAACAACAAAATTACATTTAAATTTAAAAAATCATGTTTGTGACTGATGTGTATATTTAACTTTTTTCTAATGTAGACATGGGGAATTAGGATGTCTTAGGTTATTTTTAGTAAGTTTTAGATTCTTTACTGACATTTTGATGGATGGTTTCTAATTAATTATTTTTAATAAATACCAAATATTTAAGGTATTTACTACTTGAAGATCATTTAGAGTAGTGGTAGTTTGCCACATTTCCAAATGAGAATATAGTTCTTTGTGTTGCTTTTTTATGTTTTCAATTGAGTATCTCACTTGATCCTCAGCATAACTTTAACAAGACAAATATGGACTCCTGTATTTTTAACCAATTAGGAAACTGAGCTCCACAGAGGCTATAGCTAGAAAATAAAAATTTCTGAATCCTTTGTGTATTTATTGTAATAAACATTACATTGATACTACTTCTTTAAATAAATTGTCTTGTTTACCAAGGTGCTATTACAACCTTTTTAAAAACATCTTTTTCCAAGACAGAAAGATTTATACAAAGCCATCCCAAGTTTGTTTCTCACAGCTCATGATAATATAAAATGTGCCCAGAGGTTTAGTATTGAATAATGTAAGGTTTATTTCATAGTGAAATAAATGGTCTGAATAAATGAAATATTATACTTTAGCTCTTTTATTTTTTGTTTACTTTGTATTGCTGTTTATTGAAGATAACATAAAGTAATGTACAGCTTAATGAGTTAGTATAAGAAAAAGTATCCTTATAACCGCCATTTATGAAATAAGGTAGAACTTTGCCAGTTTACCCCAAAGCTCTCTTTGCGCTGCTCTCTCCACTGCAAGTAACCCTAATTATAACTCTTATGAAATCACTTTTAAATTTTTCTCTATGATTTTATCACTCCATTGATAAAAATAGAACTATAGTTTACCATTATTTTCCCCACTCTCTTTATATATATGTATATGTGTACATATAATCTTATATATGTGTACATTGTATGTATACCTATATGAGTATATTTACATATCTATGCATGTATGTAAAATTACATGTATTATTTGTTTTTGAGCAATTTATTTTAAAAATATTATTATTAATATTAATTGCCCTCTGCTGTTATCCATTGTGTAGTTTATATGTTACTCTGCCTTCAGAAATTCCTATGAATTTCTAGTTGGAGCTAAAGTTCTAGTCACATTCAGATTTGGTATTTTGTGGAAACACAAATTCATATGTGGTGTTATCCAAAGTGGTCCTTGATCCAAAGACACATAATATCTGGTTGCCTCCTTTTTGTGTTGTTAACAGCCATTGATAATCAATGCTTAATTTCTTAATTCATTAAGAATTGCAAAATGGTGATATTCCAACTCTATCTTTTCTACTTTTCTTAGTTTTTGGAATGTTTTTATAAAATGAAATGACCAATACTATTTGATCACTCCTTGTTTTAGTTTGTACAGAAATGGCAAGATAATTAATTGCTGAGTCTTTCCATTATTTACCAGTTTTCAAAATAATGAGATGATTCTCTAGTTTTTTTCCGAAAGTAACCATATGTCATTATGAATGTATAGACAAACATACCTGGTGGGCATTATTTCAGTGAAGTCATTGTCCTTAGTGATGTTCTAATTGCCTTATCTTTTTCCAGTGGCAATTTTTCAAGCTGACTCCTGAGTCTTATGAACACAACTCTAATAGTCTTTGATAGCTTTCTTCTTCTTTTTTTTTTTTTTTTTTTTTTTTTGAGACGGAGTCTCGCTCTGTCGCCCAGGCTGGAGTGCAGTGGCCGGATCTCAGCTCACTGCAAGCTCCGCCTCCCGGGTTCGGGCCATTCTCCTGTCTCAGCCTCCTGAGTAGCTGGGACTACAGGCGCCCGCCACCTCGCCCGGCTAGTTTTTTGTATTTTTTTTAGTAGAGACGGGGTTTCACCGTGTTAGCCAGGATGGTCTCGATCTCCTGACCTAGTGATCCGCCCGTCTCGGCCTCCCAAAGTGCTGGGATTACAGGCTTGAGCCACCGCGCCCGGCCTTGATAGCTTTCTTCTGATCTGATATGAAAATATGTTCTTAGCTCCTCTTGTTCATTTCCCACCTCAAAACTGTACTCAGCCATTTCTCAAAAACCTCTGGTTTGTCTCAGCACAAAATGGTGATTTAACACCACAACCTGTGCGCTAACCATAGTCATCGCTACTGTGTGCTCATGACTTCTAAACTTTTTCAGCGAATAGAGCTGGAAAATGTAATGGTTGAAAGTTAAAAAATAAAATTTTGCATATGCTGGCCCCATTCTTTTCACATTTTAAAAGTAGTTGTAGTGTATCTTATCAGAGCATATAGCCACGACATCCTCTCCCTCATATAGTCTTAATTCTACATATAAATATAGATTTAATGCTTATCCCTTCTTAAGCCAATGTCTTATCACTTGTATGAGTCATCTGAAGTTCCTCCTGTAGTATTTTATTAAGAAGGGGCTTATAGAAACATTACTAAAGTTTTTGCATGCAGATAATTGTCTCTTATCTTTATACTTGAAAGTTAGTTTGCATGGTATAAAATCTTTGGTTTATATTTTCTTTCCTTGAGCACCTTAAATATATTACTCTGTTTTTCTCAAATAAAGAGTATGATGACAATCTGTTTTATTTATTTATTTATTTATTATTTCTTCTTTTTGGTTTTTCTATCAAGTCCAATAATTGTATTTATATCAAGTCCAATAATTCTCTTTATAATGGTAGATCTGGGCTGATTTTCTCAAGTATACAATATAACTTTTTTAAATGTAATTTTAAATTATTCTCTTTTTAATTCCAGAAAAATCATCTTGAATTATAGATCTTAATATTTGCTGTCTTCTCCAGCTTTGCTCTCCTTCTTTGGAGGTTATTTTATTAATATTTTGGAACTTCTTTGCCTGTCATATATTTATAATTCTTTTTAATGTTTTTTATTTTTTAAAATTTATTTTCCTTTTTAAACATTTTTTAAGTTTTACCTTTCACTACTCTTAAGACATCACCAATCGTATTTATTCATTTTTGAGGTCTTTCTACTTAAGCCTTTATTTCTGACATGATTTGTTCTTTATAACCTTACTTCCTAATTCTCCTAATTCTGATTTATGTTATTTAATATCTTGCATTATGCTCTTAATGCATTTTAACTCATTTAAAAAACATTGGGTAACATTCCCAAATGTTTGGTGAACTGTCCTACATGATTTTCTTGTCTACAGGGATGTTTTGCTGCTGCTGCTTTCTCCTTCTCCTCCTCTTCCTCTTCCTCCTCCTCTTCTTCCTCCTCCTTCTTCTTTTTCTTCTTCTTCCTTCTTTCTTTTTCTACTTACTGATATTTGCACAAAAGATGGCTTTAACCTTTTTATACATTTTTATATGACATTTATTCTCCTGATATTTTAGACAGAGGCACCATTTAAGATAGTTTCTTAAAAACTACTGTACTACTCTACAGCACAATTTTCTGTTCAAGGCTTATTTTCTGGGAGCTTTTCTCTTCATTCTCTTCTCCCACTTTTATCTAAACATTCTGTTTCCTGTGTCTCTCTTAAACCTGTTATTCTCAATTCTTTTTTTTTTTTTTTTCCCAAAAGTTTATTCTCAGCGTGGGCTTTTGTTATGGAAAAGAATTTTAATTAATTAGTTTTGGAAGCATTAAGGGAGCATTCTACTTCACCACCTTCATTTCTTCGGAGGATTTCTTGCCCTCTCTGGCTATTGCAGTGTGTAAACCCCTTGGTTGCAGCTACTATTCTCCAAGAGGCTTTCTGGCCTTTTGAATGAGTACTAGTTTTCGGATCCATCAGACCTCATGTTGTCTACCTCTGTTTCTGTTTTCTCTTACACATATGCTGATCCCATGCAATGTGGAGCATTCAGTAATAAGTCTTAAATCTAATCATATTTTTGGGTTTATGGGATACTTTATTTAAGGGATGGTTTTGCCTTAGGGGGCATTTTTTTAAAATGAGGAAATTGAGGGAGTCAAAATCTATACCCTTGTCATCTTTCCAGAATCTATTTTCACTTCTTCTAAGTGATTTTATCTTGTCATTGCCACAAATTTGGGCAATGCTGTCACTGACAACAGGAGACTTACTGTAGAGTAATTAAGTGAGATCTCCTAATGGAAAATGGATATGCATTTGTTGTTAATAGTGTTTTTTCACTATCATTTTATTCAGTCACATTAGTTTCCACTCTCCAAACATTGTCTTCTAATCTCAGAGATGATAAAGTGTATATTACAGATTTTTAAAATATTCTCTTTGTAACCAACTGTTTTTATATGTAGAAATAGAAATAAATGATAATTTTAAATTAATAGCCAGTGTTTATTTTTGTAAATCAACTTTACAATAACTATCTAGTTTACAGTATTTCCTTTTTAAAATCAAATTTCATATTCTCAAGCTTTGATTACCTAGAGTTTATCACAGCAGGCTTTAAAACCAGATTGAAGGAGATGAGATAGAATTAGCTAAAGCATTAGAGGTGAAGAGTTGAGGGGTGGGGCTCTCTATAATTTAAAAATTCTATGTCATAATCTCTAAGTCTATACCTTTTTCTTTCTTAGCTGCAGCGATTTGTTTAAAGGGCCCATAGCTAGGAAGTCTTAGAGGTTACACAAAAAATATTTCCAGATTCTGGCACAATTACTTTTCCCCTCCCTAATCTCTCTCTTTGGTAGTTGGGTTCAATTCTGATAGCCAGGCTGTGCTCAATGCTGTGAAGATAGGCAAACATGAGCACAGCATAGTAATCGAGCCTGCAGATCTAACAATCTCATAGGTAGATAATAGGCCAACATCAATAATTATAATAAGAAGCACAATGTGAAAATCTTACAGAAAGAAAATCTGTGAGTGAGAGTAGCAAAGGGCCATTATTACTTTGTTGTAGCGAACGGTCTCACAGAAGAGGAGGAAGTACTTAGCTCAAGTCCTGGAGGATGAGTATGAAGCAGAGGTGGTACAAGGTCACTCATTCCAGAGAAAAGATTAGCATAGGAGCAAAGCTCAGAGTCAGCAGAATGGACCAACTGCACTTCTCAGAAAGTGTCAGGCACACTGGAGGCATTTGAGGTCTCCCAGTAGATTTAAATCTGCTTATGGGGAAGTCCTGCTATGAGGCTCATACTAACTTTGAAAAAGTCTTTTGAAAATTACTTTTTAAATGTTGATAACACCCCTTGAGATAAATAGAAATACCCTAATTTATGTAAGCCAAGGATTAGGGGTCATGTTTGCGTAAAACACCTCTAACTTCAGTTCTGAATGAGCTAAACTCACTCTAAGCAGAGCAGGGAGAACTGACCTGCTGACAATGTGCCTCCCTGTGATAGGCATGTTGATCCAGGCCTAGGGAACAGAGACTGGAAACTCTGTAATAATTAAATACATTTAATACAGACCTTATTCATTAGGGCCCCCACTCTCAGAGACAGATTTAAATACAGTAATATGAAATGAAAGTCCTTTTCATAAATACACAGCCTTTTAAGCAGAAAAAAATCTCCAGGCTAGCCAAAATAGCCATCTCTGCTGATAATTAAAGTACTGTTTTTGGCAGGTGAAGCAGCCACCTGGGGGGAGAAAAATCAGTACAGAGCATACCCAGATACTTCTGGCTTTTTGAATAGAGTACAGAAAAAGCAGAGAAAGAATGAACCTTTTGCCACAGAAGGTCATATTGAATATCTTTTGGGGTAGGAAAATGGAGATTTTACTACTTTCAAAATAAGGAGCGAGACATGCTATTCTGGACCATACTGACCATTCTTCAGAACCTGGGTAGGACCAGGACAGCAATATTAATGTGTGTATGTGTGTGTGTGTCACTGAGGAGGAAAAAAAAAAAAAGTAATGATAGAGTGGAGAGGACCAAAGTTCTGGCATCAGAAAGACAAAAGTTTTAATCTCAAGTCATCCATTTTTAGCTGGATGAGCAGAATAGGCTATCAAAGAATCGTAGCTTCTTTTCTTGGTAATTATTATGGACGTTGGTACCACAGTCAATTAAACAGAAGTCAAGAAATAGATGTGATTAACACTGAATAAATTTATTTTTAATTCAGTTATTTCTTGCCAGGAAACAAAATCTGTATGAGACCAATTCTTCCATATAGGAGGCTTTCTTTTGAAGGGATAAGACAAATCAACTCTGATTACTGTTTGTAATTAACATAAGGGTCTTTGTGTTTTCACTCAGAAAAATGTTACACATATGCAAACAGGACTAGAAAAATAGCACTGGTAAATCTCTCATTTAAAAATGCCTTTAAGAGAATTCTACTTTTCTGTTCTCTTAAATATGTTTCTTTGTTTCCTGAATGCAGAAAAAAATGTTGTGCTTGGATGTTTTATTAGTTTTCTACTGCTGTCATAACAAATGGCAAGGAGCATAATGACTTATAACAGTGCATATTTAATGTTATACCATTCTGGAAGTCAGAGTTTTGACACGATTCTCACTGGACTAACATCAAGGTACCAGCTGGCCTGAGTTCCCTGCTAGAGGCTCTAGAAGAGAATGTTTCCTTGCTCTTTTCCCAGCTCCTCCTGGCTGCCCTGCATGCCTTGCTTTTTTCCTTACCTGCCCCCTATCTTCAGTGCCAACAACATAGCTTATTTCCATCCTTCCTTCTGTAGTTACATCTTTCCCTCTTCTCTTCTGCATCTCTCTTCCTCTTTAAAGGCCTCTGTGATTACATTGGTCACACCTGGATGTTCCTGAATACTCTATGCTGAGTTCAGCTTATTAACAACATTAAATCCACATAAAACTTCAATTTCCCCTTGCAGTGTAATGTAATGTAGTCCTAGATTTTGGGGATTAAGACTTAGTCATCTTTGGGGGGCAGGCAGCATTATTCCTCCTATAACAGGTATTATTATAATAGATTATAATTTCTCCTCCAGGTAAATAATTAAAATGGATCAAACTTCTCCCTCCCCAGTGGCTCATCAATGCTGTAGTCCCTGCAAGTGATCATCTGGATACCTTGTAGGGACTAGTGCATCATGCAGCCAGTACCTGTTATCCTTTTACCTTAAAGAGCTTTAGCTTTAGGCAGAGGGTGGTAATTGTCACTAATATGTGGGTAGTTTTTAAAAGTGTGTTACTGAATGTGATGGTTAATATTGAGTGTCAACTTGATTGGATTGAAGGATGCAAAGTATTGTTCTGTCTGTGAGGATGTTGCCAAAGGAGATTAACATTTGAGTCAGTGGACTGGGACTCAAGTCAGTGGACTGGGACTCAAGATTAACATTTGAGTCAGTGGACTGGGAGAGGTAGACCCACCCTCAACCTGAATGGACACAATCTGATCAGCTGCCAGTGTGACTAGAATAAAAGCAGGCAGAAGAAAGTGGAAAAATTTGACCGATTAAGTCTTCCGAGCCTCATCTTTCTGCTGTGCTGGATGCTTCCAGCTCTCAAACATTGAACTCCAAGTTCTTTCAGCTTTTACTCTTGGACCAGTGGTTTGCCAGAGGCTCTGAATCTTCAGCCACAGGCTGAAGGCTGCACTGTCAGCTTCTCTACTTTTGAGGTTTTGGGATGTGAAACGCCTTCCTTGCTCGTCAGCTTGCAGATGGCCTCTTGTGGGACTTCACGTTGTGATCGTGTGAACCAATACTCCTTAAGAAATTTCCTTTAATATATACATCTGTCCTATTAGTCCTATCCCTCTAGATAACCCTGACTAATCCACTAAAGTTCTGAAATTTCATTCCTATGGTAAGCACACACATCTGCTCCAGCTAGGAGAGGAGGTATTCCTCATCTTCTTTTTATCATTATTATTATTATTATTATTATTATTATTATTATTATTTTATTATTCTTTAAGTTCTAGGGTACATGTGCACAACGTGCAGGTTTGTTACATATATATATACATGTGCCATGTTGGTGTGCTGCACCCATTAACTCATTATTTACATTAGGTATACCTCCTAATGCTATCCCTCCCCCCACCCCCTCCCCACAATAGGACCCGGTGTGTGATGCTCCCCTTCCTGTGTCCAAGTGATCTCATTGTTCAGTTCCCACCTATGAGTGAGAACATGCAGTATTCGATTTTCGGTTCTTGTGATAGTTTGCTGAGAATGATGGTTTCCACCTGCATCCACATCCCTGCAAAGGACACGAACTCATCCTTTTTATGGCTGCATAGTATTCCGTGGTACATATGTGCCACATTTTCTTAATCCAGTCTGTCACTGATGGACATTTGAGTTCATTCCAAGTCTTTGCTATTGTGAATAGTGCCGCAATAAACATACGTGTGCATGTGTCTTTATAGCAGCATGACTTATGATCCTTTGGGTATATCTCCAGTAATGGGATGGCTGAGTCAAATGGTATTTCTAGTTCTAGATCCTTGAGGAATCGCCACTCTGTTTTCCACAGTGGTTGAACTAGTTTACAGTCCCACCAACAGTGTAAAAGTGTTCCTATTTCTCTACATCCTTTCCAGCACCTGTTGTTTCCTGATTTTTTAATGATTGCCATTCTAACTGGTGTGAGATAGTATTTCATTGTGGTTTTGATTTGCATTTCTCTGATGGCGAGTGATGATGAGCATTTTTTCATGTGTCTGTTGGCTGTATGACTGTCTTCTTTTGAGAAGTATTTATTCATATCCTTTGCCCACTTTTGATAGGGTTGTTTGTTTTTTTCTTGTAAATTTGATTGAGTTCTTTATAGGTTGTGGAATTGTGCTACTCCAAAAACCAGAACAGCTTAAAAGGATTCAATTCTATGTTAACAGATGAATGGCCCTTTGACACAAGATCTTTAGAAAGTGCAGTTAGAGGGTTAATAACATAAAGAGAAAATGAGGAAAATTATGTTTAAAAGAAGTGAATTTAAACTTTGAAGTCTCCAGATAAAATCCCAAATGCCCTAATAAGACAAGCACTATTTGTCATTCCATTTCTAGTCTCAAATTTGTTTATAATGCTCTTCCCTATCTGTTTCCATAATTCCTCCGTACCGAGATGGGAAAAAAAAGTCTTAAAAGATATTCAATCTAAACACCTATCTTATGTTTGAACTCTTTTTACCACATCTCTTCTGACTACAACCCATGTTTATCGGCACTCACCTTCTTTCAATAAAACCTATCTTATCTTTTGGCCTGTATGTGAATAACTTGCCTATACATTTTTTCCTTATATTGAGCTAAAATATTTTTCCTTGAAATTTCACCAAATACTTTATTTTTGTTTTGTTTTATGTCTAAGGTACCCTTAGAGCCACAATAAAAGTTTCTGTCTACATTGAAGCCCTTTAAAAAATTGACATCAAACATTCACTGTGTGGCCCTCCCCTCTCTAGGCTGAACATCTACCATTTCTCATCCTCCATTTCTCTTCTGTAACAAGGCTTCAAATCCACAAATGATTCTTGTCTCTCCCTGTGTATATCACAGTCTGTCAATATCAGAGTGGTATCCCACTGCAATGAATGAAATAGTTCATTGAATGAATGAAATGAAATAGATAAACGAAATGAGTGTAATGAAATAGAATGAAATGATATGAAATGAATGAATGAAATAGAAATAGCCTAATCAGTAGATAATATTGTTTTAAATAAATACAGATATTTCTTCTTTCCCAATGCAACCCCCTATAGCCCAAGAGAGTTTGGCTGGCTTTTGTGAATACTTCACTTCATTGACTTCTTTTGGGATTCCTGTTGTATTAGTACGTTTTCACACTGTTATAAAGAAATGCCTGAGACTGGGTAATTTTTAAAGGAGAAAGGTTTAATTGACTCACAGTTCAACATGGCTGGGGAGGCCTCAGAAAACTTCAAGGCAAAAGGGAAGCACAGGCACATCTTACATGGCTGCAAGGGGGTGGGAGTGGGGAACTGCTAAACACTTTTAAACCATCAGATCTCTTGAAAACTCACTATCACAAGAACAGCATAGGGGAACCGCCTTCATGATCCAATCACCTCCCACCACATCCCTCCCTCAACACGTGGGGATTATACTTTGAGATGAGATTTGGGCAAGGACACAGAGATAAACCATATCACTTATCAATAGAAAAATTCTCATTTTTATCATAACTGCTATTTTGAATGTAAATCTCTTTATCCTGTCCATAGATATTAAGAAGGAAAAAGAAAACATCCTTTGAAAATTGTACCAATCTCCATTGAAGTCTTGTCCTATTGCAGTTGATTATTTAACCCTGTCAAGGACCTTTGGGATACCAGTTACATCATTTAAACTATTCATCATCTTTCTCAGTTTTAAACCATCTTCCTATATGAACATGTATTTTTCTGTACCTCTGTGAAAATTAATAAAAATGCAAAGCAAATTGTGACACATGGCAACATTTATAGCAAACTATTAGAAAACTTCTATACACCTAAAACAATATACCATTTATCAATCTAGACAGAATAATTCAAACATTTACTAATCTCTCCAATTATCTTTTCTCTCAGGTTATACTTCTCCATTTTGTCAACTGAGATTGCAAGTCAGTTACCTATATGAAGCACATTACCCTGTGTGGTGATGGTTCAAACTGTCATTTATACACTTTTTTTGAACTTTAAAATGCCATTAATCTGAAAAAGGAGATTTTTCACTCCACTGCAGTAGCTACATACTCCCTTACAATCTAATAATACACTTTGAGATTTCATTCTTTCTTTACAAATGTTAGTGTGATCTTTTGATTCTCAATACAATTCTCTTATTAAAGGAAGAAATAGGAAGTTAAAGATGTCTGTTGTTTTTGCCATTCTTTGGCATTACAACCTCCTCCTTTTATCACCTATTTTCTGGATATATTGTCTTTTTGTATCTTTTGAAAATCTTAACTTCTCTAGAGTCTGAAAGTCATGAAATGAAAACCTTCAAGTGTCCTGATAAAATCCTCAGTGATTTTGTGGATCAGGTACTGTTTTGCATTCAATTTCTACTCTCAGATCACTTTATAATTATCTAGGCCATTTCTGTCTTTGGAACTCTCGGTTAATTTGCCAAGTTGGATTGTTTGACTCCTTTTTCTCTAGTGGAAACAACTTCTCTTGCCCCATGAATATCCTAATATTTGCTCTAGCTGCAAATGTATGGTCATGCACATTTGTATGTAAATATGTCACTTCTCGCCTTTTCTCATAGGCAGGGACTTCATTTTTCACACTTCCGGGTAGTTTCTTTCACATTGGAGTTTAAGGAAACAGGACCGTCTAGAATTGTACTCTACGTAACCTGTATGGCCATGAGTGTCAGCCTTTTTAACAAAGTGAACCTGCATTATGAATGTCAGATTATTATGAACTGATCAAAGTAATGAAATATATTTTTTTATTATTGCTCAGTGCCTATGAAAAAATCATAGCATAAGCAGAGATCAGCCTCAGATGCAAATAAAGATATTGAAGTTTAAACTGAAGAACTTC
The DNA here is from genome assembly GCF_043159975.1 of Macaca nemestrina. NCBI lineage: Eukaryota > Metazoa > Chordata > Mammalia > Primates > Cercopithecidae > Macaca > Macaca nemestrina. The sequence goes on from NC_092143.1 coordinate 48,972,036, forward strand.
TTGAAGTTAGAAAATAATAGTAAAGTTGTCTCTTAAGGAAGTTGTAAATTTGCTTTTCTTCGAGACTTGGGAAAGGAGTAGAGGGAAACATTGAGGTAGACATTTATTTTCTTCTTTTGTTATAATAAACCTTCACATCTGTAGTCCTTGGTGATAAAAATTGAGTTGACATATTTTAGAACTGGACCTCAAATTAGGTCTTCCCAACAACAAATTCCCTGCAGTAACCCAGTTTGCAATCATCTAGCACTTACAGTCTATGTTACCTTGTAAAAGTCCTATAAACTTACCTCTTTTATTATTATATATATGACATTATTCCCCCAACCCCTGCAAAAGAATGAAGAGGCGTTAATTGCAGACACCATTGCAGACTGGCAGAGCAGCCTTCTAAGCTTTAGCACACCCACTTGGCAAAATTGGGAGCCCAGTCTGGCTATACATGATCTTGATACCTAGTAATTTAATTTCTGTATCTCTTTTTTTACATGATTGAGACATTGAATATTGACTCAATGTAGTGTATAGCTTTATTCCTTTAGTTCAGTGATTTGTACCTCTGGCTGCACATTAGAATCACCAAGGGATCTTTAAAAAAAAAAAATCCAAAACCTATTTCCAGAAAATCAGATTCAACTTGTTATCTAAGACCAAGTGCTTAGTGTTGGTCCAATCTATTTGACCTAGCTTGTGGGGCAAAAAGAGTATTACACATTTTAGCAGTGAGAGAGTAGAGGGTTATGTTTCACAAACAGAAGAGCCAAAACTGAAAAGGGAGTATGGGCAAGAATTTATAGGCATCTCTACTTATGAGCGAAGTGTTCTTATAGAGATGTAGTAAATTGATTTGTAGTTGTGTATTTTGAGACAGATGGGTAAGTCAAATCTTCACAAAGAAAATAATATTAGAGGTGGTTCTTAAAGCTAATAAGCAGCACTTTGCATAATAGAGAGGTGGAAGAAGGCATTCCTAGTAAAACAATGTCATGAAAGTGTGTTATCCCATGGTTTATTAAGAGAACCCAAAAAAATCTTGTGTGTTTAGAAAATAGGACAAATAGCAGTGAGTGGATGGAAGTTGGAAGTTAAGTGGAAAAATGTATTGTGAAACCATCAGAGCCTTGTTGCAAACTGTGTGCAACAAGCCACATTGTTCTGTGGCTTAGATGATTTGGTTACAATCTAAAGTTTCCATTGGTTTTCATTGAAATTCTCTCTCTCTCAACACAGTAGTCAAGGACATGGAAAAATAACTCTATGTCAATGATCATCAGGCATGTTTAAATCCCAGATGTTGACACCTACTCCTCATCTTTATTATTTGAAAGCTTCTTGGAGTCACTGGCTATTTTCCAAGATTTGATGGGAACACCTTGAGATAGCAAACTAGTGCTTCACTATTTATCACCTTTTATTATTTTAAGTTCTCTTCCTTTACGTAATAGTATGTGAGAGATGTGATTTTTTTTCAGTTTTGTTTATATCATGCTCCAAAACAAATTTGTAGATGCTCAAAATATATTTTGAATGAGTAGGTGAAATCCATGACAACACATATGGGATACAAGATTAGCATCATTAGCTGTGTCTCTCTGGCATAAAAATATGAAACAAGGTAAACTTTTAATCAGGTAAGAACTCCAGGTCAGTTTCCTTTCTTCCTTTTTTCTTCCTCCCTCTTTCCCTCCCCCTCTTCTTTCTTTCTGTCTTTCTTTCTTCCTTTCTTTTTTATGTTTTTTTCTTTCCTTTTCTTTCTTCTTTTTCTTTCTTTCTTACTTCTCTTTCCTTGGTTTCTCAACATTGCTTTTTTTTTCCTCTCCAAGTGCAGTCATAATTTTGAACATAGGAAGGGAAGTAAAGAAGGGAACAGGAAAAAAAAATTAAAAAACAAAAATACGTCTTTGAGTTTCTGCTGATAGCCCATAACCATAGAAAGGAACGTGTGACAATCACTCAGTCTCCGCATGTGGCAGGCATTTTCTACATTCGTTGCCTCAGAAGGGAGAGAAAAACTAAGGAGTGAATTACGTGCTACAAAAATTAATCAGTAGCTGTGTGTCCTTGTCTTTTGCTCTGGTGCGTATCTCTGAAACAACAGGCTGTTCCCACTGAGTGGTGGAAAGGTAAATGGAGACCAGATGTTTAAAGGTGACACAGAGACTATAAATGAGAATTGCTGCTTTGGGGAAGAGAAGAAACAATCAAATATCTCATGGTGCAGAAGCCTAAAGAAGGAGGAAGGAATAAGAGCTAGGTCCAGGAAAAATAATTTTCATAGGGATGACCAGGCTATTGAGTGTCCAAACTCAAGTCTTCTGTAAAGTGGTGTGGGCAGTCCTTTCTCTAGGATGATTTCAAGGTGCCCAAAGTTGGAAAGAATTTTGTATATATTGCTTACATCACCTGCAGTGGATACACAGAAGTGAATTTTGAGAGTACACATCCTGAAGCAGGTCTAAATTATGCTTTGGTTGCACAAACCCAGCAGTGAAACTGTCATTGCCACCAGTGTGTATGGGAGTGGTGTTTGCCTACACTGTCTTCTTCCCAGAAATTCAAATACACATGGCACAGGTATACTTATATTGCTGACATTTGAATGAACATTTTCATTGGATACAAGAGCCTGTAAATTCTACGTAAAGGAGGCTGAGGAAGTGCATTGCTGCTTCTGTCTCAATCATGGAAGGTAGGACTCGAAAGATTCTGGGTTACAAACTTAACAGTTGTCCAGTGTCATGATTTTCCTGTGTTTTAGTCAATGTGGTTTTAGAAATGGTTCTGCTTTTTGTTGTTTATATCTGAATATTAATTTGAGCTTGGACTAGACTTGGGAGTCTAGTTCATTTACTCAATTCATTTGAGAAACAACACCAAATCTTTAAAGAAAACCTCTATATTCCTTTGGTTAGTCTTAAAAAACAAAACAAACAAACAAAAAAAAAACAGTGTAGCACAATAGGAGCAGCTTTTGGTGTCTAACAGACTTAATCTCCCAACCACTGCCTATTGGCTCTGATTGTAAAGTGTAACACCTCTTTTTTATATTTAAAATGGACATATTGATATATACTTGACAACATGTTGTGCAAATTAAATAAGCATCACAACTGAAAAAACTGAGCAGAGTGCTAGACATAACGTGAGAAGAAAGTAAACTGAATTTACTGACCACTTATTATGTACCTGTCAGAATGCCAGAAAATGAATATACAAAGATGAATAAGGCATGCTTCATGCTTTCATACTGCTGAGACTAAGACAAATAATTACAGCAGAATGAACAAGTTTCTTTAACAGAGTTATGTGCAAGGTTTTGTAGAAGTTCAACAGGGAGTGTAACAGTTTCTGACTGAGCAAATGCACAAAGCCCTCTTAGGGAAGTGTGATGGTTAATTTTATGCATCAAATCAACTAGGCCATGGGGTGCCTAGGCATTTGGTCAGCCGTTATCCTGGATGTGTCTGTGAGAATGTTTCTGAATGACAGTAATATTTGAATCTGTGCATGTAGGAAAGCACATTGCCCGTCCTAATGTGGATGGGCCCCATTCAAACCATTGAAGTCCTAAAAAAGCTGAGTAATAGGAAATTCCTACTGCCCGACTTCTTGAACTGGGGTCACTGGTCCTCTCCTTTGTTTAAACTGGAAGTTACACCATTAGTTCTCTTGGTTCTCAGGCCTTCAAATTCAGACGGACTGAATTTCAAAAAACACCACTGGCTTTCCTGGCTTTCCAGCCCATTGGCTGCAGATCTAAGAACTTAGCCTCCATTATTGTATTCCTTACAATAAATTCATATATAGAGAGAGAGAGAGACACACACATATATATATATACACACACACACACACACATATATATCTGTAAATACAGAAGGTATAATATATATGCTGGAAAATGCATAATATATGTGTGTGTGTACATACATCTATCTTACTTGTTCTTTTTCTCAGGATAACCCTAATACAAAAAGTAAACTATGCAATAGTTACCTAAAACATAGTAGTAGTTTAAACCATAAGTAGGGATGACATTCACTTGTATAATATTTTAAATTATTGTTTTGTCTCATCAAAAAGGCCACGAAGAGCTGTGAAAGAATATTCTATAGCTACATTTTGAATCTACGGAGATCTACGGTTTTGCGACAAGTGATCATTTCTATCTAGATCTGCCTTGGCTAACACAGTATCCATGAGCTACTTGGACTTTCATGTTCTTGACATGTGACTAGTCCAAATCAACATGTTCTCTAAGTGTAATATACACCATGGCTTTTAATAACTCAGTGTAAGAAAATTAATGTAAAATATCTCATTAATATTTTTCTATATTGCTTGCAGACATTCAAATGACATTTTGGATAAATTGAGTTAAATAACATATATTACATTTAATTTAATCCATTTCATTTTATTGTTTTAGTATAGCTACTAGAAAAATATGTGGCTCATATGATATTTCTGTTGCATAGTGCTGTTGTAAGTTCTGAACCAGAAGCATGGAATGGTCTGGTAGCTTACTAAAAATACAGAATCCCAGTCCCGGCCCAACACTGAAAAAGAATCTGCATTTTAACCAGATCCTCAGGAGATTTGTATGTACAGAAAAGTTTATTAAGCTTCACTGTAGCTCATTCATTGTCCAAAAACAAAAACAGAAACAAAACATTTTGTCCTCCTTCTATAGAGGAAGTTTTGTTTCTGTAGCTCTTAGAGAAGCTGACAAATTAAGGATTGTCCAACTTCACAAAGGCAAGCATTATGTTCCTCTCTGTCAGATTTATCTTTGGTGTGTAATGGGGTTCACTTATTAAAACTCCGTGTTCAGCAAGCTTGGGGAACAAGAAAAAAACGTGTATATTGTTCATCAGTTTTGAGAAGAAAGCAGAATGAACCTTTTTCTCCCACGCATGCATTACTCTTCAGCAGATTGCTGCCCTAACCTGCGGTGCTTTCTGGTCCTCAGGAGCCCATCCACCTCTTGCAGCTCCACTGTTCACCCAGTGCTCTCTTAGTCTCTGCTCCTAAATCTATTAGCAGTTTTTCTCTCCCCTTCCATTTTCCTTTTATCATTCCTTCTGATCATTCCCTCAGGCCCTGCTTTCCGCTTTCTCTTGTGACAGCTAATTTTGTGCAAAAGTAATCTCAGGGTAAGCTGTTTGTGGTTGATAATAGCTTAATATTTTACCTCTCCTGTAGTTTTATTGCATTTTAATAGGGAGTTCCTGGAAGTAAAATGGCTTATCTTCACCAGAGGGAATGAAGCAGAGAGGTGGAACTTGGGGCATCTTGCCAGGCCAATGAGAAAGATGTTTTAAACAGAAAGGTCCTTCGACATCATTCTGCTTTTCATCCCCAAAACCAATACTCACCAACACTGTCAGAAATGTATTTACTCAATGTGAAGACTAATTATCTAGAAATTGTCATTATATGAAATGCAATTGTTATAGACTAGAGAAAAATAAGAAAATTATTGGAAAAAAATGATGAGTTAATTTTGTGCAGATATAGTGTTACCATAAAAATAGGAACAGTTAGAGAAAGTGAATATTTTATCCTTTCATACACTTCAGGAATTTACAAAATTCTCTTTTTAAAACATTTTTTTTCAAAGTAAAGTATATTTTCTGTCTGGATTCTCTCACTCAACATTATGTTTCTAAGACTGAAACACATTATTGTAGCCTATAGTTAAAAAAAATTCACAGCAAAGATAATCTACTCTATGAGTACACTGGAGCTGATTTATACATCCTACTACTGATACACTCTGGTGATATAGTTTGGATATTTGTCCCTTCCAAACATATGTTGAAATTTGATCCCCAATGCTGGAGGTGAGCCTAATGGAAGGTGTTTGGGTCATGGGGGTGGATCCCTTATAAATGGCTTGGTACTATTCTCACAGTTCTTACTCTTAGTTCCCACAAGGCTCTTGCTGAAAAGAGCCTGCCCCCTTTTTCCCTCTCTCCTTCTCCCTCTCTCATCATATGACATCTGCTCCACTTCACCTTTTGCCGTGAGTGGAAGTTTTCTGAGTCCCTCATCAGAAGCAGATGTTGACCCCATGCTTTTGTACAGTCTGCAGAACTGTGAGCCAAATAAACCTCTTTTCTTTATAAGTCACCCAGCCTCAGGTATTATTTTATAGCAACACAAATGAACTAAGACATCTGGGTTGTTTCTAATTTAGGGATGGTATGAATAATGGTGATATAAATATTCTCATTTATGCCTTTCCCGTGCATGTGTAACTCTACATGTACATATAGCCCTGATGTGTGAAATTGCTTGTAATAAAGTGTTCTAGTATGTTTTTGTTGTATAACACATTGCCACAAAGTCGGAGTAGTAACAATAACTTTTGTGTGTCCCTCATACACCTGTAGATGAGTTGGGACGTCTTTGTTTCAGATAGGTATCCAGGTTGCTTCTGAAATCAGTAGGATGAGGGAACGTTTTTCCCATGGCAATGGAATAATCAGAGCAGCATGAGCTGCACCGCACATGCCTGTTTCATGCTTCTTCTTACATCACACCTATTATTATTTTATTATGCAAGTTATTTTATCATGGTCAAGTCTAAAATCAAAGAATGGGGAAGTACACCCACTTGCCATGAGACCATGATACGTGTGTGTATACACACACACACATATACACACATATATAAACACTTATATTATGCTCTCATACACACACACGCACACTTATATATGTGTACATATATAACTGAAACCAATAATTCAGCTTGCCACGTAAGTTATGTGTAGGATCAGCTTTAGTTGATAGTTTCAAACAGTTTCTAAACTGGTTGAACCATTTTACACACCAACTGTAGTATTACGAAAGTTCTCATAGCACCACAAACTCTCCATTATTTGATATTGATAGTCTTTTAAATTTCCAGGCTGTTAGGTTAGCATTTGCATCATATGATTGTTTTAATTTGCTTTTTATTGGTTGTTAATAAGGTTATACAGCTTTAAGTTTATTTACTAAAATAATAATTTACATTTCTGGTTTATTATGAAAAATAAACAGCTGGCTGGGCTCGGTGGCTCACCCTGTAATCCCAGCACTTTGGGAGGCCAAGGCAGGTGGATGACTTGAGGCCAAGAGTTTGAGACCAGTCTGGCCAACATGGTGAAACCCTGTCTCAACTAAAAATACAAAAATTAGCTGGGCATGGTTGTGCACACTTATAGTGCCAGCTACTCAGAAGGCTGTGGCATGAGAATCACTTGAACCCAGGAGGCAGAGGTTGCAGTTAGCTGAGATCATGCCACTGCACTCCCGCCTGGGCGACAAAGTGAGACTCCATCTCAAAATAAACTTATGAATAAATAATAATACATAATACATATTAATAAACTTATTAATAAATAATAATTTTAATAATAAAAATAAACAGCTTTATCTGTTATTATTAACAAACAAACCAACCAAAAACTACCATCACAATAACCGAAAATAAAGCTAACCCTCAATCTCTTGCCTGCCCTTCATTGGCAGTTGCCTTTTTGTGAATGATTTGTAGGAATGCTTTACATATTCTGGATATGGGCTGGGCGAGGTGGCTCATGCCTGTAATCCCAGCACTTTGGGAGGGATCACCTGAGGTCAGGGGTTCAAGACCAGCCTGGCTAACATGGCGAAACCCCATCTCTACTAAAAATTACAAAAATTAGCCAGGCCTGGTGGCGGGCACCTATAATCCCAGTGACTCAGGAGGCTGAGGCGGGAGAATCGCTTGAACCCAAGAGGCAGAAGTTTCAGTGAGCCGAGATCATGCCACTGCACTCTAGCCTGAGCAACAAGAGCAACACTCCATCTCAAAAAAAACCAAAAACCAAAAAACAAAAAAAAACCCACCATATTCTGGATATGAACATTTTGTTGTTACACCCACTTTATTTCATAAAATGGCTCGTATTTTCATTCTCTTATTAAAAATTTTTGATGAACAAATTTTTTTTTGTTTTAATGTAGCCCAGTTTTTATGAATTTATTCCAAGTGGTCAATCATTTACTTTATGCAGCTTTATATTAGTTATTAAGAAGATTTATAACTCTAAGTCATGAAGGTATTCTTCTAAAGTTTCTCCCATATGCTTTATTGTTTTTTTGAATGTTTACATTTACAATCTAACTAAAATTTCTTTATTGTATATAATGTGAGGTAGCAAATTCCATTATTTTCCAATATTTATATCCAATATATAAATTACAATATTTATGTTCAATTAACAGTTTTATTTAATGAAAGATTTTTTCCACTGCTCAGAAATGCTAACTGTAGTATTAAAAAAGGATTCATTAGTGTGTAGGTTCTGTATTCTGTTTATTTTTCTACCCATGTGCCAATATCACACTGTCTTAGCTGCTATGAATTAATAGTAAGTCTTAATACATGGTAGAGCTTGTTGTCCTTTTCCAAGATTTTCTAAACAAATTCTTGGCTCTGTTCATTTCCATATAAATTTAGAATCAGTTTGTGCATCACTGCTCCCACCCCAATATCTGTTTGATATGCATTTCTAGATCAATTAGGGAACATCTAACATCATTACAATCTTGAATCATCCAACCCATAAACATGACCTATACTTCCACTTATTTAGATGATCTTTAATTTTCTTCATAACATCTCATAGCTTTCTAACTAGAAGTCTTAACAAAAGTTTCACAAAATGTATTCTTTGGAATTTGATAATTTTTTATATTATAGTAAATTGCATCATTAAATAATCTAATTTCCCATCTCTTTGTTTCTTATACTCACAAATCAATTTATTTTTCTTTACTAAGTTCGTTTCCAGAAAACTCAACAAATTCATTTATTTGATCTAGTTTTTCTATAGCTTCTTTGAATTTTCTACATACCTGCCCAAACAATATTTTTCATGAATAGTGGCATTTTTTTCTGTGCTAAACATTTTTTTTTTTCACATCATTCATTTTTCTTATAGAACTAAGCAGGTATGAATCACAAGCATGAGGTGAATAAAATTGTTGATACTGACTTTTCTTATCTTGTACCCACTCTCAGAGGGAATAATTTTAGTATTTTTTTCTAAATCATGATGTTAGCTTTCGGTTTTGTTTAGACAGACAGTAATCAGTAAAGCAAGATGCTTTCTCTGCCCAGTTTTCTAATATGCTTTTGGAAATTTGGAGTTTTTAAAACATAAGTGGATACTGATATTTTTAATTAAACTTTTTAGTTTTAGATAATTATAAGTTCACATGGAATTATAAGAAATAATACAGATTGTTTCTTCTTGGAAGTCAAACTATAATAAATGAAAATAAATAAAAACCGGAAATAATACAGAAACATCTCATATCCCTTTATGCACTTTTCCTAATGGTAGCCTCTTGAAAATTGTAACAAAGTGTCACAACCAGGATATTGATATTGATAGTCAAGACACAGAACATTTCACTGACCACAAGGATCCCTTATGTTACCTTATGAAGCCATACCTTTCTCCCTCCACAATTCCTGGCACCCACAAATCTGTTCTTTATACCGACAATTTTGTCACTTAAATAATATCATACAATGGAATCATACAGTCTCTAACCAATGAAGATTGGCATGTTTCAATTAGAAAAATTTGAAAAAGATGCACACACTTTATTGCCTGTATTAGTGATACTCCACTCCTCTGCTTTTTTATTATCGAACAGTATTCCATGATATGGTTGTATCACAGTTTGTATAACCATTCATTGACTGAAAAATATTTGCTATGTGTACAATTTTTTGCTATTATGAATAAAGCTAAGATAAACAACATGAAAACATTACTTTCTTTGTGTTCATGTGTGAACATGTCTTCATTTCTTTGAAATAAATGCTCAGGAGTGCAATTGCTATTTTGTACGATACATATAGAATGCGATTGTTGCTCTGTATGATGCATGCATGATTAGTTTTCTTTAAATTATTGTAAGAAACTGCCAAACTGTTTTTCAGAGTGGTTGTAACATTCTATGTATCCATCAGCAATGTGTGCATGATCCAATTTTTATACATTCTTACCAGCATTAGGTGATGTCACTACATTTTTTATTTTAGCCATTCTGATAGGTATGTAGTGATACCTTATTGTGATTTTAATTTGCACTTATTTAAGGCTAATAATGTTGAACATGTTTTCATGTGCTTATTTGCCATCTATATATAATATTTGGTGAAAATTGCCCTTCTCGTCTTTTGATCACTTTGTAATTGGATTGCCTATTTGTTTGCTTTTACTGTTGAGTTTTGAGAGTTGTTTATATATGTTAAATACTAGTTTTTTGTCAAATATGTGATTTGCAAACATTTTCTACTGTTCTAGCTGGTCTTTTCCTCATGTTAATGGAGTCTTTCATAGAGCAAAAAATGTTGATTTTTAAAATTTTGGTGAAGTTCTTTTTTTATAGTCTATGCTTAATATGTCATCTTAGAAATTTAATTCTAAGAGTTTTTCATTCTGAAGATTTCCTCATTTTTCTCTAAAACTTGTAGTTTTAAATCGTATATTTAATTCTGTGATTCATTTAGGTTAATTCTGTGAAAGACATGAGATTAGCTCTAGGATTATTTGTTTTGCCAATGGGGGTTTAGTTGGTCCCACACCACTGGTTAAAAATGCATATTTTTTCCTCCACTAAATTGCTTTTGTGCCTTTGTCAAAATTCAGTCAGTCACATTTTTGTGGGTTTTATTCTGGATTCTCTGTTCTGTTCTATTTTTCTATGTGTCTGTAACCCTTGCCTACATCACATTGGTTTGATTATTGTAACTGTATGATAACTCCTAAAATCAGGTAAACTGATTCTTCCCATTTTATTTTTCTTTTTCAAAATTCCTATTCCTTTCTATTCATTATATTGTGGATTTAATATTCTATTCCAAATCCTTTCCTTTTTCGTAAAATATTTTAATAAATTGTGCTATAGATACAAAAAAAGTTCTGCAATTCTGATAAGAATTTTGTTAAATCATGACATAAATTTGTACAGAATCAACATCTTTATTATACTGGGTCTTCCAATCTATAAAAATAATATTTATTTAAATATTTGATTTCTTTCATTAGTATTGTATAATTTTTAGCATACAAATTATGTATGTGTTTTGTTCAATATACACATACGTATTTAATTTTTGAGCAAGTGTAAATTTGGATAATAATCTCAAAAGACACTATCCTCAATGCCATAATCCCAAAAGTGGAAATCCTGAAAGATCAAAATTCCTAAATCTACATCCCAAAAGTCTAAAATCCCTAAAGTCTAAAATCCTGATAATTACAGTATGGGATAACTGTATCATGTTATCTGAAACTAGTACCTTGTAATTATCTTTATTTGGACATTAAGTATGGTTTTAGGAAACGTGTATGGTTGTCAAGATGATAAGGAGTGGATTTTTGGACTTAATTTTAGGTGTCAACTTGACTGGATTAAGGAATATTTAGAAGCCTGGTAAAGCATTATTTTGGGTGTGTATGTGGGGGTGTTTGCAGAGAACACTGGGTGAGTCTGAGTGGACTAGCTGGGAAAGATTTGCCATCAATGTTGGCAGCACCATCCAATTGGCTGGGGGCCTGCAGAGATCAAATGCAGAAGGTGAATTGATCTTTCTCTGAGAGCTGAGACAGACTTTTCCTCTGCTGCTTCAGACTTCAGAACTCCAGGCTCACCAGCCTTTGTACTCCAGGTCTTAAACCAGCAGCTCCTCAAGTCTTGAGGCTTTGGTTTCAGACTAGGAGTTACAACACTGGCTTTCTTGGTACTCAATGTAAAAAGGTTAAACCTTCCACCATCAATGAAGAGAAGTCCTTTTTGTACATCTGCATTTGTGAAATATAAAATTTCTTGAGATCTCAGCTCTTCAGACATACATGGTGGTGACCCATCATGGATTCTAGTCAATCTAGCCAGTACTTAGGCTGTTCATGACAGTGCTTCAGTGGACTGTAATTATAAAGCTATGCGCACACAATGAACAACTTTTGTGATATGTGTTTATACATTTCACTTTTTGACCTATTTCTTTATGAATATAGTTTATCTTCTCATAACTGTTACATTCCTGAGACTGTCATTAATGTACCTGAGTGTTTTATGTTTGCAAAAATATGTATGTTATTATTGCTTATTTTATTGCTTAAAGAGGCCTATGAAGTATTCTGTCATATTTTTATATTTTTCTCCAAACAATTCCCTTAAAATATGAATGAATATATTTTTAATATTTTTAGTTTTTTTTTCCCAGAATTATATTTCTGGAATTTTGATCTTCTAGTATTTCAACATTCAAGATTATGGCATTTTGGATTGTGTCTTTTGGGATTATGATTGGCTCCTGGTTTAAAATTTTACATAGCAGGAACAATAGGAAAAATTTCATCGATTTTATCTTCCCAGAAATAGCAGTCTTAGTATAAATCAGACCTTTGTCACTAGACGTTCTCATAGTTTCTCGATGGGCATCAGAGGTACATTGGAATCCTCTCCGAGGGTCCATCAGATGAGGATGAAGAGTCATTAAGACTCTGAGACTCATACAATTGCCTTGATCATAAAAGTTCTTTTTATTTTTCTGTGAAGAAATAATACGTATTTAAGCTCATTCTATCATATAAAACCTCTGGAAGACAAATATTGCAGAGGTCATGGTCTTAGGATCATAAAGCCATTTTTCAAGGGTATGTTGAGGGGTAAAAAAGGTAGAACGAGATGCCAGGTGCTGGGGAGGAAGAATATCTTCTTCTTTTCCTCTTTCCCTTCATCCCCAAACAATAATTAAGTGAGGCAGAACCAAAGAACTGGAGACATTCAGCATCAGTGACTGTGACCTAGTCCTGCTGCTCATATCTATTTGACAGAAGAAAGCCAGAGAATTAGGTTTCCAATGGATCCTTCTATTCTCTCAGGTTGAAAGAAAAAGATTAAATATTTCCAACATATGAGATACACCCTGAAGCATTTTCTGTAGATAATGACTTTGGGGAAGAGCGTGATTTGGCTGTTTCGTCTGCACACTCCTGCCAGGGGTCCATGTCACCTCTCAAAATATGAGTATTATTCCTTGTCAGGTACATCTCCATCTGCTTGTCCTTGATCTGAGAAGTCATTGTTTAAAATGGCATCTTCCAGTAGTGGTCCTCTGTACCTGCAAATCTCCAGGCAGGGTTCTGTGTTTCCACAGGACATACCCCAGCTTTCCCCTCCTCACTGGGTTTTCTGTTCTTGGCAAGGCCTCCTACAGAGGAGTCCAGGAGCACAGACATTCTGACAAGCGTGCTGGTCACTGCAGAATCTGCCTGTGAACACCACAGAAAGTGTGTGACTGGCCACGTTGGGCAGACTTTCCAGAGCAGTGACATTGGGAATCTCTGGGAGGTATCAGAGAGATGCTGATTGGTATCAACTACCCTATTACCTACCTAGTGGTGGTGGGGTAGTTGATACCAACCAGCATCCCTCTGATGCTAGGGAGATTCCATCTATAGAAATAGAAGCTAGTGGGGTAGTTGATTTCTGGGGGAAAGATTTCAATTTCTGTGTAATCTCGAAGCTCCTATTTCTCAGAGACCTATTCTCAGACACTTAAGTAAACTGTACTGAATTATCAATATTGCAGGATGAGAAAAAATGCATGACCTGCCTTATAATTCCTATGAATGTTTAGGGCTTATGTCCTTGTGGCATCCTGTCTTCAGCTTTTACTTCTATGATAGGAAAGGTTGTTCTTTACCCTAAGTCATCCCACAAACTCAGTTCAGCCAGTTTTACAAGCCTTTTTCACAGCCAGCAAACATTTCGACAAACTTTTACGACATTTCATTGAATGTTTAGGCTCAAAGGAAGGGTTACATCAGATTTCATTTAACTTCCTTTCTCTTTTCCTGGCAGAGCTCTCCTTGTCTTCCTCCTTCCAAACTCTGTTTTCAATCCATGACTTGAAGAACTGACCTTAGGTTAACATCAGTTCCTCTGAGTGTTCTCTGACATCTCCCTAAACAAGCATCCTTCAAAATATTTCTAATGTAGCACTCATTAAAACATAGTGAAATTGCTTTTGTATGTGTTCCCACAAGATTATAAATTCAGTATGGGTGGAAACCACCTGCCCTTTCAACTGTGTAGACTGTATTGCCCTCTGAGTGTGCAGCACCTATTACATACTCAAATTATTTGTATCAACGCTGATTCATCCATGATTTAACATTTTGGTCAAGAAAAAGTGTCCAGCACAGTACGTTGCTAGATACTTCTGTTCTGTACACACACACACACACACATATGTACCTACAATTGAGATGATTTATTTAAGTAATCCTTTGAGAAAGATCTTATAAATAGATTCTATGAGACTTTGTACTATTTATTGCCTTTAAAAAATTTGGGTCAGTGATTAATATCTTGGAGGTGTATAATAGCTTGGAGTTATAGAAAAATAGCTGCATTATAATACCAATTACATATTTCAGATTATGAGGCAAACCATGTAAGTAGTATTCAATCATCTTAAGATATGTGAAAGTCATTTAATGAAAATTTACCATTACATTTCTGGTATTTTTTCTTAGTTATATATTTTGGTGGTCTTATATTATCCCAGCTTTATATTTGCAACTAAAGTATTTTAAAATTATTTAAATGAATATGTTTATTTTGAAAAAAATATATTAGTTGCTTTGGGAAAATTATCCTGAACACCTTATACTTTTTAATTAATCAAAAACTTTATATTTCTGGTTTTTATTGCAAACATATCTTGCCAAAATGTTTATGATTTGCTTGGGAAAAACATTTTCACATGGGTAAATATAAATAGCACAAATAATTTTGTTTTAATTTAGTTTCATGGCTAATTTGAAGCAGTGCTAAATAAAACTCACAACATAATATTCCTTGAGTTTGAATTTTGCTTTCTTTTTTCAAAAGCACTATCTTATGTGCTACTTTTATTGATCCTGATAGAACTCCCATGCATTGACTAGTGTTTACTATTATTGCCATCTTAAAAATAAGGTTTCATGGCTTACCAATAACAGATATTTAGTGATAGATTTGAGGCTTTAATACAGGACTTTAGTGATTTCTTCTTACGCAATTCTGCTGAAGAGGGACAGTGGAGAAGATATATCCTGAGAAGAAATGATCTCAAATTAAACATTAGTACTTTGAGATAAATTTTAAGGTAGTAGTGCCTCCAAGAATGCAGTCCCAGTGTGCTTTTCTGCGCAAATGATATAGCAGGCAGCTGCTACCATTTCTGCCTGATAAAGCTTTGTATACATTTGGCCTCATGCTTGGGAAGATAAATCAGTTCACTTCAGGATTGGGTCTATAGGAAGATGATTGAAATTCAGGGAAGTGTTTATATGCATTCAAGAGAGTATTTCTGACAGTGTATTTCTGCATGGGTGGTCTCAAAGGGAGTGAATGAATGGAAACAGAAAGATTGTTTATGGGGAGGAAATGAAAAGGATTAGTTTCTATGGAGGCCAGGCAGGTGACCTAGATTCCCCACAATGAAATGTGTACTCTGATAGACACTTTTTAAAAGAGAGAAAAAAAAACCTTGGATAAAAGGTCTGTCTTTAGTTTCGAGCCAATTCTCATCAAGTCCCTTTTTAAGGGGTTTTCTGATCCCAAGAGAATCTTTTATTTGATATACGTTTCATGTGCTGGGTTTATCTAGAGCTCAAATAATCACACAGAGGAGTTCTCGCCTAGATTACTCAGCGTGCCCCTGGCCTCAGCAGGCTCTTCTTTGGGGCTTTGAGTTTAAATAAACAAACACAAAATCTGAAAGATTCACTTATAATCCTTGGGTCACAGAGTCCTTTTCAGAGTAACTATTCTTATTTCCCTATGAAATTGAAAAACAACCCCATGCATCTTCAAATAAATTGCAAGTGATTCCACAAGATTTCTCTTTTGTGAGAGGAAGATCAGTGTACAAAGAGCAATGGAATAGAAAATAGAAAAATTGTGTGGTTGGCCATATGCTGAATACATTTAGAATGGCTGAGAGTTGCTAAAATCATACTAGATGGAGCACCCTGCAAGTCATACTTTCCACAACTCCTGCCTTCTGGAGCACAGTCATAAGGAATGAATTTCCTTGAAGTGGGATTTATGCTCTTATACATTTTGCGATTTTAACATCTCATTGTATATGTGTGTTTATATGTATGTCTCCCACCATGATTTTACAAACCCCTTGAGAGTAGAGACCATGATTGTAAGTGCCCATGTGTGTTTTTGTGTGTCTTCATATCTCCCACAGCTAGCAATAATCTGATTTGTGAGAGTTACTCAGCATTATGCATTGGAAAAATGCCTCCTGTGGTTGATCATTACTACTTTCTACAACAACAGTTTCTGAAAATAATTCATTTGTTTACTTGTGGCTCACAATCAATAGTATGAATAATTATTGAGTTGTGCCAAAATCAGATGATGTTCTAAAATCTTTTAGCAGTGATTCAGTTTGCTCTTTGCTTATAATATAAATGCTACATAAAACAAAATGTAGATTGCAGCCAGACTCTAGGAGTTTGTGACTTCCAGTTTCAGGAGGTCCAGCTGTGTTTTACAGATAATGTAAAAACTGTGTTTTACAGAAGTATAGATATTTAACCGGCTATGTATAATAAGATTGGCATGAATAAGACCATCAATGAATACAATGAAAGAAGAGCCTTAGAGCTTTATCCAGAGCTTCAGGCCCAGATAACTGTTTCTTTATTGTCTTCACTTGAATGAGTCACAGGCAAGGCAAAGTCTACATTTCTAAAATTAAACATGAGGTTATCCTTCTGCCTCCCCTTTCAGGAAATGTCATGCCCATCTGCCCAACTTCAAATGCAAGAAATCTGAGAGCTTCTCTTCTACCTTCCTCCTTCTTGTTTTCTCATCTGATTAGTCACTAAATGCTATAGTTTCTACCTTCTAAACATCTTGCAAATCTGCCAACTTTCCTCCAACCCTAATGCCATTATCTTACACATTATTTCTCACCTGGATTACTACATATCTACTTAATCTTCTTTCTGTGCCTCTAGTCTTCCGCCTTGCAATTCACTCACCACACTTCAGACAGAGTGAGCATTTTAAAATGCACATTTGAAGATGGCATTATAATGAACTCCACATTTCTTAATAATACTGAACATATTTATCCTTTATTATTTTTTTTAAATACAAGATACTCTTGTATTTATTACACACAAAATATAAGGTGACTTCCTCCCCTTATATCATTTAATCCTTCAAACAACTCCATGACCCAAATACAAATAATTGTACCTTTACAAATGAGACATCTACATTTTAGAGATGTCAAGTGATTTTCCTAAAATCTGACAGCTAGTAATTCTGGAACCAGGGTTTAAACCCAGGCAGTCTGACTTCAGATACCTAATTCAAATACATGACTCTTTTAAATATATTCATAAGTTAATCTGATTTATCTCTTACATTTTGTCAACATTTCTTCTCTAAACTCTTGGATTTAGCCACACTGAAATTAAGTTTTTATTGTTGTTGTTCAATAATACTCTTTTCAACATTTGGGATTCTGATCTGCTTTTTTTTCTCTCTCTCTCTCTTGCTTCACTTTCTCTTAACTCCTCCTATTCAATTTAAGTGCTCCTTCTTTATCTTTCAAGTATAAGTAGGAAGTAATATTCAAAGGATACAAAGTATCTTTTCCAATCACAATGGGATAAAACTAGAAATCAACAATTGAAAGAAAACTGAAAGATTTACAATATGTGGAAATTAAGCAACCAATTCTCAAACTTCGAATGAGTTCAAGAAGAAATCTCAAGGGAAATTAGAAAATATTCAGAAATGCATGAAAATGAAAACACAGCATTCTAAAACTGATAGGATGTAGCAAAAGCAGTGCTAAAATGGAAATGTCTAACTGTAGATGCTTATGTTAAAATAGAAGAAAGATCTTGAATTGGGGTACATGATGTCAGCAAGATGGCAGAATAGGAGATCTCCCGCTCATATTCCCCCATAGCAACAATAATTTGACAGCCATTCACAAATGACTTTGTGGGAACATGGTGGGAGCTTGGGGATCTAGGTAGGAAGTTGTGAAACTCTAGTGGAGCCCCAGACCAAGGATGAAGATTTTGAGAAGGCAGGCCAAAATCCAGGTGGCAGGCTCACTTACTGTCTTCCCAATTATAGACCCAAAGACAGCCTCATCTCCCTGTGGACTCAGCTATATTTAAATTTGGCCTTAACCTTGCCATCATCACTATCTGCTCAGGGTCCTCTCTGTCTTGAGTAACAGGCCCACTGACCTTGGTCCTGGCTGTGTACTATAAAGCAGCCCATGACCTGGATCCCACACTCTCAGCTATGGTTTGTTCATCCATATGCAAAACTCCTCAACAACATCCTAGCAAACTAAATCCAGCAGCACATCAAAAAGCGGATCCATCATGATCAAGTAGGCTTCATCCCTGGGATGCAAGTTTGGCTCAACATATACAAATCAATAAGTGTGATTCATTGTATAAATAGAACTAAAAACAAAACCCACATAGTTATTTATCTCAATAGATGTGGAAAAGACTTTTGATAAAATTCTACATCCCTTTATGTCATCATCACTAATCAGTAGAGGAATGCAAACAAAAAACCCAATGACCTACTATCTCACACCAGTCAGAATGGCCATTACTTAAAAGTCAAAAAAAAAAAAATAGCAGATGCCAGTGAGGTTGCAGATAAAAGGGAATGCTTATACACTGCTGCTGAGAGTGAAAATTAGTCCAGCCATTGTGGAAAGTGGTGTGCTAATTTCTCAAATAACTAAAAACAGAATTACCGTTTAACCCAGCATTAACTCTGTAGATTCCTTTGGCGGGTGTGAACATTTTAACAGTCTTTCAGTCCATAAAAATCAAATGTCTTTCAACATTTTGTGCCTTCTTTAATTTCTCTCAGCAACATTTTACCATTTTCAGTGTAGAAGTTTTCACATCCTTTGTTAATTCTAAGTATTTAATTAATTTTGATGCCATTATAAATGAAATTGATTTCTTAATTGTCTTTTCATATTATTATTAGTCAATAGAAACATATCTTATTTTTGCTTGTTGACTTTATATTCTACAACTTTGCTGAATTCATTTAGGGTTTGCATGTATGTAATCTTTAGGGTTCTACATATAAGATCATGTTGTCTGTGAACAGAGATAATTTTACTCCTTTTCCAATTGGGATGATTTTACTTTTTCTTCTTGCCTAATTGCTCTGGCTATGACTTCTAGGACTATGTTAAACAAAGGAGGTCAGAGCAGGGAATCTTATCTTACTCCTGATCTTCTAATAAAGCATCCAGGCCTTTACCATTAAGATGATAGGACGCTATTTTGCCCTGCATTGTTAGGAAATAACTAATAACATTTGTTCCATGTTTTTCTCTAGGTAACACCACTAGGGCACTGCAGATCATAAAATTTTCCTGATGAAAGAGAAATCTACTTGGTTTCACCATAAGCAGAAACACTTTCTCCTATAATTTTCCCGATTTATATCATTTTCAATCTGTATATGTTATTTGAGTAATATTTCTGATTATCTTACTTAGTAACTTAGAAATTTTTCTATATGAAATCTAAAAATTAGTAATGCCTTTGCTGTCACATTTAAATGTAAATGTTGTCTTGTGTTTTTCAGAAGATGCTTATAAGACCCAGGTCAGGATTGACAATGAGCCAGCTTACTTGGACATCTTGGACACTGCTGGCCAGGTAGGTGATGTTCTTAAACCTCTCTGATCTCTGAGTTTATTTTATGCTTTAGCTTCAAATATATTTACCACAAAGGAGAAGATGACTTTATTCAAGCAGAAGAAGAATAAATTTGTGATAACAGTCAGGAATTAAATTTAAAAATAATCAACATTAAATGTGACCCATTACTAATTACCAACCAGAATATTTCCAAATTCCCTCAATTTTCTAAAAATAAAAGAGTCCATGTAGGTGTTATATTGCCAATGAAATTATAAAATTTAAAAATACTTTATTATTTTTCCTCAGGTTTACATAAAACTCTGACACAGATCCTGATGTGATAATAATTTCTATTAGAGAATTTTAGTGAATATAAAGGAAGATCTGCTTAGCAGATTTGCTCATGGAACTAAGGCTAAGGAGCCTGATGGAATAAGGGACATAACCAAGATCTAGTATGGTCTAATACGTTAGTTTGCAAACCTGTAGGGAAGAAGAAAATGAAGGAGGAGGAGGAGAAAGAGAAATAATTTTTTGTGATATAAAAATAGAACTAAAATACGACATCACAATTAGAAGTAAGTTGTGAGGAAAGGTGTAAGATTTAAAACATCTCCAAGTCCTAGATGTATTTTGAAGAAGCATGGATATTTTATTTAACTTCATACTTTCAAAATGATTGTGTTAAAAATATGAACTCATATATTAAGTGCTAGACATAAATCATATAATTTGATGCAAGCACAGGAAAAAGAGAAGAAAAAATAAAAAGTTGTTAATACAATATAAGACAAAAAAGAAAGAATAAAAAGGTAACAAGGAAGTATAATATATACATGTCAAAACATCAGAAATCAAAATTAAAAAATCTCTCCTAAAATAGGCAAATATCGTCAGTATCATATTGAACAAAAGAATAAAACTAACCTATATTTGAGTTAAAGGAGACGTAAGTGTACAGAAAGATGAAAAATCAAATAAGGTATTAAAAAGGTAGGCAAAAGTAGCCAAAGTCAAAGCAAGTATAAATGTATTAATATAAGGCAAATAGATGTTATGCAAAAATATTATTAAAGTGTAGAAGTGTCAGTTTGTAAAATAAGCTTCACAATATTCTAAAATTCTAATCTGTAATATTTAAGGCAAATGAAGAGAACTGTAAATCATTTACAAATAGAAAATTTTATATAGTAGAAAGTTTTAATGCACTTCTGTTGGTGTTAGATTAAAAAGCTGTGTAGTTGTAGATTTGTAAACACATTTAACTTAAACAGAATACTGCAGTCATTACAAAAGTAAACATTGTTTCACATACACATCCTGTTTATAACTTTTTATTGATTTCAGATCAAAATGTAAATAATGTAGTCTGTAGTCTGTAAAACATTGATTATTTGATGTATATAGAATTTTTGGTTGTGGCTTAGAATGTGGTAAATTTTTATAAAATATTTAAGCAAGTCATTACCTCTTATGGGGGAAAGGGCAAAAGTTAAGAAAGGGGAGAAATACAAAGTAGATTTTATCTATACACGATTCATGCTCTATTAGAGTTCTAATTAAATATAGGAAATTATTAAGTTGAAGACCTACATCATATATACACAAATCTTCATTATATTATTTCCCTTTGTACTTAAAGATTTTCATTATTTTAAAACATTGTATTTTTTCATCACTTTATGTTACTAGTTTTAAAATATCTGCATAATTGGAATATTGATAGTGTACAAGCAACTAGAAATAGGTGATATCTTTCTATATTTATGAGTTATTTGAAGATTATTTGAAATCTATGTATTAACAGATGAATTTGCTTCTAGAAACATTTGGACAATGGACTTATGGGGTTAGCACTGTTGAAGCTACTGGGAATATATAGAATGGAAAAATTATTTCAATTATTTGAAAGGGCTGTCTTATCTAAGAGGAAGTGTACTTGTTTTTAAGTGGAAACTAGAGATCTAATTGGAAGAACACTGAGTAGGTTAAATTTTACTCATGATAATAGAGGGTTTGTAGCAACTAAAATGCTCAAATAAAAAAAATGGCTGCTCTGGGAAATAGCAAAATTGTGTTATTGGAAACACTCAACTAGAATTATGCTTTAGTAGAAAGTGAAATTTTCATTTATTGAATATTCATTCAGTCTACAGTATTTATGTAGACTTACTAGTCCCAAGTGTGGTGGCAATATAATGATGAATAGCCAATATATTTCTCCTTTCTATTGATGTAGACTTGGCTAGGTCACTGTTTAGTCCAATGGAATGCAGGCAGATGAGACAATCTGCTAGTCGTGGTCCAAGGCCTTTAGAAGCATTAAGTGTACTTGTGCTACTTCTCAAGAAAAGGGAATACTGCAGATAGCCCTTGGTCCTCAGTGGTTGAGAAAACCTGTGAAAAGAACTAAACCCAACCCAAAGAAAGAAAGAAAGCCCAGTCTACCTACCCATGGAACAGATCTGCTACAGACACCACACAGATTTGTGAACTAGAAAAATCATGAACACTAGTTGCTTTAAGACACTAAGTTTGCGGTGGTTTGTCTTATAGCATTATTGTGGCAATAGCTGAGCAATACAGAATATTAATAGAACATTTTTAGTTACATATGGCTGGAGATGGAGAATCTTACCTCATCGTGGGTGAAGTGTGTAAGCGATGAGAGATAAATCTGAAATTCTATGCTCTAGTAATACTGAGAAACTGGCAAACATACAATTAAAAAGATAAAGCTATTACATGTTCATATCAATAAAATTTTTTAAAAGCTAATTTCAACTGCAGCCAAACATAGTCAGGAGTACATCAGGCAAAACAGACGGTGATATGTTGTTTTTCAAACCATTATTAGATCCTTCCATTCAAGGGGTGGTCTATACAGTTGATTTAACATAATTTATATTCTCTGTAGGGAACAGGAGAGAATACTGTTGAAATACTTTTAATTATATCACCTTGTTTTCTTTTGGTACTATTAATTTTCAATGTATGTTGAAATTTACTATCCTTACAACAAATCCAGGAAGTAGATTGAAAAGCTATTATTAATGTCATCACCTAGAATTTGAGTAAAATGTTATACAAAGAAGTAAAGTGGGTGTTTTCTTGGTGGCATTATTGGAGGCCAAGTCCCAATGTGTTTCATGTTTGTGCTTTTAGGAGAGAACAAGTGATATATTTTTCTTGCCCATCGCAAGTTTCATGGCTGACACCCTATAACAAAAGACAGAGACATTAACAATAGATAAGCATAATTATTTATTTAACCAGAGCTTTACATAATGTGAGAGCTTTCCAAAAGGAAGACTCAAAGACCCAGGAAAAAATGTGTATTTTTATGTTCAGGTTTGATTAAGAATGAACAGACGTGTCAAGTATGATTGAATAAAAATGAATATAACCTAATATTAACCATTAGTAGTGGTAATAAACCAAACCATTACCACACCATAAAGGATCAAAAATTCCTTTTGGCATTTTTGTGCAATATGCCTTTGCTCTGGGTATAGGGCTGGATACCTGTCCCATGAGGGTCTTCAAAAGAGCAGGGGTGATAGAAGTTCAGACAGACCTTTCTGCTTTTGGGGTTTTCCGCATTTCCAAGGTACTATATTTTGGGGTAGCATGTCCTGCAGTTCATCACACTATACACATAATCTTGCAGTGCCACAATAATCCCATGGCATCACCAGATCTCAGATTATAAAGAAGTTGTACCCCAAGCATCTTTCCATCATTTAATTGTTTTAATACTTAACTCTTCCGCTACATGCTCATTAAGCCTATGATTGATGTCTTCCATTTGTTAAGAATTCTGTTTTAGGAAACAAACAAGCACAGCTTTGGAAAACTTAACTTATTAGAAAGAGTTTTTCTTGCAATGAGCTGAGAATGTCTTTATAGTTTCCATCTATTGGTTCCAGATCTATCTCCTGAAAAAAAAAATTACTCATTACATACATGGAAAATGCAAGGCTCGTATAAAGGTAATGTGATTTATCTAAGATAGTACAGCAAATTCTTGAGTCAGCTGTGTCTACAATCCATTTACATTTCCACTCAAGCTCTTTCTTATTTCACTTTTTTATGGACTTAGTGTGTACCAAGAACTGCAATAGGTCAAGAAAATACAGAATGAAATAAAATTGAGGCTCTGTCTTCAAAAAGCTTGAGGTTTGGGGAAGTGAAGATACACTAAATTAAAAATTGCAGCAAATTATGATAAGTACTATGGTAGAAGTGCACAAGTTTTGATACTGGGTTATCTTTGATATCTAAGGATCTAAATAAAAAGTTAAAGATAAGATATTTTAAAGATAATTACAAGTTTAGGTGAAACTCTAGTAAAATATATGTAGTAAGTTTAATTATAAATGTATTGAATAATTCTCATTCTTATTAGAAGCAATAAAAGTAATTCTCCAAATACCTTCTTTTTTGTTGCTGTTGTTACTTTATTTATTTATCTTTTTTGGCATGCTAACATATCCAGTCAATTCCATGACCTAGGTCTTGCCCCATACCTGGCTTTGGACTGGATTAAGTCATTCTGGAACAATGGGAAAGAGTTGTAGTTTGGTATTAGGTTTAGTCCCTAACCAACTCTGCAGTCAAAGCAAGTCCTGTAGCCAATCTCGACCTAGTTTACTCATCTGGGAAATGAAGAAATTAGACTTGATCTCTAAAGTGTCTTCCAGATATAAAGCCCTGTGATTTCTGAATTACTACTAGCCTAATGTTTATATAATTCTTCTCTGAAAGCTTAAATTGCTTTTTAGCCACAAAAAATTTGTTTTTTCCTTTCTTCCCCAGTTTGTGGCTTATCTTTAAAGAGAATACTTTAGGACATTACCCCTTCTTTAAGGAATCCTATTATTCTACAAATGATTGTGGATATTTTAAGGTCCAAAAGAACAAAACTTGGGCTAGAATTGTTCCCAAACTGGAAATAAAGTTCCAAATCAAGAGCTTCTATTAGAATGATGTTTAGGACATTTCCTCACTACTTATATTCTAGAATCAATATATGTGTCCAAACTCTCCAGTCTGCTTTTACTATATTTTGATAGCTTTGATTATTTGATAGATGCTAACTAACTTACTAAGAGTCAATGCAAGCTATGTAGCATCAAAGTGAAAAGGTATGAGAAGGTAGGCTTTAAGAACATTCCCAATTTTCAAATTTATGTATTATCCTTAGGATGTGACACTGAAAAAGTGGAGAGATTTTTACTCTCCTTTTACTACCTCCTCCAATGTACTTCTCCTCACTGCTACCTACACAACACTAGACTCTAATACAGGTATGCTGTAACTATAATCTTAAAATGTGTATTCCATTCACATACCTCTTAAATCACTCCATGCTGGTATTACGTAGTCCATCTAGAAGTAAGGCACATTTTTAAAAACTCTAGAAATAAGGTTTAACCTGAAGGACTTGCCATATAGTCAGAAATATATGAGGAAAAGGTAAAAGAAAACTTGAAAAATAACATTTAAAAATATAGCCAGATATTTAAGTACAAACTGATTTCATAAGCATTTGTCATTAGGATAATCAACAAATGCCAATCTAGCTTTAACTATGAGAAGACAGAGTATGTTTACAACTATACTCACATCTCAAATTGATAGAGCTAGGCATACCCTTTGATCTTGGGGAAAATGGGCCAAGTTCATTGTGATCCATTGTTTTGGCTCTGAGATCCTTGAAAACAATTCACTATTAACATTACTAGAAATAGGATTACCATGAATCCTGATTTTCCCAGGACATTCCAAGTTAGTATCTCCTGTTGTATAGCAATTAATGCTTGTTAATTCTTTTGGTGGCATTGCATTTCATTCGAAAGTGTTCCAGTTTGAATTAATTTATATAGTCATCCAAACCACAAACTAGTAGCTCTCCTCCAGTACAGTGGCTCTGTACAGTACATGGCTATAAAACCAATTGTGATTAAACATGCAAACTGGAAAAGTCAGTCACTATACTGAACAAGACCAGAAAATAGAAACCAAATAAAAATGATTTTAGTAGCCCAAGCAAATGTCAAAAAAATCCATAAAATAAAATTCATATATTGTTTATAAACTCTTTCACGACAAGGGAGTCTATCATGTTCTCATTCTGAGTCCATTTGATATTAGTGTCAGATATAACATGCTGATTACCTAGTTTTATTTTGTTTATAATTTTTAGAGCTAAAACTGGGTTTCTAGAAGCAAATATTTTAATAGTAAAATAAACTGACAACCTACAGAAAAAGATGAAATTATTTTAAAATGTAAGACAAAACTTAAAAATTATTTTATAAATATGTAAATCTGGAACAATTTGCTCTAAAGTCAAGCAGCCAGGTACAATAATAATATTAATAAATAACATGATTACACTCTCAATATATTACAAATTATGATTTGGATTTTTTTGCTAAAGAAGGCACAAAGTATGAAATTTTAGAAAAAAACTTTTACAAGATGACCATTTCCACAGTATGTTTTAAGGGTAAATATCTCTATTGACTCAGGAAAAAAAAATTACCTAGACCATCAACTCTGGAAGATTTACAAAAGATTTATAGAATCCAATTACAAAGTTCTTAGTATTTCCCTGTATTTAAGAGGCAACTATGTTTCCTCTTATATGTTGTCATATATATATGTATATATACACATATGTATGTATATATACATATACATATACTATGTATATATGTATATACATAGACATATATACATGTATACGTATATATGTGTACATATGTCTATATATGTATATATATTTCTGTATGTGTCTATCTCACATTCTCAACATGATTAATTGAACATCCACAGATTTATAATGCTGACTATTTCATTTTGATACAAAAGAAATAAAATTACGGTAGTCCCTGACTTTGGAGAACTTACACTTTGATTTTTGTACATATTAAGAAAGAATTTAGACTTAAAACTGAAGAAAGAAATATCAAATTTCATTACTACATATTTTATCATATCACCTCTTTAACTTTCACAAATAGTGAATGTTTTTACCAAAATATGCTTTAAGCACCTAATTGCTCATCAGTGTGATATGTAGAACATTTAGATTTATATTTATCATTTATATTTTTAGCTAAAACTTGGCAATTTCAAGACTAAATTTGCCAAATTAAAAAAACATTATACTTGGCATAAAAGAACTACATAAAATGACTACCAAGATTGCCTAAAGTATACTTTTGATAGAAATAGCTGAGAAACAAAATGTTATTCAATGATCTCATCATTTCTTAGCTTACTGGTCACCATTAATTCAAAGCATTTCCTTCAATATTTCATTTTTGTGTTGGACGGTGACAGAATTTTGTATCCTATAATCACTGCTGGGCCACTGTGCCAACAGAAATTTCACTAAGGATAGTTCTTGGCAGAAACTCTGAAGTCAGTTTACAAAGGTTTCTACTTAATATCCATGAAAATTTCTATCATTATGAATATCAAAAATTAGAAGAAGCTTCAGGAGGTCACATATTTCAGTCTCTTTGGTTTACAAATAAAGACACTGGGACTCAGAAAAGTGGCTTATCCAAGGTCACATGGCTTCTGAATGCCAAACTGGAGTGATCGATCGTAGCATTATGCTCTTGAATCATTTCTGAAATCCTACAGTGATATGGCTGTATTACCTCTTCTAAAAGCTGTCTCTGTGAAGGTGAATACGACTGGACTGAGTGGTAGTGCTTGCTATTAACGTGTCACTTTTTGAGAATATCAGTGATATAATCAAAAGACACCTAGTTGAAAACTTTGAACAATGAATCAAATACTCAGGTTGGTAAAATTGTGGGAGAATTCTGGAAAAAAAAAAAAACCATCAGTACAAATGTTTGTTTACCACTGTATTTTAATATTTTTGTAGTTCTTTACATCCTTCATAATATTTTGTACAAAAAGTTTTATCTTCCCTAATTCTAAACATGAGGGCTATTTGTTTTCAGCTTCTCCTTGATTTACACGGTCCATATATTGATCAATTGGGAAAGAATTTAGATTATATAAATGAATGACAATATTGCATTCTATTTGGTATCTATATGAATGATCAAATTAGTGAGGACGTTAGCTTTAGCCCATACCGCTTGCCATAACTACGGTACAGTTGTGTCATGAAGCAGAGGCACAGTTAAGAATAAGATTTAATAAAAACGAACGAAACATATAGATCATACGACCTATTTTTTCCACATCTGACTCAAATGGGATGTGTAGCATTAGGTAAGACAAAATATTTATTGTGTCTGTGATTCACTTTCTTCCCATTTTTAAAACAAAGAGTTAAATGTTATTTGAAGGAATTTGTGCTCTAACATTGTATCATGATCAAAACTGGTTTGTTCATTCATTTAACAGTGAACTATTCAGTATTGGACATGGATTATGTTCTCTGAACGTTACTAATAGCTATGACAGATTCAAACAAATTTAAACATTTGTTCCTGCCTTCATGAAATTTGCAACTTAGCCAAGATGTACCAGTTAAGAGAAAATGTCATTAATGTGTTGTTAAGGTAGCTCTCAGTTAAGTTTTAAGAATGAGAATCAACTGTTTTTGTTCAAGCAAAATGGTAACCAGAGAAAGATAAATCAGGAGGGCTTCTCCCAAAAAACTTAATATCTCTGAAGAAGTATATTTATACGTGCAACCTCCAAAATACTAGTCTATGAAAAGAAAAACACATGAATAGTGATGGCTACCATTACAAGTCTTTTAGGAACGAGACATTGTCAGTCAGCAAAAATGGCGAGACACATCTCAATCATTTTAGGAGGTTTATTAGCCAAAGTTAAGGATGCACACTGAGGAGACAGGTTTATGACTTTCTCTGAAGATGATTTTTGAGGGCTTCAAATTTAAAGGGGAAAGGGCAAGATATTGAGAAGTATACAATTTTTATATGAGTGGGGGTAGAAAAACATAGTCGTTCACGCCTTTGTTTGGCTCAGTAGTGAATCTGTATTTTTACATTAGATAACAGACAAAATTGGGCAGGGGAACAATCAAATATGCATTTGTGTCAGGTGGGGATGGAGTAGTGACTGCACCTGTCAAGACAAGCTATCAATTTACATGGCCATGGTAAAATTTTAACACAAACACTTTAGGGTAAAGATCTTGGAGCTCACTAGGAATTTCCTTGTGGGCAAAATACGGGGGAGGCATGTAGCTTTTTATCTTGTAGCTGTCTTATTGAGAAACCAAAATGGGGAGGAAGGTTTGCGTGGCCCAGTTCCCAGTTTAACTTTTCCCTTTGGCTTAATGAGTTTGAGGCCCCAAGATTGATTGATTTTATTATTTA
This sequence comes from Macaca nemestrina, assembly GCF_043159975.1. Lineage (NCBI taxonomy): Eukaryota > Metazoa > Chordata > Mammalia > Primates > Cercopithecidae > Macaca > Macaca nemestrina. Next base: position 49,001,179 of record NC_092143.1, read on the forward strand.
TTTATTTATTTATTTATTTATTGAGATAAATAGCGACGGCATCTCAGCCTGTCACCCAGGCTGGAGTGCAATGGCACGTTCTCGGTTCACTGCAACCTCCGCCTCCCAGGTTCAAGCAATTATTCTGCCTCACCTTCCCAAGTAGCTGGAATTACAGGTGCTCATCACCACACCCGGCAATTTTTTTGTATCTTTAGTGGAGACAGGGTTTCACCATGTTGGCCAGGCTGGTCTCGAACTCCTGACCTCGTGATCCACCCACCTCAACCTCCCGAAGTGCTGGGATTACAGGCATGAGTCACCACGCCTGGCCTATTATTATTTTTTAATACAGATTCTCACTCTGTCATCCAGGCTGGAGTGCAGTGGCCTGACATCACCTCACTGCAACCTCCACCTCCTGGGTTCAAGTGATTGTCCTGCCCCAGTTTCCCCAGTAGCTGGGATTACAGGCGCCTGCCACCATGTTCAACTAATTTTTGTATTTTTTTAGTAGAGATGGGGTTTCACCATGTTGGCCAGGCTGATTTCAAACTCCAGACCACAAGCGATCAGCCCTCCTTGGCCTCTCAAAGTGCAGGGATTACAGGTGTGAGCCACTGTGCCCGGCCAGGATTTATTTCCCTTTCACAACATTTTGATCACAAAGCCAAAGAAAGATATTATAAAAACTTTTCCTTCTTTTTTTCCCATGAATATAGCAATATTATGATATTAAAACTTGTTTCTCTGTTCTTTGGGAAATATAGTCAAAGAGTAAGAGGGATTCCTCAAGCCTTGAATGAGTTCCAAGAACCCAGTTTTCCATTTATTTGCTTCTAAATATTGTCTTGACCCTTCATGGATTTCCAGATATACTGGATGTTCCCATGTCACTGTCTATGCCTGGGGTCTTGCTAAGCTACACTGTAGGTGATAATTATAACTATAATATAGGTGTAGCTTAATTAGGTAACTTTTTTCAATCAATTGCAGAAGAAAATGATATATACTGGGTTTTTCTGGTTCAAGAATATTGGTAAGCTTATTTTCTATTAAACCTATTCTTATTCCTAAGAATCTTCGAAGGCCCTGGAAAATAAGTATGTTGCATTTCATCTGAAAATCAGGAAAAAATGGTATTTGGGGAACCAAATCTCTCCATTAGAAATTGATTCTGCAATGAAGAAGCAGAGATGCTTAAATGCTCCTATTCAAGGAACGTGGATTATTCCTTGCAACATGGATAGGTAAATAGCATGCTGATTTTGACTTTAACGAGCAACTGGAGACACACTGTGACCAAAAGAGTTGGAAAATGTATTGTCCCAGAGCCTTTAAGTGCCCTCAAAAGTAAGTAAAAATGTCTTCTGATCAATAGAATTTGACGAGGAGCCACTTTATATAGGGTTGTTCCAGAGACCATTTGTTAAGTTTATTTGTATACTAGCATCCTGTGAATTCTGAGTTATATTTAATGCAAATGATAACGATAATGACCATCTCATTCAAAGACTACTCACAGAAAGAGGGGGTATCTGTTAGTATGATGGTTTGAAACTGAATGGAGTCCCTCCACTAAGCTAATAAGTATCTTTGATATCACTAAGAAATCAAAAGACGGATTTTTCCTGCCAGACTCCTAAGCCAAAAATGTTGCATCCTGCTTTCTCCTTTGAAGCAAAACTGTTTGACTCTCAAAGCCTGTTCAGATAAACACACTTTCATTCCCTAAACACACGTCTGTGAGTGGCTTTGGCAGTTATATAGGATATTTCAGCTTATTATCTGAAAATGCTATTTTCTCATCTTGAATCAATTCAAGTTTCAAATGAAAGTTAAAATATAATCTTATCTAATGGGAATTAAAAATGCATTTTCATCGGCAATATTTTAATGGGCTTATAAACTGATGCCCTCAAAGGATAAAAATAGTTTTAAAACCATTTTAAATGGGCTTCCTCTTCCCATTTTTTAAATTGTTTTCTCATTTTTCCTGCTATAATACAGAAAAGCTCCATTTATAGTAAAATGCAAAGTGTTATTACTTTTATTTGCAGATATGCAACTTTGATTTTAAAATAAAGTTGCTATCCCAGGAAATCCAAAGTTCTTTCTGGTGGAATGATTGACTATTTTGTATCAGGCAGATTTCATGTGTGAGTATGGCAGTAGTCTGCTTTCATAGTTACCAGTGCTTTCACCCCTAAACATTTCTCTCATTTATTCTCACATCTGAAATTTACAGAAAAGATGTTGTGTTATGGAGCAATAAAAAATAGGCAAGACACAGGTGAGATAGGTGAGGTACAGCCAAACATCATTTTCTCACTAAACTACAGAAAGTCAATAAAACCAATATATTTATAAAGATTCTACGAACTGTGCCATGTAAAATGTGTACTCTCTCTCTCCTCTGAGAGAATACCGCTTTGGGAGGTATTTCCACTAATTGATGTTAGAATGCCAGATGACTCCATGTTAGTAGTTGTGGTGGTTAAAGGAAAAGTATTGCTGTTTTCATATGGCTCTGATGAGACCATAGAAAATGTAGCCTAAATAGCAACACACCCAGTGGCTCAAGGGATATGATTATAAAATTTAACTGTGAAGTCTACTCACTAATATGGGTCACACATCTTCACAATGGATCAATGTGATTATTTTACTACTGCACAGCTGTTCTCTTGACTTGTTCTTTAGGTGCCATGTATACTCCTACCTTGATTTTACACTCTAGTTCAGAGAAATGTGTGGTTACAAGTGAAAGCCAGTTATCAGAGGATAGTATTAGAGTAAGCTTGGTTGAATAGCTCTAGCTGAGTCTTGATAAGAGTTCACAGTCTGAGTGTAATCCTATTCGGAATTCAGTACTCCTGTGTTAAACCTGAGTTGATGCGTCCTGCAATAAGTTGTCCAGCTTTGCTGTCCAATCTTTGTCAAAACTCTACTTCTGGGGTAACCGGTTACAACTTTAGTAGTATTTCTAATCAGATATTTATTAAACTCAGAGATGAAAAGACAATGTAGAATTTGTGTCACTTCAGAAAAAAACTGAAGTTGTTGGATGGCTTTTACAGTAGAAGATTAGGATACCTATTAGCTGGGTGTATAGTGACTATAACATTTATTATTTTCTACTTTTTATTCTTTTATGTACAAACCTTGTAAATCAGAATGACTTTTAAAATAATCCCCCTCTGTTTATCACAGATATAATAGTTTTGAAATGCGCCACCACATTCTTAATTTTACAAAGTAGACACTCCAAGACACAAGGGGGAATATTATAAACATAAATAATAGGCTGGACGCGGTGCTCACGCCTGTAATCCCAGCACTTTGGGAGGCCAAGGCGGGCGGATCACGAGGTCAGGAGATCGAGACCATCCTGGCTAACACGGTGAAACACCGTCTCTACTAAAAATACAAAAAAATTAAATGGGCGTAGTGGCGGGCGCCGGTAGTTCCAGCTACTCGGGAGGCTGAGGCAGGAGAATGGCGTGAACCCAGGAGGCGGCTTGCAGTGACCCGAGAACGCGCCACAGCACTCCAGCCTGGGCAATGGAGCAAGACTCCGTCTCAAAAGAAAAACAAAAAAAACAAACAAAAACATTGGCAGGATCACAATCCTCAAAGAATTGCTTCCAAATCTTCTCAAGTTTACATGCTCTGTAGAGGTTTTGACCATGAAAATATGTTTCTAATGTTAGGTAATGTAGACTTCTGTGACAATTCCTTAATTCTCTTCTAAGATGGTGCTGAGAAAAGTAGCCCTTTATGAAGATCCTGTGTCTTTAGGAATGAAGGACAAAAAAGTGAAGTTTGAACAGTGCTAAGACATTTCAATTACCCTACAGAGGTGAAATTTCTGACTATTTGTAATTGACGATACAATTTACTTTTTAAAAATGTCCTCTTTTACCTCAGTATTTGTTTGGTAGTGTTACATAATCTCATTCATCTTTTCTTCCAACTTTACCTATACTAAGTTTACTTCAGTTAAGAGGTACAAACTCGTGGCTTCTCCACATGCCTGGTCATCTCCCTAGTCGTCATCTCAGAAATATCTCAAGTTTAGGCACATAATAAATGGGTGCATTATTTTACATACGCTATGATGTCCTCACCAGGCTGTTGATCCCCTATGGGACAGATAAGCCTCTAAGCAATGGTTCATAGTGCAATTAAATTATGAACTTTTATTAATGCTACAGTTTTATCATGTGGATTAGTCTAAATGGAGTACAGTGGCTTAAATCTGACAAATGACTTGTCCCCAGAGCCTGTTAGGAGAAGAGTAACATACTAGCCTGGGCCCTCCATTCCGTTTACTTCAAAATTGAATGAAAGTCTCTTAACATGTAAATTCCAAAAAGGAGAATGATAAATGAAAATTTTCAATTAGTGAGAAAACTGTCTTTTTAAAGTTAGTATCTCTTTAGGATCTAGAATGGAAGATGTAACTGTTTAATTGTAGAATTTAGGAGTATTAGTATAATACGTGTTAAACTTATCATTATATATACTGTAATTCCTGAACTCAGTAAATAAATTTTACTCTAATTTGTTAAAGAAGTCTTATAAAAAAGCATTTTTGTTGTCTTAAAATGACTGTTTTAATATTGGCAGTGTCCCTACAGTTTTTAGCTCTGGCAATTAAAATGTCAAATAATAGGACTTCAAATTATTTTGTAAGCAGTAAAAATAGTTAATATAGTCGGAAAACGTTTATTAGGAGCATATGATGTTTACATATGAAGCTGGACACAAGAAAGTGTAGGAACAAGGCAGAGATGGAGTCCCTTCATGAAGCGTGGTCTAGTGCAAAAGACAAATGTAAAACTAAGCTATTGTATACAATTGAAACTGTGAACAGGGAACCTGGCATAGTATGGAAGGTTAAGGTCAATGAAGGCTTTAAGACATGATCTTGAGTTCAGGAGGCAGATAGGGGAGGAAATAAAAACTCTTGCTGGTATGAAAACTGACATATGGATACGTCTGTAGCAGGAGAGAGGATACCAAGTTTGTAAATTGAGAGATTCCCGGTACTGCTCAGACAGGGAGCGTGTGGGGGACCATGTGCCAAAATAGGGCTAAGCAGGTCAGTCTAATTATACCAAGCCAGGTTAATCAGTCTGAATTTTGTTCCAGGAGTAATGAGATGTCATTGATGGAGAGTAATAAAGTGGGGTTGTCTTTTTAAATGTTCACCCTGGAATAGTATAGAGAAAGAAATGTAAGGAGACAATACATGTAGGAAGATCATTAAAACGCCTTTACAGAATTTCAAGCAAAGGGTGGTAGTCTGGCTCTGTGAATGAATGGACAGGGGGGCACATTCCAGAGTCATTTCAGATATAGAGAGAGGATTTAGGGAAATGTTCAGGAGTTGCACTTGGCAATATTGATGGTCTGGACATGGCCTGACATTTTAGTATTTTTCATGATCAAATTATATATTATATTTGATCATTCTTTTGCCTCTTCCCAACAGATTCCTGTCGAGCTTGTCCTCATCTCCTTATTTTGTTATTACAAACATTGTTCCCTGAATTTCAAAAGCACCCCTAGTTTATGTCCCATTACTATGAAGTGTATTATCATATTAGCTAATTCGCGGCTGCCTGAAGCTTCTATACTAATCAGAATTGATAATCATTCTTATCCCAGTACCTAGAGCCAGCTGGAAGGACATTTCTAGCTGCTGAATGCATATGTAGGCACCAGAAGGGTACACATCTTTTTTTTATATAGTCAACAATTTTTTATATATTTTGTAACATAACAGATCAAGACTCTACATTTTATATAGAACAATAGATAATAAATGCTTGGATGCTAATGCAAAATTACATTTTAAAACAGAAATCTATAGCAAATTTATAAACTTTGGATATTTTCAAATTGCTGATCTTGAAATAGTCTTGATAAGAGACCAATTTTTATAGACTGTTTCTTGCCTTGCAAAGGTGAGCATTCCATGGCTTCCTAAGCCTGTGATAGAATACCTCACTCTGTTCTTATCAGCTCTTACAGTAGGAACTCTTTTAACCAGCCTCCTCTTTAACTCACCCACCAGGTTAACCAGTGGTCCCCGCTTCCTCTCAAAATCTTAATGATCAATGTCTCAAATTTTCTAAATCCTGCCGGCAAGATTGCACTCTGCTATACCTGAACTGAAGCTCTCTCCAACATGTTTACGAAGAGTCAGTAATGTTTTCTTCCAAACCAGTTTATACCAGTTGTACATAATTTTTAAGTAAATTATTATGAATGAATGAATCAATTAATTAGTTAATTAATTTTTCGAGAAGAAGTCTCACTCTGTTGTCTAGGCTGGAGTGCAGTGGCACAATCTCAGCTCACTGCAACCTCCGCCTCCTGGATTCAAGCGATTCTCCTGCCTCGCCTTCCCAAGTAGCTGGTATTACAGGTGCGCGCCACCACGCCGGGCTAATTGTTGCATTTTTAGTAGAGATAGGGTTTTGCCTTGTTGACCAGGCTGGTCTTGAACTCCTGACCTCAAGTGATCCACCTGCTTCGACCTCCCAAATTGCTGGGATTACAGGAACTATTTAATTTATGTAAATTGCATGAACTGATAAATTACTGTTAGAAGAGAGTCAACATGCAGACCAAGTTGAGTGATTTGAAATGGTATGTTAACCATGAGTCTCACCTCTCTCTCCTCCCAAATTATTGTTGCAACAGGGATTGGCAAGACAGTTTAAAATTTGTCATTTAAAAATCTATAATTCTGAATTCTTATAGATTCTAGACTCTAAAGTGTGTTAAATTCTTGTTCTACTTTAATGGTATCAAAATTTAAAACACGAAGGATGCATTATGGATATTTTGTGCAAAAATATAACTCCATTTGGCAGACTTGTTTCCAAAAGGGAGTGTGTTGGCTCACCATCAAAGATTTGAAACTGAATATACATTTGTGTTTTAAGTGAATATGTAATGCCTAATGTATGTATCATTTAAAACTATTCCACTTTTTAACTGATGGTGATTAATAGTATGAAGTCAGGTCTGGTTTTTCTGTTGTCTCTAAGAGGCCTTTGCCATAGAACAGCCCAGACACCAAACAGTCTTTGCCTGAATTATCATTAAACATTTTGTCCTTTCTATCTTTGACTTTCCTGGGCTAGACTTTGGCTTCCTTGTGTTCCAACAGTCTCCTGTTTATCTCCTACCAATGGACTCCTCTCCACCTTGTTCTCATCTCCTCTCTTAGCAGCCTTCTGGGACATCAGGATGCCATTATAATTTGTGAAACATATCAGGATCAAACCTTTCACCTCTGCCTCACACTGCCTATTGCAAGTTGTGAGACATTGAGTACATCTGAGTGTTTTGGTTGTAATTTCTCTGCTAGGTAACAAGAGAGTAATAACTGAGACAACACGATGTGCAAGCTAACCCACATCTAAGAGACTGCTTCCTGCTGCCCATTGATGGTACTGCTCCTTAGAATAATTAAAACAGGCAATTTGACCACAGATGCATTTCTCTTGTTAATCATCAGGTCATTAGACTTAATAAGATCAATCTGTGATTAGATTCACCGTCTCTCAAACCGATGAAATGGAGCAGAGAGGAAATCAAATTTCAAGTACATGTTTCATTTATCTCTAACCTTCATCTCATTCCACAAAGCCCAAATAGTCCATGGAGGTTACAGATACACTATCTCCATGCCTAAGTGATCAAAGATTTAGCAGAATGACAGCAAAGGAGGACACAGAGAGAATAAAAAGGACTTATTTAGCAATCAGCACTTATTCCTGGGGCACTGAGCAAGGGTTGGCTAGATTATTGGGGGTTTGACCTATTTCTTTTAATCATGAGCATCCTCTAGCAGAGATGTGGAGTGTGGGTAGAGATTAGCATTGCTCTTATGGTGCTAAGGGAGGTAGTTCTATCCTTGGATGTTAAGAATCACTTCAGAACTCAGAGTAAACCCAAACCTTCTGATCCTCCAGCGACTCAGTCTTTACCTGAATTTTCTGCAAAGAGAGGGTTCCTTTTGTAGTGGTCTCAATCTTAGCTGCATACTTGAATCACCTAGGGTAGCTTTTAAGCACCCCGAGGTGATTAATCTTGAAAACATTATGCTAAGTGAAAGAAGACAGATGCAAAAGACTACATACAGATGCAAAAGAAATTACATCCAAAAGACTAAATGAATTTTCCAGAATAGGTAAATTCATACAGAGTATTTACAGTCTCACAGTGGTTGCCAGGAGTTGGAAAGAGGAAACAAGGAATACATTTGAGATTTCTTTTCAGAGTGAAGTAAATGTTCTGGACTTAGTGGTGATAATTGCACAATTTGTGAATACAGTAAAAACCTGAACAGCACACTTCAAATGGTGAGTTTTTTGTTATATGAATTAAATCTCAATAAAAAGGACAATTATAATTAAAAACATCATGAGTATCAGGCTACTTCAAACAAATTACATCAGAATACTTGGGGTAGAGACTCAGACATATAACTAGAGAATAAGATCTTAGCGTCTGCTCTGATATTGACTCGCTATTTCTCATGGAAAGTCATGAAATCATAAAACGTCAGAAGGGGAGGGCCCTTGTGACCCTTTTGTTTAAGTCCTAACCTGACAGTACCCTCTTTAAAACTAAGTGGAGAGAGTGTTGGGACATCTTCAACACCAAAGCAAGGCCAGTTCATAATCAAACCACTGTTCTTCATGTGCCACCTCGGTCAGCTGGCTTCTGCCTTCATATCAGTCTGGTATCATTTGTGTGTTTGGTTTGTTATCCTACTCCTCTGCCTGTAAATATTGTATCTGAATCCTTGGACTCTCTGGTGTCTGCTCTTCTGCATACAATTTGGTTTCCAACAGCAATAACTCTTGGCTGAAATGACAACAGTACTATTGAACAATTTCAATCTATGGTTACAGCTCTTGTGGTCACAGTTTTGAAACAGCTTGAATTATCATGGTCAACTATTTTTTCTGATCATTTAATTACTGCTTATCTGACTTCCTCAGAAATATATTATAAAATGACCTCATGTGTTCTCCCCTGGCCTCCTCATATCTTCATGGAGACACCAGTGTGTCCTCCTGACCTCCCAAAGCTTCACATAGCTTGTCTGATATAAAATACTTTGAAATGCCCAACAACACAAGTATTGTTAAGCAAACATACAGCCTATTGCTTTCCCAGTTATTGTGACCTGAATCTGCTATGCAGAGAAGGAAAAGTAATAATTGAGAACAGTAAGAGAGGTAGTAAATGTAAAGTGACATATTTTTGAAAGGATAAAGCTGAGGAGAAAGATAATAGAAGTCTTTAAATTAATGAAGATAATAGAGGCAAAATATGTATAGAGATTCACATCTGTCCTTTTAAAATAAGGAAGGTGACAATAATCATTGCTCCATCATCCCATGATGGAAATTTACTATAGAAATGCTTTTGTGGTGGGTAGAACATAGAGAAAGCACCAATTCACTGTATGGGCTAGAGATCAGGGACATAAGCATGCACTGAGAAAATCATCTAAAGGCCGTGTTGTACGTACAAATCTCATTAAGACTTTAAAAAATTTAAAAAAAAAAGAAAATAAAAATTCAAAACTTTTCCAGCTTCAAGCAAGTAAGAGATGGCTCAAAAAACTAAAATCTGATCAAGTCTACATTATATGGAGCTTGTGAGGCTGTCTGTCTTGAATAAGGAAGAACGTGTTTCAGAAGGATCATGGACTAGATCAAATTGATTACTCTTTATTTTCTTTTGGAAGGTGATACCATCATCTATTTTTGCCATTACTTTTAATGGAAAAAACAGCAATTACATTTGCCACAACCTAATGTATTTACAGTCTTTTTTTTTTTTCTTTTGAGTTGGAATTTTGCTCTTGTTGCCTAGGCTGGAGTGCAATGGAGCAGTCTAGGCTCACTGCAACCTCTGTCTTGCAGGTTCAAGGGATTCTCCTGCTTCAGTCTCCCAAGTAGCCGGGATTACAGGTGCCACGACCATGCCGGGCTAATTTTTGCATTTTTAGTAGAGACAGGGTTTCACCATGTTGGCCAGGCTGGTCTCAAACTCCTGACCTCAAGTGACCCGTCCGCCTCAACCTCCCAAAGTGCTAGGATTACATGAGCCACTGTGCCCAATGTACTATATTTTAAAATATACACTGCTACTTTTATTGATTTTTCTGCTTTTATACTCTTCTCTGTGAGATATTTTTCTTGCAACCTCAGACACTTCAGGAGCATAAACCCTACAATTTGCAGAAATATCCTCTTCAGCAAACTTGTTTCTTTTCAAGTTTTAGATGAGAAATGGTATTCATTCTAGAAGATAAGAAAAGCCTGAGATCTCAGCTCAGCCTGGAGCATAATAGTTGGAAGGGCTCTCTAGATATTATCTAGTCTCTACTGTTATTCTAAAGTAGTTTATTTTAAAATCCCACACTTCTTTTAAACATTTATTTATAAAAATAATAACTGAAATATTTTAAGAATAGCATTGGGCATCACAACTAAATTTGAAAGAACTTTTCTGGGGAAAGCAACTGGGAAATATCCCAAGCTTCAACAGTGTTGTTGGTTCCTATTATTCTTTTAAGCATCCTTGCCCCTAATAGGCCAGAATCGGTAGGTCATGGGAATCATACTACCACTGGCTCGTCTACAAAGGCCTCCTAGAGTTTTATAATGTCCTCTTTGTTCTCCCATAGTCCCAAAGCAACAGCTGTTCCTGGCCTTACCTCTGTATCGCTCACTTTTAGGGTGCCACTGAGATGGCTCATTTTCTCCATCAAATATTTTTCCTTTCTAATCATTGATTCTTAGTATTCCTTTAAAATAAGTCAGTATCATAATAAAAGATAAGGTTTTAGGAGAAATTTTAAAAGTATGTCTTAATAGTGTACAGTGACTTAGAAACAAACATGGCAGAATGTCAGCATATGTCTCTTTTCTCTCTTTTAAAACATATTAAAATGATCTGAAAATACTAAAATTTTCATAATCACAAAGACAAAAAGAGAAGACAATGGATGAGAGATTGCTACACATTATGGGAAGAAACAAAATAAACAAATGAATGAGACTGATTTTGCAAATTGAAGAAAACTACAATGTAGGTTTCTGCAGAGGAAGATAACAATGAAAAAAAAAACGTGATTTATTCTGTCGATTTTCTGGGAAAGCTGAGAAAGGATGGTATAATATGAAAAAAAAAAAATAACCCACCTCAGGAGTATAAAACTGTAAAGAAAAGAAAGAGAAGATAAGCAAAAAAATGCGGAATAATGTTTACCTCAAGAATACAAGCCTTATTCTCAGTGATAGATATACAGGAAATTCTAATAGCTCTAGTAATATTTTATTTCTAAAGCTGGTGGTGGCCTAAATTATTCTTTATACATTATATATATCTGAATGTGTACATATGTGGCATATATATTTTTGTATTTAATACAATTGGAAATTTTTTTTACTTGTAGTATCATTTATTTTCTTTATTAAACCATATTATTGAAGTATGATTGACATATAAAAAGCTGTATAGTATACATCTGTGAAACCATCAACACAATCTATGCCATAAACATACTCATCACCTCCAGAAATTTCCTTCCACACCCTTTTCTTAGGGGGGATAAAAACACTTAATGTAAAATGTACCCTCTCAGAAAAATTTCCAGTATGCAATACAGTATCACTAACTATAGTCACTATACTATACAGTAGATCCCTAGGCTTTATTAATGATGTACAGTTGAAGCTTTGTACCTTTTGACTAACAATCTCCATTTCCTCTTTTCTCCAGCCCCTGGAAACCACCATTTTACTTTCTGCTTCTATAAAGTTTGACGATTTCAGATTCCTCACATAAGTGGTATCACATGGTATTTGTTCTGGGTCTGGCTTATTTCACTTAGTATAATGTCCTCAATGCTCATCCATAGTGTTATAAATGGCAGGATTTCCTTCCTTTTGAAGGCTGAATAATACTCCAGTGTGATATGGTTTGGCCATGTCCCCACCCAAATCTCATCTTGAATTGAAGCTCCCATAATACCCATGTGCCATGGGAGGGAACCAGTAAGAGGTAATTGAATCATGGGGGTGGGTCTTTTCCATGCTGTTCTTGTGATAGTGAATAAATCTTAGGAGATCCAATGGTTTTATAAAGGGGGAATTCCCCTACACAAACTCTCTTGCCTGCCACCATGTAAGACATGACTTTGCTCCCCATTTGCCTTTAGCCATGATTGTGAGACCTCCCTAGCCATGTGGAACTGTGAGTCAATTAAACCTCTTTCCTTTATAAATTACCTAGTCTCAGGGAAGTCTTTATTAACAGCATGAGAACAGACTAATACAAAGTGTATGTATATAAACGACATTTCCTATTTGCATTATTCCATGAATGGACATTTAGTAGAAGCATTATTTACAGTCCATGTTATGGCTATTGTAAATAATGCTGCAATGAATATGGGAGTGAAAATATCTCTTTGAGATCCTGATTTCAATTCTATTGGTTAAATACTCAGAAGTGGAATTACTGGATCATATAATGTTTATATATATACACATATTTTCTTTTTTAACTTTTATTTTAGATTCAGTGGGTACATGTGCAGGTTTATTACCTGGGTATATTATGTGATGCTGAGGTTTGGGATATGAATGATCCCATCACCCAGGTACAGAGAATAGTATCCAACTGTTAGTTTTCAATGCTTACCCCCGTCCATCCCTCCTCTTTTAGCAGTCCCTGGTATATATTGTTGGTATCATTATGTCCAGGAGTACTTGATGTTTAGCTCTCACTTATAAGTGAGAACATACGGTTTGGTTTTCTGTTCCTGTGTTAATTTGCTTAGGATAATGGCCTCCAGCTGCACCCTTGTTGCTGCAAAGGACATGATTTCGTTCATTTTTATGTCTGCATAATATTCCATGGTATATATACACTACATTTTCTACATTTTCTTTATTCATTACACCACTGATGGGTACCTAGGTTGATTCCATGACTTTTTGATATTGTGAATAATGCTATGATGAACATGCAAGGGTATGTGTCTTTTTGGTAGAATGATTTGTTTCCTTTTGATATATACCCAATAATGGGATTTCTGCGTCAAATGGTAGTTCTATATTAAGTTCTCTTAGAAATCTTCAAAGGACTTTCCTCAGTGGCTGAACTAATTTTCTTTCCCACCAGTAGGGTGTAAGTGTTCCCCCTTTCTCTGTAGCCTCTGCAGCCTCTGTTATTTTTTTTGACTTTTTAATAATAGCCATTCTGACTGTTGTGAGACGGTATCTCATTGTGGTTTGCATTTCTCTGATAATCATCATTTCTCTGATAATGAGTGATGTGGAGCATTTTTTTCACGTGCTCCACAAGTTTGGGGGCCACTTCTATAACTTTTTAAAAAAATGTCTGTTCATGTCTTTTGCCCATTTTAAAAAATTGAGTTATTTGTTTTTTGCTTGTTTGAGTTATTTAAGTTTTTTATAGATTCTGGATATTTAGACCTTTGTCAGATGCATAGTTTGTGAATATTTTCTCCCGTTCTATAAGTTGTCTGTTTGCTCTATTGAAAGTTTCTTTTGCTGTGCAGAAGCTCTGTAGTTTAGTCAGTTCCTATTTGTCATTTTTTGTTTTAGTTGCAATTGCTTTGGGGACTTAGTCATAAATTATTTCCCAAAGTCTATGTCCAGAATGGTGTTCCTAGGTTTTCTTGTAGGATTCTTATAGTTTGAGGTCCTACATTTAAATCTTTCATCCATCTTTAGCTAATTTTTAATGGTGAAAGGTGAGGATCCAGTTTTATTCTTCTGCAGATGGCTATCCAGCTCTCTCAGCACCATTTATTGAATAGGGAGTCCATTGCTCATTGTTTATTTTTTTGTTGAAGATCAGATGGCTGCTGGTGTGCAGCTTTATCTCTGGGCTCTCTATTCTGTTCCATTTGTCTATTTGTCTGTTTTTGTACCAGTACCATAATATTTTGGCTACTGTAGCCTTATAGTATGTGTGTGTGTGTATATATAAAATATATATTATTTTATAATATATAAAATATATATTATTTTATAATATATAAAATATATATTATTTTATAATATATAAAATATATATTATTTTATAATATATAAAATATATATTATTTTATAATATATAAAATATATATTATTTTATAATATATAAAATATATATTATTTTATAATATATAAAATATATATTATTTTATAATATATAAAATATATATTATTTTATAATATATAAAATATATATTATTTTATAATATATAAAATATATATTATTTTATAATATATAAAATATATATTATTTTATAATATATAAAATATATATTATTTTATAATATATAAAATATATATTTAAATAACTAGAAGTAAATAAGCAGTTGAGTGTAGAATAATTGACTGAAAATTAATGCAGAAGCACAAACTGTTGGAAGAAGTAAAATAGCCAACTTCTAGTTTTGGGTACAAGCCTCATTATATGATTTAATATGTTATATCTTGTGCATGAGCTGTTTTAATTGTCACAAAGTCAAATCTTATAGATGATAAGAGATGATTCTCCCATTATGTGGATATAAATGAGTAGCGATATTTATTCTTTCTTTCTTGTGTATGTAACATCCAAGCCCTAAAGGTGTTCCCTTCAGGAACATATTAAAATGCAGATCAATTGGGGTACAGATTCATTGAGACTTTTATTTTTTTTTATTCAACCATATTTATTCTTTAGTTGTTTTCATCACTGGAGAGACAGGTCTCAGATTATTAATCCCAAATCCCCATGTAATTCTGTCCCTCTGAATATTCTTTGTGAAAGTTGTCAGAATCAACTAATAAATAGTTAAATAGAGCTGAGGAAGGCTATGAAGAGAGATTTCTCATACTTGTATAGCTGATACTGAAAAAAACTGCAAAAACTACAACCTTGCATAAAGGCCATCATGACATTACACAAAACATATTTCTGCAAGGATATCTGCCCAGCAATTGCCTGTCTAACCACAGACTGGCATCACCCCTGTTATTGATCTTTGTAGCCAAGAATAATTATTTTAAAACATTTATGTAATGTTCCTCATTTTTTCATTTGAAAACCTTTGTCTTCCTTTGCCTCCCTGAATATACACGTAATTTACTATGGTATGCATATGTCCATTGTAATGCCCTATTTCCAAATAAATTTCTGTTAGGGAGCCTCTCTCTATTGTGATTTAGGCTGACTCCTTTATTCAGTGAGTTCCCCGTCATCCTCACATCAATAGGGAATTATTGGCTTTTCACTGGGCACCCCGCACCACACATGTGCCCCTTTTGGAGCAGGAAGATATGTGGTATAGTTCAGAGCTTTTTGGCTTGGCAGCCATGGTCTATGTGGCAGGGCATCTAATTAGAGCTCCAAGTTGTAAGCATTGCTGCAGCACTCTCTATTTTAATTTCTTCCCAGCTGTGTGACTGGCTGAAACACAGATGGGAAGTAGAGCTGTGGGAAATCAGAAGGACTGAAAAGTAAGTTGAAAAACCGATGAAGCTTTAACAAGAGCAGAGTTGCTCGGAGAGTTCTAAGCTCCCAGGTGGGCAGGATTCTCTGACTTTCTCATTTCCTTTCCTATACTTTGGGATTTAACTTGTTTCTTGGGGTATAATGGAGAGGAAAGTGGGTGGTTTGAGGGTGACTTGGGAGTAGGGTCCTGCCATCGCAGGGTTTTGCATGCTTTGCGTTTGCTCCAGCTGAGGGAGTAATGCCCCCCAACTGAAGTTTATTTCTTTTGAGTTTCCTCTAATTAAGATGATCATACAACTTATTCAAATAGGACACTTTTCAGAGGATAAGGATGTATTAACAAATACCTCAGGCAAGTCAGATATCATCTAGGACTCCTTGGGCAAACTGGGAGGTTCCCTGGTTTGCATTCTGCTCAGGTCCATTTTCTAGAATACATGTGCACTTTCCAAACTTGTATTTTATGTCCTGACTTCAATTCTTGTCATCCCATCTGATGTGTCCCATTCTTAGACTGCTGATTCTATAACAAGACATGTGTTCATTCTGGCCCCAGGATGAACACTGGTACATTACCCTGAATCATAAACTCCTCCTTGCTCCTGGAGAACTCAGAGTGTCACTGAGGAAGACCAAATATCAGAGATCAGACCCTGGGAGTCAACTTGGAAGCGCCACACCTCCCCTCTCTCCTCTAACTACTTCAGTGTGCCAATATCTTTGAACATTTGAACAACATGTCAGGACATTATACTATTTAAGAAAATTATTTTCACTCCTTCTTTTCCATTCCTCATTATGCTTAAAGATGTCACAAATGTCTCAGTATCCTCTGCATAAGATTAAATGTAATTCATTCCAATTAAAAGCATATTATATGTGCCACATTTAGAATGGTAGGAGGTATGGTGTATCATACTGAAACAGAAATAAGTCTGCTGAAAACTGCATTCCAAAAGTAGTTCTGCTAACTTTGTTTACTTAGGTACAATCCATCTAATCCATACAGCTACATACATAGATATAAATATGTATAAATTATACTTGGAGAAGTTTTTTAGTTCATATCTTTAGGTAAAGCATAAAATATATCTTAAAGTAATAGCACCTACTCTCTAGGGGAAGAAATATATACATTTTCTTCTTCTTTTGACTTAAATCTATTTTATATACAGCTACTATGAACATTGAGCAGGATGTTCTATATCAATACGCATTTCCTCTGCAGTTTTCTGTGCTGATCTGTTTCAAGCTGTTCATAGTCCATGTGCTACTGACCCACATTTCTAATTCCTTTGCCCACCTTATGCTTACTATGTTGGGATAGTAGCAGTGTTGCTGATTCATGGCCTTATTCTCTGTATAAAAAATCCTTCACGTTTATAACTGTAACATTTAAAGTCCTTATTAAGTTCAGTCCTTATCAAGTGATTTCTAAGAAGGCTTGCTCCCTCTAATATGCGCTGCAAAATCAGAGACATGAAATAGCACAGGCAGTAACAAAGGTTAATACAGGAAATCCAGAGCAAAACACTGAAGGAACTCAATTCCATTTTCTTAATGTGCTCAGTCGTGGGCAATGAAAGATTCACTCATTGAATTGTAAATAATCGACTGATCACAACATCCACAAACAATTTAACCTGGACTCCACAAATGAATTAATCAATCCAGCTGTCAACTGTGTTTTCAAGACAAAGGAATTCAGTCCACTCTCAGTTAAACTTTCTCTCCAAATGGAACCGCTAGCTATTCACTATGTTTGCATCTCAATTTCCAACATCCTTCTCTTTCCTGATAGTTTTATGTGCTCTTGAAGGTCAGTTTTCCCCATATCCATATGTCTAAATGCTTGGATTAAGAACTAACACAAATCTAGCTCTTCAATGAATCATTTGCCAATTGCTTAGTTGGAAATTCTATAGTGTATCCACATATTCATAGTTATAATTTTCATCTAAGATGTGTAAAAAAGAAAAGAGAGATAGCACTTCTCTTCTTTGACCCATTTTGCTACTGGTCCATAGTATCTCTTGCTAGGCAAAGAAATTCTGGAACCAAGATGAAAAGAAAAAAAAATCTTTTGCACTTCTAAAAGCTTAGGTCTGGTAATTTACCATGAATAAGATTTTCAGAGCTGAAAGTGACCTTCATATTTTTTTCTTTACTATCTTTGGATGCTAACTCACTAAATTTCACATTCATTTACATCTCTGCTGAAATAGGAGAGTACTTTACCTTAAATTTCCTGTAGCAAAAATGATTTTTTTGAGATTTTAGGCAATATAATTTTACCCTCGATAATTCCTAGTTTCTAGGTCTTTCATAGCACCCTTAATAAGAACAAAGTTGGCAAGATTTAGATAATATAACTTCTAACAAAGTTTAGATAGTATATACTGTTTAGTTCCTATTAGCAAATCAGAAAAGTAATTACTCCTTAATCCTTGAAATCTCTCAGAATTGTAGGTATAGTATATATTATTAGAATATTTTAAAAATATACCTGTATAGTAATTTATTAACTGATAGGAAACATTAGATTCACTGTAGTTTAAAAGAGTGTAGACTGCCTCCTGAACACAAGAATTTTGTGTTGTTTTTAATAGAATTGTAGCAGACCTACCACAAAGGAGAGATGAAGAAAAACATAAGCTACACCCATGATTTTAAACGTGTGGTTTTCAGAACAGCATTATCACTATCAACTGGGAACTTGTTAGAAATGCAAATTTAGAGGTTCAGCAACCTGTGTGAACCACTGGCCTACCTTAAGAAATTATTACAAGTGCAACTTTTTTTTAATAAAAATGCTGTATTAGCATGCAGGTTTGTATTCCTTTAGACTAAACTATTTTTTCATAGGGTGTACATATTATGGTTAGTTCACTTAATTTTACATTTGAGAAATTTTAGTTTTGTATTAAAAGATAGCAAACAGGTGCCTAAAATATGCACCCAAAGTATTCACAGCATTTAAAATTTGCCTTTGTATGACCTTTTTTAAAAAAATAGAAATTAAACAACAAAAAACATTAACCAATTAGTGCTTGTTCTTCAACCAACACCATTGATCTGATGTTCCTGTTTTCTTATTTTCCTCATGCAAATACTTCAAATGATAAAACTAGCTTAAAATTTATCAGATACTGGTTTTAGTATTTTTTGTTATTTCTTGATAAGGTGATTTTGTCTGACTGTTGGATTTGATATGCGTAGCTTGCACATCTTGTAAATAAAAGCCTTCACAGATATGATGTGTCCTTGCACAAGTCTGAGAAAGAAATAAAATGCATGCATGTTTTAAAAAGGATAAGAGAACAGAAGTTTAAAAAAAGACCACACCCAGTACAAAATGATGACATTAGTAACCAAATCAAATGTAACCTTATCACTGCCTAACTGAAATAAGCTAATGCTTCCTCTGTCATGGGTAAACACTCAACAACAACACCCATAATGTTTGCCTATGCATCAAAAACCTACACCAAATTCTCACAGTGTTGGTGCCCACAGTCTTGGAGGCATGTTCAGCCTGTGACATTCTAACGGAATGGATCTTTGCCAGTCTATGTTTTGCCTTTTCAGAGAAGATCCCTGTGCCTAAATGAATATTAAACTGATAACTCAACATTTTCACTCACATGGGATGAATAAAGAAGTTTTTTTTTTTTTTTAAATAGCTAGATGTACTTATTGCCTATGCATATTTGTAGAATGTAATTGCCCTTTGCAGAAAGACTCTTATGGAATAAACATCAATGAGCAGTTTAACTGAATGCTAAATTGCCAATGACAAAATATACCTGTAAAATATCTCATAAAGTACAAGTGCTAAAGTTATCAGACATAAATAAATTATATTTGAGAGTAACATAAAGTTGGATAGAAATTAATGTAATTAATTTATGTCATTAATGTAATTTTTAAGTAAATTTTTGAGAAATATTATTTTATAAACAAAAGAGAATGTAAACCAAAAACTAATGTTTGAGTTTTCTTAGTATGCAATAATTAAAATAATCACCCTCGGAACTCCTTTAATCATTGCAACTGCCCTCTTGTCTCTCCTAGATGGCTCAATGGGGAAAGACTTTCCAGAAGTGATAAAATCTCTCTCCTAGGATGGCTGAAAACATTGGCTCTTATAAATTGTACATTTTCTTGGAAATAAGTGTGATCTGGAAAATGGAATTTAAGGAAATCTTTGAGTATTACATCTAAAAATTTCTTAGCATCTCACAGTTTCAGGACAGAGCCCCAAAATAATGACTTGTAGACAAACCTGTCCCTACCAACATGATTTGCTTAGTTTGAAGACCTAAAATCAAAACATCATCATCAACAACAACAATGGAATTTTTAAAACTATTTCTCAATCTTAGAGAGAATTGGGAGATACCTGATAAAAATTCATATTCCTGGCCCTCTCTCCCATGTGAAAATGGTGCACTGCAGCTGAATAGAGGCTACCTCATTGAGATGCACACTTTCTCTCGAAATCACGGGGGCCCATCTGGCCAATCAGTCCTTCCCAAGACTCAGTGATCACCTGTCCTGTGCCAGGCATGCCTCAGGCTAGGGGACATTGCTGCAAATATAGGAAACATAAATCCTTGACCTCATGAAGCTCACATTTTAGTGGGAGAGACAAACAATAAACAACATAAATAAACAACCAAACTTGATGGTCTGCTAGATGGCATAAGAACTATAATGAAAAAGTAAACAAAGAAGTGTGAGAGTTTGCCTGGCACATTTAGGAAACAGGAAAGGCCAGTGTGGCTGGAGTGGGATGACCAAGTGAGGCTCAGTAAGAGACAGGAAGAGAGAAGTTAGGGTAGGGGGCAGTCTGCATATGGCCCCAGGGCTCATTGTCAAGACTTTTTGTATTTTCCACTGAAGGACCTGGGAGCCATTAGCCAGTTCAAAGTAGGGAAGGGACCTGACGTGGCTTACATTTCAAAGACTTGGTCTGAATGCTGTGTTGATAACAGACATTGTAGGGGCAGGAAAAGCAGCTAGGAGTCTATTGCAATAAAGTAAGGGAATGGGGTGGTGCTTACACCATGTGGTGTCCTTTCCAAAAGAAAAAAGTAGTTGGATTCTGGAGATACACTGAAGGTAGAACTGGCCACATTTGCTAATAGATTCAATGTGAGGTGTGGGAATAAAAAAGAAGGATGACCCCATAATTTAGGACAAAAGTAAGTACAGTAAGTCCTCACCTAATGTCCTAATGCCATTGACAAGTTCTTGGACACTTTGATTTTACATAAAATGACATCACAAAACTGATTCTACCATAAGCTAATATTTATAAACAAGAATTAACTTCCTATGACCTATTTCTGGGCAAAAAATTATCAAACTTCTAAATAAAGACCCAAACCACTTCTAAAAATAAAGAAATAAATGTGAGATATGCATACATTTAGGAAAGATTAATAAAAACATGTAAAAGAATTATTTACCCAATTTGTGGTGATTCAGGGGTGACAACGGTCATAGTGATGGTGGGTTAAATCAAACAATAAGTATTTGCAAATTGAAAATTGTCAGGAGTACCTCCTACTGAGAGATGAGGCCAGCTGAAGTTCCTGGGTCCAGTGGGGACTTGGAGAACTTTTCATCTTACAAGGGGATTGTAGAATGCTCCAATCAGTGCTCTGCAAAAACACACCAATCAGCTCTCTGTAGCTAGCAAGAGGATTGTAAAATGCACCTATGAGCACGCTGTAAAATGTACCAATCAGCAGGATCCTAAAAGTAGCCAATTCTAGAGAGGATTGAAAAAAGAGCATTCTGATAGGACAGAAACAGAACATGGGAGCGGACAAACAAGGGAATCAAAGCTGGCCACACCAGCCAGCAGTGGCAGCCTGTTTGGGTCCTCTTCCACGCTGTGGAAGCTTTGTTCTTTCCCCCTTCACTGTGAATCTTGCTGCTGCTCAATCTTTGGGTCCATGCCATCTTTAAGAGCTGTAACACTCACCATGAAGGTCTGTGGCTCCGTTCTTGAAGTCAGAGACTGTCAACCCACTGGAAGAAACCAACTCTGGACACACTAGCACCATGCAGTTCAAACATCATCAATCACCAGCATGGCAGGCTCGATGGGCACTTTCCTGTCACATCACTTATTGTCATACATTTATATGATTATGCAGATTTGGTGAATTTTTATTTTACAGTAATTGGTATTCATTCATTTACTCATTTTCCTATCCTGACAGCTCAGGGTACAAGGTGGGAACCCACTCTGTACTAACATCATCCCATTGCAGGCCATACTCACACCCACACTTACTCAGGATAGAGCTATTTAAACCTAACAATTCACCTAATGGACACAGCTTTGGCACATGGAAGGAAGCCCAAGCACCCGGAGAAAATGCACGCTGACATGGGGAGAATGTGCAAACTCCACGCAGACAGTGGCCTGATATTTTTTCCTCATCAATGTGTAACGAAACAACGTTGATAAAAATGATTTTATTTGTGACCTACTGTTGAAGGTAAGGTGACAGTTAAAGGAAGAGGAAGACCACACGTAGCTGTGAGAGTTGATTTAATGTTAAATATTCCAGGAGGCAAGACACTGGACTCCTGAGTGGAGAGAGACTTCCGATACTGAGAGTCCACTTCTCCTTCACTGTCCAGAGGGTGAATGTACATGCATGCCTTCAAGTAATTTGAAAATTATAGAAGTTGAGTCCTGGCAGAAGCAACCACTCTGTGTGCCAGAAAAAAGCAGTCCTTATGCCAAGCCATATGCAGAGGTTTGGGGGTGATCAATTGTTATTTCTAAGTTCTAAGGGATTATTTCTACTGTGAAAAGGCAAAGGGCAAATCAGTGTGTTTGACATATTCACTGTTTTTTTTTTTTTTTTTTTTTTTTTACTTGAACAGTTAAGATAACAACTACAAAACAACTTTTTTGATGAGTCATACATAAGTGATACCTTGATAATTTGAATATCACTTATCCTTGCATAAACTGCTATAATGGAAATGACAGAGATTAAACAAATTTACCTATCACAGTAATCCCAGTTCTACAACTAACTAGTTGTGTGATCTTGGACAGGTTATTTAACTTCTCTGTTCCTTAGTTTGTCTCCTTTTTAGTTCCTTAGTCTCTTCATTATAGGGTTGTTCATAAAATTAACTGGAATAAAATATACATATTAATTATACATACAAATATATATACATATATATGAAACAGAACAATACTTAACCAACAGCGCTGTAAAATCAATGTTATTAATTCTACTTAAATTTATCATGTTAGATATTAAAGCAAATAATAATACATTAAAGTATCTGGCATTTTTCCCCATAGAAAACTGATGTGATTAATTCTACTCCACAACAACACTATTTGGTAAGGGGAATAGGGATTATTATCACCTTCTCTAGAAAATGTTTGTTTACATGCCTTATTCTGGATTTACTTGCATTGTTTTAAGGAATTTATTAACCTTGGGTAATTTGATCAACCATTTCACATTGTATCTATGGACAGCAAACAATGAAACTTTCATCCCTCCTAGAAAACAGACTTGACTGTGAACAGAAATTTTTGATGCTCTAACTCAGAAAAATAAGTAATATTAGGCATTGGTGGGGGGCGGGGGGCGGTCAGCAGGGAAAGTACTTCTAGGCAAGGGAATAGCTTTTAGTGTTCCTCAAATCATACTATCTTGACAGTTTCTTATCCCAATTCTATGTACAGCCAGTCTATTTTCTTCCTTGACAGTAGTTCTTGGCTCCAGTCATGCAAATCTGCTTAAAATGATATATACCATTTGCTCATTTCTTTTTGCCTTTGTAAAGTCTCTGTCTGGATATCCCTTCTTTGCCCCATTCAAGATCAAACTATTGCTCCTTTCCCTTAAATGCTGTTTAAAGCCTCTCTTCTGCTGAATAATGTCAGAAAGCCAAATAACATGTATTAGAAGCCTGAGTGTCAAGCCTGACAGAATAAACACAATTTTCCAAGATATCAACTATGAATAAATAGGACTTTCATTTATACTATCAGAGCAGTTGCATTTAAATTCCTAGACCAGGAAGACTTTGTACCATAAAGCAAATGACGTTGCTGCTCTAAGAGTCAGAAAACTTACCAGCATGCTATTTTGGAATGTACATCAGAATTAAGAGTTAAGTGGAGTTAAATTAATAGTCTCATCTCCCTATTCACTAACTGTGTGACATTGGTCAAAATATTAAATATTCCTGAGTTTCATTTTCCTAATTTATAAATTGGAAATAGTGATGCCTTTCAATACGATTCATTTTGAAAAATAAAATGAAGCTTACAAAAGAGGCATATACATTGTTAAGGACTTTATATGACGTGTTTTTTCATTCACTTAACAAATAGTTGTGGGGGACCTACTAAGTGCTGTGTGCAGCCCTCCGCTAATACGTTCTTACTTACATTGTAATGATACAGCACCTGACCTGGAAGCCAGCCGTACCGTGTGATAGGCCAACAAGTAGACATCAAGGGTAACACAGTGCCCCTGTGAAGAGAGGGTGTGTAATGTGTGTGTGTGTGTCTATATATGTGTGTGTGTAGATATACACATTATATATATTTAACTATATATAATGTTAGTGAATAATAATGTTATTTATATTGTGTATATAATGTATATTATTAATATATTAAATATATTAATATATATGAAATGTGTGTGTGTGTGTGTGTGTATATATATATATAATGAGCCTTTCAAAATTTGAGAGAGGATTTTTCCTTTGAAGAGAAGTAGGAGAAGATGTGACCTGCAACATTTAAACTGAACCTTGACGAATGGAAAGGAAATTTAAGGCACAGGGAGCCGCATAAACAAATGCATGGGGGCATAAAATGTATCTTTCCTGGACTATTGTTATTCGGCTTTGGCTACATTAAAACACCAGTGTTGGCTGCTTTTCAGGTGTTAATCTATATGATTTATCCCTATCAGGTCTTCATTCAGGTAGACGAGCAATAGGGGAATGGTCACATTAATGCAAATTGACGTGTACATGTATGAAACTTTCTCAAGCAAATCCTTCTGGCTCTAGTCATTATTTGCATACTATTATTGTACTTATAATTTTTTTAAATGGCATATTTTTATTTTGTTTCTTGTATTATATGATGTGCCAAGAGCTATCAAGGGTTATATTGTTTTCTAGTATTAGGTTGGAAGGGAGACCTATGTTTGCAATCAGGCTTGCAGTCCAAGTTTTAGATATAAATACTAATGTTACTTCAGTAGCAATTTTTTTTTTTTTTGCAAAAAAATTGTGTAGGCATATTTTGACTTGGAATAAAGAACAAAATTTTAAAACTTGAAATAGGTATTTTCTTTTAGTAGTCATACCAGATTAAGCATTAGTAAACTATTTCAGGAGATAAGTAGAATTTCTTCCTGTGGGTAATTATCTGTGGCTTTAGGCTTATTTGTAGCTCTGTCAGCCTAACAAAAGGTGATTAAAAGGGGCAAGTCCAAACCACAATTCCACATCTCATTCCTGATCATTTATGACAAATAGAGCTATTAGTTCTATCTTGAGCTAAGCAGAGGAAACAGACCTAGTAAACAAAGCAACATTTATAGTTGCTAAAGTATATTGGTTCTTACTATGTCCAGGTAGTCTTGGAAGCTGGTTACAGGAGGAAATTTTTACCCATCTTTAGTTGTAATAACAGACTTGGTCTTGCAACAACCTTATAGG
The DNA here is from genome assembly GCF_043159975.1 of Macaca nemestrina. NCBI lineage: Eukaryota > Metazoa > Chordata > Mammalia > Primates > Cercopithecidae > Macaca > Macaca nemestrina. The sequence goes on from NC_092143.1 coordinate 49,026,466, forward strand.
GTAGGTATTCTTTTTAACTGCTTTGCGCAGATGAAAAAGCAGAATCCTAGGGACCTATGAAGTGGCAGAGTCAGAATTCAAACCCAGGCAGTATAGCTCCAGAACCCCATGCTTAATCCCTCTCACCAGCCTCTTGCCGATATAACTCTTTGACAGTTTTCATGTTCAAATCATCCGCTTTCTTATGTTCTCAATAAATGTATTTGAAAAATTCTATTAAGTTGGTTGTTTTGTTTAATGTCTTCTAAGTAAATAAGTAGTCTATTGGCTGGGGGTGGTGCTTCACACCAGTATAACCCTAGCACTTTGGGAGGCCAAGGCAGGAGTATGGCTTGAGCCCAAGAGTTTGAGACCAGCTTGGGCAACATAGTGAGATGCCATCTCTATCAAAAATTAAAAAAAAAAAAAAATTAGCTGAGCATGGTGGCACATGACTGTAGTCCTAGCTACCCAGGAGGCTGAGATGGGAGAGCCACTTGAGCCTGGGAAGTTGAGGCTTCAGTGAGCTATGATTGTGTCACTCTACTCCACCCTGGGCAATGGAGCAAGATGCTCTCTCTTAAAAAAGTAGTGTATTATGTGTGCTATATTAATAATTTTATTACTACTAATTCTCTTATCAGAGTAAGTTAATAATTCTTGAGCATTTGGACTAAATGAAAATAGAATGTTTTCCATGTTTGAATATTTCTTCAATTCTAACACTGGAGTGGGCAGCTTGCTATTTTGGAAGCAAAATTATGTCTTAAAGCATATTTTAAAGTTGAAACTTGGTTATCTTGTGAAGTCTTCCTTCAAGAGCTTTGAAGGACAATGTTTTTAGGGAAGAGGAGGAAAGGAAGTACCAAATTTTGGCAGTATGCACCATATGTCTTAAACTTTAGTGAATCTTAAAAATTAGGTGAGAAGGAATTATTTTATTGTATCATTTTGCTCTTTCTTCTTCATTCAAGACCAAAATTTCTTGAAATAGATGTGTTCGAACTTGTTCGGTCTCATTGCGGATATCTCCAGAACTGGCATTTCTACCACCAGGCTTTCTGCATCCATTGCTTGACAGTCCCTTTTTTTTTTTGTTTTATGCCATTATTTTATCCCCTTGGCCACACTCAATACTATTTTATGCTTATTTCCTTTCTCACTTAAAACTTTCAAATACCCAATTTTAAACATCTGTTGAATCAAGTGAAATGTAGTTACTCTTCCACTCTCTTTTCTTTCTTAGATATCATATTTCCTCTTTACAAAAATCCTTGGAATACCTTGGTGATCAATATTTGAATATCCTTCTATTTATCTACTCTGCCTCAGGCTGAAGTTTCCTTAGCTCAAGGTAATCCCCCATAGCCACTGGAGTCCTCAGTCAGAGGGAGAGAACTACCAGTGCCCTGACCCTACCTTACATTTGTCTCTCAAAGAGCAATAGCCAATCCCTTGCCTCCTGAAGAGTTGTATTTATCCTCTTATCTCCCTAAATAGTTGCAATTATTATTTTCCGAGTTCTTCAGTTTGATAAGATTGGGTTAGTTTTTATGTTCCCCCATTGAATTTTATCTCTGTTGTTTACAACTTACGTTAACTCCCAGAAATACTCCATCCCTGTCTTATTTACTGTCTTTTCCAGTCAATCTAAATTTGAGCAAATGAGATCCAGCCCTGAGACAATATAGATCAGGAAGCTTTGTGGTTAGCTGATAACTAAACCAGTTTTGCAGTTGCATTTGATGCTTTCCAGAGCACATCTCCTTTCTCTTTCTTTCCTATTTGAAATAATAGAAAATAGGAACCATGCATGCTGCCCTACTTACCATGTTGCTAGCACAGTCAAGTTGTTACTATCCTGTTTACCACCTTCTCTGCTGTACCTCTGAGGTTCAACTAGCATAAAAAATAATTTTTGAATCACTTGGATAATAGAGTACTCTTTTCATGGGCACTGCATAGAAGCAGGCATGTTTTTAAGGACATTTAAAGACTAAATTGTTGGCCAAATTATTCAAGAATAAAAATTGCAGTTAGGGATTTTACTTTAGTGAGTTTCATGAGGATAGGAATAAAAAAAATGACAGTAACCATATAGCTAGTATTTTTCAGAGGCAAACCATGTTAGAACCAACATAGAGGAAGGCATTTTTCATACATTATATTATTTAATCTTCACATTGGTGATACTGGAAAGGCATTGATTTTCCATAATCCAGATGAGAAAATAGATGGCCAGAGAAATCAAGATATTTGCCCAGCAGATCTAATGTCATGTTTGTGGTTCCCTCAAGTCACATTCTCTCTCTTCTTCTTCTTCTTTTTTTTTTTTTTTTTTTTGAGTCAAGTTTTGCTCTTGTTGTCAGACTGGAGTGCAATGGCACGATCTCGGCTCACTGCAACCTCCACCTCCCAGGTTCAAGCGATTCCCCTGCCTCAGTGCCTCAGTTACTTGAGTAGCTGGGATTACAGGCATGCACCACGAAGCCCAGCTATTTTTTGTATATTTAGTAGAGACGGGGTTTCACCATATTGGTCAGGCTGGTCTCGAACTCCTGAACCTCAAGTGATCCACCTGCCTCGGTCTCCCAAAGTACTGGGATTACAGGCGTGAGCCACCGTGCCTGGCCCACATTGTCATAATTACATCACATGTACTCACCTTGATATGAAGGAGGAGTAAAGAATGCCATATGTAGTATATATACTTAAGGGTTAAATTGGTGTTCTAAGTATGATAATGCATAAAAGATAGAGAACACAGAATGAGCAGGAGTCAGGAAAAGTTTCTGAGTGGTTAGAAAAATGTGTAATGTCTCTGGTTCTTCACTTCAGTAGTCCAACATTTCTCAGATTGGTTCTTGTTTATGAGTTCTCTGAAACTGAAACAACATCGTTAACAACAACCTCTTGCACTTCTCTGTGTTGTTTCACATACTCAAATGGAAACTTAACATTGTCCAGTGTGACGGAAGTTTGGGTTCTACTTTTGTTATGGCAAAAGCTGGTTAGGAAATGGAAGTGTGTGTGTGTTCTGGCAATTTCACCAGTTAAATGATAGTGCACCTGATACTGTGATACACAAAGTGTATTTATTTATTTGGTTTTTAGCATATGATATTGAGGCAGGAGAACAGGGTCTGGAGACAGGGAATTGAAGGCCAATTGGAGCTAATTTCCTAAAGCTAGATCAAAAAGGAAAACACCTGGGTCTGGAGGCAGGCACTCTAAGGCCAACTTGTGATCACTTCCTAAAACTGGAGGGAAAGGAAAATCCCTCTCTCGCTAAGCCCCAGTAACAAAGTATCCAAAACTACTCCCTGTACCACCCCCTTTCCCACGGCATCTCGAATGTAAAAGGAAAGTGCCTCTGATTGCCCACGGGCCAAGTGCAGGCCATTCCTTCATCTGCATAGGTCACCAAATCCACTCTGGCCTCTAAATGGCCACAGGCCAAATCCTTCATCCACGTAGTTTATAGCCAATCCAGACCTCAAAATGGGGCACTTCAACTCCAGAACACTTTGTCACCGGGGTCTTGAGCTGCTTGCTGGGGCCCGCTCCCACCCTGTGGAGCGTTCTCTAGCTTCGATGAATCCTTATTTTCACCATTTCGTTCCTTTGTTACTTTGTGCACTTTGTTCAGTTCTTTGTTCAACATGCCAAGAACCTGGACATCTCATACTCTAGGCCTGCCTTCTGGTAACAATATGTCTAATATCTTATAGCAGACACTGTACAAAGACTGTATAAGGATGAACTAGACAAGTTCCCGGCTCTCTTTGATCTTAGGATCCAGCAGGGGCACCCCATGTAACTGCACTGACACCATCTAACAAGGGCTGGGTGGATGAGTCCAGAGCTTCGTGGCTGTTAACCAACCCTGCAGTATCCGTGTTTCCTAAAATCTGAAAGACTTGCAGGCAGAAGACTGCCACAAAACGTGAAGGAGAGAGTGTCTCTGCTGTAGGGTGACACAGGGGATTCCCTTAGCACATTTCCTAACTGAGAAGTGTCCTTGTGCATTCATTCAGCCCTGCCCCACTCCACTCTCTAGTGAAGCAATTCGGAATCATCTCAGCATTTGCTCAGTTCTCTCTCTTGAGGCCCCAACACTAACACCAGATTATCCCACAGTTAGACCTTGTGTCTTCCTCAACACGGTCTGCAGGGTTTTTGAACAAGTGGTAAAGGCAGTAACTGATAATGTAGGGGAAAGGTGTTTCTTTTTTCTTTCTTTTCTTTTTTTTAAATCCCAGCCGTTTCTTTATTTAATTACCCTGATCACTACCTGCAGACACTATGACTTTTTCTATTTGTTGATGATGTTGTGTTTGACAATTCCCAAGACTTCATTAGGACTCTTTCTATTTATCGTTTTTTTCTACTTTCACTTTTAATTTTCCAGAAATTTTGAGTTACTGTTGCTATCGTTTTGTTTTCCAATGGTAGTATAGATATCAAATAATAACAATAGTTCTGTGATTTCAATTGCATTTTGAGGGGCAAGAGACTGAGAAATTGCCCACTCTCTTGAACAGGAAGCTTTTGATTTTAAAATATTGCTGCAATGGAAAGGGTTTAAGAAAAGCATTGTTTAAAATTATCATATGTCCTAGCCACCAAAATACATTTTAAAATAATAAAACATATGCTATACAATATTAATATATGTGCTTATATTTTATATGTATGCATATGATATCTTATGATGTTAATATCTATGCTCTATGTTAATATGATATTCATATATCCATACTTTTTATATTTACTACAACTTACTAACAATTTCAAAAACTATTAACTTCCAGAGTGAATCCATCTTGAGGCATCTCACAAACAATACCATAATAGAAACCAGCCTTGATAATTTTAAAACTCAAATATCATCATTATCTCATCATTCTCCATTATCCCCATATTTTTCCTGGCCCTAACCTAATAATGAAATCCTATTTTTTCCAATGTAGTCGAATATGCAATTTTAAAATTATTATATTTTAAATAACTAGATCAAAATGATTCCAAAATTACCAAACTGATATGATGATGTTTTTGTATTATGGAACAGCTCACCTGAGTTTAAAAGTGTAATGAAACACAATTATATTTGAATAACCAAATTATTTGACCACAGTTACTGCAGGGAGTTGAAATAATATGGAACAAACAATGACTTTTTTTTCAATATATTTAAATTTTTTCCTAATATATTTTTATGCAAGATGGAAGGCATATTGGTCTGTTCCCATGCTGCTAATAAAGACATACCTGAGATTGGGTAATTTGTAAAGGAAAGAGGTTTTCTTTTTTTTTTTTCTTCTGTGAGATGGAGTCTTGCTCTGTCACCAGGCTAGAGTGCAGTGGTGTGATCTTGGCTCACTGCAACCTTTGACTCCCGGGTTCAAGCGAGTCTCCTGCCTCAGCCTCCCGAGTAGCTGGGATTGCAGGCATGCATCACCACGCCCAGCTAATTTTGCATTTTTAGTAGAGATCACCATGTTGGCCAGGATGCTCTCGAACTCCTGACCTCGTTGTCTGCCCGTCTCGGCCTCCCAAAGTTCTGAGACTACAGGCGTGAGCCATGGCACCAGGCCAGGAAAGAGGTTTAATTGACTTACAGTTCAGTGTGGCTGGATGACCTCACAAAGTGTTCAATGATGGTGGAATAGGAAGTAAACACGTCTTTCATCACATGGTGGCAGGAAGGAGAAGAATGAGCAAAACGGGGGAAAGCCCCTTATGAAACCATTACATTTCAGGAGAACTCAGTCACTATCATGAGAACAGCATGGAGGTTACCACCTCCGTGATTCAATTACCTCTCACCAGGTCCCTTCCAGGATGTGGGAATTATGGGAACTACAATTCAAGATGAGATTTTGGCCAGAACACAGCCAAACCATTTCACAAGATTACAAATGTATTTTTTAAAGAGAGAAAGATATTGACTGACTTGGGAACAAAAATTTTGCTGAATTTGATGGTACAGGCATGTCCCTTAACAATATAAATTTTAAAACTTTCTTCTACCAATTATCTTAAAAGATTTATCTAGGATGATTTTCCTTATTAGTACTCACAAACTCCTTTACTGTTAGAAGCTTGCTTATTATGTCTGTGTTCCAGAATACATACATTATCATAGAGTTAGCACATCAAAATATTTTTCTAAATGGCATTTATTTGTTCAAATGGCAGCAATTTAGTTGAATTTTTTAATGTTAAAAATCTATGAAGCAATATAAGTGCAACATAAGTGTTAAAAACACTTTAAGCATAGATGTTGTCCTCTAATTAATGTTTAACATTTGCTTGGTGACACAAGTCTAATTCCTTGAATAAAAAGAAAATAAGAAATATATAATTAATTGCTAATTTTTTAAGTTCATAAGTGATGAAAATATACAAAAAATAATTCTCAATAAAGGCTGGATTTGTTAGGTATGGGTTCACACACACACACACACAAAAAAAAAAAAAACACAGGAAGAATATAATCGACTTAGAAGCATGCACAGGATTCAGATCACAGCAAAGGAAAGAAAGCTACCCATGTGACGTAGAAGGGATTAGAAAACTGGGCTTTCTGAGCTGGCTGTGTTTTAATTAGCTATGAGAAAATGATATCACTACCTTTCTGGGCTCTGATTTTCTCATCTGCAAAGTAAAAAGTTTGCACCTGATAATCACTAAATTCTTGATTCCCTAAAAAAGGTTCAAGTATGAGGAATAATGTTCATGAAAGCACAATGGTAAGAGAGACAACTTTTATGATCAGGCCATGAGAGAAGTGACCCCATTAGAGAGGGCATATTCAATATTAACTGGAGACAAAGCTTGATTGGTAGCATGATATCAGATTATATAGGGTCTTAAAATCAGGCTGATGAGTATAGATTTGATGTGAAAGTAAATGTGCAACCACTGGACCTTTGGAGACAGAAGAGCTGCAGAATAAATGCAGTACTTAAAGAAGAGTAATCAGATAGTGAAATGGATGGATTTCCCCCCACTGATGGATTGATTGGAAAAGGGAGACCCTGGGGTTAGAGCAGCCACTCAGGAGGTATAACTAAGCTGGAGGATGAAGTATATCCAGCACTTTATGATGGTCAAGAACCTTGTAACCTCTTCCTGGTTGTACTTCTGATGTCATAGAGGACAAACATCTGCTCCAATAATCACTTTCCTCACTTGTATGATGAGGGAGTGTTGGACTGTCAATACAATTCTAAAATTTTGTAATTCTCTGGAGACAAATTATTCTTTATATTGCAAAACAAGATTATTTGGTTTTTACCGAAGGAGGAACCAAATAGTAATTTTTTATTTAATATTTAGAAATATGAATTTCATTGTGGATGGTGAAGCTTTTTTAGAGAAAGCATGTGTGGGTTTGTGTGTGCATGAGTCCCATATCATTTTTCTTTTATAGTAGTATCCTATCAGGTACTCTAAATCAATTAGCAACTGCAACTTTGTCATGTGAAGTTTCTTATTTCACTCTATTTTTGTTGAAATCATCCTTTCAGTATCACATTGGGAATGACTAAACTGCAGTAGATGAAATCCTTTCACAACACAGTTATGCTGACTTCTTCCAAGATTCATTCCTGTAGGTTTTATCAGCAGGAAAACAGCTCCCAGTATGAGTGACCTCCAGGATAAACAGGAAGCCAGCTGTGATTAGAAATATCTTTTAGTGGATTTGTACCACCCAGAGGCGATCATGAAACTTTAAATCTTTGACAAAATACAAGTCAAATAGAAGGAGGAAAGGCAAACAGACTTCTATGGGAAAGAAATTTTGGTGCAAAATTTGATCCAAATACAGTAAGATTCCTTTTTCCTCCTCCCTTCTTAGCGTAAGACAAATGACTAATGCTAGACAATGAAATAAGGAACATTAACTTGCTTTATAATTGCTGTGGATTTCAATGGGATATAGGTTTATCTAAAAGTTAAACTAGAGCTGGCCTTACATGTACAGGAATGAATAAGTAACTAAAAGCTTTATCCATTTAGTTTAAGGATTTGATTCCCTTTCCCTTTTATCTTCATCCTCCTGCCCCCAATCCTCACTCCCCTTAAAGTGCATATCATCCAGGGAATAGTAACATATTTTAAAACATTTAGCTTAAAGTAAGTAATTAACCAAGTGATAATATAATTATCTGTTGGGCTTTGATCCAGACACTGTCCCTAGTGCTTTGGAGAATATGATGCTCAGGTAGGTTAGAGTCTAGTGATGGGAATGTGTATAAAACACACGTAATTACAATAAAAGAAAGAGGCATAAGTGCCAAAATCTGAGGACAGTTCAGTACTGAGCATGCCTGGCAAAAGAGAACAAAACTAGAAGAAAGCTGTCAGAAACCATTTCTATAAAATCTCCTTTAAAATAGATAAAATACTTCAAATGGAGGCAAAGCTCCAGCTCTCAAAAAGAAGGGATAAAAAGAATTTGTCCCCCCAAACTGATCCAGACTAATTGATTTGTGCCCTATTTCCAACTCACATATTCAATCCAAAAGGCTTGTCCCCTGAGTCTGTCACAACTACCCCATTTAGATTCTAATCTTTCACCTAAGCCGTATTTCCAGTTATCATCTATGGATAGTTCCATTTGGATGTCTAATATTAACTAGACAAGTAGAACTCTGTGTGGGACATGATGGCTCTTAAGTTATTTACTTTCTCAATCAGCTGATCTCTGTCATTATAACCACCAGATCCAGGGCTACAAAAACTGGAACCATATTTAATTTAATTTAATTCTTTCTTTCCTCGGCGAGGCAGTGGTATCAATGTGTCTCTGATTTTCTACTTGATAGCTCCAGGACTTCGGCCATCTCATTTAATATCTCTATACTTTTTTTTTATATCTAATGTGAGATATGTTTTTCATGTCATTTTTGATAATTCCTTTCTCTCCGTTTTTCTTTATTGTGACCTCTCATTCAAGAATTCCCCCCCCCCCTTTTCTTTCTCCTTTTGTGAAACCTCACTTCAGAATTACTGCGAAAGCCTTCATGGTTTTCTCCCTGCTCTCAATGGCCCTTTCCTCCACTGTGACTCTCACCATTGCCAAACCAATCCTACTACAATAAGGCTGCCTGCTTGTTACTTTCCTCCTGACAAAAATCTCCTGAGTTCTAGTTCCGCTCACATGTGCTCCTGGCTGTTATTTTGTGCTAATCTCATTGCAATGGGACTGACTTCATGAGCCGGCAATTGCTGCAGCTGCCCAGGGTCCCAAGCCCAGAAGTGCATTGCACTTGTTTTAATGTATTACTCTTGCTGTCTTGAAATTCTTAATTATTTTTGAACAAGTAGCCTCACATTTTCATTTTTGCATGGAGATCTACAAATTATGCAGCTATTCCTGCATTACAACTTTAATGCTTATTCAAATTGTATTTAGTTAAGAGTTTTCCAGGAGTCATCATTATAGTTGGATTCCAAGTACTCTTCAAGCCTCCAGTTTCAATGCCAACAACTAAACTAAAAAGATTTTAAACATCATTATCAATTATTACACACTAATCATTTTCTATGGAATAATTTTCTATTATCTTACTTGAAGCTTCCATCAGTATTATTGAGTATGACTATGAAATGTTTGACAAGGCTTACATTGAAAAACACAATCACAGAATAGTCTTAGAGAACCTGATACTACAGATCTAGTTGGGTTGACACTGGGGATGTTGTCTCTTATCTCAACCCCAAGAAGAGAAATTGCCTTCAGCTCTCAGTGCTTAGGGGAGATTTGTGTCAAATTAATATGTTGTTATTGATAACAAAAGTGATATAATTGATCATGTTTTCATTGTAGCTTGGGTTGTTTAGATGTTCAGAGTCAAATTGTAAATCAAACTCTGTCTCCTCACTCTATCCTGGTTCTGATGCTCTAATTTTTATTTGTCATATATATATAAATGACAAATAAAAATATATATATCTCCATTTTTTAGTTTTATTATATGTATTTATTTTACCAATCTCAAATCTTACACAACTGTCATATATAAGTGCTCAATAAATATTTGATGAATGAGTTAGGCACAGCACAAGCAGTATTCCATGATAAAATGCATTCCTAAAAATATGTGTCAAATACCAAAAAACAAATGATAGCTTATCTTCTCTGAAAACTGTAAAATGGTATTTGTTAATTATATTTTGACTTTTAGGCACAATCTTTGACCTCACATTATCGGCATTTATAAAATCTGTTTGTTCATTTTCATTTCAGTTGACATAACCAGTTTAAGGCATCAGATTGAGACTGAGAAACCACCACTCCTACTTATTGCAATCCTTTTGCTTTGCATAAGTTATAGTAAATTTATGATACCTAGACTTTAATCCTTTAGAATTGTTTCTATACTTTCATTAAAAAGATGCAAATAAAAGAAACAACAATCACATGATTCTGTGCTATGCCACCCTCCAAAAATTCAGCTATTGAAGGCTAAGCAGGTCCTAGATGATTAACTACTATGCAAATGATGAATTTGGACTATGAAAGGCTATTTAAGAGTGAGAATACATAATCTTTGGAAGTGAGGTTACCCGAAAGTTGAGGAGTTCTGTACAAATAATAAAGTTAAGGAAGAACATCACATCCTTTTCCCTACCAAGCCCTCTTTGCCTTCCCTCTGAAAACTGTTCCTGCCATTTTCTCAACCCCAAGGTTAATTTAGATCTTAACTATTATTCATTCAATTTATCTTGGCTTGGTTGTGTTTCTCCAATGAAGATATATATATATATATCTCCTACCACTTGGTACAGTGTTAGGTATATGACTGACTTTTTAATTTACTTTTTTTTTCCATAAGGAGAACAAATATGGACATGTGGTTCATTAAAGAGATGGCCAAAAGGGATTCAGATCAATATATGTAATGCTATCTGTGTGCCCTTACTGGGAGTGGTTAATAAGCTGGTCTGAATATAGTGCTAGTGCTTTTTAAATATAGTGAGGCATTCGTATCTTTGTAGTACTGCTACTTGAATGCAGTGGGGAGCTGGCCCAATTCCTACATGTTCTAATACCTGCTTAAAATTCTTACTCTGATAATCAAGAAGCTGGAATATGAGATTCATCAAAAATTCTGTATTCATTTTCTGAATATAGAAAGATTATCACACAATTTTAGTACAAGGGAGTATATCAAAGGCAACTGATCAAACTGGAATGCTGTACTCAGAATAGCTCTGAAAATATTAGAAATGCTTATATTTGTAGCATTTTATACAAAGGGTCTATTACATAAATATGTTGCTACTTATAGATAGCAGATGGAATCTAGAAATGTTCCTGAATAATTAACCAACAAGTTTCATTTATAGCAGGAAGCAAACGAAGAAGGTATTAACATTCAGGATACACCAAACAGAAAGTATAGGGATCTTTAATTCATGGGTGAATGAAGGCGGAAGCAACATGGTGAACACGGCATTTTTCCTTTTAAAGTGATTTCCTTATCATATATTATTAAGTTAATACATAGTAAAGAGATTTTGTTCAAATCTCTGTGTCCCATCAGCCTTTACTGCATCTTCTAGTAAAACGTGCGCGCGCGCGCACACACACACACACACCCCCCCACACAGAAACTTGTGTACATGTTGTGTAAAGAGTTGGTATAGAAAAGGTCATTTAAGATAAAACATCCTCCCCATTCATTATGATAGCTTCATTACATCTGTTTTATTGGTGGAAAGATTTTCTGTTTGGGGAAAAAAAAAAAAAGCTTAATACTTTTCTGATGAAGCTTATATAAAAAACACTGCCACATTTATATTTAATGCAGCTAAAAGAAGATTTCATGCCTGTTTTCCCAGTGAAAGCTTCTATTCTGCCAGATTTGTACCAGAGATAATAATAGGCTTGATTTGTATTGTATTTAAAAAATTCATCAAAGCATTTTCACATCTCTTCTCTCATCTGAGCTTTTCTACTGCCCTGTAAGACTAGTTAAGTGTATGTCCTAATCCATCTTTAACAAAAGGAGAAATTGAGGCCCAGAGAGGTTATGTGACATGTCAGAAGACATGCTTTAAGTAGCAGTCCTAGAGGTCATGCACTATGACTACCTTTCTCTGCTTCTAGAATATAAAGACCACTCTAGAGCATACATTCAGTTATGTATTCATACAGATAGGTGCAAAACAAAAATCATCCAAATTTTAAAGTATGTATGCTGGAACTTTATACCTAGAGATTCCAATTTAGATCAGATGTTATTCCTTGACATATCTATTTTTAATGTGATATGTGTGCAACTTTGAATCTGGTTAACAAGCACTGTTGGACCTTTATTCATTCAATCATCCAATATTCTCTGTGAATTTTGCCTTCTGTAATTTGCTTATCTTCCTAACAGGTTGTTACGCTTTATCAAATTTGTTAGTCATTTCTTTATGGCATATTTTTGTTGAAGTCGTCAAATGCATTGCTCTTTTTCTTATGTCTCACATAGAAATATATTCCTTCAGTTCAAATTTAAGAAACAATCTACAATTGAACAACAAAAAGAACCAACCCCCTTCAAAGAAAACTACTACATTCTTCACAACAAAATAAAATCAATATGTAGAAGACAATATACAAATGAATATAAAACATAGGACATGTTGATCATAACACATAAATAATAAATACAAATAAAAGGAACATGATGTTTCAATTCTACGATTTGCAAAAGTAGAACAATTTGATAAGCAGCATCATTGAAAATGAGGATAAATAGTCACATTTATATAACGCTGGAGAAAGTATTGTTGACACAATGTCTTTGGCATTGAGATTGGCAATATTTCTCAAAAGTAAAATATATGTTCTTTTTGGTCTAGAAATACTGTTTCTCAGGTATAGATAAATCTGTGCAATGTTTAAGAACATATATATCACAGTATTTTCTGTAATAAGAATAAAAGGAGGCCATCTAAATGCCTGTTCATAGATAAGTAGCTAAATTCATTATGGTACATGTATAAAAAGAATTATGATGTCTCTATAAAAAAGAATAAGCAATATTTATATATACTTATATAGAATAGTTTCCAAGGTATAGTAGGGCTATTACATTTTAATTAAAGATATATATTTTTTCCCCATTGAGTTTAGAATGATATGTAAAGGAAAAAGGAACATGTATATGCTTGTATGTACACAGACAGTAGTGTAAAGTTAAAGAAGCTATTAGCTGATGCATTTGAAAAGGAAAACTAGAAGTTTGAGGTGGGAAGAAAACTAAATTGGTACTAGATACATCTGTACCATTTAAATATTTTGCTAACACTTGTATTTGTTAATTTTCAAAAAGGACTAGACGATTGAAAATCAAAAACTTTAGTACTGAAAATAATAATCAGAAAATAGCATAAACTTTAAATTGTAAAATAGATCTTTTCCAATTTAGCTTGCATTTTTATTATTTTAATCATACACAACTGATATAACAGATCAAATTATGTTTTCCTAAAGATCAAACATATTTCTAAGATGATCCTATCATTTTTTTCCCAAAGAAATGTAATTATGAATTTGAGAAACATCAGATATCAGAACTATGAGGGATCTCAGATATTTTATTACTCAATCGTGGTTCAGGAATGAAACATGGATCCAATAGAATGTTTTTTTCTCCCAAATTAGTACATTTCACTCACATAGTGAAATTTAGGATTGAGTTAAAATAAAATTTAATGCTAAGTAATTTGATATAGTGAGAGTCAGGTAACATGAGTTTTTTGAACCAACTCTGTATCATGTTGTTGTCGGTCTTTGGACAAGTCTCTTGTCCTCTCTGTGATCCAGTTCTTGCAACTTAGAAATGACTGCTGAAACTGATGCAAACACTGTTTACATTTATTCCATATTTACTGAAAATGATTGGTGAAATTCACTTATTAACTCAGAAATGTATTAACCTTATCAGTCTCTGGACTTGCAACCACCCTAATTCTCCAACGTTCCTGGATCTACGTAAATGCTCCCATCTTTCAAGCTAGCTTAAATCAAAATAACATTTATTTAAACAATTACTCTGAGTGGGGCATTTTGTGAGTTCTTATAAACATTTTACTAGGTAAAGAAGTCCCATTTTCTCAAATTCTTCAAACACAGTTAAAACCCACCAAAAATTTTATTTCTTTGATTACTCATAGCACGAATTGTCCAAGTCACAATATGCTCTTTTGTTCTTTCATTGCTTATTCCACAGACAGAAATTAAATTTTATATTTTCCATTGCTTCTATCTAAGTAGCCATTGCCATTTTAACAGTAGTTTCAGAATAAAAGTGAATAAAAACAGATATTTTAGACTTAAAGGAACTTTCCAAATTGTAATTCAGACCAAATATTGAATTTTCAGTCACCGAGAAGTTGTAGTTGAAAGAAGATGAAAGAGTCAGCGGAATGTAGAAATTGATCCATCCCTCAGCAATCTAGATCCTTCTGTTTATGTACCTTCATGAGACAAATCTAACACCCAAATAAATAACTGGATCTGGAATTATCAATGCTAATAACTTTTTCCATTCACAAGGAAGACCAAGGTCTAACTCTAATTCATTTTCATATTTTTGAGTAGAAAAATTTGTTCCCCCAGATTCCTTGGCAGACTTATGGCAAATCCCCTATACAAACCTACTTTCATTTGCAAAGTGAAGCCAACTTCCTTAGGTAATACGCTTTTTTCTTCAATGTTTCTAGAAAAGAAAATTGGTTCCAAAAATATCTGAAATATGTAATTTAAAGAATATCTAGCCTGGGTTCAAATAAATGTAATGATTGGAGTATAAACATTTAGATTCATTTTTTTAAAGTGAGGTCACTACAAATAAAATATATATATATATCATCTTTATACAATCCCTAAGAGTCCATGAGTAAAAATTGCTGTTTAATATGTTTTTCTAAGATCTCATAAATGAAATCTCCTATGATTAAATATCAATATTCTTAATAGTTTAAAACATTCAAATTTCATAATGATTACATTTAAACCTCCTATTAATTAGCTATGTTGACAGCCCATAACTAAATTTATTTTTTTTTCCTGCAGGCAGAATTCACAGCCATGCGGGAGCAGTACATGCGAGGTGGGGAAGGCTTCATTATCTGCTACTCCGTCACTGACCGTCAATCATTTCAGGAGGCTGCCAAGTTTAAAGAGCTCATTTTTCAGGTCCGCCATACCTATGAAATTCCCCTGGTGTTGGTGGGTAACAAAATTGACCTGGAACAGTTCCGCCAGGTGAGTGCCAATTTTATCTGGTAGCTTCTGTCGTTTGCTCTGAGAATACATAGTACAAAATATGGCTGCTTTCCAAGGTTCACATCGAGAATTATGAGAAAGAAATTATGCACATGATTTTTCTAATAAGTCATGGTGGTCACATGGTAAATTGTGTTGGCCTCCATAATATATTTGATCACATATGCTATTTTGTAGAGTGTCCTTGCTAGTGCCCCATCCCCTAGGATCTGGGATTATATACTGAATATAGTAGAAGTGATTCTTGTTGACTTCTGAAGTGTGGCCTTAAGAGTTCTGCAGTTTCTGCCATTGTCACTTAACTGCTCACCCTTGAGTACAAGTAAAGAAGCCCAAGCTAACCATGAGAAGATAGTCATGTGGACAAAGTGAGATTCAGGCTCACAGCTGTCCCTGCCAAGACACTACACATGTGGGCAAAGACACGTTGCATGTTTCAGCACTAGCTGCCATATAACTGTAACCTCATAAGATAGCAAGCCAATCCACATGGAACAGGAAATCTCCCAGGTAAGCCTTGTCTGGATTTGTGAACTAGAGAATCAGTGGCAAATAAAATGAAATTGTTTACGCTACCATGTTTTGGGGGTAATTTTTCAAGCAACAATAGATGATCAAAACAGAATCTTTCCCTCCTTCCAGAATTACAACAAGCCACTGCTTCTCAGGTTGCATCAGAAATTACTCTTATATACCATCCATTTCCTTCAGGCTGCATCTGCTATATCTATGTGATCAATAGACAGTCTCAAAACTTCTCCAAACAAACAAAATTGATAAGGAAGAAACTATGTCTAGCTTAGATTGAGATTCATTACCATAACTTACATAGTTCATTCATTATGTTTTATTCTCATCTGGTCAGACACTACTTCTTGGGCAATAACAGATGATCGAACTATGATGGCTTCCTCCCTGAGTTCTCAAGATAGTAATGATAAATCAGTTGCCCTGCTTCAAGAATCAGGCAAATCATATCACAATTCCACTCCCATGACTCACATTGTACAAAGTAATATTACTGAGAAGTGGCATGCAAATCAAATTTTTGTAAATCTAATTCTGTAAATTGAGTTGCTTTGTTATAAATTGAGATGCTTCATCTTTCTTTTCATTGACCTTAAGTTTAAACTGGCTTTTAATAGTTCATGTTATTCCAGTTAATGATTTATTGTTAGCCTATTTAAAGTAGTCAACTAGTAAAACCTTTTACTAACATAGGAATCTTCACTAAAACAAATAGTTGTCTCCTATCTTAAGGATATTATAAATATGGATTTTCATGCCTAATACGTTTTAAGTTTTCTTAAATTGAAAAGATCTCATACAGAGTCCATGTTTACAAGTTGATGTTTAACAGGGAACGTATTTCTATGATTTAGTGCAATGCATTTTTGTGATGACATTGTTGTATATTCTACTTGAGAATCTAAGCATCTTAAAATGGCAGCTAATTATTGTTTTAGGAACTATACTATTTGTTCATCTCTTCTGCAACTGTTCTGCTATCTTACTTTGCTGTTTCTCTTTGTCCAAAGACATGTTCAGCATAATATGGTTGCATTTCTATGGGATAGAATTCAAGTTTATCTCATCAGTTAAATATGAATCTATTCTTAGATACTTGGCACAAAGGAAGACAGTTGGAGGCTTAGTAGCTGAACCTTTCCTATATTCCTCTGAAGAGTGCTAGTGCTCTACTTTTCTTAGGGCCTCTAGGAACTAGCGTGACAAAGCACCCTAAATGTACCATCAAGTGAACATATGCCCATTTTGTTGCACTTCTAAGAATTCCTGGAGAACAAAAACCTCTGATTGGGTTTCAGTTAGGAAAGCTACAAGTGACTCTGAAAAACTAGTGAATTTGAAAACATTCAGGTAACATTTTTTCAGGCGAAAAATCAACTAAACTTTCTCTACAATGATTACTCTTCATGACTCCAAAGCTGGCTGACATTTACTTTTCCCTCCCTCTCCAGGCCCTGTCTTACCAGGCTCAAAGGTGATCCTTAGGATCTCACAAAGGCATGTTTATCAGAACCCCTATCCCAGCCTGGATAATTAGCTGCTCCTTTCAGATTAGCAGTGAAGTGAATCACAAGCATTACAAATGTCACTGAAATAAAAACCCAGGAAAAGATATTAAGATGTGTAACTGCAGATTTGATAGTCTTTTCCTTGTAGATAAAAGCAAGTACTGTAAACAAGATAGTCACAGAAAGTGCAAAAACCATGAAAACACAAATTGCAATCTTTGTAAAAATGTTCGTGTACCACTGTCTCCAATAATGAAATGTTGATGTAAAAATTTGGCTTCTGGCTGTGGTTGTGATAGCAATAATTATTCTTAAAACTGCAGAGTGGTTTTTTCTTAGCAAAATGATTTCAATTCGTACTTTATTTTAATCTTGCAACTGCCCTGTGTATTTGTAAGCCAATCATTTGAAGAATGAGGACATCTGACAAATGAATATATTGATAGCAATTGACTTTACTAAACTATTGCAGCTAGTGACAAAATTAAGACTAAAACACTATCACATTGTATTCTTTTTGTTCATCAGTATTTGAAAGGTTACATCTCTATTTCTTCATTAAAAAAAAAGGAAACTCAAAGAAAAATAAAAATGCTGACACCTAGATGGTTTGCAGCTCAAAAGAATTCTGTAAGGATTCCTAGAGTGATAAAGTTAAACTCTGAAAGGTGAAATTACGCTGGTGCTATTGTTTAGTGGTGGCAAAGGAGTAGGATTCTCACTAAGCAACTCTTATTCCTTATCACCCTACCCTGAAAGAGTTTTGGAAGGAAAGAATTCTGATGGTTGAAGCTGCTTCTTTTCATATTTGGTAAGAATAGGTGCCTGTATTCTTAATGCATTTTGGGAAATCCCAGAGCCCTTTCTAAAAAAGATAAAAAATAAAGAGACAACGAGTTTTAGTGTATTATGTGTTTATCATTATTCACCTCCTTGAGCTTTAATGTGGAAGGACTCAAATGATAGTATTTAATCTGTGGTCAATATTCATTTTGATGGTGATATTACTGAGGATACATTTAGTGTTTTCAAGGCTCTGTGCTGGGCACGTTAACACATAAGATTTTATTTAATCCTCACCACAAGACCATGAAGTAGTCTCCTGTATACCTATTTACGTATGAGTCAACTGAATCTCTAATACATTCAATAACTTGTTCAAGGTCACACAGGTACTTAGAGTTGAGAGACAAAACCCAGTGTGTTCTGGCTTGAAATCTCACTATGTCTTATGGTTGGCCTACAAACCATCGTCATTTTATCATGAATTTATTTTTTATGTCAGCTTCAAGATACTATGCTTCTCAGAGCAATAGCATCTTATGGACAAGGAGGAGCAGGAAGAATCAGGATAATAATTCTTGGGGTTGGAGTGGGCAGTTCCAGGCCATGGACAAGCCAGTAATAGCCCAAAGTTGGTTTCCTTACCCTTTTGGTGTGAGGAAAAATAAAAGTAAGGAAATGGGTTTCAAAATTACTGGAAAGTTCTGTTTTATAACAGCCAAAAAATTCTGTCCAAAGTTTATCCAGGCTATTCTAAAGCCTGTCTTAATTCCTGAACAACATGAGGGCCTTGAGCTCCCATGGTCTTTGTCCCTATTCATGCAGGCTTCTGTCTTCCCACTGGAGAGTAGAAGGAGATAATCCCCGATTTCTCTTTTTCCAAAACCCTGACCGGCTGTGCAAAGCAGAAGTAGGCTATGAATGAAGTAAATTTCAGGGATCCGCGAGCTAGATTAGAAAGTTTTACGTCAATTGCAGACCACAAACTTTTTTTTTTTTTTTTTTTTTTTTTTGAGATGGATTCTCACTCTGTCACCCAGGCTGGAGTGCAGTGGCGCAATCTCTGCTCACGCCAATTTCCACCTCTCCGGTTCAGGTTCAACTCCTGCCTTAGTCTCCCGAGTAGCTGGGATTACAGGTGCCCACCACCATGCCCAGATAATTTTTGTATTTTTAGTAGAGATGGGGTTTCACTATGTTGGCCAGGCTGGTCTCTAGTAATGGCCTCAGGTGATTCGCCTGCCTCAGCCGCCCGAAGTGCTGGGATTACAGGCATGAGCCACGGCGCCCGGCCAAACTGTTTTATCCTGAACGTAGACAAACCTTTTGGTCCCAACAGCCTAATTGCAGCATAATTCTCAGCTTTAGGCCTTGAAACTGTGCTTCCCACAGTCTACATAACTCTTGAAGTACTGAGTTGAAATCATGAAACGCCTTTATTTATTCTTTAGTGAGATATCTAATTAAAATAGTTTCTTTACTTAGGGGGTATTTGGAATTGTGAGAATTAGGAATTACTGGATTTAAAAAAGCATACTATCTATTTAGAGTTATATCAAGCATCTACTTATATTTGGAGAGTGGTGATGGTTTCGGAATATAGTAAAGCAATGAGTAATCCAGTCCCTGTCCTCAAGAACTTTCTCTTCTCCTCAGGATCTGTGCATATGATGTAGGGAGAAAGCCTCCTTAAACAACACAGGTAAATGTTGAACAATATGGCACAATCCATAAGTGCAATGCTTTTTGAAAACCAGGAAAGACCCATATGGGTAGCACATTTGAAGAACAAAGATAATGAATGAATATCTTGACCAAGTAAGAAAGATAAGGTGAATGGTGACAGTTATTTTAGGAAGGACTGAAAAGAATCAATCTAGGCTGGAAGGAAGAAACCTTGGGTCTTATGAGTGTACACAAGCAGTAGAGTGATCAGTGGGAAACTTGGAAGATCAGTCTGCCTAGTACACACATATCAAGCATCCTAAGCATAATTTCATAGAGTCTCCCTTAAAGACACATGTAATCAAAGGCAAAGCATAAATATGTAGCAGAGCATATTGGATATAGTATAATGCAGTAATTAATTGCAAATACCACTCAAATTTAAAAATTAAAGAGTAGTGCTTCATTATCTTTCATTGTCAGTGCACTGGAAAATTTATATAAACATATTTTCTAAATGATGAGGGCTTAGTTTTTGAAGAGAAAAAAAGCTTCAGTAATTTACTCATTATTTTGGGATAGATACTCAAATTCAATTAACTATTCATTAGCCCAATTTATCTTTTCCATAGCATTTTGTAATATGTTATTAAATTTAATAAAATAAATGTGAATGTATTAACTCCAGTTGAGACAGAAAACAAAACAAAACAAAGCTTAGAGTTTCACATGATTTATCCAAACTGGTTGGTTGTAGAACTGGAATTTGACTTACCTTAGCTTACACATATATGTTTTCACTACTGTCATTTTTTAAATTTAATTAATTTTCCTAATGGGTAACAAGCACTCTTTTAGAATCTGGGAGTACACAGATGAACTTGACAGCTAAAATCTCTATAGGTAATAATGTGAAGTTACAGTGGAGGAGACAGATAATGAACAATTTGAGTATGGGTATGTGTATTCTAACTGCACAATGCAAAAATGATACTAGGAATAAAATTATACATACTCAAATATGCATGCATACATACACACATTTGCACAATTCTGAGCAGTGAAAAGAGCAAAGGAGAAAAATGAAGCAAGGGAAGGAGTTGGCATGTGGAGTGTAAGAATCGGAGCTGTATTTTCTCTAGGGTGGTCAAGATGATCTCTCTGAAAAGATGGCATTGAGCACAACTCTAGAGTGTGGGGAGGACTTGGATGAAGAGCATTCCAGACAGAACAAACAGCACTTGCAAAATCTTCATGGCTGGATTTAGCTTAGCATGTTTGAGAGCCATAATAGCTGGTGAGGAGACAGCATCAGGTTATACAGAGCTTGAAAGTTCTTCGGTAAGAATTCGGATTTTATTTAGGTGTGAACAATTGTTTAAAACATTTGAGCAGAATTGTGGTATGAATACATTTCTATTAAGTCAGTCTTGACATTGCGTGGAGCAACCATGAAGCAGTGAGATGCATTTGGAGGCTCTTTCAGTCATCAGAATGAGAAATGATGGTAGCTTGAGTGAAAGGGATAGTGCTAACTGTTCACGAATTCCATACTCATACTGCACACTGACAGGATGGCAAGTGACAAGATTATAGTGAGGTTTAGAGACCTTTCATGTAGCAACAAAATCTTCTACATTCCTCAGTGGCACCTGAGGTCATCACTGCTTTATCACACAATCCAGTGGGTGTCCATGATGGAGTCCTCATGACATTGTTAAGAAATGTACGCAGCATACAGAAACTAACAGATTATGTAATTGAAAGAATCAGATAGTCCTGGGTTTGAATTGTTACTCAGATGATTTCTGTGTCCTTGGACAAATCAGTAACAGACACAAGATACGTACGTAAGTTCTTCAGAGAAGTACTTCCTGCCCAGCACAGGGGTGGGAAGATATAATTCATAGTAATTACTGATGTCACACCCTTTCTGGGCAAACTCATTTCAAGTTAAGTGTGGGCATATATTTCCAGCCATTTCAGCCCAATGTGAGATACTGACAGGCAAATCTTGCTAGAGAGCCCCCACTAGTTTGGTAAAGACTCTGTTGGGCTTGCATTAACGTTCAACTTCTCTCTCTGCTCAACCCTGCCTCCTTCTCCTTCCTTTCACAAATGTTGATTCCTAATAAACATCTTGTGCTTCAGACTCTGTCTCAGTGTCTACTTCTGTAAAATAGGATGATAGTATCTCTGTCATAGTTTTTTTGGGTGGGACAGATGAGATAATGTCAATAGGTTATCTAGCATGGTGTATGTCACAGAGCAGCGCCTCAATAAATACTGGGTGCTACTATCGCTGTCGCTCCTCTGGATTATTGCAATAGTCTTTGGGTTAGTATTCTTCTAATAAGCTCTCTTACAAATTAGAAAGTAGCTAATCAAGTGCATATGAATTGTGTGAAAAGTAAGAGTAACTAATCTGGGTGAAGGCTCAGGGAGCTTTCTGATATAGGCTTCAGCGCATGGATTTTGCAAAATTAATTTTGAAATTGTTTCCCAACTTTTCAGCTGTAAAATAGAGTAGCAATTCTTTAATAACTGAAATCTGCCTAGGAGAGCCTTGAAGAAATTACTGCTTTTTTGCGTAGTTTATGAGCTAAGTAAAGGCAAGTAATCTGGAGCTAGAGAACAGACACAAAAGATTACTGGCCATTCCAGAAAACCTAAACTAATTTTTAAATGTGTGGAAAAACTCATCTTGGACGAAAACTGTGGTTCTTAAAACGTCCTGAAACCAAAAGAGATAGTACCACCTGTGATCTTCATTAGAAATACAAATTATCAGGCCCTATCCAAGTTCTGATAAATCAGAAACTCTGTGGGTAGGGCACAGCAATCTATTTTAACAAATTGTCTGGGTGATTCTAGAGTATAGTATGCTAAAGTTAGAGAGCCAGTGGGCTAGAATATAAAATGAAGTACATGAAGGATAATTTTATTTGGGGACACTATAAGAGCATAGAACCTACAAGTGTTTTAAAGACCTTAAATGAAATATTTGAGACCTGAAAGAAAAAATATATATACACATACAGTGTAATATATACATAATAATACGTGTATATATATATTACATATGCACATATATACAAACATATGTATATATACACATGCATGTATACAAATGTTTAAAATATAAAATAATTTTAAACATAAAAATTAACTAATGCTTATATTAAAAACAACAATGTTGAAAGTGTTACAGATTCAATGTCGTTTTCCAGGCAAATTTGTCATTTAGAAAAATCTAAATTTCACTGTTTATATTGCACATCTACACCTCAATAGACTTCTACTTGATAGTTTCATGATCCATTGGAACAGAGCTTGTGTTTCCTCAGATTGAACTGACATTGTAACTGTTTGCTTTCCCTCTTTATTTAAATTGTCTTTCACTGAATTGTTTGGTTTTCATGGATCATTGACTGCATTTGTAAAATTGACAAGCCAGAAAAGGCTTTGGGAAATAAGCTTGTTTCTTTTTAAGGAAAAGAAAGAAAGCAAAGCTGTTAGGGAATTGGATTGGTTCCTTGAAATGAAATCCAGTATTACAATACCACTCTTAACTAATCTTTTGTAAATTTTAAAACCAATCACTTAAAAGAGATGCCAAAAAGGAAATAAATACTGAGTGGGTAAAGTTTTTTTAATTTTTTATGATCCTGTCTAAGATTTCAGGTCTCTATTCCCTTTCGTAGGTATCCTTGCCTGCCCAAACCCTAACATTAGTGGAAAATTTCCTCAACACTCAGCAGTCAGACTCTGGCTATACTTAATAATCAAGTGTATGGTGTGTGTTTATGTATGTGTGTGTGTGTGTGTGTGTGTGTGTGTAGTTATAAGTATAGCTGTAGGTGCATTAGATAATTCAAGACAATACTGTAAATCCGAAAGAATGATATCCATAGATTGAACTACAGATACTCAGAATCAGGAGCACTAGCTGTGTGTTCATGGAGTACTATTTTTTTTTTTTTTTTTTTTTACTTTAACTCAACCACGTGCTTAGGGAATTACATAATCCAGCTTTTACAAATTGTTTATTTAGAAGTAATTACAGATGCACAAGAAGTTACAAACAAATGTGTATAAAAACCCTGTGCATCCTTCTCCTAGCATTCCCCATGTTAACATCTTATGCAACTCTAGAATAATATGAAAAATAATAAACTGACATTGATTCAATCCATAAAGCTCATTCATATTTTACCGGTTATAGACGTACTCATGCATGTGTGTGTGTGTATATGTATAATTTGATGCAATTACGTCACATGTGTAGCCTCCTTAACCACCGGCATAATCAAACACTCAACTCTGCCTTTACTCTGAGGCCTGTCGTGTTGCTCCTTGTCCATCCCCTTCCTATCCCAACCCCTAACCTCTGGCAACTACTAGTCTACCATGTCATTTTTTCATCTATATAATCATTTTATTTTTTGATTATTATATAAATGAAATGAGTTAATATGCATCCTTTTGAGATTGTTTTTCACTCAGCATTATTTCCTGAATTATGTCCAAGTGTTTGTTATCAGTAGTGTGTTTTCTTTTTATTACCAAATAGCATTCAGATTTGGATATACCACAATTTGTTTATTCACCCTTTCAGGGACATTTGGGTAATTTCCAGTTTGGTGCTATGATGAAGAAAGCTGCTATGGGCATTCACAGACAAGTTTCTGTGTGAACATAAGCTTTTAATTCTCTGGAATAAATACCCAAGAACACAATTGCTAGAACTTATGATAAGTCCATTTTAGTTTTGAAAGGAAATGCCAAAGTATTTTCCAGAATGGCTCTATTATTTTATATTCTCACCCTTGCCAGCATTAGATATTATCACTATTTTTCATTTTAGTCATTTTGATCAGCATATAGTGATATCTCATTATGATTTTAATTTGCATTAGTCTAATGACTAACGATATTGAACGTATTTTCATGAGTATATTTGTCATCTAAATATCCTCTACAGTTAAGTATCTGTACATACTTCTGACCATTTTATTTTCTTATTTACCTTTTTAATTGACGTAAAATGATATATATTTATCAGGTACAACATGATGTTTTGTAAAATTATACATGATGAAATGGCTGAATTGACTAGTTAACATACGCATTACCTTAAATACTTATTTTTTGTAGTGAGAACACTTAAAATCTACTCTTAGTTATTCACAAGGAATTTCATATTGTTATTAACTATAGCCACCATATTGTAGAATAGATCACCTGTCCTTATTACTCCTAACTAGCTGAAGTGTTGTATCCTTTTACCATCTTACCAACCCCTCCCTGCAGTCCTTGGTAACCACTTTTTTACTTTTTCTATGAGCCCAACTTGTTTAGATTCCATGTATAAGTGAAATCGTTAAGTTTTTGTCTTTCTGTGCCTGGCTTATTTCACCAAGATAATGCTTATTTTCATTTTCGCTGTGTCCATTGACTCTTTTCTGGTTGGATTGTTTTTTTTTTTAAGTTTGAGTTATGAGAGTTCTTTGCATATTCTAGATTCCAGGCCTTTGTAGATATGTGACTTGGAAATATTTGGTTTTAGTCAGTAGTTTGTCTTTTAATGGGATCTTTTACAGAGTAAAAGTTTTACATTTTGATGAACTAAATGTATTGATTTTTTTTCCTCTTATGAATTGTGATTTTGGTATCAAATCTAAGAACACTGCCTAGTCGTAAGTACACATGAGTTTCTCCTATGTTCTTTTCTAAAAATTCTATCATTTTGTTTCACATTTATATCAATTATCCATTTTGAAAATTATTTTTTGTGGCCGGGCGCGGTGGCTCAAGCCTGTAATCCCAGCACTTTGGGAGGCCGAGGCGGGTGGATCACGAGGTCAGGAGATCGAGACCATCCTGGCTAACACGGTGAAACCCCGTCTCTAATAAAAAATACAAAAAAAAAACAACTAGCCGGGCGAGGTGGCGGGTGCCTGTAGTCCCAGCTACTCGGGAGGCTGAGGCAGGAGAATGGCGTGAACCCGGGAGGCGGAGCTTGCAGTGAGCCGAGATCTGGCCATTGCACTCCAGCCTGGGTGACACAGCAAGACTCCGTCTCAAAAAAAAAAAAAAAAAAAAAAAAAAAAAAAAAGAAAATTATTTTTTGTATAAAGTGTTTTTTTTTTGGCTGATGGATGGTTAATTGCTTCAGCATTATTTATTGAAAAGTCTTTTCCTTATTTATTGAAGTGCTTTTACACGTTCATAAAAAATTAATTAGGCATATTCATGTGGAGTTATGTCTGCATGTTCTATTCTGTTCCTTTGATCCGTCTATCTTTCTGCTGCTACCAGACTGACCTGATTAGTTCAGCATACATACATAAGTCTTAGCATCAATAATTCCTCCCTTGTTTTTCTTCTTCTTAAAACATATTTTGGCTATTTTAATGCTTAATGTTTCTTTGTTAATTTTAGAGTAATTTTATGTTTACAAAGAACTGCAATGACATTTTGAAAGAAATTAAATTAAACCTATTGGTTAAGTTATGTTGAATTAACATCTTTACTATGTTGAGTTTTCCAATCTATGAATATGTTTCTCCAAGTATTTAGCTCTTCTTTGATTTCTTCATCAACATTTTATAAATTTAATTATGCAAAAACTGTCGATGTTAGATTCTTACCTATATAATTTTCTTAGGAGTAATGGAAAATGGTATTAAATTTTTGCTATTACATTTCTGTTTCCAATTATTTCTTGTCTGTATCTTGAAATGCATTTGCATTTTGTGTATTCATGTGGTATTTTGTAACCTTACTAAACACAAGAGATACTTATTAGTTCTCAAAGTATTTTGTAGATTACTTGGGGTGTTCTACACAGACAAGCTTGCGATTTGCAAATAGAGAGTTTTACTTCTTGCTTTCTCATCTGTATATCTTTAATTTCCATTCCATGCGTTATTGCAGTGGCTAAAATTTCCAGGATTATTTCTGTAAGTGTAAGGAAAGACATCTTTGCCTTGTGCCCAATCTTAGAGGCAAAGCATTCAATTTTTCACCATTATGATGCTTGGTGTAGTTTTTATAATAGGTATTCTTTATAAGTTTGAGGACATTCATCTATATTCCTAATGTATTGAAAGTGAATTTTTTTTTTCATGAATGGGTATTTAATATGCTTTATCTGTAGTAAATGATATGATAAGTTTTTTTCCTTGGCTTATTGAAGTGGTGGACTACATTAATATATTCTGAATATTTAACCAGTCTCACATACCTGGAATAAATCACATTTTATCATAATGCATTATTATACATATATATTTTTCTATAATATTTTGATAAAATTTTTTTGAGAATTATTTTCCTCTGAGTTAATGAGATATATTGGTCTACAATTTTTACATTTCATGTGATCCCTGTTGGGTTTGGGTATCAGTTTAATACTGGCTTCATAATATGAATTAGGAAGTATTCCCTTTTCTGGTTTTGAAAGAAATTGTGTAAACTTTGTGTTAATTCTTTTTTGAATATTTGGGAAAAATTTCCTATGAAACCATCTGAGCCTGGAAATTTCTTGAGCAGAAGCTTTTAAAATAAAAATTTGATTTCTTCAATAGTTATAGAACTATTCTATTTATTTGATTTTGGCTGAGTTTGAGGAGTTTGTGGTCTTCAAGAAGTGGTTTATTCCTTCCACCTTACTGAATTGATGAATGTAAAGTTATTCATAATATTTCCTTGTAATCATTTTAAAAATTTGTTTCAATAAAAATTTCACATATATATAAGGCATATAACATAATGTTGTAAGATATGTATATATGGTAAAATGGTTGCTATAGTGAAACAAATTAACATATCCACTATCTTATATGGTTACCCATGTGATGATCTGTTGAGATGTCTTCTGTTGCATTTCTGATTTTATGCTTTGGGTCTTGTCTCAATTTATGTCTGTCAATCTTGCTAAAAGTTTACCAATTTTATTGATTTTTGTAGATTAATTGGCTTTTAGTTTTATTAGTTTCCTATTCTCTTGTTTACAAATTCATTGATTTCTGATGTTATCTGTATTATTTTCTTAATTCAGCTTGTTTTGAATTTATTTTGTTCTTCTTTATGTCTCTTAAAAATATATTTTGTGTCTATTTTTATTCTACTCTATGTATTATTTTCCCTTGATATTTCCTATTTGACCAATGCATTATTTAGGAGTATATTTTTAATCCCCAAGGTGTTGAAAAATTTCTCCCTGAGTTTCTGTTATTGGTATACTCTTCTTTGATACATTGTGGTCAGAGAACATACTCTGTGTGATTTTATGTTTTTTTTATTTGTTAAAGTTTATTTTATTACCATGATATAGTCTATCTTGGTGAATGTTCCATGTAAGCTTGAAAAGAATATGGATTCTGCTGTAGATGGTTAGAGTGTTCTATAAATGACAGTAGGTCTTGTTGATTAATGTTTCATTATTCGCTCTCCTTGCTGATTTCTATCAATTGTTTAAAATGGGATTTTGAAACCCATGTTATAATTATGGATTTCTTTCTCATTCTCCTCTAATGGTTTCTACTCTATGTATTTTGAAGTTCTGTTGTTTGGTCCAAAAACATTTAGGATTGCTATATTCTTGGCAAATTAATCCATTTATTATTTTGTGATGTCCTTATTGTCTGTAGTAATTTTGTTTGCTTTTAAGTCTCCTTGATCTAGTATTATTATAGTTGCTCCTTTTTAAAAATTAATATTTGCCTGATATATCTTTTCTATCTTTTGGTTTTCAACTTATCTGTGTCATAATGAAACAGGAGAGTTCCTTGACCCCTCTTGGGACTTGCAACAGGGATGTGGCTCTGCCACCATGTGCTCAAATCCCTTACTGGAAGGGGAGCAGGCAGATAGGCAGGTGCAGGAGCAAGGATGAGCGTTTTTGGACCCTGGCCCCACGGTAGTGTCTAGGGGTGTGTTACAATTAATGCCCTTTTAGCAGTTGCTATCCACAGATGACTAAGTGTTAAACCAGCTCAGTGGAGAGTCAGATGACAGTCTTTTACACCCTCCCCTCTTGGTTCCTGGATCCTTGTCCAGCATCCAGGAAGAATGAGGTCACTTGCACTTGAAGGATGGTGAATGTGGGGATTTTATTGAGTGATGGACGTGCCTTCAGTAAGATGGATGGGAACCTGGAAAGGGGATGGAGTGGGAAGATGATCATCCCCCGGAGTATGGTCATCCCATAGCCAATCTCTCCAACTGTCCCCAGCTGAACTCCTCTCAACATTCAGGTACTGCTTCTCTTCTCTCCTTCTCTGCCTCACCACTCTGCTGCTCTGCCACTTTGCCACTCTTCTGTTCCTCTGGTCATCTGCTCTTGGAGCCTGGTGTTTGGGGTTTATATATGTACAGGTTAGCGGGATGTTGTGGGTCAAAATGCAACATTTGGGCAGGAAAAAAGGAATGCCTGTTCCCATTTAGGGTTATGGGTTTCCAGGCTTGAGAACGGAGCCTTTGCCAGGAAACCAACCTCTTCTACCCAGTATTTCCCTGCCTCCTGTCTATATCAATAGTGTTTGAAGCAGATTTCTTACAGCCCACACATAAGTGGGTGTTGTTTGTTAATTCCACTATGCAAATCACTACCTTTTAATTGGTTTAGATTATTACAATTAAATAATTATTGATCGCTTAGAGCCTATGTCTGCCTTTTTATTATTTGTTCTCTGTTTTCACTTTCTCTTTCTCAATTATCCATTGTTTGTCTGTATGTATCTTGGCCTAACTGTGGATAACTTGAAAATAGTTTTAGAATTCTATTTTGATGTATTTATGTTTTTCATTATAGCTGTTTATATAGTTTTCTTAGTAGTTGCCTGCTGGTGTCATTGTGTTACCGCTTCAAGTTAAGTATAAAAACCTTTCTTCAATTTAG
This sequence comes from Macaca nemestrina, assembly GCF_043159975.1. Classification (NCBI taxonomy): domain Eukaryota; kingdom Metazoa; phylum Chordata; class Mammalia; order Primates; family Cercopithecidae; genus Macaca; species Macaca nemestrina. The sequence goes on from NC_092143.1 coordinate 49,056,140, forward strand.
GTCCCCTTAACCGCTTTCAGGTATAATTGTCTCAATCATTTCCTTTGCATACATAGAACACCATGTTAGATGGTGTTCATCTTTACTCCAACTATAAAATATAATTTTTAAACTCATGAAATGAAGGATGGTCTTATTATGTTTACTGCAATTTTTACTCATTCTGTTCTTTACTTTCTAAAGATCCCAGTCATCATCTTTTATAATTTTTTTTTAGTTTAGAGTTTCCTTCAGCTATCTGTATTTTAAGAAAGTAAATTGTTTTATTGTATTAGGGTGATTTGATTTTTAGATTTGCGAAACATAAACTTGAAAACTGGAGGGTTTTAAAATGTATTCCAGCGATCTTTAGGTAAAGGTGGATTTTGGTTACCTGGTTATGTTCTTTAGTGGTTATTTCTGAGATTTTAGTGGACCTGTCACCTGAGCAGTGTACACTGTCCCCAATGTGTACTCTTTTATTCCTCACCCCACTCCTAACAGTCCAACCCCTGAGTCCTCAAAGTCCATTATATCACTCTTATGCCTTTGCATCCTCATAGCTTAGCTCTCACTTATAAGTGAGAACATATGATATTTGGTTTTGTATTCTTGAGTCATTTCACTTACAATAATGTCCTCAAGCTCTGTCCCAGTTGCTGCAAAATACATTATTTCATTCCTTTTTATGGCTGAGTAGTATACCATGGTGTACATATACAACATCTTCTTTATACCCTCAGTCAGTGGGCACTTAGTTTGGTTCCATATGCTTGCCATTGTGAATTGTGATGCCATAAACATGTGTGGGTATGTGTCTTTTTCATACAATGACTTCTTTTCCTTTGGATACTCAATAGTAGGATTCCTGGATCAAATGGTAGTTCTAGTTTTTGTTCTTTACGGAATCACCATACCATTTTCCATAGTGGTTGTACTAATTTATTAGGTTGGAGCAAAAGTAATTGTGGGTTTTGCCATTTAAAGCAATGCAAAACCATGATTATTTTTGCACCAACTTACCTACCTATACATTCCCACCAGCAGTCCTGTGGCTACTCTTTAATGATAAATCTGCTAGCAACAAATTCTCTCAGTGTCCCTTCAACTGAGAATGTCTTTATTTTAGTATGAAGGATTATTTCACCAGATACACAATTCGGGATTGACTGCTCTTTCAGTACTTGATAAAACTTGTACCACTTCCTTCTGTCTTCCGTGGATTCAGATGGCAGATTCTGTCATTAAACTTGCTTTTTTCTTTATAGAAAATGCAGCAGTTTTCTCTGTTTTAATGATTTATTCTTTGTTTTTAGTTTTCGGAAGTTTAATTATAATGTGATTGGTGTAGTTTTAGGTTTATCCTACTTGAGTTTTACTCAGCTTCTTGAATCCATAGCTTTATGTGTTTTGCCAAATTTGGGAGGCTTTCAGCCAATATTTATTTGAATATTTTCTTAGCTCCTCTCCATTTCTCTTCTTCATCAAAATTATGATGATTCTAATGTCAGATATTTGTTATTGTCCCACAGATCCCTTGATCTCTGTTTATTTTTTCTTTTTTTTTTTTTTTTTTTTTGAGACGGAGTCTTGCTCTGTAGCCCGGGCTGGAGTGCAGTGGCCGGATCTCAGCTCACTGCAAGCTCCGCCTCCCGGGTTACGCCATTCTCCTGCCTCAGCCTCCGGAGTAGCTGGGACTACAGGCGCCCGCCACCTCGCCTGGCTAGTTTTTTGTATTTTTAGTAGAGACGGGGTTTCACCGTGTTAGCCAGGATGGTCTCGATCTTCTGACCTCGTGATCCGCCCGTCTCGGCCTCCCAAAGTGCTGGGATTACAGGCTTGAGTCACCGCGCCCGGCCTATTTTTTCTTTTAGTCTATTTTCTCTTTGTTGTTCAGACTGAATAAATTCTATTAATTTGTCTTCAATTTCACTGATTTTTTCTGTGTCTTTTCCACTCTGCTGTTGATAACATCCAATGAAATTTTTGCTTGTTTTTTTCTTTGTTTGGTTATTTTGTTTTTCACTTCCATAATTTCTATTTCATTCTTTTTGTTTTATATATTCTTTTTGTGTCCTGAGATTTTCCATGTCTTTTAAATTTGTTTTACAGTAAATTATAATGATTATCGAAGTATTTTATGATGGTTGCCTTAATTTTTTTTTTTTTTTTTTTTTTTTTTGAGACTAGGTCTCACTCAGTCACCCAAGCTGGAGTGCAGTGATGATCATAGCTCACTACCACCTCTGTATCTTGGGCTAAAGCAACTCTCCTGACTCAGTCTCCCAAATAGCTGGGACTTCAGGCACGTGCCATCACACCTGACTAGTTCTTAAAATTATTATAGAGATAGGGTCTCACTGTGTTACCCAGGCTGGTCTGGAACTCTTGGCCTCCAAGAATCCTCCTGCCTTGGCTTCCCAAAGCACTAGAATTACAGGCATGAGCCACCATGCCTGGCTAAAATTTTAACAGATAATTCCAACATGTGGATAGTATTGGTATTGGTATCAAATGATTGTCTTTTGTCATTCATATTGTGATTTTTTCTGGTTTTTGGTACCAGTGATTTTTACTGCATCCCAGACATTTTAGTCATTACATTAGGAGACTCTTAATCCTACTTATGTTTTCTGTTTTGGCAGCAAGTTGCTCTGTTTAGGGTTTGTATGTGAGTTCTGGACTACTTTTTGTGGGCTTTGGGTCCAATAATGATTTAGTTGTTCCTCTCCTTGCAATGTTTTCTAGTCTGTTTTGTTCCTTGACGCCTTTGGGGCTTCCTGCTCAACCTCTGAAGTTGTCTGCAGTAGTAATAGGAACTTTCCTAGTCCATTGGTGCCAGGAGGATGCAGGGTTCTGCTGATGCTGGCTCTGAGAGTGGGTTGTTCTGCCTGCCACTGCATCACATGTGAAGTAGAGACTGGAATGGCTGGAGTTTCTCTGCTGTTGTTACTCACGCAGGTCAGAGCTTGGTTTATATCTTTTTTTTTTTAATTAATTATTCACGGTTGGTCCTGTTGGCTCATGCCTGTAATCCTAGCACTTTGGGAGGCCGAGCAGGCAGATCACGAGATCAGGAGTTTGAGACTAGCCTGGCCAACATGGTAAAACCCCGTCTCTACTAAAAAATACAATTATTAGCTGGGCTTGGTGGCGGGCACTTATAATCCTAGCTACTCAGGTGGCTGAGGCAGAAGAATTGCTTGAAACCAGAAGGTGGAGGTTGCAGTGAGCCGAGATCATGCCACTGCACTCCAGCCTGGGTGAAAGAGCGAAACTCTGTCTCAAAAATAAATAAATAAATGAATGAATAAATAAATAAATAAATAATAAATATTCACTTTTTAATTGACAAATAAAAATTGTATATATTCATGATATACAACATGGTGTTTTAAAATTTGTTTATCCTGTGGAATAGCTAAATAGAGTTAATTAACCCATGTATTACTTCACAAATTTATCATTTTCATGGTAAGAACACATAACATACTTTCTTAGCAATTTTTAACTATATAATATACTAACTAAAGTCACCATGTTTTACAATAGATCTCTTGAACTTATTTCTCCTATCTGAAATTTTGTATCCATCTCATTTTAAGGCCAATCTGTTTCCAAATTGTAGAATCCAGTAATGGGTCAGAAGTAAAATGAGTACACCTATCAATGGGCTTTCAGCTAATAAATATTTTTACTTTTTATTTATCACTAGAAGGCAGCTATTCCGACCTCTAGCAAACATTTGTCCATGCATATTTCATTATGTTTCCTGCCTGTGCTCACACTGGACAACTAAATATGCCTTCCTAGTCTCAACACTTTTCTCTATTCCTCAAGACCCGGGTTAAAACATGCATTTTCTTTCATGACTTCACCAAAGTTATTCTGGAGAGAATTTTCTGTTTTACGACTTCCTTCAATATATATCAAATGCCTCACCTTGATGCTATTAATTATTGTTTGTTCTGGGAATGTTTATTTTTTATTTTCTTCTAAATTATGCTATAAGTCCCTCAAAATCAGTCTCTCTTTATTTTAATTCTCTTAAATCCCTCACACATTCCAGCACTGTCTTGGGTATATATGGGGTATTTTATGGCCATTGATTGATTGATTGCAAAGTGAGGTTCAGGTGGTGCTGACCTCTTTTAATCTATCAAAATGCACAGAACAACTCTGAGGGAGAGACAAGAGCTTGAGTTTGAAGGGATTTCAGCTATAATTTAATCCAGACCACCTCATTTTAAACAGGAGAATTCAAGAGGTAGAAAAGACACAGAGTCAAAATATGGCTAAGAGCAAAAAGGAGAGTAATCCTCATCAGGATTTTCAACAATCACTCCGCTATATTTCCCACAAAACCCTCCTCTTCTCTATAAAGGGGACCCCTTTTATATGCTTTTATTCACTACACCTCCTTTTCAACAGGAAGACAGGGGAGGAGACTAATGATAGCTGTGCAATTAAGAGACCAAATCTGGCCCGCTAAAGAGGATTGCACCCTGCCACATCTATAAGAAATTCTGAATGAAAGTATTCATTAGAGACTCTTGAGTAATCTCTTTTTAAGCTGTCTTAGGTTTGTACAATGTATTTTGAAACTTTTTTTTTGTATTAAAGATTAACACGCATGCAGATTTGTATGCCAATAATAAGTGTACAACTTAATTAATTATCAAAAAGTGAATATAGCTGTATAACCACCACACAGGTCAAGAAATAGAATCTGACACATTAAAAGTTTAACTCCTCTGAAGGGTGTTATATAAATGATCCCCTTTCTCTTCTAAGAAAACCACTACCTTGATTTTTAACATCAGACAAGTTGACCCTTTTTTATACTTAGAATAAAAGAATTTATTTTTTATTTATGCATTTATTTTATTTTTTTGAGACAGAGTTTCACTCTGTTGCCCAGGCTAGAGTGTAGTGGCACGATCTCAGCTTACTGAAACCTCTGTCTCCCAGGTTCAAGGGATTCATCTGCCTCAGCCTCCAAAGTAGTACAGGTGTGTGCCATCACCACGCCAGGCTAATTTTTATATTTTTAGTAGAGACGGGGTTTCACCATATTGGTCAGGCTGGTCTGGAACTCCTGACCTCATGATCCACCCACCTTGGCCTACCAAAGTACTGGGATTACAGGCATGAGCCACTGTGCCCAGCCATAAATGAAATTTTATGAGAGTATTCTTACGTTTCTGACTTCAGTCAATAGTGTATTTATGAGGTTCATCCATGGTTTTACATGTTCATTTATTATTATCATAATAGAATAATATTCCCGTGTTAGGATATGTCACAATTTATTCATCTGTTCTGTTATTAATGAACACTTAGATAGTGTCCAGTTTGAGGCATTTATGAATACTGCTGCTATTAATGTTCTTTCTCTTATTGTTTGAATCACATATTCATTATTTTTACTGGTTCTATATTTAGGAGTTGAATTGTTGGGTCATAACATGTGCATATATTCAACTTCAGTAGATTTTACCAAACTGTTTTCCAATGTGGTTGTTTAAACTGACACTACGACCAGGAGTGTATGAGAATTCCGTCTACTCTGAATCCTCGCCAACTTGTCAGTCTTTTTAATTTTAAACATTCCATTCTGCATGTAATGATATTTCCTTGTGGTTTTTCTTGCATTTCCCTGGATACTAGTGAAGAGGAGCCTCTTTTCAAATGCAGAGTGGTAATTTCCATATCCTCTTTCACTAGAGTCTGATTCAAGTCCCTTGCCAGTCTTCTATTAGGTTATATTGTTCCCAGTAGTAGGTAGGAGTCCTGACAATTGGTTTGGATGTGGTCATTTGTCAGAAATACATGTTGTACATGTTTTTCCCACTTGGCTTGTTTTTATCATTCTTTGAGTATACCATTCATTAAAAGAAATTCTTAATTTTATTGTGGTACAGTTTATCAGTCTTTTGTTTTATAGTGGGTGATTTCTGTGAAACTATTTTAAGGAATCTTATTCTACCTAAGCTTGTGAAAGTTGTATTTGTTTTCTTCTAGATTACTTATTTTACCTTATGTATTTACACCTGTAGTCCTACTAGAATTCCTGTGGTAAGGATGAATTTTTTTTTTTTTTTTTTTTTTTTTTTGTGCATATGAGAGTCAGTGTGACCCAGTGCCATTTGTGAAAGAGATCTTGCTTTCTCTGTTACTCTTCAAGGTCACCCTTGTGATAAAGCACCTGACCATGTGTGTGTTAGTCCACTTGGAGACTCTCTCATATGTTCCATTGTTCCATTGTCTGTCTACAACCACTCTAATAACATAATATCCCAGTTGCAGTAGTTCTGTAATGAGACTTGACATATGGTAGTGAAAGGCCTCAAATTTATTTTTCTTACCTGGAAATTTTCTATTTTTGATTTTCTCCATTTTCATAAACATATTAAAATTGGCTTGTCAATTCCACATGCAAATAGATACACACATATACCTATCCACATTTTCATTGAATTATAGTCAATAACTTAGGGAGAGCTGACAACTTTACAATGTTGAATATTTTAATCAATGAACATTGTAAATACTATTTATTTAATCTTTAGTATTTTCCATCATATTTTAGAGTTTTTTAAAGGAAGACTAGTACATCTTTCATTAAGTTTTATGTTTTTCACAATTTTGAAGGATTAAATCATTTTTTACATTTTATTTTCTATTTTTTGTATATATTTACCTACCTATTCATTGCTGCACAATGCATCATTTCAAATTATTGTTTCTTAAAACAATAATTATTTTCTTATTTATTACTTATTTGGGGTTCTAGGGATTAACTGGGTTTATCTAGGCAGTTATTGTTCAAATTTCCCATCTGGTTGAGATGAAATGGCTTCTGGGGCTAGAGTCATCTAAGACTTCCCCACTCACCTGTTTGGTGGTTGATGCTTGCTGTTGACTGAAGTATCAACTGCAGTTGTTTATGAGAGAGACCGTTTGTTCTATCCATATGCTGTGGCCTTACTCACAGCATGGAGCTTGAACCCCAAGAATGAGCAACCCAAGAGGACCAAACAGAAGCTGAATCACATATGATGACCCAGTCCTATAGCATTGTTTCTCCATAGTCACAACTTTGTCTAGGTTGAAGAAGAGGAAATGTGAACTCCACCTCTCAATGGGAGGATTGTCACCATCCCATAATAAGAACACGCTAGATGGAAGATCTTGTTGCACCCATCTTAGAAAACACAATCTGCCACATCCAAAAACCTCACTAAAAGCAAATGAGGAGTTAATGGGTGCAGCAAAACAACATGGCACATGTATACATATGTAACAATCCTGCACGTTGTGCACATGTACCCTAGAACTTGAAGTATAATTTTAAAAAATTCACTCATTAATTTTGATGATTTACCTTTAGCATCTTCTATATACACACTGATGTCATCTATAAATAATGAACATTATCTTATTTCCTTTCTACTTTTTAATCCTATCTCATTTCTTTTTTGAATTATGTCTAAGTTCTCTCCTGCAGTGTTCAATAGAATTATAGATCTAAATATAAAAGGTAAATTAAGTTGGGCATCTTTTCCCCATTCCTGATTTTAAACAAAAAGCTCCAAATATGTATTCATTAGCTATGTTTACTGTGACAGACACTTCTTTTATAAAATTGATTTTTTTGTCATTCTTTGCTAAGAGTGTCTATCATAAAAGAATATTACATTTTATGAATATTTTTGATTTTCCTTTGATAGAATCATAAGATTTATCTTATTAAATTGAGAATTTCATCAATTTATCTTATAATTAGGAATTTCATCAATTTATCTTATTAAATTGGGAATTTTATTGATTAATTTTTACTCATGAAGTAAGTCTACCAGATATTTCCTTGAAAATAACTCAAGTCTTGATGCCATATTGCTAGTTTCAGTTTGCAGTTACCTTGTTTAGGATGTTTTTTGTATCTCTGATTATGAATGAGATTGACCTAGATTAATATTTTGTTATATCCTGGTCAACTGTTAGTTGAGGCAATGTTACTATGGCCTCAAAAAAAATTCAGAACTTTTTTTTTTCCTATTCTCTGAAATATTTTATGTAAGAATGATACTATTTACTTAAAATGTTGGAATAGACTCACTGGTAAATTTTTATGGGCCTACTGTTTGTTGTAAAGTTTTTTAAATTATGAATTCAACACTATGGAGTCAGTGTCATTCAGATGAAATAATGGTTATGCTAGATTCTTCCCAGCCTCTGTTAAGCACCGCTGGTAGGTTTCTGCTTTGAGCTTTGTGCTTGTTTTTCTCCAAATGCATGTCTAAAAACTGAAAATGTCTTTATCATTGTGCTCAACCCCCTCAATAGTCTACAAAGTAAATTACAATGTCTTCTTTTATCTAAGCATGACCCTTGTCCATCTCCATCATGCCAAGTGATTTTACTAATTATCATCCCTTTGAATTTTAAACAATCGCCATACTGTACCTTTTGCTAGTCACTGAATATCAAACATTGGTGTGCCCTGTTCTTGTGACCTCTACACTTGTCAATGATTTTCCTTATGCACTTTTCACACTGTATTCATCTGTTGACACATCTGCCTACACGACTAGTGTATGCACTTAATTAAGGGATAAACTAGCTTACACAAAATCAGAAACAAATCTTTTCTAAAAGAAGATTTAAAAAAAAACAGTAGATAGAGACATAATTTGCTTTTCTTTTTGTTATGAAACACACACTGAGGGAGGTATAAGCAAAACAACAAGTTTGAGATAATGACCCCACAGAACATCACCATGCTAGGAAAAGGCAATTCAAAAATTATCGAGTGCCTCCCCTATGGCATCAGATTCTGAAGTTGATGATAGGAATGAGAGAAAGACAATAGGTAGGACGGTTGGCTAGCCTAGGCCTTGAGTGTTGTGTACAAAGACAAGGAATAATAGAAAAAGCTGTATTGTTTTCATTACTGGTTCTCTTAATAAGGGAAACAAAGCTATTTTCATAATTATCAGACAAATCTGGGGCAGGCAAGACAGGTTTTGAAATGCAGCATTCCATAAATGGAAATTAATGATGTATGTCATCTGTTTCCAATCTGTCAGTAATGCTCCAAAAACGAAAATAATCTGCCATTAAAATTATCGTTAGGAACAGCAGGACAGAAGCTGGGTAGAAGGTGGCTTTTCTCTCAGAATTCAATAATTTCCAAAGCATCATCAGAGTGTCTTAAGTGTATCATGCTACTTTATAAATTAAGAATTACCCTTTTTCCCTCTAAAATGTGTTTGAATTAGAAGGGATCAAAGAAAAAAGACCCTTTTATTGTAATCAAAGGGAACATTTCTTATAAAGAAAACTGCATAGTAATAAATAACATTAATGTAATATGATTTAAGCAGTTTTATGATTCTATTTTGCTGCATATTCAGTATGATATATGTCTGTATATATGAGACCCCGTGAGAGATAGATTTGGTTTTTACTTTGAGAAGAAAAGAAAATTTGTATTATTTTGTTGCTGCCATATGGCAAATAAAGTCATAATAATGGGCAGAACATATAATTGCATATATCTTGGGAATTCAAGATGGCTGGGTGCCCCAAACAGAGGAACATATCCTCTCCAGCCTATTTAAAATTGGTGTTCAATATTGAAAAAACAAACTTTCATTCGAGAGATATAAGGCTTAAAATGAAAAGATTGCTGGAAAAATATGTGTATAGGCATATATATATATTTTTTTTTTAATTTGCTTCACTTACTTTTAATTGATAAATGGGAAAATGTTGCTTGTAAGTATTTCTTTCCTCCTTAGCACTTATCCCTAGTTCTGCTAAATCCAGCCACCTCTGTTTTATCTCATCAGTTTTATCATCATCCTAGATTCTGGTTCGTTTAGAGCAGATATAGTCAACATCAAAAATACATGTGTTTGGCTGAGCACGATGGCTCCCGCCTGTAATCCCAACACTTTGGAAAGCCAAGGTGGGCGGATCACCTGAGGTCAGGAGTTCAAGACCAGCCTGGCCAACATGGTAAAACCCTGTCTCTACTAAAAACACAAAAATTAGTCAGGCATGATGGCGGGCACCTGTAATCCCACCTACTTGGGAGGCTGAGGTAAGAGAATCGCTTGAACCCGGAGGCAGAGGTTGCAGTGAGTGTAGATTGCACCACTGCACTCCAGTCTGGGTGACAGAGTGAGACTCTATCTCAAAAACAAAAAACAAACAAAAAACACATGTTTTTCTGTACTTAAAAAGCATGTAAACTTAGATATAATACAGAATGTTTTACCTACTGTAATGTTTAAGTAAATTTAAATACATCACATATATACAGCAAGTCTTACAGGTATACAGGTATATCCATATAGATGTATTTACCATGCTCTTGTTTTACACATTGTTATAATTTTGATATCTATGTTAACATATACAAATCTAATTTATTTGTTAAATGACCATACAATAATATTCCAAATGATGAATATATTAAAATTACCTATTGATCTATTATTAAACTTTCTCCCCAGTTCTTTGCATTACCAGCAATCCCATTAGGAATGTTTCTGTGCACATCTCCTCAAATACAAGTGAAAAAGCTTCCCTTGTAGACATGGCTTGAAGGGAAATTAAACTGTGTGAAGGCATGAAGATTTTAAGCTTTATGGAATATTGGCAAATTTTATTCCAAAACAATTTCACTAATTTTTGTATACATCCTCTGGAATAAATAAAAATCCATCTTACTATGTCCTAGTTGTTGAATTTACAATTTTGGCTTATCCAGCTAATGTTAAATTTTATCACATCCTTCTGTTTTGACTTTCATTCTTCTGATTGCCACTTAGGTGGGACAATTTTTCATGTTCTTTTGACACCCCGTTCTGTGTATTGTCTATTTACATATTTTGCCCAAATTTCTATTATTATCTGCTTTATGTGTATGAATTGATGAATACAAATTTCTTATATATCCCAGCTAATTATTTGTTATTTGTATGTCAAATATGTATATGCCAATCAATCATATATTTTATCCACTTTATTATTTCAATTTCCTTTCGTGAGTTGTATTTTGTTATTTGCCTACAAATTTCTTCCTCAGTAGACCAGAACTAATGTAGTTAGGGCACACTGAAACAGCACATCCATTGTTAAACTATAAAATGCTCTTGTAGCTCTCATTTAAAGTTATCTCCCAGACCTCAGGCCTCCTTCTTGCTCAAGTGACCACTGCTGCTCTAGTCTCTCATGCTCCTCCCTGGGACATTGCCTAAATTCCCAAAGATCCAGTAGCTTAGGACTAATATCTGACACCACAAAGACTTATGGGACCCTATTCCAGTGTCATGGCCGGCATCTGTCCTGACTCATTGCTACCCATAGTGTGTCTGCTGATAAGGGTTTTGCTTGATGCCACAGGAATATTCTCTTATATTTTATTCTAATACTCTCAAACTTTGGATTTAGACAATTAAGCCTTATCTAATCATTTATTTTGTGTACGATGCAACATAGAAATAGAGTACTTTTTCCATTATGTAAATCTACTTGATCAAATATTAGATATTAATTGGCACTGTCATACAAAGAAATTCTTGTGTGTGCCTAGGTCTATTTGTAGGAACACTATACATTTTATTTATCTTCCTATATACTATTATAATAATATAGCATTACAATGTATACTGCTATTTTGTAGGCACATATCCTTTCCTAATTTTTATTATTGTCTTTTAAATTCTTGAACGTTTCTTCTGCCACATGCATTTTATAATTAATTTGCCTAGTTTCAGGAAAAACTCGTCTTTGATTTTGATTAAAAATGCTTTGATTGATTTGCTTGCTTTTTCACTTAGGATGCCTTAGTAAGATTTGCTTATACTTCTATTGTTGTATTCTTCCTGTCCATTTTGGCATCAAGGTAAGAATGACTTATAAAATAAGCCTAGTAGCCTTCCTTCTTGATCTGTGCTTCTGTGATAGATAGCATTATCTGTTTCATGAAGGTTTGTAAGAGTTTCTGGACTTGATTTATCTTTCTATTTGTGGGTATGGATTGGGTAGTGGTAGGAGTCATGGACTGAGGTGAGGGTTTTCTATTCCAGAGGCAATTATGATAATTTATATTTTTGTAAATAAATGTCATATGTTCATCTAAATAGTATACAAATTGTGTCAAGAGTTTTTTTTTTTAGTTTGCAAACATACATTTATACTATATCTATACTTAAATATTTTATTTCTGATTAAGCTGTATTGTGGTCAGACAAGACAGTCTCTGTGAAATCAGCTCTTTAAAATGGAAAATTGCTTTGCAGCTCTTAGATAATTGATTTCTGCAAAATGTTTTGTGTGCTTAAGAATGAAATATCTTCTATATTTTGGGGCTCTAGAAACAAGTGTAGCTATCTATCAACCTATTAACCTGTTTTCTTTTATCTATCAATAAATGTATTACATAGAGTTTATTTTGGCTTATTTATGGTATCAGATTCTGAAAGAAGCACGTTAAAATATAACACCTTCGTGTGAATGAAAATTTGTCCATTTTTTCCTCATAATTTTCTTAGTTGGTATCATATTCACTATGATTTTGTTAAAAGCACACTAGTATATTATATTTGAATATCCAGAATTACTTATTTTTCTACTATTTTTATGCCTCCTCCATCTTTTTGACTTTTTTCTTTTATCTTTTCTAGTCCTTTATCTTCTGTCATTTTATTTAAATTGTGCTTCTTGTAAGTAATATATAAATAAATTTTGTTTTAATTTTATAGAATTCAATTTTAAAATCCAATATTATGAAATTACTTAAAGTCAATGTTAATCCATTTGCCTCTGATTATTGATACATTTATATTTATTTGGCGTTTCCTATTCATGATTTTTTCTTTTAATTAATTTCTGATATTAGTTAACAATTCCTTGTTTCTTTTTTATCTCTCTTGTTGTTTGAAAGTTACAGTTTATATTTCTATTATGTTAGCCTCCAGTTTTCCACAAACATATTTGTTTTATTTCTGAAGGTGTTTTTATCTTGACAAATAATGAATTTGTATACCTCAATGGCCCTTCAATTGTTTCCATTCCCATCTTCCAATAAATTATTATTTAGAATTCTATTTGCACCTTTTAAAATTTTGAAATACTTGATTAAACAATATATAAAATACTATGTGTAAATTATAAAGTACACAGTAATAGAATGACCACATGTAAACATTATACCCTAGAAACAGAATATTCTCAATAACTGTGAATCTCCCTATGGGACTTTCAGTGGTTGCAATCTGTTGTCCTTTTCTGAATTTATATTCTTAATAATTTGCTTTAGTTTAGGGTTTTACAATATGCCAATATACTAATCACCATCATAACAAATTAATAAACATGTTATATGCAAGAAACATAAATACTAGTAATTCTGAACGTCCCCTTTACATTTGTAAACTGACTGAGAACCCCCCAAAGAGCTTCTGTTTATCTGTTCATACCTTTTGACATTTATCAAATTAAAAATGAAAGTATAATTTTTAAATTTATTAATGATATTTATATTTTATTTAAATTAACAATGAACTCATTACATGATCATATTAGTAACAGACCTTTATGGGAAATACCTATATTTTATCTCAAAATTAGTGATGTGTGACATTGTTTTATAATTTTTGCAAATTTCCTTAATGCCTGGTCTAAAAGAAGACAGCTGGATTCCTATATCTGCACCTTCATTCAATCTGCAACAGACATGTTTTGGTTAAAGTATATGAAAAAAATCTGATTTCAGAAAAGGGGAGATATTTTAATATATTTTCCAGAGAACTTTGGATATTCTCCTTTGACAGTACAGCAAAATTCAACAAGTGGTATTTGCTTAAAAAATAGTTACAATTTGCTATCTAAAGCCACATCAATAAAATTTTATATTCGCCTACATCAAAACTTATTGGGCTATCTTGCACTTTAAATTGACCTTTTAGCAAAACAGCTTGGTTTTGTAATATCATGCATTGGACTTTTAAAAAATATTGGTTCAATGAGTTATATATATATTTTAAATGGTGACACATCTACTTGTACAATATCAAAATATCATATTCATTTATTTTACTCCAATATATCTAAAAGTCTTTTATAACTGGGAGATTTTAAGCCCATGGTGGAGGATGCACATTTTCCAAAATTCTAATTTTTGCATGTAAGCTCAAATTTTGTTACTGGCAACAAGTATTGTCAGTTCCCCTTGCAATGAAAGCTTTACTTCTTTAATTGTCAAGATAATGTTTGCTGGGTACTCAAGTCTGAATAACTGTGGTTTGTCTGTTAATCATTCTCTCAGGCAAAAGTGGTGTTCCATAAAATCATCGCTAGTTCAACTTCTCACTGAAACAATTGTGCAAGTGCTTTAATCCAAGGCAACAATTGTACATTGGCAGAACTGCCTTAAGCATCATTCCCGTTTCCTTATACATAATATTAAACTTATATGAACTCAAGCATCCATATCTAATACAATTAATAATGTTTATTGTGTCATCAAATTTATTCTTAAACTGCCGTTCTGTATACTGTGAGCAGTTGGCAGCAAGTAATAGAAAAGTACTAGTTCAATTTGATGCCACTACCTTGACTCATACTAAAGCACCGTCAGTTTCATCCAATATTGCCCTTGCACCATCAGTAAAAATGCCAGCACAGTAGAAAAGGCCAAATAAAATTTTAACAGTGATATAAAAATAGTTTTGACCTCAGAGATCTCCTAAAAGTGTCTTGGTAATGCCTAGAGTTCTGTGTTTCACATTTTGAGAGCCACCGTTAAAGATTCACCCCCGCTTTACCTGCTTTCAGATTCCATCTCTTACTATCTTCTCTGTGATATAATTCATATTTCTCCCCTTTCACAAACATAGAAGTTTTTCCTCTTAAGCCCTTCTACCTCAGCCTACAAAACTGAATCTCTGTTATCCCTCACATATCTTGTTACTGAAAGTGCTATCAACACTGATATTAATGAAAAGAGAGAGAGAATTATTTAAGGGTACATTTATTTTTTTAGGGAAGCCTATATTAGAAGACGGAGTCAGGGTTGTGATGGTATTATACTTTGACTTTAGATATAGCCAATACCATCAAAAGAAATTCTTTGACTAAAAGTATTTTCATGTGCACTCTTTAGCTTCTCTCTTTTTTAAAAAGGCATAGTACAATGAGGCTATACAGTGTTAACCTGGCATATCCTAAATCTAATTATTTGTAGATGGGGATTCACTTCATTTTAACAAGTGACTGTGTCTGCCTGTCATGAAATGGACTCATAACCTGACTTTTCATTTATATTCCTGACTCTAAGGTAGGTTTTCTCAAAAGCCCCAGAGACATTATTTTAATTTTAAAACTCATTAAGTGTCTATACAATATCTGTCACATGTGAGGTTTTATAATAATATCTTCCACCAAAGAGAAGCAGAAATTTCTTCAAAAATTATACAGCATTAAATTTTATAGAATGAAAAACACCTTATTAAAAATAATCTTAAATTTCTTAATCATACATTCAATTTAGGTGAATTAAGACATATAATGCACACTCTAAGTTCTAATTGACATTAAGTATTATTACTGGAGGTTAGTTAATAATTAGTTTCTGGTGGTTCATTTTCATTAATTTCATTAATTAAATTTTATTAATTGTTTTTAAATTATATGGTTTTATACTTATTAAACTAACTTGCTCAATTTAATAATATATGAGATTATACATGTAATACAATGTTGAGAAAGTATGTACTTTTATGAAGATTTTTAAAATGTGTTAAATTAAACTAAATTTGGCCTGAGGCTGCTTCTTTACCTTGATTCCTCAGGTAAGGAACTACAAGTTTATTTAATACATAAACAAACTTAAAGTCTAACAGGATATTTTATAAAAAAAAAAGCTGATTTTTTTAATAAAAAAAATTACTACAGCTCAGTCAATTACTACAGCTGAGCTTCAGCCAATCACATGCTAAACATTTATATTTTTAGTGACTGAATGCATATTTTCAGAAGGAAATGAATGTCCCAAAGCTGAGCTTTTAATGCACCTCAGGTTTGCATTACCTCACACTTTGACATGAATCGAAATAAAGGTAATCACTATAGATCTGATAGGAAGAACCAATATGAACTAAGACTTGTAGGATGGGAGGCCTTTTCATAAGCAGCTACTAGAGAAAAGCTGTTACAGGTACAGTGAGTAAATGGACAAATGAAAAAACATCAGGGATGACTGAGGTGACATATGGGACACTGTAGACAATAAAGACTCACTTGCCACACAGGACATCTCAACTCTTGATCTCTCCCTTCCCTTGAGTTTCTTTCACTCACTGATCTCAATAATTGAATCATCTTATTTTTCAACTATGTTGAATGTTGTCACATCTCAGTGGGCATAAGAGTTAACCAAGGAAAACACTCATTTTGAAGTGTCCTATTCCTTATCTTCAAATATTTAGATTAATTGTGTCTGTGGGAAACTCCAGAATCTGTAGGTTGACGAGCACTCAGGATGATTATAATGCAGGTGGTCCATGAACCATTTTTGAGAAACATTGCGCAACTCAAACTTGACCAATATTACATCTATGAATCAATAGCTACCCAGTCAGACTTACCGTTAAATGCTGTGACTCAGCACCGCAGTTCTACTCATGAGCTTCTTGACCACTTCATTTTAACCAGCCTGTCAACTTCTATGTCCCATTAAGTCACTTGATCTTTTCTTATTCACCTTCTACTCACTCAACTGCTTATTCTTTGTCACTGTCTTGGTGTACTGACAAAGGCTTAAGTTCCTTCATGAACAACTGAACCTATCTTTTGGTTGGTTAGATGTCAAACATCTTGTAGTGGGTTGATAATTTCTCACAAAAATATATGTTAATGCTTTAATTCCAAATACCTAAAAATGTGACCTTATTTGGAAGTAGGGTTTTTGCAGGCATAAATAAGCATCTCAAGATGAGATCATTCTGAACTTAGGATGGGCCCTAAATCCAATGACTGATGTCTTATTAAAAAGAGACAAAGATAGAGAAACATACAGAAAGAGGAAAAAGGCCATGTGAAAATGTAGGCAGAGATTCTGTTGTGCTGCCACATACCCAGGAACACCAGCAACCACCAGAAGCTGAAAGGGTCAAGGAAGAATTCTCCCCTACAGTCATTGGAGAGACCCTTGCTTGTACCTTGATTTCAGACTCCTGGCCTCCAGAATTGTGAGAGATTTTCTTGTTTTAATTTACAAAGTTTGTGGTAATTTGTTACAGCAGCCCTATGAACACGTTAAAAAATAAGAAAAGCGGGACCTAAATTTTATTCATAAATTAGTTGCATTCACAACTGCAGAATTAACTGCTATGGGGTGACATTTTACAATGCTTTCTTCCACTCACTGATCGTGGTGTTTTTGACTTCATACACCTTACTGTAGATTCCATCAAAGTGACTTTTGACTTGTTCTGGTTCCTTCTTGTTCTCAATGTATATCTACTGTAATTGTGTCCTTCAGTTTATCCAGCACAATCTCAATTTGTGTCTCTTTTTTTTTTTTTTTTTCTGGCGTCTAGAGCAGTTTAGTGTTTTTTCCTCAAATAATTACGAGGACTATGTTTCTTAAAATAGTTTTTGAATCGAATGATTTTGTAAGTTTACCAATGTAGTGAAGTAACTTCTCTATTAGTAAGTACATATTTCAAAGTGTAAAACAATTACTTTTAAAAAGAATAACCAATAGATGCTAAAACTATTTGGTGAATGTTTGATTTTGATGAGGAACTGGATATTTATGTAGTCGCAAAATAACTTTTAACAAATTAATTATTTATTTAAAAAGTATTAATTATCACAGTGAAGACCCTTAAAGGACAACACTGTAACCAAGTGATAAAAGTGAGCATCATTTGTAATGAGACAAATAATATTTTGTGCTCCAATGAGGGGCACTGAAAAGGACATATCACTTATGTAGTATTCTTCTTCAAAAGTACATAACTTGAATCTAATGACAAGAAAACATTGGAGAGGTCTAAATTGAGAGACTCTTTGTAAACTAATTGGTCATCCTTTTTACAATTTGTCTATCATAATAGACAAATACCAAGAGACAGGCAAGATTGAAAATAACTAAAAGGACATGATGATTGCATGGAATCTGTAAACCAGAATTGGATTCTGGAGCAGGACAAAATGTTTAGGGGACATTTTGGGGACAAACAGTGAAATTTGAATATGGACTCTATATTAATTGAACAAATTATATAATAACATAATATTCATTATTTTAGTGCTTATCACTCGAAGTTATTTTGGAGTTTGTTATTACATGGTTACAGTAATAATGTCATGCTTGCTTCTTTTGTTTTCGTGGTTTGACTTCCTGGTCCTCAATGTTTAAACCTGTAATCTTTCTGAAGAAGACTATACAATTTCCCACACTTCTCTTTTTTGTTGTTGATTTTGTTTTAGGTCACTCTCACTCTGTCACCCAGGCTGGAGTGCAGTGGTACAATCTCGGCTCACTGCAACCTCTGCCTCCCGGGTTCAAGCAATTTTCATGCCTCAGCCTCCCAACCAGCTGGGACTATAGGCACCCGTCACTATGCTTAGCTAATTTTTAGTAGAGATGGATTTTTGCCATGTTGGCCAGGCTGGTCTGGAACTCCTGGCCTCATGTGATCTGTCTGCCTCACCCTCCCAAAGTGCTGGGATTTCAGGTATGAGCCATTGTGCCCAGCCGCCCACACTTTTCAATACTCTCCTCCCAAGTTAGGGAGCCTACAAAGCAATGACAGAATCTGAACCCTGGCCTCTTTCTCTTTGGAGTCTCAATAGGAAATCCTGACCATTTCACCCTTCTCTGCCTCTAATTCCATCTTTCACCCACAATTACCAGCTACTGCCAGAGATGTTAACTGTATAAACTTTGGTTTACTTGTGGTATAACCCAAAGACTGAAGCATTTATTTATTTACATAAGTTATCTTCAGGAATCTCATTCCATCCCCAAGGCTAATTATTTACATTCAGGCATCTCTATACTTGATAGCCTGTTTTTGAATGATGCTAGACCAGTGTTTCTAATCCTTTTTTTAAAAAAATTATATGTCTAGTTATATTATGTTTGAGTTTTAATTATATCTATTGAGTTTTAATTTATACTTATATTTGAATTTATTTTAATTCCCCTAAGTAGGAGTTTTACACATTTTTTCCCTAACTACATCCACCATGAAACTTTAATATCATAGGTATACTGTATCTGTTTATGTGCTATGTACTTTATACATTTGTGCTTTATACATAAACAAAGGATGACATTTTAGCCCCCTAAAATCAACTTTTTGCTCCCTTTGGGGTCACTGCATTAGGAATGCATGTGGTAAACTATGCAAATGTTTTATTCTTCTTTCCCTACATTTCTCAATCGTAAAGTTATAAGGCATTCTCAGCTACTTTGTTTACCTTCACTGTTCTTCCCAGTCTCTCTGGGCACCAAGTCAAACCCATTTACCCCTGCCCTAGACTAACCTTTCCCACTGTCAAGCAGCTGCCAGTTGTGACACTGCCCAGTGCCATCAGATCAGAATCTAACACAGCAAGTCTCTCTCTCTCAGGTCTGACACTGTAACTAGTGTATTGGGAGGTAAGGGTGGATAATGAAAGCAAAAACGGAGTAAGTTATCAGGGGATTTATGTAAAGAAGTAAAAGAAATGAGAAATGATACATTGTCTCTTTGCTTTCTTCCAATGACTGTGTAGTACTTGCGGAACCTTGCTGTGATTATATGGTTGACAGGCTGGTCTCACAAAAGATAGAGAATTATGATGGGTATAGAGAAGAAGTCACACCTGTCTGAGTACATTGAAGAGGACTGCATCATTAAAAATGCCAAAGCCTGGTGAAGAAAACCAGATAAGCCAAGTTCAAGTAAGGAAAGAAAATCACATAGTAAGGTCAATTTCCTTAGGTCACAAAACTGTTACCTAAGCCAGGATTGGAATACCCATCTAATGGCATTTACTTAACAGGTTTTCTCACTCTATGATGTTGTATTCACACGGTAAATAATAATTAAACATACCGGAGGTCACCATGATCAGCAAAGGTAGTTTAGTGTGTAAAAGCCTGAGTCAACTGAATACTTTCTGATATAATATCAGTTCCTCCAGACAATCTAGACTTCTTAGCGCAATAGATTAAATTAATATGTGCACATTCCTCTGACTGAAAAGAGGATGCAGAATCTTAACCATAAGACAGAAAACATTTTTCAAAGAAGAATCCAAGATTGTATTGCAATGTTGAGAGAGTGGACAGAGGGACATAGTTTGAAACAGAAAGTAAAGAGAATACCACACTCACGTTAAACAATATTGATAAACTTCTTTCAAAATGTGATGGGCAGTTAACTTTCCTCTCTCTAAAAAATCAGTTAGTCAGGATAATGTTCTGAAAAATGGCCACTGAGAGACATACTGTACAAGAGAATGCAAGAAAAATTTCTGTCATTGTCTCTACAGATTAAATTTGAAGTGGAAGTTGAATCCACACCTTCTCACAAGTAATAGAGGAAAACAAACTTTTTTTTTTTTTGAGATGGAGTTTCACTCTTGTTGCCCAGGCTGGAGTGCAATGGTGCGATCTCAACTCACTGCAACTTCCACCACCTAGGTACAAATGATTCTCTTGCCTCAGCCTCCTCAGTAGCTGGGATTACAGGCACTTGCCACCACACTTGGCTAATTTTTGTATTTTTAGTAGAGATGGGGTTTCACCATGTTAACCAGGCTGGTCTCGAACCCCTGACCTCAGGTGATTGCCAGCCTTGGCCTCCCAAAGTACCGAGATTACAGGCATGAAAAACGAAAACTGTACCAGCAAATCTAAAGTCTGCCTTTGATTGCCTTCTACTGTACCTGCCGCATCCCCCATCTTCCTGGTTTCTATCCCAGAGAAAACCATTGTTATCAGTTTGATGTGTTTCCTTATAGATTTTTGAATGCCTATTCATGCTTTACTAAGCCCGCATTGCTGTGCAACTTGCTCCTTCCGCTCTGCATTGTGACTGAGAGATCCCTTTATGTCCGTTAATAGAGATGTCAGATTTTGCACTCTATGCAAGAGAGGAAAGTGTCTTACCGAATACTTCCTAAGATCACAAAACTATTGAGTGAAAATCCTGGACAATAGTCCAGTTTTCTTGAATTTCACTTAAAACCATTTACAATTCATATGTCTTCAAACGAGTTAATCCAATCACATTTTTACATAGTGGCCTTTTTACTTTGGTGTTGACCGTGAGCACTGTAACTTTAATGTTGAAGTCTATGCTCACATGTCTTACTGCCCCCAAAACATTCAAATTTGGAGATTGATAGAACAGGAAGTAAAAACAAGAATACGTATTTGAAAGGAATTTAATGAGAATTCTTAAGATTGTTATGTGGAAGAATTATAAAATGTTTCATTTTCAGAGAATTCTGGTCTAATACCATGAATCTAAAATACATGTGTATTGTTCTCAATGTCAGAAAATAGGAAACATTTTCTATTTGATCCGAAGTCTTTAATTGGTAATGACTAGTAATCATTGTAAGCTATGCAAAAGGTTATAATTGAGGCTCTGAGTATTATAAAACAGGGCCCCCGTCTCTACTAAAAAATACAAAAAACTAGCCGGGCGAGGTGGCGGGCGCCTGTAGTCCCAGCTACTTGGGAGGCTGAGGCAGGAGAATGGCGTAAACCTGGGAGGCGGAGCTTGCAGTGAGCTGAGATCCGGCACAGGGCAATTTAGTCACTACAAGAATTGCTAGAAGAAAAACAAAGACTGATAGGATAAAATGTTTTGAAAGGAGTTTCCAATTAATATCTTATATCTGATTGCATAAGATTAAAATGCCAAAGTTTAATTGAGTTCTTATCATAAAACTATCTGCAGATTTCCTAATTAGGGATAAGAGGGAAATTCGCCCTCTTCCTCCCTCTACTAATACTTGAGGCTTCCACTTCCAAACTAGGTTCTTCATAACTTGAGAAGAGACTAAATTAACACCTGCGTTTATGTTCATCATATTTACCTGGAGGGGCAAAGTCCAAAGGCATTTAATCCCTCTGCTAAAACTACTTCTCTATGCATAGAGCAATTATGGTTAGTGCTGAACTTTTTCAGACAGACTGAATTCTACAAATTATTCAAAAGTATATCTATATACAGAAAAGTCAGTCAATGTGATTGCCTATCCTACTACAGTATAATTTCTTCCACACAGCACAATTTAATTTTAATTATAAATTAATTGTAGCTGTAAAGTGTCTCAATTTTGACTCTATAAACTGCTCTCATTATTTCCTTTTTAAAGTTGATTTCACAGTCTACTATTTACCAATATCAGACATATCAAGATCTATTTATTTCATTATCATAGCCTGACTGATTATAGCATAGCCTTTAATTATCATAGCATAGCCTATACTGATCAGACTGCTACTTTTTGAGTATTATAAATGTACTTACATTAAGTGTTGTTCTACTAATAATTATTTTGTTAAATACATTGCTCTTTCATTATCCATCCAGGAATTAGTGAGATTCTTTTACGATCACTATATACTCTTTGCCTCTTAGATAAGTTTCTCTTCACTGATGCTTGAAATGTTTTGTGAGTCTTGCTGATTATTGGATTCAGTTTTCTGTTGATTTCTGCTAGAATTTGGTCTCCAAGAAACTCATAGTTTGTGACATCAGTGCATGTTTTATGGACAATCTTTTTGTTTCACCAGCTGCCTTCAAAGCACTCACTGCATTGACTATGCCAACATCCTGTCTTCTTTCTATTTTCATGTGTCATTGCCACCACAGGATATACAGGGAGGTGACAGGAGTGATGTACAGCTGCAAGGGATCAGCTAAGCTGGCTCTTTCTGCTGAGCGCCATCAGCATTCTGACATAGACAAAGACCTCTATCATGCTTGCTGTCCTGAATACACTTTACAGTCTCTCAATTGGTAAATTACTTTTACTAAAATTTGATCTTTTAAAGGTAATAATTTTGTGAAGGGATTACTTCTATTGTTCATTCACATTTCAGTTCAATTGTTTTAATCTTGTGAGTTAAACTACTTAAAAAAAAAATGAGTTTTAACTAAGGGTGAAAAATAACCAAAGAGTAATCAAAGGAATGAGGGGTATACCAGCCCATGATAGAATGAAGTCAGTGGTTCTATTTTTGACTCCCTCTTTTTTTCTTGCCTTCTATCCTCATTATAGATACTTGGAAATTCATATGAACAGGAACATGTAAAAAACTGTTTCAAAGGTGGTGTTTCATTTACGGGTTTCATGTCCTAATATGACCAACTCCATGTTTTTAAGATCCTAAAATTAGAAAGTGCTGCAGTGTTAATTTCTGTGTCCCCCCAAAATATCTATTGAAATCTAACCTCCAATGTAAAAAGATGAAGAACTGAGGCCCTTAGAAGATGAGTAAGTCATCAAGGCTCTCTGCCATTATAAATGAGATTAGTGCCCTTATAAAAGAGGTTTAAGGGAGTTGTTCACCCCTTCTGCCTTTTGAGGACACAGCAAGAAGGTGGCATCTTAGAAGTAGAGAGGAAGCCCACATCAGACGCCAAATCTACTTATGTCTTGATCTTGGACTTTCCAGCCTCCAGAACTGTGAGAAATAAATATTTATTATATTGAATTAACAAGACTAAGGTATTTTATTATAGCAGCACAGCATGGACTCAGAGAGTTAGCTTTTTTTTTTTTTTTTTTTTGAGGCAGAGTCTTGCTCTGTTGCCCAGGCTGGACTGGAGTGCAGTGGCGCGATCTTGCCTCACTGTAACCTCCGCCTGCATGGTTTGAGCGATTCTCCTGCCTTGGCCACCTGAGTAGCTGGTATTACAGGCACGTACCACCACGCCCAGGAGAGTTAGCTTTTAAAATGATCAACTGATCTCCAAATTCCTGTGGGCTTTGGATCTTAGGACCTACTGACCATCTATTGTGATATAATTTCCAAAAATGGCCTCCATGCTTTAGTAATAATTTTTCGATTCAAAGCTGGTTAGAGGTTGAGAGAAAGTGTTAGTTCTTTCACTTCAGTAGACCTAATTCAGACCACTTTGGAAATGGACCATCCAGAGAACTGCTAACAGAACACTGTGAATTGAATTCAGTGTTCAGACTCATTCCCAGGCAAAGAGCAGTAGGTAGGTGATCTTTCTATAAGACACCAGGATTTCAGGTAATTCTGCTTATCCATTTTTAACTCAAAGAAAAATAGATATTCTTAGTTTTCTTATAGGCATTTTGTCACTAACACGTGTTTTATGTACATGTACATAATCTTAAATCTGCTTTATTTGTCAAATGACTGGGGTATTTTCTTCAACTATATTTTCAAGTGTTGTGTTTTGCATAGATTCAAAGCAACTCCAGATTCTGAACGTGAATCAGGCAGCACAATGTCAGATAAGATTTAATATGGGCAAAACAATTTAGCAATGCAGACCTCAGCCTCTTAAGCAGGATTATTTCCTCTGAAGCATCAAGATATTCTGAGAACAGAGTTTATTATTTTTTAGTCATAGTTTAAGAATCTGTATAATACAATACACCCCAATTAAGGTAGTATTAAAATACATTAATTTGTGAGAACTTCTTAATCATAGTAAGTCCAGCTCTGGGACAAATTTTAAAGAAAAGACATTCACTTAAGCTGGAAAAATGGGGCCTACACATATGAAAGGTTTTTTGAGTGCAAGGGAGAATGCATACTTAGAGCTGAATTAGTACTCCAGGTAAGAAGTGCTACAGAGTTCAAAAGCAAAAGATTATAATGTAGATTAGAGGAGGCAAACATGAACTTTGGCAGAAGGTAACACTGACCTGGGCCTTCTACCCTGGACAGGTTTGTTGTGGTTAATATGCTTTAATTTTTAGAGTGTGTGTTTTTTTAGGTTTATAGCAAAATTGAAAAAGAAAATACAGAAGTTTCCACATATCCCCTGCCCTCACACACACAAAGCCTCTCCCATTATCAACAGCTCTCACCAGAATAGTCCATTTGTCACAATCAATAAATCTACATTGACAGACCATTATTACCCTAAGCCCATGTTCTATAGTCGGGCTCACTCTTATTGTTTTACATTATCTGGGTTTTGAAAAAGATAATAACATATGTCTATCATTATAGTGTCATACTAAATAGTTTCACTGCTTAAATTCACCTGTGCCCTGCTTATTCATCCCTTCCTCGCCCTTTACCCCTAGCAACCACTGTGCTTTTCATTGTCTCCATAGTTGTACCTTTTCCAGAATGTCATATTGTTGGAATTATATAGCATATGGCCTTTTCAGATTGACTTCTGTCACTTAATAAGATGAATTTGAAGTTATTCCATGCCTTACCCTGGCTTGATAGCTCATTTTTTTAAATGCTGAAAAATATTCCATTGTCTGGATATACCGTAGTTTGTTTATTCATTTACCTGGTGAAGGACATCATGGTTCTTTCCAAATTTTGGCAACCATGAATCTGTGTGCAGGTTTTTCTGTGGACATTGAATAGCATTTTTACTTTCTATATAAATAAGATACAGAGAAAATATGTTAATAACTTCAGAAACTTGTGTAGAGATCATAATAATCATTTGTATGTTTTAAATATGGAGATGGAAGGCTATATGACAGTTCAGTGAAAGAATGTGAATATCTAGATGGTTTGACGTACCTTCAAGTTGCTATTTTTAAAATATGAGAACAGTAGTTATTTAGGACTGAAGCTGAGTGCACCATTAGGGAAAGGCAGAGAAGAAAAATTGCTGGGGTTAGGGTTGCATCTCTACTCTGTTCAGCTCTGTCCTTATATTCTGGATTTCAACAAATACAGGCTCTGGAATTATGCAGAACTTCCTCTTTTTCAGTCACTAAATGATGATCTATTTTTAGTTTAATATGTCTGTTGGAGGATTCAAACTTCTCCTTCACCCAAATAATTCATCAAAACCTTCTCTTCAACTATAAACTAAATAGTCCCTGATATAACTTCCGGTAAATATAAATTTCTTTGTTGTATCTATTTCCGGTGATAGTTTAGCATTGCTCCTAGAATTCTACGCCAAGCAACTGTCCTATTCCCTAATATAGCTCTGTGTTTATGGAAGCTTAATAAGGCAGAGGTACGTTGATTTATCTTTATTATTCTTTTATTTCAGTGTTTATAATTTTTTTTTAGATTTTGCAACATAGCTGAAAGAATGTGAAACCAATTAAATGGGTCTAAAAGCAGGCTACATTAATGTCCTTGGCCATTACTTACTAAAAATTTAACAAGAAGATTATTCTGGACCTTTTTGTTGGCTCTTAGGACGTCTATGCTTTCATCACTCCCTTCTTTCTTCCCTGTTTCTCTCTCTCTCTCTCTCTCTCTCTCTCTCTCTCTCCCTCCCTCCCTCTTTTCCATCTTCACTTCCTTCCTTTCATCCTCCTTTCCATCTTTCCCTCCCTCCCTCCTCCCCTCCTTCCCTCCCTCCCTCTTTACCCTCTTTCCCTCCCTCTTTTCCTTCTTTCCTTCTGTGGCATTTAAAGAACTGAAAAAATTAAGAATCTTGCCAAATAGAGTTCAAGCTGTGTAGTAGATAGTATTAAAAATTTTATCTACAAGATAAAAACTACTTTAAAATTCTCATTCTTGGTTATATCTTTGAATGCTTTTTTGCTACTGATAACTTTCATGACAATTTCTGTTTGGGTTTTTTTTTTTTTTAATAATAGGATGATGATAGGAATAGTCCAAATAAAGAGTAACCATGTTTTATCCTCCATAAAGAATATAGAAACAGAATTGGAAGGTAATATAGTTATAAAGTATCCTGAAACTCTCATTTTATAAATTGAACTCCCACTCAAGTCAAATGATTTTCCTAAGGTCATCTCAGTGGTAGCCAGAAATGATGCCCAAATCATCCAGCTTGTTATATCACAACATAATGCATAATACAATACTGCCTAAACATATAAATATATTTAGTCATTCAAAGAGGCTCAACATTTGTAGGAGATGGGAGGGGGTTTTATCTCTTTAATGCATGTCCTTTGTGAAAAACAAAACTAAACAAATTCATAGCACAAGGACAAGTCTGGTTAAATGAATGATGATTCTTATCCCTACTTGAAAGTATTTGATGTAATGGATTATAAATAGCAAAAAAATCTAATGTTCTTTCTGCATTTCTCTGAACCTTCATTGTCAACACACATGCCTACTTATGTTACATGAGATAGAGTATGTATGTTTATCTTCTGTGATTATATGTATAAATGTTTGATAGTGGTATACATTTTTAAAAGGAAGCTTGTCAATAATGTGTCCATCACAAAATGACTTTTCTCCTTAGCTTTAGGGCATATTTGCCATCACTAAACCATTCCAAAAAAAAAAAAAATCACTGATTTTTCAGTTTAGAAAACTGGCTTCTTTCTTCAGTTAGAAACCCCAGTTAATTAAAATATCTAGGAATATAAGTCTGTTACCATGACAGAAATGTCAAGAAATTAAATATCTATGATATTGAATAGTCAATGGTAATTCTACTTTATTTTCTTGCAAGAAAGCAACACAACCCGATTTTCCTATAGTTATATATATAATATAATTCATCTAAGGTGGAGTGAAATCAGAAAGTTTAGCATGTGGTAAAGATAAGGAATTATTCTAAAGAGGTAATTTATATCCCTTTAAATACTACACCTATATGTTGGTGGATACATTAAGTAATGTCGGATCAACAGAATCTCTTCATATTTGAATACCTGAGGAAAGCTGGATAGCCTGGGTGGTTTGTAAAGAGGATATGTCATTTATTTTTAAAACAGTATATGTTAACTTATTTATATAACAGATACAATTGATCAAAATATTGTCCATTATACTAAAATCCATTTTAGTTTTTTCAATGTTTTTACATTAAAAAAAAATCTAAAAAATTTTGACTTTCATTTTAGAAAGAGAAGGGTACATGTACAGATTTGTTCCATGAGAATATTGTATGATGGTGGGGTTTGGAGTGTTGACCCTGTCACCCTGATACTAAGCATAGTACCCAGTAGGTAGTTTTCTAACCCACTCTCCTCCCTCCTTCTTCCAGAAGTTCACAGTGTCTATTGTTTCCATGTTTATGTCCACATGTGCTCAATGCTTAGCTCCCAATTACTAGTGAGAACATACAGTATTTGATTTCCTGTTCCTGCCTTAATTTACTTAGGATTGTGGCTTCCAGCTCCATTCATGTTGGTGCAATAGACATGAATTCATTCTTTTTTATGGCTCTGTGGTGTTCCATGGTGTATATGTACTGCATTTTCTTTATCTAATCTACTATTGATGCACATCTAGGTTGATCCCATGTCTTTGCTATTGTGAATACTGCAGCAATGAATATATGACTGCGTGTGTCTTTCTGATAGGGTGATTTATTTTCTTTTGGGTATATACCCAGGCTATTATATAAAAGAAAAATAAAAATAAAAAGCAGATGCTGAGGAGGCTGTGGAGAAAAGGGAATGCTTATACAGTGCTGCTGGGAATGTAAATTAATTCAACCACTGTGGAAATCAGTCTGGAGATTTCTCAGATAGCTTAAAACAGCTACCATTCAACCTAGCATTACCATTACTGGGAAAAAACAAAAACAAAAAACAACCTAACAAACAAACAAACAAAATCCTTTGTTTTTTTTAGAGAAGTTTTAGGTTCACAGCAAAACTGAGTGGAAAATATAGAAGGTTCCCATATACTTTCTGCCTTCCCCCACACAATTAAAATCCCCCACCATAGTGGTACATTTGTTACAATCTATAAACGTACATTAATGCACCATTACCACCCAAAGCCCATAGTTTACATTAGAGTTTGCTCTCAGTGTTGTACTTCCTATGGATTTTGACAAATCCATGGTAGCATAATTCATGTAGCATAAAACAGAATAATATAACTGCTCTAAAAATCCTCTGTGCACTGATTATTCATTCTTCTCTCTCCTCTAACTTCCAGCAACCACAGATTTTTTACTGTCTCCATAGTTTTACCTTTTCCAGAATGTTACATAGTTAGAATTATACAGTGTATAGCCTTTTCAGAATGACTCCTTTCCCTTAAGTAATAGAGATTTAAGCTTCTTCCATGTCTTTTCATGACTTAATAGCTCATTTCTTTTTGATGCTGAATACTATTCCATTGTATGAATGTACCTCAGTTTGAGTGAGGCAACTAGGTTGCTTTCAAGTTTCCGAAGTTATGAACAAAGCTTTTGTAAACATTTGTAGGTAGTCTTTGTGTGGAAATAAATTTGCAATTCATTTCAGTAAATACCAACAAGCTTGATTGCTGGGTTGCATGATAAGAGTGTGCTTAACTTCTTAGGAGACTGCCTAACTGTTTTCCAAAGTGGCTGTACCATTTTGCATCCTCCCCCGTCTTCCACCAGTGATGAGGGAGAATTCCCGTTGCTGCACATCCTTGCCAGCATTTGTTTTTGTCAGTGTTTTGGATTTTCACAATTCTTTTATGTATGGAGTGATACATTACCAAAGCCTGAAGTCTGAAATTTTCTATTTCATGCTACTTGTCAAACTCCAAGAGAGATTACCTACCATGAAATCACATATGCAAATCATTGTGTCGGTATAAAATCTTAGATAACATGATGTTTTTTGAAAGTACTGTTTTATTTTTTCTCAAACTACTTCTTTCTCTCTTGATAACTAAGGGATATTTATTAATTACTTACTTTTTGTATATTTTATCTTCTTAATAACTCCTACAATTGACCTTTAAAGTCTTGGGTACTTTTATTTAGCCTAATATATTTTTAGGTTTGATTTATTTTAACAGCATATCTTTATCTCCAAAGTCACACCTCAAAATGAATTAAATGAAACAAAGAATTGTTCTTAAACAAATGATTTATTTTGTTACTAAAAATACTCTATCTACCTCATAATTTGGGGGGACTTTGGCCTTCCAATTTCTATTTTATTCTTTCTAGAAACAATCTTACATGACCTGGAACTTCAACTCTGTCATCCTTCCTGAATGAAAGTAGCATTGTGGTCTTGCAAAAGAAAATTATTAGAATTCTGTTATGAGCTTTTCTAGATAATTTGTATCTAATCCAAAGAATTTTGGAGGCAACAAGGCATCCCTCTTATCTCATAATCAGAAAACAGCCAATCTTACTACTATCATTTCTGTTTAATTTTCACGTTTCCCTTCTGTCATTTTCTGTGTTGGTTTATTTATTATATTAATACTCCATGCCCCAAATTATGTTAGCATTCATTATGTGCTACAAAATAATCTGCCAATCCTCTCACACAACATACAGATGTCATCAAATTATGGAAAAGGCAGTACAACTTATGTGCCCAGTTATCTTCACTTTTCTAAGACTTACACCAGTTTGCATAATTTCCCAAATGTTCTGGCAGACTTCCTTGACCATGAAAGACTGTAAGAAATCTAGCATTGGAATCTCTCTATTCCATACCAGAAACAAAGCAGTTGAGTTATTAGTTCATACAATCCAACTATCTCAATTTATTAATGTTCTAGTTCTTCCCATTGTGCTCTCTAGCATATCTAACATGTCTAGCATAATTTTTATCAATCGATTTATACCCTACTAATTGTTATTATGCTCATTTATATTGTTATTCTGCACACAATACAATTTCCAAGTTCTGTTTAAAGTATTCATTCCTCTGGTGTCTGATGAAGATTTTATGATGCTTTTGATAGGAAGCAAATATAAAACTGACAGAAGTAGAAATGTATTTCAAAATTTACACTTCAAAAATGTATACTTTAATCAGCAGCTTACCATTGAAAATCATAGACCGCAGTAAGTCTAATATTATCACTTGGCCTTTATTTCCCAATTCATCTAAAGGAAAAAATTGAGAAGAATTCCTTTTGAAGAAAAACAATTGCTGAATTAATATAATCACACATCCTGGTTACTAATAAATCACTTCCTAAGGAAAAGACACTGAGCTGTTGGACTCAGGCCCCTTCATGGTTATGTCAGAGAATGAATGTAATCAGTATACTTCTATGACTAGGCCCTTGCAGATCTGTGAAATTTAATAAAAAATAGGAGCTTTAATATCATACATTTATTGGATTAATTTTTAAATCAGAATCACAGAAATTATATATGCAAATATGTGTTAAACCTTTTGAAAATGTCTTGCATTTAAGTGACTTTGGTTAATGGTCTGTAATATCCATATGGAAAGTCCTACAATATGAAAACTAATTAGATATTACTGTTATTCCACCAGCCCTCTCCTCTAATAGTAAAGATCCATGAAAATATATTTGTACTATTTCCAGTATATTTTGGAACCTAATTGACTATTCTTTAACTAGAGAATATTTCTGTTAGTAATCAGTGTTTTTGTTAGGGGTATAACTGATTTTAATTTATCATCTGTGAAATGAATGTTACAGAAGTAGCACATAAAGTTTTTGAGTTTTCTTTATTTCTAATGCTCTCATTTTATTTTGCTGCCAGCGATACCTTTGAGAGCCAGTTGTTACCTTGATTTAAGATGAATTCACGACAGAAGCATTTTAATATCAAAACTGACTTGAGTTAGTCCAACGGTATAAGCTGACAACTATCAAGCCTTTCACTTTGGTAACCTTGGTGAAAACAGTTTCACTGGGAAGCTGTAGTAGAAGCTTTTTGTAAGTGGTTAAAAAGTGAACCAGAGTGACAGAGTGGATTTTTTAAGTGCAAATAACCTTTAAAGAAGGTTGATTGGAAAATGAAGGAAAATAGTAGAGGTGGAAACCAATGGTGGTGGCCTTATGTGATATCCACTAATTGCTCTATAACCAACAAGGATCACTCCCTGTAAGTTTTAAAATTCTCTCACTTCACTTAAAGTTTTATCTATTCTGCATTCTGTTTTCCCATGCCTGTCAGGTAGCAGTTTCTCAATTGACAAATTAACCTGTGATCTATGGATAATAGCAAGTTACCAGGTTATTACTCAAGGTAACGTACTAATACACTCACTCTCCAGTGGGTTCAAACGGACACCTCTAATAATGAAAGTGGTACTGGAGAATGAATATTGAGGGTGATTGAATTATCTGGCATCTCTGGAATGACACAACTAACAGGTCTATATAACATGAACAGCCATGATGAGGAGAAAAAGTGATAGAAATCTATCAATCATAGTGAAAGGGTTTCTCATAGCTATGACCTTAACTGATGACATTAAGGAAAAGAGAGAGAGTAATTTCCTTTGAGGGTCTAAACCTTCCGGGCTAAGAGAAATCAACTGAGAATCCAAAAGGGGACAGGCAACCTTAGAATATATTTAAAGTTCAAGAGTTGTCAGCTCCTGGGAGAGACTGCTGAGTTCCTGGGTTACTCACATCTTCTTAGAAAAGCCTTTGAGACCCACTGCTATGCTCTGTTTTCAAACTGACAGACTTTTTCTCCTGAAGCACATCTTTCTAGGTTGCTAACTCTTAGCATATGGCAAACCTTAATGTTGTGACATCTATAACTTGGGTTTATTTGGGTTATTACATAGAAGTTTATTGTCTTGCAAATGTTTTAAGCTTTTTTAAGGCTGAGTAACCCACAAACTTTTATAACATATAGCATTACGAAGACATTGTTCAGCTGCTAATGGTCTATATCCTTTTAGGGTTGCCATTTAACACTTCTGGGATTCTAATCAGAAAATAATAGTAGTTAGACTCATGATCTTCAAGACTCATTTTTAGAAGTAGTATCTGTTTTAAAAAGAAAAATCAGTCATCTGAACAGAGGAACTCTGATAAGTCAAACTTCTGCATAGCTGGAGTTACCCAAGATTTGAAGAGAAACTTTTCCATTTTTATATATCTAGAATCATAAAATGTTACTTCAAAGGATTATTTACATAATCACAAATTCATATATTTCTGAAAATAGCATGGGGGCGTCCCACTGAGAGAAAAGATTTGCCTGTCCTCTCATATGTTGGATGAAGCAAAAGGAAATCTGAGAAACCCGAAGCATTCACCTAGAGTAACCAATTTGCAAAAGTGCTATCTGAAATCTGCGTCCTGCTGAGTCTCTAATGTCCAATTTCTTCAACAGAGGATTTACTCATGAATTATGATAATGTTTGGCAAGAAAATTAACACAGTCGTAGATGGAACAAATACAGAGTACCACAAATTAACTACAGAGCAATTACAATGACATTGTGCACTGTGCAATAGTCCATTAAGCAATATTAGATCACCAGCTTCCTCTGTTCCTGGCTTTGTTGTCAGGAACAAAACTAACTTAGCCTTAGTAGTGTTTTGCGCAGCATTTAGAATTTTACATATGCTAGCACACCAGGTCTGCCTGGGCTTCTGAAATATGATCAGACACACACACACACACACACAATCTTGTGCATACACACACACACACCACTTCAAACTCCAAATTATTTCTTTATTTGCAATTCAAAAGTGTTTTTATTTGGTAACTAGTAAACATTTATCTATTGGTTGTTAGATATACAGTGAGAAATTTTCTTTAATTCTTAAAGATTTTGTTAATATAAATATATAATATATAAAAATATATAATGGAATATATAATCATTATATGCTATCAAGCTACCTACTTACTGCCAGACATTATGTAAGTGTTGGGGGAAGGCATATCATAAATCTACAAATGTGCCTAATTTTTCATAGTTTACTATAACTACAAAGCAGCATTCGTATAGTCTGTAGGAGCAATTCCAAGACCAGAGGAAATCATCCAAATAGAGCTCTGTTCTTAATATTTTATTGTGGTCCTCTTCTGGAGAAGACCATACTCCTTCTACTACCCCATTTATCAGAAGCAGAAATCAATGCTTAGAGTTTCACTGATTGACCCATGTCAAACCACTTAAAAAGTGACAGTGACTAGACCCAGTGATCTTGATACCAACTTCTGACCTCTTTTTATGCTGACATGAAAAATTCACCTCTTTTGACTGAATTACCTAGTCAGTTCCACCAGCTAACCAGTAGATTTAGTGTAAAGCATCAGTGTGAAATACTAGTTGCTTAACTGGACTGATGGTTCCTTCTAGGTCAAAGTCTTTAAAGCGTATGGCCAGTCAGATATAAATAACTGGTCATCACTGAAATTAGCAAAGACTGCTACAAAGATAACTTATTTTTAAACAGAAAACACAGAAAAATGGAAAATTATCATCCTCCTGATATGTAGTAGCATGATGCAGTCTAAGATCCAGACCCCTCATGTTATAGCCAGCAAGCATTTGCAGGCAGATATCATATGGGGAAGGAATGAACCAGCACTGCCTCTAATTTGATATCTTCAGTGCTTCCGTAGCTGGATGATTTTCCATCATTGAATACTGATCCATTAAGCCTGTATTTTACTACCCAGCTATAAACTTGAGTGGCAGAAAATAAATAGTTAAAAAATAATCAAGTGGAAAGCAAGAGCCCAATGTGAAATAAAGAGGTATAAACCATAACCAGAGGCTACTTTGAAAAAAGCATGAAATGCTTATATTCTATAGAAAAGCAAGACTAAGATTTGTACAATCATGTGGAAAAAGTTAAATTTAAATGAGCAATATGCTTTGGAGTGATCCACCTCTTTGCCTGAGATAACAATTAAAAATGTAACACAGGAATTCATTAATCCAATAAACATTCTTTACCCACTATCTAGGTGTTACTACTGGACATGAATAAGATATAATTCTGAACCTTGGAAAACTCTTGATCTAATAGGCCATAATGAGCATAATGTTGAAAGTGCTGAGTGATAGTTATAAATAGGAAGCACAGAAGAGAGGCACATAACCAACATGACCATGCTGAGAATGCTTCTTAGATCTGAGTTGAGATTTTAAGAAAGAGCTGACAGATAAAGATATAAAGATAACAGAGTATGCAGAGGAGGGAAAAAGCATGAACAATTTCGAGAATCTCAAGTCATTTGCTACAACACCTCATGCATACGGAGAGGAGAAGATGCGAGGACAGCAAGGAAGCCAAGATGACTAAGATGCATGATCACAAAGAGCCTTGTACTTTTCCATGGGAATCGACACAAGGAGGTATTACTGGATGTTTAGAACAAGGAAATGGCTTAGTTGTATATATGTGTTAGAAAATATGATTTTAAAGGTTGAATAAAGAATCAATTGAAGGGGTAAAAATCTGAACTATTAGAATAAGGGAAGACATGCAAAAATTGAGCATTGTTGAATAAGAATTGGGATAGCAAAGAAAATGTGAATTATTGACCAATTGGATATGGAAAACAAGTGACAGATGTTTAAACAACCTCTTTTTTTTTGTTGTTTGTTTGTTTGTTTGTTTGTTTGTTTGTTTGTTTTAAATTAATGGCTAGGTTGTGATACCATTAACAGTGAGTTTCCAAATGGCAGAAAGGCAGCAGGATGTGGGATGTTTAAAAGAGGCAGGAAGACGGGCGGGTGCAGTGGCTCACGCCTGTAATCCCAGAGCTTCGGGAGGCCGAGGCAGGTGGATCACCTGAGGTTGGGAGTTCAAGATGAGTCTGACCAACATGGAGAAAACCCGTCTCTACTAAAAATACAAAATTAGCCTGGCCTGGTGGCACATGTCTGTAATCCCAGCTACTCGGGAGGCTGAGGCAGGAGAATTACTTGAACCTGTGCGGTGAAGGTTGCGGTGAGCCGAGATCATGCCATTGCACTCCAGCCTAGGCAGCAAGAGCAAAACTCCGTCTCAAAAAAAAAAAAAAAAAAAGAGGTAGGAAGAGGAAGAATTCTGTTTTGAACACATGCCCCTGCTGTTAAAATCACCATTCTGAAACAGAAGGGCGAAGTCTTGGTTCAAGATTCTGATTTCAAAGTAATCAATGTATATGAAGTATTTAAAGTAGGATGAAGTTACGGAGAAGGGATAAAAGATATGGAGACAGGAAACTCTAAGGAATAAAATTATGTTGGGGACAAAAAAGGCATAAATACGTAGAAAAAATGAGAAAGATTACATATGTAAAAGATAAGAACAAGGCAAGAACAATAATGCAGATGCCACAAGCAAAGGCAAATACAAAACAAAACAAAAGTTTCAACAGTAACAGACTAGTTCCTGCTACAGTTAGTAGATTGAATATACATATATATTTTCAACTCTCTTGAAACCCCACTAAAGCAATAGTAAGGGGATTTTTTTAAGAGGTAAAACAAAAATCAAGAAAACAGAAGTTGGAAAGCACATCTTCAGCTAGCAGTAGAGAAAACTGATAAAGAAATTGATTTATGCTCTAGAAGTCCCGAACAGCCCCAGGTATTTCCAGAGATGGAGTCAGGGTAGGGCACAGACAGGAGAGTTGCTGGGAAGTCTGCATAAGAAGAACCTATAGTACGAGATCCAGTCCTTTTTGCCACACAACTATATTAGTATCCCTCTCCCAGGTATGAAAAGATTGGATTTGGAAAGAGGAAACTGTGTCTCTAGCAGGGACACTAGATCAGTTAAGGGAAACGGATCTAAACTCAACAGAGAGAAATTAAGTGAACATTGGGTGACTATATGTTACAAGCCAGCCCTCTTCTTTCACTAAGCTCCCAGAAATCCAGCCGTCAGATAAAGAGACTGGAGTTAGTGTTTCCAGAAGAAAATTAGCAGCCTATGAGAATGCAATACCTATAAATACATTAAGATTAAAACTCAGTCATCAAATCCCAAATTGTCACAATTGAAGCCTGCAATTGACAAGTTCTGCCCAACCACTTAAGGTTTATTAACTTTGAAAATTTTTTAATGCTTCACTTTTAAATATGAGCAGACAATATTGGATGACCTATCATTTGAGGAACATGAAAACTAGAAAAACTAGAAACCAAAACAAACAACACTTAAAATATAATTTGGAGGAGATAGAGGAGGAAACTTAAGAAAAAACTCAAAAATAAAAATGTAACAAAATGTACTATTATGAAAAGAACATATAAAGAATACAGTTTATCAGCTTGCAGAAAGAGAAAACAAAAACAAATAAAACAAAAAAGTCAGGTGATATGCAAGTGATCGTAAATGAAAATAGCTTCTGCTTTGTGACATAATAGCAACAATGAATTTTAATAATAGTGAAGCAATGCCTTAAAAATTCTGAAGATAAATCCCAGTAAAATTCATATCCAGCTCACTTATTAAATAAGACTGATATTTCAGAATTCAAGATATCAAATATACTTCATCCCTGTACTTTTTGTTAGCAAACTTTTGGAAGATATTCTCTGCTACAATGAAGGAGTGGAACAATACAGGAGAAAGTGTAATATTCAGACAACAAGGGATTTGACTCAAAATAAAGAGAAAATTTCTAGGAAGATGGTGATAGTGTCCCATGATGAAAGCTGTTCACAGGTTCGGAAAGAAGTCATTCAGATTGGAACCAGTCAGAAGTTTCTAGTAGAGGATTCTGTAAAAAAATTGACTTGGTAAAATACCTGATGTATTTAAATATATTGAGAGAAAATGAGAGTAATTTGAAGAGATTTTGACATTGAATTAGTGATAAGTACATAGAAACATAAACAAAGACCAAAATAGTTATAAACCCTAGGGAAGATTTTTTAAGTAGTGGAGAAATTACAAGGGTTACTTAGAATAGCACATAGTACTCTAGTCAAAATACGCCATAAAGATGTGAGGAAAATAGGTGAGTAGGAGTAACAATTGGTGGTGGGGGGGGGGGGTGGTACAAAAAGCTAAATTCTCACCTTCCACAGAGAAAGTCAAGAGAAATGCCTAACATAGAAAAATCAGGAGGTTGCAATGTAAGTATGGTTCGTAGTGACATGGAGATTTACGCCAAAAGAATAACTAAATGTTTTGAAAGTGGTTGCCAATGGGGAATAAGTTTGGAAGCAGATGGAGAGAGAGGCAGGAAATTGTAGTGTTTGATTATATAACTTACACACACACACACACACACACACACACACACACACACACACACAGAGTTGAATCTTGAACAACACGGGTTTGAAATGCATGGATCCACTTTTTTCTTCACCTCTTTCAAGACCAACATCTCCTCTTCCTCCTCCTCCTCAGCCTACTCAACCTGAAGACAAGATGAAGACTTTTGTGATGATTCACTTCTATTTAATAAATAGCAAATGTTTTCTCTTTTTTTGATTCTTTAAATAATGTTTTTCTTTCTCTAGCTTACTTTATTATAAGAATACAATATATTATATATAACATACAAAATACATGCTAATTATGCTATTAACAAGGCTTCTGGTCAGCAGCAGGCTATTAGTTAAGCTTTTAGAGAATCAAAAGTTCTGCACAGATTTTCCACTCACAGGAGGTCAGTGCCCTAACTCTTGCATTGGTCAAAGGTCAACTATATATTTTTATATATATATATGTATTTATATATATAATATATATATGTATATGAATATACTTACACAGGTTGAATATCTCTTATCTGAAATACTTGGAACCAGAAGTGTTTGGATTTCAGTGATTTTTGAAATTTGAAAAATTTGCACATACATAATGTGATATCTTGGGAATGAGACCCAAGTCTAAACACAGAATTCATTATTTTTTAAATATTTCTTGCAACTCAAGAGACGTAGATTTAGTTTGCCGTGAATATACATTCCCAAAATTTACCTATGTTTCATATCCACTTTATACATATAGCCTGAGGTTAGTTTCATGTAATATTTTTAATAATCTTGTGCATGAAATAAAATTTTGACTGTGGTTTGTCTACAACTTGTCAGATAAGGTCAGGTGTGAAATTGCTCACTTGTTACATCATGTTCGTGCTCAAAAGATTTGGGACTTTGGGGTATTTCAGATTTCAGGTTTCCAGAGTAGAGATACTCAAGCTGTATATAAACATACATATTTATCTATGCATATGTGTGTGCATATATACATATATCTTTATTTGTATATAGATATGTATCTATGTGTGTATATGCATATATAATATAAATATATATAGTGTATACAAACACAAAACAGAGATAAGGGTTCTTTTTTTGGTTGTTTACTCATGAATGGTGAGAATCTAGACCAGAACCTAGCACAAAGTAGGAAATTTAAAAAATATTGATGGAAAGATAACAACAGCAATTAGCAGAACAAAGTTATCCTCATAAGATAACCACAAAAACAACAAAAAATATTTACAGTTTCAAAGTCACCTGAAAATAACAAAGATCTCTCTCAGGTCAAAAATAGAGCAGGAATAAAACATTAATCAAAACATAACTGAATACTTAAATTTTATGTGAATATTTATATAATATATACCCTAACCATATATCTTCTACCTATATCTGAGCTGTCTTGATTCTTTTAATAATTTGGTAGTTTTCTTCTTTAGTTTCAAAAATGTCAGTGTCTGTCACAGAAAGTGAAACTATAAAAATGGTATTTCCCAAGGGTAGTGGAAGGTAAAGAAGAGGCAGAACATTGAAAACTAGAATAAATGTTCTCTGTAGCTAATTCCCCATGCCATTCTTTAGTACAGGGAGTAGTCCATCTACTGAAAATGGAGTTTAAAACTGTGAGGATTTGGATTTTCCACTACTCTTACCAGGGATAGCAGGATTTTTAAAAAATCGACATCCCTGAATTTCATAAGAACTTAATGTCAAATATCTTAATACCATGGGATAGTAGTTCATTTTCACAAAATATCAAATTATGTGGGAACAAAGAATTAAATGCACCCATAGGAGCATAATGCTGGCATTTAACAATGTATTTCTTAGCTATTACTTATTACTCCTTGGCTATTACTTATTAGAAAAAAAACCTGTACTAAAATTAATATGAATCTTTAAATACATGAACACAAAAGGATACATTTTTCAAAATTACCAGGGAACGTGTTTTCTAGTGTTATTTACTAACTTTACGATTTCAGTAATAATGTTATTCATGGTTTTTGCTTTTATTTTCTCATCGCATGTGATTACTTTTCTCACAAGTGGTGGAGACCAAAGAGAGCAAAGAGGCATGAAATTGAAAACAAAGTTAATTTAAGACCTCATTCCTTTTCTGTCTCATCTTAGATACTCCCTTTCTATGCCCCTAAAAATGATAACTCCACCTGAACATACTTTCTCAACTAATCAGTGTAGTTTTCTGAAAAAAAAGTTTCAGGCACAGTTTAATGTTCGGTTTCAGAATGTACTAATATTATTTGAATATGTGGTAAAAATATCTTCACTGGGGGAGAGAATACGTGAATTATGTAATATCGGTCACTGTAATGAGAAATATATTCATCACCTCACTTCTTTGAGATCTAATTTCTATACTAAAAGTTAGAGCGCTGAACTACCAAATGATCTGTGAAGACCTTTCTAGCTCTAAACTTTCTGAGTGTGTATAGTTCAAGTTCAGTGACTAACTGAATAATGAATTGACTTTTCTGTTTTTGGATTTATGATTTGACCTTCACAAATCCTACCCCTCCATTAAAAAATCTGTTGATGCTTTAGGAGGTATTATAGGTTAAGGGAAGTCCTTTCCAAACCATCTCCTTCACAAACTCTGTGGTGATAAATGACATTATCTAAGATTAAATCCTTTGTGTACAGCATTCTTCCCTTCTATGCTATTTTCACATTCAAACAGCTAAGCCAGTCAATGTGCTGTATCCCTAGAACTCTGTTAAAATTAAAAAGATCAGATCACCCTCTTCACCAGAAAGAAGGACAGGAAAAACACGGGATAAAAATATTTGGGTGGAGATGGGTAAAGAAAACAAAAAGGTTGGCTTCACTGATAGGTCTATTACATTTTCCTTTTTTCTGAAGCTATTTATACTGGTAATAAAAATATTCCTGGTTTCCAATTATATTCTATTTGCAAAACTCCTAAAACATGTTTTTAAACCATAGTTCAGCATATTGAATAAGGAGGGCAGATCTGGCATTGACTAAAGATTTTGCCTGCATACCACCAAGCATCTCTGTTTCCACGTGTTCAAAGGTTTGCTAGTCATGGAGAAATAAAAACAGCAACAATACAACACAATTTACTAGTACTTTACACTATGGAAAGTGCTATCCTCTTTATATTTTCTCCCATTCCAGCCTCACAATAATTCTGTGAAGTAGGTACATTACCTTTAAAAAAAAAAAAAAAAAGAGAGAGAGAGACAGAGAGAAGGCAACTGGGACTTAGAAAATATAAAGTAACATGCCCAAGGGGTAAAGTCAAAATCTGAGACAAAATGAAACACAAGAGTGTATCCATTGTTACTTATCTCAAAAGACCAGAATGTCATGCTAAAACTACAGAGAGAATAAAGGAAAATATGGGATGAAAAACTAAATGAATGGCAGGAAGTGGGGAAAAGAGGTGGCAGACACTCTAGTAGTAGGGAGAGCTGAGAGACAGGAAAGCAATATGTAGAAAAGATGAGGGTGCCAGTCACCATGACATGCTGACTATTCTGGTTCTCAATTTTTCTCCCTGCTTAGTTTTAAACTATGTAAATAAACTTTAAACCACATGCTGCCTGTGCATGATTAGTTCAATTTCAGAGGAATAGATTCCTGGTTCTGCAGTATGATTCTCATGGCACCAGGAAGCCCTGTGTGAACCTTATCTGGACTCCTTGCAAACCATCTCTCATATGGATTCACTCCCTTTCCCCAGCTATGGACAACTGTGCAAAATTACATCATTAGACCTTCAGCTTAACATGTTGGTGCCTAAAAAAAAGTCAAATCCTCTAGTAAAGGGAAGTTGGTTTTCCATTTTTCTCTTGATTCGTAACATGGTATGATGAAGATTCTGAGACCAGAACCTCATTAAAGGGACATATCAGAAACAGGCACAATGGTGGTTTCACAGTACATGGTTGGGAAACACAAGACAGATCCTTGGTCCTGCACATACATAAATAGAAATTAAGCATTGGCCAATTCTTACTTTTTCAATTAAAATTTATCTTCTAATCTAAAGATTTCAACAATGCAGATGTAAACAAATTTCTTCTATTGTAAAGATTTCCATGTCAGTCACATACAAATACTAGTTGTGTTTATGCAAAACAGTTTAACTGAAACATGGATCCTCAGCAAATCTGCAAGTATAAATACATAAAAAAGTGAAGAAAACTTCTTTTACAAAGACCTCAATTAAATTACAATATTAAGCAGGCTGTAGCAGGAGTCCATTAAAGATTTAGTTACCTTCTGTAGTGAACATTAAGAAACTATTACTCAAGCTCTATTTAAACTGTTAAAAGGAATTAAAATGTATAAGAAAGACCATTACATATCATGAGCTAATTTTCTAACGAAAGCTTAGCAGCTGATAGATTGTTTAAGCCTCTCCAAGGTTTTAGTTTCATACTCAATAATTCAGGGATGGGAGCAGGGTTATGTTGATTCATAATTTGTTCCCTTCCATCTCTCAGTGGAATGATGTTGTGATGGAGAATCAGCCTTTATTTCCCATTCTGTATCTAAAGCTGTGCTCTCCACGTTAAACTCAGGAAATATCAGCAAGAAAGTGATGTTGTGTTTCCCCAGGGTCACAGTTCACTGATTCCCAGTTCTCTGATTCCTAGTTCAGTACTGTTTACACTATGCCATGTAGCCTCTCTCTGCTCCAAAACTATTTCCAAGGACAGAGAAGTTAATTTTCTTATGTAAGTTTAGAAAATGTACCCCCTCCTTCCTGAAAATAAATGAATTTTAGGAGTGTGGCGTTCTTTTCTTTTTGATGACTTGCTTTAACAAGTTTCTGATATCTACTTTTATCATCTTGAATATTCCTTCTGTTTGGCAGAAGAAAAATGCTCTTTCTTGCTTGTTGATGTATTCTCATCTTTTTTAAAATTAAAAACTCATCAAGGAACAGTGAGGAGAAGAACAAAAGGGAGTAAAATTACTAGAACTGTTAAATAACTCTAAAATCAAAGTGTATAAAATAAATACGGGGAATATTACTTAGGAAAAAAAATGTTCCTAGATGTGTCTTCTATGTTTTTACTCATAAAATTTTCTCTCACATTCTCAACCAGTCAATAATCATTTATTAAATATCATCTTTTATGTGACTGTCATTTCTCTACTCAGAGGGGAACTAATGATATGAACCTAATGC
This sequence comes from Macaca nemestrina, assembly GCF_043159975.1. Classification (NCBI taxonomy): domain Eukaryota; kingdom Metazoa; phylum Chordata; class Mammalia; order Primates; family Cercopithecidae; genus Macaca; species Macaca nemestrina. The sequence continues at coordinate 49,099,383 of NC_092143.1, forward strand.
ATGTTACTATATGAAAAGTATAGACTTGAAATGTTTTTCAACTATAGAAAGGCTTCTGCCCTTAGGGAACTTTAAGTCTCATTCAATAGATAAAACCCAAAAAGCAAATAAATATAGTCACATTTCAATAATAAGGAGAAACAAATTGGATATAATGGAGATCTTACTGCCCAGCCATTTTAATAAAATGAACATTCTCAGTTCATTTTATTAAACAGCATCTTGAATTCCCCTTGGAGAATGTCTCCACACCCAGTCATATGAAGTCAGCCTCACCCTCAGGTCAAGGACTAGGTTAGGACAGCTAAGTCCAAGCAGCATCTTCCATCATTCTAATGACATCTTTGGCTTTCGGAGTGTGGATCATGAGATACTGTAAATCCTTAAGAGAGCCACGGTGATACTCACACACGGTGATACTCATTGTCATACATCTATAGTACACTACAAACAGCATTGGATTGTGTGATGTTCCAAATGATATCATATGTTTGTGAAGCTGGTTTTTCAGTTATTATCATGATAAAAACAACAAGTGCTATGTGAAAAAATTAATGTGGAACAAGAAATAAGAGTGGAAGTGTCTATTCTGATTCTAATATTTGAGAAATTTTGCCGTAGCCCACATATCCCATTACTAGATAATTAAATTTATTTAAAAATAAAAGTGTTTTTAAATATATATATATGTGTGTGTGTGTGTGTGTGTGTGTGTGTGTGTAGTATATATTCAAGCAGCTACTATGTTGTTAAGGTATGAATGCTTATCAAGTTGTTTGGACCTAATTACTTAATAAAGCATTTATTTTGACCTAAGATATCATGAAAAAGACTATTGAGACACCAGATTGCTGTGAACAGAGAAGGTTTAGGATTCCATGGACTACAGCAATTGATTCAGTATTGGGCACAGGATGCAAATCCAGGCAATGAGAGGACTAGGACTTCCATTCAACTGTTGTAGAGAGAAGACCTTTTCCCTGTGGCAACAATTTTGACATCATGAGGTGGTGTCTGAATCTGCACAGGTCTACAATGTAGATGAACCTTCAATGGATAGACAGGAAGAAAGAGAGAAAAATTAGGTCTGACCACATCTGAGCAACAAACAAGACATATCTGGATTTAGTTTTGTCTCTGGACTTTTAAGCCATATCAGCCAATCAATTTTCTTCAATGGCCTAGCCAGTTTGAGAGGGTTTCCTGTCACTCGTAACTAAAATAAAGTGTTACAGTAAAAGAAAAAAGTCCACAAATCCTTTTTGGTTTTTTGTTTTGTTTTTTTCTTAATATAAAAATTCACATATAGAGGAATTACTTTTTAAAGCACGATGATGAAGGACAAGGGGATGGCCCTGGATATTCACTTTCCTCCGCAATTTGGCAGCCTGGCAAAGGGTGAGACTGAGTGAGTCTATGGGACAAAGCCATTGGCTAATGTTCACATCCCTGGCATATAGGATGTTACCAGGGCATTTGTACACACTCCCTACCATGGTTCCTGTGTCCCCAGATCATTTGAAATAAGTCTTGTTACTTAGAGAAGCTAAGTGTTTCTTAGCCACTCTTAAGTTGACATGTAAATATTTTGTAAAGTAACAAGATAAAGTTTGTTGTTTCCCTCAGAGTACTTCCACTTGCAAGCCCAGCACACTGGCCAAGGCAGCTTCTACCCTTCTACACCTTTGGCCATGAGGCATACAGAATATCCACACTTGGTTGGCCCAGGCTGAGGAATAATGAGTTTTGGTGATTGTGTTTGCTTTCTTATTGCTCAAATTCTAAGTTTTCCTCAGTAGTATGCGTCCATGACATTTGGTTATCTAGAGGCACAAATAATATCTGGCTTAAACAGATTCAGTATGGATTAGTTGTGTGTCCAGGTGTTACTTTATACTTTATTCATAATAAATCAGTGGTTGTATACACACACACTTAAATTCACATCACGTAAATGATTTTACGTGACTATGTAAATGATTATGACTTCTACAGAATGTTTTAAATATAGTTTAAAGTGTAGTTTTTGAGATATAAAATCATACCAGACAAGGAAACATTAGAAAATATTAAGTGTTAAAACATATGTTGCTGATGAATGCAACAGGGTTAAGAGAGTTTAGGTGATGAATATGAGCTATAGCAGTTATAGAAGACTTAATCTTAGAGATGTTTTACAAACATGAACTGAATAATAATATCTCAACATGAGTTAGTTGTTGCAAGAGTGGCCCAGTGCACGATGTAGGTCATCACCGTCAGAACATAGACCACAAGTCAATAATTGAGGGCATTGCAGTCCACATCATAATGGTGATAATAATAACAGAGTTGTTCCTATTGATGAGAAAGGTAATCTCCAAAAGTGAAATGTTCAGTCTTTTGTAGGAAATTAAGCTGTTAAGGATTTGAAATGTTTGTGTACTATAAAGTTATTGAAAGGTATATTGACAAAACTGCTAAAAGTGAATTTCCTAAGATTTAAGGCCAAACTTCTATTCTGAATGTTCTTATCACATAAGGTTTTTTTTTGTTTTTTTGTTTTTTTGTTTTTTTATCATCTGAGCAGGGCTGCCATATTGCCCAACTTTATAGGAAACCTTTCACATGAAATGCAGTGACATGCCGTTGCTTCTTGGCCTATTGGTTGTTTTCTTGCCTAGAATTTCCCTACGTATAGGATCTTCAATAGTAGCATTTTAAAGATGAGTCCTTGTTTCAAAAGGTTTTCATACCTTTTGCGAATGTTGCTTTCTAATTATTAGGTAACAAAATTCAATCCTAGAAAAGAATTATAGAAGGTACAGGCCAGGTATAGTGGCTCACGCCTGTAATCCCAGCACTTTGGGAGGCTGAGGCAGGCAGATCCTAGCCAACACAGTGAAACCCTGTCTCTACTAAAAATACAAAAATTAGCCAGGCATAGTTGCATGCACCTGTAGTCCCAGCTACGTGGGAGGCTGAAGCAGGAGAATTGCTTGAACCTGGGAGGCGGAGGTTGTAGTGAGCCGAGATCGCACCACTGCACTGACTGCATCTCAAATAAAAAAAGGGTACAATAGCCTCAGAAGATAACTCAGCTGATTTTATTATTTTTATTTTATTACAATAGCTATTGTTATTTTATTACAATAGCTTCAGAAGAAACTCAGCTGATTTTATTATTAAGAAGAGTTCTAATTATCTAAGTTTTGTTAATATATAAATCTGAACCAGATGTGTTGTGATTTTTCTTTAATTTGATTTTGATATCTTTATGAGTGGCCATAAAACGAGACAAGTAGCCACTTTCCAAGATACCAATGTCCAGGGAGAAAGTTAGGTTAGTGTGTGTTTGCCATGTGAGGCACAATAAGAAGATAAAACTAACAAATAAAACAGAAGAAAAATATTACTTACAGATCCCAGAGAGAAGAGGGGTGCCCATGAGGGTCAATGGGAAGTCTGGAGGTGGCAGGGAACTCAACCAACAGGCAGAGAGTAGAGAAAGGATATGTGGGATGATACCTTTATTAAGGTCCAAGAACATTATCCTTTAAGCTTTTCCTCATGACTGTGGATTCACTAGTTTAAAGAAAACACATACAAAGGGGAGAGCTTATTTACATGATTCTGTTGTTAATTACAAGTTTTGTTGTGATCAGCAGCAGTGAAGTGTTTTGGGCTTTTGGTGTGTGGGATGAGGGACAAATGGGCTATATCCCAAACAACCACACAAGGATGGAAAATTTTAACCAGACCAAAGGGGACAGGGTACAACTGGGGTTCAAACAACTTTTATATCAGGACTAAAAATTAATGTTGGTGCAGCAACTATAATAAAAATTTATGACAAGATGATAAAGGCAAGACCATATAAAGAGAAACAATATTTTCCAATACTTAGTGAAGTGTTGAGGCAAGTAGTCTCTGAGCAGTTATTATCTAAGAAATCAGAATTGAAATACTGTCATGCACAACTGGGGTCCCCAAAACCCAGGCAATGGACCTGTACTGATCCGTGGCCTGGAACCGGGCTGCAGAGCAGGAGGTGAGCAGTGGGGCAGCAGGCATGACTGCCTGAGTTCCACCTCCTATCAGATCAGCTGCAGCATTAGATTCTCATCGAAGCACGAACCCTGTGGTGAACTGTGCATGTGAGGGATCTAGGTTGTGTGCTCCTTTTGAGAATCTAACTAACGCCTGATCTGAAGTGGAACAGTTTCATCCTGAAACCATACCCACCACCATCCGTAGAAAATTGTCTGCCATGAAACTGGTCCCTGGTGCCAATAAGTTTGGGGACTACGGATGTAGAAGAAATAATGCAATTTGTTCCACAAACGATGTTAGAACTTAATTTAAAAGAAAAAATTTGCATGTAAATATATTTGAGATTCCATCTGGTGCAGAATTCACCAACTAGAGCTTCCAGTCATGTAACAGTCCGTCTAGTACAGAAGTGAGAACCCCTTAATTCAAGGTATTCAAGCCCAGTCCGAACTTTCATCTGTCACAGACGTTTTATAATTGCTGTACTAAATTAGGAGAAAGGCTGGGGGAAAAGCCATTGAGGTTCCTGATTCTATGATGATTCTGATATTCCAATTTCCACTTGAATATTACGAATAACAAATTAAATAATGAATTAAAGACTGGCATTCTTGTGCCTGAAAATCTTTAAGTCATTGGTGAACCTTCACTGTACACGTTCTTTGGATTGATGTTAACAAGGTGGTGCCATTTCTGCATGAGTCTCATGCATATTCCACCTCCATAGAGTTGAGCATTATTTAACAAGTATTTTTTGATTTAGTAAAGAGCATCCACAGTGTCTACACTGCTGCCTAGCATATAAAAAGCACTCATTTAATTTTCAGTAATGAAATAATGTGTGAAATTAAAAATAATGTTGGCTTCATCCATCATGTACTAGCCATGAGATCTTGAGCAAATTATGTAACATTGATAAGCCAGGTTTGGTTTCCTCAGTTTGCTTAAACTTGGGTTTTCACAGCTGAACCTAGCCATTTCTCCCTCCTCCATAAGACCAGCATAATATGAGCTATCATTTTTAATAATTTATTGAGTATGGAAATGAAAACTAAGGAGCAATTATGAGAGATCCCACTGAGGAAGAAAAGACAGTAATAGACAATTGAATGGACCATTGATTTAAATCACATTTCTCAATGTGCATGAATTCGCAGGAAAGTGATGGATCTACTTTCCCAGCAGTTAAAAAAGCATGTATAGAAAAATATGCTTCTGTCTACTTTTTCTATTGGTAAATCACATAGTATAAGTTAAGACAAACACTAACTTGCCCCTCAACTTCCAAACTTACTGATTTGACTTACCTGTGGAAAATACTCCTTAAAGTAAGGCAGTGGTTCTCAGCACTGTCTACACTTTGGAGTTGCCTGTCACATTTCAGAAACTTCTAATGCCTGAGCTTCAACCCCAGAAATTCTGATTTAATTGATTGGGAATTCCAGAGGTTTAAGAGCTCCCCCAGATTATTATAGTGTACAGAAATTGCTGAGAATCATGAAGGAAGTGATAGCACTTTTTTTTTTTCCCATAGAGGTGGGGTGTTGCTCTGCCACCCAGGCTGTAGTGCAGTGGTGCAATCTTGGCTCACTGAAGCCTCCACCTCCTGGACTCAAGTAATCCTCCCACCTCAGCCTCCTGAGTAGCTGGGACTACAGGCTTGTGCCACCACACTCGGCTTTTTTTTTTTTTTTTTTTTTTTTTTTTTTTTTTTTTTAATTTTTGGCAGAAACAGGGCCTCGTTATATTGCCCAGGCTGGTCATAAGCAATCACCAGGCTCCTGGGCTCAAGCAATCCACTCGCCTCAGTGGTGCTGAGGTTATAGGCATGAGCCACTATGACCTTCCAATAGGTTTTTTTTTTTTTTTTCCCAGTCACCTGCACTCTTTAGGATATTGACTGCCTCTTGGGCTAGTTAATTAGAGTGTATTGAAACTGGATTCTATGGACATTTGTTTTCAAAGTGTGGTTCCCAGACCAGTTGCATCTGCTTGGAGTCTGTCAGAAATACAGCTTTTTAGAGCAAATCCAGGCTTACCAAATCAGAAATACAGGAATAGGGCCCAGCAAACTGAGTTTTGCTCAGTGATTCTAATGCACTCTCACTTGTCAATCATTGACATAGGACATATGAATTTTACAGAATCCCCACAAAGCCTGTTGTCACCAGCCACATTTAATTAATGTTCTCATGTTAGTAGAGTTGACAGTGCTAAAAAAAGTCAAAGCAAATCAGTGGGAGATTATAAAGAACCCTCCCTCCCAATTAAGGTAAAGAGCAGTCTTAAGAAGAACAGTAAAGAATAGTTCACATTGAACAAATGATGGCTCAATTTTGCCGATATAAAATAGAGATTTTTAAAGCTTACTCACTTTGGAAGGTATTAAACTTAAAGCAGGAGATTCAATTAGCAAGTGCCCTTTGGTGACAGAGAACTAGGTGCAATCAAACAAAATAGAACAAAAGCCATGTAAGAAATAGCAAAACTATGACTCTATAATGAGAATTTTTGAGCTGTCTAAAGATGTTTAAATACCAAAAACAGAGCCATTTAAATATTATTTCATACTGAACGGAGCTAAATAATACTGAGGTTAAATATTAAGAATAAAGTGGGATTGACGTATTTTCTAAAGAACTGCTAAAAATAACATTCATATAATATCTGAAAGAAAAGAGTGACCCTAGGAGAAGAGGGTGCTTTCTTTTTTTTTTCTTTTTTTCTTTTCTTCCTGATGAGACGAATATTGAAATAATTGCCAGAGTTAATGACACTGAAGACCAATTCCCAAGGGCATAAGACCTAGCACATGGAAAATAATTCTGCCATTTTCAGTAGGAATAATGGAGGAATAGATGCCTGATTACGGGAGTGATAGATCAGAGAGGTATCAGAGCTTGGGGAAGGCATTTTAATGGAAAACTGAGAGACTGAAAGAGAGAGAAATATAATCTTTTCTTTCTTTATTATCTAGTATAGCATTGATTCTGTTCACAGACCACTTGTCTGTGAGAGAGTATATTTTCATTTCTTTTACAAATATTGATCAGCATTATAGGTGTCTTGGGATAAATGTACATTTGTTCCTTTTTGAACATTAAATATTTCTTAAGGATTGGTAACAAGACATATGCATTAGTTTAAGGTATCCATTAGTAACTTGAATGCATAAGTAAGTGAAGATGGAAGAAAATAACCAACCAGCTTCTCATGTCAACTGTTTCAAAACCATAATCAACACCTACCCAGGTCCAGGGCATCTTCTGTCAATTGCTTTATCTATGGACTGTATTGTGAGATGGCTTTACACAAAAGAAATAGATAGGTGATGGTGCTGGTTTTACCAAGCTTGAGGAACTGGATTTGCTAATAAGCCTCTATGAGGTGATGGTATCACAGAAAAAGAAGTGCCAGGAGAAAATTTGCCTAGGTAGAAATTGATGGAAAGAACATTCCAGGCAGAGGATGCAGCCTGAAAACATTGGTAAAACATTTGGGAAGACATATGTGATCTGGTTTTTCTAGAATGTAGATTGCATGGGGCTAGGAATATACGCAGAGTGTATTGCAGTTGCATGGGGGAATGGTGGGGGAGGCTCAGAGTTAGATTTAGTCTTTCTAAATTCTACCATCAACATATTAGCAGTCACCCAAGCAATCTGCATAACCAAAGTTTCAAGTAGACAATTCTGAAGTTCATAAAACTAAATGTCTCATTTCTCTTCTTAAAACTACAATTTCTTATTCGTATTTTTTAAATCCAATACTGGAAGATAGAATACTTGATATTTTTGCTGCTTGTTTTCCTGTTAAAGGGCCTAGGAAAATGTTATTGAGTGAATGAGTGATTCATATCTAGAAAGTATAAGAAATTTGTGGAGAGCCTCTTATGTTAGACTTCAAGGTAATACATTTATACATTGCCATGTGCCTATTTATTTGAGATGCCATAATATACCATGTGAAGGACAAAGGGAAATTTGGTCAAGAAATTAAATTCAATCTATCTGTGCTGGTAATAACAATAGCAGATGGGCTCAGATTTGTGGAACACAGGGACTCCACATCAGGTCCTCAAGGAAAGTAAGTGGACCTGAGGCCCAGATTTGGTCAAAGAATTAAATTCAATCTATCTGTGCTGATAATCACAATAGAAGATAGGCTTGGATTTGCAGAGCACAGGGACTCCATATCAGGTCTTCAGGGACTGAGGCCCAGCATAGTGTGCCCAGGGACACATTGGGATGGCCAGCTATGCACAATCAGTCATCAAAACTTGCAATGGATTAGGATCAGCTTGCATTGGATTGCATTAGAATGCCAGAGTTTATTTTGAGGGATTGTTACAAAGAATAGATAATAATGCTCATGGCTGAGGTGATATGCTGAGTCAGTAACTGGGCTATAACTAGTTCTGGGTGTGAAGTACAGAGTCTAAACTCTTGGGAATGAGAGCTGATAAGAATGAGTCACAAGGTATGGACTCTTGTCAATCAGACTGAAGCTCAGGTTCCCAAAGAGCAGCTGAATGTCCATTTAGTAAGTAAGGCAGGTGGTTGGGATTTCATACAAGGCATACATTTCCATACATAGGCAAAGACTGTGGGCACATGGTGAGTTGGGTCTATAGCAATCCCCACCTTTCAGGGTATATGGAGCCTCTTAAAAATTAACCTGCCTTGGCAAGGCTTAGTGGAGGACTGAAAATTGTTAAGCTTGTGTGTTGAAGTCACTGGAATTTCTTGCTAGGCACAAATGAAGACAGTAGTGTAACTCAGGCTCTGTGATAGAGTACAAAAATATAGATTGCTGCTGCTGCTCAAATCAGTCAGGAGATGCCAGAGAGGGAACTAAGGTCAGGCATATTTCTTGCTAGGCAGAAATGAAGATAGTAGTGTAACTCAGGCTCTGTGAAAAAGGATCTGGTTCTTTACATTGGATAAATGGAAGAACAGATTGAGTGGCATGGTGTAAATAGCACAGAATTTCTCCCTAAAAACTCAAGAATTTCAATATGAGCGAGTCTCTTTGAAAACTGCCAAAATAATGAAGACAGAATTTTCAATTCCCTTCCTGTGCTGTTCTCGTTAGAAGACAGTGTCCAGATGTCTGGCTATTTCCCATGAAAGAACGGCAGCTCTGACTTCCCGTCAGAGTACACCAGAGTGCAGAACATGCAGTAGAAACACCAATTACTCTATTAACGGTAACAACAACAGAAAGGCTTGACTAATTAAATGACTATTGTACACAGAGGTTTCATGTGGATTTGTAATTTATAAAACTTTGTTTTCAATTATTCAGGGGCATAATGTGGAAAAAGATGAAATTGAAAAGAAAATTGAAAATCTCATTAATGGTGTAGTACTTAAAATGTTGATACCTGGTTCAACTTCTCCTGTGATGATTTAAACTTTCCAAACAAAAAGGAGAAAGGCATGGCAACCAACAGGTAGATGTGAGTGATTGATAGGAAAGTGTTATGCCGTGTGTTCTGAGTCAGGAAGTTATTGGAAGAGCTGATTGATTCTGTTTAACAGTATCAACATCATATAGTTTCTTTTCCACTTCCTTATACAATTTTGTTATTCAATTTGTGAATAGAGTTGCTAGTTCCCTGGAACAATTTCTTAATGACATCCCATCATTGTTTCTTTCTTTTTTTACAGACCCAGTATCTGATGCAATTAGTTTGGCTTCAGTGCCCCAATTATTTATTTCAAGTTCTGACTAGTTTATTTAGATTTATTCTTGAAATACACACCCTTTGCTGACCACTTGAAAGGGATTTTCTAGAATTTTCTGTAATATGGCTTGAGATTCGGGTTGAGGTGTTCTGTAGCCATATTCAAAGCTTTTGCACTGCTAGAATACTTCACCTGACACTAGTGGAAACAGGGCTGAGGAAATGAGAAAGGTTCCACTGAATATACTAGAAGTTAATTCAAAGAAAGAATTGGAGAGTTCATTTTCCGGAATTTCCAAGAAAGCATATGTGGCATCCAAGTTTAATTGGAAAGATATTTATGTTACTGCTTATAAGAAGTTCAATAACATTGTTTACTCTTATCTAGATCATTTTTCTTTAGTGGACTACATATACCAGGAAAGATGTAGTGGGAGAATTTTCTTCTTCACTGGTAAAAATACCACAAAGAAAATCAGGGAGAGTTAAATATTGGTATATTTAATGGAAGAATAATGGTAGAGGTAAGCTTTGATCATTAAGATTAAGGGTCCTCTGATTTTGTCAAGCTTTTTCAAAGTGTCCTTTTGAATGATGAGAAGTCTAAGATAAATGCATATATACACCTACATACCCTTGAATTCCAAAAGCCAACAAAAGGAAGATTCTGCCAAATTAGATATGATTGTCTAAAAGTTTTCAGTAGTGATGGATAGTTTATTTTGCTGGCATATCAACACAGTAAATTCTATAATCTGTGCCCAGAGGATGATCACAGTTTATAAACATTAGTCTATCATTACCAGATTTGAGGCTTCTGCTCTATTCATTGGATAAAATGCCTCATCTTGTTGTTGGAGGTACAACAGTGAAGACAGAGAAAAAATAAAATAAAAACAGGAAGCATGTGAATCCTAAATTGGTATCTGTGGGAACTCAAAGATTGTAAGTACTAATAGATTATTCAGTATGTGTTTTATGCTTCCCAACATTATCCTCTACCTAATAATAGGCATCAGTGAAAATACAAAAAGTTGGGAGAGTTGTTCTCTCTCCTCAGGAGTTTCATAATCTTATTAGGAAGGTTATATAAATCCACAATAGACAGTTGAATTGCAATGAAAAATGACACTTCGTCAGGAGGCTGAAACACTGATGTTAACCAACATATATTTCAGTTCAGGCAGTTTGTATGCTGAGTTGTGAAGTATAATGCATGATGCATAGCACACAATAAAATACATTAGTAATAAATGTATAAAGGGAGAACCTGTGAGAATTAGCTCAAGTTTTAATTGACTCACAAATATGAAATTGGCACTGTAATTATTTAAAACCAGGAACCTCAAATTATTGATTTCTGCTTTTGGATAAAGGTGATTTTATCAAATAACATTTACCATAATGCAATATGTTTGGCTTCATCAGTCAGAGCATCTTTTTGTCTCCCTGGGTGATATTACAGATGTGTGTAATATTATTGTATTTTATTGTAGTTTATTTTCACATGCTATAAAAGAACTACCTGAGAGTGGGTAATTTACAATGAAAAAGGTTTAATTTACTCACAGTTCCACATGGCTGGGGAGGCCTCAGGAAACTTACAATCATGGCAGAAGGCAAGGAGAAGGCAAGGGCCTTCTTCGAATGGTGGCAGAAGAGAGACAGTGAAGGGGGAAGTGCCACTTTTTAACCATCAGATCTCATGAGAACTCACTCTCTATCATAAGAACAGCATAGGGGAACCAGCCCCCATGATCCAATCATCTCTTACCAGGTCCCTCCCTTGGTACATGGGGATTACAATTTGAGATGAATTTTGGGTAAGGACACAGAGTCAAACCATATCAATTATTAATTTTTAAGAAGTAGAAAAAAGTAGAGTGCTTTTCTCTTTTGTTTTTCAATATACCAGATATTCTCCTCTGTCAGGCTTAAATATCAAACATCCGGGGGAGAAGGTGGGATTAGGATTGTGATAGTCACAATACAGAGAGATCTAAAAATTTCGTGGCACTCTAAATAGTATGCTCAGAAATAATACGAATAAAAGTCAGTCGTATTTAAAGGAGATAAGGTGTTCTAGGTTTGGTTAGCCCCTGTTTAGCATAGGCCTAGTGAAAGGGAGAAGAGGAGGTGTATTGGATAATTTGATGAAAATAGAGGACAGATAGACTCTTGATGTATTTATTTTTGGAAACTCTAAAAGAATATTGCTCTGCAGAATCTCTTAACAAAATGGATGACCCAAACCCAACATAAGAAGAGTATCAAATTGTTAATCTAGTGGAACAGCATGGTCAGAAAGAGATGGGGTCTCTGTTATATTTCTGATCCTTAGACTTTGCTGTCATGTGAATATTTCATTGAGAACCAGCTTGCCTCCCATGGGGCATACAGTGGTGGAGTAGTTGGTGATGTCATGACAGAGATGTGGATTAGAGAGTCTGAAATAAGTACCCAATGAGACTAAAAGGCAAAAGAGAAAAGGGGAAGTTGAGTCATCTGCAAATGTTATTAAATCACCTTTGGTCTTACCTACGTAGCCCAAGACTCTTTTCCAGTACCTAGCTCTTGAGAATTACCAAGTACCATGTAATTCCCTCCATAAATCACTTTTGGCATGCAACCTGTCCCAGATCAAATTATCCTGTACAATCTAGTTACAGAAATAAAGATCCCCTTCATATCAATGTATGCAAAAACATCCAGGGCATAGCCACCATTGCACAATTCTTACTTTGTGATGTATACAGGCCCTTTTCAGGGGCTGGCTATGATGTGTGTGGGATGTAGTTGTAAATGACACCAGCAGGATTCAGTTCTTTTATCAAAAATGTCTTGACTTATCTTGTTCTATAATAATTTATTTTTAGTAATTTATTTGTATAATTGTTTGTGTATTCAATTATAAGCTCTTATGCTAAGGATCTATTAGACTAGTTCAGGAAAAAAATTATACCAGGGTAATTAAAATTTGTATCTTCCAACAAATAACTCAATGCTGTTGTCCATAAATGTGTATTTCATATAAAAATGAGCTGAAAAGAATCACATAGACAAAAAAGAGTTAGACAAAGATTTATAGAATTTGAAGTGGGATCTTAGAGACATTATAGTTCAGTATTTCTTAACTGTGAAACTACAGATATTTTAGGACAGATAATGTTTTGCTGTGGAAAGTGACCTTGTAGTTTGTGGGATGTTTCACAGTATCCCTGGCCTCTCCTGACTAAATGACAGTATCTCCCCTAACCCCAGTTGTGATAATTGAAAACGTCTCCAGGAATTGCCAAATGTCTTCTTGGGAAAGATGGGAAAAATTCCCCTCTCCTACTATTTGAGAACCACTCTTTTAGTCTAATCCCTTCATGTTCAGAAGAAAAATTGAACATGGATGATTTTAAGGAGCTTGCTCTTGGAAGAATTGAGGGCAGAATCCAGTTAGAACAGTACTGTGACTGTCTTGTGTCCCTCTTGATATCACTATAGGGGTCATAGTTCTCCTTGGCCTTCTGAAGTTTTACTGAAAAATCAAACCCCTAAGGAAGATTAGTTGGAGAAAAGGCATACAAATGTATTGAATGTGTATACACAGAAGCCTTCATAATGAAAAGATTCAAGAGAAATTGTCTAGTTTTATGTTAGGCTCAACAAAGTATGGATAGCTGTATAGAAATACGATTGGGCAAAAAGGGTATGATCTAATGCGGCTAGATGGAGTAGGGTAAACCAGCAATGCGTGTCTACCTAGATTCTTCTTGGCCTCTCTGAGTATGCATTCCTTCCTTCTAGGTATGAGATAGGACTCTCTCCTGAACAAAGGTCTTATGACCTATAGTCAAATAAAGTAGATAACATACAATTTCTTTTGGACTGTTTTGACATAGAAAGGTGAGGAAAAGTTAGAATATTATCTTTAGGCTTTATGGATGGTTTGAGGAAAATGGATTCTGGTCTCTATGATCCACCTTTGGAAAGAAGGATTCTAGTTTCTATGGCTAGTCCTAAGAAAGAATGGGCCTGAGAAACAGGAGGGCAGAAGAAAGTCAAATAAAAACTTTTACTTCTGAGGCTGCTCCTGAGGGCTTCATTTTGGGGTGTTTTTTGAGCCCCAACATCACTCTCAATAAAGACAGAACAGACATAGTGCCTTTTAAAAAAAATACTAAAATTCAGCTAGCAGAGTTACCTATGTATAGTAGATGTTTATCAAATGTTTGCATATCATCATCCTTTTGTAGCATTTGATGTAATTAGTAACTCTGAGGCAAGCTAGAAAGCTATATGCTATACAAAAATAGAAAAAACAGGATTCAAAATGTTTTTCTAGGTTACATTATATAATTATTACCTAAAATGCTGACTAGACTTTGTGAACTTTTGAAATGAGAGGTAAGATTTATAAAAGATATATAGCTAAGTAATCTAAGGAAAACCATAGACTACAGCTGGATGGTGACTTTTAGAAGGTATAATTCTGTGGCATTTCCCCCCTTTCTACTTACAGGTTGGGTCAAGTGAATAGATGAATTTATTCCATTTTCTGTTCTCATTACAGGTTTTGTCAGGAAAAGTGAGTTATCACAGAATTTTATTGTGTGATACATTTAGTGAATTATAGCAGTGAGCAGAGATGGTTAACCTCTCTTATAATTGTATATCTTGAGTGACTATTCTGCCCTTTCAAAATGCTTCTGGAATAAAAATTTACCTCTTAATCTCTTATAAATTTCACAATGGTAATTCTTAAGTAAAATCATTAGAAGGGTAGAAAATATTTCCCTGATGAAAAGTTTCTATACAATAATCTAACCTCAAAAAAAAAAAAAAAAAAAAAAAAAAAAAAAACCAAGATCCCACCAGGCCTTGTTATCTCAAGAATGTAAAAACTGTTTTGATCTCATCAAATAACATTTGATAGAGATATGTCTTAGCTGTGCAAAATATTTTGCTGGTTTTTAGAAATGAGAACATTTATACTATGTAATTCTGATGACTGATTTTCCACCTGATTTAGAAAATTGTTGGATGTTGACTCTCCCTAAATTTTATCATAGAAATGTATTAATAAGATAAATCCAAGTTTTTTATACCTACTCCAGTAAGGGAGAATACCACTTTTATAGCCTCTTAGTAGCATCTGAAAAGGAGGAGATTAGAGAAGAGTAGTTGTAGGATTTGGGGTCTGGGTAGCAGTTGTGTGATTTTAAGGTGTGTCCTGCAGGAAGGGCAAATGGTTGGGATTACTCCGTATTTATGACATACTAGTATTAGATTGATGGATACAGCAAGGCCAAGGTCTTAATGTAATTTTTTATGATCAAGCTGTTAATCTAGATATAAAGCTATTTTAGTTGGTTCACAGTCTTATCTTCTAGGAGCAAATATTTCCTAGAACAAGTACTTCAGCTATTTGTTTTTAATTCTCAGTATTGTTCAACTGTATGCCTGGTCTCACAGATAGAGAAATATGCAGAGAAATAAAACTTGTTTGTTTCAGCTCCAAAGGTCAAGTTAAGTTCACAGTTACTCTTAAGACCCTAAAAGAAAGGTAGGGGCTCAACTAACAACAGAGCATCATGGGTACGGAAGGAGGCTTAAAAACCTCCCCACACAAGAATGCTTCACCCTCTGCTAATTGGAAAAGTGAGGTGGAATTTTGCCTTTCACTTGCCTTCCTGGATAATCATGCAAGATCTCCCACTTGCTAGTTACTTATTATAAGCTTACTATCTTAAAGATCCAAGGCAAAGAGCTATGGGAATATAATGTGAATAATACATATGCCCCTGACAATCAAACTAAGGTTATATCATCTTCTCTGACCTATTGATTAGAGAATTGGAAACCTTATTAAGTAATAAAACTATAAAGGTACATGTACTACACCACTTTGTGCTAATCTTAGCTATAGAATGCAGAGAACCAAAGTATTGTAAGACATGGTCCTTGTCCTCAAGGAGTTCACATCATATTTACAGAGACAGAGCTAATGTTTAAAGAATAATAATAAAGTTACACAATGAATTACTAATTTCATGATAACAGTTAAAGGATCAAGCAATGTAATAAGCTACCAGTAATAAGAAATAAGAGAAGGCAGAGAAGGAATAGATTATCTCCCTTGAATCTAGTTTACACAGAATTTACAAGCTGAAAATAAGTTTTATTTGAATAGAATAAGTTTAATCCTTTGATTGGAACATAAACCCAGAGTTTTTTTCTAAACATATATTGCAACTTATTTTTAGGTTTGACACAGGTCAGAGATTTAGGAAAACAAATGTTTGAATTGCCTTTTTGTAGAACCTAAAATAGCTGGAAAATCCATACAATTACTGAAAATTATTGAACATGTACACAGGAGTTTACTAGGCTGAATGAGAGACAGAGATCTAAAAGGGCAAATCCTCAGATTCTGAGAAATTCTGCTGTAGAGACCAAATTAAAATTATAATAATAGCTTAAAATATGAATAAAGAAGCCAAAAATATAAATTTATATGTGAGAACTATATCCTCCAATACTTACAGCCTTTATAATATTCTGTGAGTCTTTATTTCAAGTTTTATGCTTTTAACATGCAAAGGCTAGAAAATAAACACACATGACAAAATGTTAGAAATTCTGCAAGGAATATTTTATTAATTTATTCCAAATGATGAATTCAGTTGCTATGTTTCAACGTAGTCTGAGCTTATGCCAATGACCAGGATGGGATTTTAACTTGTACGTAGTCAGACTTTAAAAGATATAGGGTAGCTTGTTATTAAAATTGTGCAGTGTCAATTGTGACAACTCAACTCTCATTAAATACTGCCAAATGGCTTAGCAGATAGACCTAATTTTTTATCATTTTTATGTCAATAGTGAAGGTGTAACTAATTGTAAACATGCATACAAGACAGATATCACAGATTTATTTCAAATCATTACAAAATTCTGAAAAGAGGCCAGGCATGGTGGCCCATGTCTGTAATCCCAGCACTTTGGGAGGCCAAGGCCGGTGGATCACCTGAAGTCAGGAGTTCGAGGCCAGACTGGCTGATGTGGTAAAACCCCATCTCTACTAAAAATACAACAATTTTCTGAGCATGGTGGTGGGCACCTACGATCCCAGCTCTTTGAGAGGCTGAGGCAGGAGAATTGCATGAACCCGAGAGGCAGAGGTTGCAATGAGCCGAGATTGCGCCAGTGCACTCCAGCCTGGGAGACAGAGAAAGGCTCTGTCTAAAAAAAAAAAAAAGAAAAGAAATTCTGAAAAGAAAGTCTCAGAAGAGAATTAAGTTGAGTTCACTTAATTTTACAGACATGTAAATTAGAAACTATAAAGGCAGAGGTGACAAGGTTATAAAGGACATGTGATCATAGAAGAGGGCAAAATCTGTTCAAAGGAGAACATCTGGAAATGGACTTCCATTTCCATTTAGTTTTGACTCTATTCCCTGTCTCTCAACAACATCTCCGAGGAACAAATAAATGGTAAAAGTGAGGAAAAAGTCCCAGAGCCTGAATACCATGAAATAAGATTCCAATTAATCAACCCATCCTAAATCTCACATTTAGACACATCAGTTCAATCAGGGCCTTATTAATATTTTATTGTGTATCCTAACTCAATAGGACATTTATCTGTGATTCCCTATATGCTAAATTCATTATTGCCTTTCTTACTACCTCCAATTTGTTTCAAAACTGACCTTTCCTAAGTTTTAAAGCTGTAATCATAGATTTTAAAGCAACAGCAAAGAACCTGATTAATTCATCTAAATGTATTAAACTATAAATGAGAGAGAATTATATCATAATCTGCTACCATTTTATTGTGTTAAGGCACACTTTGTATTTTAATAGCTGTCTTCAGGACTTAATGGCTTAATTTAGAGAACAGAATTTTATGGTCGAGTCTTGAGGGTGATAATAGATGGTGACCAGCACTTTTATATCCTTGTAGTGCACTTTGAACTGGAGATCAGATTCACTACCCTGGTGTCTGGAAGCAGACAAAAATCAGGGAGGACTCTGCAGGCATCTGTGGGATCCCATGTATCCTGCAACCTGTTGCCTCTGCAGATACCTCAGAGAGCAAATATTACCCATGGGAGTTACAGTGCACTGCTGCGAAACCCTTACCTGTCTTTTATTATATTTTACTTTTTATTTTTATGAGACAGAGTCTTGCTGTGTCTCCAGGCTGGAGCAATCTCAGCTCAACGCAACCCCCGCCTCCTGGGTTCAAACGATTCCTCTGTCTCAGCCTCTGGAGTAGCTGGGACTACAGGTGCATGCCACCACGCCTGGCTAATTTTTTGTATTTTAGTAGAGACAGGGTTTCACCATGTTGGCCAAGATGGTCTCGATCTCCTGACCTTGTGATCCACCTGACTCGACTTCCCAAAGTCCTGGGATTATAGGCGTTTGCCACCGGTCCCGGCCCTTTACCTATCTTTTAAGAGTTTAAGGGTTAAAAAAATATTGAAAACCTTTGCCTTTCAATTTTTGCTCCTATGCCTATGACTGCTTCTAGAAATAAGATGTGATAGGCAACATTGAGCACATATTTTGAGAATCCTCCACATTTTTCTGTGTTTGTTGTTTTTGTCTTGTTTTGCTTCCTAAACACATATCTCTAGATGTTCTATTCAGTAATTGATTCTAAAACAATCTATCAGCAAAATTAAATTATTGAATACACAACTGGCTTATTGTCAAAATTAGACAAGATTCTGTGTGAAAAGTTACATTTAAAATGATAAGCACACCACAAATGTAAAGTATCAAGTAGCTCTGCAGAGATGGAAAAGAGAAAAATCCACCTCAAAATAGGGTTTTTGGAGTAATAGCAATTTCCTTTGGCTAGACTTTTGGCATCATCTGAATGAAAAAGTGGCACCAGTTTGACAAGATTAAGTAAAGTTTGGTCATTGGCACTGCCAATTAATTCATTATAATTCATTAACTTTATTTTCTCACGAGCACCTCTTATGTATACTTCACTGTAAAAGGCAATGTGGAAGATGTGAAATATATATAACATCTGGCTCCTAGCCTCTGGGAATTATAGAGTAGGTTGAGAAAACAACGTATGTGATGGTGACAGAACAAAGTCATAAAGAGAATGCCTAATATGTTGTGACAGTAATTTCAGAAATGGATGAGCTCACTAGGTATGAGAACCGGGAGTTAGGGAAGCACTTTGGACAAAGTAGGACTTGCAGCCAACACTAAAGAATAGGTCTGGGCCCTGAAAACCCCACTCTTAAGAATTTTGCATGAAAAACAAAGAAAAATAATAAGGTAAATATTGCATCTTCTACATATTGCTTTCATGAAATATTTTTTTCTTTATTTACATATCTTCAACATTTTCCATAAACATTGAATTTTCTCACTAGAAAATCAAGTGTAAGTGTTTTCCATCCATTCTCAATAGTCTTCCCCAAGCCTTTGAAATCACTCCATCTTTCAGGAGTATCTTTGTCAGTGAGTCAGCTTGATGCGTAAAAGGAATTCATGCGTAAAGGCTATTAACACAGTCATCATCAAATATGGTCTGCCACCAGATTTATGTCCAGGCCAACTTTGCTCTTTACAATACAATCCATTAACTGTGCATAAACATGTTCAAGCAATTTAGATAATGTGGGTAATGGTGAAACAGAGTGATAGCCATGCCCTAGGGAAAAATGTTTCAAAACTGGTGGCGTTTTGAATTTCCTGTCCAGATGTTAACTGATTGTTGTGATAGCAAATTAAACATAAAGAGATAAAGAGGGGAGCATTCCAAAGAATTATCATTGCCAGATATTTTTCTTCCCTAAATGTCCCTGTGTGGACCCAGAATGGATTCATTAACATTTTATTAATCTTGTTATATATATTCACACGCGCGCGCACACACACACACACACACGTGTAATTTTTTCTTAAATTAAAATTATACTTTCTAGTGTATTTAAAAATTGGAGGGACATGAACTTTGGACCTTTGTGTTAGACTTAGCATAAGAATTGTGGACTATTATTGTTTAAGGGAAACTTAGAGTGTATCTAATGCAGTCCTAATTATATAGATGAGAAAATTGAGGACCAAGAGGGTGACATGGCTTTTCCCTTGTCAGACAGCTCTTGCTGATTGAGCTGAGAGCACAGCTCCCTAGGGTTTTCCTGCCTTCTTAGGGTTTTCCAGCTCATCAAGCTGGATTAGGTCAGAAACAGTTAATTCATACAGTATTGTTCTGTTTAGGTTTATATGAGGTGATGATGAATAAATGTTCCACAGTTCACTACATAATTTAGAAAGTTCTGAATAGAAGGTTTTTCACATTTTTCTTATTGTTGAAGTCCACTCTCAAACTTGAAGATAACTTGGTGCTTCAGTTGTACTAATACAGATGTTAATAATAATCAATGACTATATTGGGTCTTCACTATATGCCATGCACTATACTGAACACTTTATTTGCATCATCTCAGTTAATCTTCACACTTAGCCTGAAAAAGACTATGAGTTGACTTTTACCCATGAGAAAACCGAGATTCCACAAGTTGAGTCATTTACAGTACATGAGTGACACTACTGAAATTTGAACCCAGGTCATCTGACTCTAAAATAAATTTAGATGCACTTGCAAACATAGACACTAAATCAAAAAATATTCCTATTGGCGCACAACATGTATGAGGAGATTTAGGTGCTATATAGTAGGGATTGTTGTGGTCTGGATGGAGAATCTCTATTTGGCCTATAAATATTGAATTTTAGACTGGATCATATTCAGAGGCAGTATATAGAGTAGTTACGCACTCAGATGTGGGCCCAGATGGCCTGGGTTCATATCTCAGCTCTACACTAGATGTCCTGTGGCTATGTGACTGTAGACAAGTCAGCTTACTTCACTAGGTCTGTTTCCTCATCTGAAAATAGCAGGTAACACAAAGAGTATTAGGAGGATTAAATAAACTAATGCCTATAAAATGTTTTCTTTTAAATTATTCCTTTTGGTTTCTTGTGATCTAGTTTCACAAGTAGAAGTGGAGAGAAGGCCTAGAAATAGTGATCAATATGTTTACAGATCTATCTCAGATAAACCGTAATAATCAATGACATTTTCTTAAAATTAGACAATTTCAAGCACCAAAACATTGCTTCAATCATCAAACTATTCTAATAAACTCCTAAAGTTGAATAACCATTTTAGAACAGTACTTCAAACATATTTTCACTAAAAGAAAACTTCACAATGTGCTTTCTGTAAATGACATGCCGTTTATGCTAACGAGAGAGAACTCTGTAGCCAAGCAGCAGCTTGAACCTGAGTCAGTCATTCTCTGTCTTTATAACCCAGGCTAGCTCGTCAGTATGTATGATATCCATTTTCTTCTCTGTAAAATAAATTATGATAATAATAATTCCTACTTCACAACATTTTTTATGGAATAAATACATACACAAACCTGCAGAAATTTGCCACAGAATAAGTGCTGTATAAGTTGTAGCTACATTATTGTTCCATGCTAACTGCCAAGTTTCAATTAGGACTACTGAAGCCTGTGACTACAGGAAGATAGGTGTACACTGATATATCTACTCACTTAACTTGTATTGAGAAAGACCACTTAGGCTTCATAGTCTTGAACATGTTATACTGCTATAGTCCTTTTAAGTCTGTGAGCCTTGTAATAGGTTGTGTTCTGTAGGATGTAGACTCTAAAATGAAGTTCAGCTCTGCAATGCAAACCCAATGACAGTCTCAGCCAAATCTATTAGGAAAGAGTTTTGGAGATAGAACTGCCTTTCAGCATTGTTCTGTATTGGGTCAACATGTCAACATAGCCAACATTGAAGAGTTTCTGCTGAAAACCACCCTTGGAATGAGCTTGGCTAGGCAGCTCCCAGAAGACAGGCAATGACTAAAGGAGTTGACAACTGAACACTATCTGCCTACTACATTTCCAGCAGCTAGGTAATGTCTCTTATTATAGGGGGACCTAGGAGGCCTATCACAGTGTCTGTCATAATACTTACTAAATTCATTATACATTAGATTTATCATCTAGTAGCCAGCCTGGTAACATATCTAGTTGTCTTACCTTGATCCAACTGACTATGCAAAAATTATAGCAATCTGTTAATTCAAATTCTAATGCTCTTATCCTTTATTTAACTTTATTTTTAAAATATATGTATATTGAGTCTTCCTTCTTGAAACACTGAAAATTATACTGCAAACTATAATTGTTATTCCCCAAAGGCCTATCTAGAATGTAGCTACAAATAATTCCAACTATCTCTCCAGCAGTAAAAATATAATGTAAAAGACTTAAATCTCTTTAATAAAAGATAACTGTTTTTAAAGATTAGAAATTATCGTTATATGGACTGGAGACATGAAGAATGACAGATGATGCAACCATCTTGAGGTGCATGAAGATTTATTAAAAGAACTATCTAGAATTTTTTTAGGGCAGAAAAAGATATTTAAAGTGAAGGTAATTTTGCTACTTTTATTATTTTTTTTTTTTAATTAAAATGACTTCCCGTGGAGTCTGAGTGTTGATCCAATGATAGAGAATATTGCTTCAAGTAAGACAACTTAGTTCTGCAGTGTTCCTGGCATGGAGATATAGTCAGGAAGAGCATTAAGTAGAGCCCCAGGACATGAATGATTATGGTGGTCAGGATATCTTTGTTTCTCTTTAGTTCTTTATTTCCTATAGTCTAATAAGTTGCTTCTCTAAGGCAACACCTTTTTATACCACATTTTTCTTTGTTTAATACTCAAGTTAAAATGTGTATGCTTTGTTTTTAAAAATCGTGATTTAGTTCAGGTTTTTTCAATTGAATTTAACAAGTACTGACCACTTTCCTTAGCAAGGAACAGTTCAATATAGGTTTTTTGAAGACCTTTTACCGCATGGCAAACAATAGTAGTTTGTTGTCAACATTTGAATTTGTAGGAGGAAGAGGAGTATGTAACCTACATACAGCAAAGTGCAAAACATAAATGCACAACTCAATAGGTTACACCAGAGTGAAAACCCATAAAATTGCACTTCAGTTCAAGATATCAAGTGTTCTAACACTCTGGTAAAATATTAAATATCAGTGTTATCAGTGGCTATTCATAACATTTTCCTAACCTCAAAAATAAAGTTTTAACATTAAAATGGAAGTATGATGTTTGCTCTGGATTTTTTATAAATACTTCTTATAACTTTGAAGAGTTCCCTTTTATCCTTTGTTAGTTAAATATTTTTATATTAATGTATAATAACATTGAAGTTTTTGCATCTATTGATATAATTGTGTACTTTTTCTTCTTTCTTCTGTTCCCAAAAGTAATTACATTGGTTTTTTGTTGAATATTAAACCAAATTTTAATTCTCAGAATAACCTCAGTTTGTGATTTAATGTTCATTTCTATATTGATGGATTTGGTTTGCCACTATTTTATTTAAGATTTTGGCATCTATGTTTGTGACACTGGACTCTGATTTTCTACTGTGATAACTCTCTTGTTAAATTTTATCAAAGCTGATACCATACCAAGCAAGAATAATTATGTAAGATTATGTTTGTAATAAATACTCAAATTCATGATTTGAAAAACTTGTTTTTGCAGAGGTGTTTAGTTACAGATTTATTTTATAATTATAAGATTATTCTACGGCCGGGCGCAGTGGCTCAAGCCTGTAATCCCAGCACTTGGGAGGCCGAGGCGGGCGGATCACAAGGTCAGGAGTTCGAGACCAGCCTGGCCAATATGGTGAAACCCCGTCTCTACTAAAAATACAAAAATTAGCCGGGGGTGGTGGTGGACGCCTGTAGTCTCAGCTACTCAGGAGGCTGAGGCAGGAGAATCGCTTGAACCTGGGAGGCAGAGGTTGTAGTGAGCCGAATCGGGCCACTGCACTCCAGCCTGGGAGACAGAGCAATATTCTGTCTCAAAAAAAAAAAAAAAGAAAAAAGATTATTCTGATTTTTTTCTTTGTATATGGCATTTATGTATTATTTTTCTGGGAATTAGTTTATTTAATGTAAAGTTTGCTGAGTTATAATTAATCGTACTTGCTTATGATATTTTCAGTGTCTGATGAAGTTACATTACACCCCTTTTTTTCTTCCTGATTTTAGTTACTCTCTGCTATCTCTCTTTTTTGCTCCGTATGTCCAGGAATTAATACAATTAAATCGCTGTTTTTTAAGAGCTTCTGTTTTGCTTTGCTTTTTATTAGACTAATTTCTGCTCTTATGTTTGTTATTTTCTTCCTATTACCTACTACATTTTTAGTCAGAATTTTTTGTTGTTTGGTTAATTTCTTAACATTGATACGTAGCATACTGATTTTAAAACTTTATTTCTTATACATGCATTAAAAAAAGTTTTGAATTTCCCTCTAGGTTGCAACCCACAAGTTTGAAGATATAATATTTTTTTCTAATTCTAAATATTTTGAAGTATTTTCTAATTTTAATTATGATTTCTTCTTTAATACTTTGTTTTTTTATACAACTATTTATTAGTCTCTGCATAGAAAAGTATTTTCCAATTACCTTTTGTATTTAATGATTTCTAGCTTAATTGGACATTTGTGAGACAATATACTCTATAATTTCTGCAATATTTATATAATATATAATATTTCTATTATAATTTAAATTCTTTGGAATGTAAGAAACTTTGCATTATGCAAATATATGACCAATATTTATAATTGCTTCACATGTACTGGAAAAATATGTGCATTCTACAGTTATTGACTGCAATGTATACTAATTAGGTCAAGTTTGTCAATAATGTTCCTCAAATCTGTATTTATACTGTCTATATAAAGCTATATATTTTTCCCTTAAATAAAAATAAGATTATATGGTACATAAATATATAGGTAATTTATACATATATAAGAACATATAAATCTATATATTTTTTCCTCAAATCTATATATTTCAACTGTCTTCATTTGGAAACATATTTGACCTCTTCCCACTCTTTGAAAAATTTAACTACTGTCTAGTATCTGTAATCTCTTCACTTTGGCCTTTAATTTTTACTACCCCATTGACTTTCCTCATTTGTTTTTCTCTACTCATGACCCCTGAAAAATCTCTTCCATTTTATTTTTTCCAGTTGTCTTCAATATGCCAATTACTACTAAATCTGTATTATCATCAAGATTTTTTTCACTGAGTTACAATCCCATATACTCAACTTCTTAATTTTGATATTCTAAGGCATTCAAAACTGAACACATTTGCCCTCATTTTTAGATTTTTTTTTTTTTTTTTTTTTTTTTTGAGACGGAGTCTCGCTGTGTCTCCCAGGCTGGAGTGCAGTGGCGTGATCTCGGCTCACTGCAAGCTCCGCCTCCCGGGTTCATGCCATTCTCCCGCCTCAGCCTCCCGAGTAGCTGAGACTACAGGCGCCCGCCACCACGCCCGGCTAGTTTTTTGTATTTTTAGTAGAGACGGGGTTTCACCGTGTTAGCCAGGATAGTCTCGATCTCCTGACCTCGTGATCCACCCGCCTCGGCCTCCCAAAGTGCTGGGATTACAGGCTTGAGCCACCGCGCCCGGCCCATTTTTAGATTTTTATGGCAATAATGGTCCACTAATAAAATGCCCTACCCCAAAGCTTAAATATTACCCTTGATTACTTCATTGTCCACTTGTACAATTAATAATCACATATTTCTTGAATACCTGTTATGTATCTGGCACTACTTTTAATAGAGGATGGAGGCAGAGAAATTATAGGCAGATAGGAGCATGTCCCCTGTAAAACTCCACCTTCAAGCCAAGGTAGCCTGAAATCTGAGGCCCAAAGTGAGAACTTCCATTCCTGTTTGCCCACTCTCTCCTGATTGGTTCTTCCTAAATAATGTCTTTTTACCAATCAAATGTTGCCTTTTCCAAAACTACAGACTGCCTGCCCTGCCCTTGCCTATCCTGAGCCTATAAAGACCCCAGACTCAGTCAGTAGGGGAGAGAGAGGCAGCTTTCCTTCAGAGAGGCAGCCTCACTTCAGCGAGACAGTATGACTTCAGGGAAGAGCCTGCTGGACTTCATGAGCTGGCCAGAGTTCAGGAAAGATTACCTGCCCATCCCATCCCTTCTCCAGCTTCCTTCAACATTGAGAACCACTTCCATCACCTAATAAAATTCTCTGCCTTCATCATCCTTCAAGTGTCTATGTGACCTCATTCTTCTTGGATGCTGGACAAGAGCTGTGGACCCACCATGTGCAGGCACCCAGAAGAGTCTGTCACATTGTCCCTTTGCCCTCACCGGTGGAGGGCAGCTGCCCCATGCAACAATGCAAGTGGCCAACTGAGCTGATACACTGCTGTCCTTGGACGGTGGAGCTAAGAGAGTACTATAACATGCCCCAGGGGCTTTGGGGTTGCAGGCATCCCCATCTGGGCAGTCACACAGAGCTTACTCTTATGTCAGTGCCCAGAGAGGCCGGGGGAGTCCCACACTCACCTGCTCACATGCTCCTTCTCACAAGGAGTCGAACATGGTAGGCTGAGAAAACATTTGCCCCTGTTACGAGTCCAAAAAGGGTCTGAGAAAATCCTGCATCACTTTAATTATCAATTAGACTCTATTTCTTTTGTATTTCTTAAGTTACTCTTTCCTTTATTCCTGTAATAGGTAACATATTTTCTCTTACCCAAATGTTTTTATTTTTTTATTTTTTGTCTTCACCAAAATAATTTTAATTGTATTTCAATTGTTTCCTTAGATATCAGTTTCTCTGGGAAAATCAATCTGAGACTTCTCTTGAGCTGACAGACCCTGTTTCATCACTATCTCTCCAGTCATTGCTACAAACATCAACATTTTTCTGATATCCAAGTCTGTTATACACTTGCCAAAAATCTATAGAAATAGGTCACAATAACTGTCTAAATTGAGAACTCCCTTGAGCTTTCTTGCTTTATTCCAATGTCACTAAGACCAATAAAATGATAAATGAACAGACTTGTGCTTTGAATCCAGAGTTCTGGAGAGAGGTATAAAATCTCCTACTTTGATTTTTACCTTTTGTGGCTCTATGTGTCTGAGTCCTGTGCACCAAATTTCCAGACAGGTGGTCACACCCTGGAAGGGATCTTGGCCAAAGCATCAGAGTTTTATAAGTATGTATTTCATGATCTCTAAATTATGATCCTGAGATCAGTATTTCATTGCTTTCTTTTGATATCTTAGTAGGGAAATAGGAGGAAATTATAAGAGATGCCTAGACGCAGCTGGAGATTTTTCAAAGGATGACATAGCAGGTTTTAAAACTCATGGGTTTGAACCATATACTCATTAATATATGGAGTTTTTTGGAATAATGCTCCACAAGACAAGTATGGTGTCCCTACTTGGAATCACTATAGCCATTTTTCACCCCAACTGTAGCACTCATCACATTCTATGTGAGGTGAGTGTTTACCTACTGCTTTGTCTGCTAGTCATGGCTATTTAATTACAAAGACTTCACATTGTTCCCCATTATATTCCCAATGCTTAGAAGAATATCTAGTGCAAGGCAGGTGTTAGGTAAAAATGTCGACTTGAGTTGATTCTAACAAAAACATAATAATAGAAATATTACTGGCTTTAGAAATCAATAGGAATCTGATAAAATCACTAAACAATTTTGGGCCTCAGCTCTCTATTCTGTAGAAGAATTTTGGAAGAGATTATTTTCTAATTTTATTTCAGCTTTGAAAAATGATAAGGCTAAGAGGCTCAGCTGAAGTCATCAGGACCTGCTTTACTCTATTTCTGGATCACACTTCCTCTGGGATGACTGAATTTTTTGTGTTTTGACTGCAACCCATTATATGAGGTCAGGTATGGAATTTTCCACTTGTGGCATCATGTTGGTACATCAAAATGTTTCAAAGTTTGGAGCATTTTGAATTTTAGATTTTTGGATTTAGGATGCTCAATCTGTAATGAACTTTATCTCAGTTTGAGGTAGGAAGACACAGATTAGTGTCCTATTAAAGTCTTAGCTCTGCTTATGGTGTTTGGTAAATATCTGAGAAGCATATTTGTTAGACTTCTAGACCCGCCATCTTCTATAATGTATATTTACATTAATACATTTTTGTATACTGAGAAAAATACATTGAATGTATTTATTATATTCAATAAAATTATACTTTGTGGAAATAAAATATTTTACATTAGTAATTTACATTTGCACCTTCTATTTCAGACCAGGTCATTTATATATTTTGTTTAAAAATGACAGACATTGGATAATACGAGGATCAAGGCTATTTTATTTCCTAGACAGTTTGATAACATCCATGTATGCTTTCTGCCAAATGGAAATTAAGTCAAATTGTGACTGATATAAATGGATCAATGAATGCAAATAAAATTAACAAATGGTAATCAGACCTGCATCAACACAGGTGAGCCTGGCAAAGACATTAAAAGAATGTTTTCCCCTGGGGAGAAATATCATTAATAGGCAAATTAGTTGCATATCAGCCCACAGCAAATTTTTTACCTCCCTCAACTGGTTGGAGGTTGTCTGGAACAATGGGAAAATACCACCAAAGAATTTTTGTGAAAAATAACGTGATGTCTTCAACTTATGGCTAAAAGAATCCATTATGTGAATGCAGGATGTAGAATGTGCCAGACGTGGGTAGCATAAGCTTTATGACAAAGATCTTGAGGGCTGAGTGAGAAGAGAGATCAATATAAACTATGGCATAAGCTGCTTCAGAGCTTGGACAATTCTGGGCTGGATTAATAAATAATAATGAGATAATTCCCTTGTACAATCATGGAAGCATATACTTATTTATAATATTAAAAGTAAAAATTAACATCCACAAATAGGAAGCATGACACAACCTAAATTAATAAACGTATTTCACTGGTATAATATAGTTATTGAATGGTAGCTGTAGAAGTATACAGAGAAGTTCAGAATTTGATGTAAGCTTAGGGTATGCAAACTGAAAGCAACATTTAAATGTCTTAATATTGACTCTAATTTCAGGTCTCCAGGATATAAAAATGAAAAATTATGGGTGGTACATATTCATTGTTAGATGAAAGAAGTAAACCATCAAGAGGAAATACTCTTTTCTAGAAACTGAATTTCACCTATTTATCATAGCTCTTTATAGAAGAAAAATTAGAAAGCAGTAACATTTTATGATTTTATAACTTTAAAACTGCACATTTTCAAAAAGGAGCCTCAAATTTTATTTAGTTTAAGCTTTATGGATGAAAAGCTGTTATTATGCAAACTGAAGGCTGTTTTTCTAACAGTTTATGGTATACAAGGGATTGGAGAGAAAGGAAAATATCTGTGAGCTTGTCTGATATACCTATTATAATGATCATGCATGTTTGCGTTTTTTAAGATGAGGTTTTTCATAAAAGCATTTACTGAAACGTATCATTGATATCATTCATTCTTTCTCATTTTCTTTCCTTCTGTAATCTAGCACATCTTCTGTGTTCTTTCTACTTAGTATCCTTAGGTACCAATTTCTGCCCGCTCGCTAGCTTAGAGGTTAGCATTCAGGTTTTGCCAAACAGAAATTTTGTGCAAATTTCTCTGTGGAAATGCCAGTCCTAACTTCAGAAGGTAGTCTAGTGGTAAAGGGCATGGGATTTACCATATAACAGTCATGGTTTTGAGCCCTTTTAGGATTCAAGCAAATTGCTAAATGTCTTTAAGCCACAGATGCTCATTTAGGAATGATATCTACTTCAGAATATTGTGAAAGTGAAAAGCAGCCAGGCTGGGCTCACGCCTGTAATCCCAGCACTTTGGGAGGCGTAGGTGGGCGGATCACCTGAGGTCGGGAGTTGGAGACCAGCCTGACCAACAGGGAGAAACCCTGTCTCTACTAAAAATACAAAATTAGCCGGGCACGGTGGCGCATGCCTGTAATCCCAACTACTCAGTAGACTGAGATAGGAGAGTCACTTGAACCTGGGAGGCGGAGATTGTGGTGAGCCGAGATTGCGCAGTTTGCACTCCAGCTTGGGCAACAAGAGCGAAACTCCGTCTTTGGGAAAAAAAAAAAGAAAAAAGTTAAAAGCAATGTGTGTCTAACTCTTATGGCAGTTCTTGGCATACTCTCAGTATTGCCATACAGTAAGTTCTTGGCATACAGTAAGTATTGCCGTATAGTAAGTTATTGGCATATAGTAAATATGACATTTGTTGCCAGAAATAGCAAATGAAAACACTGGATGCCCCGTTGGATTTAAATTTTAGATAAACAGTAAATAATTTTCTAATATTTTATGTCCTGTGGGAATAAATGAAAGAAAAAAATGAGAATAAGAAAAGGCTATTTATTCATAGCAAGAGAGTCAGCTACCATCACTTGTATTCTGGGAGAGACCGAAAGGCAGGCAGAGAAGTGAGAAAGCTTTATAGTGGAAGCAAGCAAAAGATTCAGCTCTGCCCTGATTGAAGGTTTTTGCAATACAGAATCTTGTAGGCGGGCTAACCTGAACGGGACACCCTATGTGATAGACTAAGAGTGCACATTTAACCTTTTTTGGTTGACCCTTAGTTGAAAGCAGACACGAAAATTAGGGAAACTTTCAGTTGTTAACCCAGACCTAACCATTCTGATTTTTAAAGAAGTTATTGTTTGGCTTCCTGGATTGTTTCTGGAGATAGCAGTCTGGCTTCCTGCAAGTCTGACATAGAGCAGAATGGCTTCCTGGACTGGTTATTATAGATATGAAGTTGGTTTCCTGGGAAAGTTATGGAAGGTTGTGGGTCAGCATTTTATTTTTAGGTATGGTCTGACCACTGTCCATTTGTATGTTCATTCTCTCAGTCTTAAATATTGCATGGTTTTCTGAATTTTATCTGGCCACAGTAATATTAAGTACTTGCTAAATGGTAGATACTACATAATTGATGTTACAGTGATAATGACATGATGTATTAGTCTCCTAGGAGCACTTACATTTTATAAGAAGACCATGAAGACAGGACTTTGTTACATTACAGTATCACATTATAGTTTCATATGATTCATACTATGGAATTTTCTTGAGGAAATCATTTAAGTCAATCAAGCCCTCACATCACACTGTGATATTAACCATCTGCACATAAAGTCAACTCAGGCCAAGATATAAGCTTTTTCAGTTGAGGGAAATAGTTTAGATTAGTGAGAAAACACATGGCTCTCAAGCAATTCCCATACATCTCATTTAAGCAAAGTCCAGTATTCTCACTGTATTTTTTTTTCTTTCTTCGCTTTCTCTAGCTCTTCTAATGTTTATTGATTCTGCTTCCTTTATCACTTCCCATTGATTGATGGGTGTCTATAGTTATGCATTAGGGGTATTGATCCTAAAGAAATGGCCCTCTAATGGAGGTCAGCTGAAGTCAGACATGGAGCTTCGCCCTCTCTTAATTTTTGCTAATTTGGTTTATTGAGATTTTGCTCTTTTCATTTTCCAGTGTGCAAAGGATTGGTTTAGGATGAGGGAAGATTTTTAATATGTTTACTAGCTTTCTGTCATGTTAGCGTTTCTCTTGTCATTATGGGCTGGGTGTTGTGATGCCGATTGCCAGGACCCATCTGGCTTGAACGTCTTGTTGTCGGAAGTTGCTCTGCAAGGTGAGGCATGCACTAGCTCTGGCAAGCTCCTTCTTCTCAAGTGAGAGAAAATTGTGCATGCCAGTTTCAATACCATATGTAGCTGTTTCTAATGCTTGTTCTTTTCGGTTGTAAATAACAGCTGAAGCAAACTTTCTAGTGCTTAATCCGGACTCATGGGCTTTAGGGTATCAAAGTAAACCCACAGATTTTGGTTTTCAAATTCTGAGGCATGTAATCAAGAAGATATTGTAAACCTAAAATGGCAACATGTCTATAGGAAAAAGAAAGCAATATGAAGAAAAGGGGCTTTGGACTGAGACAAAGCTGTTTTGATGCTTTGTACTAATGCTGCCACTTAGTAGTTATGTGACCAGGGAAGAGTTATTTGACCTTCTTGAATTTCAGTTTTCTCACCTATAAATTTAAGCTTCATGCCCCTTAATTGCCATGGAAGATTAGAGGTAGTATTACATGACATATAGCCAGGGATCTTGGCATCAACATACACTAATAATAATAGTAATTTTCATTGTTATAATTATTATTAGAAAATGAAGAAGAACTTCTAGAAGTTATTTAAAAAATCCATCAGGACTCCAGTCCATCATGTTTTTTAACCAAAAATGATATTGCAGAATAAAGTTTTGGGGAAGTATTTCCAAAAAGCCTGAAAAAGTAGAAGGGCTATTTCTGGAAACCTTACTCTTTCTTGTGGAGAAGAACTTCACATAAGTCCTATGCAGTTATATAAAGGAAAAAAAAAACCATATTGCACAAACTCTGCCTTTGGTAAGCTTATTTAATCCGCTTGGAGAAATGAAAAAGCAATAAAATATATAAAGCAATTAAAGAGTAGTGCAGTGGAATGTGTAATGAAGAATCCGATTTTGTAGTGGCATCTGGGAATTTCAGCACTTTAAAGAAGGAGTTAATCAGGGTCGAGTTGGTCAGGTTTTTATATTGCCATGACATCTTTTTCTCCCCAAAAATTCACTATATAGGTATTTCCCTTCCTGGAAAATATTAATTCATATGCTTCATTTATTTTTCTACTTCATGTTTTACTGCTATAGTCCTATATTTACCTAATTTCCTTGGTACTGTGTAGACAGAAACTGAGAATGTTCTGCTTCCAAAATGCCTGGTTTAATATAAATTAAAAGATTTTTTAAATTTACATGTAAATAAAAACAAAGCAACAAAAATAAACAACACAACCTGGGGAAATTGGCTTAATGGCTCAAACTGGGACTATGGAAAGACCAGGTTTTACCCCAAATCCCAATACTTTCTTTGCTCATCTTTCTGTCATGTAGTTTTGCTTGTCTTATCTAAAGAACTGTGTTATTGGAGAAGGATTTGGCTATATTCTTTTGCGAACCTCCTAGCAGCTTTGAATAGCATTTTTGCTCAAAGTAGTTCCCTAAACAGGTGCCAGCCCATAAACTGCGTATGATTAGCATGAGATAAGTATAGAACTTGAAAGTAAATGACATTTTTAAAAAAGAGGCCGGGTGTGGTGGCTCACGCCTGTAATCCCAGCACTTTGGGAGGCCGAGTCGGGTGGATCACGAGGTCAGGAGATCGAGACCATCCTGGCTAACACAGTGAAACCTCCTCTCTACTAAAAATACCAAAAATTAGCCAGGCGTGGTGGCGGGCACCTGTAGTCCCAGCTACTCTGGATGCTGAGGCAGGAGAATGGCATGAACCTGGGAGGTGGAGTTTGCAGTGAGCTGAGATCACGCCACTGCACTCCAGCCTGGGTGACAGAGCGAGACTCCATCTCAAAATAAATAAATAAATAAATAAAAGAAATAAAAGAAAAATTTGTAGCACTTTAACATTACTATGATATTCAAGGGCATAATCAGTTGAATTGTTTTATTAAACAGGGCTTGGTGTGGGTGTACATTAGGACTGTGTATCCAGGTATGACAGTTGGAAAAGAAAACAAACAGCTGTCTCCATAGATAGTTTGAAAAACGATGCATTAGTGAACCCACTAGGTCTGTCTGATATTGGTAAAGACAACTAGAGTCCTTCCCATCATATCAATCAGGAGCTGTATTCTTTAGAGATTTTGTATTGGGGAAAGGTTTAATTAAATTCTTATGCAAATCAGAAAGCATCTTAAAAACTGTGATGTACTTAACTCAGAGCTCTTTTCCTTCTGAAGGGGGATGGGAAACAGGATGATATAACATTTCTGAATATTTTGGTAATCTCAAAGTAAAGTGAACATTACTCAGCAGAGGCTAAAAGAGCTGGTGGCATTTTTCTTCTCTATTACTGTTCATATCATTTCTATGGGGCTTAATGTTCCTTTTCTTTGTCTTTATTAACCGACAATGAGGAAAAGGTATGTTAGTATTCCCAAACGAAGCCTCTCCTCTCTCATTTTGAGATAAAGCTCTAAAGAAGTAAAATTTGGTTGCTTTGCCTGCTCACCTCCTTTTTTTCTGCTATTTTCTTGCCTTCCGGTCTTCCATGTCCAGGGCTTTCATGCTGCTTTTCTAGTATGTTGAGTATTCCACACAGGTGGGCTCCTAAGCAGAGGTAGAGTGGAGGAACTTCGGCTTTACTCTCCCCATCCTACTCTGTGTCATTTCCTTCAGCCTAGCTTAGCCACTGATGATTCTATATCTGAAGTAGATACAGAATCTATTGTAGATCTTTATTTCCAGGGAGCGTTAAACCCACTGTGACCTCCAAGACAAGAAAGGAAGGACACTTACTCGAGAAAAAAAAAAAAAGAAAGTCAAGTATGAGATGAAAGATTTCTTATTTAATATTGGTTGGTTTGGTTTGATGAAAGTTTGTGTCACATTTGCCCTTATGGATTATTACTGTCCAAATTTTCTTTCTTCCCACAACTTTGAAATGGGAGTAGGAAGTGTGTAAGAAATAAGTTCTTAAATAAGAAATAAGATTCACATCTAGAAAGGGAACTTAAAGATTACCTCATTTTCCACTTTCCAAAGTAGAAAACTGAAGCCCAAAGAAGTGAAATGATTTGGATACTTTACTATAAACAAATGCATTGTTGTTGATAATGAGATAAACAATTTTATATTTGGAAAATACCAATTTACTATATTTATTTAAATGATGTCATATTGAGAAAACAGTCTGATTTTATAACTTTTATTTTATTTAGTAAAATTAATGTATAACTCTTTAAAGAGTTTAATTTATATCTATTTATTTATAACTCTTATTTAAT
The DNA here is from genome assembly GCF_043159975.1 of Macaca nemestrina. Taxonomy (NCBI): domain Eukaryota; kingdom Metazoa; phylum Chordata; class Mammalia; order Primates; family Cercopithecidae; genus Macaca; species Macaca nemestrina. Next base: position 49,133,947 of record NC_092143.1, read on the forward strand.
CTCCAGTTATTCTGAAAGTATCTGGTGCTCATGGTATCTAAAACTGATTCCTGCCTTCACACGCATTAATTTATTTACATTGAAAACCTTACCTTTAAAGATTATCATTCTGAGGTACAATTCCAACTTTATGTGTACTTCTCTGCACATCATTTATACATATCCTGCTATAATAGCTATTAAATATTGCATCAATAAATCTTTTAATAAACAAGTAGCAGGAGAAGTTTTTGGAAGATAATATTATATAAATAGAATGGACTAATGTAAGCTTTGGAGAAATCTCCTTACAAGGGCATTGAGTGTGGCCAATGTAGAACATAGGTTTCCAGAAATATTTTTTACAATAAATTTTATTATGTATATTTAAGGTGCAGAACATGATGTTATAAGTTGTGTGTATGTATGTGTAAATGATTACTGTAGTGGAACAAATTAATATATCTGTTATCTTACATAGCTATACATTTTTTATAGCTGGGTCAAGAGCTGCCATAATCTACACATTTAGCAAAAATCCTGAATATAATATACAATTATTAACAGTAGTCCTCATATTGTTCAATATATCTTTTGACTTGTCTGAAACATTTTGACCTGAAATCTCACTCTAATTAGAAATAGTTAAAAGTGAAATATTGTAACTGGAAGCTTCACAGGTTATAAGTGTATGATTCTTTAAGTAGAAACATTTGACTTCTTATGTCAAAGGGCAGTGTGAGGACAGTTTGAGGACTCCTGCTTGACCAGCTCATTCAGCAAAATTAAATGTATTTTGTTTTGTGCTTGCATGGTTTAACAATCATGTCTGTTATGAGACTAATTTATGTCAAGCATGTCAAAAACATCCTAAAGGATGCAATGAATTCACTCTGGCATGACCTACTTTTAGCTTAATTTGTAGGTACATATTTAAGTGTGCAAAATATTGAATGTATTTATTGGACTGTGATATTGTTTGAAAAAGCAGTATAGTGCCTCACTGTATACTTGCATATTTAAATATTTTTCAACTGTTTTAAAATGTTTATTCATGTAATTCGAATTCATTTCCCTAGCTACTCAGTAAAAATTAATTTTTATATAGATAACCTTATTTTAGTTCTGCAAAACATTTTGGAAACTACTCAAGACTATTGTAGAAGTATGTGTGTGTGTGCGTATGTATGTGTGTGTGTGTGTTAGAGAGAGACACAGAGAGAGAATGATAACAAAATGTTACCCGACCCCCACCATTGCATGTGTAAATAATGGAGTTTCAAATATCCAGTCATATAGTTAATGTAGATCAAACTTAGTCAAATCATCATTTTGGAAATAAGACAAAACTTTGTGCTTGTCTTATTCCATTCAGTTACAGGTAAGAAAATAAAGGCTCTTGGAGTCTATATGAATTGTCCAAGTCCCCAGAATGAGTTTAAAGCAAGTACAAATCTAGACTGCAGACTTTTGGATTCTCAGTCTACAAAACTTGAAACTATACCATGAACAAACCAGGCAAGAATCTTGGACAAAACAGTCAGTCCTATGTTCCTCTCTTTGTGAACTTCATGGTAAATGAGTTTTTGCCTTTTGTTTGTTTCTTTATAATCCCTGGGAAGGAGGAAAGCATGGTAGGGAAAGACTTCAGTCTGATTGAGTCCACTCCACATCAGCTTGGGGAGAGGGCAAGTTATTTTATGTCTCTTTGTTTGAAGTCCTCTGTGTAAAACAGAAGCAATCTGTATTTTTAGTGGTTATTGAAAAGACTAAAATCAATAGCACCATACTTAACAGACAATAATAACAACATAATGTTTCTTCTCCTTCCCCTCTTCACAAAGCTAATCCTTTCCACCACAGGAAGAGTGTACCCTGAGAACAATACTGTGTCTTTTATTTTATTTTATTTTTCTTTGCTTTTCTTCCTATCCATACGTACCAAAGGCTGAGCACAGAGTTGGTGCTCAATAAATACTTGTTTTTTATTTACCCAGTTTGATCTGAATCAACCAATACAAAGGTATTGAACAAGTCATTCCTCTAATTGAATAGGAAATGGAGATAACTTGGGATTTTGACTCAAGAGAATTAGTTTGAGTCCATCTGTAACTTTGAAGTTACTTGATCTTTGGTGCAAGTTATTTTACTTATTCAATTACATGAGATAGTATATATACATGTATTTGTAATGTAAAATGCTGTACAGATTAAAGCAGCTTTCTTGCCCATAGAGTTTATCCTCTCTTTTAAAAAGACAAGACCTTCAGTGTATCAAAGGGATATCTGCACTCCCATGTTTATTGGAAGACTATTCACAACAGCAATGGTATGGAAACAACCTAAATGTTCATCAACAGAGGAATGGATTAAGAAAATGTAATATATATACAGAATGGAATACTATTCAGCCATAAAAATGAATGAAATTCTGTCATTTGCAGCAACATGGAACTGAAGGTTATTATGCTAAGTGTAATAAGTCAGAAATAGACAAATATCACATGTTCTCACTCATATGCAGGACCTGAAAAAATTGATTTCATAGAGGTAAACAGTAGAATAATAGATACTAGAGGCTGAAAAGGGTGTGTGTTGGGGGAGGAGAAATGAATAAATATATGTTAATAGGTACAAACATACAATTTGATAAAACAAATAAGCCTTTTTTTTTTTTTTTTTTTTTTTGAGATGAAGTCTCACTCTGTCACCCAGGCTGGAGTGTAGTGGCGGGATCTCAGCTCATTGCAACCTCTGTCTCTGGAGTTCAAGTGATTCTCCTGCCTCAGCCTCCCTATAGCTGGGATTACAGGCATGCAACACCACGCCCAACTAATTTTTTGTATTTTTAATAGAGATGGGGTTTCACCTTGTTGGCCAGGCTGGTCTCGAACTCCTGACCTCAAGTGATCTGCCCACCTTGGCCTCCCAAAGTGCTGGGGTTACAGGACTGAGTCACCTCACCTGGCCAGAAAGAATAAACTCTAATGTTTGATAACACAATAGGGTGACTATAATTAAGTACAATATATTGTATATTTCAAATTAACTAGAAGAGAAAATTTGAAATGCTTTCAAACAAATACACGAAAAATGTTTGAGGTAGTGGATATCCTACTCTGATTTAGTCATTAAACAGTCTATGCATGTGTCAAAATATGTGTACTCCATACATATGTACAAAAATTGTACATCAATAGCAATAAATAAAAGATAAGATTTGCATTCAGGGTCTTTTTACAGAATGATTTATTAGGTATATTCTGACAGTGGGAATTGCTTGGAAATCAGGTTTTGTGTGAAATAATCTAAGAAAAAAAATTCATGGTTTCATCATTGGTGGGATCAACTGACTGGCCTACACGTTTATTTCATCAACACTTTTCACTTGGTATTTACAGTATTTGGAAACTAATCACATATTTATTATACCACTTAGCTATTCACTACTGCTACAGGCTCAAGATTAAATGTAATGGTTGGTTTCATCTTAACTCTGACCATATACTAAATGATTAAAAGCCAAATCTAGTGACACACCCTGGACCATAAGCTGCCTCTCTATCGATTTCCGTCTTGCTTCTTCATTTCTTTCCCATTTTCAGCCTATTTTGTAAATTTTTTCCTCTGGTTGTTGTCTGCCCTGAAGATTTCTCCTGTGAGTCTGCCTTTAACCTAGGAATAGCAAATCAAGTATAAAAACAGTAGACATGATCATTTGTGGCTTGGGTTTGTGTGAATGTTTGTAGGATTGGAAGAAAATCTAGTGGATATAAAGTTTGATCTTCCAAGTAACTGCTCTAGAAGCTAGAGGATTAATGTAGGGTCACATCCATTGCAGGGAAGGGAAGAGGCCTGGAGGGCTAGGAGCAGGGTTAATCACTCAGGTGGTTTCCCTGACCTTGATGTATATTTGACACTAGGGAGTGGGAGAGGAACAATAGTCAATCTTACTTGAACATCCATTTCCTAGTTAAGTGTATGTTTTATCTACCTGCATTCCATACCTGCAACAATTAGATCAAATGTAGAACTTCTTATTCACAAATGTCAGCCTCATGACAGTTCTTTCTGCCTCCAGTTCTCTCTCCTCTTCCTAGACCCTCCATCACATTTTCTGCTCTTTGGAACTCTCCTTTAAGGCCTCAAACAAGCCCCATGTCCATCCTCACACAGACCACACCTCTATCTGTGTTTTGATTAAAGGAACTGACCACACTGCCAAGGCAAATGTGCCCAAATTATCAATGGATTTAAACTAAAATAATAATAATAATAATAATGAAAAATATTCTGAGCAACAAAGGACAAATCTGGTAGAAAAGAAAGCAATAAAAACCAAAGCTAATTTTACGGAGAATGGGAGTTTCCTACCATCCTTCAAATTACTCTTCCTCTGAAGTATTTGCTTGTCTAGATATAAAACTATCTTTATGAGAAAACAAGTGTTTTAACACTGAGACGATCCTAAGCACAGCTGTTTAATTCATTTTATTTGAGAAACTATTCCTGCCTTTCATAGTATACACAAAGAAAAGAACAAACTATCAAGCACACTCATTTACATAATCTGTTCAGTTTAAAATGATAATTAGTTAGTCCCAGGGTAGAATATACAACTCAGCAGGCAAAAGTAATTTTAAAATCATTAGACTTATACATCATGGTCAGGAGGTCAACACACTTGAATTTCATTATGCAATAAGAAAAAGCACTTTCAGTTCCCACATCTTTGTTCTGTGCCTGTATTTAGAAGAGTAAATTCGAAAATTCTATGGGAAGAAGAATCCGTTTCTACCAATTAGGGAAGAAAGTCAAATTGGTGACCCAGTGATTCTGTTTTTAAGTGGAGACCTTGATCAGTCTTGATTCATTTAATGGTCTCAGAAAGGAACAGATTCCTTCCACCAAAAAGCACTTGTTATAAACCTATCTATGATTGAAGCAGAACTTGTTCACTATCTTGCCTTAAATTCCTGTAGCATCTATTGTTTTTATATTTACAAGGCAGTCAGACAGTATAGAAAGAGTGATGTGGAAGGACCTCTGAGTTCTAGTCTGATTTGGCACCCCTGTTTTCAGCTACAGATGATTAGTAAATTTCTGTCTTTATTTAGTTCCTGTAGATCTTGGGTCTATACACTTTATGGATCCAAAGTTTAATCTTCTTAATCCAGCAAGTCTGTTGAATGGGGAGCATATAATTTCCCCTGGGTTATTCATGGAAGCTTTTCCTCCCTAGAAAATTGCTCAGCAACTGAGTGAAGCCTTTCAGGAAGGCGTTCTCACTGCTGTCTATATTTGTGAGTCATGTGATAACCTGACCATGTTGACCATCTTATTATTGTAAAGAGCAGTTCAAACTGCCATTCCAAATAATTACTGTGAATAGAACACAGAAGACCAGGCAACACCAAATTGAGTTGTTGATGGTTGCTTTTGTAACCCAGAAACTGCACCTGTGGCTTTGTATTAAAAACATAATGTTCTTACCACTTCAGATAGTGACTTTATGAGCCTGACCTTGAAGGAAGTGATAGTTCAGTGTGTGCAGCTGGCTGGTTATGGTCTCTAAATTCTGCCCGTTACATTAGGGGTGAGGGTATCTGTCAAGAAAAACAACTGGACAGCTGCAAGAATTTTTAGAAATTCTCACTCCTTGTTTGCTTCTGGTAATCTTTTTATTTCTCTGTTTTCGTCATCTATGTATCTCATTTTCCCACTGTTTGAATGATAATTTAAATACAGCTTTCCTCAATCCTCTTTATTTCTAATACTTTTAAATCCTTGCCATGGATCTTTACATTCACTTATTTTTATATTTAACTTTTTCATTTCAACTTTACCATTGATTTATTTTCTGTTCTTTTAATCCTCTAAATTATAACATATCTATTATATGACATTTTGTTTGCTTTTGCTATTTCTACTCTTATTTATTTTATTTTTAATTACTTTTTAATCTGCATCTCCTAACCTCACACACTACTTATATTCTCTCTGCTCCTTGTTATCCTTGAGTTTTTCTTAAGTTTCTTTGAATTTGATTACCCTTTATGCTGACTTTTAAGAAACATAGCCAGAAAGGTGGTGTTAATTCGAGAGAATCCCAATAACAACAGATGGTAATGGACTTTTTCTTTGTCCTTTAATTGCCATTGTATGCTCTCCAGTACTGGACGTCACACCTGGCTCTCCTCCTGTCCCTCCGAACATCTCCCTGCAATTTAGGCTCAACCTAGAGACACAGGAAGTTCACAGAGCCACCCTCCAATTAGAAATAATTATTACTGTGTAGGTAGTAGAGTTTAACCTTTTGTAAAAGTATTACTTTCTGGTGTGTCATACTTTCCAGATTTTATATGAAGAGATGTGTGTTTTATAGCATTAATATTACTTTTACTTTTGTAATTCTGGTTCTCAAAATCATGTTTGAAAAAGCCATGATAATCATATATGTCTTTAAGGTGATCATCTAATATATATAGATAGACATCAGAATATATATATTATTCTTATATATATATAAGGTGATCATCTAATATATATATATTAGACATCAGCATCAGATTTTGGATGAGCTATTCTAATTGTACTCATGAACCATAAGACAAAAAAGAACCATGTAAAGAGGATAGTCAGGCTTCTGGCTCAAATCCATTTGTAAATATACTTATTTCCACCTGTCCAGATGGTTCTTCCAATGATCCAGGAAGGATCCCAGGAATTTCTCTTAGTGTTCCACTACTCATAGACAACGGTGAGAGGTCACGGAGGCAACACCTGTGCCCTGCCGGAAAAGGGTACAAACTAGTCAGAAAACTAGTCTAGGGCAGCACCTGTGCCCTGTCCGAAGCGCCCCTTATTTTTTTTTTTTTTTTTTTTATGACAGAGTCTGGCTCTGTCGCCCAGGGAGCAGTGCAGTGGTGAGGTCTCGGCTCACTGCAAGCTCCACCTCCCGGCTTCATGCCATTCTCCTGCCTCAGCTACAAGCACCTGCCACCACGCCTAATTTTCTGTATTTTTAGTAAAGACGTGGTTTCACCATGTTAGCCAGGATGGTCTCGATCTCCTGACCTCGTGATCTGCCCGCCTCGGCCTCCCAAAGTGCTGGAATTACAGGCATGAGCCACCGCGCCTGGCTGGGATGCTAATTTTTACTTCCAGTACATGAATTTAGTTTTTAGGCAACAAGAGAAGCATGATAAGGCTGAGTCTAAGCCTTTTCAGTCAGTCCCCTGCTTACTTTCAATGTGAGAACAGAAGATACTATGAATCTTTACACTCCAGGCCATGTGACAATTCCCTTGACTTTCCATATTTCTTTCCCTGGAATTAATGGTGAGTCTCCTTTCAAGTTACCACCAAGGTTCAATTTTCATTCCATGAAAGGTCTTGGGTCACCATTGCCTAACCTAACTGATTCTCTTATATTAACTCAACCAACTTAATTGCTTTAACAGCCAACTGACTTTGTTAATTATTTTCTGCAAAAATGAAGGGCTGCATGCCACCTATTCTAAAACCAAAGTTATCACTAAATAATAGCCTTGCATTATGTAACTGAATGGTAGTTTCAAAATCGACAGGTAGTTTAAACAATGTAGTCACCTAAGTGGATGTTTTACAAACAAATTATCTATGCTGATGCTCCAAGTAGTGGCCACAGTGAATTATTCTATCGTTACTCAACTATGAGGTTTATTTTCATTTTAATGATGAATGTAAGTGTTCGATAGTAATTTCACTGAATCTTTTATAACTGTTTTTTGAATTGATAATTGCATATGTATTACATACAAAATATTGACAAATCTTTCTCCAGAGTGGTTGTAAAAATTCATGATCTTGCCAGCAGAGTCTGAGAGTTTCTTGTCAATGCATATCCTTGGCAGCACTTATTATTGTCAAACTTCTTCCTTTCCTTTTCCAACCTGATAGAGAATAAAGTGGTGTTCATTGTGGTTTTATTTTACGTTTTTCTAAATGCTTGACATTGAACATCTTTATATGTTTATTGACCATTCCATTTTATTCTTATGTGAATTGCCTAGACATATCCTACGTTTATTTTATATTTTGCCATATTACCTTTTCGTACTGATTTTTATGTGAGTTCCTTGCCCATTCCCTTTTTCTTTTTTATGCTGGAAATATCTTCCTTAGTTTTTTTACTTGTCTTTGAATTTCGACTTTATTTTTGCAGTCTTTTGTTTAAAAAAAAAAAGTGTATTATTTTTGTACAAATATCTTCATTATTTTGTGCATTATTTTTGCCTTTTGAGCCTGATTTAAGAAATCTTTTACTATCCTGAGGTCTTTAAGTCAGTCTTTTTCATATTTTCTACTAATTAATTTACAGTTTTACTTTATTTTGTATGTGATTTAATGAAGATATCTAATGCTATTTTATTTTTCTCAGATAGAAAACCTATTACTTCAACAATATTTATTAACATTCTTTTTTTTCTCAGCAATTTCTGATACTTCCTCTAAAATATAACACAGTCTTATGCTGGTCAGCATCTAAACCCTGTATTCTGTTCTTTCTTGCACAAATACTGTATGGTTCTCATTACTATAGAAAAAATAGCATTACACAAAACCTCAAACACATTAGGCAAAGTCTTCTCTCCTTGTTTTTGTTTGCTTGTTTGTTTTAAGAATTTCATTTTTGGACTTTTCCACATGAATTTAGAGAACTGACATATATTTTAAGTAACCAAATAACTTCAATAACCTGGATTTTTTTTTTTTATGTTTTCAATATTTGGTAATTTAATAGAGGCAGATGTTATTATTAGATTTGTTTATAAGTATGTATTTTATTTTGCTAACATAGATTTTAGCTTTTAGTATTTTATTTTTCTAATTTTCATTACTTATATTTAAAAATGCTACTAATTATTGAAAATGTACCTTGTATTTGTCACATTTGCTGAACTCGCCTACTAATTCTTACATCATATTTCTGAAAAACCTTAGAATAGTCCATGTAGATCTCAAATTGTCAGTAAATAACATTTTTATTCCAACCCTTAAATTATTTTTTTCATCTGAATGTACTGCCTGTATATTCTTGCATAATGTCAACTTGTGTGATGGTAGGATTTTGATACATTCTTACTTAATGAAATAATTCTAATATGTAAACATTAAAACATGATGCTAGCTCCCAGTTTCTTTATCTCCATTTGCTGGGAGAGATTGGTTGTTTGGTTGATTGATGTGGGAAGATATAAATATAAAATTTTATGGAATTTTTTTTGCATATCTTGCAGTGATTAAATCTTTGTTCTCTCTTAATCTGTTTCTCTATCAGTTACAATATTAAACATTATCATGTTGAGATAAACCTAACAATCCAGATGTTCATATTCTGGCCATGCCACTTACTACGTGAACAGTCTTGGGAAAGTTACTACCATCTATATGCTTCAGCTTTCTCTTCTGTAAAATGGATGTAAGAGTGTGCCTGCTTCTCCTGGAGATTAAATATGTATAAACCCAATTAGGATTTTTTGTGTGTGTGAAAAAGGTAGAATTCTCACTCTCAAATAAATATCCAATGAACATTTGCCAATAATTTTAATTGACTAATTAATGAGGGATTTAGCAAGATGTCACAACTGATTCAAAGGAGAGTTAGAAGTGCTCCACATATAGACAACAAGCAAGGCAGAAATTAATTTACAAAGGGATGTCAAATGAGTCTATCCACAGGGCAATAATTAATTGCATTCCACCCGATGAAATTTATGCATTTATATAGTCAAGAATTATTTGCATTGTTATCAGTTTTCTACAACTTACAGAGTTGTAAAATAGCTGAAAAAGAGTGAAAGGCATAGAGATTGCACAGAGGACTTAAGCTCAAAGGGTATACTAGCTAAACCCTGGTTCTCAATTGAACATACCGAATATATTTTTTGATCCATTTAAAACTGATTATAATTTTTCCTAGAGATTATTGTAAATTAATATACATATATACATAAAACACATAGAACAGTACCAGGCATGAAATCTTTGCTACTGTTATTCCTGTTGATATTATTTTATATATTATTAGAATTGATTTGCTTATATTTTATGTCACATTTTTACATCTATGTACATTAGTAAAATTGTGCTATAGTTTTGTGTAAAATGCTTAGTTTACAAATTTTTTAAATCAGGTATGTTCTAGTATACAAAAAATGTATACTTTAAAGATGTTTTGGGGGACATTATGGATGCATTATTCCTTTAAGAAAAATTGTTATTAGTCCTAGTACTAGAAATATTTTGTTTTAATCAGGCAATCAATTAACTTACACCATAAAGACATTGAATTATGTGGCTGGTCCTATCTCCTGGTTAACACTATCTGTTAAAAGTTTAGAACTAAATTCTTTATCTCTAGCCTATATTGAATACATTATGGAATGAATTTGTCTTCATGTATTTTTTCTACTCTTTTCTTTGTCCCATATTCTCCATATACTTATACTAATATTTATTTTGTCTTTAGAGATTATGTGTATTAATGGAAATAATTTTCATCAGTTATTAAAAAACCCGAGGTGACCATTATTTTTCATTAAATTAAATAACATAAGTTTGACTAAATTATCAAATTTATTTGACTAAACAGATTGATGAATTCAGCCAAAATTGTAGAACTGATTATATGTGCAAAATGTCAAATTCCTGCAATTAATGGAGTTGATGGGAATGGTCCAATCTAGTATTTTGTTAGCTTGAAAATAGAAGTTAATTCAACTTCATGAATATGGCTCTCTGAATATGACCTTTTATCAGGCATAGAATAACTTGCTGAAATTCTATCAATAAAGTCTTGATAGTATGTGTTCTGCATTTTTCTTCATTATCAAAATTTTTCTCCTTAGTTTTTTTCTCTCATAATTTAAACACACACACACACACAAACACAGGATTTAAACTAGCTTATAGCTAGAGATTTGCCTAGGAGAATAATTTGATATGAATATCCTTATTAAAATCCCACTGCTTCAAATGGATTTTTAGATTAATATATCTGCAGAGATATAAAATTATCTGATTTATAACCATGCATTATTAGATCTGAAATGTCAGTTATTATCTCTTCAGCTTAATACTTAGATTACCATATAATTTTATGCATCTTTGAGAAAAAAGGTTGAAAAGTAGCACGGAAATGAATCTTGTGCATAGTGTTAAAATTGTCAATGGAGTGTCAAAAATAGCTATGAATATTGCACTCTTATATTGACTTAATTCCAAGAAAGAATGGACAATGGTAATGAAAGTGGAACACATCTCCATAAGTCATTCCTTGTTTATGACTAATCTTTGTAACAGTCTAATTGACTTACTGTGTCAGTTACAACCTTCCCCTTGTTCTTTGGCTTTTAAATTGTAAATGTATGAAATTAAACCAAGAGAATTTATCAACTCAACATTCACTTCTTTCAGTGTATAACATTCAAGGTTAAAAATATGGTACCTTTTGAAGAAGAGTTGAAAGTTCAAATATTTCTCACAAAGTTATAGACTCATGCATCTAGAACCATTAGTAATAGTGAAATTAATATTTTCTCATGTTTCTTTTTAACCATCATTTACTGAATAAGTGTTTGATTTAAATAAACAAGAAAATGAGTGGAAACTGTCTGAAGATGAACCAAAAGTCTTCATTTGAAAAGATGACGACTTACACAGAATTATGCCGTACATGTGAAGAGTGTTTCCCGATAATAGTAAGGTTGAACACATCTTGTTCAAACAACTTCCCCATGCTTGAACAGGAAAAGGATAAGCTGATAGGGAGAACATGAGCTTCAATCTCAGGTCTGCCTCTTTCTCATTTATTAACTTCACTCTGTTAATTGAGCCCATTTTCTTATCCATTAAATATGTGTATCTATCTCAAACATTTTCTGTAAACATTAAATAAAATGGTGAATGTAAAACTTCTGGTGTAGTACTGGTGCATAACAGACATATAATAAATTACAGATGTGCTTACTAGTATTATTTTATTCCAATCCACATTCTCTTTTTATAATTAGAAACAAGTATGCAGGGATAAATTGCCAGCCACAGGTACAATCATATTAGGCAGAACTTAAAAGCAGAAGCTTGATCTCTTGATTCTCCTGTAACGCCGTTTACACCTAAGTATGCTTTTTATATTAGCAGTTATTTAATCACCTAATCTTTGCTTCCACAGTTTTTATCAAAGTTCACTGCAGCAAGTATGCATTTGATCAATGCTTGTGGAATGCAGATGCATGGAAATAACAAGGTCATTTTCCTCTCACTGAGTTTTTATCCAAGCTGGATAAAGGTAAACTTAAATAATCAGTTAGGGATTGGCCATATCCATCTCCATAGTTTTGAAACAAATGTGTGAAATATTTTGTGATGAATATCCTTGCAGTGAAATTTGGCTGGCTCGGAGGCTTTATTTTTGTAAAATACCACAGCTGAGGGAGCACTCAGAGACATTTTTCTGACTAAAAATGAAAATGGGTATTTTTTGTCTTTACCCATCACAAAGCAGGCTTAGAGTTATCTGATTTGAGGCTATCAGCCACATCAGGAATTTCATGCCTCTTTGTTGCCCCCCAGTGCTGATTTATTTACTAGAACCTCTGGGGATGCTCCACAGATAGGCTTTCCACCATAGTTTTCTTGGGCACAGTATCAACAGTAGGAATCACTTAGTTTATTTCTCCTGCCTAAACTCTGCTTTCAAGGGCACATGCCTTGGTTGCCAACTTTATTGTAGTTGTTATTCTCTTTGGATGTTGGCCAGCGTTTTGCATTTTGAATTTCATGCAGATGCTTTTTATGCTATGAGTTCCCAATTCTTATTTTCAAAAAGTGTGTGTGTCTTTACATTTGCCTAGTACCTTATATATTTTTTGTGTGGTTTCAAAGACATGGTGTCATTGTTTCTTCAGATATGTAAAATAAAGATGTTATTGATAAACCTTTAGCAGAAAGAAACAGGATGCATAGTTTTCGGAAGGTTCTGATTATTGTGGAGTAATTAGATCAGAGCTGAAGCACGGTGCGGGTCCCCTGACTCTCCATTTAGTGTGCTTTCAACCCGTGTGCCAGATTGAGGCCGTGATTTCTGGTGTCTATTAATATTGTACAACAATGTATTGGAACCAACCATTGCAGATGAAACTTACTAGAGTAGAAAATCTAAAGAGACCTGGGCAGCTCTTTTTTAAACTGCCACCATCAACTGTCGCCAACAACATGTGCATAAGTTTTCTTCAACATGAGTGAAATCGCCAAATAACTTCAGGGTCTAAATTTTGGATCTCAAGTTTTATGCATGATTAGCCATTGAGCCAAGTATAATTAGGGTCATTTATAAAGCATTCCCTACAGGTGTAGAAGCTTTAAAAGGAATAGAAAACAGTTCTGAGTTCTGAACTACTTATTCTTTAATTGGAGGAAAAATAAAACAGTTTCAAACACAAATGCAATCCTAAAGTAAAAATACTCTACAAGCATGAATGGAGTTAGCCAGCGTCTCGTATCTCCAAGTTCTGCACATATTGTCTCCTCTGCATTTATCTTTCTTCTTGCCTTACCTAATTCCTACTGGATTCCTGCAGGAGGGGATACACTTCCAAACTATTTTAGGGTCCTATATCAGGTCTTTTCTGATCTCATTATATAGAACAACTCCCTCCCCTTTCTCCCATTTTAAGTTCCTGTATTTTCAATGGCCACAGTTACCCAGTTTCTACTTTACATGAACTTTTGTTAATAGTTTGATTAATGTGTTTTTTTTTCTCCATTTGGTTCCAGGCTCTGTGAGGTTAGGCACCGTGTTCCTTTTTATATGCTTTTGTATCACAGGGCTTCACCCAGTGTTATGCAGATAATCTGTAATTAGTAAGTATTTGCTAAATGAATGCATGAAACTTCCCTGCCTGCCAGCATTGTAATGGAAGGGCAAGTAGTCAAAGGATAGTACACATATTCCAAACTAAACTATTGTCATTTTAAGCTGAGTAATTCTCTGTTAAGAGCAGGCTACCTGTGCATTACAGGATGTCTACGGCTCTGTGCCTTCTACTCACCAGGTGTTAGTAGCACCTCCAGTACCTCCTCTTCTCTTCCAGTCTTGATAATCATAAATGTCTCCAGATATTGATTGCCAAATATCCCCTGGGTGCAAAATTACCCCTGGTTGACAACTACTGCTTTAAAGTAACAGTTACAGCCTTATCATCCATATTTTCCCAGCATGAACTGTCTACTCTATCAAAACTAACCACTTACAGTCATGTGAATCCACCTTGTACCATCCTGATGCCACAGTTTAAGGTGGTATTTTTGTTCATCACCCCTTCTTTAAATCTTTTCACCATGCTACATCATTTCCTCAAATCCTCTTTGTTATACAGGGTCTGGTTCTAATTCCCATTAGTTACATAAAGTCTTCTCTATCAGTCAGGGTCTGTATTTGTCCGTTTTTCATTGCTATAAAAGAATACCCAAGACTGAGTAATTTACTAAGATAAAAAGGCCTATTTTGGCTTAGAGTTTTGTAGGCTGTACAGAAAGCATGACACTGGCATCTGGTCCTGGCGAAGGCCTCAGGAAACTTTTATTCATGGGGGAAGGTGAAGGGGCAACAGGTGTGTCACATGGAAAGAGAGAGAGCAAAAAGAAGCTAGACTCTTTTAAAACAAGAAGCTCTCCTGCTAATTCAATACCATGGGGAGAGTCATTCATGAAGGATCTACCCCTGTTATCAAAACACTTCCCACCTGATCTTACATCAACATTACAGATCACATTTTAACATGCGATTTGAAAGGGACATACATCCAAACTATATCAGTGTCCTAGCAGGAAATGGAGGGCAATCAGTTAAGGAGAAAAAGACTATATACAAAGGTGGGCAGAGTGTAGAAAGGATGGTTAATATATCATAGTTTTTTCTATCTCCAGACCTGAAAGGATAAAGAGAAGAAATGGTTAGCAGAATCTGGCAAGAAATCTTGTAGAGAGACCCACCTTAATAGGCTCTGTGACTTTCAGCACAAGGGCCTAGGCAAACTTTTAACCAGGGGTCCTTGCTCCCAGAGCTCCTAAGATGGTAACTGGCCACTTCCAAAATGGCAGTGGGCCACTTCCAAGATGGTGGCAAGCCTCGTGTTCTCTGACCTGGGGTTCGTGGCCTCAGAGATTCCAAGGAATGGAATCTTGGGCCATGCAGTGAGTGTTTTAGCTCTATTAGAAGCCATGGGTCACAGAAGAGAACCATGGAACCCAGTGACTAGTGTTCAGCTCAATTAGGACGAACCCAGGCACTTAGCCGAGCAGGAACAACAGCAAGCCGTTAGCCCCATGGGGAGTGGCAATGGGCGCCTTGCTGGATCAGGAGCACAGCACACACCCTGCTGGATCCAGAGGGATAGAAGTCAGCAGTGGGTCTGTGAGGGTGGCTGCAAACAGCAATGGTGGACAGCAGCGAAAACTCAGCGGTAACAAAACACGGACCAGAAGAGTGCAGTTGCAGGATTTAATAGAGTGAAATAGAGTGAAAACAGAGCTCCCATATAAGGGGAGGGGACCCAAAGGGGGTTACCTTTGCCAGCTCCAATGCCTGGGTTTATATCCTGATCCTTGTCCTTCCCGCTGTGCTCTCAGGCAATAGATGATTGGCTATTTCTTTACCTCCTGTTTTTGCCTAATTAGCATTTTAGTGAG
Source organism: Macaca nemestrina (assembly GCF_043159975.1). Classification (NCBI taxonomy): domain Eukaryota; kingdom Metazoa; phylum Chordata; class Mammalia; order Primates; family Cercopithecidae; genus Macaca; species Macaca nemestrina. Next base: position 49,149,661 of record NC_092143.1, read on the forward strand.
CTCTCTGATTGGTCGAATGTGGGCTAAGTTGCAAGCCCTGTGTTTAAAGGTGGATGTGGTCACCTTCCCAGCAAGGCTCAGGGATTCTCAGTTGGCCTAGGAAATCCGGCTAGTCCTGTCTCTCAAAACCAAGGTGAACCATTAAGAAGAAAGCCAGGGGAATAAAAAGTGTGATGTCACCCTTCTTCATTCCAATCCCTTTCATGGTTCCGCATTGGCTGAATCTTACAGGAGGGCAGAGAGTTATAAAGCCTATTGATGTAGCCCCTGCAGGTCAAACTGCTGGGACAGAGACCAGAGAAGAATATTAAATGTAAAGCCATGAATGAAAGATAATTCAGTTCACCCTTTTTTTTTTTTTTTTTTTTTTTTTTTTTTTAAACTGGTTTGTTTCTGCCTTCTACCTAAACACTCATTTTCTGTTTGAGGTCAGGGTCATGATGATGTTCATCTGTATATCTATAGCTCCAAGAATAGTTTCTGATGCTTTAAATGTAGTGATCAAATGAATGAGTATTTCTCAGTCAATGCTGAACTAAAGGTGAATGCCAGTAGTGAAATGAAAATGGAATTGACTTCATATCTGTGGGTTCATTATCCAGGGGTTCAGCCAAGAGTGGATCAAAATATTTGGGGAAAAAATAATTTCCAAAAGGTCCAAAAAGCGAAACTTAACTTTATTCTGTGCTGAGTACTGTATTGAATCCACATGAATAAAATGATATGTAGACATTATATTGGTAAGTAATCTAGAGATTACTTAAAGTATACAAAAGTATATGTGTAGGTTATATGCAAATGCTCTGGCCTTTTATATAAGGGATTTGAGGATCTGTGGATTTTGGTATCCACAGGGTATCCTGAAACGAATCCTTTGTATGTTAACAGGTATGGTAACGAGTGTACTCTACTCATATTAGTAGCACATAGAAAACATCCATTGTTTTTTGTACATATTGATCTTTGTTTTTACTGCTGTTTTTACTGAATTCTCTGTTGACTTGAATGCATTTAACAGGCGAATAAAATGGGATAATGAATACAGGTGGAACAGTTGTACATGTTTGTAAAGTCATTGTTTTACTAGGTAATGAAAGGCAAGCACTCCGTCTTTTAAGAATTGGGGATAACATAAGCAGGGTAAATTAATTGATATTTGTAGAGTACAATGAGATACACATAAAGATGTACTTTATTTAAATATAAAAACATACAATAAAACCCACTTTGTTGGAGAATACATCACCAGGACACAGTCAGGCTTGCTTTAGAAGGAAAAAACAAAAAACAAAACCACACCTAAAATAATAAGGATTCAACACAATATTCTTTGGAAATGAACAGTTTATGAATGGCAATATTTTCTATGTTTGACATATTGCTTACATGTTATTTCAAATCTCTGGTGATTTTAATGAAATGGAACTAAGAGTTTTCAGTATTAAGTGTTATGATAAAAATGCAAGGACTGTGGCATTTACATTGTTTTTGCATAATCCTATTACCTGGTGAATACAAATTTGGTGACTCCAATGATTTGGATGCTATCAGTTCCTCCAATTTCAACTGTAACATCTCATTATATAAGGCAGAAAGAGAAATATTTATTTTAGATAAGAGTATCTCACTTTTGCTCACAAGCTGGGTTTCTTACCACCGCTGCCTTCATTTGTATTTCATATTCCTGAGCAAATGACTTTTCTGATCTAAACTTTGATATAGCATTGATCTGTCATCTCCTTAATTCTGTGCTATATGTTTATAACATTTAGCATTTGTAACAGATATAAGGAATAGGAACATATTTTAAAGACTCAATATATATGAGCCTTTTGGAGACAACTATATCCTTTCTACTTTGAATGTTTCTCCATTTCAGTTCTTTCTGCCTAGAAAAATTCTAACTGTTAACTGGATATACTTTCTGTATTATGTCACTGTTCACCCTACCACATTGTTCTCAAATGCTGCTGTATTGTAGTCCAGATGCTCCATAATTTACGCATCTCTACTTAACCAGTTGTATTGACTATGTCTTCTGAGGATTCATTTTTTAGTACAGTTAGTAGCATGCATACAGGATTTTGTGCTCAAAGCTCATTGCTCTGTTTCTGTGCTTCTTGAGATCCTCAGCTAAGTGAACGTGATCCATTAATGCTTGTAGCAACTTTTCCACATCCACCTAACATTCAAGGTCAAAAAATTAGAATCTATGACCTCTGCGAAGACTTAGTTGATGATTCCATTATCCAGAGTTCATTCTTTTCTCAATATTTACATATAGAAAGGGTTAGCACTGTACATTCTATCATTTAAGGTTCTAATTGCTTCATGTGTGAATCCTATCTTTCAGTTTCTCAGAGGAAAAGCATCCCACTTTATACATTTAAAGTGTTTTCCATAGTACCAGTTGTAATGGGTAGCACAAACAGGGAAAAGTGGAATTATGAAGGTCTTTTACAGATCCATCTTGCTTAATTTTGCCCATTCTAGGCCTCAGTATTTTAACTGTGGGGGTCAGATAATGCATGATCATTTTCTCTGGTGGAATATTTAGTAACTCATATCTATAATATACCTTATTGTTTTCAAAGAAGTCTCCTATGTGGTATTTCACTTTATGTTAACAATGAAGCATATTAAGTAGATGTCTTATTAGTAGATATGATGACTCTGTTTAATAAAAATTCATCTTGTAAAATCAAAATAACATGACAAATATATTACTCTAATAATACCTACTCTAATGTGTGTTATGAAGAAATGCAATTTGTATCTCTAAATAAATTCTGTATATTATGATTAACAGAAAATATAGCACAAAAATAATATAATTTTTCAATAGCCATTAAAATTATTGATTCCAAATGTCTACTCATTGGATGCTTGGTTTGTGCATGTGCTCTATTAGGTACTTTATAAATATTATCACTTATTTTCACAACAGCCCTGAAAGAGAAATATTGTTTCCCTATTTTATGTATTAGGAAATTGAGGCAGAGAAAAGTTATGTGGTTTGTCTTAGGTTGCACAATTATTACTTGGCCAACCAAAATTTCAAACCCAAATTTCATTGGCCCTAAAGTCCTCCCTCCTTCCCCTGGACCAAACTCCAATTCTCCATCTCCATTTAAAGATAAGCGACACTCATCAAAAATTCAATGCAGATAGACTGAATTACAATACAGTTTTACTTCCATTATAATGCAATTGCCTTCAAAAGCTATGCTAATCTGTTATTTTAAACTCCTTTAGTACATATCATAATTATGACATCTAATAAACGTTAACCTTTTGATGGAAGTAATTTCAAACCTACATGAACATTATCCAATTAATTATTCAAAGACATTGTTGGATAATAATTGTGAAACTAATTATTACAGATCAGACTGGTCACAAAATGGACTTTCTTTTCATTATGCCAACAAAACTCTGCAAATCTAATCCATTGTCTTACATTCTGTGAAACCTTTTAACTAGATGAAAAATATTAAAAGAGAATCAACTTTGAGAACACAGTGAATCAAATAATCAATTTAGCTTCAACTAAATAGTGGATGTTCTGTCTCCCAAAGTGAATTCAGATCTGTTTAAATAGCTGATGTGATTCAAATCCCTTTTTTCCCCCTGAAATTCTTCCAGAGCCAGATTGGAGTCTGAGAAACTGAAAAAAAAAAAAAAAAGTTTTACTTCCATCTAAATCTTTGCTCTTTGAAGTCTGATTCTCAGACCAGCAGTATAGCTTCCCCTTGAAAGCTTGTTGGGAATGCAGATTCTCAAACCCTACCCCAGAATGTTTCCATCCAAATCTGCATTTAACAAGATCCCCAGTTATTTTTTATGCACCCAAAGTATGTGAGGCACTTCTCTAGCTGATACTATCTGATGTATAGTGAGCAGTGGAACCAAAATAAAGAGGGTCCTCTCCCTCTCTTCCTAGCTAAATCAGGGTCTTCTGTTTTTTTATTGTTGGTTTTCCTTGATCTGACAATGGAGTTGATTCGAATGTACAGCCTTTTGAAAATTAATTATCAGATGTATTATCATTCCTTGTTAGCTTAGATACAGTAGTCATAGGGCCTTGCCTTGCTGTTTACATTGTGTTATTGTGTGGGATTATATATTTTTGAATAGAAAGAGTTCTTGGGAACAATGTTATGTAAGCCTTTCATTTACACGTAAGAAACTGAGGCTCCAAGAATTGAGCAGACTTGCTTAAGTATCACAGGCAGTTATTGGCAGAGAAAGGACTAGATAATACATCTCAACTCAAAATCTTCTGTTTCCCAGTGTTGCATTTTACTTATCTATGCACACTTCAATAACAATACTATTTGAGAATGATGGTAATATCTAGCCTTCCTAGGTGAACCATTTGGTGAATTCATTCCCCTAGATGCAGAAGGACATGAGAGTGCACCTGATTCCATGGTGTGTTGGAGTAGGCTCCCACTGACTTGTGTTAACTCTCAAGAGCCAATTGTGCACAAGCATCTCTTCCCAAGTCTGTGTTCAGTGACATCATGAAATCAGCAGTTTGAAATCAGCCATAGTGGGGGTATTTATACCATGGAAATTGGCAAACTACAAATCAAACTTTTTTTTTTTTTTTTTTTTTTTTGCTTGGAAGTCTGATTATTAAATATTTACTGGCACACCATTGTCCTGACTAGCTTGCTATTTCCAAAGGACGTATCAGCTGATTCAAAGATCAAAGTTGAAGCCGTTCTTGGAAAAAGATTATGCTGTCATGCTCTCTGTGTAGACTGGATTCTTAAAGCCAAGTCTTTCAACTGTCTCTTGTCGTTAATTAATGATGTTTTCAACATGTATAGTCTAATGTTGTTACGTTTGTCCCCTGCTATCATGAAGATTTTTAGATTTTTAAACATACTTTAATGTGTTAAATAAAATGTAGTTACTATTATATCCCTGATTGCTACATAATTGGATTTTGAGTGATTTGTATTTTTCTGATTGCCTTGGATACCCTGGAGAACTTTCTGAAAAGTATATTTCCCCCCTTCATAAGAAAGGCCTTACCCTCAACCTTATTAATTTCTATATTCATACTAGTACAGGGCTATTTTACTAAAATTCATCAAATAATTACCTACTTTATTTCATTCTTCTCCACTCTTTGAACATGTCAATTTCCTCAATTCTGTACACATATTGGATATAGAGAGCAACATGTTTCTCAGTTATTCCTCCAAATATGTTTGCCAAACTTTTAGACTTCTCTTTTTCCTCAGGAATAGTGATTATTCTTAAGTTTGGTCGTTGAATATAATCCAAGACTTCTTAGAGGCTTTGTCCACATTGTCTTATTCTTTTTCCTTTGTCTTTGTTGGATTGAGTTAATTTGAAGACCTTATCTTCGAGCTGTGAATTTCTTTCTTCTACTTGTTCAATTCTATTACTGATACTTTCCAGAGAATTTTGCATTTTGTAAGTGTCTCCATTGTTTCCTGAGGTTTTGACTGTTTTTTATTTATGATATCTGTTTCATTGAATATTTATCCCTTCACTTCTTATATCATTTTTTTTTTCAATTTCCTTATATTGGGCTTTGCCTTTTTCTGGTGCCTCCCTGACTAGCTTAATAACGAACCTCCTGAATTCTTTTTCAGGTAAATCGGGGATTTCTTCTTGGTTTGGATCCATTGCTGGTGAGCTAGTGTGATTTTTATGGGATGTAAAATAACCTTGTTTTGCTATATTACCAGAGTTGGTTTTCTGGTTCCTTCTATTTTGGGTAGGCTCTGTCAGAGGAACGGTCTAGGGCTGAAGGCTGTTGTTCAGATTCTTTTTCCCACGGGGCATGCCCCTGATGTACTACTCTCCCCATTTTCCTATGGATGTGACTTCCTGAGAGCTGAGCCATAGTGATTGTTATCTCTCTTCTGGATCTAGCCACCTAGCAAGTCTACCAGGCTCCAGACTGGTACTTGGGGTGGAATACCAGCACCTGATCCAGTGGAGGTAGCAGGGGGAGAGGGGAGTGGACTCTGTGAGGGTTCTTAGTTTTGGTGGTTTAATGGACTCTTTTTGTTCTGGTTGGCCTCCTGCCAGGAGGTGGAGCTTTCCAGAGAGCATCAGCTATGGTAGTATGGTGAAGAACGGGCGGTGGGCAGCACCCTAGAACTCCCAGAAGCTTGTGCCCTTTGACTTCAGTTACCATGGTGGGTAGAGAAGGACCAACAGGTGAGGGCGGGACCAGGCATGTGTGACTCAGACTCTTCCTGGGTAGGTCTTGCTGCATCTGCTGTAGGGGATGGAGGTGAAGTTCCCAGGTCACTGGAGTTATGATCCCAGGAGGATTGTGACTAGCTCTACTGTGTCATGCAGATTGTCAGGGAAGTGGGGGAAAGTTGGCAGTCACAGGCTTCACCCAGCTCCCACACAATCCAAAGGGCTGATCTCACTTCCACTGTGCCCCCACCAATAGCACCGAGTCTGTTTCCAGGCAGTGGGTGAGCAGGGCTGAGAACTTGTCCCAGGCTACTTGCCTCTCAGCTGCAATAGCAAGTGTGACTTTTCTTCTTCCCCTGCCTGTGGAGTCTGCACACCAGATTAATGCCCTCCCCTAAGTTCGGGATAGGAGATTTCTCAATCAGTTCAAATTATTACGAAGTTCAGCTGGAGATTTCCTTTTCCCTGTGGTCTTTTCCCAGTGCCTCTGACTGCCCTCCCAAAGGACCCCTGTAAGGCCAGGCATAAATGGTTTGCTAGGAGACACAGTGAGCTCACAGGCCTTACCCCGCTGCTTCCTCTACCCCTGTATTTCACTCAGCTCTCTCAATTGACTCAGTTCCAGGTAGGGTTAGAATCTTCTCCCATAATCTAGACCTTCAGTTTCCCCAGTGGGTATGTGTGTTCTGGACTGGACGATCTCCCATTCCCACTTCCAGAGTTTGGGCACTCACAGTATTGTGGTGTCTTCTTGGTCCTGCAGGAGCAATCTGCTTCCTTCAGGGTCTGTGGGTCCTCTTGGGTGTCCTGATTTATTTTTACAGTCTTTCTGTAGCAAAATATCATGATGCAAGCCTCCACACGCTGCTCTGTCCGCCCATGAGAGCTGCAATCTAATCTTGATCCCCACTAGTTTGACTTTTATTTTTATTTTTGGAGTACTAACTTTCACCAGAAGATTACTAAATGAATTTATTTCTTTTACTGAACATTTCTGTCAAATTTGAATAATACATAGCATCTTTCTAAAGAGAGACTATCTTTGTAGATGCTCAGTATTGACTTAAATGGCTCAGTATTGACTTATATGGCTGTTTTGGATATATTGAAAATATGTACAAATATAAGTTTAGACATGAATTTTTATTTTCCTAATTTTTGTATTATTATTAAAGGAATAAAACATAAAACTGTAATGCCAAAAAATTCAAAATAATGGACAGTGGTACTTCTCTAAAGCTGTTGATACTAGAAAAATCCATCTACACTTATAACTCCACCACTACTTTTCTTTTTCTTTCAAAGTGCATGGCCTATTATTGGAATTCTTTCAATTGATTGTTTTCTTAATTCTTCTTTGTTAACAATAAAGTCAATTCAACCAATGGTGATTATTTTAATAAGAGAACCTATTAAATAGGCACCTTCAAAAGAAAATACTGAGTATGTAAAAATAAACTTTAGTAAAAACTCTCTCTTTATTCTTACTAAGCTACTATCTGCCACTGATTTTTTGCAAGTTTGTATATGCCAAACAAAAACTAATTCTGTTCGTCTATACTTTCTCTTGCCATAAAGCTACTTTCATGTGGACTGAACCAGATACTAACTTCAGGATCTAATATTCATTGAGGTGGCTGTACAAGCAAAACGGAATATGCTTTAAAGCACGTATTGACATTCATTGGAAATTTAATAGTTTAATTTTTTGTAAAACTTGTGAAAAGGCCGAAAGGATTACAACATTTACTTTTTGAGAAATACTCTGTATGATTGCAACATTAAAGCTAATGAAGGGCTTTTTTAAGAGTGGATTTGTCTCTGGGCAGGATAAATATAAGTCACAAATTCTTGAATAAATCAGTGTCTCCAATCAGCATGGACGGCCTGGGAGACTTGCATCAATCCACCTTTCTTTAATTTCTTCTTTTCTTTCCCCTTTTCTCTCCTTCCACAAAACACATTGAAGATCTTGCTAACTGTCAGAAGTTGTGTTAAACCCTAAGGATATAAAATAAAGATATGCATTCTGTCTCTGAGAGAGGAAAGTTCCTAGGAGTAGAACACTTAAAATCAATCACTTTGCTGTATTACCGCGTAAGAGAGGTATAGTAAAGAAATGGGGACATTCTAACAAAATTCTCCAAGCCAAAGGTGCCATTTTAGTCATTCAGTATGAACCAATTTATGCTGAAAATGTTCTTATAATGACTTTAAAGGACTTAACAAAACTTGATTATTTGTCTATTCTCTTGTCAATCTTAAGTTGGCAGAGAATTCTACTTCCCATGATCCTCACTAAGAGACACAAACTGAGGGAAGCTCCCTTTCTGGACTTCTGTGATGTTCAAGGCAGGAAAATCAGAATATGGAGACTTGTTCACTAGCCCTTAAAATGCGACTTACATGTCATTGACCAAAGTGAGTCACATAGTCATAGCTGTTTTCAAAGGTCTCTAGGATGTATAATACTGTTATGTCCTGGTTTTAGAGAGCCAGAAATAGTCGGTGAACAGCACCAATAACTTCTGTACCAACTCAATCTACTATGAAGAGTTGCTCCTATCTCACTTACCATACATCTTGCATATTTACAGGTAGCTGTGTTTTCTTCTGCTTCCAAGTATCTTCTTTATGTACTGTTTCCCCACGACTCTCATATTTATGAAGAATGATTCAATATTCATACATAAGTAGCTCAAATTTACTTTATTCACCCAATGCTCACTTGCGATAGATCTAGAGCTTTGCATTCTCTGAATAACTTAGTTTTCATGGTACTTGCTCATTTATTTCTTCATCATTTTATATATGTTCTTTTGGCTTTGATGTCTTTTAATCAGTAATTATATACTCAACATTCTAGCACCTTGCCATGCTTTGCAAATGAATCCTTCCATTCCATTTCAACTAAGGCATGACAATATTTGGATTGACATGACATGTTTTTCAACTAAGACATGACAATACATGGATTTTTTAATGCAGCAATATTTATTTTTATTTATTAGATATTTATAATTTTATTTATTTTTAAATTTACTTCTTTCAAAACAACTTTAGATCTCATTATTAAGGAAGCTAAACAGGGAGTTCAACCATTTGACAATATGTAAGTTTGGATCTCTTGTCAGGTCTTTACAATCTGGGAGACTTTCCTGGATCACTAACATATGGTTCTCTCTCATCTTGGTCATTTGTAAAACCATTCAACACTAGTGTAGTCCTTTGTTTTCTGGCTGTGACCCTACTTTACATATCCTTACATCTACATATCTTCTACAAATATGACTTCAATGTGAAAATTTGTACACTTAAAAAATGTTATTATTGGCTTTAGATGGTGCTGTCAATTTAATATTCAGTGGAAAACTATGGATAATACTCAAGAATCAAGAATAGCATTTAAGTAATTTTAAGTCTGTGGTAATCATCTCTTTCTAGATCTTTTATTTGATCTGCAGCTTAATGCTAGGTGATCCCTCAGGGATGAATAAGAAACAACCATATCTAAGAATTAAAAGAGGCGTTTGAGGTCATCTACTCTAACTTTTCAGACAAAATCTAAAATTTTCTGTGCATTCCTAAAGTTGAAAGGAATGAGTCTGTCATCCCAAACTGAGAGAATGGCAGAAACTAAGGCAAAGATAGGGAAAATTATACCACTTTTTAGAGAGATAAAAATTGAAGAGATTTATCTGCAGTTTAAAGTTCAGATTCAGAGAGCAGACAATGCTAGGAGGCTGAAACTAGAAAGCAGTCTGGAGTCACAATGTGTAAAACCAGGCAAAATAAAAAGTTTAGATTTTGTATCTGAAGGTTTATGGGCTTCATACTGGAGTTAGTGAGAAGGCATTAGAAGGTTCATGTAGAGAAATTACTCTGAAATTTAGCACCTATTCTCCTCTTAAAGAAAGCCAAGAAAAGTTTCTATGGAGTAAAGAAATTTAACGTCATAGGTAGGGGTTTTTAAAAGGGAAGCAGTTATTTATAGTGAGGTCAGTGAGATTCCTTGCTTGAGATTATTAATGAACTGGTCATTGTAGAGAATAGCCTCTCTATTTCCAGGTAGTTGAATGCAGATGACCTAATGGTTCTCTTTCATCTTGGATTTTTATGGTGCTGATTACATTAATTAGGAGAAGATACTGTATAATGAAGCTCTTCAGGAAAAAAAAATTAATAGCTTACTTTAATAAGTTTTTTCTGTGATTTGTGTTGCTGATATGAACAGCAATTAGACAGCTAAGTAATGAGCCACTAATGAGCATGTCTTTCTGAGATTACTTTGCAAGTGCGTTAGAGGAGTACTACCATAAAGGCAAGTAGTGATTACTTTTCTGTGGGTTACTAGTTTTGACAGTATTGGTAATAGCCCACAACAATGAGCCCTGTTATTTATTAATATGGCCCCAAAACACCTCATTAAAAGTTACCTTACAATTCTTATTATCTCTTTCTTTAGACAGTTATTCTTGAGTTTTTTTGGATTTTTAAAAATTGATACATAATAGATATACATAGTTTTGATAATTTAATACATATATAAGTTATAAAGATCAAATCCGTTTACTTGGGATATTTATCACATTAAATATGTGTGTTTTCTTTAATCTAGAGCCATTCGAATTATTGTCTTATAGCTCTCTTGAAATATGTAATAGATTATTGTAAACTATAGTCATTCTACTGATCTATCTAACATTGGGTCTTATTTCTTCTAGCAAACCTTATATTAGATAGTTATTTTATGATACATCTATTCATACAAAACTGTATTCAAGTCTGTTAGAAATCAGTTCTACAAAGTAGCCTCATACAGGTGAGATGGGAAAGGTTGAACATTCATCCAAGTGGGTAAGTGCTACAAGATTTCATTTAGAACTGGCTCTTCATGACTAAGTAGAAAAAAAATATTCAGGGTAACTTTGGAATTTATTTGAAATTCCCCAGTTTCATGGCTCAAAATGAAGACTTACTTAACGAAACTACACAACACATATGATTGGGCAGCTTAGTGTGGTGGAGAGCAAATAATACTGAGATATCAGAAGCTTGAGTTTAAATCTTGCTATAGTTATAGAACTTTGGTCAAGTCTTTTAACCGTGCCCCTATTTCTTAATCTGAGTAGGGCATTTGGTTGTGATATTCTCTGAATTTCCTTCCCTCACTAAAATTTTATGACTTAGATCAGATGATTTTCAAAACACAATATAGTCAGAATAATTTCTTGAATTTCATATTTCTATTAATCACATAATGCAATAAGTATCTATGACCTTTACATTTTGTTTTGCCTATCCTATCTCAACAGTATGATGAAATCCTTGAAAACAAGACCAGTTCTAATCCAAAATTTCACCCAATGTACATATATTCTAAAGCTCTCTTTTTATTGTAACATCGCTAGAAAGCTTGGGAAATCCAGATCTTTACTGTAAAGCTTGAGGCCAGCATTTCTGGTATCAATATTATTTTAAATTTAGTAACTGTTACTGGTAGAGAGACTGTCTAAATAGAGCAGTATAATTATATTGTGGCTATTTTTAGAGCTAAGATCTTTTATTGAGCCCAGTCTTTGATGAATTGTTCCACACAGTGATGATTTACGTGAACAAATTACATGTCCTACCATTTTTTTCTGATATTTACAAAATAAGGCAAAAGTAGTTTAAAGAGGAAACTCTGCTGAACAAAGATGACCTACTTTTCAGTTTAATCAAACTTTTAACTGATAATGTGTTAACTATTCCTTTCCCTCTTACTCATCATGAAAAAAAAACACCTGAATTCTCTTTTTTTGCCAACTTATTAATTCAAATGATGTTTACTTGTTTAATTTTAGACATTTATATCATGAAATATACACTGAAATAAGATATAGAATCAGGTTTTGTCTTTAAAGACAGAACTGTGGATCTTCCCTTTAACAGTAGGATGGGGGAGTAAAATCTCTACAAAAAAATATGACTTTACATGTCCTCTATGTGTATTTTTTGCATGATTGCATAATCTCTCTTTTCTATGAAGCACATCATTTTCCAGATCCTCTTGATGTGTTTTAGCAGAATGCAGACCTCTGAGTATGGTAAATATCCAGCATCTGTGATACAGACCTTCATGTTAATATTTTAGTTCTTCTCAGTGGTAACTCACTCTTCTTAGTTATCTCGTGCAACTCTGAGGCGAGAGAATGGATGCTAAATGATTTTGCTTTTGCTCCATTGAGCAAAACAACCTTGAAAGATGCCATGCTAAGTCTTCTAGGAATTCATTAATCCTTTGTTCGTATTTATTCTGGCATACTGAGAATTTTGACTAGCTGGCCAACCGACAGCTCATTAGGATCTGTGGGGCTCTTTCGAACACATCATCCACATATGCCAAAAGAACCAGCTTTGAATTGCTTTTCATTTCTCTATAAGCCAGGATAATCAGAAAGCCTTGTTTAACATCTTTAGCATTGACTGCTACCTACACCATTACCTGCTGAAGTTCTCAAGAAAACTCACATCTAATTTCTTTTCCTTCAGATTACACACACACACACACACACACACACACACACACACACACACACACACACATTCACTTTGTATTAAAGTAATCTTGCCTCTAGACTTTGTGCTTCTAAGGGACAAGGGCTCCGTGCTTCTAAGGGACAAGGGTTCTCGTAAATAACAAAAGTACAAGGACTATAAATGTTTTGTTTTATGCTTTTATTCTCACTCAGGATTAACAGTTTCAGATACTTTATTTTTTTGAGACGGAGTTTTGCTCTTGTTGTGCAGGCTGGAGTGCAGTGGTGGGATCTTGGCTCACTGCAACCTCTGCCTCCTGGGTTCAAGAAATTCTCCTCCCTCCGCCTACCCAGTAGTTGGGATTACAGACACCTGCCACCACGCCCAGCTAATTTTTGTATTTTTAGTAGAGATGGGATTTCACCGCATTGGCCAGGCTGGTCTCGAACTCCTGACCTCAGGTGATCCACCCGCCTTGGTTTCCCAAAGTGTTGAGATTACAGACATGAGCCACTGCACCCAGCCTACCATATTTTAAAATATCAGAAGTGTTCTCAGAACACAAGACTTTATTCAAGGCTGCTTAAAATGTATGAAATGAATGACCTATTCACCAAGAAAACAGAGGAGCCTAAGGTCCATGTCTTGTCAAGAATATTGAAAGGAAGAAATTACCCAGATTAAAATGGCTTTCTTTTTTGAAATTTAAGGCAACAAATTTATAAATTGAAAGATGCAAAGGTACGTAATTTGAAAGGCCAATACCATAGGGATAATGAAGTCCAGACAAGAAAGAAAGAAAATATGAACAGTTACAATTAATACAATATATAATTTAAAGCTATGCACTCTTCATAAATATATCACAGCAGTAATTCTTTAAAGTTACCATGATAAAAAATTATTTCCTTCAGAGAATAATAATTCTTCTAACCTGCTAGCCTAGAAAATCCTCTTTATAATTTACTCTCCTGAATTTTCTCAGTATTGCTTAAGTATGGACTCAGCTATTAGAGAAATATTAAAAATTTTATAACTATTGCCTTTGCAAATGCAGTAATCATTTACTTTCTAAAGTCAAGCAAATTTAGGCTGATTGCTTTGCAAAGTGTTAATCTAGAATAGTTACACTCAAAGTGTGGTCCACAGACCCCTGAGATCTTATGAAGTCAAAACTATTTTCATAATAGTAAGTTGCTACTAGCTTATTTCACTGTGTGAACATTTAAGCTGATTACATAAAAGCAAATGAGGTGAAAGTTGTGGCCTCTCAGCACAAATCGATGCAGTGCCACAAGTTGCATTTGTTGTCATTGTGTTCTTCATGGTCATGCAGGCCTGAAAAAAATAAAAGTAAACATAAACTTTTTTTTTTTTTTTTTTTTTTTTTTTTTTGAGATCTAGTCTTGCTCTTGTTGCCCAGGCTGGAGGGCAATGGGATGATCGTGGCTCACTGCAACCTCTGCCTCCCAGATTCAAGTGATTCTCCTGCCTCATCTTCTCAAGTATCTGGGATTACAGGTGTGCGCCACCACACCCGGCTATTTTTTGTATTTTTAGTAGAGATGAGTTTTCACCATGTTGGTCAGGCTGGTCTCAAACTCTTGACCTCAAGTGATCCTCCTGTCTCAGCCTCCCAAAGTGCTGGGATTACAGGCATGAGTCACTGTGCCTGGCCAAAATAAACTTTAAAAAGTCAGTTTTATTTAAAAATGCCTTTAATGGATTTGTGTGTGTGTGTGTATATATATATATATTTATATATATAATATAATATATATTATAAAATAATATAATAATGTAATATATATATTAATTTTATTAAATCTCCACTTTTGATTACCTATCTCTTTAACCTGTCAATGAAATGAGAGGTGCACCTAAAACACTTTTGTGACATGAAGTACAAAGTAGTAGTAGACAGTATTTTTAGACAGTTTCTCAAACTGTCTAACTTTTAGACGGTAGACAGTTTCTCAAAATTTTATTAAAGCAAGCCTGTCCATTGAAGGGAAAGCACAAGCAGTATTTGTAGTCAGCAATAACGTTTGAGTAAGGGATAGTTAGAAATTTTGAAAGCTTTTATCCACATCCTGACTTTGCAGCCTCCCTACACATAAAGATTTGTCTTATAAACTGGGTAGTGACATCAATAAATGTGATTCTTTGATATTATATAATCAATGTGTTAACATTTTTAAGATCAGCATAGCTCAGTGAGCCAGTATTTTCCAAATGATGAATACGTGATGTTACAAAATCAGGCATCAGTACAAGATTCATTTGAAATGAAAGCTAGAGAAATAAATTTAAATGTAATAGAATATATGACATTTACTCATATGATTTTAGATTCTACATTAAAACGTATTTTAGTCAATTTTGGTATAAAAGCAAAAAAGAATATCCACATTCACCTGGAAAGGCTGTTGAAATACTCTCTTTTTCAATGTTGTGAGCTCAGATAGTCTTCATGTATTTCAATTAAATAATGTCTTGCAACATATTACATTTCAAAAATAGGTAATCAGGCTCCAATTCTCTTATGTTGGGTCAGATATTAACGAGATTTGAAGAAATGTAAAGCAATACTGTTCTCACAAATTTGCTCTGTTTTGGAAAATATATTTTTCATAAAGTTATTTATGTTAACTCGTAACAGATCTATAATTGTTATTTTAACATGAATTAATACATGTGACAAAAATTCTTAATTTTAGTTTTTAATATGGTAAAAGTCAATAGATGTAATTCACATAAACTATTTAGAACCACTGGTCTAGAACCTTGGTCTTTAGTCTTAAATTTTTGTATTCAGAGAAAGGTGGGTGTTTTCTTTTGCTTTTTACCGTGCTTTTGCTTTTTAAAAGAATTTTTGCTGATGAAAACTGAAATCATCTTCAAGCCTCACCATTAAAAATCCTTGTTCTCTTTCCAGTGGCCCGACACTGCCCTGCACACTATCTCATGTGTGCCTGATTAGGGAATATCTAGGAAAACAGAGAATGACAAAATCCAGGTTTTAAAATTTGTCCCTATCCGCAAATTAAAACAGGAACTAGAGGTTATCAGTTCTGGTAAGCTGATGACGGTGAAGACCCTCAAGTGAGTTGAATCAGCATACTCTGGTCACAGTCACAGTGGGCTGTGACAGTTGACATCTACTTTCAGGACCAAGGCCATGAGTTAATCATTTATCGTGTTAAATATGGAAAACCCTTGGGGATACGTAGAAGGATTTATCTATAATTTCTTTTTTTTTCATTTTTTTTTTTTTTTTAAATTTTGAGACACAGTTTTACTCTTGTCGCCCAGGCTGGAGTGCAGTGGCGCGATCTCAGCTCACTGCAATCTCCGCCTCCTGGGTTCAAGGGATTCTCCTGCCTCAGCCTCCCAAGTAGCTGGGATTACAGGTGCTCACCAACATGCCCAGCTAATTTTTATATTTTATATTTTTATATTTTTTATATTTTCAGTAGAGACGGAGTTTTACCGTGTTGGCCAGACTGGTCTCGAACTCCTAACCTCAAGTGATCCACCTGCCTTGGCCTCCCAAAGTGCTGAGATTACAAGCTTGAGCCACCACACCCAGCCTCTTTAATTTCTTAAGAAAATAAGTCTTAATCCACAAGTCTTTGTACAAGTCTTTCTTGTACAATTTATGCTTGATCTGTATTTTGTTATCCTGAAAGTGCTGATGCTTTGTAAAAACTTCCTGACTTTAAAAACTTATTCTCATTTGTGTGTGTGTGTGTGTGTGATTTATACTCCACCAGATGTGGCTCTATTCTTCAATTCACTTATAAATGGCTTGATTCATTTACTAATAAGTATGTATCAAGTCCTTTCAGCTCATGTTTTCCTTTTGGGCTTGAATGTAAAAAAAAAATTAAGATGTTAACAGGCTTTCTTAACAGTGGCACAACATCTCAATACTTACCTGTACTTTGTTCTATTCAGGATCCAGTTCTATGCTAGCCAATATAACAGATTCTGTTTCTTAAAGAGGAAACATATTTTGAAAGTTAATTAAAACAGAGTTGTTGCTGGAATTTAATTTTTTAAATTAATGTTTTATTTTTATCAAAGCAATGTTCTTTGCAAAATGCTTTATAGGACTATTAATAAATACCGTGGGCAGCAAACAGCATCAGGTTCGAATGTACCAAAACATGTATTAATTGCCCCACAAAACATGCTCTATTATTTTATACTGCTTAAATTAGGTGGAGTTGCCATGGAAACCCCTGCATCCTATAATACCGCAATAGTCAAAAGAATGCATGCTAAATATCTGCTCCACCTACAGAAAACTAACAGGAAAGCTGGACAGAAATGAAGATCTCCCATTATTTACAATCCACCCCAAACATACTCACATGGCCATATAGTATTCAGGAACAAACAATATCGGATCAAACACTCACATCATCATATAGTATTCAGTGACAAACAATATCAAATCAAACCAGGTCAGATATCTCAAACAAATATAAGAGCTCCAAGTGGTCCAAATAACAAACTTCTACTTCATATTCTTAATTCATTTTAGTATTAAATAAGGTAGATCTCAGTTCCTTTCTGTGGATAATATGAGACTGAGAAAATTTGGCATATTCAGTTTCATTTAACAAAAACACCAATATATTTGAATAAAAAAATAGGTTGGGATGATGAAGTCATTGGAATTTACTGATGATAGATAGGCAGATAAGCTGATGTTTTATCTTGGTAGATGTACAATGCCTATGGTGGTTGTTAATGAATATTTAATTAAAATTATATGTGAATGAAGGAATGAGTGGCTCTATTGTCTCCAACTTACGGAAGTGGAAATTAAGATTTAGCAAGGTAAAGGCTTTGCCCAGGGCCAGTTTCTGGTAGAGGGCAGAGCCATTATTCTCTAAAGCCTGTTTCACTCCAACACATATAGTATACTGCCACACACACACACACACACACACACACACACACACAAAAGCCGGAAATAAAATGTTAGAGATTTTTATTTTGTTTTGCTTTGTAAATAAACAGGGCATAACATTCCAAAATGCCTGACAATAGCATGATTTTGAGATTCTAGGACACCCAATATAGAGAAAGTGAGGAAGTATGAAAATATTCATGTAATCAGCAGTATCAGTAGAATTAATCCTGAAAACGAATAAAGAAAAAGATGGTTCAGCAAGAAGACTTTCGTATGTGGTTTGAAGAGCCACTTTAAGAAAAATCATGTCCCAAGTCCCAGGAATTGTTTACAAAATAAATAATGCCTCCATCCTTTTAGCCATTATTCTTTTTAACAAAGTTTTTCATTTTTTATCTTGGCAATGTGCAAACAGGAAATGATGATACTAGGCAATGTTGCTCATTGGTCTTCTATATCAGCGCATCCTTCCATAAATATTTTCCGTAAAACACAATGCCTAAAACTGCGCACAAGACTACAGATGTTATCTTATCAAGGCCAAGAACAGTGCAATTTCTGACTTTCTTATTTTTAGTTTTTCTATTATGCCGCTCAAAATTGCATTTACTTTTTGTAACTACCATACCATATCACTGTTCGTTCATACTGAGCGTGCAATCTAATGAACTGCTTTCCCATTTTGTATAAACTGGTTTACAGATAAAATCTCAAGCATCTTGGCATTTTTACTGATTGTTTGGACCCAAGTAAAAGACTTCACATTTATCCTAATTATAATCCTAATTAAAATTCATGCTTTTAATTCTGACCCTATTTTCAACTCTGTCTAATTCTGACTATGATATCCTATATTTTCTGCATTCGGGCTTCCTGATTTGTGTTTCTTGCATTGTCTTCATGCCTGCTTTGTAATCTTTTAATAAGTCAGATAAAAATTATAAAATAAATAAATAGGGCTATCAGTGTGGTTATAGAAAAAGTCCCATGACTCCTGGCATTTGGGTGGCCAAAACGACATTGAACAGAAGCCCAGTTTCCATGCTCTGAGTACATTGTTCAACAAACCGCAGAAACATCTGGTAGCACTAGCATCCAGTTAACATTTTTGTGTATTGTAAAACAGCATCATGGGAAACACTTTCAAATAGCTGTTTAAATACATCATATTCCCTCTGTAACTCAGGAGATGGGTATGAAAGAAAGAAGGAATGACAGTCATCAGTAATTGGTGCTAGTGACTAAAGGAGAAACCGGAGTTAGCTATTTGTAGAATATTGGAATGATTTCCTCTAGGCCTGAGGTACATAAGTTAGTGCTTATTTTCACTATTGCTGCAGAATTTCAGGTGGGAAATCTTTAATGGGTTAAATCTGAATTCAAATTTTTCACATTTTGTACCTGGCTAAAATCACGGCAAGGTTTTGGATATTCTGATTCTGAAAAGGACCCAGATGTTGTCAGTATCCTATGCTTGAAAAAAGAACAAGTTATTCCCAGGGTATCTCCAGTTAGAGTTCATGACATTCTGGATCTTTCTGCCTTTCAATAAATTTCAACATCAGAGAATAGATACATAACTGAGCTCTTGTTAATCCAATAGAATACATGTATGTGGTCAGCTTACATTCAGTCAGGAGCTTACACTTTCAGACCAAGGAGCCAGCCATTTTATACTCTAACATTTCCAAAACTAGTTTGGGATTAGTCAAGGATGATTGTCTATGTAATTAAAAATTAAAGACTAGAGGTGAAGCTTGGTGCTTCTCTGCGGATATGACAACTGTTTTTTTCTTTTTCTTCACCATCACCATCATCACTACTTCATCATCATCAACACTAACATACATTTGTATGATGCTTTATAGCTGACAAATCATGACACATGAGGCTGAGTTTGCTTTTTTTATTGTTTCTACTTTCCATTAAAGACTAATAGTAAATTTTAAAAAATTAGTGCTACGGAAATCTATGGGAGAAAACAAAACTACCAAGGGAATACATGCAAAATTAACAGCATGAAGTAGAGAACAGAATTGTGGACGCAGTCAGAGGTAATAATTCCAATATAGGAAACTAAGGGGAAAACATAAGAGAGTTTGGAGGAGAAGAAAGAATGCAATGCGCTTCAAACAAATGGAGGAACAGTTACCTTAAGAGTAGATCAACTCTGATGTTTACTTCCACATGCGAATTGAGCAGGTTCAAATGTATAATGGTTTAAATATTAATCCCTGAAGTAGCACAGAAATCTAGAGATCTAGAGGAGGGCAGCTAAAGATTGAAACCGGATTCTGTATACAGTGAATAAAGTTACAAATCAATATCATCTTAAAAAATAACAATAAATGCTTCAGGGAGATGTGCTGTCCTCAAACATGTATAGGACCAGCTGTGTACAGCTCCAAAGAAGCAAAATAAGAAAGAAATGATTGAATTTGTAGTCCTATTCACGGGATGAACAGGCTCACAAAATAGTAGTTAATAATGATTTTTTTTAAAAAAAATAAATGCCATTTATTATCCATTCTTTTGATTAACCAATGTTTATTGAGCCAGACTGCTTTTCAAAGTGCCAGAGATATAGTGGTGACTGAGACAGGCACATTCCCTAACTTTATGGAGCCGATAGCTTCATGGAGGAAAAGACATAAAATCCATATACAAATAATTATTTAAATTCCAATTATAATAAAATCAATGAAAGAAAAGTGCAAGATCTATAATAATAGTGGGAGAATTCGATTACTCTGGGAGGTTCTGAGAAGGCTGCTTGGTGTTGAGGTGAACTCTAGCTGAGACCTGATTGTCAAAAGAAAAGCTAAGAAAGTGCAGAATCAGGGAACTTAAATACAAATGTTGCTCATTGTAAATGAGAAAGTAAAGTAAAACCAATATGGATGAAGACGTAAAATATGGGGAAGCATGTTCTTAGATGAAACTAGAAGGTTTTGCAGGATCCGGTTCATGCTGGGCTCTGTGAGATTTTAGTCTTCATTGTATTATAAGAAAGTGGTCATTGAAGAAAAGAAGAGGCCTGGATTTGTTTCTTTAAGGAGATTACTCCAGTTGCTGAAAGGAAAATAGATTAAGGAAGCTGAAAGAGAGAAAAAAAACTAACATTTAGGAGTTATTTAGATGGCAATAGCTCAATTGGGAAACATTGGTAGCTTGGGCTATGGGAAGAGCGGTGAAGATTAATAAGTTAATTTGAAATATTTTTAGAGTTATTTATTTGGGCATTCAAATGGATATGAAAGATGATTATTTATGAGAAATGCAATAGTGAGAAATTCTACTTTAGATAAAGGGTTTCACTAGATTATTTCTAAAGCCCATTCCAAGAAATTCTATAATCTTATTATTCCGTAACACTCTTGCAGCTACTTATATTGCAATTTCATGAAAGGATTGCCTTTGAATCCATTGTTCCAACTCCACTGGGGGCTGTGGGGTAGGGAAAAGAATTTCATTTGGTTCTTTCTACTTTTCTATTTTCTATCTCTGAAGTCCTGACAGAGATGCCCTATTTATTTTTCAGAATAATTCCCTCTTGATAACTGCTGAAGTTAATATGTTGACAGTGTGACAGTAGTTGAGGATAACAAGTAATTACAAACAAACACTAAAACTAAAATAAACAGTTTATTCAATGAGACTGGCTGCAGTTCCTTGGGTTGATTATGATTAAAGACCTGTGAAAAGCCTCTGGAATGATTCTCCAGCATGCTGAGATCCTGAGGGGAGGGTTCTTTATGGCTCCATCTGCACCAGAGTTATCACCAGGCTTCCTCTAACAGAGAGACAAGAGATTTTCAATTAAGTCCTTGTGAATACAGACAGAACCCTTTTCTGAAGCAATTGTCTGGAAATTAGTGGCAACCCAATTTTCAACATGCAATGTAGCCATTGACTGGCCAGATGCCAATGGTGGAAAGGAGGGGTTGGGGGGAAGAAAGCCAGAATAGAACATAAGGTGCAATGTAATGTCCCTTGACAAGTTTACTTCCCTATAGTCCCATCAGAAGGGACAGTCTGATTGAAGATGTGTAATTATCTTTCCAATTTAATATCTATTGGTTCTGTGCTGTATTCTGTTTGTTTTTGTAACACTTTAACTCAATAGACATTAGGAGGGAAAAGGCAATATTATTATAAACTATTGGAAATTGAATTAAAGTGAATTAGCTTTCATCAAATATACATAATCTCAATGCTTAAAAAACAAAGAGAGACGGTTGCTTGCCAGAAATGCTTTTAGTTTTAACTTTGCATGACTGTGGGGGTAACATTTCCCCTAATATTAAGTTCACAAATCCTAAACCTTTTTGTTTTTCCCAGAATTAACATAAATGGATCTGAATGAAAACTTCTTGAGATAATTGCTCAGGGTTTTCTAAATTCAGAATGGTTCTTGAAACATAGGGGTTACTCAGTGATGAATTTTGAATAACTGAAAACAAAACACCACAATCTCAATGCATATATGCTGAAAAGGCAGGCAAAATTTCTATTGGTATAATGGCTTAAAAGATCAGAAAATTAAAATTATATATTTCATGCTATTATATGATAGCCTGCATATCTTCAAGAAGTTAAGCTTCATGATCTAGAATAACAGAATTTGTAGATCTGAAAGGAAATAGAGAGGATGACACAAACCTGATATTTGGCAAATAAGGGTATAGAGAATCAGCCAAGAATAGTGGCATGTTTCCCTTTATTTATCTGTCATCTTGTAGGCATTGTATGTCTTGTATTCCCTTGTATACCTTGCCATTTTAGTATTTTGTAAAACATTTAAATTTGCCTTATAAATAAGTTAAGGCCTTAGCTCTTCCCACTAGTGACCTATATGTTGTTTTCCATGCTTTCTATCCATGTAAATCCAGCTCATAGCAAGGTAATGATTATGGAACTCGGCTAACGAGGAAAACATATTATGAAAACTTCTGAGGCAGTACTGCTTCAAGCCCTAATAGTGACTCAGGGAATGGTCCTAGATCTTCGGGGTCTTGCATTTGCCTGTGCTTGAGGTTAGTTGTGAGGTCCCTTTCTCATGTTTTGCAACAAACAATAGTAACATGCCCAAGTTTGCAAGTAATTATTTTTAACAAAATAAAATTGAAAAGTTTAATCAAACTGCATAATATGATCACTCTCATGGTGAGTCTTTTGATTTTTTTTTTTTTTTTAAAGATAAAAAGAGAGAAACTTTTGGTCATAGAGCCCAGAATTTCACATGGAAATGTAAGCTCTTCATGTGCTTTGAGTGACTAAAAGCGTGACCACCACAAGAGTAAACACATCTCTTCCTCCTCTTCAGTACTACAATTCACAGCCATGGACTCTCTGATTTTTTAAATGACCTTTCTTAGGACTTTGAGTTTCTTTTTAGATTATATGCCTGATTTCCAGTGCTTTTCATTTCTCCTACAAAGTAAGCTAAGGAGCAGGGAAGGAGACTAATATTTATGGTTTCCTCTGCTCAGGCCATCTCCTGAGGGCCTGGTGTATAGATGCTTTCCGTAGACACAGTTTATTTTATGTAATTCTCTTAATAATCTTATGAAGTTCTTATTCCTTGTTACAAATTGGTACATACAGATTTAGAGACATCTAAGATTAGCAGGTAAATTCAGGAAAAAGAGGATTTTTAACTTATTTTTATTGTTTTTACCAAGTGAATTACTTCACTATTCTGATGTCCTTTTTCTGTCTTTAATTAAGGAAGCAGGAACTATAGGTAGGTATTAAGTAATATTTGCAATTTATTCCATTCTGAATTTATAATGCAGTTCTGGTAATTGAGTCTTCCGGAAGACCTGTCAAAGGAAAACCAGAGCTGGACAGGAAAGTGGTGAAATCAGATTTATTCAGAAACTCTTCCATGGTGGGAACAAACCTCAGTATAGAAGTGGGCTCAATTCCAAATACAGCACGGGCAGGTAGAAATGTATAGCCAAGACGTGCAGTGGAGGGTGGTGGATGGAAAATTACTAAAAGAAAATGCCAGGGCTAAGGGAGAGTTTCAGCTGAATTTACTATTAGTCTGTCCATCTCACAGGAATGCCTAAAGGGAGTTGACCCACAAGAAAACCGATGTAAAACCCTGGGCACAGCACTCAGCTCAGTGCGACCAGGAGCAGATGGGGGCCTTCTTGTCCGTCTCTCCCCTTAGTTTCAAAACAAGAAAAACATTTAAAATGTTAGTGTCAATTTTTCTACTGTCTGACATATTAAAGATTTTTTTCACAGAAAAGAAATGCCATAAGTAAATGGTGTATGCCTCTCACCAGTGTCGACTTATCTGGCAATTATTATTATTTTTTAAAATTATTATTATACTTTAAGTTCTAGGGTACATGTGCATAACGTGCAGGTTTGTTACATATGTATACTAACATATGTATACATATGTTGCTGTGCTGCACCCATCAACTCGTCAGCACCCAACAACTCGTCATTTACATCAGGTATAACTCCCAATGCAATCCCTCCCCCCTCCCCCCTCCCCATGATAGGCCCCGGTGTGTGATGTCCCCCTTCCCGAGTCCAAGTGATCTCATTGTTCAGTTCCCACCTATGAGTGAGAACATGCGATGTTTGGTTTTCTGTTCTTGTGATAGTTTGCTAAGAATGATGGTTTCCAGCTGCATCCATGTCTCTACAAAGGACACAAACTCATCCTTTTTTATGGCTGCATAGTATTCCATGGTGTATATGTGCCACATTTTCTTAATCCAGTCTGTCACTGATGGACATTTGGGTTGATTCCAAGTCTTTGCTATTGTGAATAGTGCCGCAATGAACATACGTGTGCATGTGTCTTTATAGCAGCATGATTTATAATCCTTTGGGTATATCCCCAGTAATGGGATGACTAGGTCATATGGTACATCTAGTTCTAGATCCTTGAGGAATCGCCATACTGTTTTCCATAATGGTTGAACTAGTTTACAATCCCACCAACAGTGTAAAAGTGTTCCTATTTCTCCACATCCTCTCCAGCACCTGTTGATTCCTGACTTTTTAATGATTGCCATTCTAACTGGGGTGAGATGGTATCTCATTGTGGTTTTGATTTGCATTTCTCTGATGGCCAGTGATGATGAGCATTTTTTCATGTGTCTGTTGGCTGTATGAATGTCTTCTTTTGAGAAAGGTCTGTTCATATCCTTTGCCCACTTTTTGATGCGGTTGTTTGTTTTTTTCTTGTAAATTTGTTTGAGTTCTTTGTAGGTTCTGGATATTAGCCCTTTGTCAGATGAGTAGATTGCAAAAATTTTCTCCCATTCTGTAGGTTGCCTGTTCACTCTGATGGTAGTTTCTTTTGCTGTGCAGAAGCTCTTTAGTTTAATGAGATCCCATTTGTCAATTTTGGCTTTTGCTGCCGTTGCTTTTGGTGTTTTAGACATGAAGTCTTTGCCCATGCCTATGTCCTGAATGGTATTACCTAGGTTTTCCTCTAGGGTTTTTATGGTATTTGGTCTAACATTTAAGTCGTTAATCTATCTTGAATTAATTTTCGTATAAGGAGTAAGGAAAGGATCCAGTTTCGGCTTTCTACTTATGGCTAGCCAATTTTCCCAGAACCATTTATTAAATAGGGAATCCTTTCCCCATTTCTTGTTTCTCTCAGGTTTGTCAAAGATCAGATGGCTGTAGATGTGTGGTATTATTTCTGAGGACTCTGTTCTGTTCCATTGGTCTATATCTCTGTTTTGGTACCAGTACCATGCTGTTTTGGTTACTGTAGCCTTGGAGTATAGTTTGAAGTCAGGTAGCGTGATGCCTCCAGCTTTGTTCTTTTGACTTAGGATTGTCTTGGCAATGCGGGGTCTTTTTTGGTTCCATATGAACTTTAAAGCAGTTTTTTCCAATTCTGTGAAGAAACTCATTGGTAGCTTGATGGGGATGGCATTGAATCTATAAATTACCTTGGGCAGTATGGCCATTTTCACGATATTGATTCTTCCTATCCATGAGCATGGTATGTTCTTCCATTTGTTTGTGTCCTCTTTTATTTCACTGAGCAGTGGTTCGTAGTTCTCCTTGAAGAGGTCCTTTACATCCCTTGTAAGTTGGATTCCTAGGTATTTTATTCTCTTTGAAGCAATTGTGAATGGAAGTTCATTCATGATTTGGCTCTCTGTTTGTCTGTTACTGGTGTATAAGAATGCTTGTGATTTTTGCACATTAATTTTGTATCCTGAGACTTTGCTAAAGTTTCTTATCAGCTTAAGGAGATTTTGGGCTGAGACAATGGGGTTTTCTAAATATACAATCATGTCATCTGCAAAGAGGGACAATTTGACTTCTTCTTTTCCTAACTGAATACCCTTGATTTCTTTCTCTTGCCTGATTGCCCCAGCCAGAACTTCCAACACTATGTTGAATAGGAGTGGTGAGAGAGGGCATCCCTGTCTTGTGCCAGTTTTCAAAGGGAATTTTTCCAGTTTTTGCCCATTCAGTATGATATTGGCTGTGGGTTTGTCAAAAATAGCTCTTATGATTTTGAGGTACGTTCCATCAATACCGAATTTATTGAGCGTTTTTAGCATGAAGGGCTGTTGAATTTTGTCAAAAGCCTTTTCTGCATCAATTGAGATAATCATGTGGTTCTTGTCTTTGGTTCTGTTTCTATGCTGGATTATGTTTATTGATTTGCGAATGTTGAACCAGCCTTGCTTCCCGGGGATGAAGCCCACTTGATCATGGTGGATAAGCTTTTTGATGGGCTGCTAGATCCGGTTTGCCAGTATTTTATTGAAGATTTTTGCATGGATGTTCATCAGGAATATTGGTCTAAAATTCTCTTTTTTTGCTGTGTCTCTGCCAGGCTTTGGTATCAGGATGATGTTGGCCTCATAAAATGAGTTAGGGAGGATTCCCTCTTTTTCTATTGATTGGAATAGTTTCAGAAGGAATGGTACCAGCTCCTCCTTGTACCTCTGGTAGAATTCAGCTGTGAATCCATCTGGTCCTGGACTTTTTTTCGTTGGTAGGCTATTAATTATTGCCTCAATTTCAGAGCCTGCTATTGGTCTATTCAGGGATTCAACTTCTTCCTGGTTTAGTCTTGGAAGAGTGTAAGTGTCCAGGAAATTATCCATTTCTTCTAGATTTTCTAGTTTATTTGCGTAGAGGTGTTTATAGTATTCTCTGATGGTAGTTTGTATTTCTGTGGGGTCCGTGGTGATATCCTCTTTATCATTTTTTATTACGTCTATTTGATTCTTCTCTCTTTTCTTCTTTATTAGTCTTGCTAGTGGTCTGTCAATTTTGTTGATCTTTTCAAAAAACCAACTCCTGGATTCATTGATTTTTTGGAGGGTTTTTTGTGTCTCTATCTCCTTCAGTTCTGCTCTGATCTTAGTTACTTCTTGCCTTCTGCTAGCTTTTGAATGTGTTTGCTCTTGCTTCTCTAGTTCTTTTAATTGTGATGTTAGAGTGTCAATTTTAGATCTTTCCTGCTTTCTCTTGTGGGCATTTAGTGCTATAAATTTCCCTCTACACACTGCTTTAAATGTGTCCCAGAGATTCTGGTATGTTGTATCTTTGTTCTCATTGGTTTCAAAGAACATCTTTATTTCTGCCTTCATTTCGTTATGTACCCAGTAGTCATTCAGGAGCAGGTTGTTCAGTTTCCATGTAGTTGAGCAGTTTTGATTGAGTTTCTTAGTCCTGAGTTCTAGTTTGATTGCACTGTGGTCTGAGAGACAGTTATAATTTCTGTTCTTGTACACTTGCTGAGGAGTGCTTTACTTCCAATTACGTGGTCAATTTTGGAATAAGTGCGATGTGGTGCTGAGAAGAATGTATATTCTGTTGATTTGGGGTGGAGAGTTCTATAGATGTCTATTAGGTCTGCTTGCTGCAGAGATGAGTTCAATTCCTGGATATCCTTGTTAACTTTCTGTCTCGTTGATCTGTCTAATGTTGACAGTGGAGTGTTGAAGTCTCCCATTATTATTGTATGGGAGTCTAAGTCTCTTTGTAAGTCTCTAAGGACTTGCTTTATGAATCTGGGTGCTCCTGTATTGGGTGCATGTATATTTAGGATAGTTAGCTCTTCCTGTTGAATTGATCCCTTTACCATTATGTAATGGCCTTCTTTGTCTCTTTTGATCTTTGATGGTTTAAAGTCTGTTTTATCAGAGACTAGTATTGCAACCCCTGCTTTCTTTTGTTCTCCATTTGCTTGGTAAATCTTCCTCCATCCCTTTATTTTGAGCCTATGTATGTCTCTGCGTGTGAGATGGGTCTCCTGAATACAGCAGACTGATGGGTCTTGACTCTTTATCCAGTTTGC
This sequence comes from Macaca nemestrina, assembly GCF_043159975.1. Classification (NCBI taxonomy): domain Eukaryota; kingdom Metazoa; phylum Chordata; class Mammalia; order Primates; family Cercopithecidae; genus Macaca; species Macaca nemestrina. The sequence goes on from NC_092143.1 coordinate 49,177,623, forward strand.
CAGTCTATGTCTTTTAATTGGAGCATTTAGTCCATTTACATTTAAAGTTAATATTGTTATGTGTGAACTTGATCCTGCCATTATGATATTAACTGGTTATTTTGCTCGTTAGTTGATGCAGTTTCTTCCTAGCCTCGATGGTCTTTACATTTTGGCATGTTTTTGCAGTGGCTGGTACCGGTTGTTCTTTTCCATGTTGAGTGCTTCCTTCAGGGTCTCGTGTAAGGCAGGCCTAGTAGTGACAAAATCTCTAAGCATTTGCTTATCTGTAAAGGATTTTATTTGTCCTTCACTTATGAAACTTAGTTTGGCTGGATATGAAATTCTGGGTTGAAAATTCTTTTCTTTAAGAACGTTGAATATTGGCCCCCATTCTCTTCTGGCTTGTAGAGTTTCTGCCGAGAGATCTGCTGTTAGTCTGATGTGCTTCCCTTTTTGGGTAACCCGACCTTTCTCTCTGGCTGCCCTTAAGATTTTTTCCTTCATTTCAACTTTGGTGAATCTGGCAATTATGTGTCTTGGAGTTGCTCTTCTCGAGGAGTATCTTTGTGGCGTTCTCTGTATTTCCTGGATTTGAATGTTGGTGCCCTACTAGGTTGGGGAAGTTCTCCTGGATGATATCCTGAAGAGTGTTTTCCAACTTGGTTCCATTTTCCCCCTCACTTTCAGGCACCCCAATCAGCCGTAGATTTGGTCTTTTTACATAATCCCATACCTCTTGCAGGCTTTGTTCATTTCTTTTTCTTCTTTTTTCTTTTGGTTTCTCTTCTCGCTTCATTTCCTTCATTTGATCCTCAATCGCTGAAACTCTTTCTTCCAGTTGATCGAGTTGGTTACTGAAGCTTGTGCATTTGTCACGTATTTCTCGTGTCATGGTTTTCATCTCTTTCATTTCGTTTATGACCTTCTCTGCATTAATTACTCTAGCCATCAATTCTTCCACTTTTTTTTCAAGATTTTTAGTTTCTTTGTGCTGGGTACGTAATTCCTCCTTTAGCTCTGAGAAGTTTGATGGACTGAAGCCTTCTTCTCTCATCTTGTCAAAGTCATTCTCCGTCAAGCTTTGATCCGTTGCTGGCGATGAGCTGCGCTCCTTTGCTGGGGGAAATGCGCTCTTATTTTTTGAATTTCCAACTTTTCTGCCCTGCTTTTTCCCCATCTTTGTGGTTTTATCTGCCTCTGGTCTTTGATGATGGTGATGTACTGATGGGGTTTTGGTGTAGGTGTCCTTCCTGTTTGATAGTTTTCCTTCTAACAGTCAGGACCCTCAGCTGTAGGTCTGTTGGAGATTGCTTGAGGTCCACTCCAGACCCTGTTTGCCTGGGTGTCAGCAGCAGAGGCTGCAGAAGATAGGATATTGCTGAACAGCGAGTGTACCTGTCTGATTCTTGCTTTGGAGGCTTCCTCTCAGGGGTGTACTCCACCCTGTGAGGTGTAGGGTGTCAGACTGCCCCTAGTGGGGGATGTCTCCCAGTTAGGCTACTCAGGGGTCAGGGACCCACTTGAGCAGGCAGTCTGTCCCTTCTCAGATCTCAACCTCCATGTTGGGAGATCCACTGCTCTCTTCAAAGCTGTCAGACAGAGTCGTTTGCATCTGCAGAGGTTTCTGCTGCTTTTGTTGTTATCTGTGCCCTGTCCCCAGAGGTGGAGTCTACAGAGACAAGCAGGTTTCCTTGAGCTGCTGTGAGCTCCACTCAGTTCTAGCTTCCCAGCGGCTTTGTTTACCTACTTAAGCCTCAGCAATGGGGGGCGCCCCTCCCCCAGCCTGGCTGCTGCCTTGCGGTTAGATCGCAGACTGCTGTGCTAGCAATGAGGGAGGCTCCGTGGGCGTGGGACCCTCCCGGCCAGGTGTGGGATATAATCTCCTGGTGTGCCTGTTTGCTTAAAGCGCAGTATTGGGGTGGGAGTTAACTGATTTTCCAGGTGTTGTGTGTCTCAGTTCCCCTGGCTAGGAAAAGGGATTCCGTTTCCCCTTGTGCTTCCCAGGTGAGGCGATGCCCCACCCTGCTTCAGCTCTCGCTGGTCGGGCTGCAGCAGCTGACCAGCACCAATTGTCCGGCACTCCCTAGTGAGATGAACCCAGTACCTCAGTTGAAAATGCAGAAATCACCGGTCTTCTGTGTTGCTCACGCTGGGAGTTGGAGACTGGAGCTGTTCCTATTCGGCCATCTTGCTCCGCCCCCCTGGCAATTATTTTTATCATTTTTATTGTGTATTATTTCTCATCAGGCTAAAAGAAAAATTAGCAAGGCAGTCCTCAAAGATTTCTCGTTCCTCTTTTGATAAATAACATGATATAAATCAGCTTTTACTGCATAATATGAACTGTTTCCTATAATAAATATGCACAATAATTCCATCACTTTTATTAGCTCTGAGGGTTTTAAAAAAAATTATTTCAGCTGTTTGCACAGAGACATCCATGTGAAATATATTTTTTAATCAGAAGTAGAAATCAGAGATATAAACTGTGTCTCTGAGATCTAACTATCTGTATTAACCTTAAAAAAAGTAAGCTCGTGTTTGCTTATGCTTCTAGCTTTGTAATCAAGAGCACTGTTAGGAGAATTTTGGAAGACGTACTGTAGAAGCAAGCATTAGAATTAATGCAAAACTGATTTACTAATTAGTCAAACCTGGATTATCCAATGATCTATACCTTTCAATGTGTATCATATAAATGACTGATTTGATTTGGCCTAGGTTGATATTCCTACTTTAAAAATGAAGGTTCCAATGATTGAAATGATTAGTGGCTTGTCTGATGCTACCAAGTCAGGGAAGAACCATGGCTACAACATTGCACTACTTATGCCTGGGGAAGTTCTGATTGTTTGTGTCTGCTAGGCAGTGTGTGGCCTAGCACCCTGTGGGGCACTCTGGAAGGAGGAAAAGAAGGAATGCCTGGCCTTACTTTCACCAAAAAGAGTGAACTGTTTTCTTGGAGGAAAATAGAATGTATGCTTATGAGATAACTGTATTCTTTCTTATACTCTAGTTAAATACTGAACTGGGGAGCACAGAATATTTATGTATACGACAGTCTCAGGAAAAAAAAAGTGCTAATTGTAGGGGGCTAATGAGAAATTCTAAGGGGTTTGGATATGAGAGAAGGCTTTTCCAAAAGTCATTAGGCTGTCCCAGAAAATGTGAAAAGAAAAACGTCAAGAAACTTGTTGGTTAATCTTGATACCCATCTTCCTCTATCAGGTAATAAACAACAGAAGTAGAGAAGTAAAAATTAATCATGATTCAAAAATAGTATTTGACACAGTGGATCACTCTTTTCTCCTTAGAATACTTCTTGCTTTCACTTGAATGTTTACTTTGAACCTTCTGTCTACTCCTTCTTAGTCTTTTTTTTTTTTTTTCCCTTTGGGTTCTCTTTATCTCTCCAACTTCTAAATTTGGATGGCCCAGGTCTCAGTCCTCAGGCTTCTTTGTTTGTTTGTTTGTTTTCTAACTGTACTCACTTATTGGGTGATCTCATTCAGTTTCATGCTTTATTTGGTATTCATATGTTGAAGTTCCCCAAATTTATTTCTCTTAATGAGACCTTTTCCTTAAACAAGAACAAAAAGTCCAGGTAAGAAAGATGACTGACTGAGAAGTCAGAATAGGATTTATGTAATAGCTATATGGAACCTGAGCTGATTTAAAATGATAGAATAGGTTCTTAGAGAAGAAGAGTAGATGTATGAGGGATGATTAAAAATGCCCGTGTACTGTTCAACAGACCAAGAAGTGAAACAGTTAAGTTTAAATGAATAATTTCTGTTGGGCAGCATAGGGAAAAAAGCTTAGAAAATTTGACTGGTATCATTTTATAGATAAAAATTAAACTCAAAAGATGAAATTTCATTTTACATATAGCTGCTTCCTCCTATATCCTCCATATTTAACAGAGCCACTTGTATTACTACTAGCAGGTCTTATATTAGTCCATTCAAACCATTTTAAGAAGTAGTTAAGGCTGGGCGTGGTGGCTCAAGCCTGTAATCCCAGCACTTTGGGAGGCCGAGACGGGCGAATCATGAGGTCAGGAGATCGAGACCATCCTGGCTAACCCGGTGAAACCCTGTCTCTACTAAAAAATACAAAAAACTAGCCAGGCGAGGTGGCGGGCGCCTGTAGTCCCAGCTACTTGGGAGGCTGAGGCAGGAGAATGGCATAAACCCGAGAGGTGGAGCTTGCAGTGAGCTGAGATCCGGCCACTGCACTCCAGCCTGGGCGACAGAGCGAGACTCCGTCTCAAAACAAAAAAAAAAAAGAAAAGTAGTTAAAACTAATAAATACATTATTATTGAAACACACATTTTTTTGAGGGCTCTGGGTTAACAGTGAGAGTGCTTGTGAAGAGGGAGCATTTTCTAACTTTCAATATTTCCCTTGGTATCTGGATAAGAATACTAGCAAATCAGCTATTACTTTGGAGAGAAAAATAAAGTTAACAAAACATGACTCACTACAGTTTTGCACAGGAGAGCAGAAAGAGTGGAACCTAACCATTCAGTAAAGCTGACATTAGTGAGGCAATTATTCAATGACATATTACTAAAAATAGATAGATTTGGGATGCATTTGTATTTATTTTACAAATGAATTTATGGTTAAACAAAAAAGTCAACCTGTGGAATAGTACAGTAAATGAAAAAGCTCTTCAACTAGAAATGGGGTCTTGCTTGGTTTCACTATGGACTTGGTATATGAGCTTCGACACACCATGCAATCTATACATTTCTTATTGTTCTCATTTGTAAAATGTAAATACTACCTACCCTACTTCATTGAATTCTCTGTGGATTAAATTAGAGAATGAATATGAAAATGCTCTGATATATATAAAATATAAGGCAAATGGAAGTGAAACTTGGTTACTCTTATTATTATAAATAATATCATATATACGTCAACTAGAACAGATTGGAAAATAGCAATGGGATTGTGAGTTGAGCCTAGTTACTTTGCAATGACTGATATTGTAAATAGCAAGAAGTCAATTAAATTGACTAAATTATAGTTAAGTTATTTCCCCCGCGTACTAAGCTCTGATGCCTTTAAGCATTTATGTCATGAGTACCATGCACACTTGGTCCAAGTATGCATTACATCAGCTGCAAATCAAAGAGCACCCAAGTAAAGCTGAATTAAGGAGAGGAGAACAGTGGGGGAGGTAAATTCATTGAATTAATAAACAAAAGTTGCAAGACATAGATGAGATTTTTTTATATAGATGGAACCAATGTTAAATATATATCAATGAGATTTATTTTTTCTCTATCCATTGCTACTTTCTATGTTATGGCTCCATCTTCGGATCAGTTTTTCCATCACGATGTCATGAAAACTACAACAGATCCAAAGTCATATCCTTCCAAGTTCATGGCCAGCGAAAAAGAACACATTTTTCTTCTCCAGCAGTCTACCAAAATCCTTACAATGTATTATTAGCTATGACTGGGTCACATTCCAATCTTTCGACAAATTACTGTGGCCAGTAGAAGGCAGTACTCTGACTGGTCATGCTGGAGTCTGATAAGTGCCCCTGAAATCATAGCTGGAATAAACAGTACTATAATGGCAGAGGCCAAGCACAGAAGAAAGATTGAACCATTGAGGAAAATGTTGTTAAGAAAAGAAACAGGAATAGATCAAAAGAGCAGAAATCAGCAAATGTTTACCACAAAAATAGATTAAAACAATACGAATTGAACTTGTCAATAAAATGTATTCATATTTTCTAAGTCTAGTTTAGCTTTTCAAAATTAAGATTTAACAATCTTAGAAAAACACACTTCACCAAAATACAATGAATTGTATAAAGGAAGTGGAAAAATAATGAAACAAGTCAGTGGGATACCAATAGATAGCTCTTAACAAGCTACTGCAATGAAGTAAATATTTGGTTACTTGCAAAAGTTTTATTATGAAAGCATAATATAATTTCATTAACATACAACAAAAACAGTTACTAAGGTTATTGACAAAAGAAGGTGAGCTACCCAGTCGCGTACAGAATAGTCTGGGACACAAACTCATTTTCCATATATTGTAACTAAATGACAAAGCAAATAATTGAAGACATATCTAATTTGGTCAAGGCAACACTTTAGGATTTGTCTGGGGTTGGTATAGTCAGCTGACAAACATATCGAGTAAAAATTATGTAATTAAAAAAAGAAAATTGGATTATCTTATATGACTATATTAATTCAAACATGCATATTTAATAATTTTGGGATCCTACAGTCCTGCTGCTTCCCAAGTTTATTTAATATAGATTTTAAGTTTATTGTCACATTAGATTGCTTATTCTACTAACAACAAAAGACATGTAGGGAGGAAACCCTTAGGCCAGGAAAGGGTGGAGCATAATTCCCCTAGATTTGTGTCTGATGGGCAGCCAAGAATGGAATCACCCAGGAAGCTTGTTGATGGCGTTGTCTCTGTTCTTGCTATCACTGGGAAGATTGGGCCAGACCAGAGGGGCAGGTAGAAGAGAGTCAACAATGTCTCAGCTTCTTTGAGCATAAGTTTGCTTATCTGTAAAATGAGAACACATCATTAAACTTTTCTTCCTGTAGGCACATTATCAAAATAAAAAGAATTTAAAAACTTTAAGTTAGAGATTTAAAAAAGTAAGGGTCGGTTTCAGTGGTTTACGCCTGTAATCCCAGCACCTTGAGAAGCCGAGGCGGGTGGAACACCTGAGGTCAGAAGTGGGAGACCAGCCTGGCAATATGGTGAAACTCCATCTCTACTAAAAATACAAAACTTAGCCGGGTATGGTGGCAGACGCCAGAAATCCCAGCTCCTGGGTAGGCTGCTTGAACCTGGGAGGCGGAGCTTGCAGTGAGCAGAGATGGCGCCACTGCATTCCAGCTTAGGCGACAGAGCGAGACTGTCTCAAAAAAAATAAAAATAAATGAAAGTAAATTAAGGCATTTTGGTGTAGGTAGGTCTTCTCATCCAGTGTTTTTTCTGTACTAGAGGGCCTTACATCCTTAAAATAGGCAGGAGGAACGTGTTTAGTGGCAAAGATGTATGTGCTTATTGATCCATCTGCTCAGTTGGATGTTATTTGAATAGGAAATACAAGAGGAAAGATTAGCTATATCTCAGGTTGTCTAAATTGAGGGTTTTCAAATTGTAGGGAAATTATAAATGTGTGGGAGTGGGGCTAAGAAATATGAAATTGAGGATGTGTAAATTAGTTTGTAAAGAATTTTTGTGAAAGAATTAAAGTTAATCTGTTACATCACATAAACAAAATTAAGGACAGAAACTATATGATCATCTTAAAAGACACAGAAAAAACATTTGATAAGATTCAGGATCCCTTCATGACAAAAACTCTCAATAAACCAGGAATAGAAGGGATATACTTCAAAGTAATAAGGGTCATGTATTATAAACTCACATAGCCATTATCATATTGAATGGGAAAAGTTGAAAGCATTCCCTCTAAAAACTGGAACAAGACAAGGATGCCTACTTTCCCCACTCCTATTCAACAAAGTACTAGAAGTCCTAGTCAGAGCAATTGGGCAAGATAACTAAAGAAAAAACATCCAGATTGGAAAAGAGGAAGTCAAATTATCTCTGCTGATGATGTGATCTTAAATCTAGGAAACCCTAAAGACTCCATCAACAAATTCTTAAGTTTGATAAACGAATTCAGTGAAATTTCAGGATAAAAAATTAATGTACAAAACTCACTAGCCTTTCTACACCCCAATAGTGATATTGCTTAGAACAAAACTAAAAGAAGACAATCCCATTTACAGTATCTCTAAAAAAATACTTAGGAATAAATTTAACCAAGAGGTGAAAGACCTTTACAAGGAAAACTGCAAAACATGAATGAAATAAATAGTAGATAACACAAACAAAGATACTTCACATGCTCATGGACCAGAAGAATTAATATTGTTAAAGTGATCATACTGCTCAAAGCAATCTATAGATTCAATGCAAAGGAAGAAAAGAGTTTAGCCTAAATATCGGCATTGGTGGTCCAACCTAGATATAACCTTAGACCAATGATTCAAAGTGTAGCCTACGGACCACGGTGATAATCAAGACCTGTTTAAATAATCTACAATGTCAACACTCTTTTTATAATACAACTAAGAGCATTTTTACATTTTCACTCTGTTGACATTTGTACTGATGTTACAGAAATTATGGTAGATAAAATTGCTGGTGCATTGGAATGAATAAACATAGTGGCACCCAATTCTACTAGCAGGCATTTTATCATTGATCACAACACACGGTAAAGATATGCCAGTTTCACTTAAGAATGTCTTTGATTCACACTGACAAAGTGACAAAACTCAAAAAATGTCTTTGCATAATTCTTAGAAATTATTAATTTTATTAAATCTCTATCCTTGACTACATAGCTCTATGATATTCTGTATGAAGAAATGGTAAATATACATAAGCCAACAGTTCTGCCCCATACTGATGTTACGTGGCTGTCCACAGGAAAAGCACTTGGGCAATTGAGTAGCATGCAAAATTAGCCACTTTGTTTAGAGTACTGTTTTTTATTTATAATGACCAACTGACAAACTATGACTTTTCAAACTTGGGTATTTGATAGATGTTGCCTCAGAAAGGAATGAATTAGCTTGTTACTTGAAGAATAAATGACAACATCATCAAACTTTCAAATAGTAATTAGAATTTTAGAAATTTACATCTACCACATGGAGCTGGACAGGTTTCCAATACTTAAAAATTGTTCTGATGAAATTGGTGGTGATATTAGTGAATCTCATTTTTGATATTACATAATAAAACACATCAACATTAAAACTTTCACTTGAGAGTAAACCATGATTTCAAATGACGAATGCAGGATTTTTCAAAACAATCCATGGAAGAAGATTTGTTCAAATCGCAAGATTGACCAATGAATTCTAAGTGTAACAAAATGTGGAGCATTTATTAACTTGGTTCTGGATTTCTGCATTGCAATCGAACTTTTGAAAACGATCATCTTGTGTATGATAGTTGGTGTAGTATCAAAAGAAAATATCCAAAACTACCCGGAGAAGTTATTAAAATACTTTTCCCTCTCCCAACTAAGTATCTGTGTGATCTCAGATTTTCTTCATATATTTTAACTAAACAATATATTAGCAAATATTTCATTAAGAAGCAGATATAAGAATCTAGCTGTTTTGTATTAAACTAGATGCATTTGGAAAAATATAAAACTGACACTCTTCTCAACAAATATTTTTGATTGCAAATTATAATTACTTTTTTCAAAAGTTATTTATGTTAACATATAAAAGGCATATTAATGCTATTTTACATTAATTAATAAATTATCAAATTTTCAAGTTAAAATTTGATAATTTAAATTTTAAACTTTTATTAATATTCATATTTTAAATTGTTAAAGTTTACTAAATTAAAATAAATTCATTTAAAATAAATGAATACATATTTTTAATGTATCAGTTTTAATTTTTAATAAGTAAATAATATTCACATGTAACCAAGATAAGCAAAAGATCCACTGAATTCTCAATAATTTTTAAGAGTGGAATCTTGAGATCTAAAATGTTTGAAAACTCTTGCTTTAAACCATTAGGATTCATGTTTAATAATTCTAAAAGTTTTTACTGAGTATTCAGATGATAATGATAAAAATAGTTAAGGAAAGACATATGTTTGTCTCCTATAAGCCGATTTAATTTGGGAGACAAGATACACTCACATTCATTAAACAAAAGTGCATGGTATCAAAGAACTTACCATAAATGAGCAACTGCATTGACTCTGAACCTGCTAACTCGTGTTCGGAAAACATAGCTTGAGCTCCAGATTTTTATAGGTGCTTCTTTAGTACTGAGAAATATTTCTTTCTGCGTTGAGTGTTTATTATATTCTTTATGGCAGATTGCATAATGGAGTTTCTGTAAGGAAGCTCTTCATCTTTCCTGGAAGCATGCTGATGTTATTTTCTTTTTCCTGGAGATTTCATTTGCTCTTTGAAAGACTCCACTTTTCCTGTCTATAAATTTTGTCACCTCTTGAGTATTTCTGAAATTCTACGATGGTCTAATATGATAATCAGAGCTGTAGAAATTCTGAACAGGATGAGGATAAAACAACATAGGATCACGGGGAAGTTCTCTGGAGCAAAAAGACTGGATCTGGAGAAACGAGTTTTGATAAATGGGAAGAAAGGTGATGGGTTTTTCTGGTGTGACACGAAGTCACAGCATTGAGATTTATTATGTAGGGTCTGTGGGTGGAAATGAGGCACACTAGGTGACTGGAGCAAAGAGTTCGCATAAAAGACAAGTGAAAAATACCACTGTGACAATAGGATGAAACCGGAGATGATTGTCAGTCCCAAGCATTAAGATTATCTAATTGCCAAACTGTGCTCCAAACTGTACTATGTGAACTAACAGAAAGGCAAAGCCATTTAAGTAAGTATACATTTGTATTTCAGTATCTTTGTGTTTTAATAGTTGCATATATATTTTAATAAGTGAATTTATTTTAATTTCTATCAAAAACAAATACACCAAGTAGTTATAAAGGTATAATGGTAGTGATATAAAATTATTCTATAAATATATTCACTTCATGAATAACAATGTGTTGTGTCAGTTTTTAAATGCCTTGAGTAAATAAGAGTACACACAGAAAGTAGAAGATAGATAACAAAGTGACAGCTATCTGGAATAAATTCACACCCTTTGTGTACAGGAAAGTTAAAACTCACACTAATATGAACCAATCTACTACCAAACCAAAAGTCTTAATTTGGAAAACATAATTGTCAATACATTGAGCCTCCTTGACAGTTATATCTCTAGGACCATTTTCCAGTCACTGATTTTTATTTCCTTTTTTTCTTTTCTCATGTGCCAAAAATTTGAGCCATTCACCTCGTTTTTTCACCCTTTAAATCTGCTATGAATTAATGTTCTATTCATCTAGTTCTGAAGTTTTTTACTATCATCTATAGTGTATTCAATTTAAGAAATTATAATATACCATAATATAGTATAGTATATTCAATTTAAGAAAGGTATTTTTAACTGCCTACTCAAGGATAAACTGTGTACAGATTCACGTTAGCTGCATTGCTTTGGGCAAGTTACCCTGGCATCAGTATTCTCTGATGAGTTTAGTGACTCTTTCTAACTGTAAAACGTATGAAAGATGCAAAGTGTGCTAGGCACGATACCCCATGTGCTCCCTGCCGTCTCATTTAGTTCACCATCCCCACAATTCTGTAACTGTAGATATACACAGACAATACTATTTTATAAGTGAGATTGCTGACACACAAAGGGGATGAGTTCCACATATGCTCAAATACAAAACTATCCCTCATCAACAGAATAACCTCATGATTGAGTCCTTTAGTACTGCTCAAAATTTGGGCTACCCCCAGTTACCTTATTTTATACAATAAAATAGCGTAAGATGGAGACATCCTAATTTGAAACATTCTCAGTCATAGCTGGAGTTGGATGATTCTAGAAATAGAATTTAAATTAAAAAAAAAAAAAAAAAAAGAGAGGCCAAGAAACTTAACATGGATTTAATAATGATTCCTGGGAGATATAATCTCTCACCTCCATGTACTGGGATGATTATAAACAAGACTTTTAAAGTCATTTAAAAGCCCAAAGCAGTAAACAATTTGGATCACAGCTATTCCTACAGAGCAAATGAAAAAAGTAATCAACTATGCCAAGGTTATGCAAATGAAACTTGAGACTTAAAGTAAAATGTCCATAGACAGCATCCTTCAGAAATTCAAAAATGCAGTATCTCAACTAGCTCTGGAAAATAGGGTTTGATGACCTTAGAAATGACTTACTTATGAGATGCTGATACCAAAGATGATGATGAATGGATAAATAATTTTTATGAAATATGAAAAAATGCTATATCTAAATTAATACGTTGTTTAACAAATGCTTTTTTATGTATAACCAAATTTTAAAATTAAATATTACATCTAAATATGTGACACATAGTTGGAAAATAGAACAATTCTTTTAGATCTTCTTATATGGAACTTGTAAAATCCCTTACCTTTGATCAGTTATAGTTACACGTCTAATGATACATAGCAAGGAAATGACAGAGAAGAGATTTAAGCTTCAGTCTGTTTGAATTCAAAGTGCATTCAAAGTTCTATAAATCATGTTGTTAAAGTATTATGTAACTCCCTAAGAATACTAGGGTAATTCAAATGAGATTAATGATTACTAAAGTATTTGAGACAGTGTTAATGATAGATATAAGATTTGAACTGAATATAGAAGGCTAGTTAAGATTTTTATTGACAGAAAAAACATAGCAGTTGCTGTGAATACAAAATATGGAGTTGTTCCATTTCTAAAAATTTCTCTGATGGTGGAATAATAATAATTCTAATATTTTACTAGCAGAAATGTCTTACATTTACTGAGAATTTACAATCAAGTACCATGTAAAGCATGTTGGAAAATCTTCTCATTCAATACCTGTAACTGCCCTGAACATTGCTGTTGCTCCCATTCTACAACAGAAGAAATTGAGGAAAATGAAGAGTAAGTAATTTGCCTGACAGGTAAAAGAAAATAGTAGCACAGTGGTTGAAACCCAAGTATTTTCAAATCTTAGTTCATCAACCATGGCATTCTTTTGCCTTTATCTTTCATTTCATTTTAAGATTAATTTCTTTTAAGTGTCAGGGAGAGATGAATGAAGACTAGAATCATCAAGGAAGGGTTTATGCAGCTACCATATTTTGAGTTTGCCCTTGAAAAATATGCACAATTAGGCCGGGTGCATGGCTCACGCCTGTAATCCCAGCACTTTGGGAGGCCGAGGCGGGTGGATCACCTGAGGCCGGGAGTTCGAGACCAGCCTGACCAACATGGAGAAACTCCGTCTCTACTAAAAATACAAAATTAGCTGGGCCTGGTGGCACATGCCTATAATCCCAGCTACTAGGGAGGCTGAGGCAGGAGAATTGCTTGAACCTGGGAGGCAGAGGTTGCGGTGAGCCGAGATTGTGCCATTGCACTCCAGCCTGGGCAACAAGAGTGAAACTCTGCCTCAGAAAAAAAAGAAAAGAAAAGAAAAGAAAAATATGCACAATTTAGATATGTAAAAGAGAGATGGGCAAATATATATTGTGAATAAAATGATAGAACTATGGTAGAACTGTGGTAGGAGAATGAGAAGTGTGTACAACTATACTCACTCCAAATAACTAGTGAACAAGGAAAGCATGGTTTTGCCATTGTTAATTCTTTGAAAATTTCTTCCCCTGAAAGTTTTCCTTTAATATCAAGAAGTACATGAGTGCTGAATTATGGTGATTAATTGAAGGTTTCAGAAAAAAAATATACGTAATATGTTACCCAATAAGGAATAATAAATGACCTTGCCATAATGGAATTGATACAAATTTTACTTTCTATCAGATTGTTAGAATTATAATCCAGCTCTCATGTCCACCAAATGTTTACAAATAAATTATTTTTAAAGTGAGATCCACACTGATAACTATGATGTCATGGTCCACGGTACTTACCTGATTGGGAAACTCAGGCAAAATGAGCTATTAAATGTTCCTTTCTCTCTCTTCACAACTCACTCCTCTAAGTAGAATTAAGTAGTGCTTAATGTAACTATGAATATAGACATTTCATATGCAGCTCTCACTTAGGCTGTGTGCCCCCTTGTGTCCTCTGGAACTTGTTTTAAAATTACAAACTTAAAAAACATCAACATTTTTGTTTAAAATAGAAAAAAAATTTAAGTGTTATTTCAGTTGAAAACCACCTAATTTTTTATTACTCCTGAAGCTGGTATTCAGAACTGCATTTAACATTGCACAGGCTAAATATAATTTGGACCAACTCATGTAAAATCTTCATTTCCTTCCACTTATCTTGAAATCCTCTCATTACTTCTCCCATACCTTTATTTTCTGCCCTAATTTCTCCATTACTACTTTCTGCCTGTCCATTTCTGCCCACGTATCAATGACCAGCTTAGGTTCCATTTTTCAGAGTGGCTTTCTGTAGCCACTCCAGTCCTCACTATCCTCACTTTTGCCTCAGTTTCCTTATTATTTTGAGTGAAATATATACACATTACACAATTAATTCCATTCATGGCATCAGAATCTGCACAAACATGTTTGGTAAGACACTGATACTTACAATAACATAAGTTAGACTTACAAGTATTTTAAACACAGCATCTGTAGACTTTGTAGTACAAATTGAGTTTCTGGAATATCCTGGTAGGTCCACTAGCCTATGGTTGTGCATGTGTAACTGTACCTATCAACGATTATCCTGTTTCTCACCTTCCTCTGTTATTGGATTCTTAAGACCATTACCTTTCCAGACTCCCTAGAAATGATCTTGCTTGTTCTTTGCCTGTCTCTGGCACTTAACTTAAAATTTTCCCAGTAGATAAAAGATTCTGCCTTTGTTGTCCATGTTTAGAGCTCTCTGTCTTGTCATTGAAACATTTAGATTCCCCACCAAGGGGATTCTAGGCCACATTAAGCTTGGGCTTAAAACCATAATTACTAAAGCATATCTGCTTTTTCAGTTTCTATGATTCTCCTTATGAAAACTGACCTCCAGAATTCTTACAATATTTTTAGAGCATTTATTTTCTAGCCTGTATAATGTTTTGTATGCTATTCTTTTCTTTGTCTAAATTGTCTTATACTTCAGAGCACTATTGTCTTATATTGCATCTATCTACCTATCTTTCTACCTACCTATCTATATATCTATTAATCTATCCATCTATCTTTCTACTAATCATCTTGCTAGTCAGGCAAATATGTGCATAAATGAACACATCATATATTATAAATATCTTATATGATATGTGTAAATATATTATAAACATCTCTATTTTTTAAGCAAATTATCCTGCTGCCTGTTATACGGTGTAACAATTTAGAAAGAGCCAAATAACATATTATATAACACTAAGGAATAAGAGCATAGCAGTTATTCAATAAATACTCTACTCAAAAATACATGAACACTAATCTCTAACTATTAATTTTATAAATTAGCTATCGTAGCAAGGGACAATTTTTGAGCAGCCCAACTAAATATCAGTTGAATGGATTGTTAATTAGCTGTCTCCCAGACTCTTAAGGCTGAGCCAGTCTTTACATCCAGATGAATCAATGCTGAACACACAAAGAAACTATACATTTTCCTGTGCTTTGAGAGACATTGAAGAGTTACATTTTTTCTGAAACTTGAAGCTAATCTTTAATATATTTTCAAGGAGTTATTATAAATATTTATTTTATTTGCTGTTGCATAAGAAAACTTTTCTCAGTAGGAAAAAATGCCAGAAATAGAGCAATGCAAAAAGGTGGATGAAATTACCCATTTTCCCAAGAGCGAAAGTCACATGGCAAATGTCTGTCATTTTCAGCTCTACCCCATCAGACTTTCGCTTACAACTGCAATGGAAGGGATTCATTTAAGTTTGCATTACTCTCCTTATCCTTGCTTATGTCTCAGAATACATTAACGCAAGTGTGAAAATAATTGAAAAGCAACGGGCAAGATCAAGGACAGTCAGAGAACAAAAATCCCCAAATAGCAGAACTAGCCAATATGCACTAGTATGTTTTAATACGTGCTATCAATTCAATATTTATCAATAACCTAGCTCAATTCTACCATTCCTCTGGGTTCTGGTGCCTAAAAGTCATGAGGAATATGGTGACAGATGTGTGGAGCACAATTCTGACCTTCCCAATAGCAGCAGTTAAGGCAGATGAGAGAGGCTGCTTTGGGTGGTTAGCCAGGCGGAATAAACAAAAGGGAAAGTTCGCAGCTCTTAGATTTTCTCTCCCTTGCTTGCAGTTGAGAGAAAGCATCAATTTCAGTCTGTCCTTAGCATTATGAAGAAAAGCATTTATCAAGGGATTATGCTGCTGATTTAGGTATGTAGAAATTGAAGCAGAATTTTTTAAATAAGTACAAAAGAGGAAGACAAATATTTGATCTTTTAGAATATAGAAACTGAAAAGAATTATCAGGAAAACATCATTTACAGAGTTTCTGTTTATTACTCCTTACATACTAGAATGCATAAAATCAGAAATTTAAAGGTGAACCAATTTTCATTATTTTCAGAGTGGATTTCTTTTTATACTTATTTTCAGTGCATTTGATTTTTTTTTTTTTTTCAGTTTGAAAACACTTTCACAGATATTATTTGAGTGAAGTAAACAGTAAAGTATAGTGCTTAAAGTTTCACTGCAGGTCAACCACAAAGGAAATGATTATTTTTACCAAGATATTTACTTTCTTTTTGCCTCAGTTTCCTCATATATAAAATAGAGATGATAATAGTACCATCTAACGTTGTTGTGAGAATTGAATGTGTGAACCAAGAATAAAATTCTAAGCCCCCCCAACTGACTGACTGGACAACCTCTTGGCCAATGGGATAAAAAAACCAAAAAAGCCTGAAAAGCTAGTTCAGGCCATGAGGGAAAGGGAGAGTCAGACATTACACTCTCCTCCCTTTAGAATTCAGTCACGACTGACCAGCATCAACATTAATGCAGAAAGATATTAAGACTGACAAAACAAATTCTTTGTAGCAAAGAAGATACCAAGTTCTAACTTGTCTTTGGTATAAAATCATGTGATACACAGTGGACCCTGAAGGAAATAAAAGTATTTTACCCCAAAATATGTTTCTTTGACATATGTTGAAATGGTCCTTCAAAAGTCTCTTATAGGGAAAATTTACATTATGTAGAGAATCTTCTCTTACTAGGTCTTTTCCAGAGAGTCTGACACCTTTTAAGATCTGAGAAGAGACATTTACATCTATTCTATCTGAAGTCTCCTACCTGGAGGTGTCATCTACATGACAGGAAGCCTGGGCTTCCACAACCCTTTCGTGCCTTACCTTAACTCAAGCTGAGTTCAAGTCTTCAGGCGGAGCTTAACTCTTTCAACCAATGGTCAATCAGGAAATCTTGAAATCCTCCTATGAGCTGGAAGCCCCCTGCTTCCAGATGTCCTGCCTTTGGGGCTGAACCAATTATACCAAGCCAATGTATTAATTTATGTCTTTGACTATAAATTCTGCTTCCCTAAAATGTATAAAATCAAGCTGTAACCCAACACCATGGGTATATGTTCTTAGGACCCCTTGAGACTGTGTCATGGGCCATGATCCCTAACCTTGGCCAAAAAAAAAAAAACAAAAAAAACAACTCTAAATTGAGACTTGACTCGGGCATTTGATTTAAAGATTTAATATAAATATATAAACGAGTAATTTAATATATATAAAAAATTTAGAAATTTACAACTATCATATCATAGTTGCTAATTTTAACTTTCATCACCTAGCAAAATCAACGATTGTCTCAATTTCATGTATGAAAAAATCCAAGATCCATGGATATTAAGTAACCTGCTCAAGGTCACAGAGCAGTTAGTGGCAAAATCAGAGTTGCTCTTTGAACAGCATTACCTTTGCGTTCACACAGGTATTAACTAACGATCTTATTTGTAGGCCATTTCCAAATCACATTGACTTCTCTCATAGAACCTCTATTCCCCTGACTTTTTCAGTAATTCTCTCATGCATTTTCATTTCTATTTATTGAACAGACTGTGAGCTCTGTAGGATGAGAATTACATTTATATTGTGACCACAGCTCTCACAGCTCCTGTTATGATATTATAAAAAATAATTGCACCAGGTACTTATTAAAAATGGAAAGGAAGATCTCATTCAAGACTATTGCAGTAAGGGTCAAGACTTGCAATAGAAGAGAGAGATTGAATTTAATCCCCCTGCAAAAAAAGCTGGGAGACTTTTTAACCACTGGAGTGAGCTAATGGAAAAGCACTGCAGGATGTTATGAGGGAATTTTCTCCATGTGGTCAGGTTGTGTGTTTGTTAATGATCACTTGTTGAAAAAAAGCCTCCTACCCTCCAATAGAGGAAGAGAGACAGGGCTCTATCTTTTTTGACAATTACATTTCAATGGGATGACTCACAAATTCTTTTTAAAAAAGTATTCCTGCGTTGAAGATTTACATCTCAAAGGAGAAAAGAAAAAACAAGGGCAAGTTTAATAAAATAAGTGCTCTAAGTAAAGGGAGGTCAGGGGCCTCTAGGCAGGAAGAAGCCTGTCTAAAACTCAGTTAAGCTGAGGACAATATTAAGGACATCTTGGTCAATATGAAAATCACGGTATCTTCACTAAATTTATTTTTTGGAATCAAAAAAGATCTTAGTGAAACTTCTGATTTGTATAATGTGTTGGTTCAATTACCATTTTTCTGGGGAAGGGGGTTACTAGGGAAATCGAAAAGAGTTCATAGTAAGTCAATGAGTTTAATGAATCATAACCAATCTCTTGTCCAGAGGGAAATACATTTTTCAGAACTGCAACTGACAAGCAGTCAAATGGATTGCCTCTTTTTGTGTGTGTGCTGTCTTTGCCCATTATGGGATGGAAGTGCTCAAGAGCATTTAGATGCTTGCAAAATAGCTAAGGAAAATATGTAAAATAAGAAATTAGCTGTTCAGATATAGACATTTGGAATGTTTTAATCTACATGGAATTCTTAGCAGCTAGAGCTCAAGAGAAAGGATAGAGGCATCATGTGGTGGGTAATAGAGCTGGTAATGGTGACTGCAGAGTTGCTGGCCTGGTGCTGTCAGGGTGCCTGGTGCTGTGAACAATAGAATGACATCTAAAAATGACAGATAATCCCATGTACATGGGTTATCATTTTTCTGTTAAAATATATTTAATGTGTTAACTAGGAAAATGTATTGGTTTTTCTTAATTTTTAACTTTATATGGAGCATAAGTGTTTATAAAGTCCAGTATTTATAGATAATTAATCATTAGCAAACATATGGTAAGATCATTTATAGAGTTAATAGATTTAAAAAAGAGAAAAAAATGATGACAGTAAGATTTCCAAGGGTTAACTAAAATTATCTGTTTTCTTAATTGATGGAAAGTCACCATCTGGAGCTGCCATATTTTCTGTAAAGATTTTTTTTTTTCTTTTGGTGACATTGTAAGAGAGGAAATGAGCATATAATTCCTGTTCTGATTGCAGAAGGGAGCAGTCCAGACCTAATTAACTAAGGGGCTTAATGACACTATTTTAGAGTACTTGTATAGATCAGTCCTACTCTGTGCCTTTGCTCTAAAAGCATAGCAGCCAGCCACAGGCAGCAAGAGGGCTTTGAACAGCAAATTTCCAAATGGCAGTTGTAGGGCAGAACACACACAAAAAAGTTTTCCTGAAAACCAATATGCAAAGAGGACCAATAGGATAAATGGTGTGCCAAATTGGAGTTACTATGGTGCAACTGTTCTTTACTTATTGATGATCATTTTATGAGTATGTTTTTTAAATATATATGATTATTTTATCATGTAGCAAGAGATTATATGGTTTATACTGGCTAAAAGTTCCAGACACTACTGCTTATCTGATACTAGCTATTTAAGTTAAACATAGGTTTTTAGGAGAAAACAACTAGCCTCTTCAATGGAGTAAGCCTTGAAAATTCAAGTTTTGGTAACAGTAGCTTCCAAAGAAAAAATAAAACTGTGGTCTACAGCTATGTTACTAAAATCTCTAACAAATCAGAAGTGAAGATTGACCTGAATCTAAATGACAATATGTATACTGACAATGAACTCCAACATATTAAACACTATTTTACTTGACATATCAGCAGCAACTTTTGACACAGTTGATCACCTTTTTCCTTTGAACCTGGAGGCATTCCTTCCATGGCTTTCAGGATTCTACATTCCCCGGGTTATTTTCCTGTTGTATTGGCCGCTGCTTCTAAGTCTTCTTTGTTGGTTCCTCTTCCTTTTCCTGACCTGAAAATGTTGAAAGTCCCAGAGATTTATTTATACTCAGACATCCAGGACTATGACTTAAATGCCATCTGTAGGCTATTGAATCCCAAATTTGTGCCTCCAGTCTTGTTTGTTTCTCTTTTTTTTTTTTTTTTGGAAGTCCAGACATGTATTCCCAATGGCCAGACCGACATTTCTTCTTCTCCCCTGGAAGGCTTAATATGTTATTTCAAACTGAAAGATTTCTGAGCAGAATTTTTTATTTCTCCTGCCCCCAAACTTTTATGTTTTTCTCCATCTCAGTAAATAGCACATTATTCACCCAACTGATCAGGACACAAACCTAAGAACAACTTTCTCTCCTCTTTTCCTAAACCCACATGCAATCTGGGAACAGTATGTTCAAGGTATTGCAGAATCTGACCATTTTCCTCCACCTTTTCTACCACCACCCTAATCCAATTTCATGTCTTTAAAATACTTCAATAAATTTCTTTGTTTTCCTTTTTCTTCTACTCTAGACTTTCTACAGTCTATTTTAGATACATGTTGACCATCACATTTTGAAAATTAACTCTGATAATGTTATTTCCCTTCTTTATGCCCTTCCCATTGCTTCTCATTGCACAGAATCTCCTGCATGTGACTTATTTTATTATTTTGTTGTTGTTGTTGAACAATAATTGGGAGTGTGAGAAACAGGGTCACAATTCTCAAATTTGAATTTAGGCTCTAGTGCAAAACTTCTGGCAAGTTGTTAAATCTCTCTGAGACTCAGTGTCCTTGTTCATAAATGGACATGATACTAGTACTATTTCATAAGTTTGTTTTTATTAAAATTAAATAAGATATTTGATATTGATAAATTTAAGAAGCAGGCTGAAAAATAAGATTTTTGATATTGATAGATTTAAGAAGCAAGTAAAATTGACATTTGTTACTTTTTTGGTATAATTTCCAATGAACACAGAGTTCATGTGTTTGTAGTAGTTCTCAGTGAAGGTTAAAAATTAGTTATGATAATAATATTACCCTTTTATGTGTAAGCCTATGAGTTCCATGGAGTGAATGACTGTGTTGATCTTGTACTTTCTGTATCAAGAGCCAACTACAGGTTTAGCAGGTGTCAGCCATCAGTTAGTAATTGCTGAAAGAATAAATAAGTGAATGAATGAATCTAATAAAATTGTCGTCTATCTTTATTCTCAGATGTCTTTGCTCTTTTGATCATCTATTTTCCAATTGTTTATATATTTCCATTTGTCTAAGACCTGGAAATACTTTTCTTCAGATTCTATCCTTCCTATCACTGTATCTTCCCTTTGTGTTTATGCCCTTTTCCTACACTGTGACACTCTTGAGCCAAAATCCAGACCACTTGCAGCTGCCAACTTTTATTACAAAGTAAGTTGAACCCATCTTCGAGCTTTTACAGCATTTCTCATGATCTCATCACATCAATTTATTGCCTTAAGCAAGATACTTTTTTTTTTTTTAAACTGAATAGTACTGGGAAGGAGAAAAGAAAGTATGAAAGTGTGTATATATGTGTATTTACATCTCTGTGTGTGTGTGTGTGTGTGTGTGTGTGTGTGTTAGTTTCTTCTGCCCTCAGAACTGCCTTGGGGAAATCTAGCAAAGAGGAAACCCATAGATGGCTATGAGCAATCTATTTTGGTCCTGACATCACTGTTTACTCCTAAGAGGGTATGGCATTTATTAATGTGGTACCTAAAATATTTCTGGGTTTCTACCTTCTGGACACATAGTTGATTTACCCTTCATGGTTTTCTTATGATTGTGTGAAGCCATGTGGTTGGTCTGGCCAGTAGATTGTAAGTGGGATGATGTATGTCACTTCTGGGCCCAAATATTTAATTATTACTGCAAGGCTTTTCAGAAATGTCTTTTCTCTCTAGCATAGTGATTAGCCTTATTGAAGATGGCAGCTCTTACAATACAATGGATTCCTGAGTGGCTACAATGAACAGAACCCTCAGCCAAACTGTGGTGAAGATTGCATATGTCAGAAATAAATTTAATGTATGTTAGAAACTTTTGCTATGTTGTGCCACTAAGACTTGGACTCCCTGTTATATCAATATAAACTGATAAACACATAAGTTGACTTTTTCAACGAAATATCATTTTCTACTCCTCTTGTTTATTTTGCAATGAGAAAAGTATAGATGATAAGGTGTAATGTGCTCAAAAGCATAATACAATTTTAAGTCTCAATCTCTGCTATCACACTGTTGCGTATGAAGTGTCACTAGAAGAACATATAGGTGGTCATGGTCATCCTCGTGTTTCCATCACTATGTATTAAAGGTCATGGAATTTCAGAATCTAGTATAAACTTCTCATTCAAAAAATGTTTTACTTTTGGGAAAACTAAGATAAGAATAAAAGACATTAGATATAGCTCTCCTTCTAATATTTCACAATAATATTAATATTTAAAATAAATAAACAAATTGAGTAAGGCTATCTCTCCATGGTGTCAAATTATTCATTTGGTTTAGTTAAGAAAAATGTCTAGTAAATTTGAACAATTGATAATGTTCAAAAAAAAAAAAAAATTGCCTGGCTACCTGATTGACCTGATTTCTCTGTGTTACATAAATACTGTCTGGGGAAATGATAGATAATATTTCTATGTTTTACCTTTTCTTCTTTTTCTATCTGAGGACAGGTCTTTCATAGATACACTGATACAGTCAACTTGTGGGGCAGCAATGAGAGAGTATGTCATTCTCCAAGGAAGACACATAGTGGATTTACCCTTCATGGTTTTCTGCCTGTTAGAGACTTTCCCCCTATAGTTAAATTACTAGATCCTGTCTGGAAAAATCGCCTGTGAAGTTGGGAGGAGAGGAGGGGAAAAAGCAAAGCAAAGCAAAACAAAGCAAAGCAAAGAAGCCACCATTGAGTCTACCATTTAAATATGTAGTCATTAAAATAATACTGGTCTCACAGTGAGACTTCGAAGAGGAAAAATAAACATTTTTTAAAAGGTCTGAATTGCTTTCCTTTTCTTAACTTTTACAGATGTGAAAATACTTTTTGTTTAAAAGAAGTGTTAACCTACTGGCCCCTAGTGACATTGATTAATTGCTTTTCACAGCATTGGTAAAACTGTCAATTCCATTGCTCTCATTCACGTTTAGTCCAACATTTTCTACAAACCTTTTTGTGTAGCACTTAGAATTTAGAGGAAAACCAAGTAAATTAAAGAGGAAAATATTTTCCTTTTAGTCATTTTAAATAATTACTATTTTAAAGAATAAAATATAGGAAGGGTCCAGCTTTTGTGTTATAGAGATAGACATGGTAAATCTAATTAATGGCAACTCTTCTGTCATCTTTCTGATCAATTATTATTTCCTGAGGATCCTTTCTCCGACTTCCTTAATTGAATGTATTCAAATTTGTATACTCATTAATTCCTCATACAATTATCCTTCATAGCATTTATTGTAATTGCTATTGTATATTAAATTGACTAATTACTATGCATTTCAGTACTAAAATATACACTCAGAAATTGAGGACAGAGACTATGTTAGATACTGCTCACCCAGCATGTAGTACAGTCCTACCACCAAATAAATTATTTAAAACAAATTTGCTTAAAGGAGGGCATAATTTCAGTCTTCTGGTCTCTGTACTGGCTGACTATTCAAGTCCACTGTTGTTAAAAACCTTAGTTTGCCACACCCATGTTAATAACCTTAGTTTGCCACACCCATGATCTAGAAAATAAACTGTTTTTTTCGTCAGTTTCTATTCCCGATATTCTTACCTTAAATTGTTTCTCAAGGCTATCACTCTGGCTTTATTATTTATTCCGAGCATGTACAAAGAGCTTCCTTCCATTACTTTTGGTTTGAATTGACTTCCTTTCAATCTGTTTTCTCAGACAGTCAGAGATGTTAGTTCTGCATCAAACTTTATGATCAGTTCACAACTATCAGGAGTTTTAAAGACTTTCACTTTATTTACATACACATAAATATTTATTAAGAAAACACCAATATTTAGTCTTTGCCTTGCACAGAAGGGGGTAAAAAACAATTTTATTTTTCCGTGGATGAATAAAGAAACAAGCCTTTTTAATACAGCTTAAGTTTATGGCTCTCATTGGAAGGTAAGTTGTCTCAAATGAGAGGAGAATTTTAAATAAACACATGTTTGCTCTCTATTCTTGACCCTTCTCCCAGACCCATGGCTCTCCAAGGTTTCGCTAGACCTGCTGTGCAGCAGCAGCATGTATAAAGAGCTTCCCAAAGGTAAGGGCAAAAATCATTTCCAACTACCCCAGGATCTCCTTTCCCAGAGTTTTGGGGGTGAGGCTGAAAAGTTCAAGTTTTTAATCATGGTTTGGCCTTTCTGGTGATCAGCTCTCACCCAGGAGCCCAAGAAAATCAAAAGTCACCTCATTAGAGCAAAAGACAATTTTATCACCGAGAACATTTTATTAGGAGCTCCGCATCAGGAACCATGGTCAAAGAGCAAATATTAGAAAAATAGGTGTACCTAGCATCCTAATTGCTCAAGAAATTACAAAGGTTTTAGTAGCTCTTTGTCAGGAACTGGTAGGAGAGACAAAATATACATTTTTTATTATGTCACAATGTAAAAGCCTTGATTCCTATACTTCAGGAAGACCTAGAAGTTTATTGGATTTATGTGTTTGAGAACAAAAGGTTGGAGGGTTGAAGGCACTGCTGAGGGAATTCTTAATGAAATTAAGCTAGAGGTTTATGTTTGGAATGAAAGAAAGTGAATTCAGGAGAAAGATGCTTACTTTGAGATAAAAACTATTAAGGTCAAAATATTGCCGTTGAGAACAGCGGGCAAGTGTGTGCCAATGTCAGGTATTTTATGCATCCAAAGACAATGGCTTTCAAAGAGAAATTCTGAAGGAAGAGGAAGCACTCACCATGTCATTCTAGCATTGATTTGGTGTCAGAAGACTTGGGGGTTCATGCCAGTTTTATTATTAATTTGCTTTGTACCCTAGGATGAGTCACTTAACTTCTGGAGATCCCAACTTCTGTCATTGGATAACTTCTCATCTATATTTGTCTCTAATTCTTTAACTAACCCCCTTCTTGCCAACTCAAGAAGCAGATCTGAGTTGCTTCTGCCATCACTATTCAATTACCCTGACCCTATTATAGCGATTCTTTATCTTTTTGGACATAGGATAAATGTCATATCAGCAAGTCATGCATGGACTGACAGCCATCAAAAATGTTGCAAAGGGCAGCATGGCAAAATTTCTAATTCCTGCCTCACTTGAAAGGTCACTGTAACTCTTTGAACTACTCTATTGCTCATATTTGAGGAAAGAAACATACCCTGAATAACATTGCCAGTCAATAAGCAACCAAACAAGTTAATTAGGCTGCATCCCAACAGATATAACAGAAATTATCTGGAAAATAAACTAGAAAAAAATCTAAATTGTTTAGTGACTTCTTTCCCTTATGAAAGGAGAAGGCTGTCTTAACACCCTCCATGTATTTGTTCAAATCAATTCATTCATGATTGTAATAATCAAACATGTATTACATATATACTGTATGGTAATACCAAATTCTGAGAAAAAAAGTTACAAAAACAGCTAAACTGATGCTCAGAGAGGTAAAATAGTTTGCCTGA
Organism: Macaca nemestrina; assembly: GCF_043159975.1. NCBI lineage: Eukaryota > Metazoa > Chordata > Mammalia > Primates > Cercopithecidae > Macaca > Macaca nemestrina. The sequence continues at coordinate 49,203,205 of NC_092143.1, forward strand.
TGCCCCATAGGATTTGAATTCATGATTATGAGGTTTCATTACAGATATGTAAGTATAATAATTTATGCTTTTAACTATTACTGTATACTTCTTCCTCTCCCTCAAAGAGCTTAATTTTAAGTAAAATATATCAACATAAAAACAAATATTAAAGAGAAATGTGATAAATATCACCATAGAAGAAGGTACAAGAAACATTAGAGAAAATGGCATCACAATGAAACTAATGTTTCATATCTGTCTTGATACTATAATTATTGATGGTAGTAATAGATTGAGTCCTTCCTTTTTTTTTTCTTTCATCTCTCCATCCTTCTCTTCTTTCCTTTTTTTCTTTGTTCTTTCATTGAGTATCAACGGATAGATTGTATTGAACAGTCTCGACTCTGAGACATAACTGAAATATATTTTGCTGTTTTAAGTTCCAACCCATTGTGAACTGGCATGCAAAAGTAGAAAATGTAATATTGCCGAACAACAACATCTCTATCCTTTACCAAGAAGGTATCAGTTGTGCCTTTTTGTTTTCAGTCTTTTCCAGTTTACAGCTATCCCATATCTGGTAAATATTTAACAAAGTCTAGTTGCTACTGTTTGTCACTGTCTGCTTCAGAGTCCCATATTCAAGAGCTTGGGCTGAACTTTCAGAGAACTAGAATGAGACTCATGCCAAGGAAATGGAACACTAATTCACTTTCCTCTCACTCTCTCTTCCTGTTCCATCAACTTTCTCTCACTGCAGAAACTGCAGGTATATATGTGTGTAGTCTATGGAGGGAGACATGAGGATTGTTATGTTCTACTCAGATAGGAAGCTATGCATCTAGGTCATTGTGACTTTTCTGCTGACTCTGGAGGGTGTGACTATCCTACCAACTGGTCTTTGGCAGTGACAGCGGTCCAAGCTGTGATATATTAGCTTGTCCTTCAGTGCCTAGGTGACCCAAATGATCTGTGACATTGGAGAAACCACAGGACAATTCCACATTCTTCCTTTCCTGATTCAGTGATCTCTGTGCATACCCCAGGCATCAATTCTTGGCCCTATGAAGCAGTCTCTGGGTGGACGGTCATAAACTGCACTTTCTTTCCAAACCCAGCCTAGGCTACCAAAAAACCTAGGAATCTCAACCATGACTGTCTTGGATCTGTAGAAACCCATATTGGAGTTCTTCCAACTCACTGTGACACTCTGCCCTTTTCCTAAGGTTCACTCATTCTCCCATTGTCCAGTGGCTCTAGGCATGGTGGTATATCTTGCAATTCAGAAAACATTCAATATCCAGTTAGGAAGTAAGACATCTTTCTTATAAATATAATCACATTCTACAGGGAATCATAGATAGAGTGGCCCTCTGAGTCCCATGAGATGGAGAGAGGAAGTGATAGTATGCTGCTCACCAATTTCTGGTGTGCAAAAAAAAAAAAAAAAAAAAAAAAAAAAAAAAAAATTGTTTTTGCTTTTAGCCTATTTTAAAACATCTATGTTTCAAACAATACATAACCAATTCTTGAAATTTGGTACAAAATATGAAGATCTAGTAAAGGGTATCAGGCTCCCATTGAACCTGGCCATTTAAAATTTATCTTGTTTTCAACTGTGGGATCTTTTCACAGTAATATCTACATAGTAGTTGGCAACCCCAGATGACGAGAAAGGAGTCCCAGGCAATGGCTTACATAATTGTATATTATTTGCTGGAAAAAAACCCTTGATAACTATATTAGGACCCATTCAGTTGTTACAGAACACCAATGTAGTAGTTTTAAAAAAATAAAGTCACAAAAATGAATGTATTAGCTCCTATAACCGGGAAATCCAATTCAGTTGGCTTCAGGTATAAGTAGACTCAGAGCCCCTAATGATGTTATCAGAATATATCTTTCTCTTTCTTCTTCTTACCTTTCTATTGATGTTTTTCTTAGGTAGAAACACTTCAGAATCTTAGCTTCTACTATCAAAGGACATGATGATTTCCCAAGAATGCTAGCAAAATTCCCACAGAGGGATCATATCAGCCTGTTTAGGTTAGATGCTAATCACAGAACCAGTATTTGGATAGAGAGATGTAGTTCTCTGAATAGCCTGGCCTGGGTTACTTGCCTACCCCTGAAGCCAGAAATAGGGTCAACTCCATAAAAACCATTGAGCTGAGAAACAGAAGTGTATTGATCCAAAGGGAAGTTGGGATATCATTTCAAACATGTGGGAGAAGGCCTTCGGGGCAGGCAATGATAAAAATCTATCATTGAAATGTATGTAGAATCCAGCCCAATCTACTCCAAATTATAAAATATACCTTATCCATGAAAAACAGAAATCTGGTCATGGTCGTATATCCTGCAATTCATAAAACATCTAGTATCCAGCTAGGAAATGGGATAACTTTCCTAAAACATAAATTTGGGAATTTCTGTTATAAGCAACAGGAAATCATTCAATAATATTAGAGGAACAATAAAAACAGATATAAGTTTAAATCTCTATTTTCTTTTACAATTACATTTCTTCATTTCTATTTGTCCTGTGATTAAAGTGGGCTCTAGAAACTGTCATAGAAACTAATTTCACCTTGGTAACTAATTAGGCTAACCTCCACTGAACTCTCCACCATCATAGTTATGCAAAGAGCTTCTGAAGAGTTATCGCTTCACCTGTGCCCAGGATGAGGTATCCATGGAAACCTTGAACATCTGCTGACTGGTGGTTGGTTGGCTCAGGCACCCAGAGGGTAATTTATTTCTTGGCTACCTTGAGACCAGCACTTGGGCCTGCCATCCTGACTTAGATGATTTTGTTAAGCGTAACTCCTCATCAAAATCTATCTTGCATTGATCCCAGTATCATTCTGACAAAATTATTCAGAAAGATAACTAGATCAGTGAGGGTGAGAAGCAGAAATCTATAATGATAAATCAAAGATATTAAAAAATCCCTGCATCTTATTTTTATTCTCATGAGGCTATATATATGCTATATACTATATTATGCATATATTACTACATATATACATGTATATACATATATATTGTGTTAGTTTGTTTTCACACTACTGATAAAGACATACCTGAAACTGGGGGAAAAAAAAGTTTAATTGGACTTACAGTTCCATATGGCTGGGGACCCTTCAAAAGTCATGGTGAGAGGTGAAAGGCACTTCTTACATGGTGGTGGCAAGAGAAAATGAGGAAGAAGCAAAAGTGGAAACCCCTGATAAATCTATCACATCTTATGAGACTTATTTGCTATCATGAGAATAGCATGGGAAAGACTGGCCTTCATGATTCAATTACCCCTCCTTGGGTTCCTCCCAAAACATGTGGGAATTCTGGCAAATACAATTCAAGTTGAGATTTGGGTGGGGTCAGAGCCAAACCACATCATTCCACCCTTGGCCCCTCCAAATCTCATGTCCTCGCATTTCAAAACCAATCATGCCTTCCTAACAGTTCTCCAAAGTCTTAACTCATTTCAGCATTAACTCAAAAGTCCACAATCCAAAGTCTCATCTGAGACAAGGCAAGTGCCTTCCACCTATGAGCCTGTAAAATCAAAAGCAAGCTAGTTACATCTTAGATACAATGGGGGTACAGGTATTGGTAAATACAGCCATTCCAAGTGGGAGGAATTGGCCAAAACAAAGTGGTTATGGGGACCATGCAAGTCCAAAGTCCAGCGAGGGAGTCAAATTTTAAAGCTCCAAAATGATCTCCTTTGACTCCAGGTCTCACATCCACGTCATGCTGATGCAAGAGGTGGGTTCCCATGGTCTTGGGCAGCTCTGTCCCTGTGGCTTTTCAGGTTACAGCCTCCCTCCCAGCTTATTTCATGGGCTGGTGTTGAGTGTCTCTGACTTTGCCTGGCACTTGGTGCAAGATGTCAGTGGATCTACCATTCTGGGGTCTGGAGGACCATGACTCTCTTCTTACAGCTCCACTAGGCAGTGCCCCAATAGGGACTCTGTGTGGGGGCTCCAACCCCACACTTCTCTTCCACATTGCCCTAGCAGAGGTTCTCCATAAGGGACCCACCCCTGTGACAAACTTTTGCCTGGGCATCCAGGCATTTCCACACATCTTCTGAAATCTAGACGGAGGCTCCCAAACCTAAATTATTGACTTCTGTGTACCTACAGGCACAACATCACATGGAACCTGCAAAAGCCTGGTGCTTCCACCATCTGAAGCCACAGGTCAAGCTCTAAGTTGGCCCTTGCAGCCATGACTGGGGCAGCTGGGATACAGGGTACCAAGTCCCTCATATGCACACAACACAGTGACTTTGGACCTGCCCAGGAAACCACTTTTTCCTCCTGGGCCTCCAGGCCTGTGATAGGAGGGGCTGCCCTGAAGGTCTCTGACATGGCCTGGAGACATTTTCCCCATGGTCTTGGGGATTAACATTAGGCTCCTTCCTACTTATGCAAATTTCCATAGCTGACTTGAATTTCTCCCCAGAAACTGGGGTTTTCTTTCTGTCACATAGTCAGGCTGTGGATTTTCCAAACTTTTATGCTCTGCTTTCCTTATAAAACTGAATGCCTTTAACAGCACCCAAGACACCTCTTGAATGCTTTGCTGCTTAGAAATTTCTTCTGCCAGATACCCTAAATCATCTTTCTCAAGTTCAAAGTTCCATAAATCTCTAAGGCAGGGGCAAAATGCCTCCAGTCTTTTTGCTGAAACATAGGAAGAGTCACCTTTACTCCAGTTCCCAACAAGTTCCTTATCTCCGTCTGAAACTACCTCAGCCTGGATTCTATTGGTCTATCACTATCAGCATTTTGGACAAAGCCATTCAACAAATCTCTAGTGAGTTCCAAACTTTCCCACATTTTCCTGTCTTCTTCGGAGCCCTTCAAACTATTCCAACCTCTGCCTGTTACCCAGTGCCAAAGTCGCTTCCATATTTTTGGAGATCTTTTCAGCAACACACCACTCTACTGGTACCAATTTACTATATTAGTTTTCATGCTGCTGATAAAGACATACCTGAAACTGGGAACAAAAGGAGGTTTAATTGGGCTTACAGTTCCACATAGCTGAGGAGGCTTCAGAATCATGGCAGGAGGTGAAAGACACTTCTTACATGGTGGTGGCAAGAGAAAATGAGGAAGAAGCAAAAATGGAAACCCCTGATAAGCCCATCAGATCTCATGAAACTTATTCACTATCACAAGAATAGCACGGGAAAGATCAGCTCTCATGATTCAATTACCTAAAACTGGGTTACTTCCAAAACACATCAGAATTCTGGGAGATACGATTCAAGTTGCGATTTGGGTGGGGTTTCAGCCAAAACATATTATGTATTATATGTGTCTACATAAAAATATGAAAGTAAACATTTATGCATCTATGATATAAACATACATATTAGAATAGTCTTTCCTGTTAGTCTAAGGCTAGAGGTCACTGATGTTGACACACTTTGTTCTTTCAGCCTCTCTGGTCTCCCTGGGGCTTGTGTTTTGCTTTTGTCCTCTCAGTATGTGAGGGCTGACCTTAGCAGAAAGTTGGCTGTCTTAAATACGGCAGGTCATCTATCAATTCTTCCCTAGGCTGTCAGAGTTTCTTTTAATCTCACTTGTAATTTTCCAGGGAGGTTTAGAAAGCCACAAATAGAATTTTAATGTTGTAAAATACCTGTGGAGACGGTAAATATTTCCTCTTTCATGAGGACAGGCTGTATGTCAACAAGTCTCAGAGAAGAAAATGACATGTTCCAAGTTAAAGTGTATTGTTCTTAAATTGTCCATGAATTGAGTCATTTGCATTATTGTTCTGATATTATTCTCTCTACATATAGTTAAAGCTTAGGCATTGGCATACACTTCTTGTTATTGGATGCATGATTCTTAAAAGATTTTTTTCTTACACAACTAAATATTAATTGCTTCTATAATTGCAAAATATTCACCCTACCAATTTGCAAATGTATTTATTACGCCTTCCAAGCATCAGCTACAGAAACTAATGGCAAAATTAATGGATATTCCAAGCCCCATTGAGAAGAAAATATAGCCTCAGAGAAGCTTAGTGATGAAGGATACACTGAGTGCCTAAATATGAAGGCTTCAATAAGCCACCGTGACTTTTCAAGATAGCTTAGATAAATGGACTCTCAAATGTGTCAAATCAGCTGGCAAGTAAACACTACAAACTAAATAAGGCTGTATCACAAATTAGTTTTTAAAGTAAACTTTTGTTTTAATTATTTATGCTAATTCTTCATAGCTTTCTCAGAGATGGCACATGCTTAGTGAAATAAGGTTAGCCGATGAGAGGATAACATTAGTGATGTGATGCTGTGACTTTATTTGTGAATCCAATTTATTCAAAAAATATTTATTAAAACTCTGCTATAGTTAAATTCTGAGGATAAAAGGTGAACTTGATAGTTTCTTCCTCAAGAACTGCTATTTATGGAGGAAAGAGGACATCTAATCTATAAGATACATGGAAAGATGTATGTTTAAGGGATAAAGATAATGGCTCACTTCGAAGACAGTGGAGGTTGAACCTTCAAGAGATGGGGTATGTTCCTGGAAAATGCATCTAGGTAGAGGTAATGATACATTCTAAAATGTGCAAGTACTTTTAAGTAGCTAGGGTGTAGCATATGGAAGTTGGGAAGTGGTTAGCATCTGGGTGAATGTTGGTTATACTCTTGGAAATGGAACATAGAAAGATTGATTCAAGAGGAAAGGATAGGCAGGCAAGGAGGGAGGCAAAGAAAAACAAATTTAAGAAATCATTAAAAGCTGAGAGTAGAAGTAACTTCAGTTATCCTCTAGACCTCTCCATTGATCTTACAGGTCAGAAAAGTAGTGTCCAAATCAGTGTGACCACGATGTTGCTTTGCAGAACACTAACTTAGCTTATCTCTTTTGGAATGAAACTCACGTGTAACAGTTGTTTCTGAGTTCTGTTGGTTTAATCTTCTCTGCAGCATTATTTATTTGATCCAGAACATCTTCCTCATCCTTCAACAATTCAGTGTCACTCATCTTAGACCCAGAAAAGCAGATATACCATCACGTGCTGCAAAACAACATTTCGGTCAATGATGGACTGCATCTACAATGGTGGTCCCATAAGATTATAGTGAAGCCGAAAAATTCCTATCACTTAGTAATGTCTTGATGATTCTGACCCTGTGTAGGTCTAGGCTGATGTGTGTGTTTGTGTCTCACTTTTAAAAAGAAAAGTTTAAAAATCAAAAATAAAATAATCTTTAAAATAGAAAAAACTTAAAATAGAAGAAAATAAAATGTTTTGTACAACTATACAATGTGTTTGTGTTTTAACCTAAGTTTTATTACCAGAGTCAAAAAGTTATAAAAAATAAAAAGTTTATAAAGCAACAAAGCTACAGTCAGCTAAGATTAATTTAATATTAAAGAAAGAAAAATATGCTTTTATTGAATTAGTGTAGCCTAAGTGTACAGTGTTTAGAAAGTTCACAGTGATGTACAGAGATGTCCTAGGCCTTCACATTGACTCATTACTCATTCATGGTAAGCGTCCCATACAGGTGTACCTTTTTTTTTTGAGATGGAGTCTCGCGCTGTCACCCAGGCTGGAGTGCAGTGACGTGATCTTGGCTCACTGCAAGCTCCGCTTCCTGGGTTCACGCCATTCTCCTGCCTCAGCCTCCTGAGTAGCTGGAACTACAGGTGCCTGCCACCACGCCCAGCTAATTTTTTGTATTTTTAGTATAGACGGGTTTCACTGTGTTAGCCAGGATGGTCTTGATCTCCTGATCTCATGATCCCCCCACCTCAGCCTCCCAAAATGCTGGGATTACAGGCGTGAGCCACCGCACCTGGCCAGTGTACCATTTTTAATCTTTTATATTGATTTTTTACTGTACCTTCTTTTGTTTAAATACTTACGATTGTGCTACAATTGCACACAGTATTCAGCATAGCAATATGATGTACAGGTTTGCAGCCTAGAAAAATAGGTTATATCATGTAGCTTAGGTATATAGTAGGTTGTACCATCTAAGTTTGTGTCTGTGATGTTTGCACAATGATGAAATTGCCTTATGGCACATCTCTCATGAATGTATCCCCATCATTAAGTGACGCATGGCAGCATTATGAAACTCATCTTGCTAATGTTCACCTGAATGATTAGAGTTTAGAAAATATTTATGGAGGGTCTACTAGTTACGTATACACTGCATTGGTTGATTTGAGATCAACAAAAACATTGCTAATCCAATGTTCCTAAGAGGCTGCAAGCTAGGGAAAATGCATTTGGAATAGGTCATTGAAGGAAGCTATTTCCTAGAAAGCAGAAAGTTCTAATATGACAAATAAATTTCAGTGCAGTGGTTCAACTAAAAACTAATTTTAAAAAGTTGAGAGTGAATTCAGGTCACTTTGATAGTCACATATTATGAGAGGGGGACAAACTAAGACTTGAAATTCTACTCTTATCCAATCAGAGGGAGTATCAACCATAGTTTTAAAAACCTTTAATATCTGGTGTGGTCAAGCAGTTATGCATCCTTTTTGTTAGAAATGTAATGATCTTGCAACCAAAATTTCATCGTTGTTGTTGATATTTATTTGTTCTGTGGATACTTATTTTTGGTTGCTATAAGAACAAAGAAAGAGAACCATATACTCATTTTTCTTCTCTCTGCGTCATTTTTGTTTAAGATTCTGCAGGTTAAAGTCTGTCTTCTGAAAATAAGACAAAACAGTCTTTTGAATACAGTTCAGTGGTAAAACAATTAATAGAAGACATGATCTATATTTTCCATATTAGAAGAGTTATTGTACAGAAGGAAATGGGAGGGGTTTATTCTGGATCTGTTTATACACGCCAGGCATAAGTCTAAAAGATATAAAATTAACAGATAATTATTTTCCTCTTAATATTATTAACTTCTTCCCAGTGAGACCTATACAAATGGCCTGGAGTTCTCTCACATGTGAATAAACTTATTTCTGGCAGTGTCTCTAATGACAATGATTCCATGATTTCTTGGCTTACATCTCTACCAGGCAGCCTCTAATCCCTGCCTCCTCCATCTCAATGCATAGTTTGCACTTAAACAAATTACAGTTGGTCAAAGGAACTGGTACTTTTGCTGAATTAGGTGTCACTGAGAAAAATTAATTGCTGATCTCAAGAGCAAATTCATAGCTCGGCAGGGAGGTGCATTCCTGTAATCCCAGCTTCTGGGGAGGCTAAGGCAGGAGAATCGCTTGAACCTGGGAGGCAGAGGTTGTACTGAGCCAAGATTGTGCCACTGCACTCCAGCCTGGACAATAGAGCTAGACTCTGTCTCAATGATAATAATAATAATAATTTTTAAAAAATAACTGCAAATTCAGGTCGCTTTGATACTCACATATTATGAGAGGGGGATGAACTAAGAATTGAAATTACTAAAGAAAGAGTTGTGTTAATTGGAAGAAGAGAAGGATTTTATAAACAATGAGTTCAGTAATATTTAATATTAGGAAATAGAGGTCAGGTTTTCAAGTCAGTTTGATGATTTTTCCACTTGCAAAAGACATAGAGATAAAAGGAACACTGCTCTAATGTCCATGAAAGTTACCTTTAGTAAAGAATAAGCATTTTTTTCATGTGTCTGTTGGCTGTATGAATGTCTTCTTTTGAGAAATGTCTGTTCATATCCTTTGCCCACTTTTTGATGGGGTTGTTTGTTTTTTTCTTGTAAATTTGTTTGAGTTCTTTGTAGGTTCTGGATATTAGCCCTTTGTCAGATGAGTAGATTGCAAAAATTTTCTCCCATTCTGTAGGTTGCCTGTTCACTCTGATGGTAGTTTCTTTTGCTGTGCAGAAGCTCTTTAGTTTAATGAGATCCCATTTGTCAATTTTGGCTTTTGCTGCCGTTGCTTTTGGTGTTTTAGACATGAAGTCTTTGCCCATGCCTATGTCCTGAATGGTACTACCTAGGTTTTCCTCTAGGATTTTTATGGTATTAGGTCTAACATTTAAGTCTCTAATCCATCTTGAATTAATTTTCATATAAGGAGTAAGGAAAGGATCCAGTTTCAGCTTTCTACTTACGGCTAGCCAATTTTCCCAGCACCATTTATTAAATAGGGAATCCTTTCCCCATTTCTTGTTTCTCTCAGGTTTGTCAAAGATCAGATGGCTGTAGATGTGTGGTATTATTTCTGAGGACTCTGTTCTGTTCCATTGGTCTATATCTCTGTTTTGGTACCAGTACCATGCTGTTTTGGTTACTGTAGCCTTGTAGTATAGTTTGAAGTCAGGTAGCATGATGCCTCCAGCTTTGTTCTTTTGACTTAGGATTGCCTTGGAGATGCAGGCTCTTTTTTGGTTCCATATGAACTTTAAAGCAGTTTTTTCCAACAGACACATGAAAAAATGCTCATCATCACTGGCCATCAGAGAAATGCAAATCAAAACCATAATGAGATACCATCTCACACCAGTTAGAATGGCGATCATTAAAAAGTCAGGAAACAACAGGTGCTGGAGAGGATGTGGAGAAATAGGAACACTTTTACACTGTTGGTGGGATTGTAAACTAGTTCAACCATTATGGAAAACAGTATGGCGATTCCTCAAGGATCTAGAACTAGATGTACCATATGACCCAGCCATCCCATTACTGGGTATATACCCAAAGGATTATAAATTATGCTGCTATAAAGACACATGCACATGGATGTTTACTGCAGCACTGTTCACAATAGCAAAGACTTGGAATCAACCCAAATGTCCATCAGTGACAGATTGGATTAAGAAAATGTGGCACATATACACCATGGAATACTATGCAGCCATAAAAAAGGATGAGTTTGTGTCCTTTGTAGGGACATGGATGCAGCTGGAAACCATCATTCTTAGCAAACTATCACAAGAACAGAAAACCAAACACCGCACGTTCTCACTCATAGGTGGGAACTGAACAATGAGATCACTTGGACTCAGGAAGGGGAACATCACACACCGGGGCCTATCATGGGGAGGGGGGAGTGGGGAGGGATTGCATTGGGAGTTATACCTGATGTAAATGACGAGTTGATGGGTGCAGCACACCAACATGGCACAAGTATACATATGTAACAAACCTGCATGTTATGCACATGTACCCTACAACTTAAAGTATAATAATAATAAATAAATTTAAAAAAAAGAATAAGAAAAAATTATTACTTGTAATAATAGACAAGTGATAAGCAGCAAATGCTTATGGATTTCTTTATTTAAAAAAAAAATTATACCTAGTCTCAGAGATCAACAAACACTTCTTGAAGTGGAGACTGAGAGTTACTTTAGAAAACCTGTAAGGATTAGCAGGATATCGACTAGTGAAGATGTAAAAAAAGACAAGTCCAAGGAGAAAAGCTAAAGTGATAAAACAGGATAATGAAGGAAAACAAGGAATTTACAGGACTATGCGGAAGAAAAGTGTGGGAAAACAACTAGGAAACTGAAACAATATCTATGTCTCTCAACAGATTGAAGAGAAAAGTGACTCTAGCCTGCATTGATTAACATAACTGTGATTGCTTTTGCAAACGAAGACTTGTGATTTTAGCAAAATGCTTTTAGGTCTGATTCAGTAAAGTATGCCCAAAGGAAGAGTCTACTACTATGAGGACAGATATGGCAATAAAGTCAACTATATTAGAATATCTAATCATAGGAGTCCCAACCTCACCCTCTCATGGTGGTCATAAAAACAAGAATCAAACTCATCACTCATATCAGGATGCATGATGCATGCAGGGAGACAAGCCATGCGTTAAATGAAGAAACAAGCAAAAAGTCCCTATATCATTACATTTAGTATACAATAAGCAAATGGCCTTCTGTTTATTAAATCAATCATGTCTCTTAACCCACTTTAAGATGAGGACATTGAGTATTAGAGTTTATATGTAATTCAATTAAGGTCACTCAACTAGTAAGTGGCAGAAATGGGACTAGAACCCAGGCCGTTTGATTTCAGCAACCATCCTCTTAAATAGGATGCTTTTTTCCATTGTATCTCAGTGAGACTTACTGTTTTGACTAACACAAACTATGTTCTCAGCTGCTTCTGTAGAGGATAAAGCACAGATAATGTCAGTGAGCTGACAAGCCATTGCAGTGATAGTGTTGTTTGCCAGGTGCTCTGACATGACCAGAATCTGGAAGAGAAAACAGGTGTCACTGACTTAGAAATGCAGTCTCAGGCTGCTGCTTCTTAACAAACTTGTCAAGATTACCTTCCTTACGCCAGCATGCTGTGTGTCCGGCCACTGAGGCAGGTCATTTTGTTCACCCGAAGAATGATCAAGCAACTAGGCTTGGGAAGCAACAAATGAAAGGAGTTTCTAAGGCCACAGAGGGATTTCTTGCAACAGTTAAAAGCTGTCATCTGTGCAGTCACTTGGATCTACATATAATATTCCGAAAATCCAGGGGATAGAGACTTGCAGACATATAGTCTATTATCAAGACAGAGAATGTACATTTTAAAAGTATAGGCCAAGTGCAGTGGCTCATGCCTATAATCCTAGCACTTTGGGAGGCCGAGGCCGGCAGATCACCTGAGGTCGGGAGTTCAAGACCAGCCTGACCAACATGGAGAAACCTCGTCTCTACTAAAAATACAAAATGTGCCATGCATGGTGGCACATGAATGTAATCCCAGCTACTAAGGAGTCTGAGGTGAGAGAATTGTTGGAACCCAGGAGGCGGAGGTTGCAGTGAGCAGAGATCATGCCACTTCACTCCAGCCTTGGCAACTAAGAGCAAAACTTGGTCTCGAAAAAAAAAATTATATATATACACACACATATATATACTATATATAGTATATATACACATGTATACTATATATAGTTATATACATGTTATATATACATATGCTATATATACTATATATACATGTTATATATAACATATCTAGTATATATGTTATATACCAGTATATATGTTATATATACTAGATATGTAATATAGTATATATACTATATTATATAACATATATACTATGTTATATATAATATGTAGTGTATATGTATTCTATATAACATATGTATATATGTATATATACTATATATGTGCATGTATATATACACATACATAGTATATATGCATATACATGTTATATATAGTATGTATATATGGTATATAACACACATATACAAGTGTTATATATACATATATAATATGTATTTATATATAAGGTATATAACACATATATACATGTTATATATACATATAATATACTATATACATGATATATACATACAGTAAATATACTCTATACATGTTATATTTACATATATAGTATATACATATATACATACGTATATATAGCATCTATACTATATATGCATGTTATATATACATATATAGTATATATACATATATACATATGTTATACATATACATATATCGTATATAGTATATATACATACCTATATGTGTATATACACATGTACACATGTTATATATACATATATAGTATATACACATATACATATGTTATATATACATATATAGTATATAGAGATATGTATACGTTATATATACCATATATAGTATACATATTCATGTTATATATATACATATATGTGTGTATATATGTATATATATTTTGATTTAACAAAGTGAAAGCCCCAGCTCTAGCAGTCTAAGGTTTTCAGCTGCTTTCTGACAAAAACTGTAAAAACTGGCAGCAGCCTGTAATCCTTGTCTCCCACATCTCAATGCAAGCCTGATTGCCCCAGGAATTCTCTTTCCTGAACCTTTTCTTTCGTTTTACTCTATATTAAAATGCTCTTGTCTTATGCACCATCTCTTTAACCGCATTATCTTTGTGTAGAGACAGGGTAATAAAAAGAGTCCTGGGTTTTAATGCCAATTCCAATATTGAAGAACTATATTATCTTGGAAATTTAGGTATTCCCAAACTGTTTTCATTTTTTCAGTTCATAGAAGATGGAATTTGAAGTACCTGATGACCAGGAACAATTTTAGCTCAGAAATTCAAATCTTCTTCTGACTACATGTAAGAAACATTGACGGAAATGGTCATTTTACAGAGGAATGTGCAGTAAGTGCGTGCCTCCAGAAACTAAACAGTCATTAACAGAGACGTGGAAGAGACATAGGTAATGTTTTAATGGCCTGAAAGATGATCCTTAAGATTATTGCAATCCTGAATTCTTTTGCTTTTAGGATTGTATAACTCAGGGTTCCCCAGAGAAACAGAACCAATAGGATATACAGAGATACAGTGAAAGGGATTTATTATGAAGGATTGAGTCATGCTACTGCGAAAGCTGAGAAGTCCCACATCTGCCATCTGCAAGCTGGAGGCTCAGGAAAGCCATTTATATAGTTCCAGTCCAACCTGAAGGCATGGGAACTGTAGGAGTTGATGATTTAAGTCCTGGTCAGAATCAAGGACAGAATCAATGGGCACATAATTGTGAAAAGCCTGAGTGAAGAGTCAAACATCAGAATATTCAGACAGAATATTCAGAAAGGGTAATCAGGCCAGGTATGGTGGCTCATGCCTGCAATCCCAGCACTTTGGGCAGACGGATCACTTGCAGTCAGGAGATCGAGACCAGCCTGGCCAACATGGTGAAATCCTGTCTCTACTAAAAATACAAAAATAACAACAACAACAACAACAACAATAATAATAATAATAATAATAATTAGCCAGGCACGCTGGCACATGCTTGTAATCCCAGCTACTTGGGAGGCTGAGGCAGGAGAATTGCCTGAACCCAGGAGGCAGAGGTAGCAGTGAGCCAAGATTGTGCCATTTCACTCCAGCCTGGGTGATGAGAGAAAAACTCCTTCTCAAAATAAAAATAAAAAAACAATAAAATAAGGGTTATCAAAAAAAAGGACTAGAAAATCAAGAAAGGAGGAAACCATCAATTCAAAGGAGAAAAATTGAAATAAGGGAAGGCAATTTGTCAAATATTGCAGTTGGTAAAAATGGCTGGAAGCATGTATTGGATTTGACAGTAAGAATGATACCTTTGCAAAACCACGTTAGAAGAATGAGGTTAAATAGAATACAGATTGTGAACATTAATGTGAAAATTAGAAGTGATTAAGATAAACCAGCACATAAACCTATAATGTATTTTATTTTGAAATTGTACATCTTTTTTTTTCTAACCCTTTCCTTCCCCAGCCCTATCCTCTCTCTGTATAATCTTATAAAAAGGGCAGATATAAGAGAGTAAATGAACTGAATACTAAAAATAGTTGAGACTTGAATATTTTTCTGAAACCAAAGGGGCTGTTACAGAAGAAGACTGAAAATGTGGGAAAAAGGTGGGACAACTAGTACTGCAGGATTGAAATAGATTTAAAAAAAAAAAGGTTATTCAGCCCAGATAGCAGTATCAAACTTGACAAGAATCAGTAACCTCTCTTTGCCTGAGAGAACAAAGACAAGAGTAAGATAAGATGTCTAATAATACAGATGAGTTTCCAGGTGCTAGTCCAGGATGTTGAAATCATACTTTTGGGATGCTTTTATTTCCTCACTGAGGTGAAATAGGAGGGTGAGAGCATCTGCTTAAAATAAGGATGGGGTCAGAGACCTGAGACAAAAAATGAAGGATTTGAAGAACTAAATGAGAAATAGGAAAGGGAACTGGCTGATAATAAGTAGAACGATTGACAAGAGCACTGATGACTCTGTTAAGATTGAAATATAAATGTATAGTGGTACCAATAAGCACAGGCACCTACATTTTCAAACAATACCTGGCTCCCTGTGTGTAAGGCCAGAAAATGTAGAATGTTGGTTCAGTTTTGTTTTCTGTAGATACTGGGGTTAGAACTTTTGTAAAATTTATTTTGTTCTAGTTCATCCTTCTTTTCATGGCATGCTTTACCCAAATATAATCCAAAAAGATATACAAGTTGATTGTGAGCTTGAAGGAGCCCAGGATACCTCTGGGGAGGCTTGAGCTTTCCTCTAGGCTTCATCAAAGTCATTTGCTACTGTGGTCCCTAGATTTCATTCAAGAAGGCGTGAAGACCCGGTCTTCTTATTTTTCTGTCCAGAGATTCTGCAGGGTCATGTTCTAACCTGACAACATATGTAATCAAGGATTTTGACACTTTAAGTGAATTGCATAGACATGTTAATGAAAATAAGTTAAAACCTTAAGTAATTCAAGTGAGATTTTAGCTTCCAATTCTTTAGTTAATTCACGGAGAGTTTCTTCTGTAGTAACTGGTTGGTTCCTCTTTGCTCAGCTTCCTATCCATTTATTCAGTCTCCATTCAGTGAAGAGATAGGAAAGGTGTTTATTGAACATGGTTCACTTGTAAAGCATTGAGGTGTTGCTGGCAATATAGTATCCCTTGCCTTCTTGGTCTTATATTCTGCAGGAGATCCAGACATTGTAGAGTTATACAATTTATTATTTAATTATAATTGTTCTATGTGTTACAAGTATAATACATAACTTTTTTTCTTCTATTTTTACCTAATACAAATTTGTTAACATAATAGATTAAATAATAAAATTCTTTGGTCTTTAAAGAGTACATTTTTAGGCCATGTTAAAATGGAAAATTTAGTTATTCATAATAACCAATCCCCTGAAGGTTCAGAAGAGCCATTGATTTAATATACGTCAAATACACACATTTATTTATTAGTGCAAACACGTGAAGATATCCTTAAGCATGCACATACATGTATGTATATTTACACGTGCATAGTCCTGCATTTATATATATTGCACATACCTCCCAAGTTTATTGATTTGTATTTTTAGCAAGGTATTTTTAAAAGCAAAGTCTTTAGGAGAAAAATTCAAAAAAGAAGGCAGATATTGCTGTTAGCAAAATATTTAGCATCAACCTTCTCTTTTTTCCCTTCATGGCAACTACTGGCTGCCATGGCAACCTTTCCACCCTGCACACCAGAGCTTCTGGGATGAAAAGCACAAGGCCTTTGAGACTTCAAATGTCTCCTGTACAAAGCAGTCTAAAACCCTTTACCCTAGAGCCATTACCATCCCGTTTCTCAGAACGACTGGCTACACCATTTAATTTATTATGTCCTGCTTTTCTTTCCATTCAATCAATATTTCTCCAGAACAGCAAGAGAGAGAAAACCTATTACATTTCCGGAGTAGGCACTCAAGAAATAGGCTTTTTAAAAATTACTTATTTGATGGGTTCCTAATATATTTCATACAGATCTGAATAAATTAGACATCTAAACTCACTAATTTCCTCTGATTGTGCTCTTATTCACTTCTTCTCCCTTGTGCTCTGGTCTAAACCATATTAACTACTGATGATCCCACAAAAGCACCATGATCACTTTTGCCTTAGGCCTTTCTTAGTCCCTTTACCAAGACTCCTTCCTGTTCCCCCAACATCCCACCTCCCCTCACCAACCTAAATAATTACTACTTGCCATTCAGGTCTAAGATTAAGGCTCCCTGTCTCAGGAAGCTGAGAACCACTAAGACAGGGCTGGGCACTACTTGTAAATGCCACCACAGTGCTGTACCCTGTGCTGAACACTGTCATTGATCTGAGATTTCTTTTTAATTTATCTATTTGTCTCAATCGACAACCAACTCCTCTGTTTATTGTAGCCTCAGCTGTATTCCCATGGCCTGGGTTCCAGTGATGTCATTCACAAATAATGAGCCCTCTTAAGTGCCAGCCACTTTGCTGGAGATCAGGTACAGAGGTGAACAAAACAGACACATTTTCAGCAATAACTAAGCTTATTTTATACTGGTGGGTGATGAAAAATACATATAGGCAAATTTGTGAGATCATCTCACTAATTACTATTGATAGTAATTAAATACCCTTCCTATCGATAAAATAAGAGTAATGGGATTGCATTAGTGGGGATGTGTGAGAATGCTTTTGAGAGGACGGTTAGGCAAGGTGTCTCAGTGGAGTTGATATTTCAGCTGGGACTTGAAGAAAACAGTCAGGAGGAGACCTGTAGGGGAGCACATTTCAGGCAGAGGAAACAACAACTGTAAATATTTGAAGGCAAGAAGATTTTGTACTGGGCATGTATCAAATATGATGGGATATAATCAATGAGGGAGAGTGGTATGAATCGGACTTGGGGAAACAGACAGAGATAACATCGTGTAGAATTTGTAGGTCATGGTGACAAGTAGAAAAAATTATAAACGGGCTACAATGTGGTCTGAAAAAAGTTAAAATTTCCTGTCTTCTTTTCAGACAGTGAACAAACAGACAAATCAAAAATAATATTTATTGGGAGTATACAGTATACTAGGAACTATATAAGTGCCTTTCATGTAATAGCTCATTAAATCCTATTACCAATTCTATGAAGTAGAGTTTTATGAGGAAATTAAACCACAGTCTAAGCAACTCCCTGAGAATTTATGGCTAAAGTGTGGTGTAGCCAGCATTTGGATCCTGGTAATCTGATTCCAGAACCTACCCAGTGTAGCATAATTGTAGGCATTTGCTGAAGCCCACAATATAGCAAAAATACAGTCGAGGGCAATATCCTGGCCTCTGAAATTTCAATTTTATGATCTCATTATAATGGACTCTGTGGTCTCCAGTGACTGTTTATTTGGTGTCATTTTCATCATCATCCAAATTAAATATTTAATGAGCACCCGCCACTGCAAAGTGTGTGGCTTGCTTAATGTGTGGCACAATGAGGATTAAAATAAGACAAAATATTTCTGTCCAGCTGCCTTGCAGTTTTGTTGGTGAGATAAAACAACTAAGGCCTATGAACTTCCCTCAAGGAAGATAAGCTGCACAGCAAAGCAGAGGCCACCAAGGTCACCGTCGACTGACTGCACTGGTCTGTAAAGCCTTGAGTAGGTCAGGAAGAAGTGAGAGAGAAGAAAAATGAAAGACTTTCCAGATGGGGGAAAAAAAGCCATATGTAAAGACATAAAAATATGTGTTGAGGAATGATGGGCTCTATGGTGTAAAATGTACTCCACATTCTAAAGAGACCTACAGACAAGCACACAACCAAACTGCCTCTGTTGACTCCTACCCTTGCGTTTCCACAATCCACACCCCTTCCCAGTCTAAGAACCCAGGTGGAAATCTGAGTTTTTGATACCAAGACCAGGAGTTCTTTTCCTTCTCCCTGCAGCAAAGAAGGGAAGGAGGATTCTTGCCCTCTTCATTTACAGTACAAGAGAAGGAGACTCCAACATAATCCCTCCTAAAAGAGGGATGTGCTAAGAAGTTACAGACATCTCCTCACCAGTTGAGTTTTTTGCTTAGTTTGCAGACTTGCTCACCCATCTAAAAAAGATAATTGGGAAAAATAGCAGAGCAGATAGAGTACTCTTGGAAGGAACACCGTGTGAGCACACTCTGAGCTGTCAAGAATGGTTTTCCATGTTTCAGTGACTGCAGCTAAGCGTGGGACATCTTGCCAATGCTTTGCTTTGTTTTGCTTTTCCCGGAAGGAGTTTGTGATGACATCTAAGCACTTACCTTTAAACGGAAGATGATCTCTTTTTTAAAAAAGTAACTCTCATATTAAATAAGTGAATAAATCAAGTTTAATAAATCAAAAGCACTTTCACTACAACTGGCCAAAACTGGCAAGGCCATTAACATCATTAAAACTGATCTAAATCAATTATACACAAACTAAAATAGAAAAATTCAAGTTCAGGCCACTTTTCCTTCAAGTTAGCAAATAAGATGTGTTTCCCAGGAAATTTTGATTCCTGCTACTTTGACAATGTAGGCTGCATAATGAAAATTAATAGCTCCATGGGAAATAATGGAGTGAAACACTTACAAGAAGATATTAAAAATATAAAATAAATCCCAAAGAGTTTGCTGTATGCACTAAGCATTTTAACAGCACCCAGTAGGCATAACCACTAAGATTTTTGCTTGCAAAGCTTCTGTTGGAGGAGCCAGACCCATCTTTCTGCCAATCTCCTTCACTCAAGGTTAGCAATCATAGCAAAGCAGTGTCAGAGTTTCCTTTTGTGTTGCTAAGAATTATATCGCTGATGAGGCAACCACCATTACTCTGGCTACCTTCACAATAATTTAATTTATTGTATTTTATTTTTACCGAGCTCGGGTAAAAGATAAAAATATGCAGAGAGCTAGAAAGCTCCTAAAGTCAGCGTATTGTTGGGACTGAAAGTCTAATTGGCCAGGATGCTTGCCGCTTCCCACTAGCAGCTGGGCTGGACTAGAACAGGCTCTGCCTGCCTTTTTGCCCCAGTGATCTCATCAACCCCCCATGCAGCTGTGGCTGTGTTCTAATGCCTCCTCTGGCAGATGGGAAATGGCATTTCAGGGAGTGCCTGGCATATTACATGGTGATCTTCTTTGGTGAAAAAGGTCATATATATTAAAAAGATGGCACCCCTGGGTTATTGAAATTTTCTATTACTTATATGAGACATTTTTCTTTATTCTTTGTTTTCTGCCATTGCTTTCTAAGGCCTCCAGGTGGCACATTAAATCAAAAACTTTCCTTCTTTACAATTGAGGGGCACTGTGGTATAATGATATCTGCATCAATTGCTTCTTACCCCTAAAATAATCTCTCTGCAACATTTGTTCCCCATCCCCCACATTTCTATATTTATTTAAAATTTAACTTTTCATGTAAGTGCAATATAAAATATTGTGTGCC
The DNA here is from genome assembly GCF_043159975.1 of Macaca nemestrina. Classification (NCBI taxonomy): domain Eukaryota; kingdom Metazoa; phylum Chordata; class Mammalia; order Primates; family Cercopithecidae; genus Macaca; species Macaca nemestrina. Next base: position 49,223,867 of record NC_092143.1, read on the forward strand.
ATTTGTTTACTATTTAAGAATGATCTTAAGTTGTAAAACCTCACATCAGATCAACTAAATATGTATAGAATCTCAGCACAGGGAACTGGAAAGGTTTCCCCATGAGAGACAGCAAGAAAGAAGGGAAGCGGTGCTTAATGGAAGATAGTAGAACTTGATGGACATTTTACTTAATTAGATGTGTGACCTTGAACCATTTCTTAACCACTGCTTAACCTTTCTGAGCCTGAAACTCCTCATTTGAAAAGTAAGAAAATTTAAGTCCTTTCTACCATTGTGCTTCTTTCTTAGGAGTTACTATATCAAGTAGATGAATATTGATGAATATTCAATATTTAATTTTACTTAAAATTTAATTTTACTTAAAATTCAGATAGACAAGATATCTTATGCTAAAAGAATATGTTAATTACCTTAGTTTTCAATTCTAATATGGAAGCTGTTACTTCTCGTAATACATTCTAGTTCCAAACCAGTCAGACCACCACTAGTGGATTGTTGTGGTCCTAAAAATTATTCCCTATGATGCTGTTACAATATGGCCTACAAATGGACCTTCAAAACGACCATAATAGAAAGAATAAAACCCAGAAATATGTAAAAATTAATATTTTGGGGCTTGTTTTTTTGACATGTTTGAACTCAAATTCTTGCATTAAATTTATGGCCTATAAATTTCAAGGTCAAAGATAGGTATGACAAATGTATGGTTTGTCAGTATTAGTATGACATGAAATTTTCTTAAAACATGAAAATGTATTTTCTTGAAACATAAAACTTTATTGTTAAAGTATGCTTTCACTTTTGGTATTTTTCTTAAAACATAAAAACTTTAGGTCACTGATCTAATAATAATTTTTAAGGAAATATAGAAAAGATTAAATGTTTTACTAAGTTTAATTTCCATTTAGATATTATAGCAAATGTGAAAATTCATGTTATTCTTCCATTAGATAACACAGAATTAATATTTTGATAATAAATCTAAGATCATATGCAAACTACATTTTATGCTTTGAATTAGGTGATCCATGATTGCTACATTACGTATCAAAGTAATGGGTAGGCACAGTTTAAATATACTTCAGCCTCCTACAAAAAATAAAATATTCAGTTATATCATTTATTAAAGGTGCTGTTTTGCTGTATATCATTCCAACAAGAACATTTGCATGGGATTTGTTTACTAATTTTATTTCTAGTCGAGCTTGATTATCACATTGGAATTTTAACTGAATTTTGAAGTCCCTAATGATTTATTTGTGATGCTTACATTTTAACCATTAGAACATATTTTATAAATGTAAGTGTGTGTTTGTATAAAATATGCATATGTATATCTATATATGTACTATATATATACAACTAAACATACCTTTTTCAAATACTTAAAAAATTTATGGATTTAGCTAAAGACTTAACTTCAATCCTTCTCTACTTCTACTCTTCTTAAAGAAAAATTACCTTTCTATGTTGATAGAAATAACTTCTATATGTCTTGGTCAAAAATAATCCAAAATGATAACTCAATGTCAGGGTGCCATTGAGAGCATCTTCATTTCTCCACTGATTTGGAATGATATCCTAATAATAGAAAAGCTTTCATAGATATGTTGATCTTTTTCCAGGTTCTCTATTGCATTAATAAGATCATTTGTCTAACCCTTAACTAATGCCCCGCTGCCTGAACCATTATAGGTTTACAGATGGCCTTAATCAGGTGAGACCAACATTATTGTTACTATTCTTCTTCCTACCTCCTTCTTATTAGAATTCAAATATTTCTTCTCTATTTGTGCCTTTATTCTTCTCTATGAATTTTAGTATCATTGTATGACATCCTATGATTCAAAAGTTTTCAGGCTTTTAATGTATTTTAATTGAAATTATACACTAATTTGAAATGATTTATTATCTTTATGATATTGAACCTTCGCACCCAAAACTAATACAAGTCTACAATTTGTCATCTGATTGGTTAGATTGTGATAAAAATCCAAACTAATATGATAAATAAAAGTTTTTCTTAATGTATTTGTTAGTGTAACCTAACCAGACCCAACTAATTTTTGTGACAAAGCATGATTTGATGTGATTTGAGTTGATTTGGAGATCTTACATATCCTTTTTGCTGTGAATGTTGCAATATTTAGCTACAGAAATATTACTATACTAGAGTACAAAATTATGCTCCAAATTCAAAGGGAGTGCTGCATGTTTTACAATGCATTTATTTAATTGAGTGTTTAATTGCAATTTCATATAAAGCAGACAAATTATAACTATAGAGCTTTATAAATTACAACAACATGAACTCACCTAAAATCACCATATTGGTTAATAATGGAAGATTATTAAAGGCGCCCAGAAAACTTTCTAGTATCTCCTCCCAAAGGAAACACTATACTGACTCCTAACACTAAACAATAGTTTTTCTGTTTTTAAACTCTCGAAAAATGTAATTGTGTAATGTGTTAATGTAACAATAGAGAGAACTAGATGTGGGGTAAATGGGAATTATATGTTGCCATAGTCTGTAAATAGAAAACTATACTAAAATTAAAAATTTACTAACAACGTTTCTTAGGTCCGATTTCTTTCACTCAGCATTGTTATGTTTGTAAGATTTATGTAAGTTGTATATAATACTATGTCATTTATTTACATTTAACAGCATCACATTGTATTAATATATAGCAAATTATTTATCAAATCTCCTGGTAATAAGGTTTGTGTTGCTTTCAGTGTTTTTGTTTGCTTGCTTTTGCTATTGTGAATAATGTTACTGTAAACAATTTGCATGTCTTTGTTGCATATATCTACACATATTCATTGAAGAAGGCTTCTGGTCATAGAGACTAAATTGTAGGAAAGGTTTTAATCACAAATTTAATTTTTTGTGTAATGTTTAGGACAATATAGAATTTCTATTTTTTTTTGTATTTAAGCTTTTGAAAATTATATTTTGGTAGAAATTACTCCTTCACCGAATATTTCTGATATACTGAGACAAACATCATGTTCACATGTTATCTTTTTTATGTTTGTAGTATCTGAAGTGATATATGCTATTTCATTCTTAATATTGTTTATTTATGACTTATTTTTCTTCATCACCCTTAATCTGTCTTGCCTGGGCTTTATAAATTTTGACATCTTTATAAAAAGAATTCATGTTGGATTTTGTCTTCTCTATTGCATAATTGTTTTGTTTTTTTTTAACTATTTCTATGTTTATCATTTCTTTGATTTTGCTTTCTTTAAATTAATTTGCTGAGCTTTCTGGTTAGTTTTTGTAGTTGATATTTTGATCATTAAACTTGAGTGTTTATGCTTTTTAAAAACATGCTTGTAATGCTATAAGCATCATTATGAATAAAGCTATAGATAGTCCTCTAGGTTTTGATTCAGTACATTTTCACTAGCATTTAGTTTCAAATATTTTGAAAATGTTTGTGTAATTTCTTTTTTGACCTATTGACTATTTACATATATACTTTTTCTCAAATATTTGGGAATTTAGTAGAGTTTATTTTTTAATTTCTAGATCATTTTCATTTATTTTGGACTATGTTGTAATTTTTATTCTTTGCAATGTTTTGAGATTCACTTTAGGATAAAGTCAATTTTTATAAATGTTCCAAGTTAACTTGAAGAGAATGTGACTTTTTCATTTGTTAGCTATAGCATGTTGTATATGTCAATTGGATCAGTTGAGTTTGTTTCGTTCAAGTCTCCTATATCCTTACTGAATATTTGCCTATTAATTTTTTCTTTATTTCTTATTTTTATTTCAATAGGTTTTGAGAGAACAGTAGGTATTTGGTTGCATGAATAAGTTTTATCATGTTGATTTCTGAGATTTTGGTGCATTCATCACCCGAGCAGTGTACACTGGACACAATGTGTAGCTGTTTATCCCCCACCTCCCTTTCCCCTGAGTCCCCAAAGTCCATTGTATCATTCTTATGCCTTTGCATTATCATAGTGCATTAGCTGCCACTTATGAGTGAGAATTACAATATTTGGTTGTTTTCCATTCCTGAGTTACTTCACTTAGAATAATGGTCTCCAATTCCATCCAGGTTGCTGCAAATGCCATTATTTTGTCCCTTTTTATGGCTGAGTAGTATTCCATGGTGTGTGTGTGTGTGTGTGTGTGTGTGTGTGTGTGTGTGTATTTATCCACTTGTTGTTTGGCCTGGTTTCATGTTTTTGCAATTGTGAATTGTGCTGCTATAAATATGCATGTGCAAGTATCTTCTTTGTATAATGACTTACTTTCCTCTGGATAGATACCCAGTAGTGGCATTGCTAGATCTACTGGTAGTTCTACTTTTAGTTCTTTACAGAAACTCCACACTGTTTTACACCGTGTTTTTACTAGTTTAAATTCCCACCAGCAGTGTAAAAGTGTTCCTTTTTCACCACATCCATGCTAGCATCTATTATTATTGTTTGATTTTCCGATAATGACCATTGTTGCAGAAGTAAGGTGATATTGCATCTGGTTTTGATTTGCATTTCTCTGATCATTATTGATGTTGAGTATTTTTTGATATTTTTGTTGGCCATTTGTATGTCTTCTTTTGAGAATTGTCTATTCATGTCCTTAGCCCACTTTTTGATGGGATTGTTTGTTTTTTTCTTGCTGATTTCTTTGAGTTTCTTGTAGATTCTGGATATTAGTCTTTTGTCAAATGGATAGATTGTGGAGATTTCCTTCCACTCTGTGGGTTTTCTTCCACTCTGTGGGATTGCAGAGCTTTTCTCCCACTCTGTGGGTTGTTCATTTACTCTGCTGATTGTTTCTTTTGATGTGCAGAAACTTTTAGTTTAATTAAGTCCCAAGTATTTATCTTTGTTTTTGTTGCATTTGCTTTTGGGTTCTTGCTCATGAAGTCTTTCCCTACGCCAATGTCTAGAAGGATTTTTCCAGTGTTATCTTCTATTATTTCTATGTTTTCAGGTCTTCGACTTAAGGCCTTGATCCACCTTGAGTTGATTTTTGTATAAGGTGAGAGATGAGGATGCAGTTTCATTCTTCTGCACGTGGCTTGCCCATTATCCTAACACCATTTGTTGAACAGGGTGTCCTTTCCCCACTTTATGTTTTTGTTTGCTTTGTCAAAGATCACTTGGTTGTTAGTATTTGATTTTATTTCTGGGCTCTCTATTCTCTCTCTTTTTTTTTTTTTTGAGATGGAGTCTCACTCTGTTGCCCAGGCTAGAGTGCAGTGGCACAATCTCGACTCACTGCAAACTCCACCTCCTGGGCTTACGCCATTCTCCTGCCTCAGCCTCCTGAGTAGCTGGGACTACAGGCGCCCGCCACCATGCCCAGCTAATATTTTGTATTTTTAGTAGAGATGGGGTTTTACCATGTTAGCCAGGATGGTCTTGATCTCCTGACCTTGTGATCCGCCCGCCTTGGCCTCCCAAAGTTCTGGGATTACAGGCATGAGCCACCGCGCCCAGCCTCTGGGTTCTCTATTCTATTCCATTTATCTATATGCCTATATACCAGTACCACACTGTTTTGGTGACTATAGCCTTACAGTATAGTTTGAAGTCAGGTAATGTGATGCCTCCAGATTTCTTCTTTATGCGTAGTCTTTCTTTGGCTATGTGCTCTTCTTTTTGCTTCCATATGAATTTTAGGAATTTTTTTTTTTTTTTTTTTTTTTTTTTAGTTCTGTGAAGAATGACAGTATTTTGATGGAAACTGCATTTGTAGATTGCTTTTGGCAGTATGGTCATTTTCACAGTATTGATTCTACTCATCCACAAGCACAGGATGTGTTTTCATTTGTTTCTGTCATCTATGATTTCTTTCAACAGTGTTTTGTAGTTTTCCTTGTAGAGGTCTTTCACCTCCTTGGTTAGGTATATTCTTAAGTATTTTATTTATTTATTTAGCAGCTATTGTAAAACGGGTTATTGATTTCATTCTCAGCTTGGTTGCTGTTGGTGTATAGCAGAGCTACTGATCTGTGTATATAAATTTTGTATCCTGAAATTTGCTGAATTCATTTATCTAGGAGCTTTTTGGATAAGTCTTTAGGGTTTTCTAGGTATAAAATTATATCATCAGCAAACTGCAACATTTTTACTTCCTCTTCACCAATCTGGATGTCCTTTATTTCTTTCTCTTTTATGATTGTTCTGGCTAGGACTTCCAGTACTATGTTGAATAGAAGGGATGAGAGTGGGCATCCTTGTCATGTTTGTGTTCTCAGGGGGAAAGCTTTCAACTTTTCCCCATTCAGTACTACATTGGCTGTGAGTTTGTAATAGATAGCTTTTATTACAGTAAGGCAGGTCCCTTCTATGCCGATTTTTCTGAGGGTTTTAACCACAAAGGGATGCTGGATTTTGTCAAATGTTTTTTCTGCATCTATTGAGATGATCATGTCAGTTTTGTTTTAAATTCTGTTTATGTGGTGTATCATATTTATTGACTTGCATATGTTAAACCATCCCTGGTATGAAACCCACTTGATTGTGGTGGATTTTCTTTTTGATGTGCTGTTGGATTCTGTTAGCTAGTATTTTGTTAAGGATTTTTGCATCTATATTCATCAGGAATATTGGTCTGTAGTTTTCTTTTTTTGTTATGTCCTTTCCTGGATTTGGTATTAGAGTGATACTGGCTTCATAGAATGATTTAGGGAGAGAGGATTCTCTCCTTATCTTGTGGAGTAGTGTCAATAGGATTGTTACCAGTTCTTTCAATTGCTGAGAGAGATACATTAAAATATCCCACTAAACTTTTGGATTTTATTTTGTCAACTGTTAAAATTTAAACTGAGACTATATTTTTAGTACATAATAATTAATTAGTATAATATCTTCCTTTACTATTATAAAATATTTCCCTTTTGCTCAAATAATGCTCTATTTTTACTTACTGTCTACTTTGTCTGATATTTAAACTACAGTAGCTTTTTTCATGTGTAAATTTCCATTCAAATTTCACTTTCTATATCTTTACATATAATGTACTGCAACTGCAAGTGATTATTGTAAAATCTGGTTGGACAGTCTTTGTCTTTTAAAGTTGGAGACTGTAATGCATTTATATTAACTGTGATCAATTGAATCATTCTTTTGAAATTCTGTGTTTTCTCTCCATTCTGGCCATGCTTCAATGTGAGTTGAGCATATGTCCCGCCTCATTGACTTTACGTTTCTCCATGTGTCATTTGGCCCCTGGGATATAGGTAAAATAATTTCTGCCTCCTGTGAATCTTCTCTATAGTATTGGAATATCATTTCCAAGATAAGAGGGTCTCTCTTAGCCTGAGTCCCAAAATAAGAGGACAAGAGGAATACACCAGAACCCACCTGACAGCCTGGAGCTGAGCTGTCAAAAATCTACTCCTTGGCTGCTAGAAAGCAGTGTAGCAACAAAACAAAACAAAACAAAAAATATTTTGCAAGTCACAGAGGCATTTAGGCTGTATTAATATGAGTGTAACCTAATGAAGGCCAATAAATATAGAAAATAATTCCAGAACTGTTGTGTTGCTATAAAAAAACGTAAAATATGCATCATTAGCTTCTGGGTGGGGAAAATTCTTACAGGTGACTGAAAATAAATGGTAACCCACATTATACAGTGTCATACCATTTGGTAAGATTATCACTTGTGATAACTTGAAAATCAGGGAAGTTACTTAATAAACAACTTTGCCTAATTGCTGGCAATTCAGAATGTTATTAGCTTTAGTTGATTGTTTTCACTGCATTTCTTAAGTTATTTTAAGATAGAAATGAGCTAAAAAAAATTGGTATGTTTACCAGCAGGAATGAAAAAAAATTTAAAAAGAGAGAGAATCCAGACATGTTTTATCTCATAGGGTTAAAATGTAACAAGTTACTCATCTCTGATTAACAGCCAGTAGTGAGATCAATCTAGAACCTGTCTTTGGGATCAGATAAACTTGATAGATTTTTACATTCCAGCTCAGCCACTTACTAACCATATGATGTGTTGTAACAGTTTTAAAAGTTGGTTTCTGCCCTGATTGCAACAATCGCAAAATGTCAACAACTTAAAAGAATAAAGTTGTGTGTGTGTGTGTGTGTGTGTGTGTTGTTTTGTTTTTTTTTTCTTAGTTATACCACACATCCAAAATGGGTGAGTTAGGAGTTCTATTTATTATTCAGAGTCCTGGTAACTCAGGATTCTGGACTGATAATCTGGTAGGGCTTCATGGGAGCACTAAATTTTGAGTAGGAATGTTAGTACCAGCTACAGGAACATAGAATCCACTGTGCTAATATATGTGTATAATTTATCTTTATATTTTACTTAATATTTATTCAACCTTGGGTAATTTTGTTGATCATTCTTTAAACTCTTCCAATACTTCTAATGGTGATGTAGGCACCAGGAGTTGTAGTAGATACTAAAGGAATGACAAGTGAGACAGACATGGTCCCTGGCCTCAGTCAGTCTATGATCTCTAGAGATCCATTACAACAGCATGAACCACAGTCTGGATAAGTGCCACCAAAACTTATGGAGAGTCAAACCTGCTCCAGAATATTTGGCTAGAGAGGGGCTTATTTACCCGTAATGGTGGTGTTTGCTTTTCATTTTCTTTTGATAGATTATTATTTTTTAAATTTTATGATAACTCCATCTCTTCAATTTACTCTTAAGTGAAAGCTCTGGACTATAATAACAACTAACATTTATAGAGCTTTACACATGTGCCCAGCATGTGCCTCTTCTAGATGATCTCACTTAACCCTAACAAAGAGGTTTTGAGGTAGATATTAATATCTTACACTGAGGAAATCGGGGGAGGAAAAAGTCAAAAAAATTACCCAAGTTTGCAAAGCTGAAATGTAGTTCAGCTGGTACTTGAAACAAAGCAGATTTAATATAAAGCTATTCTTTGACCACTTTGCTATGTTGCTTTTTTGAATTCCAGAGAGCTAATTTCTAGTTCAATTTTTAAATCAGCCATCCTTTCAAGGATTCTAACTTCTCATTTGTCCTTCAAATTCTAAAATTCTAGGATTCTCTCTTAAAACAAATTCTCACATTGCTATATATTTTAAATGTAACTGGGGTCCACAGCTCTAGTAGAGAACATATTTTTAATTGAAGAGTCTTTCTCTTTCTGTCTTTTAAATATTATTTGTTTTTTCCTTAGGTTTCTACAGAAGAAGGCTTGAATCTGGCCCAAGAATATAATTGTGGTTTTTTTGAGACCTCCGCAGCCCTCAGATTCTGTATTGATGATGCTTTTCATGGCTTAGTGAGGGAAATTCGCAAGAAGGAGTCCATGCCATCCTTGATGGAAAAGAAACTGAAGAGAAAAGACAGCCTGTGGAAGAAGCTAAAAGGCTCTTTGAAGAAGAAGAGAGAAAATATGACATGATATCCCTGCTTTTGAGTTCCTCACTCTCTCTGAATTTTATTAGTTGGACAATTCCATATGTAGCATTCTGCTTCAATATTCTGTGTGTGTGTCTCTCTCTCTTTAAATATCTGCCTGTAGGTAAAAGCAAGATCTGCATAACTGTACCTCTTGAGATAGTTTTGTTTTGCCTTTAACAGTTGGATGGATTTTGTCAATCAGCTGGATATGCTGTTTAGTTTTTACAATATATTACTAAATAAAATTGACATTCCAATTGCCTCATTTCCCTTTAAAGAGTCTAGCTTCATTTGGTATGCTGTCTGGTTATAAAGGAAATATGCAAAATTGCAGCTAGAATGATAAAAGGCTCAGGGGATCTGCCTTTGCCTGATAACACTCTGGTTGTTTGCATTTCAGGAATCTCAGTAAATAATGAAGAAGCTCAGGATATAATTCAGGGCAGAAATCTGCAGCCTGGTCTTTTCTTATTGTAGAAGTCATGGTGCTTCTTCTTGAATGCTCCAGAGATAAACCTTACAGGAATTATTAATAATAGGAACTGGTTTTGGGTCATTGGAGAGCTGAAATAAAATATCTACATATTTACAGTGCTCTGCCCCAGTTAAGTTGTGGCAAAATTATCACAGTGAAGGCACTGGGCTGTGGCAAAAGGATGTTGTCTCTGTAGTGGGAAGAGAGAACCTACTATGAATTTGGTGGTTCATAAGCTCATTAAAAGACGCTTTGCTCCCCTCATTGAGAAGTCCTTCTTAGGGTTGCTTTACCCGCATCAGGACCATTTGCACGGTATGAGACTTGAGGGCTCCAGAGACCCTATGAGCTCCCTATATTGCCAAAATCTCCTCTCTTCCCTTACATGAAATGCTACCAGAGGCTTTTCTCTTGTTTGTTTTACAATGACTCATCATGTAAAATGAAATTGCCCAATGACTCATTTTTTTCTCATAGTGTGGATGGGTTTATTAAATTCAAGCTCAGAAAATACACTACCAGAGAGCACAGTTCTGAATGTTTAATAGGCAAGCGTGAAGAGGAAAACCATAAAGCTAAGCATGCGATGGAATCTATCAAGCCCATCTTCATGGGTTGAGGACTGTTTTTAATCATTAATTAGGGAAAAAGAGAGATGAGGGGCATAGTTATCATTCAATATTCATTCACTTCTTCTTCATTATTCACAATGCCTCTGGTACTTGCTAAACTCTGAGAATTCAGAAATGAATCACTCAAACATGGGCCCTGTAGCTTAACATTTACCTATGAGTTTCACTCCACTGAGAGAACAATGAGATTACAAATTCTCAGACAAGAAAAAGACATTTTACATTGTGATACAGATACAGCTAAAAGAGAATTTAGGGAATATCATTTTTTAGATGCTGAACTGGAAATTAGCCTTTCACGATATTGTACTTACAGGTCCTTTTATTGCTTGAGGCCAAAGCTGTCTCTCAAACCCACTTAGACTTCACTTTTTTTCTCTTAGACCCTGGGATCAAGGACATTTTCATGTACTTATGCTAGTAACTACTGCCACTTTATCCCTAGGGTTTTACTCAAGCCACATCTTCTAAGGAGTGAGGCACAAACTAATCAAGTTTTCCCCATCTTATATTACCACATCTTATATTGCCACTAAAACCAGATCCACTGTATTAGGAGGAAAGCCAAAAAAATAATAATAACAAACATGGAGACAACATGAAGACATTAAGATAGCAAGATTCTTTCTTACAGTCTTAGGTCATTGTTTTCTCCTTTCTTGGCCTTGGATTGTTTAATCCTTTGCTTTTGTCCCATTAAACGGGCACACTCACCTCCAGTACATTCTTTGCCTTTTGCAGCACAGGGCCCCAGAACCCTCCAAACCTGGGAAGGCCCTACGAATCCTGCCCTCCATCAGTGACTCTCCTGTTTACCAGAAGATGCAATCTAGGAAATAATACTTGGCACCTATTTTCCAATGATAAGCCTGCATTTTTGAAAACCTGTTGATTGCCTTATACATAAATGATAGTGTTTGGCACATTTTCTAGCACAATCAAATCTTCATACATTTTAACTTTTATCTTTCATTGTCAACTCTTCTGCCTTTGGCTCTAGAGTTCTATAGCTCATTTCTCCTTTCCTCTATCTCTTTCCTTATGCTTCTAGAGTCCTGGAAAATATTTATGTAGCTTAGAAATCGTCAGTGAGGCTTGGATTGGGGAACAAATACAAAGTCCAATCATTTTATTCTATAGTAGAAAGGAGTTCTATAAATTATAACCCACATGCTAAAAGAATATAAGGTAATTATCACCAGCAGAGACAGGCAGACATTGAGCATTATTTTAAACCAGTCTTTCTTTCAAAAGAATGAACCAAAAGAAAGTGTCCCATAATAAAACCTAGATATTTATGCCAAGGGCTATTGATATTGATAATTTGTGTAAGGACAAATTATCAAGATTTTGTTTCTAATCATATCCCTGAAAATGTCTTACCAGACTAAGGACATCTAAGTAATTCCAAAAACTCAGAGAACTACAGTGTGCATACGCCTTCATTGCCAAGCAAGTCTCTGAAAGCTTTTGCCCAATATGCATAAATGTTCATTGTAGGCCAATGTGTAGTCACCCCACACAATTTATCAAATAGCAATGAAATGCCTACTAGGTACCAAAAACTTTTCTGGATACTGCGTGTGTGTGTGTGTGTGTGTGTGTGTGTGTGTGTGTGTGTGTGTGTGTATTTGGTGAAAAGGTACTGGGAAATTCTGAATACAATCTCTGCCCCTCAGAAAAGTACCATTTACCTATGTTAGAGTATTTCTTTATTAATTTATCTTATAGACACACATGATTAAATAACTTTTCAGATGAGAGCCTAAGATGTTATATTTTTTGTTCAGGAAGCACTAGTTGAACCTGCAAACTTCTGTAGAAAATATCAATGAGGAAAAAACATGGGCAGTTGGGCTGCACATCATTTGTATGATGCTCAGATGCACAAGGAACAGATAGCTGCTTTATTTCCCTATAATTCATATGTTATTTCTCATGAACCCCTGACTAATGGGGAGCTGGTGGTAGATGGGACTAAATTTTAGCTCATGCCAGTAATTTAGTGCTAATCTGAGACAATAATTTAAGGCATTTCTTTAACTAACCAACCTCTGCTGTGTGCAGTTGGGTCACTGTTTGATTATTCAAAGTTCTTCTCTGTTTATTCTCCTTTTCAAATTGCATCTGAGTATAGGAGAAAGGTGTGGCTTTAGTGACCTCATGGTAGTAGTTTCTTTCTCTTATCTTCTATGCCCTGTGGTATCCCCCGTATTTTCTGTGATCTTTTAAACTCAAGGTCTTGTCTTACTCTGTTTACTGGGCTGACTGTGAGGTATGTCAGGGGTTGGAAAGTGTGTCATGAAAAACAGCCAGTCTCTACGGGAGCCAATGATCTTGTCCCTTTTCCATGGGTCTCAAGGTCCTTTCCAACACAGTGTCTTTATTCTGACCCAGGTCCTTCTAGTCCACCTTGCCCAGCACCTCTGCCTCCCTTTTGGATCCCTGGCATGCACGAAGAGGGCACTGTGATCCCTGGGTACTGCTTCAGTGAGGCTATTCTAGCTCTCTGCACCCCCTCGGTCTAGCCCATGTGTGGATGCCCCAAGGAGTCCAGTTTATTCCTAATATTCCTTGGCAAAAGTGATATACAAGCACAGACCAATGGGAATGGAGGTTGCCTGAAAATACTGTGTGTGCTCACGGCTATGAGGAAGTTTGTCAGTAGCTCCAGTGTTCCCAAAGCAACCTCACACCATATTCAGCCTGAAAGACTTTGAGTGGTGAGTTAAGAAGAAGATTCTGGTGAGTGACCCATTTGCTTTATTTATTTATTTTTTTTAATTTTTTTAGAGACAGGGTCTTTCTCTGTTTTCCAGGCTGAAGTTCAACGGTGTGATCATAGCTCACTGCAAGCTCGAACTTTTCTTTTAAGTAATCTGACAAGATTGCTCTTCTTCTGATAAGAAACAAAACAGAATTTAGTAGTCAAAGTAGTGAAATGATGCCCTTTTTTAGGGGGCTTCTGTTCTTCCACTGAAGCACTAAATATATATAAAGATATATTTATATATCTTAAAAAACATATATATATGTGTGTGTATGTATATATATGCATATATATAATATATGCGTGTGTGTGTGTACATATATACACACATATATATATATATATATATAGAGAGAGAGAGAGAGAGAGACAATGATGGGTCAATACAACTTTCAAGATATGGAAACACATTTTAAAAATTTAAAAATATAATGATCTGGCTAGACGTGGCGGTTCACGCCTATAATCCCAGCATTTTGAGAGGCTGAGGCAGGTGGGTCACCTGAGGTCAGGAGTTCAAGACCAGCATGGCCAACATGGAGAAATCCTGTCTTTACTAAAAATACAAAAATTAGCTGTGCATGGTGGCATGCATATGTAATCCCAGCTACTTCGGGGGCTGAGACAGGGGAATCTCTTGAACCTTGGAGGAGGGGTTTGCAGCGAGCCCAGATTCTGCCACTGCACTCCAGCCTGGGTGTAACAGAGCGAGACTTCATCTTAAATAGGTAGGTAGGTAGGTAGGTAGGTAGGTAGGTAGATAGATAGATAGATAGATAGATAGATAGATAGATAGATAGACAGATATATACATAGATATAGATAGATAATAGATAGATAGATAGATAGACAGACAGATAGATACATAGATAGATATAGATAGATGATTGATAGATAGATAGATAGATAGATAGATAGATAGATAGATAGATAGATAGATTAGATAGGCAGGGTACAGTAGCTCACGCCTGTAATGCCAGCACTTTGGGAGGCCAAGTCGGGCAGATCACCTAAGGTCAGGATTTCAAAACCAGCCTGGCTAACATGGTGAAACCCCACTTCTACTAAAAATACAAAAAAATTAGCCGGGTGTTGTGGTGCGCGCCTGTAATCCCAGCTACTCAGGAGGCTGAGGAAGGAGAATCGCTTGAACTCAGGAGGCGGAGGTTGCAGTGAGCCGAGATTTTGCCGTTGCACTCCAGCTTGAGCAACAAGAGCTAAATTCTGTCTCAAACAAACAAACAAAAAGATAGATGATAGATAGATAGATAGATAGATAGATAGATAGACAGACAGACAGACAGACAGATAGATGACAGATAGATCTCCATTGCATATGTCACACTTAAGACTAAGCCTTCTTTTGAATGTGTTTGTTCTTGCTTCTCTAGTTCTTTTAATTGTGATGTTAGAGTGTCAATTTTAGATCTTTCCAGCTTTCTCTTGTGGGCATTTAGTGCTATAAATTTCCCTCTACACACTGCTTTAAATGGTATATACCCAAAGGATTATAAATCATGCTGCTATAAAGACACATGCACACGTATGTTTATTGTGGCACTATTCACAATAGCAAAGACTTGGAATCAACCCAAATGTCCATCAGTGACAGATTGGATTAAGAAAATGTGGCACATATACACCACGGAATACTATGCAGCCATAAAAAAGGATGAGTTTGTGTCCTTTGTAGGGACATGGATGCAGCTGGAAACCATCATTCTTAGCAAACTATCACAAGAACAGAAAACCAAACACCGCATGTTCTCACTCATAGGTGGGAACTGAACAATGAGATCACTTGGACTTGGGAAGGGGAACATCACACACCAGGGCCTATCATGGGGAGGGGGGAGGGGGGAAGGATTGCATTGGGAGTTATACCTGATGTAAATGACGAGTTGATGGGTGCTGACGAGTTGGCAGCACACCAACATGGCACAAGTATACATATGTAACAAACCTGCACGTTATGCACATGTACCCTAGAACTTAAAGTATAATAATAAAAAAAAAAGGGTAAAAAAAAAAAAAAAAGACTAAGCCTTCTGACCAACTTTGTGTAAAATGTCATAGCTCTTCTGATGTGAGTCTTTACATGATTTAAGACTGAGCCCTAAAACCTACCTACCTTAAATCCTCCATTTTCAGCTTGTGCTTAAACACTTCTACTTGGCCTGAAGCTTTTCTCTTAGAGTTTCTATCTGGGGTTAGATAGCAGAAGTGCAGCCATTCTTTCAGCCCACCGACCCACTATTAAATGTAAATGTTAAGAAAATAGTAAATCTAGCCATCTCATTAAAATATCAACAACATAAATATATTTGTCATAGGATCTACTTGCTATTTTTGGAAACTGAGCAAAGGGGCCTATGGTGGAAGGATCAAAGAACACATGAAATTTGAACATGAGAAAGGGAACGTAGACCATTCATCATTTTGTGGGTAATAGGTATAAATCATCTATTGTACCTAAGACTTTGGATTTATGGGATAGAACAAAGTAACCAGGGGCCACAGGATAAAAGGATTACTAAGAGGAATAAATGGATGAGGAACAACAAAGCAGGGTGGGAAGTAAGAATGTAATGCAAAACACACCTGGATTTACCATATTCTACTTTTTTCATCCATTTGCTTCAGTCTAGTTCAACCTTTAATTCCCCACGATATATGAAACCTGGTGTCTCTGCCTTCCTTCAAAAATACTTGCCCAAATTATAAATTCTTATGGACAAAAGAGTACATTAATAAATCAACATTTTAGCCCTGTAAAAAACTGGTGCATAGTTTTAATGATAATGTCAATGTGATTTGTATCCCATCCACTTTTTTAATATTCCATATAAATTAACCTTGTTTCTTAAAGAAAAAGTTAAATTACATAACAGATAAACAGTGTTTCAGGAAACCACATAAATTATTTCAACCCAGTCTTCCCATATAGAGAGAGAAACTGAGGCCCCAAGGAAGGGAAAGTCCCGAGGTATGTGAGGTCAGTCAAGCTCCTTGAAGTACACTTCACTGCCATTTAGGGACTTAATATGGCAAAATCCAGTGTAAAAATGCCAGTGATGAAAAACTCAAGGAAGAGGCAAATGGAAAGAAGACGTGACAACTTTAGGCTTGAGTGAAACTTCAGACATCAAATTTTGCTAGAATGACTTTAGATTATTATATTTTCCATTTTAGTAAAATTTTAGTAAATATAATCTCAAAAGTAGATATTTTAGTAAATTTAATCTCAAAAGAAGGAACAACCATATTTTCCTTGTGCACCTGTTATGCCATTAAGATTGTAACAATAATTTATGCTGTGAACTGTCTGTGTTGCATTGTTCAGTCTTCTCCGGAGGTGTAATTAAAGCCATATAATAAATACGTTTTAAAATATGGCTTCTGGAACAGATCCATAGTGTCTCTTTAAAATCTAAATTCCTTTAAAAATATGAGGACTGTTTGCCTTCCTTTCTAGGTAAGACAAATAAGACACTGAAAGCAATGCTATTGAAAGTCACTCCCTTCAGGGTAGTACAGTAGACAAGGGAGTGAAAGCATCAATTAAGAGAAGTTTGCCAAAGGTTTTTAATTTATTACTGGTGAGAAATGCTGTATTTACAGCAATTAGACTATACGTTTAAATGTAGAACAGGTAAAGTGAGAAATAAAAGCACTGTTAATGTGTCAGTACCCTGCAGATGTTTAGTAAGCTGAAAAACTCTATCAGTTATAGACTCAAGAGCTTTCTGTTTGCCTCGTGCCAGAATCATAGACTCTGTGACTTTGGGTCAGTCAAGTCCTTCACCTCTCTGAGCACTAAGCAGTTACTATATAAAGTGGGAATGGAATTAGGATATAGAAAGATCGACATTCCCTGAATGCTTTAGCTTGGCCTCTGGAACATATTGTATAATACACTATATATCATATCTTCTGAATTCATTAGGATTTTATAGGTTAACAATAGAAATTACTCATATCCTTTCAGTTATCAGTGGAAAGAAAGCGGACCTCTAAGGTAGTAAATGTATGGTTTCAACAGTCAAACTAAAATGATACGTGAACCACAAATTCAGAAGTAGATAATTGGCTCACAAATCATTCAATTTATTCATGTATTCATTCAGTTACTAATATTTTGAACTCTTGTGTGCAACACACTCTACACAGCATTGTTTATTAACCCCTCAGTAATCAACACAGTGAGCCAAACCATTCATCCATATGGTGAGAAAACATTTTCTGAGAACCCATTCTGTGTCAAGGACTGCATTAAGCTTGGGGATAAAATTGTACTAAAACAGTCACGGTCCTTGCTGTCTTTGAGCTTATAGTCTAATCAGGGAAAGATGGCAATGAAATAGTTACATTTGTAATTCTAAATTTGCGACTGCAGTCAATGTAATAAAGGAGAGTTTGAGTACATAAATATTGTCCATAATAGGAGAATTTGATCTAATTGAGGAGGTCAGGGCTTCCCTAAAGATAGGAGGATTCAGTTGTCATATAAAGAATGAACAACAATTATCTAGACCAAGAGGAAAGGGAAGGTATTAAGAGGTTTCTGGCAGTAAGATCAGCATGGGCATCATCCCTGTGGCAATTGGGCGAATGGTAAGTAATGGAGAGCAATATTACAGGAAACGAAAGAAAAAAAAATCTATGAAATGATGCGACAGGAGGGAAAAGTTGGGAATGAGACCATGTGTGTCCATTTGAGTAAGAGCTGAGAGAAACCAGAGGCTGTTAAAGGAATTTAAACAGTGGGATGAAATAACAAGTATTTGCCTTTTAAAATGGTAATTCTTGCTCTGGAGAAATGATTGGAAGGAGAAAAGAGCTTGCCATAATTGTATTTTATTTATGAGCAATTATGTAATCTAATACCTATACTTTACTCAGGACTGAATAAAAATTTAAAAGAATTGGTCACTTAAGAGAAATGTGAGGCTACATTACTAGCAATGATGACCCATTCTTTCTACTTAACAACAAATTTTACAAAGCCCTTCTCCAAATAGTTCAAGTATTTTATTCAGGCCACGAAGTTATTCAGACTTCTTTAAAAGCAGTATTTCAGATGTTTGACGTAGAGTAACTTTATTTGGCAACTAAATGTAAGATGGATTGAGATGAGAAAACAGTGATAGCTAGATGTTAATTTGACAGGTACCAGCTATAACCTTGGTACGAAGATGGGCAAGTGTGGTCTAGGGTGATAGTATGGAAGTGAAGGGGAAAAATTATGTGTGTCGATTTCCCAGTTGTACCGTTTTCTCTGAGCACAAGACTGCACAGGGCATGGCTTTTGGAAAAGCCTGTTTCATGAGCTAGGGCATGGCAAGATAATAAAATCAATGTTCCTGGGGACTTATCTCCTTCCTCCATTTTGTGTGTTTTCTTCATCATTTTAATACTATTGAAGGTGCCCTTCATTTTGTTCTTTCAAAACTGCCTATAGCTTTATGCTCCTTGGTTTCAGAATGAATGGTTTTAAACAACCAAATAAGCAGTAAAATGTTACGCAAGCTACAATCTCTCTGAGCTCTGAGCTTCTCATTTCTTAATCTGTAAAATGGGAATAACAGTGAGGCCTATTTCACAAATTGGTATAAAGTATAAATGAGATTAGGCACATTAAAATACATCACAGGGTCTTATATAGTGAATAATCAATGAGTAAGTAAATGAATAAACATATTGTGTTGTGGAAGTAACACAACTGTGCTCTGGGCTTCCCCTAGAAAAGACGGGACAATCAGGCCAGGTGTGGTGGCTCATGCCTGTAATCTCAGCACTTTAGGAGGCAGAGGCAGGTGTATCACTTAAGGAGTTCGAGGCCAGCCTGGACAACATGGTGAAACCCTGTCTCTATCAAAAATACAAAAAATAGCCAGGTATGATGGTGTGTGCCTGTAATCCCACTTACTTGGGAGGCTGAGGCAGAAGAATCACTTGAACCTGGGAGGTGGAGGTTGCAGTGAGCTGAGATTGTGTCACTGCACTCCAGTCTGGATGACAAAGCAAGACTTCATTATAAATAAATAAATAAATAAGTAAATAAATAAAACAAGAAGGAAAAGATGGGACAATCTTACTATAACTCTACTGATATGTACTTTAGCAGAGAATATATGAATTCATTTAGAAAACATTTGCCTTCTATCTTCTGGAAGCTGATCAGCAGGGGGTTCTCCGATAAAACAAAACAAAGATAATTTATGACTCTTAAAATAAGGAGAGAAGAAAACTGTTATTTTTGCCTTTGCAGTCTAGAAAAAAATGTTAAAAAGGATCGTTCTCCCACTAACACTTCAGACTACAGGAAAGAACCACTGCTAAAACCTCATGGTCAGAAAAAGGACAATAAAGTATTTGAAGATAAGAAGGTACATCCTAGTCCACTAAAAGTCAGGTCATTGTCTCCTGTGTCTCATTTCTTAATCAAGTCACTGAACTTTAATAAATCAAAGCCTTCACGGAAAAGGATTTCTCCCACTGATATTATCACATCAGTATGCTTATTGAATGCCTTATAATTCAACTAATATTCAACAACACAATTTTATAATTTCCCAAATATAGAATAGCTAACAAGTTTGAAACCAAATGTTCATGTGATGCAGACAATTATATTTCAATTGATCAAAGAAATGAAGTCTAGAAAGTCTTTGATAAACACTGCTTAAATGTTTAAGCAGGCATATTTTGGAGAATATTAGATAAATCACAGCATAATTGAAAGAAAATGGATGGGAAAGGGCATCTCAATTTCAAATAAATTATATTTTACCCAAATTCCAAATTTCACTCAACTGCAAAACTAGCAAACTCATACCTTCAAAGAAAAATCTAAAGGTTCCACATTATTAAAAAGAGATAATGGGAAACAACATATTTACTTGTAGGTCAGCCTTTCCAAATGTCTATCTTAAGTATGGAAATTTAATTTACCCTGAAATATTAATTCAAGACCAATGATTTACTTTGCAAAGAGATTCTTCAATTTTATTTATATTCACTTCAGTAAAAGTAGCCCTGGCCCCAACTCCACACATTTAAAAGAGTTTTCTTTTTGGAGAGACTAAAAGCCCTGAAAAGCATAAAACAAAGCCAAGGGGCAAATAGAAGAAAACACAGAAGAGAAAGAAGGTCAAAAGTTCAGAGCTGGATTAATAGCATTAATGTTAAAATCATAAGAATTGTAGAAGATCAATAAGAAGACAAATGGCTAAGGGAAAAGATAGAAAGAATGAAAGCAAAACAGCTTTATTACATATAAAGAATTATTTGTAATAGGGTAGAGGAAACAATGTTGAAGGCATAAAAAATGAATTTAAAATGGTAGAATGAAATATTATTAGTTCCTTGTTCAAAATCACTGAAAGCTTCTCATCACTGCAAAGCTTTGATGCAGATCCTAAATTTCTGCATGACCAGGCCCCTGAGTAAGTCTCTTACCTTGTCTTCTAGCCCTTTGTGTCTAATTATGAATCTCACATGGTATTTCTAAGTGAATTCAATTCAACAAACATTTTCTTTACCTTCTCTATCAATGGAAATGTTTTCAGCTTTGAGTAACAGAAAACTCAACTCAGAAGGATTTAAACCACACAAGGGCTTTGTTACTGCATATAACAAAGAGTAAAACAAGGTAGGATTGCTTCAAGGTGGCTCTGGGTTTGTTAATTCAGTATCTCGAATGTGTCTGGAAGGACTCATACTTTTGAACTTTTATTCTGCCTTTCTTAATGTTATTACAATGATTAATTTAGACAAATAGAGATTTGTCTACTGGTTCAGACTTTTGTAAAAAGCACAGAGCCCTGTGGAAGAGAGTGGTTAGCTGATAAAATCAAAGTTGTCTTAGCAAGGAGGTGTTGGGGGACAAAAGTGTGGAGTATGTCTCTGGAGTAGGCCACAGACACAAGCTGCAATACCCTCTATATGCCAGGTATATGCCTGGTAGACCCCATGAGAAGGTAAAGATACAAATCATCATTTGAACTTCAGGGAATTGCATCTCAAATTCAAAACTTTCCCAGTTGACTTTGTGACTTTTCAAAAACAAAACTCCCAGTTCCCAAGGCAAGCTTCTTGGGAATATCAGCTATGGTGTTTTTGAATTTTATTTTTTTTTATAAGTGGGTTTTTTTTTTTTTCCTGACACATTGTAACTGTATATGTTTATGTGGGGAAATTTGATTTTTTTAAAATTTTACTTTAAGTTCTGGGATACATGAGCAGAACGTGCAGGTTTGTTAAATAGGTATACATGTGCCATGGTGGTTTGCGGCACCTATCAACCTGTCATTTAGGTTTTAAGTCCAGCATGCATGAGGTATTTGTCCTAATGCTCTCCCTCTCCTTGCCCCCGACCCTGTAACAGGCCCCAGTGTGTGATGTTCCCCTCCCTGTGTCCATGTGTTATTGTTCAGTTCCCACTTATGAGTGATGAGTGAGAACATGCAGTGTTTGATTTTGTGTTCCCGTGTTAGTTGGCTGAGAATGATGGCTTCTAGCTTCATCCATGTCCCTGCAAAGGACATAAACTCATTTCTTTTTAGGGCTGCATAGTATTCCATGGTATATATGTGCCACATTTTCTTTATTCAATCTATCATTGATGGGCATTTGGCTTGGTTCCAAGTCTTTGCTATTATAAATAGTGCTGCAGTAAACATATGTGTGCATATGTCTCTGTAGTAGAATGATTTATAATCCTTTGGTATATACTTAGTAATGGGATTGCTGGATCAACTGGTATTTCTGGTTCTAGATCCTTGAGGAATCTAGCCACACTATCTTCCACAATGGTTGAACTAATTTACACTCCCACCAACAGTGTAAAAGCATTCCTGTTTCTTCACAGCCTTGCCAGCATCTGTTGCTTCCTGACATTTTAATAATCGCCATTCTAACTGTCATGAGGTAGTATCTCAGTGTGGGTTTGATTGCCATTTTTCTAATGACCAGTGATGATGAGTTTATTTATATATATTTGTTGGCTACATAAATGTCTTCTTTTATTTTTAATTTTTTTCCTATCTGAGCTTTTTAAAAAATTATTATTATACTTTAAATTCTAGGGTACGTGTGCACAGCATGCAGGGTTGTTACATATGTATACATGTGCCATGTTGGTGTGCTGTACCTGTTAACTCATCATTTACATTAGGAATATCTCCTAATGCTATCCCTCCAAACTCCCTCCACCCCACAACAGGCCCCGGTGTGTGATGTTCCCCACCCTGTGTCCAAGTATCCTCATTATTCAATTCCCACCTATGGGTGAGAACATGTGGTGTTTGGTTTTCTGTTCTTTCGGTATTTTGCTCAGAATGATGTTTTCTAGCTTCATCCATGTCCCTACAAAGGACATGAACTCATCCTCTTTTATGGCTGCATAGTATTCCACGGTGTATATATGCCACATTTTCTTAATCCAGTCTATCATTGATGGACATTTGGGTTGGTTCCAAGTCTTTGCTACTGTGAATAGTGCCACAAAAAACCTACGTGTGCATGTGTCTTTATAGCAGCATCATTTATAATCCTTTGGGTATGCCCAGTAATGGGATGACTGGGTCAAATGTTATTTCTAGTTCTAGATCCTTGAGGAATCACCACACTGTATTCCACAATGGTTGAACTAGTTTACAGTCCCACCAACAGTGTAAAAGTGTTCCTATTTCTCCACATCCTCTCTAGCACCTGTTGTTTCCTGACTTTTTAATGATTGCCATTCTAACTGATGTGAGATGGTATCTCATTGTGGTTTTGATTTGCATTTCTCTGATGGCCAGTGATGATGAGCATTTTTTCATGTGTCTGTTGGATGCATAAATGTTTTCTTTTGAGAACTGTCTGGTCATATCCTTTGCCCACTTTTTGATGGGGTTTTTTCTTGTAAACTTGTTTAAATGCTTTGTAGATTCTGGATAGTAGCCCTTTGTCAGATGGGTAGATTGCATAAATTTTCTCCTATTCTGTAAGCTGCCTGTTCACTCTGATGGTAGTTTCTTTTACTGTGCAGAAATTCTTTAGTTTAATTAGATCCCATTTGTCAATTTTGGCTTTTGTTGCCATTGCTTTTGGTGTTTTAGTCAAGAAGTCCTTGCCCATGCCTATGCCCTGAATGGTATTGCCTAGGTTTTCTTCTAGGGTTTTTATGGTTTTAGGTCTAACATTTAAGTCTTTAATCCACCTTGAATTAGTTTTTGTATAAGGTGTAAGGAAGGGATCCAGTTACAGCTTTCTACATATGGCCAGCCAGTTTTCCCAGCACCATTTATTAAATATGGAATCCTTTCCCCATTTCTTGTTTTTGTCAGGTTTGTCAAAGATCAGATGGTTGCAGATGTGTGGTATTATTTCCGAGGGCTCTACTCTGTTTCCTTGGTCTATATCTCTGTTTTGGTACCAGTACCATGCTGTTTGTTACTGTAGCTTTGTAGTATAGTTTAAAGTCAGGTAGCGTGATGCCTCCAGCTTTGTTTTTGGCTTAGGATTGTCTTGGCAATGTGGGCTCTTTTTGGTTCCATATGAACTTTAAAGTAGTTTTTCCAGTTCTGTGAAGAAAGTCATCGGTAGCTTGATGGGGATGGCACTGAATCTATAAATTAATTTGGGCAGTATGGCCATTTTCACAATATTGATTCTTCCTATCCATGAGCATGGAACGTCCTTCCATTTGTTTGTGTCCTCTTTTATTTCGATTTGTCTGTGTCCTTTAATTTCGTTGAGCAGTGGTCTGTAGTTTTCCTTGAAGAGGTCCTTCACATCCCTTGTAAGTTGGATTCCTAGGTATTTTATTCTCTTTGTAGCAGTTGTGAATGAGAGTTCATCCATGATTTGGTTCTCTGTTTGTCTGTTATTGGTGTATAGGAATGCTTGTGATTTTTGCACATTGATTTTGTATCCTGAGACTTTGCTGAATTTGCTTATCATATTAAGGAGATTTTGGGCTGAGATGATGGGGTTTTCTAAATATACAATCATGTCATCTGCAAACAGGGACAATTTGACTTCTTCTTTTCCTAATTGAATAACCTTTATTTCTTTCTCTCGTGTGATTGCTCTGGCCACAACTTCCAACACTATGTTGAACAGGAGTGGTGAAAGCAGGCATAACTATCTTGTGCCAGTTTTCAAAAGGAATGCTTCCAGTCTTTCCCCATTCAGTACACTTTTGGCTGTGGGTTTGTCATAAATAGCTCTTATTATTTTTAGATACATTCCATCACTATCTAGTCTATTGAGAGTTTTTAGCAAGAAGTGCTGTTGAATTTTGTTGAAGGCCTTTTCTGCATCTATTGAGATAATCATGTGGTTTTTGTCATTGGTTCTGTTGATGTGATGAATTACGTTTATTGATTTGCATATGTTGAACCAGCCTTCCATCCCAGGAATGAAGCCAACTTGATCATGGTGGATAAGCTTTTTGATGTGCTGCTGTAGTTGGTTTGCCAGTATTTTATTGAGGATTGCTTGCCTTCTGCTAGCTTTTGAATTTGTTTGCTCTTGCTTCTCTAGTTCTTTTAATAGTGATGTTAGGGTGTTGATTTTAGATCTTTCCTGCTTTCTCTTGTGGGCATTTAGTGCTATAAATTTCCCTCTACATACTGCTTTAAATGTGTCCCAGAGATTCTGGTACGTTGTGTCTTTGTTCTCATTGTTTTCAAAGAATGTCTTTATTTCTGCCTTCATTTTGTTATGTACCCAGTAGTCATTCAGGAGCATGTTGTTCAGTTTCCATGTAGTTGCACAGTTTTGAGTGAGTTTCTTAATCCTGAGTTCTAATTTGATTGCACTTTGGTCTGAGAGACAGTTTGTTGTGATTTCTCTTATTTTACATTTGCTTTGCTTCCAACTATGTGGTCAATATTGGAATCAGTGTGACATGGTGCTGAGAAGAATGTATATTCTCTTGATTTGGAGTGGAGAGTTCTGCAGATGTCTATTAGGTCTGCTTGGTGCAGAGCTGAGTTCAACTCCTGGATATCATTGTTAACTTTCTGTCTCATTTATCTGTCTAATGTTGACAGCGGGGTGTTAGAGTCTCCCATTATTATTGTGTGGGTGTCTAAGTCTCTTTGTAGGACTCTAAGGACTTGCTTTATGAATCTGGGTGCTCCTGTGTTGGGTGCACATATATTTAGGATACTTAGCTCTTCTTGCTGAATTGATCCCTTTACCATTATGTAGTGACCTTCTTTGTCTCTTTTGATCTTTGTCGGTTTAAAGTCTGTTTTATCAGAGACTAGAATTGCAACTCCTGCTTTTTTGTTGTTTTCCATTTGCTTGGTAGATCTTCCCCAGCCCGTTTTTTTTGATTCTGTGTGTGTCTCTGCACATGTGATGGGTCTCCTGAATACAGCACACTGATGGGTCTTGACTCTTTATTCAATTTGCCAGTCTGTGTCTTTTAATTGGGGCATTTAGCCCATTTACGTTTAAGGTTAATATTGTTATGTGTGAATTTGATCCTGTCATTATGATGCTAGCTTGTTATTTTGCTCATTAGTTGATGCAGTTTCTTCCTAGCATTGATGGTCTTTACAATTTGGGATGTTTTTGCAGTGGCTGGTACCAGTTATTCCTTTCCATGTTTAGTGCTTCCTTCAGGAGCTCTTGTAAGGCGGTCCTGGTGATGACAACATCTCTCAGCATTTGTTTGTCTGTAAAGGATTTTATTTCTCCTTCACTTACGAAGCTTAGTTTGGCTGGATATGAAATTCTGGGTTGAAAATTCTTTTCTTTAAGAATGTTGAATATTGGCCCCCAATCTCTTCTGGCTTGTAGAGTTTCTGCTGGGAGAGATCTGCTGTTAGTCTGATGGGCTTCCCTTTGTGGGTAACTCGACCTTTCTCTCTGGCTGCCCTTAATATTTTTTCCTTCATTTCAACTTTGGTGAATCTGACAATTATGTGTCTTGGAGTTGCTCTTCTCAAGGAGTATCTTTGTGGCATTCTCTGTATTTCCTGAATTTGAATGTTGGCCTGCCTCCCTAGGTTGGGGAAGTTCTCCTGGATAATATCCTGAAGAGTGTTTTCCAACTTGGTTCCATTCTCCCCATCACTTTCAGGTATACCAATCAGATGTAGATTTGGTCTTTTCACATAGTCCAATATTTCTTGGAGGTTTTTTGTTCCTTTTTATTCTTTTTTCTCTAAACTTCTCTTCTCACTTCATTTCATTCATTCTTCAGTCACTGATACCCTTTCTTCCACTTGATCAAATTGGCTACTGAAGCTTGTGTATGAATCACGTAGTTCTCGTGCCATGGTTTTCAGCTCCATCAGGTCATTTAAGGACTTCTCTACACTGTTTATTCTAGTTATCCATTCCTCTAATCTTTTTTCAAGGTTTTCAGCTTCTTTGAGATGGGTTAGAACATCTTCCTTTAGCTCGGAGAAGTTTGTTATTACAAATCATCTGAAGCCTTCTTCTCTCAACTCATCAAAGTCATTCTCCATCCAGCTTTGTTCCGTTGCTGGTGAGGAGCTGTGTTCCTTTGGAGGAGAAGAGGCACTCTGATTTTTAGAATTTTCAGCCTTTCTTCTCTGGTTTCTCTCCATCTTAATGGTTTCATCTACCTTTGGTCTTTGGTGATGGTGATGTATAGATGGGGTTTTGGTGTGGATGTCCTTTCTGTTTGTTAGTTTTCCTTCTAACAGTCAGGACCCTCAGCTGCAGGACTGTTGGAGTTTGCTAGAGGTCCACTTCAGACCCGTTTGCCTGGGTATCACCAGCGGAGGATGCTGGACAGCAAATATTGCAGGACAGCAGATGTTGCTGCCTAATCTTTCCTCTGGAAGCTTCATCTCAGAGGGGCACCCAGGTGTATGAAGTGTCAGTTGGCCCCTGCTGGGAGATGTCTCCCAGTTAGGCTACTCGGGGCACAGGGACCCACTTGAGGGGGCAGTCTGTCCATTCTCAGATCTCAAAGTCTGTGCTGGCAGAACCACTACTCTTCAAAGCTGTCAGACAGGGACGTTTAAGTCTGCAGAAGTTTCTGCTGCCTTTTGTTCAGCTATGCCCTGCCCCCAGAGATGGAGTCTAGAGAGGCAGGCAGGCCTCCTTGAGCTGCGGTGGACTCCACCCAGTTCGAGCTTCCTGGCTGCTTTGTTTACCTACTCAAGCCTCAGCAATGGCAGACAACCCTCCCCTAGCCTCACTGCCACCTTGCAGTTCGGTCTCAGATTGCTGTGCTAGCAGTGAGCGAGGCTTCATGGGCATGGGACCCTCCAAGTCAGGCGCAGGATATAATCTCCTGGTGTGCCATTTGCTAAGGTCATTGGAAAAGCGCAGTATTAGGGTGGAAGTGTCCCAGTTTTCCAGGTACCATCTGTCATGGCTTCTCTTTGCTAGGAAAGGGAATTCCCCGACCCCTTGTGCTTCCCAGGTGAGATGATGCCCCACCCCACACCATGAGCTGCACCCACTGTCTGACAAGCCCAAGTGAGATGAACCCAGCACCTCAGTTGGAAATGCAGGAATCACCCGTCTTCTGTGTCATTCACACTGGGAGCTGCAGTCTGGAGCTGTTCCTATTCAGCCATCTTGGAACCTCCAAAGGTCTTCTTTTAAGAAGTGCCAGTTCATATCCTTCACCCACTTTTTGATGGAGTTGTTTTTCCTCGTCAATTTGTTGAAGTTCCTTGTAGATTCTGTATATTAGCCCTTTGTCAGACGGATAGATTGCAAAAATTTTCTCCCATTCTGTAGGTGGCCTGTTCACTCTAATGGTAGTTTATTTTGCTGTTCAGAAGCTCTTTAGTTCAGTTAGATCCTACTTGTCAATTTAGGCTTTTGTTACAATCGCATTTGGTGTTTTAGTCATGAAGTATTTGCCCGTGCCTATGTCCTGAATGGTATTGCCTAGGTTTTCTTCTAGGGTTTTGTAGTTTTGGGTTTTATATTTAAGTCTTTAATCTAGCTCAAGTTAATTTTTGTATAAGGTGTAGGGAAGGGATCCAGTTTCAGTTTTCTGAATATGGCTAATCAGTTTTCCCAGCTTATTAAATAGGGAATCCTGTCTCCATTGCTTGCTTTTGTGAGGTCTGTCAAAGATCAGATAGTTGTAGACGTGTGGTGTTATTTCTGAGGCCTCTGTTCTGTTCCATTGGTCTCTATATCTGTTTGGGTACCAGTACCATACTGTTTTGGTTACTGTAGCCTTGTAGTATAGTTTGAAGTCAGGTAGCATGATGCCTCCAGCTTTGTTCATTTTGCTTAGGATTGTCTTGGTTATATGGGCTCTTTTTTTGTTGTGTATGAAATTTAAAGTAGTTTTTTTCTAATTCTGCGAAGAGAGTCAATGGTAGCTTGATGGGAATAGCATTGAAACTATAAATTAGGCAGTATGGTCATTTCCATGATATTGATTCTTCCTATCCATGAGCATGGATGGAATTTGTTTCCATTTGTTTGTGTCCTCTCATTTCCTTGAGCAGTGGTTTGTAGTTCTCCTTGAAGAAGCCCTTCACATCCCATGTGAATTATATTCCTAGGTATTTTATTCTCTTTGTAGCAATTGTGAATGGGAGTTCACTCATGATTTGGCTCTCTGCTTGTCTACTATTGATGAAGAGAAATGCTTGTGATTTTTGCACATCGATTTTGTATCCTGAGACATTGCTGAAATTTCTTATCAGCTTAAGGAGTTTTGGGGCTGAGACAATGGGGTTTTCTAAATATACAATCATGTCAACTGCAAACAAAGACAATTTGACTTCCTGTCTTCCCATTTGAACTCTTTCTTTCTTTCTCTTGCCTGATTGTCCTTGCCAGAACTTCCAATACTATGTTGAATAGGAGTGGTGAGAGAGGGCATCCTTGTCTTGTGCTAGTTTTCAAAGGGAATGCTTTCAGCTTTTGCCCATTCAGTATGATATTGGCTATGCATCTGTCATAAATAGCTCTTATTATTTTGAGATATATTCCATAAATACCTAGTTATTGAGAGTTTTTAGCATGAAGGGATGTTGAATTTTATTGAAGGCCTTTTCTGCATCTGTTGAAATAATCATGTGGTTTTTGTCATTGGTTCTGTTTATGTGATGGATTATGTTTATTGATTTGTATATGTTGAATCAGCCTTGCATCCCAGGGATAAAGTTGACTTGATAATGGTGAATAAGCTTTGTGAATTTTATTTCTTATCTCTTCATGGATCCAGAACAACAGTGAACTCCTCTACCATTCAGAAAATTACCTATAAATGAACTAAATATTCTATGTGCTGCTAAAATACAGAAGAAACAAGTGAGGTCTATCTGTACACACCATTGTTTTCATACATAAAAAATATTGTTTTAATATTTTCTGGTCCCCAATTTTCCAATTAGTCTGTATCTATATGTTCTATATAATCTGAAGTTGCTAATTTTTTGGTTTTTTTAAGTTTATGTGGGTACACAGTAGGTGTACGTATTTATGGGGTACATGAGATGTCTTGATACAGACATGCAGTGTGAAACTAGCTCATCATGGAGAATGGGGTATCTGTCTTTCAAGCATCTACCTTTTGAGTTACAAACAATCCAATAGCATTCTTAAGTTATTTTAAAATATGCCATTAGTTATTATTGACCATAGTCATTCTATTATGCTGTCAAATAGGAGGTCTTATTTAGTCTATTTTTGTTACCCTTTAGCCATACCTATCTCCCTCACAACTACCCACTACCCTTCCTAGCCTCTGGTAACCATTCTTGCACTCTCTATGTCCATGAGTTCAATGGATTGGATTTTTACAGACCACAATGAAGTGAGAACATGTGATGTTTGTCTTTCTGTGTGTGGTTTGTTTCACTTAATGATCTCCGGTTCCATTCATGTTGTTGCAAATGACTGGATCTCCTTCATTTTATGGCTGAATAGTACACCATTGTGTATATGTACCACATTTTATTTATTCATTCATCCCATGGATACTTAGGTTGCTCCCAAAGCTTACCTATTGCTATCAGTGCTGCAACAGACATAGGAGTGCAGATATCTCTTAGATATACTGATTTCCTTTAAGTATTTAAATAGACTTTTCTCAAAAAAAGGCATACAAATGGCAAACAGGTATATGAAAAGGTGGTCAACATCATTGATCATCAAAGCAATACAAATCAAAACTACAATGAGTTATTATCTCATCCCAGTTAAAATAGTTTATATCTAAAAGGCAATAATTTAAACTTTTGATATCAAGAAAGTAAGATGTTAATTACTTTGCAAAGAGAAAGACGTATATGACAGTACTGATATATCTAATTACATAGTAGATATGTTCCTGAAAAGTGACATGCATAAATTTATTTTTTAAAATTTGCAGAATGAAAAATGTCCTTCAAAGTATTGTGTGTGTGTAAAATGTTCATGTATGTATATAAATTATGTATAGTTAATGTAATGTATCTACAATTTAATGTCTTTCCTTTTTCACTCAATTCTTTATAAATATGATTCTTAATGACTACAGAATAGTCTATCATATGTATGTATTATATATTACTTGATCATTCATCTAATTTTGGACATTTAATTTGTTTCTGGGTTTTCAATATTAGGAATACCACAGGAATGACATATTTATACACAATTTTTTTGCTACCTTTCAAATTATTTCCTCAAGATTTTAGGACAAATTATTAAAAGTGTCAAATTTTTTTTCAGGAAGGTTATAGTAATTTATACTCCCCAAAAGGTGCTATGAATAATGATGTTTCATCTGTAACCACAGCTAGAACTTGTTACAGGACAAGATATAAAACATCACTAATTTTTAAAAGATTTACTTTTCTTATCATTCTAGTGTCAGATAGGGCAGTTTTTTATTCTTTTCTCTCTTTGTTCAAAAGTCCATTGTCACTGAAAAATTAATCTCCCTAAATTTCTAAGACCAGTGGGATTGTTCAGGACTGATGTTCACACAAATAGAGACATAGACTTATACACACCCCTGCTTTTTGCCTGAATCTTCTCCTGTTCTCAGGTTAAATCTCTCCTAACTCTTCACTCTCATCACCAGGCATTCCCTCTCTAGTAGGTCAGGCTTCAGCTGACTCCAGTCTTAATGGAAAGTTTATCTCTACGATATTCAGGCTATACTGCCCAGATGTTCCACAGACTGCCTTGTCTGAGATCTCACACTGAGGAAAACTTTGAGTCTTCAAAATAATCCATATGTTACAATTAATAATGGCAATGCAAATCATAAAATTAAGCTAGCTAACATAGTAGAGATCCAAAGTCTATCTATAAACTTTCCATCCTCTAGCCAGTGTATCTGCATCTGCATCCCCTTTTCACTGTCTCCATCCACATTTCTTCCTGCTTCTTTGTTGTTCACTCTTACTGTACTTTCTGCCTTGTGATAGCCTTGAATCCCAAACTCCTAACCTAGTTCTTAATTACAATATAGATTAGATATCTGTGTCTGGTCACCTGAACAGCACCTTAGGGACTGGCACACAATGACTGTTCTTTGAAATTTAAGCAAAAAAAATAAAAAAAATCCTTTTAATTGTAAAATCAATATGTATTTATTACAGAAAAATTATAAAAATTTTTTTAAAGAAGTCATCTATAATCCTTATTATCACAAACAACTACAATTAACACTTTGGTGTATGACCTTTCAAGTCTACATTTGGTAAATTTTTAAATGATTTCTTTATAAAAAGAAAATTGTACTCACGATAGTCTTTTGTGAGTTCCTTGTTTTCTCTGATATATATCATACATTTGTTTCAGTATATATTCTTAAATTTCTACAGTATCCATTTGAATAACTGGAATATATTAATGGCTTACCAGTATCCCATCATTTGGATGTAATATAATTTATCTAAACCAATTTTCTGTTGTGGAGACCTAGTCATGTTTCAACATTTTATGATTACAAATAAAGTTACAGTGAATAAAGCGCCATTTCCAACAGACAGGCATTGATGACTGATGAAGAGAGCTTTGGGGGTTCTCAGGATACATAAACTCTCACCATGGCCCTGTCACTCTCCACACGCACTGTAAAAAGCCATGGAACCTCAGTGGTCCTCAGCTTTCCTATCTACCAGACAAAATGTGTGACTCAATGCTCTCTTAGTTACCTTTAGTGTAAAGATGAAGACTTGACATTGGGCAAATCACTTATTTATATGCTTTGCAAGTCTTCAGTTAATCCTGCCTGCTAGACTCTGTGCACTCCTAGCTACCTATGCTTCTCACTAAAGTGCTTGTATTAGTTTCCTGTGGCCACTAATTTGTTGTAACAAGTAACAACAAACTCAGTGGCTTAAAATAACAGAAATTTATTCTCATACAGTTCTGGAGCCTGTAAATTGGAAATTAAGGTGTCAGCAGAGACTTGCTCTCTCCAAAGTTTCCTGGGGAGAACTCATGGCCTCTTCCAGTTTCTCCTGGCTCCAGGAATTCTTTGGCTTGTCACATTACTCCAGTCTCCGCCTCAATAGGCAAATTGCTTTCTTTTCTTCATCTCAAAACTCCCTGTGCCTCTGTTGTACAAGTTTGCATGTTATTGGCGTTAGGGTCAACCTGGATCATCCAAAGTAAGATCTTACTCTCAAGATCCTCATCTTAATCACATCTTTTACTATATACAATGTTATTGACTGAATATCTGTGCCACCCTACCTGCAGAAGTCATTTGTTGAAACCCTGATACTCACTGTGAAGGTATTAGAAGATGGAGTCTCCAGAAGGTAATTAGGTCATTAGGATAGAGGCATCATGAATGAGATTAGTGCCTGGCTTAGTCTGTTCAAGCTGCTATAACAAAATACATAGATTAGGTAACTTTTAAACAACAGAAATTGACATCTCACAGTTCTGGAGGATAAGAAGTCCAACAGCACGGCTCCAGCAGACTCAGTGTCTGGTGGGAGCCTGTTTCTTTGCAGATGGTATCTTTTAACTGCATCTTCACATCTTCACATGGTGGAAGAAGTGAGGCAAGTTTTTGGGCTTATTTTTTTTTTTTTTAATAAGCCACAAATCCCATTCATGAGGGCTTCACAAACATTCAGACCATACCAGTGTTCTTATAAAAAGAGACACAAAAGCTGGCTTTTGCTTGTTCTGTTCTCCGCCATGTGAAGATACAACAGGAGGATGGCTTTCTGCAAACCGGTAAGAGTGCCCTCATCAGACGTGGTTCTGCATGCAATTTGATCTGGGACTTTCTAGTCCCCAGACTTGTGTGAAATGAATTTCTATTGTTTAAGCCACCCAGTCTATGGTATTCTGTTACAGCAACCCAAATGAAGGCATACAGAAATATTTACTCTTGCAATAAGATAATATTCAGGGGTTCTGAAGATTAGGGCATGCACATATCTTTTGCAGGGCTATCATTTGGCCCAATGCCGTACTCAATATGTATTATTTCTTTCTGAGATGTGCTCCATGTTTGAGAGCAACTGCAAACATTCAGGCTCTACCAAAAATAACCCTCGCAGCAATCAGAAAGTTGTCATTCTTCAAGGTAAATGATTTATTTCATTAAAAGTTTGCATTTAAGTATTCATCATTAATAGGGATGCCTCTGTCAAAAGAACTACCAATAGGCTGACAGAGCTACACATAAGGTGAGCAGTGATATGTGACAAAGAATGGAGCTAGAGAGCCTGGAAGGGTCTATTCCAGGAAAATTATTTTATGCAATGCCAAGCAAGCTGGATTTTGTTGTAAAGGACATAGGGAACCTTCCTGAAAAAAGCAGTACTGTGAACAATGGGTTGAGACAGACAAGACTAAGAGCAAAAAGTCCAGTAAGAAGGCTCTTGCAGCAAGTTAATGACTAAATGGTGAGTAACTGAATTAAACAAGGCATGAAAAAGACGGAAATGAGAAAAACCTTTGTGATTGATTAGAAGTGAGCATCGTTGGCCCCTCAATTCATCTGTTTTAAAAGTAACTCCTAATAGTAATTTGTTTAATTTCCTTTCACATGGGCTATTTAACATGGTGTTTTGAAAGGCTGCATACGTAATAATAACAGTTACGTTTTGTGTTGCCACAAGGCAGGATGCTTATTTGATCGTCAATCATCCATCCCACAATCCATTTGGCACTGTATCATAGGCAGTGGCCTGCGAAGCCCTCAGAGAGCCCTGCCAAGAAGAGCAGTTGGTGATGGCACAACTGAGTGAGTGTCGAGTGATTCACAAGGAGAAACAGCATCAGCAGTTTAGCAGGGATTGGCGAAGACAGGCATGTCAAAATCCTGTTCCAAGTCATTTGGTTTCCTTTGCTCCTTACAAAGCTGAGTGCTGTTATATTTGGGGTCCTATGAGCCTAAGGCTATAATCCGTCCTAGAGGCATTCTGTAGGAGATTTTTCCTTCTTTCCTTCAAGGAACTACAAGTGCTCTTACCCACCATGCCAGAGAGCAGGATAGAGTTATTCATACAGTGTGCATGATTATTACCAATAAATAACAAACCATTACATACTTTAGAGCATGAAGGGACAAGATAAACTCAAACATGACCCTCTCCCTTCATCTTTTTTATTTTTACTTTTTGTAAATGTAGAAGATAAGATCCAGAGAGAAGTTATTTGAATAAAGTAACAAATCTAGTATTTAGCAATGCTAGTAACAAATCTAGTATTTAGCAAGACTTAAATCTAGATTATCTTATTACAAGCATATTGTTTTTTCTAGTACTAGAGATTTACTTGGTTTTACGTAGTCACTAAGCTAAGTAGAAGCCTGCAATTAGGCCTAGATTAATAGTAACAGATGTGGATATATTTTCTGATGTATCAGTAATTGAATTTTTGATCATAAAAATATTTGACATTTCTCTAGGCTTTTGTTTTTCTCTTTGTAAAAACGGGAATAGTGACCCTTATCAATTTCCTTGTTGTGAAGATCAAATGAGAGAACAAATACGAGGTAAAAAATAATATATGCCAGGTGCAGTGGCTCACACCTATACTCCCAGCACTTTGAGAGCCCAAGGCGGGAGGATCACTTGAGCCTAGGAGTTCAAAACCAGCCTAGGAAACATAGTGAGACTCCATCTCTATAAAAAAATATATATTTTTAAAAAATAGCTACGTGTGGTGGTATGTGCTTGTGGTTCTACCTACTTAGGAGGCTGAAGCAGGAGGATCGCTTAAGCCCAGGAGTTCAAGGCTGCACTGAGCTGTGGTCATGCCCCTGTACTTCAGTCTGGGTGATAGAGCGAGAGGTCCTATCACAAAATAAAATAAAAAAGTTATCTCATGGATAATTTGGTATCATATTCTTTAGATTCATATAACCTGTCAAGAATTTTATGTGGACACCAATGCAAGATGACAGCACTATAGGAGAAGAAATGGACAGAAACACCAAGAGGCAATTATTACTACAGAAGAAACATGCAATCAGGGCCCAGATTATGAGAAATTGATTGGATATCTAATTATTATGCATAATAATCCTTGATAAGCAAGTTTTTTGAGGGGAGGAACAGGAAGGAGAAATGATTATAAAGTGTTTACAAGGATTAAGAATGAGCTGAAATGGAGTGAAGAACAAAGAGTGAGTGGCAAGAATGATATTCATTTCCACAACTACACTTACAACTATACCCACAGATAGACTTACGCATGTACGTAAACAACTTCATGCAGTTCAGGGCCATCCTGAAGTTGGTCTATAGATTTCTAGACAAATGAACTTCTACTCTGCTCTAGATATTAGTTAGAATTTTTTAAAAAATAATCTGGTAATAATTGATCTAAGTAACTCTAAGATCAAAAATGAGCACTTTAGTACCATGATATTACATGGCATAACATAAAAACAATTTAACACAAATGTATGCACTAGTTTTAAGGTAAATGGACACACTGCTAATAATTCTATTCATTTATAATAGAGCACATTTCATCCCATGCGATAGTTGGTAACTTAGGTTAAA